>NC_053159.1:87682945-89025445 GCF_016835505.1 Polypterus senegalus
ACTAAGTGGACGTAAGAGCGGGAGTCATCCGTTTTAACAAGCAGCATATTGTACTAATACAAAATGGCCAGCCCATGTAATTATTTAGGAATGGATAAATAAATTAAGATTTTGTACAAATAATGTTTTTCATTTTTCTTCCTCGATGGATTCTGGCACCCCCAGGAACAGCTGCTCGCACCCCAAAGGATATATCTATACTAATAAAAGGCAAAGCCCTCCCTGACTGACTGACTGACTGACTGACTCATCACTAATTCTCCAACTTCCCGTGTAGGTAGAAGGCTGAAATTTGGCAGGCTCATTCCTTACAGCTTCCTTACAAAAGTTGGGCAGGTTTCATTTCGAAATTCTACGCATAATGGTCATAACTAGAAGCTATTTTTCTCCATTTACTGTAATGGAGTTGAGCTCGAAAGCCGTGGGGGCGGAGTTTCGTGTGACATCATCATGCCTCTCACGTAATCACGCATTACGTAGAAAACCAGGAAGAGCTACAAAAAGTGTTGAAGAAAACATGCATTATATAATTAAGAAGGCAGCGAAACAATTAGAAGCGAGCGCGTGACATAATAAACCATATTCAGTGGCTCACGTGAACTGACGCAGTGTGATGACAAAAAGCAGCAGTTCCAAAGAGTGCTGAACAAAAACCGAATTACACTGCTACGCTCAAATAGACAAACCACACGCCGTGGCCCAATAGTAGAGCCTTCGCCTGTAGCGCCGACGTCCAAGGTTCGATTCCCAAGAGGGGATGCACTAAGTATGTATGCGCACTTCTCGATTCATTTTAACCTCGCATCCCCTTGGTTTGAGACGTATGAAAAAATATGCGGTTAATGCAGAAAGACAGATCACCAATTGAAGCTTTATGAATAATGAATACTTTATTCGCGAACAATGATTGTTTTGGTAAAGCCATACTCAGTGTATTCATTACATGAACGGTAAAAAAGTAAGAGCGAGGAGAGGGTAACTTATTGAGGCACACAGGCAAAACCACAATAGCACGCGGGCTCGATGTACTGTAGTGCGCGTCAACTCGATCTGAATTGCGCGATCACATTCGAAAAAATATTTATTTTCAAGTTCTATTCAGTCCATATGTGTCAATCTTAAGGCCCACGGGCCACATCCGGCCCGGCATGTAATTATATCATGCCCGCGAGATCATTTTATATACTGTATTATTGTTATTAATGGCCCGGGGATATGAAGCGCTGGTAACACGATAAACTACAGATCCCATAATGCAGCGCTTCAGCTGCCTTGCCAAACACTTACCGCGTTAATCAAGTCTAGCTTATGATGCTGCAAGTTATTGCAAAGCTAGCTTACACGATGCCGAAGAGAAAAGGTGATTCTGAACATGGAGCCTTTAAAAAACGATGGGAGGCTGAGTATATGTTTACTGACATTGCCGGTAAACCCGTGTGTCTCATTTGTGGAGCTAATGTGGCTGTAATTACAGAATTTAATCTAAGACAGCACTATGAGACAAAACATCAAGATAACCTGAAAGACCTGAATGCAATGCACAAGATACAGAAAGCAGAAGAGTTAAAGAAGAATCTGACACTTCAGCAGACGTTTTTACCCGTGCAAAATCACAAAGTGATTTCAAGTGAAGCTACTTTTATGGGAGACACAAATGCACCAGTGCAACTTGCCCCACTTTCCCTGTTGCCAAGTAATGTTGAACCAAATCGGCACAACGGTGTTCCCAAATATGCACTTTGCAGAAGTCAGGTTAGTTGGACGATCAATTATTTTTCAACAGGACGATGACCCCAAACACACCTCCAGGCTGTGTACGGGCTATATGACCAAGAAGGAGAGTGATGGAGTGCTGTAAATGGTCATGAAAATAAAGAAAACACATTGAATGAGAAGGTGTGTCCAAACCTTTGGCCTGTACTGTATGTTGATATGTATATATATATATGTATATATATGTTGGTGTGTATATATATATATATATATATATATATATATATATATATATATATATATATTAGCAGTTGGAGATCCACAAAGGGAGAAAATCAATTACGTATCATAAAGTAGTTTTTAATCCTGAGCTTTCAACCCCTACCAGGGGTCTTCATCAGAGGATAATGCTTAGACTTACAAGAATCAAAGGCAATATATAGCAATACCTTACAGGGATGGGGGTGGATGGCTAGGTCCGTGTGGGGGGTGAGGTTGTTGGGAGTAAAGTCTTGTTTATTAAGAATAAGTTCTTCTTAAATTTGTATATGCTGGATTTATGTCCAAGTGTCTGTTGATGGCGTTCTCATTTGATAACCAGGATTCAGCCAGCTCTCTAGCACTGTTATTATTGGCTTTAAATTTTACTTGTACATTGTCCCAATTAAATGTATGTCCTGTTGATTTAGTATGCTTATATATCAATGACAGTGCGTCCTTTCTTCTGATTGCGTTGCGGTGTTCCTGTATACGTGTTGCGATTCTTTTTGAAGTTTGTCCTATGTATACCGCTAAGCACGAACTGCATGGAATGCTGTATACTGCGTTTAGTGTTTCTGCTGTCGATTTCTTGTTTTTGGCATTAAAGAGGACCGTGCGCAGATTGTTCCTGGGTTTGTGTGCTATTCTGACACCTGACTTGGCCAGGATGCGTGCAGCACCTTCAGACACATTGTGGTGATAAGGGAGTGAGTGCCAGGTTGGGTGGGGGTTATGATTCGAGTCAATTGTTTGTTGAGTTTTTTGGCGTCTTCTGTGTAGGCTTCGATTAATTAATGTTTTTGAGTATCCGTTTGAAGTGAAAAGGTGGAAGAGATAGCGTCTCTCTTTCATTTTTGTTTCCTTCGTATTACAATGGGTGTGGACTCTTCTGAATAGAGTTTTAACACAGCTCCGTTTATGAGATATCGGGTGGTTGCTGGCGAAGTGTAATATCTTGTCTGCATAGCATTCATTACGGTAAACACTAGTGGTCAGGGTGGCGTCATTACTTCTTTCAATGTAGATGTCCAGGAAGCTGATGTGTCTGTTAATTTCTTTCTCCATTGTGAATTGGATTGCCGGGAATATTGAGTTGATGTGCTTGTAGAATTCATTCAGCTGATCATTTTTTATTATGACGAATGTGTCGTCCACATAGCGTATCCAAATTTTGGGTGTGAACTGAGATAGAGCCATGCTTTCAAATCGTTGCATTACCACTTCTGCTAGAAGTCCTGATAACGGCGATCCCATTGGCATGCCTTCTTTCTGAGTATAGTATTTGCCGTTAAAATTTCACCTCAAACGGATACTCGAAAACATTCATTAATCGAAGCCTACACAGAAGACGCCAAAAAACTCAACAAACAATTGACTGGAATCATAACCCCCACCCAACCTGGCACTCACTCCCTTATCACCACAATGTGTCTGAAGGTGCTGCACGCATCCTGGCCAAGTCAGGTGTCAGAATAGCACACAAACCCATGAACAATCTGCGCACGGTCCTCTTTAATGCCAAAAACAAGAAATCGACAGCAGAAACACTAAACGCAGTATACAGCATTCCATGCAGTTCGTGCTTAGCGGTATACATAGGACAAACTTCAAAAAGAATCGCAACACGTATACAGGAACACCGCAACGCCGTCAGAAAAAAGGACGCACTGTCATTGATCTATAAGCATACTAAATCAACAGGACATACATTTAATTGGGACGATGAACAAGTAAAATTTAAAGCCAATAATAAAAGTGCTAGAGAGCTGGCTGAATCCTGGTTATCAAATGAGAACGCCATCAACAGACACTTGGACATAAATCCAGCATTTACAAACTTAAGAAGAACTTATTCTTAATAAACAAGACTTTACTCCCAACAACCTCACCCCCCCACACGGACCTAGCCACCCCCCCCTGTAAGGTATTGCTATATATTGCCTTTGATTCTTGTAAGTCTAAGCATTATCCTCTGATGAAGACCCTGGTAGGGTTGAAAGCTCAGAAATAAAAACTACTTTATGATATGTGATTCATTTTCTCCCTTTGTGGATCTCCAACTGCTAATATGCAAACCGTATCACAGACCTTCTCTTCCATATATATATATATATATATATATAGATATGTGTATGTGTATATGTAGATATAAACATATATACATATACATATAAACATATGTATATATGTATATGTATATATGTTTATATGTGTGTGTACTGTATATATATATATACTGTATATATATATATATATATGAAAGCAACACTCATAGCAGTGTCAAAAAAATTACATTGACAATCATGTTACGTTATTTTTAAAATGTTTCCTTTTCTTTTCATAACTTTTTTAACACACTTCTTCTCCGCTGCAAAGCTGGGTATTTTGCTAGTATATATATATATATATATATATATATATATATATATATATATATATATATATATATACACATACACACATACACATACTGTATATATTTACACAGTATATACTGTATAAAACTCTATATATAAAATCGAATGTCTGTCTGTCTGATTTATATCAGGTTTTTTCTATAATTTGCTTGAACATTCCAGTTGATTTTGCGACTTCTCTCATTGTGCTAAGTATCATAGTTCGCTTGTGATACCAATTTATTTGCACTAATGCGAGAGAGATGCAGCAGGCCGAGGGGACAGGGCGGGGCCCTCCTCACTCCCCCATTAGCCTTGTGGTGTATCTTACATCCGCTTAGCTAGCGAACAAAAGATTTATGTAACGGATTTAGAGCAGGTTTTTTTGTAGAATTTGCTTCAACATTCCAGTTGATTTTACGATTTCTCTCATTGCACTAAGAATCATAGTTCACTTGCAGGAGCAATATATTTATGATAATCCGAGACAGAGGCTGCAGGCTGAGGGGAGGGAGAAGCGTTATGTCAGGAGTTAGGAGCCAGGTAGTGCCCTCCTTGCTGTCCTGTTTCACTTCTACAAGGGAGAAGTTAGCCATATTTCCATCATCTGATTATTTCCGCCATGGTTACTGAAATGGTATATATAAGGTTCATGTATGTGCTGCATTCAATAAAGAACACAATCTCAGGGAGCATGCACCCCCTGCTGGGGACACCTTGACCAAGGCCCTTCATGGCCCAGTTACTAAGTTTTGCTGGGTGGCCAACTCCAGGAAGAGTTCTGGTGGTTCCAGACTTGTTCTATTGCATTATTATTGAGGCCAGAGTGCTCCTGGGAACACCTAAATCTTTTGAATTGGTTATATCCCCTTGCCCTGATCTAGGCCTCACTGCAATTTTATCACAAGGGTCTATTCTTGGACTTCATGGCATCCTTTTTTTTTCTGATATGCCGTGCAAGTTCTTTGACCTCAAATATACATACAGGTGTATACCTTTCTATAGTTTGCCCTATCAATTCAGTTTTCCACAGGTGGACTCTGATGAAGTTATAGACACATCTCTGGAATAATTAAAGAAAAGAGGATGCTCCTAACCACAATTTAGAGTGCCACAGTTAAGGGTATGAATACTTAAACAAAAAAAGTGAAAGAGCCTGAATATTTTCTCAATCCACACTATATGTTAGTTGATAGAGAAACACAGTGGTGATTAGCACAGCACAGTGATTAACGCTGCTGTCTCAGGGACCCAGCATCTTAATTTGTAATCTGGGGCCAATAGTTAATATGTTATCCTAGGATATTCATGGTTAAGAGAATGTTGATTCCCTAAAGCTGGCCTTGTGTGAGTGTGGGTATGTAAGAGATGAACTGGTGATGAATTGGTGCCACATCCAGGGTGGGTCCTGCCTAGTACCTGCAGGGCAGTCTGACCAAAAATAACAGGCCCCTGGAAAAAGTAGTGAGCTGGGGCCCTGTCTTGATAACAACAGAACTATACGTAGGCATCAGAAACGTCGTGGTCCACTATGCTCCTGGAGTCCCCGGTCAGTGCCCATTGTTCTCATACGTTAAAGCTGCCGTGCTGCTGGGAATAAACTCCCACACCCTGAATTGTATTAAATAGGCTGGAGAATGTTACATTATGCTAGTTGACATAAAGTGGGCTGCTGAAATTACGCAGGTTACAGTTTATTCTTAAACCCATTGTTTGTTGGGCTGTGCTGTAGCTGGCAGCATTCTTGGAAGAAAATACTGTAGCTTTGGAAGAAGTCAAGAGATCACTTACGTTAATTGAGTGTTTACTAAACAGAATAACTAGGAGCAATAAAATGTTTTCTGACAAGCTTTGAAAAAATAAACAAGAGGTTTTAACATTGTTATGAAATATATTGTACCGTTTGGATTAAATGATCTTTTTTTTTTCTTTTTCAAAGTATAGTCATTATTATTTTTAGTCATAAGAATCCAAGCACATTTACAGTAAAACTGAGACATTTACTGTAACTGATACAGAGGCACACGAATATAAATGTGAGAAGTTACATTAAGAACTGTGACTTGCTTACCTGCACGAGTGGCTCATTGCTCATCTACTTTAGCATTTCATATATCCTAGGCCTATAAAACAGTGGATCTGCTAGACGCCAGCAGTCACATTTCTTAATGTACGCTGTCTAAAAGTTGCATTTCAGGTTTGCACCGTCAGGAACACATTCATATTATTTACAAGATGATTTGGCTTACTATGGGCGCTGGACGCTGTCATTTTGTGGAGCTGTATGGTGGGTGACATTAACGCGATTCCATTATAAAAGAATCTTATTCTACACAAACTGAAGGTTTTATTGAGAAACCAAATGTTCAAGCAAACCAAAGAAAGTAAAGTTCTTTCAGAATTACTACTAGCTTTGAAAATCGCTTTATTCTGATTTTGAGTTTGGTTTGTCCTTCTAATATAAAGATAGTTTATAGAAAGGTTTACTCTCTGTGAATAGCATTTCATTTTGATTTCAAGAGACAGTTTTGTGTCATTAATCTGATGTAATATAAAAGATATTTTAAGTACAAAGACCTTGATGACTTTTCTGCTTTGCCCTTATAAGTAGAAAGAGAGTTTACAATCTCTGCCACTCATTACAAAACTAGTTCAATAGGATTTTTTATAGCCCTATTGAAGACATCATGCAGTTATTCATTGTGCTGCCATGATGCAGCTATACTAGTCAGACCTGTGCATTTTGTGGTAACTTTTGACTGTCTGAATTAAGGGAATAAAAACCCCTTCCTGTTAGAGATGACCAGACTCAACATCATACAGAAAAGAGTAACTGCTGTATGTGGGACAAAAGATAAGGACAATAAGGAGGTGCAAGAAAGATACAGAGAGACAAAATAGGAAAATGGAGGAAGCAGCAAAGGGTTGTGGTGTCTAAAGAGCAGATAATGACACGGGGACTGTACATTATTCAGGTAGATCGGGAGAATGCTCTTTATCGCTTTTAGAACTGTATAGTTTATTGCCTTTACTATAAAAATATGGCCCATTTTATGTGGTACTAAAATGTTTGTATGGTTTGAAAGCTTCATATCTTTTAGCCATGTTGAAGAAAGGCACAAGAATTGTGATACATTTCTAACAGCCTCTCAAGTGAAGACCTGAATTTCTTTACATTGTGCTCTTATATTACAACATTTCTTCCTGTTCTCTCTCATCATCACTTTGTTGTAATCTCATCTGGGTTTGTGTCAATCTAAACATCTCACATATTTGTATAAGATAGTAGTCTGTAGGCAGCACTAATGAGTAACATAAAGTAGGTGAAATATACAAACAAGCTCTGGAACAATGAAGAAGCAACAGAAAAAATAAAATAATAAACACAAGAAAACCAATGTCTTTCTGGGTAATATAGATTTCTAAGTTTACAGAATCATTATTGTCACATGTAAAGAGTGCAGTGAAATTCATACTTGGACATGGTAAACAACATGCAAAATATTGCCAAAAAGGATGCTGTCTGTTTGTAACGGTTGCTTGTCCATTGGCTCACAACAAGGACCATAAACATACTTCCTTGTACCACCCTGTGATACTCCTTCTCTACCTGTGAGCCAAATTGGCCTCTCTTCCACCTCATGTTGAGCTCTTGTCACATATTCCACGCCCATCTCCAAGCTCTTTATAGCAATGACTACAAGTAGCTTTTAAGTTTCTTTTCTTAATCCTTGGACCACTTCTGGGTCCCAGGACTGAACCAAGTGTGTGTTTAGAAATGCCCTGTCGAATTTTCCCCTCCTTTTAGAACTTCTTTCTGGTGACCACATTTGTCCCTGCAGGCTTGAAGACTAACCTACATTAAAATGGCTAAAGGGGGCGGGGGCATACATAAGGCAGCAGACTTCCTTGCTACCGTATATCATATATCATATGAGAATTTGTTCTATTATTTCGAGACCATGTAATTCTCCAAAGTGGAAACTCCTTTGGACTGTAGGTAAGATCTCGCTGCTAGCCTTCCATTAATGATGGTACAAGGCATGGGGCTTAAACTTAAACAACTGTGGTTCTTAACATGACTTTTGGCTGCTCCCATTAGGGGTTGCCACAGCAGATTATTTTGTTCCATATCTTCCTGTCCTCTACATTTTGCTCTGTCACACCCACCACCTTCATGTCCTTTTTCACCACATCCATAAACCTTTTCTTAGGCCTTCCTCTTTTCCCCTTGTCTGGCAGCTCTATCCTTATCATCCTATTCCCAATATACTCAGCATCTTTCCTATGCACATGTCCAAACCAAAGCAATCTCGCCTCTCTGTCCATCCTTGTCCCACCCAATGCAAATCATAGCATCTTTAACTCTTCCACCTCTAGCTCAGTGTTAACATTTCCAGTGTTCGATCTATTGCAATGTATTTTATAATTCTTGTAATAGTAAAATGTATACATTTGTCATTGTAACAAATGGTACAAAACAAACTTTTCCCATGCTGACCCCTGTCCACTGCTGAAAGTGCCTACAATGGCTAAATGACCATCAATCTGGATGATGGAGCAATGGAAGAAGGTGGTCTGGTCTGATGTATCATGTTTTCTTTTAGATCATGTGGATTGCCAGATATGTGTGTCATTTAACTGGGGTAGTGATGGCAGCAGGATGCACTAACTATGGGAAGAAGGCAAGCCGACAGTGGCAGTGTGATATTCTTAGCAGTGTTCTGCTGGGAAACCTTGGGTCCTGACATTACTTTGGTTACTTTGACACATACTACCTACCTAAAGATAGGTGCAGACCCTTTGTAGACCCTTTGATGGCAACAGTAGTTATTCCTTGATGGCAGTGGATATTTTCAGCAGGATGACGTGCCCTGACACACTGCAAAAATTGTTCAGGAATGGTTTGAGGAGCATGACAAAGAGTTTTAGGTGTTGATCTGGCCTCTAAATTCCCCAGATCTCAATCTGATTGAGTATATGTGGCATATATGGAGATTCCATATCACAACTTACAGCATTTAAAAGGATTGGTGTAGATATCTAAACATACACACACTCACATTGGGTCGCAAAGTTGCTCAGGAGACAGGGTTTCCAAGGGAGGTTAACTTTATTTCTGATAAAACAGTTTATTTAACAGGATTTTGAGTAGCACACGCACACACACATGTAACAACTGGCTAACATTGTGCTCCAGTTCCACCCTTTAGCTTAAAAGAACACAAAGTCTTCTTTGTTGAGCAGGTTCGGTGGCTTGGAAGCAGTGGCTTGGGCAGATGTGGTCTGGGGATGAGAGGACAAAAGAATGAGCAATAGTACTGGCTGAGGCTCAGTGTGATAGTGTGGGTCGGCTCCACACTCCCACTTCCATTTTGGGAGCCTCTTCAAACCAACATCTTTTATAGTCATGACTGGTTGAGCTTGGCAGATGAGGACAAACACACACAAAGCAAGAGAAAGTTGTAAAGGTGCTCTGTGCTTTTATTAAAAAAACAGGGTCCCAATTTCCCAAAATTGTAGAGTGCAAAGTTCAATAAATAAATAATCCATAAAAGAAGTGAAATTGGAAGTTAAAATCAGCCAAAGAAATAATCCATTAAAAACGACAGAGGCATCTCCTTTAAAATTAATTCTCTGGTGCTTCCCTTTAAAACCAATGCCTTTCCAGCTTATCCTAGTTAAACCTTGCACTACGGAGTGGAGTCAACCCACAGAGGCAGACACCCTTCAATGTTGGCCCTTGTCCCTGTCACAGTGTTCCACAGGGACCCAGCAGACTGCTCTGCTCCACACTAACTGCTGGCTTTCCAGGCTACACTTGGTGAAAGCAAGCCATCCTCCCACTGCTGCCTATCACTGGCTCCACCAGACAACAGAAAACTCCTGAGCATGATGACCACTCCTGCTCCCAAGCCACTAAACAGGAGTGATCCCTGAGCCCTCTCCTAAGCATTGGCCTGAGGCTTCCACTCTTACATGCAGGTGCGTCTCGTGCCAATTAATCCACCAACTCCCCGCAAACGTGTGAGCATGCACACCCATGGAGAATGAGCAGGCCAATTATTTATTTATTAAAAATGGCCACTTTTTCAGAGCTGCAGACCCACTATACCACTTTAAATGTTCTAAGCATCGTGTGAGAGGTACGTTATGTGGTAAAGGAGTGAAGCCACAGCTGATCCTTCAAAAGAGTTGGTTGAGTGTGTTTCTTTCTCACTGAAATACTGTTTAGGAAGCGCTTTTCTATTGATATCTGTAATTCATTGTCATTGGTTTACTGTGTAATAGAAAGTCAGCTCACAGCTCAGGGAAAGTCAGTATGCAGCAGTCAGCGTTACATTGTACGAATATGGAGCAGAGGACCCACCATCTTGAGCAACTGCCACCGTTTTATATATATATATATATATATATATATATATATATATATATATATATATATATATATATATATATATATATATATATATATATATGATGTAAAAAGCCCGGGCTCCTAGAAACTATTGATATCATCAGAAAAAAAAAAGTGAAATGCAGAGTCAGCAGTTTCGTTTTGCGGATGTGTTCATCCCCCTTGTCTGTCAACGGCGAAGCGAGTTTCTCTCTTGTTTGTCTTTCCTCAGCAGTTTCACTTTAGCGACAGAGTCACTTTCTTTCAGCTTCATGCTGTAGCTTTGCACTTCTTTCTACTTCTGACTCGTTAACTTGGGGCCGCCTTGCCCGGTCTTTGAGCTTCATGAGGTAGCCTTGCAGTTCCGGGCCTGACAGACAGACAGACACACTTCCACGCATAGATGTTTATATATAATATATATATATACTCATATATATATATATATATATATATATATATATATATATATATATATATATATATAGATCCCAAATGACGGGGCCACATGCCAATCACCGTCAAGGGACTGCACTCAGCCCCATAAAGACTGAGAAAACCCCACAGTTCCTTGCGGTTCATTGTGAATGCGCTTAGGTGTAGTGGTTTCTCTTGCGTTATTTTGTGCTTTTGTGAATTTCTACATTTTTTGACCCCTGTGCTTTTATTTTGACAACTCTTTAGATTTAAAATTCAGACTTTGATTGCTGTTGGGATCTCCTATCTTGAAGACATTGCCTTCTGTGTCTTTTGTGCACCATGGATCTTATTTTGTGACAGTGAATTTTTATGGATAATACAACTAGTTATTTATAAAGACTCTGTGTTTGCCCCTTTGTGTGACTAGTCAGGGTTTGACGGCTATTCTCTCTCTAGTGGGCATTTTGAGGAATTTTTAGGACTTTCATGCTTAGCATCTCTCTGGTTCACAGCACATTCCTCAGAGGCTAACACTGACATTAAGGATCATTTGGAAAGAAAGTCTCATAAGCTGAAATGATGACTGTCAATTGTTTGGTGTGATTTGATTTCATGTTTTACAAATTATATTATGACATGTGTCTTTTGAGTGATAAAGAATGTATTTAGAAAAACTTTCACTAGCCAGAAGAAATATTTTGTAACCTCTTCTATTCAGAAAACAGATAAGATCTTTTATGTCTGTTCTACTCAAAATGCCAGATCAGAATCAATATAAACTGAAACCTAAGGGCCTCCTCATGCATATTAGTTAAGGCTGGGAACCTGCAAGGACAAAAAACAAGTATGTCCCAGTTCAAGAGCTACTAGTGATGTGCCGAGTTGGTAGAAGCCTCAAAGTCGTGCCTAGCCAGGATTGGTCAAAGGGCACAAGACCTGAACATATTGTCGAAGGTGGCACATACTCTACAACATAGATAGATAGATAGATAGATAGATAGATAGATAGATAGATAGATAGATAGATAGATAGATAGATAGATAGATAGATAGATAGATAGATAGATAGATAGATAGATAGATACTTTATTAATCCCAAGGGGAAATTCACATAATCCAGCAGCAGTATACTGATACAAAAAAACAATATTAAATTAAAGAATAATAAAAATGCATGTAAAAGCAGACAATAACTTTGAATAATGTTAGCATTTACTCCCCCGGGTGGAATTGAAGAGTCGCATAATGTGGGGGAGGAACGATCTCCTCAGTCTGTCAGTGGAGCAGGACAGTGACAAAAGTCTGTCACTGAAGCTGCTCCTCTTCGTGGAGATGACACTGTTAAGTGGATGCAGTGGATTCTTCATGATTGACAGGAGTTTGCTTAGCGTCAGTCGCTCTGCTACAGATGTTAAACTGTCCAGCTTCATTCCTACAATGCCTTCCTAACAAGCGTGTCCAGGCGTGAGACATCCTTCTTCTTTATGCTGCCTCCCCAGCACACCACCATGTAGAAGAGGGCACTCGCCACAACTGTCTAGTAGAAAATCCACAGCCTCTTATTGCAGATGTTGAAGGACGCCAACCTTCTAAGGAAGTATAGTCGACTCTGACGTTTCCTACACAGAGCATCAGTATTGGCAATCCAGTGCAATTTGTCATCCAGCTGCACTCCCAGGTATTTATAGGTCTGTACCCTCTGCACACAGTCACCTCTGATGATCGCGGGGTCCATAAGGGGCCTGGGCCTCCTAAAATCCACCATCACAATATATATATATATTGTGAGAATGGATGCTGTATAGCACCCGACCTGATACAGATTGGACATGGGAGGCACGTGTAAAATTAAACAAATACTTTTTATTTTCTTCCCCTGTGGGTGCACGTCTTCCCGTGATCCACAGGCAATACATAGTCCCAAGCACAAGTACACCACTAATACACCACACTTTCTCTTCCTCCTTGGCACCACTGCTCCTTCCAAGCAACATTGTCCTCCTACACCGAACTCTGGCCCCTGAGCTGGTTCCTTTTATAGTTCACCTGGAAGTGCTCCAGATGTTTCAGTTCCGAGTGCACTTCCGGGTGTGATGCATATGCTGCCCACATGAGCTCAGGAGTCCCAAACACAGCACCCCCTGGCGGTGCCTGCAGGACCCAACAGGGCTGCCCCCAACTCCAATTCCCAGGGAGCCCTGTGGGAAACCAAGGCACTGCTCCACCCCAGGGGGGAGGCCTATTTAGCGTCCAGTGGGAGGTATTGCAGTGTCCTAGGCTGCTCCCCCTGAATATAGTGTGCAGAGGCATCCCAGCTGGGCATGGACTCCAGCCACCTGTCACAATATATATATATATAAAAATTCAGACATCCATAGTCCCACCTTTAATTTTAAAATAAATGTTGACAAAGCACAGAAACAGACTGATCTTATTATGTGGTAATGTTTTCCTTTTTGATCTGTCCAAGGTGCATTCATGGCTGTTAATGTAAACATACCTTTACACAAGACATAGCAGCTCTGAGATAAAATAGACTATAAGAATAAAAGCTATTCATTAATATTTTTCACAGTGATTTCACTTTAAAAGAAAGTACCATGAGTAGACAAACAATAAACAGAAAGCTGAAGGGACTCTTGCGCACTCATCATAATGTGGAGTCAAATGGCACTTACGAACATGTAGCTTATTATACATTTTAAATGACACTTTTTAAGAGTGCATACAGTGTATTATTTAAAATGAAAGAACAAAGAGAAAGGAGACTTCAAATGGAAATAGCTAAATTAGCAATAACAACCAAAGAGTACTTGATACACTTCTGTAAAAAAATATTTGACAAAAGCAATGCCAAAGTGAAAATGCACACAAAATTGGATTTGCTCCAGCAGAGTTCTTTGCTATCTAAAAGAATCGAAAGTAGGTGGTTTCTTTGGTGACTTATACTCTCAGCATTCAGTGCTAAATGTGAAAATTAATTGCACACCACTTGGAGACTAAAAGTTAATGAGAGGCAATTAAAAAAAAAGTGAGAATCCTGTTTAATGTTCATTACACAACCTGGCCCAGGCAGAACTTGTCTATGTCAGGTTCCAAAGTCAGATAGGCTCATTTTGTGCTATTTTGTACTTTTTATTTTTCTCTTTTTTTGTTTTGTTTTCTAGTAATCAGCCCTATAGTTCCAGGATGGCCACCTTGTTACGGCATCACTGGAGTGTGGGCATGCTGGTTGTGCTTCTATATGTGATAGTAAAGAAGCCGACCTTGGAGCATTGTAAGATGGTAAGCTCTTCTGATCTGTTCTGTAACTGCCAGATGCTGTCTTTGTTTACTTACTATTGCTTAAAATCGCCAGTGTACTTTTTCTGTTTTTGCTTTTTGCACATTCATTTCTTTGTAATGTTTGAGGACATTATGTTGTTTTGTACTATTTTCTTTGTATAAGCCTCTTGCCTTTTCAATATTTAAGCACTATGGTGCTTTAATGCTTGTTTACTGTAGTTACTTTTGTCCAGGGCTTCCAAAATTTTGCTGCTTTAGCTTCATAGATAGATTCAGACAACAAGCTTGACGTGTATATAAATAATTCCACAGTCCAAATATTTTCATTTTAAAGATGTTAGTAAAATTCAAAGCAAAAACAGTTCACACCAAAATAAAGACAAAAATGAATACTAGAAAAAAAGGAAAAGTATAAGGTTTACAATGATTCTGTTTTTAGGTTTACATGTCTAGTTACCTTTCTATATTCATTCTCCTGTATGTTCTCTATATGTAAATACGCTCATATGACATATGATTATATGTATGCCAATGTTCATTCTATTAGGAATGAAATCTAAATGTTTGTGTTTTTAGGTAAAAACTAAGTGAAATTCAATTATTGCATTGCAATTATATCTGAGCAACAAGGATGTTCCAATTCAGGTTAGCCTTAGAGATAAAAACAGAGTTTGTATTATGTAGCTATGAAAAACGTACATTCTGTTGAAATTAAACAAACACGTATATGAATTTTGATATTAACATTAACCTTCTAAAATTGGCTCTTACATTTAGGAACTAGTTAAGGTAGACAGGAGCCTACTTTAACAGTACAGAGTGAAGGGATGAATCAAGATCTCGTGAGCACTACATTAACGTGCATGTACGAAATTCACTGTACTCACTGCATGTGACAATAATCTTTATTATATAATACACTACCATGGCTGTCCGTTTGTCTGTCCAGGATTTTAAATCAACAGTAGCTCGCAAACCACTTGACCTATTGACCTGAAATTTGGTACACATATACTATGTGGCCTCTACTGTTTGCTTTCGGGGTGATTATTGACCTGCAAGGTTATTCATATTTTTAGTTTTATTTTATTTTATTGTAGAATCAACTCTTGGCAGCGCATGCGTATGGGTGCTGTTCTCATCCCTATCACCTTCGCCGTCAGTTCCCCTACCTCTTCATATGTTAACTCATTCTTGAGGCAGATTGAAGAGTTAAGGGCCATCTTAAGTGAAAAATTAAGGAAATTAACACAAACACTGACTTAATCAGTTTTAACGCGAAAAGATGCCAATAAAAGAAGAGAAGAAGCGGGCCGCTAGGGTGGACAAAAGAAGAAGTGCTCAGCAAGCAGCAAGCGCATCAACCTCTGAGCAAACAAATGCTAAACGTACAGAGAAAGAGGAAGAAAACTATGAATGCTCAAGTGAAGTGTATTCGTGCAGTGCGCCATTACTGGTTACCCTATAAAGCATATAGAGATAAGACATTTTCATTCTTTTTGCACTACCTGCTACGTTCCGCCAGTTATCTCCCTGTCACTGCTTAAAGTGATTATCGATAGCCTACTTTTAGCCATTTCTAACGTATTTTTGTCATTCATCCACTTCATGTATTCCAGATTTTCATTTTTTTTTTAGTTTGGAGGAGGTAAGTCCAAGGGCTCTGGAAACAGTGTCAATATTAGAACTTCTGCACATCCTATAAGAATACTGTACATGAATTCAAGTCAATTTAATATAACAATAAATTAGCTCAGTTTCTTGGCCTTTCTAGACATTCCTCCTACTAGACAGGTTCCGCTCATTAAACTGGCAAAAATATCTCAAGGTGTCCTAGACACATTCTAGTGCTCTGAGTGATTGATGCCAGATTAATTCTGCAACAGATTACAGAGCTGTGAAAAGCTAAATAAATAATGATATTTATTACAGATTAATGAAGATAGATAGGAGAACAGAGCAGCAATTTTCTCTAAACATCCCATGGTAATTATAATATGCATGAAAAATCCCATTAATTTTAATTCCTAGAAATCACTACATGTCATGATGTTTCTTCATTACAGGGAGGAACAAAGTCATGAATGGGTCTCCTAATTAATAAACATTGAGATCATGCTGGCTGTCTTCAAGTCCATCAATGTCACTGATGGGTCAGCCCAGTCGTGCAGCACTCTGAGGCTTGATGACTCCTCTTCAAGGTTAGATTATAAAATGTTTCCGGCAAGAATCTGGAGACATCCTGCTGAATTTCAGTGTATAATTGCTGTTGCTGCAAGTAAAAAAAGCAGGAAATACTGCTGCCAAGATTCTAGAGTAAGGAAAACTGCGTTCAGAGAAGTGACTAAAGTGGAGGAAGGTCATAAACTTTAAAGGGAGCAGATGAATGGCATTCAGCGTTGGATGATCTTTTCCACTGGCAGCTTTGCTTCTATAGTGTAGGGGGAGTACTCACAGAGTTCACAGTCATTTTGTTTCTTTTCAGTATGATGAAACACAAAAAAATAAATAAATTATGGCATGTAATTGTGCTCTGTAGTCTGTTTGCTTCCCATAGTTGTTATCAGCTTTAATAAAGAAAGCTACTGAGGATATACAACCTGCTGTTTCATCTAGACCTATTAAATAAAAGCTTTCATCTTTTATTTATTTTTACTTTTATCTCTCTGGCAGTAACCAACTTTATTTCAGAAATAATAAAAGCAGAATGGGTGCATGTGATGTTAATGGTCCATTGGTCACAAACAGTATTTCTGATACCAAGCACAATATACTTAATCCAATATATACAGTTTCATCTACAGGGGGTGCTAAAAGGCCATTCCCATACCTAGAATAAAGTCAGGAAAGCCAAGAAAATAAAAGAGAATTTGGAAAAGAAATAAAAAGCACGAAGGGAAGGGAATTAAAAAAGGAAGGGAAACAAAAGAACAAAGAAATTAACAGAAATAAAGAACTAACTACCCACTGGGTTTACCTAAATAATAATTAATTCCCTGTCTATTGCCAAGATGCCAACCACACTTGTCAACTTAACATACATCAAACAACACTACTTTTTATCTTACATTCTACACTCTGGTCTCAAGTCTTCCTTGGTCTGCCATCCAACTGACTCCAAGCTTAAATGACCAATAACTAGAAGAGCATTTTAAGCCCAGGTGTGAAAATATACTGCTCAAAAAAAGTAAAGGAATGCTTTTTAATCAGAGTATAGTATCAAGTCAATGAAACTTCCAAGATTAATCTGGTCAGTTAAGTAGCAGAGGGGGTTGTTAATCAGTTTCAGCTGCTTTGGTGTTAATGAAATTAACAACAGGTGCACTAGAGGGGCAACAATGAGATGACCCCCAAAACAGGAATGGTTTATCAGGTGGAGGCCACTGACATTTCTCCCTCCTCATCTTTTCTGACTGTTATTTCACTAGTTTTGCATTTGGCTACAGTCAGTGTCACTACTGGTAGCATGAGGCGATACCTGGACCCTACAGAGGTTGCACAGGTAGTCCAACTTCTCCAGGATGGCACATCAATGCAGTCTGAAGGGCATGGAGGAGATTCCAGGAAATAGGCAGTTATTCTAGGAGAGTTGGACAGGGCCGTAGAAGGTCCTTAACCCATCAGACCGGTATCTGCTCTTTTGGGCAAGGAGGAACAGGGTGAGCACTGCCAGAGCCCTACAAAATGACCTCCAGCAGGCCACTGGTGTGAATATCTCTGACCAAACAATCAGAAACAGACTTCATGAGGGTGGCCTGAGGGCCTGACATCCTCTAGTGGGCCCTGTCCTCCCGGCACCGTGGAGCTCTATTGTCATTTGCCATAGAATACCAGATTTGGCAGGTCCACCACTGGCACCCTGTGCTTTTCACAGATGAAAGCAGGTTCTCCGTGAGCACATGTGACAGTTGTGAAAGGATCTGGAGAAGCCTTGGATAATGTTATGCTGCCTGTAACATTGTTCAGCATGACTGGTTTGGTGGTGAGTCAGTCATGATCTGAGGAGGCATATCCATGGAGGGACACACAGAACTCTACAGGTTAGACAACGGCACCTTGATTGGCATTAGGTATTTTCAGACCCTATGCTAGTGCAGTGGGTCTTGGGTTCCATCTGGTGTACGACAATTCCCGGCCTCATGTGGTGAGAGTATGCAGGCAGTTCCTGGAGGATGAAGGAATTAATACCATTGACTGGCACCCATGCTCACCTGACCTAAATCCAATAGAAAACCTCTGGGACATTATGTTTCGGTCCATCCGATGCCACCAGGTTGCACCTCAGACTGTCCAGGAGCTCAGTGATGCCCTGGTCCAGATCTGGGAGGAGATCCCCCAGGACACAATCCATTGCTTTATTAAGAGCATACCCTGATGTCGTCAGGCATGCATACAAGAATGTGGGGGCCATACAAACTACTGAGTACGATTTGGAGTTGCTGCAATAAAATTTTGGCAAAATGGATTAGCCTACCACATAATTTTATTGTTTGATTTTTGGGGTGTCTTTGAATTCAGCCTTCTGTAGTTTGATAATTTTCATTTCCATCAAACGATGTGACATCATTTCATTCCTAACACATTATCCAGTCCATATCAGTATAGATATCCAGCACGACTTTTTTCCCATTGAGATCTGATTTGTTTTCAAAGTGTTCCTTTAATTTTTTTAAACAGTAAATTAACAGGACCACCCAGAAAATTACTTACTGTGTTAGAACTGTGCTGTGGAAACCTCAGTGTGTCCTCCTAGCATTCCCCTTCACTGCCCACGAGTCCCTGCCAAAGTGTTCCACAACTCTTTCATAATGGGCTAGGTAGACCACAAGTCACCTACCCTTTATTATTGGTAGTAGGGTGCCACAAACTTTAGAATTTATCATCTTCTACTGCCTACTCTACAGGTAAAGCTCTATTAAACTACCACTGACAGACCCCACTGTCCTTCCAGTATTTAATCATTCTGAAATGGTGCTGACTTGACTTGGAAACATTCATGCAGGTATCTGGTAGAATAAACTGTAATTGAGTATTTTATAACCTGATTCTTCATCTGAATCACGTGCCAACAGTCATTTTTACATTTGGCAAGGTAACATTTCTAAAAAGCAAAAAGAGGAAAGGAACCTCAGGACAGCTCTGTCACATTAACCTTTGCCTGACTACAAATGATGATGATCAGTAGAGAAATTTCTGACCTCTTTCACGATAAGGACAGACATGTAACTCTTGCAGTTTCTTTCTTCAGTGTTTTTTTTTACCAAATGACTTTATGATTAGGCTTAAAACTTGGGGCCTGTCTAATTAACAAGCTTATAAATGGATACCTGCTTCATTCTCTTTTTTTTAATATTTATAAAACCGTGCCATGAAAGCTAAATCAGAGTCAAACGAAATGAGAGCATACGCAATTTTTGGTTCTTTTCACGCTTTTTTACAGACTCAGCGGTTCTTGCTCAAACAACAGATGCTGAATACCTGACTCCTTTCAGAGACGATATCCTGTGAATGCTAATTGGACAAAATGACTCCTTCAGGTTTATCAGGTGGCTAGTAAATGACAGCATCTGGCAGACATGCAACTATTGGATCTATGTCTGCTCAAAACGGCCCCTGATATATTTAGGCAGAAGACGCCTTCACATTTTGCTCTTTAGTTCTGCTTCAAAGAAAATTGAGCAGATGCTTTTACCAAGTTTACAAATCTGACATTTTTTTTTTACCTTTGACACAAGTGAGCGTCATGAGAATAAACAGAATGTGAGTAGTTTGGAATACAAATTGAGAACTTCTTTATCTGAGGATCTTTGTTACACGATAATTCAGAAAACTGGTTACTTCATTGAAAAAATATAGTGTCGAGTAAATCATGTGCCAGCAAGGGCTTATGCTTAAAGTAAATATTTGTTGACAAGTATTATTTATTAATAAGTGTTTTTGTACTTGTTGTGTTGTTTGGTCCAAGTAGTATATCTTAATGCTGTGTAGAAAAAGCTAGTCTTATGGAAAAGGATAACCAAATTCTAAAAAAGGCAAACCAGAACTCAGAAAGCATTGGGTACTTTGAGAGATGTGGCCAGCATGTCAAAAGTTATAGAAAGGAGTGTTAGGGTGTGAAATGAGTGACTACATACGTGCTGCAGTATGTTGAACTGGTCAATGTCCAAGCAGCATTTAGCTGTTAGGCAGCAAACATTCCTGGATAAGGTGCCAGTCCATCACAATGCCAATTCATTCACTCATGCTAGGCAGATTTAGAGCTAAGATGTGAAAGAAAGTCTGAGTATATTTAGAACATTCACACAGACCCTGGGAGAACATGTAGACTCCACATAGGCTTGGATTTAGATGCAGTCTCCTAAGGCTATGACCTAGTGCCATCCTCCTTCATGAAAAATATTTGAAATTCATTTACTTCAAGATCAAGTCTAAAGATTTTTGGTGTATATGTATTAAAGAAATGGATTTCAATGTTTATTAAATTTTCTCATCATTGTTTATAAAAAACAATCATTCTGGCCATTAACTAACCACTATATTATGTACATTTACTGACCTCAGATATCCTATTTAATTGTTTCTTTCTTTTCCTCACACTATGAGATATATTGCTTGGTTTCTTTTATCCTGTTATCCGCTTATCCAAAATAGGGCAATGGGAAACCTAACCCAGCAAGGATCAGACAAAAGGCCACCAGCCCAGCGCAGAGCTAACACACACACACATACAGTATATCAATCCATGTAACTGGCATATTCTTGTTATTTGTTGGCTAATTTGCTTTATAAAATACTTTATGATTATACATCTTAGGAAAGACACATGTGAGGATCAACCCCATTGGATCAAGTAGGGAGCCTTAATGTTTGCTCTATACTGTGGACATATTGCTGTACACCTGGAGGTGTTGTGGAGATGATTGAAAAATGAGAAATAATGTTCAAAAGACAAGACAAGGAAGGGTCAGAATAGGAGCCAAAATAAAAATGAATAACTGGAATTAAAGGGCAAGATAAAAAATCAAAAACCAGAATCGGGATGTGACCAGAACACAAAATTCTAATGTGAGGGCCTACTTGGAAATAAAACTAATGAAGGTAGTTATTTATATTATCACTTGTGTTACATCATTAATGGTGCGATTAGAAGCCACAATGTTGCATAAATACAGTAAATAATGCCAAGATGTTATTGAAAGTCAACTTTGAAAACCCTAAAACAGACAAAATATATGTATAAATAAACATTAATACTAGAGCATATACAGCAGTTTTAATGTAAGGATGCTCTAACTTGGTGTACCTCACCAAGGGACAGATTATCCCTGTGATTCTGATGTGTTTCTATCTGAACCAGAAGTGACCCTGGAAATACTTTAGTGAGGGGTTTAAAAGGGAACGGTCATGTGATGCCAAGGTCATCCTACTGATGCCAGAGGATAATGGTAGAAGGAGGAAATTGGCTTTGAGAAACTGCAATTCTGAAGAGCTCAGGGAACTTGAAATCAGGACAGCTAGACAAAGGCAGAACTGGTGGAAAGCATCCAGGCCAGGTAAATCTCAGAGAAGATTCTGAAGGTACAATACAATTTATTTTTGTATAGCCCAAAGTCACACAAGAAGTGCCACAATGGGCTTTAACAGGCCCTACCTTTTGACAACCCCCCAAACTTGACTATCTAAGAAGACAAGGAAAAACTCCCAAAAAAAAAAACCCTAGTAGGGAAAGTGTGACAAGGGAGTGCATTGAAACTGGGATGACATGAGAAAACCATTGTAGACATCCTATCAATTAGTCAGGTACATTTACCTGGTAGTATGGGCCAGTAGAGCAAACATTTTTATTGTTTAGTTCCTTGAGTTTGATTCTTTGACTTCTTCATGTGTTATTCCTCCTTATGTTTACTCTGTGTGCAATAAGCCACATGATAATAGGAAATATGGTCCCTATGGTATCTTTTACAGGTTGAAGGAGGCATCAAGAGCACCCCCACTATTCACACACTATACACCATACATATGCATGTGCCCTGGTGAAGACTGGCATCCTACCTAGAGTTAATGCTGCCGAGAAAGGCTTCAGCTCCAAATAACCCTACCATGGAAAAAAGGAGCTCAGAATATACAGTAAATAGATTTGTTTTATTCTAAGTTTATATGAGACTTATTTTCTCATGTAATAAATAACAATGCACAAAGTACTCTTTTAAAACAGCATTTTGTTGTTGAAAGGCATGCTTGTAATAAAATATCTAATTAGAAGAAGCAAATTTGTAAAGAGCACCCCTGTCCCCGTGTAGTGCCTCTATAGACTGGCACCCTTCTCTTAACTACCATTCATGATGACATCTTTTCCACTCTGCCTTAATTAGTCATTTTTATTCGTCACACAGGACCAGAAGCACTTTCTTTATTCAACCCAGCTCCTCCCTGGTGTCACCGTTACCTCTGTTATTTGTTTTGTATATTTAGCACCATTTACCTGTGAGGGAACTAAGTGTGAACCAATGTTTTTAAATTGCCTTCCAAGGGGTAACGGTGTTGTTAAGATCCATCCAGCCATCCAGAAAATAGGGAGAATATTAACATAAAAATACAAACTCTTTTAGCTTTGAAGCCTAAATATGAGCTTGGAGACAGCAGTCACTTTATATCAGCATATCCCAGTTTACTCAGTGTGTTGATTTTGATTATATTCTAACTCTTAAACAGATGGCTTTTCTTTTCTTTAAGGGAACTTAGTTCATTCTGTGTACGTGATTTTTGTACTTTGTTAATCTAAAATTGCAAAAATGTGTTTTGTGTTTCTCTTATAATTAAAGTGATAAACACAACTGTCTTTACCATGACTTGTAATCAGGCCCCGCTGAAGCAGACAATTTAATGTAGACTCAGAAGCCCCTAAATAGTTCAGATTCTACAATACCCTTCTGACACGAGAATGGTATGATTTGCATTTTTATTTTACATATAATATTATGATCAAGTACTTACTTAGAAAAAAAATATTCAGAAACTTTTCTTTTAAATAGTTCTTGTACTTCCTACACGTCAAGTCAGGACTAGTAGGTCAGGTCAGAACTATCCAATTCTGAAGGGCTACAGTGAAAAAGCTAAGTTGATAAAAGTTTCAAGAATATAAGTCGTGCCTAAACAGTACTGGTGAAATGGCATGTTTGAACATAATAGTTAAATCAGCCCCTACACTACTATGTCCCATTGGCCCAAGAAATATATCAAGAAAGCACAAGACTGGCCTAAACTCAGGTTAATAAGTAAGCCTAGAGTCTCTGTCATTCCGTCCATCTATAAGCAATGCCGGATAACAGGCTGGGTCTCTGTCTCTCTCTCTCTCTCTCTTATTCCATCATCCAGAGACCATGCCAGATTAAAGTCCAATCAGCTGACTAAAACAAAGATCAACAAGGTTATTTGAGCATATCAGATGCATAGATTCTAAGCATGGCATGCTGCTGCCCATCCAGGTTAAATTGGTATTTTGTCACACTCATATTAAGCTTCTGTTTGGAACATATTGTATTTAGGAAGCTAAGGTTAATTTATAATACATGGTGTGAGGTTTTTGAACTCTTGTAGGGCCCCTCCCTCAACGGGACGACACGCTAAACCACGAATGCCAGATCTGTGGAGTACTGCTTGTTCATTGCCGAGGCAACCGCAGGTTTGCAGCGCAGCAGCATAGTGCAGAGGAAACAACTACGAGCTGATCGAGATCGTGCTGTACACGCCTGTTGCCAATGGGTGATTCAAGGGACATTATGCATGCATGGTTTAATACCTAGTCAAACCAGTGTTGTCAATCAACCGTTGGAAAAATACACTATTAGAGTCAGGGTCATTTTTAGAACCATGCAGAGTGTATGTATGTTTATGTGTGAGTGGCGGAAATAAAGAGAAAGTAAGAGAGATAAGCAGTTGAAGAGCACACAATACAAGACCCACTCCTCTGCTTAAATCCACTGGCCTATGTCTATGACTGCTAGCAAAACTTGTGAAGGGTTCTGGCTTTAATTGACTCATAGAGTTAGAGAACTTGAGTACAGACAGTGTCGCCTCTGACCACAAATGAGCAGTGGGAGGTGAAGGTGGTGATGTGAATGTGTAAGCATGAGACATTACAGACAAAAGGTCATTGGAACTACTTGAAGGAAGCCATGGAAGCTTGGTGTAGTGGCTGTTTTGGATGGCAGCCGGGGAAGGAAACAACCTGCATTAGACCTCACATGAGGGACTAAGAGTGAGACACTGCATTTCACAATGTTTTAGGTTACAAGCACCAGTAGTGAAGATATGTAAGAAAAATAATGCCACAGTAAAATCACACAACATAAAGATCTAAGTTATCAAAATATTGTCATACCAAACAACCACCAAAGACTAGTATTAAAAGATATCTCCATATCAACATCAAATACTCAACATCAGAAACTTTTTCCAATGAATTTGTTCTTCCACCAAGCTTTTATTCCATGTTTGTACATGGTCAGCTGTCGAATAGGTCAATCACCATTTGTTTTCATCTAGGGCATTTTCAGGGGTGACGTCAACTTATCACATATCCTGCTTGATTCAGCAGAGTCACTGCTTCTTTGGTCCTCCACACCTGTTTGCCAAGTAGACTTAACCATTGGGCTGTCTTAGCCACTGAGTAGTTGGCACTCCAGGCTAAATGACCATACCATCAAAGCTGTGCCCTGCACATTGCCTCTTTGAATGGTGCTAGGCCCATGATCTTGCAGACATCTTCGTTTGTGAGGCGGTTGACTTAGGTGAGGCCAAAAATCCACTGCAGCATTGACATCTCCATTCAACCCCGTATATGGTTACCAGTCAAATAAGTGATTTTTAGGTCTTCGACTTCGAGTCACATAGTACTCCTATGACTTGACACCATTTCAAGCATGCCCGTTGGCTAGTGCTTGGGCATCTGGCAAGGCGTTGCTGTCCGAGCAGACGAGCAAGATAAGATACTTGATCTCAGCAACCTTGTTAAGTTCTTGTCTGTCAGCGCAGATAGTGCCATCTGTCTATGTTCTGCACTCCATGTATTCCGTCTTCTTAACATTTTATCAATCAACCAAGCGCTAAATTACATTGTAAATGAACAATCCACATGATTCATGCTGATGTGGTCTACTCAAAAACAGTAAGATTCACAAATTTATACACCACTTAAATTGGGCCACAAAACAAAATCAGCTGCCAGGTCACTTAAATGGTGCTCTAGCTTTCAAGCCTTAATGAGGAACTAAAAAGTTCAGGCTGTACAAGCAAAGACAAGAGAAGAAATAGGCCTAGAAAACTACAGGGCCCAAGGACCTTCCCAAGCAACCTTGAAAGAGGCACAAAGAAAATTTCAGATATTCCCCAAAGAAATATTCCTTAACATACAAAATTGTATTAAGCAAATTATGGAAAATGAAACATTTCAATGTTGATGACTAAGCTGTAACAATACCTTCAATTATTGAGGTGAGTCTACTACTTATTTAATTGTTGCACAACAACAGCATCTGCTGGGAAATGGAGGAATAGTGCCCCACTTGCCCACAATGCACAGAAGCCACTGCTCCTCTCCGAAAAGTACAATGTCTTGTAATTTTCTTTATTATGTGCTATGGTTTCACAGTGCTGTAATTTCTGAAGTCAAATTTTCATTTTTTTACTTTAGCTGGTGGGTGAACATTCGTGATCCAAGTGTTCTGTTACTTTGCAGTATTTATTTATTTATCCATATTTAAATTTGATAGGAACCACTTATATATCTTAAAAGCATGCCCGCTTTAGCTAATGACACCAATACTGTCCAAATATTTGCCCTTGTTCTACAAATAAGAGTTGCACTCAATTTTCGCTGAAATACAATAATATCCAGGCTACATTTTTTTTTTCAAAAATTTGTCTGCCGTCATTTATGATGGCTGATATGGTAAAGGGTGCCATGGGAAAACTCAGCAGCAGCAGGTAGGGAGCACATCACTCAAGTAAAACACTGAACTAATGACTTCTTCAGAAATAACTAATCCATGGATTGTTGAGGGAGAGACTTGGCCCTTCTCAATGCCCTTCCGCAAAAAAGAATGGGATTAAGCTGGTGTCGAAAATACAGTAGACTGAATGTGGAGCCAACTTTGTTTCTTTTGTGTTGAGCAATAATTTCAATAACATGCCAAATAACAGCTAATTATTAAAATACTTATAATGACTTCCATCCATCTTCAATATCTCAAAGTGTAAGACATTCTTTTTGACTTAGAAATTCCACCTAGTCTGTTCTGTGTGGGTTGAGTCAAGTACTGTAGCTGCATTTACATCCCCAGTAAAAAATGCTTTTCATTCTGAAAGTGATGCCAAGCCATACAATTTACTCTTAACAGCATGTAATATAGGCACCAAAAATAGTAAATGTAATACATTTAGATATGGTGCATCAAATGGAATTTCTTAACCCTGGATTCTGACTATTATATAGGCCATGGCTTAGCATTTTTCATGCTCCTAGATCTTTCTAGCTATCTTTCAGAAACTTTTAAACATGGTCCACTCAATGTGTAACGAGTCACGATGGTTGTTGTGGAGTAGTGTTTAATGTGTTGTTTTATGTGTTATATGGTGTATAAGTTTATCTCAAAAGTAATTGCATATAACTGCAGATAGAAAAGCCTAATAGTTATGTAAAAAAGAGATGCATTATGGCTTGGTCTTCATTTTTAAAGCTCTTAAGAGTTTCTAGTTTTATCCATCTAAAAGGTCAATCTATAAATGTTTACCAGACAAAAATGTTTTCACTTTTATTGAAGGTTAGAGTAGACTTCTTATCCTGAATACAGTCTTCCACCCATTTTTTGCTGTCATAATTTAATGCTTTGAGAAAAATAAGCCTAAGATTTCTGGTAAACTCTCTGCATGTGCCTATCAAAACAGATCCTGTTGTGTTTATTCCATGTTGGTTTTCTACAAATTCTTCTCCAAGAATCCCAAAAGCAAGCATGATCAATCAATTACCTCAAATCAGCCTGATATGACCGAGTGTATGCTACAATGGCTAGGAGTATAATATGGTATACTGACAGTCTTCAATGCCCAATGGAAAAAAAGTGGATGGGTGGTAATGCTGTGATAAGCATTCTGGCCATTGTGTATAAGGAGCTGGTACATTTACCCTGTGCCTGGTAAGCTTTTCTCTTTTTCTTCGGTTATTACTCCCAAATCCCTAATCCCCAAGACTTGTATGTGAGTTTAATTGCTGACCCTACTGTGTGAGTATACATTATCCCGGTGTGGTGTCCATCTAGGGTTAGCCTATGTTTAGCACCTAACACTGCTGTTGTAAACCCACAACTAGACTGAATATGTTAAAAGGGGTGTTGTTCTTAACTCTTTACAACCTCCTTAATTTGAAACATGTAAATGAATACGTTATTGCAAATTGTAGGGCTTGCAGTCAAAAGTTCTTACAAGTTTGGTTATACTTGAGTTTGCACTTTGTTTTTACCTTCTTGCAACTTATTTTCAGTTTCTAAAAGCCTCACATACACAAATAAGCTCCAATAAATATGGATACAATTATATTTTGATAAATAGTAGGCCATTTTTGTGTTAGTCTAAAAGTATGTTCAGACCTGATAGCATCCTCACGGTTTCTGTTTTTTCCAGAGTGAATTTGTTCAAGAGGGTGAAATGCAGACAGTGCCAAATGACTGCTCACCAACCTGGCTAATGAAAGCAGTGGTTTTGTGATGTTTGCCAGGAATCTGTGCAGCTCAGATAAAGCTGAATCAATCAATCTACTTGGAAACTGCAATCATAAAGCAATTATACCAAAATAGGAAATAGTGAAACATCATGGGTAGTTAGTAGAGTAAAAATGTGGACCACCTTAAAGAGCTTCCGGACAACAAAGCATTGAGGACAAAAACTGTTCTTTAAATTGCTAAATGACGCTTAAGAGTATTGTGAGGCGGCAGAGTGATACAACTTATAGTACAGCTGCCTTAATGATGAGGACTTGGCTTTGAATCCCAGTCTGCTCACTATCGGAGTTGAATTTGTATGTTCTTGCCTTGTAAGCACATCTTGACTCCAGGTACCCATCATCTCCACCAACATCCTGACAGAATAACTCATAACTCAAAATGTGTGAGAGTGCCCAGCACTTGAGTGGCCTTATCACAGACAGGACTAGCTCCTACCTTCCACTTAATACTTTCATGATGGGCTCTAACCACCCATAACTCTATAATGTATTAAGTCGCTTCAGTAAATGGGTGGATGGGTGGAAAACATCCACACATCGACAAACTTACAGCAGCAACACAACTGACTTTGCCACCGAATGAGTAAGATTCATAAAATGTCAGTCATCACTTAGCAGTCACATTTTATATTATTTATTAAGATTGCTATGTAATAAAGTGCTACCAAGCATTTTATTTCTAGTATTAATGTTTTATTGGCAATTTATATTTGTTGGCCTCTGTGAATCTTTTCATTGGCAATAAACATCTTTATAAAGATTTGTCCAGTCTTTTCTTACCACTGAGCACATTAGGAAAAGAAATAAACACGGTTCTGCCAATACCTAGTTCCGGAGTCATTCTGTTTTTCTCTCCATTAGATTGTCAGGCTAGAGAGACACTTTAATGATCAATCTGCTTCAGGCAACAAGATCAAATGAGAAAGATGTTCCAAGCACTAGAGCTTAGCCCTTTCAAGTCTGAGTGATTCTCATTGATTCATTTCTGGACTGAAAAGGAAGGCAGATCTTTAATTCAGTATTACACTTTAGGAAAACAGTTTACATTTTATGTTTAGTTATTAGAGTGTCAGTTTTACTTTTTATAATGGAGAAAAAAAAAACCAAAGCAGTGCCTGTGGTTTTGCATGTGGCACCTCTTACTGGAAACTACAAAAATGCTATAAAACATTAGGCCCAGACTCCACATTAGAAACGTTTCCACAGCTTAGTAAAATGCCGGAGATTTGAGGATGGTTTACAATTTTGGCAGGGCTGTACAGCGGGTATGAGGACCTAGGTTCAACTGACAGCCTTGGCGCAATCTGTGGGCAGTGTATACATTCTTCCAGTAGCCCCAGAAGCTATCTCTGAGTAGATGGCTTCCTTCTACATTCAAAACCCAAAAATGGGTTTGCTATGTTAAATGGAAATTTTAACCCTGCCTGGTGTTAGTGTGCAGTCTGCAGTGTGCATGCAGTTAAATAAAAAATGTAATGGTGCTGAACAAATTATGATAACTACATGCCAGTAAGCTAAACATGCATAAATTACTATATGCAATTATTAAAGAAATGAATGAGTAACACATGTCAGGGTATATCAGTGAAAAGCCAGTGTGGGTTTAGATGTGAAAATTGTGCTTAACTAATATGCTGGATTGAAGCAGGATATGATATTATTTATCTTGATTTTTAGATTCTTTTGATAAAGTCCCAAATGAAAAGCTTATAACTTGAATTAGTATCCCCAGGCATTAGCTCCTATATTTCACACACTGTTCTACAAGATAGTTTCTGGCACACCACAACCTTTGAAATGGTATATACATAGATGGACATTTTCATAGTTGTTGGAATCCAAAGTTGGTTTTGATGGCTGGTTCTTGGTTTACAAAGGCAGGCTTTGATTCCCCACAACCCTGAATTAAATAACCAGACTCAGAAAATATGTGTTGTGGAACCCAGGGTGTGTACAGCCCCCTTAACCCCTGACGCAGACAGGCAGACACAAGTTCAAGTCCAGCACATACATTTTTTCCCTTTGCTCCCCACTACAGAGCACAATACAGTACACAAGTAACACAACATGGTCCTTTCTTCCTTTCTCTTTGCTGCCTCCACTCCTCTACCAGCAAGATTTGTCCACCTCCTCCCGACACTGGCTCCTCAAATGGAGGGAGGTGGCCCCTTTTATAGGGCACCTGGGTGCTCCAAGATCTTCTTCCGGCAGCACTTGGTTCCGGTGTGGTGAAAGTGCTGCAACCCAGGGCTCAAAAACTGTCCAGACACCCCTGGGGGTTGCCCTACAAATGCCCTTTCCCCTGGTCCTTCCATTACAGGGGCGTCCCCTGTGGTCCACCATAGTGTTTTAATGGATGGATGGAGAGAATGTCATCAGAGTTGGCCTCCACTATTTGCAAGAAAATCAATGTTACTCTTGCTGTATTGTGCTTCCTTGAAATTTCTTTTCTAGAGTTTGTCAATGGTATGTAATTATTCTTAACATTACTTCCCTACAAAAAGATAAAAAATAAAACTAAAACTTCACATTATCTTACGTGCTTGTAAATGGGTGACATGGTGCTGCTGTGGTTAGCACTGCTACCTCACAGTTCCAAAGTGGTTTATTTGAATGTCAGACACTTCACTGTGTGGAGCTTGAACGTTCCTGTGGTGTATTAAGCTTGTATGTTTGTGTTTTTTGGTATTTTGGAGTTGCCGTAGTTGGAAGCTAAAAAGTAACAAAAAGGAGCTTTTGGGGGTGTGGTTAAAATAAAGAAGTAAGTAGGGAACTTAAGTTTCACACAGCAGCATGTCTGACTATCTTTGTGATACTGAATTGTGTAGTAGCCGGCCCAGACACAGGCAGGCGAACACATTGATGTTACCCAACACACGTTTATTTACAGTCATATTTACATAAGTGAACCCCAAAACCCTCTTAAAGTCCCAAAAGTCCAGGCCAACTTTGAATGCATTTCATTTCAGGCTGCCTCCTTGCCTCTCCTCCCGAGCTCCATTCTACTCCACTCCCGACTCTCGCTCCTGAATGAAGGGAGGCGGCCCCTTTTATCATCACCCAGATGTGCTCCAGGTGCTCCCCAACAATCTTCCACCGGCACTCCCCAGTGTGGCGGAAGTGCCAGCTGCGCACCCGGAAGCACTCCGGGTGTCCCCGCTTCTCTTCCCCTCCAGCATTTCCGGGTGTGGCAGAAGTGCTGAGGTCCAGGGCTCCCAAGGCATCGGGGCGCCCACGGGCCCCTACAGGGTTGAGCTTCAAAGTCCTGTACCCGTGGTCCCCATAGCAACCAGGGTGGTCGCCCCCCACGTGGTCTTAGGTGGGCGTAAGCCCTCTTCTGGTTTTCCGGGGTGTCCCGGCTGGGTCACCCCGCCCCTATCCACCTGTGACAATTAATACATCACATAAATTGGTGATGAGGATTTAAAGAGTCATAACGAAGATTGAGTGAGTGAAATGGCTCATCTTGGTAGAACTGACGAATTTAAGCCTGGCACTGAATCATGTTCGGCATATGTAAAACACATGGAGCAGTTTTTTGTCGCTAACAGCATAGCACAAGATAAACAGGTTGCTACTCTCTTAAGTGTAATGAGTGCTAGCACTTATGGACTACTGAGGAATTTAGTGCAGCCTTTGAAGCCCAAGGACAAAACTTTTGTGCAAATTGTGGAAATACTAAACGATCATTTTGAGCCCAAACCACTGATAATTGCGGAGAGATTCCGTTTTAATCACTGCCGTCAAAAGGCCAGTGAGACGGCAACTCAGTATGCGGCAGAGCTGAAGCAATGTGCTGTAAATTGCGAGTTTGGGGTGAATCTGGACGAGGCACAGAAAGACCAATTTGTGAGTGGGATTCGGAGTGAGGCTTGTCAGTGTCGGCTGTTATCAGAAACGAATCTGACATTCGCAAGAGCGTTTGAGATTGCGCTCAACATGGAGATGGCAGATAGAAAAACACAGCAACTAAGGCAACAGGATGCCTCTTTGAATACAGTGCATAAAGTTGGCGTGCAGTTTCTCTGTCATACGGGGAAGAGGCAGTGTCATTGTTGCAATGGTAAAAACCACAGCTCGTATGAATGCAATTTTAAAGATGCAAAATGCCAAAGTTGTGGGAAAATCTGTCATGTTAAAAGAGCCTGCAGGGTGACGCAGCCACGCCAGGAAAATAAAGGTCAGAAAGCTGGAAAAGGTACAACGTATGTGGAAATGGAACAGAGTGAGTACCCCATGTTCACAGTACAAACAGACCAAGAGAAACAACCATTCAAAGCATCCTTTATGATTGATAGTAAGGTTATAGATATGGAAATAGACACTGGGGCTGCTGTTTCAATTATGCCTAATCCGTTATTTAAGGAAATGTTCCCTGGAAAGACTTTGGAAGTTACTAATGTAAACCTAAAAACTTATACAGGGGAAAAAAATTGTTGTTCTTGGAAAATGGGATGCAATTATACACTATGAAGAACAAAATGAAAAACTACCACTCATTATAGTTAGGGGTGAGGGTCCTGCCTTATGTGGGAGAAACTGGCTCAAAATGATAAACCACATCTTCAATTGATTGAGGCAGTGTTGGAATGTAATAAACATGTATTAGGGTTAGGGTTCAGGTTTTAGGTATTAAGGCTACAATACAGTAATGGTAAACCCTGAAGTTCCACTTATGTTTTACAAAAAACACTCACTTCCCTTTGCCATGAAGGAGAGAGTGGAGTAGGAGTTGGAGAGGTTAGAGAAAGCCAACATCATCTCACCAGTGAAACATAGCGAATGGGCAGCTCCAGTGGGTCCCGTTATAAAAAAGGACACAGGATACCATGCCACGTATAGAGGAGCTAATGGCCACACTTAGTGGGGGTATTATTTTCTCAAAAACTGACTTAGCCTCAGCCTATCAACAGGTGCTATTGGATGAAGAGTCAAAAAAATATGTAACCATTAATACGCACAAGGGATTGTTTGTTTAAAATAGGTTACCGTATGGGGTCAGTTCTGCACCTTCAATTTTTCAAAGGATAATTGAGAATCTCATGAAAGACCTGAAGGTTGTGGTATATCTGGATGACTTGTTGGTTATAAGGAAAACTGAAAAAGAGCACCTAGTAAACCTTCAGAAGATACTGAGGTGTCTCCCAGAGAATGGTTTAAGGGTGAAAAAAACAAAATGTGACTTTGGCAAGATACAAATTGAGTATCTGGGTCGTGTGTTAAACAGTAAGGAGATTTATCCATCAGCAGACAAAGTTAAAGCCATACAGGAAGCTCCAGCTCCCACTTGTCAGAAGGAGTTGAGAGTATTCTTAGGACTAGTAAACTACTATGGCAAATTTGTGGCAAATCAAAGTACAGTACTAGCTCCTTTATATGAACTACTAAAAGAAAATATGTCCTGGAGGTGGAACAAACGGGAAGAAAATCCTTTTAGTAAATGTCAAGAGTTGTTGACATGTGATGAAGTCCTTGTGCATTATGACCTTAGACTGCCCCTCATCCTAGCTTGTGACGCTTCTGCACACAGCCTTGGAGCAGTGATTCAACACACTATGCCATCCGGAGAAGAGCGCCCTATTGCATATGCATCTCGCACATTGGCTCCAGCAGAAAAAAATACGCACAACTCGAAAAAGAGGCCTTAGCCTTCATTTTCGAAATCAAGAAATTTCACCAGTATTTATGGAGGAGAAAATTTTAATTGGTTACAAATCATAAAGCGCTATTAACTTTATTTGGAGAACACAAAGGATTACCTTCGATGGCAGCTGCACATTTGCAGAGATGGGCCATCATTCTGTCAGCATATGATTACCAAATTCAGTATCGATCCTCGGAAGCACACAGCAATGCCGATGGACTTTCACAATTTCGCCTTCCAGAAACATACAGTACGACCCTGCAACTAGGGCCTTGTCTGAAGAGATTCACTCCCTATTAGTTGAGCATTTACAAGATGCTCCATTAAAGGCACAGCAAGTTGCAAGAGCATCGCACACAGACCGTGAGTTGTACAAGGTTCTCAGATTTATTATTGAAGGTTGGTCTAAAGTCACAGATGAAAATTTAAAACCATATTACATTCGAAACGATGAACTTTCAATTGAGCAAGGTTGCATCTTATAGGGAATGAGAGTAGTAGTGCCCTTGAAACTGAGAGAAGCAATATTAGTAGAGCTCCACAATGGACACCCAGGAATAGTGAAAATGAAATCCCTGGCTCGTAAATATGTATGGTGGCCAAAAATAGACTGTGACATTGAGCAGGTCTGCAAGCAGTGTTGTAGTTGTCAGGTTGAACAAAAGATGCCACGACAAGTTCCACTTCACCTATGGGAATTCCTTGGTGCTTGTTTGGAAAAGGTTAAACCTTGACTTTGCAGGTCCATTTTTAAATAACATGTTTATGATCATTGTGGATGCCTATTCTAAGAAGATAGAAGTACTGTATTTAGAATGCCAAATATTACCTATAAAACAACAATTTCCAAATTGAGACGATTGTTTGCATCATATGGTCTGCCAGAACACATAGTTACAGACAATGGCACACAGTTCATTTCAGAGGAGTTTCAAACTTTTGTGAAACAAAATGGAATCATACACATCACTGTTGCTCCTGGACACCCAACCACCAATGGACTAGCTGAAAGGTATGTACAGACTTTCAAACTAGGCATAAAAAAGCTGGCACATTTATCACTAGATATTGAAGAGAAAGTGTCATTATTCTTAATGCAATATCGCACTACTCCTAACTGTACACCAGGTCAGTCTCCAGCAGATCTTTTTCTTAGCAGGCATGTTCGAACCAGGTTGGATTTTATTAAGCCTGATATTGATGTTGCAGTACAAAAGAAGCAGTCACTGAGGAAGCTTCATCATGACCAACATGAAGTGGACAGGTCATTCAGTGCAGATGACACAGTATATTTTAGGAATACCACAGGAGATGGACCAATGTGGATTCCTGGAACAGTTACTGAACAAACAGGACCGGTTTCTTACAAAATTAAAGGAAATTACTCAGATTGTACTTATCGGAGACACTGTGATGAACTGAGACCTCGTTTTACAGTAAGATCACTTGTTGAAGGAGCTGATAAAGCACAAACTGACACTCCAGGCACTAATGCCAGTGCATCATCCACTATTATTCATAAGAAAAAAATAATACTGATGTTGCTATTGTTGTCAGCTCTAACATGAATGACAGAACAGAGGTTGTGGAAGAGTCTTCAGTGCTGCGTAGATCCCAGAGTGTGATTAGAAAACCTAAGCGTTATGATACTTAAAATGGAGAAAGGACATAAAAAGACAACCAGATAGATATCTTTGATGTTAATGGGAAGGTGTTCAGATGTTATGCTTTCAAAGGGTAACACTGTGAAAGTTTGGTGAGTTAATTTTTTTTTGATGGCATAATATGTTAACTATCATACAAAATGGGTATTTCAGTGTGAAGGGAGGAGTAATGTGGTGTATTAAAATTGTATGTTTGTGTTTTTTGGTATTTTGGAGTTGCCATAGTTGGAATCTAAAAAGTAACAGAAAGGTGTTTTGAGGGTGTGGTTAAAATAAAGAAGTAAGTAGGGAACTTAAGTTTCACACAGCAGCGTGTCTGACTTTCTTTGTGATACTGAATTGATACATCACAGTTCCCACCACGTATTTCTGAATTTTTCATGTGGTAGGTTAGTTTTAATCTCACAGACTAACAGATTAATGTAACTGACCACTTTAAACTGTGTATATTAGTGTGCCTTGTAATGGACCCACCTAGTGTTTTGTTCCTGCTGGGATAGGCACCAGATGCCATGTCACTGAAGAAGAATAACGAATTCATGGACACTATCACATATACTTCTACCACATAAAACAACATATTTGTCTAAAGGTTCACAAATGAAAGTGTGCTCCATTCATTAGACTTTATGGTTCTTAATAAATAGGCAGCCACCCATATTACTGCTTCAGCTACTATCCACATTTCTTATCTTGGAACGAAAGGCTTTTCGTTGAATGTTGTACCAAGTGATGGGTGGCAAAGCAAGAGCTTTCAATTTACCATTGACTCTAGATCCTCATCCTCACTTATGGTCGTAAACTCTGAATCTTGGCTCACTCAAAAACAGGTCAAGCTAAAAGACTGAGGCTAGCAGCACAAGTGGCTAAAATGAGGGTGAGGAGTTCAGCAAGACTAGAGGACTTCAGAGTTCAACCAGTGATTCCATTACAGCAAAACCGCCTGCATGAAATTAATACTGCATATACTCACGGATAAATTCTCCCACGGATAAGACAGGACTTGATTTTACAGTATAATTTCTGGTATTTTATAATGGCAGTCGTATAAGTCGAATGCAGAAAACTCATGCTATTGGTCCAAGAGATTATGATATGCTAATACCCACCTGAGAGAGTAACCACGGAGCACACTGCCTTTTTTTCTATGTATTGTGCCTTTGTGACCACACGGTAATACCCAAACTATTCCAAAGCGACTTTTGCACTTTTGTGTGTTTTTTGTATCTCACACCCTCATACACTTTTATTGTAAGAGCATCCCTTATCAGATCAGAAGAAAATATGTAGCTGGTTTTAAATTAAAAGTCGTTGAAGTAGGGAAAGAGATTGGTAACTGCACTGCTGCAACAAAATTCGACGAGTCTGAGAAACTGATGAGAGTTTGGAGGAGGCAAGAAGATCAAAAAAAAAAAAAGTGTCGCATTTTTGAACGGGCGTATAAGTCAGAGTCTGATCTTATGATCGATTTTTCTGGTTTCAAGACTGAACTTTTACATTCGTATATATAGTACTTACAGTGTCTTATTCTTATGGAATAAGAAGACCCATAAAAACACTAGCAGCTTTCTTGTGCTCATTCAAGAGGAGCAACTTGAGCTGATATGGGCATTTTGTTAGGATGCCCAGAGAACACCACCCACAGGAATATATCAAGTACAGCCCACTGGAAAATCATCCAGGGACAGACCGAGATGAGGCTGGTGGGATTGTCTGTTTTTCTGCTAGTCTGAGAGCAGCTTTGAATTAATCAGGGGATAGAGTGGCCTGGTCTGTCCAGCTCAACACTTTGTCACTGCCATACTCACCCTGAAACGTGGGTGTGAAAGTGAATTAAATTGAAACCAGAGGCAAGCTCACACACATGAAGAGTCCATCCATCCATCCATCCATTCATTATCCAACCTGCTATATCCTAACTACAGGGTCATGGGGGTCTGCTGGAGCCAATCCCAGCCAGCACAGGGTGCAAGGCAGGGCGTCAGCCCACCGCAGCATGAAGAGTCCACCTTTTATTTTCATAAATAGCAATGAATAAACTATTAAGCTGTTAACATGAATGCTTCACTGTAAAAACACATTTCAAAGAAATCTAAAGCAATTTGGAGCTTGGGATACATCAAACAATACAACAAATGTAACCTAATAATAGCCAAGACTGCAATAGTATATATGAATGATTTTCTCATTCATTTTAACATAGCATACAAAACTCAATCTTGGCTAATTAAATTTGAAGCCTATCTCCAGAAATGGATGCAAGCCAGAAATGAAACACTATCAGGATGTCAGTCATCAGGCCAGTTGAGGATCTTGCATTAATCCAACATAGACATCTTGGGAAAAACAGTGGGATACTTGCACAAAGGCCTATACATATGGTGAGGGAATGTTTAAACTCCAGACAGAACACATCCAGGTAGTAGCAGTAACCACTATGCCACCATGCCAGGTCATTTTCAACAGTTTACCAAATATTAAGTATATGGTGCTGGAGAATGTTGATCAGTAGATAGCAAGTAGTCATGTCACAACAGGGCAAAGCCATCCTGCCACATCATATGTGATTGTGGTTGTGGTCCAGGGAAACAGAACTGTCCCTTAGCGCAGATGAGCTACACTGCTACCTACGGTGCATCTCTTTGTCATTCATGGTCAGAGTACCAGTTTATGAAATAGGAGATCATGAAAACCAGGCCCACATCACCTTTGAAATTTTGACAGCACCCAGGAAATATTTGTAAGTTATTTCTTATCAGGAGTTAGAAGGATTTATGATATCACATCCATTTTAAAATACTGAATGTGTTAAACTTGAAGTTTTGTGATGGGAGGATCATGTAAGAAAATTGTTTGCTTGTATGCTTGACCCAGTCCTGTAGCAAGACACGGAAGACTGCTAAACTGGGATTCAGTTTCCAGACAAAGGGGATGGTTGATGCTTTATGATGAACAAAATATGGGGCCTTAATGTACAATTAAATTGTATTTGCGTACCCTGCAATATCTTGCTTTTAAATGTCAATTTCCTTACCTGCCTTTATAATTATCATGTTATTTTTATGGCATTATCTGTAAACATGAAAGCTTGCATCTAGAAACTTCATTGTGAGGACAGGTTTCTACCACTGTAATTTAACAGAAGTAATAATATATTATTTTCAGAATGTTTCTTTTTCCATCAAGGGAAATGATAAACAAGGTCAAAAACATTCTACTACTGAAGGGTAGCTCTCTGAACATTTTAGTAAGTCTCACCTCACTACACCATAAAACTGTTGTAAGGGAATGCCATACTAACTGGTTGGCACAGGGCAGGAAGAAGTCCAGAGAAAACTCTTTGACAGAGACAGCCACACTGTTGACAGGAGAGGTCCTGTGTATGTCATTATGACAGCCCAGGAGCTACTAAGGGGCAGTAAGTCCATTACATGTCTGCCTCCCTGATCAGACAAATGCATTAGACAAGGGTGCCACACTAGTATAGAAAACAAATAAAGCTAGAAGGCAGCCTTCCAAGCATGTCTTTCCTTTTAGTCAAAGTGAGAGTGAAGCCTGAAACAAAACATTATTAATGGCAATATCCCCTGGCTGCAAAATCATAAACAATCCCATGTGGTAACCCATACTGTTCCTCCAATAGTGCTGGATGCTGGGGAGTTGCCTTGGAGGCCTAGCACTTTAAGGGGCTTTTGACACCCCAGGTAGTCAAAGACAGGTGTCGGAGTATTAGCCTGACATTGTTGGAGTAAAAATATGATTGTCCCAACTCCATATGTGACCATAGGCTAGATTTTAAATCAGAGAATAACTGGAAATGTTTGAGTTTATTTTTGTCAAATGTGATGAATGAGAATGAATTCTTGCACTTCAGACATTTTTTTCCTCCAATGCATAACTCTGAATTTCATAAAACGTTTTTAAGAAGTAAATAGATGATGACCTTTGGGAAAATTTGATATTTTGAGTTTCATTCTTTGGTAAAGTACTAGGTCCTGCACCTCTGCTGGAAACATTAAAAGGATGATTACAGTTGTGCTTGAAAGTTTGTGAACCCTTTAGAATTTTCTATATTTCTGCATAAATATGACTTAAAACATCATTAGATTTTCACTCAAGTCCTAAAAGTAGATAAAGAGAAACCAGTTAAACAAATGGGACAAAAATATTATACTTGGTCATTTATATATTAAGGAAAGTGATCGAACATTACATATTTGTGAGTGGCAAAAGAACGTGAACCTTTGCTTTCAGTATCTGGTGTGACCCCCCTTTGCAGCAGTAACTGCAACTAAACATTTCCGGTAGCTTTTGATCATTCCTGACCACCGGCTTGGAGGAAGTTTAGCCCATTCCTCCATACAGAACAGCTTCAACTCTGGGATGTTGGTGGATTTCCTCACATTAACTGCTCGCTTCAGGTCCTTCCACAACATTTCGATTGGATTAAGGTCAGGACTTTCACTTGGCCATTCCAAGGCATTAACTTTATTCTTTTTTAACCATTCTTTGATAGTGTTTTGTGTACTTAGGTTCGTTGTCTTGCTGCATGACCCACCTTCTCTTGAGATTCAGTTCATGGACAGATATCCTGACATTTTCCTTTAGAATTCTCTGATATATAGTGGAACCTCAGTTCACAACCATAATTCATTCCAAAACTCTGGTCGTAAACCGATATGGTTGTGAACTGAAGCAATTTTCCCCATAGGATTGTATGTAAATACAATTAATCCGTTCCAGACCATACGAACTGTATGTAAATATATTTTTTTAAAGATTTTTAAGCACAAATATAGTTAATCACACCATAGAATGCACATCGTAATAGTAAACTAAATGTAAAAACATTGAATATCTCTGAGAAATCCTTCAACTTCAGAGAAAACTATCATTGCAAGAGTTTGCACTATAGCCTTACGACCCAATCGGTGTAAACACTTTTTTTTTTTTAAATGAGTTTTAAGCACAGGGAAAAAAAGGAACATTTGAAAAATCTGTAATGTAATAAACCACCAAGAAAAGTAACATGGCAACAAATCACCCAACGAACCACACACTGTAAACACTTTTTTTCAATGAGTTTTAAGCACAAGGAAAAAAAATGAACATTTGAAAAATCCGTAACTTAATAAACAACCAAGAAAAGTAACATTGCAACAATTCACGCTACGAACCGAAAAATGAACGTTTGAAAAATCTGTAATACAAAAACAAACCATAAACCACCAAGAAAACTAACCTTGCATGAGTTGAGTTTTGGCATGAAGTGAGGAAGAACTGGGTGGAAAGGAGGTTACAGTGCTTAGAAGCCATGGTTAACTGCAAAAGCAGACGAAATACTGTACTGTAGAGCACAAAGAGTTCACAGGTAAAGCACGCACGTCTGACTGAGAATAATGAGCTGCGAGAGGCTGAACACGTGCTAAATACACTAATCGGCGCGTACGAACCAGAAGGGAAATGAAATAGAGCACAAAGAGTTCACACCGAAAGCACACACGTCTGACCAAGAACAACACGTGCGGAAATCATTAGCGTGCACAAACCGAAATGGAAACTGGCTTGATCGTATACCGAGTGTGTGGTCATGAACCGAGGCAAAAGTTTGGCAAACTTTTTGGTCGTAAACCGATTTGTACGTGTACCGAGACGTTCGTGAACCGAGGTTCCACTGTAATTCACAATTCATTGTTCCATCAATGAAGGCAAGCCGTCTTGGCCCAGATGCAGCAAAACAGGCCCAAACCATGATACTACCACCGCCATGTTTCACATTATGGGATAAGGTTCTTATGAAGGAATTCAGTGTTTTCCTTTCTCCAAAACATAACGCTCTTCATTTAAACCAAAAAGTTATATTTTGGCCTTATCCGACCACAAAACATTCTTCCAATAGCCTTCTGGTTTGTCCACGTGATCTTCAGCAAACTGCAGATGAGCAGTAATGTTTTTTTTTGGAGAGCAGTGACTTTCTCCTTGCAACCCAGCCATGCACACCATTGTTGTTCAGTGTTCTCCTGATGGTATGAACATGAACATTAGCCAATGTGAGAGAGGCCTTCAGTTGCTTAGAAGTTACCCTGGGGTCCTTTGTGACCTTGCCGACTGTTACACACTTTGCTCTTGGAGTGATCTTTGTTGGTCAACCACTCCTGAGGAGGGTAACAATGGTCTTGAATTTCCTCCATTTGTACACAATCTGTCTGACTGTGGATTGGTGGAGTCCAAACTCTTTAGAGATGGTTTTGTAACCTATTCCAGCCTGATGAGCATCAACAACTCTTTTTCTGAGGTTCTCAGAAATCTCATTTGTTCGTGCCATGATACACTTCCACAAACATGTGTTGTGAAGAGCAGACTTTGATAGATCCCTGTTCTTTAACTAACACAGGGTGCCCACTCACACCTGATTGTCATCCCATTGATTGAAAACACCTGACCCTAATTTCATCTTCAAACTAACTGGTAATCCTAGAGGTTCACATACATTTGCCAATCACAAATATGTAATATTCGATAATTTTCCTCAATAAATAAATGACCAAGTATAATATTTTTGTCTCATTTGTTTAACTGGTTTCTCTTTATCTACTTTTAGGACTTGAGTTAAAATCTGATGATGTTTTAGGTCATATTTATGCAGAAATATAGAAAATTCTAAAGGGTTCACAAACTTTCAAGCACAACTGTAGCTTGATCACAATGATTATGAATCATAACTATTCAACATTTGCTCTGTTTTCTAATTGACTAGCATGTATAGAACATTTACTGTTGATCCCATAGACTTGCATTCACACAACTACGGATTTCAAATAACTTGGCCTAAATAAAAGCATTCGTTTAATGAACAAATATAAAATAGGGAATCAACACAATGATTCCAAAAACTGGTCGTTTTCTTTCTCAAATGTGGCAAATGAGAATGAATTCTTGCATTTCAGACATTTTTTCCCTCCAATGCATAACTCAGAATTTCTTAAAATGTTTTTAAGTAAATAGATGATGATCATTGTGAAAATTTCTTAGGTGAATTACTATACGTACTTAAGAATATTGTTTATCCTGACTTATTTAAAAATAAATGTCTGTTTATTAATGTCGCTCCCATATGAGACCCAGGTATATTTGTGCCTTGTTTTGTTCTTGTCTCCATGCTCAGCTCCCCTAGCCTTTCTCACTTTAAAGACAAATGACCTCTGGAACCTCCCCGTTGCAGTTCATTTATAGACACTCATTACATTCTAAGAGGACAGAGCTTTGAGATTTCATGCTTGGGTCCAAATTGTCTAATATAACTTGTGACAGACGCAAAACCAACCACGATTAGGGAATATCTTAAAATTGTTATGAGCGAAGTGTGGGTCTCATGACCTATGATTAGTGATGGGTGTCCATGAGAGATTTAATTGCCATTTATTTATGCTATTGTTTAGTATATACACTGCTCTACTATGCCCCAGTGTTTCTAGCATTTTTCAGTAACATGCCCAAGAGAACCACTCTAGAGTCACTGTTAAGATTCCAAAGAGATCAGACAAGTGCATTGGCAAACTCTTCAGAGCAACAAAGCTTTTTAATATACATATTTTCTATATTACTAGAAAAGTAAACATGTCTCGTAATTGTGCACTTATGTTGTAGACTTGGAGTCTTGTGACACCCTTAGTGTCACTCAAACTATGGCAATATTGTTAAATACGAATCTGTTTTTGAGTTGAATTTCAGTTTTACACACAAGTACGCTCAACATTTTTAAAAGCATACTTTTTTTTTGGCTTTGAATCAATCAGTTTTTGTATGCACAGTCTCTTCAGTTTTAGCCACTGTAGCTCATAACTCATTCAGATTCTCTCAGGTCTCTTTGTGGCCTCCTTCACGATTCTTTTTCTAGCACTGTGAGTGTTTGTGGATTGTCTGCTCTAGGCAGATTTACAGTTGTGCCATACTTTTTCAATTTCTTAAAGTTTGACTAAACAAGAATCCAAGGGATATTCGTTGACTTTTGATATTGTTTTGTATCAATCACTGACAAGCTTTTCCATCGCCTTCCCACAGAGTTGCTTGGAGTGTTCATTGGTCTTCATTCTGTAGGTTAGACTAGAATACTGACTCATCATAAGCTGGACCTTCAAGATAAGCTGCATTTAGACTACAATCAACTGAACCCCCCCTTGACTCCATTTCTCCATTGAACTAATTATTTGACTTTTAGAGCCAATTGACTACATCAGTGATTGTTTAGATGTGTTATACTGAATACTCATTAAATCAACTATTTTGTGTTTTGAATTTGTTAGATTGCTTTGTTGTCCCTTTAACATTAAAACATCTTTTTCTATTGCTCAATATCATAAAATTCAAATTAAAGCGACCGTGATTATTCAATATTGTATAAAAATAAAAATCCAAAACCTCCCAGGGGGGGAATACTTTTTATAGGCACTATATCCAGGCACATGGTGTGCATGTTAAGAATCAATATATGATGGAGGACCAGTCTATTGCAGAATGTGCTGAAATTTACATTCATGCACATTCATCCGTACCAAATTTAGAAATCTAGATTACCCAGACATAACCCACACAAATACATGGTGGAGCATGACAAGGGAGACTGGTCTTTTTGCCAACATTATTAAGAATGTTATTAATGATAAATAAATATCTTCTTATATAATACACTACCGTGGCTGTCCGTTTGTCTGTCCAGGATTTTTAATCACCTGTAGCTCACAAACTGACCTGGTGACCTGAAATTTGGTATACATATACTTCATGACCTCATCAGGGTGATACTTCTTCTTATTATTTTTATTTTTATTTTTTTTTATACAATCAACCCTCGGCAGTGGGCAGCAGGGCACACGTGTGACGCAGGTGTATGGGCACCGTTCTCATTCCCTACCACCTTTGCCGTCACTTCCTCTACCTCTTCATATCTGAGACAATTCTTGAGGTAGATTGAAGACTTAAGTGCCAGCTTAAGTGAAAAATTAAGAAAAACGTACTAGGTAATTGCAACCCAATAACTGACTTAATCATTTTTAACGTGAAAAGATGCCGATGGAAAAAGAGAAGAAGCAGGCCGCTAGAGTGGAGAAAACAAGTGTTGCTCAAGAAGCAGCAAGCACATCAACCTCTGAGCAAATGAATGTTAAACGTACAGAGAAATAGTATGAAAACTATAAGTCAAGTGTATTCTCTACAAGTTATCTATCTATCTATCTATCTATCTATCTATCTATCTATCTATCTATCTATCTATCTATCTATCTATCTATCTATCTATCTATCTATCTATCTATCTATCTATCTATGTTGTAGAGTATGTGCCACCTTCGACAATATGTTCAGGTCTTGTTCCCTTTGACCAATCCTGGCTAGGCACGACTTTGAGGCTTCTACCAACTCTGCAGATCACTAGTAGCTCTTGAACTGGGACAAACTTGTTTTTTGTCCTTGCAGGTTCCCACCCTTAACTAATATGCATGAGGAGGCCCTTAGTTTTCAGTTTATATTGATTCTGATCTGGCATTTTGAGTAGAACAGACATACAAGTTCTTATCTATTTTCTGAATAGAAGAGGTTACAAAATATTTCTTCTGGCTAGTGAAAGTTTTTATAAATACATTCTTTATCACTCAAAAGACACATGTCTTAATATCTATATATATAATTCACTAAGGTAAGACAACCATGGAAAGCACGCCGGAAGGGGCGTGGATTCACTAAGCCGCCGACAAGTGAGACACCTATGGCGCACACAGGAAGGAGCCACGCCCACCAACTCCAAGACCATTGGATACGACGACAACTCACAGAGCCACGCCCACCAACTCGAACGCGACGACACAGAAAAACCGGCGTCATTTATATTCGTCTGTCGTAGAGGTCACATGCAGCTCCGACCCACGTTGACTGTTAATAGAGGCATGTTTCTCGGAGGTGAATCGCCATATGCGCGTGTAAAACTGTTTGCGAGGGGTATCCCATGGGATCCTTAAAACGTTCCTTTACAATTGAGGTTAAAACACAATGAAGTGAGCAGTCTTTAAAAAACGAGTTTTCGGTTAAGACGCACGACCGCGTGCACTATAGCAAACTGTTTTACATGCTACATACAGCAATTTGCATCCACGACAAACATGCGTCTTCTTAGATACCCCTGCACTTTGTACACACCCCCCTCCCATCGTGGTCGGGTGTCTTGGTGGATTATATATAGAAAGGCAGCCAAAACCGCACAGAGCAATGAAAAGTCTATGTGAGTCACAGGTACATCTGGACTGTACAAAGACGACAACGATTCGAGTGATGAGTTGGAGGTGGGCACATGAGCAGGCAGTGTATACTGAACGAGAAATCAGCAGACTAGCATGACGGAGGGAGCGGAGTGGATGTCCTTCTCCTCTCCTCCCGTTCCACCCTGAGCGCCGCACGGACGATTGTATGTTGGTTCGTTCCGTGCATTGGTTAAAACCCAATGAAAGAAGCACTCTTTAAAAACCAATAAGCCCTGAGCCTCTGTTTCATTACCGTCTCACCTGCTTCACCAATGCAGGCCCCGCAACAGGCGATCCGGCGGCATACCCGCCGGGCAGCCAACCGGTTAACCAAAGTCTTTAGGTTCAAGGGGGAGTATGGTTACAAAGCTGAAACTTAAAGGAATTGACGGAAGGGCACCACCAGGTGTGGAGCCTTTCGCTTCATTTGACTCAACACAGGAAACCTCACCCGGCCCGGGCACGGACAGGATTGACAGATTGATAGCTCTTTCTCGATTCTGTGGGTGGTGGTGCATGGCAGTTCTTAGTTGGTGGAGCGATTTGGCTGGTTATTTCCGAAAATGAACGAGACTCCTGCCTGCTAAGTAGTTACACGACCCAACAGCAGTCAGCGTCCAAATTCTTAGAGGGACAAGTGGCTTTCAGCCACGTGAGATTGAGCATTAACAGGTCTGTGATGCACTTGTATGTCCGGTACTGCATGCGCGCTACACTGAATGGATCAACGTGTGTCTACCCGGCGTGGGTAAGCCGTTGAACCCCATTCGTGATGGAGACCGTGGCTTCCAATTGTTCCCCACGAACGAGAAATTCCCAGTACGTGCGGGTCATACGCTCGCACTGATTACGTCCCTGTCCTTTGTAAAGCCCCCCATGGTCGGGTGACTTGGTGGATTATATATAAAAAAAAAGCAGCCGGAACTGCAAAGAACAATGAAAAATCAACGTGGAAACCGACTGAGGCGGTGTTTGGAAAATTAACAGTCAACGTGACTCACAGGTGCGTGTGGACTGTACACAGACGAAAGCGACTCAGGTAGGGAGTTGGGGGCGGGCACATAAGCGGGCAGTGCGTACTGAACAAGCACCGTTCAACCCCGTCCTTCGCTTTGGAAGGAGATAGCGCGACGGCGCTCCTCCGGTTTTCAGTCACGGACAATTGTATGTTGGTTCGTAGTGTGCATTGTTGCAATGTTACTTTTCTTGGTGGTTTATTAAATTACAGATTTTCCAAATGTTTAATTTTTCCTCTGTGCTTAAAAATCATTTAAAAAGTGGCCTAGTAATTTGTAAAACATGAAATCAAATCACACCAAACAATTGTCAGTCATATTTTCAGCTTATGAGACTTTCTTTCCAAATGATCCTTAATGTCAGTGTCAGCCTCTGAGGAATGTGCTGTGAACCAGAGAGATGCTAAGCATGAAAGTCCTAAAAATTCCTCAAAATGCCCACTAGAGAGAGAATAGCCATCAAACCCTGACTAGTCACACAAAGGGGCAACACAGAGTCTTTATAAATAACTAGGTGTATCATCCATAAAAATTCACTGTCACAAAATAAGTTCCATGGTGCACAAAAGACACAGAAGGCAATGTCTTCAGGATAGGAGATCCCAACAGCAATCAAAGTCTGAATAGGAAATCTAAAGAGTTGTCGAAATAAAAGCACAGGGGTCAAAAAATGTAGAAATTCACAAAAGCACAAAATAACGCGAGAGAAACCACTACACCTAAGCGCATTCACAATGAACCGCAAAGAACTGTGGGGTTTTCTCAGTCTTTATGGGGCTGAGTGCAGTCCCTTGACGGTGATGGGCATGTGGCCCCATCATTTGGGGGAGGACCCATAAAACACATGGAACATAAAGAGAAGGTACATAGAAATTGAATGACTAAAAACATTAAAATAATAAACTAATAAAATAATAATAATAAAAAAGAATAAACAAGAAAGACATAAGATGACATTTGAAACCCAGCTAGCAGAGGAACCCTGGCTGAAATACAACACTACGGACTAAACGGTATAATACCTTGGTTTCAGTATAACACAATTTTTTCGCCATTTGCTGAATTGTATAATTCGTGAGGGCACTCACAATGGGATATTGTTCCAAGATTCCCTCACATGTCAAATTAAAGGCATTAATACAAACATATACAGTAGGTCCACAATTGAAAATTGTTATTTCAACAAATACAGAACACCATCTATCCAGCAATCATTACAGATAAAATAATTAAATGGGGTTGAATTCTGTTTTGTTAAGTTCAACTTGATTGTATGTAATGTTATTTTCTTCAAATAGAATTAAAAAAAGAATTAACTACACAAAGAGTTGTGCATGGGGACTTCTATTAGTTTCACTTCCTTAGGGAACATGAAGCAGCTTGTTCATGTGCCTTCCTCTCTTAGTGACCAGAAATTGAGCAGACCAGGACTAATACTTTTAACTGCTGTGCCACTATGTAAACGCAGAATACAACTTTGGTAATTAATGGGAGGTGGATCTGGTAGGCAGGGGTAGGAATAATTATACTATTTTGCCCCCCAATTAATATCACAGTTATTTTTAAATATTCGATAGGACATAAAATAAGGTTTTCCATGACACTCTTACTTGAATAGATTTTGTCTGTGCAGTGCAATAATTCCCTGAAAAGGGCAGAAGAAACAGCTGGCTTAAATTGAACAATTCTTTACTTTAGATAACAGTCTTGTTTCCCAAGGGGTTTTCTTTTCCCCAGGATTCATGCCATGCAGTAAGTTTTTCCTGTTGCTCTCTTGACATTAGGTATTTTTGTCCATTTATTTATTATCTGAACCAAAGTCCAGTATGTTATTATATATAGTACTAAGCCAATCTAAAGCTCTCACTTTCTAATACTGGGATAGTTTAGAGTCATGGAATGTGTACATCTTTGAGATGTGGGAGCAAACTAGAGACACAGAGGCAGTGACCAGGCTAGGGAACATACTTAATGTTCTGAACCCATGGGGCAGCAGTACTATCTACTTTCCCGTTGAGCTGCAATAAATCTTTTTATGCTTGACTAAATATTTATATTAGTTAGTACTTTTCCATTTGGTTGTTTACGCTGGGCTCTTAGCAGTCCTCTGTGAAAATTATTGTTGACTTGAGTCTAGGAATTATGTGATGCTACTCAGTTTTACATAAAGCATTGATTAAATTTATAATTCTCTTGTCACTATACAGAATTGTGCACATTATTCAGAGTTAATACACATAGAATTTATCATCATACAGTCAATAAAACATTTAATTTTTACTTGCCAGTAAGCTGCATTTTTACATATTAACATCATTTCAGAATTTTGTCATATGTAAGAATGTAATTTTATAGCTTCTCTTTTCACATTTTTCAAATCATTATTAATCTTTGTAACCATAATCACAAAATAATTTAGAAAACATAATTATGCTATCTATATATGAAAGTTCTCACTTTCTTTTGCAACTGAATTCAGTCAGTCAGTCATTATCCAACCCTCTATATCCTAACACAGGGTCACGGGGGTCTGCTGGGCAATCCCACCCAACACAGGGCGCAAGGCCGGAACAAATCCCGGGCAGGGGGCCAGACCACCGCAGGGCACATACACACACACACCAAGCACACAATAGGGACAATTTAGGATCGTCAATGCATCGAACCTGCATATCTTTGGACTGTGGGAGGAAACTGCAACTGAATTATTTGTTTTAAAAAATGTCAATAGTACTAGGGTGTTGTAGCGTGTTAGCCATTATGAATGTAGAGAAAAGCCAAGCAAAATGACGCCTTTTATTGGCTAACTAGAAATATTATAATATGCAAGCTTTTAAGGCAACTCAGGCCTCTTCTTCAGGCAAGATGTAATGATGTATATAAATTCATTGCAAATATAGCACACTGCTAACAAAAAACAAAAGATCTTATTCTAGAAACAGAATGATTTAAAGGAGATTCAAATACTATCATTGTGTTACTGCTACCCTATCGCTTAATATATGCTCTAAGCTTTTCTGCAAATGGATGGCACAGTGGCACAGTAGTTGGCATAGCTACTTCCCACCTTTAATAATAGCCTGGCCATTCCTGTGTGAAGTTGTTTCCCGGTGGGCTTATTTCTGGGTGCTGAGGTTTACCTCCCATATTCCGTAAAATGTAAGGATTACTGACAACTCTAAACTTTCCCAGGGCCAGGAAAAATGAGTCTGAGGGATGTGTGAGCATTCAGACTTGGTCACTGTGTTGTGCTAAGTGCTTCCAAAATAGGCTATGAATAGATAGATAGATAGATAGATAGATAGATAGATAGATAGATAGATAGATAGATAGATAGATAGATAGATAGATAGATAGATAGATAGATAGATAGCATTTACTCCCCCGGGTGGAATTGAAGAGTCGCATAGTATGGGGGAGGAACGATCTCCTCAGTCTGTCAGTGGAGCAGGACAGTGACAAAAGTCTGTCAATGAAGCTACTCCTCTGCCTTTAGATGACACTGTTAAGTGGATGCAGTGGATTCTTCATGATTGACAGGAGTTTGCTTAGTGCCCGTCTCTCTGCCACAGATGTTAAACTGTCCAACTTTACTCCTACAATACAGCCTGCCTTCTTAACAAGTCTGTCCAGGCGTGAGGCGTCTTTCATCTTTATGCTGCCTCTCCAGCACACCACCGCGTAGAAGAGGGCACTCGCCACAACCGTCTGGTAGAACATCTGCAGCATCTTACTGCAGATGTTGAAGGATGCCAACCTTCTCAGAAAGTATAGTCTGCTCTGACCTTTCTTACATAGAGCATCAGTATTGGCAGTCCAGTCCAATTTGTCATCCAGCTGCACTCCCAGATATTTATAGGTATGCACCCTCTGCACACAGTCACCTCTGATGATCACAGGGTCCATGAGGGGCCTGGGCCTCCTAAAATCCACCACCAGCTCCTTGGTCTTTGCTGGTGTTAAGGTGTAATACTGAGACCTTAAGCATTAGATTTGTTTAATATTTGATTTATTGATTGATTAACTGATCGACTGACTGATTGATATATTCAGTTATTTTTAAAGAAGTCACATCTTCTACAGTATTACCCAAATATAGCTCATGAAGCAACATAAATCACCATAGAGGGTCTAACAAATGCTATCTCACAACACATGTGTTTTCTCTTTCTGCTCTGAATCACAAGTAAAATAGGTTTTATAATGATAAATAACACAAATAAAATCTACATGGAAGCACATACTTTGTAATAATATCTGAAGCTTTCTTTACTTAGTCTAATTTAGCACAGATCCCTTATATTATATTTCACTCATTTTGGCACATTAGAATAGTTTCATTCTCACGGCCACAGGAACAGCAGAAGTGACAGAAATCAAGTCGGAGCAATTCGCTCTGACAATTCGAGTAGACTGTCAGCGTCTTGGGCTTACTAAAGGCACTTGCTTACATGCTGTTTTCCAAGGGAATAAATAACTTTTCTAAGTGTATGTGACAGGCAGGGCAGTTTGGTAAGCCACTTCGCATGGATCAATATCCATTCTTTAAAATAGATTCAGTTGGTCAGGTCAAGCACTTATGCAGTACAGACCCGAATCAGTACAAAGAATTATAGAATAGTGAAATGCTCTGCTGGTTCCTCATAAAAGAGAGGCCGGAGAAGGCAACACAATACTGCAGAAAGCTTTTGAAAAATGCTTAATCCTCAATTCACTTGTGAGGTGTGGGCTGCGTTTCTGACATGAATTCAAGACAACCAGTGAAAATGATGAGGGCAGAGATGGTGAGAATAAAAAAAAACTTCTCTGTGTTTTAAACTGATTCATATAAAGACAATGGGCCACTGGGGGTAAACTGCCCTAAAAGTCAAAAAACTTTCGAAAATTAACTTAATGCAGAGCCGTTATCGGTTCGAATGTTTGGCCATTTCTAATCCCCATGATTTATGACACTCACTTTTCATAATCTAAAGTTGGTCTTTCCCAGAGGAGCTGAGGCTGCCACAAAATACAAAAATCAATTTAATTCAATATAATTCGGCCATTATGAGATGAAGATTAATAAGAAAATGCTACTTAGGTTGCATTTTAGCTATTCATCTATTATCTTTACCTGCTTATTCACATATTGAATTGTTATAATTGTGTTACTGGACACAAGCCATTTGGAATGTTCTAAGAAAAGAAAAAAAAAGATAAACAACATAAATATAATACTTTGGACAAAAAGGTCATCCTTCTTTCAGAAAGCTTTTTACACACTATAGCTGGCAATACAGTTGAACTTTCCTGTGATATTTTGACAGAAAGGCATCAGACCCTAACCTTTAAGATGCTCTGTCCTTTGATTACGTTAGTATCTTTTTAGAAACCATTCAGTACATTAATGTTGGCCCAACAAACCAATGGGTCCAAATGAGCTGATGATACAAGACCCGCACAGTAAACAGATGCATTTCCAGGGCTTTATTTTGGTTGAGGGTGGCATGACTTTATTTGATAGCTAATGATCAATGTTTTGTTGGATTGGTAAATATGTTCAAGTATTTTTTCTGATGCTATATGCATGATTCATCATGTCTTAGGGTTGTCTGTTATTTAGCAAGCTATCAAAAACAAGGAAGAAACAATTCTTTTTAGTATGTGTCTTAAATTATGTTTCTCTCTCTCAGTCATAGTTTTATCCACTTAGTGGTGTGTGAATGGCAGCATATGTATACCAGACGCCATCAAATGACAATATTCAAAATTAAGTCATATAAATAAAGAACAATAAAACAGTCACTAAAATCAACTTAATTAAAAAGAACATTTGTATGTATAGCACATTTTCATGTACAAAATTAAGCTCAAAGTGCTGTACAAGATGTCAAAAAGAGAGATAGAATAGAGAAAAATAAATTAAACTAATCACTAATAACGAATAAATAACAATAAAAAAATCAATAAAGGGTTACATAACAAATATATGTAATTAGTTGGAAGTAAAGTCTAATATATAAAATTGTACCCTTAGTCTCTAAAGATGAGTACCATGACAAGGTCTGATGGCTGGAAGGACAAGCAAAAAGAAACCAAACAAAAACTCCAGTAGAGCTGGAGAAATATGCATATTCTGCTGGATTTCTGTGGACAAAAGACCACCCAGCACCCTCTGTGCATTCTACCTAGCATAAATGTACTTTAGTTATTCCTCAATGTTTGCAGGCTTCGTCTGAGAGGATTTAACGCAGTGGGTCTCGTGGACAGCTGGGGCACCAGCCTTCATGCAAGCATCACAAACTGGCTGTACAGCACTTTGGCCAGATGGTGGGTAACTAACAATTTAACAGCTTAAAACCTTCTAATACTCAAAAAAAATCCTAATTTGAAACCCAACATGTTGGAAAAAAATGAAAAAGAAGCAGAATTGAAATATATGGAGCCAGTTTTGAAGTTGCAAATAAACCAAACATTTCATTCGAGATAGTGTGGCAAGCAGCTGGGGGTGGCACCCAGCCAGGATGCCCAGAAGGACTGGAGGAGGGATTTTGCCTCCTCCAGACCGCGAGGGGGTGACCACCCTGGTGGCTTTGGGGACCAGGGGAACTGAGCTTAGAAGCTGAACCCTATAGGGGACCGTGGTCACTGCCAGGGGGCGCCCTGATGCCTGGAATGCCCTGGGGCCTCATGTATAACGCCGTGCGTAGAACTCGCACTATAACATGGAGTAAGCACAAAAGCCGAAATGTGTTTACGCACAGAAAAATCCAGATGCAGGAATCTGTGCGTACTCCAACTTCCACGTTCTTCCGCTACATAAATCCCAATCAGCATGAAAACTAATGCTCGTGCACGCTCTTTATGTAATGCTTCAACCCCTCCCAGAATTACGCCTCTTTGAATATGCAAATCAATATAAATCGCCCTTAAGCGCAGCCTTCTGTGAAAAGACAATGGGAAAAGCACGGGGAAAATATAAGAATTTCAGCGAATACCAAGTGGAGGCAAAGGAAAAACATACTATTTGTTCAAATAAACCGTGGTATAATCAACAAAAGGAAGTTGATCGAGTGACATAGCGTGTTGGAGAAACTTGAAAGCTCACATTCACAAATCGCACAGTGCCGGAAATAAAAAAGAAGTCACATATCAAAGTCGCCGTGAAAAGCCGAGTTGTAAGCCCACTGTCTGAGTGTCATATGAAAGCTTATTAGGGTACAGAGAAAAAAGGCACACAGTGAGGAAAAAGCACGAAATGTCAACTTCAATCTCGACATTTCCACTTTAAACATGTAGTTTATTTTGTCATTAAAGTAGAACATCATAAACTTCATCTTAAAATTGTTTAATTAACCAGTTTCTAAAATCACATTGTAATTAAAGTAGCACGTTAAATGCTTTGTTTTGTATTTGATTTTCTATGTGCTCTATGTGTGTGAATCACTACTTGCTTTTTAAACCGTCTCTCTTCCTCCAACTGGACACAGAATCAATTACATTCATAATATTACAGTTCTCTGAATAACTAAAATACTGAGATGTATACGTGATGTAATTTTATGTATGTTTTTCCTTTGCCTCCACTTGGTATTCGCTGAAATTCTTATATTTTCCCCGTGCTTTTCCCATTGTCTTTTCACAGAAGGCTGCGCTTAAGGGCGATTTATATTGATTTGCATATTCAAATAGGCGTAATTCTGGGAGGATTTGGGGCGTTACATAATGTGCGTGCACGAGCGTTAGTTTTCACGCTGATTGGGATTTATGTAGCGGAAGAACATGGAAGTTGGAGTACGCACAGATTCCTGCATCTGGATTTTTCTGTGCGGCTTTTGTGCTTACGCCATGTTATAGTGCGTTATGCATGAGGCCCCTGGACTTTGGGGGATTTTTGCGGTTTGTGTGTCACTTTATTTGTAAATATGTATAATAAACATGTGTGGGTGTTTGAACCATCAGTGTCCTCCTGTCTGTGTCCGGGCCAACCCCCACAACAGGTAAACTGAAAAATGCAGAAGCAAAGCTCAGACAGACATCTAATGACTGATTAAAACTGCAGACAAACTGTTATCACCATACACTGTTTTTATCATTTCATAAGTTTCTGTGGCCGTTTTGTTCAATTTCACAAGAAATTTGATGTTGATTTGCCTTTCAATTTTTTCACCCAACATTATAGCAGCAGCTCGTGTAGTGATTGTTGTGCAAATACTGACAGGGCTCTTCACAGGATATACCTAGCCAGTCGGCGGTTTGAGAGGGCTTTTAGGAGTGGATATAGCCCTATGATTCACATTCCACCGACCTACAGACAGTTTTCCAGGAAAGCCCCAAGCCCAGTCCGGTTATTTTTGTGTCTCACCTCGTATAAATGTAATGAATTATTATTATTATTATTTGATTTTGTATACTTCTTATCACATATACCCAATCCATAATGTTAAATGATTCTCATAGTATTATTTCTGAACATATCTATATTGATTTAGTCAGTGTCAGTTAGTTTACAAAAAAGTATCACGGAAAGCCTAACCATTTTTTTCTGAAGTATGTAAAGCTGAGATGTTTTTCCCCATTGTTATGCAGTTTTTCAGTGTTGTCCCCCATACACAATTTTTCAGTGTGGGAAGCGTGGTAACAGCATTTTGATTGTCGTTTAGGTTTAGGTGTGTGAGGAGCCTGCAGATTCTCCTGGTGTTAGGGTTTCCTGCCCACTTCAAGTTAAGATCGGGTGACTGACCATTGAAAAATACTTACAAAATGATTTGTCAGTTGAATGTGAAAGTCGATGGGCCCAAATCACATGTTCTAAAGTTTATATGAAGTATAACTTGCAATATGTGGTGGAAATATACATTGACATGTCTCTCTCTTGCTTTGTGTTTGCTTAAACTTCTTCATCTCAGTTAGTTTGACTGGAGACTTTGACCTGGCAGAAGTGTAAAGTGGTAGAGTGAGTGCATTTACGAAAGTGTGACCTATAACGGGTTCTAAGCAGAAATACTTCCTACCTAGTGCCAGTTGCTCTTCCTCACTATCAGGCACTACACTAGATAAGTTGGTTCAGAAAACGTGTAACTGAATGTACTTTGAGATTCATGTGTTCATAAGAATTACTTATGAGCGCTTTGAAATCACTTCACTTTTGTTTTGTTGTCTATTACCTCCTGACTCACCAGTGTGAGAAAAACATGATACATCATTCAACATCTAGTTATGCAAAAGATCAAGCTTTTTGGAGTTCCTCCAATTTTTGGCCATGTAGACGCAAACAAAATAATTTTTAGGTCATTTCGTACCATTATGATACAGAGTAAACCAATAAGTGATTCCCGCAAAAATAATCATAAGGACTGTGAAAAAGGCGCAATATACAGGTAGGTGCCCGACCCGACACAGACTGGACACGGAGGCACATGTAAAATAAACAAAGATTTATTTTATTCTTCACCTGTGGGTGCCTGCTTCCCCATGTCCCACAGGCAGTACACAGTCCCAAGCACAAAAACCCCAAATAAAACACACAATAAAGCACTCTCTCTTCCTCCACCACTCCTCCCTTGCAACCTCGTCCTCCTCCTCCCGATTCTGGCTCCTCGAGTGGTGGCTGCTGGCCCCTTTTATACTTCACCCGGAAGTGCTCCAGATGCTTGATTGCCGAGTTCCAGCTGCACTTCCAGGTGTAGTGAAAACACTGCCCAGAAGGGCTCAGGAGTTCCAGCTGCAGCTCCCCCTGGCAGCACCTGTGGGACCCAACAGGGCTGCCCCCAACTCCAATTCCCATGAAGCCCGAGGCACCGCTCCAACCCAGGGGGGCGTCCATCAAGCGTACAGCCAGAGGTATTGCACTGTCCATGGCTGCTCCCCCTGAGCATATAGCGAAGGGGTGTCCCAGCCAGTCATGGACTCCGGCAGTCTGCCACAGGACATAAAGTTGTAAATACCACATTACCCAACCACAGGGGTTCACCCCGTAATAGGATACGAGTGGCCAAAGTTAACCCATCCATCCATCCATTATCCAACCTGCTATATCCTAACTACAGGGTCACAGGGTGCTGCTGGAGCCAATCCCACCCAACACAGGGCACAAGGCACTAAGCAAACCCCGGGCAGGGCGCCAGCCCACGCAGGATCAAAGTTAATCCTTTTCACAAAACTTCCAAAAATGTTGATTGGTAAGATAAGCATATGGAGTGTCACTTTATTCTATTTCCAGGTTAATGATCATGAACATGATAATAATTTTGAAATCTGATTCTTTACAGGTGGTTACTGGTGGTCCTAGTCCTCTAAGAACCACTTCCTGAAAGTTAAAAAGAACAAATTTCAAACATAAGCATGTGGGGTTTCATTCTAGACTATTATAATGTCACTGAATATTACAGTGGGGGAAATAAGTATTTGATCCCCTGCTGAATTTGTAAGTTTGCTCGATTACAAAGAAATGAATGGTCTCTAATTTGTATGGTAGTTTCATTTTAATGGAGAGAGGCATGAGGCAAGATCTTGCATGGAGCTCCAGACCGAGGGAGATTCATGGTCATTTTGTATTTCTTCATTTCCAAATAATCGCACCAACATCTGTCACCTTCTCACAAAGCTTCTTGTTAATAGTCTTGTTGCCCACTCTATTCTTGTGCAGGTTTACATTTTTCTCCCTGATGTCCTTTGACAGCTCTTTGATCTTGCCCATGATGGTGGAGAGGTTGGAATGGAAGAAATTGATTCTGTGGACAGGTGTGCTATATACACATAACAAGTTGAGATCAGGAATATCTGTAATTAATTTGTTGTAATCTGTGTGCCACATGTGGGAGACAGAATTCTGGCTGAGTTGTAGGGGATCAAATACTTATTTCTCTCAATGACATGCTAATCAATTTATAACTTTTATGTAATGTGTTTTTTTCTGGATTTTTGGTTGATATTCTGTCTCTCTCCATTAAAATGAAACTTACAAATTCAGCAGGGGATCAAATACTTATTTCCCTCACTATATTTTTGATTTTTGATCCTTTACTAGGGATCTATCTATTTGTGAATCTCTACCAAAAGATGAAAAATGACAAATGTCTATTACAATCCAGAATATTTAGACTTCATAAATATTTAAAGCACACATTACATCTTACCTGAAGAAGGGGCCTGAGTTCCCTGGAAAGCTTGCATATTGTAATCTTTTTAGTTAGCCAATAAAAGGTGTCATTTTGCTTGACTTCTCACTACATCTATAATGACTAACACAGTACAACATCCTAATACTAAAGCACACATTCAAATATTCAACACAACTATTCTTGTTTATTATGTACTTATCTCTTATGAACACCTTGGAATGTTTGCTAATTCAGAATCTTTTATGATTTGAAAGTAGATTTCATTATCTGTGCTACGGTGTAGATCGCATTGCCCCATATGCTACTTACTATATGCTAACAGAAGATCTGCTCATTCTCTGTGTCAACATACATTTTTTTTAAAGTTACCCTTTACTTCTGTACTTAGGTGTTTCAGGTGTTTCAGGTGTTTCATCTGAGTATGTGATATACATGGCGCTAAAATGGAAATGCGATTGGCTAAGTTGCACAAAGTGAAGCTGTTTGTTCTGCTTGTGCTGTACGTTCATTCAATAGTTTTGAAATGCAAACGCAGCTACACCGTAGCGATAAAAGAATGTCATAGCATTATCATTAAACCTTACATTAAATTCAACGTAACTGTGTATAAACAATTATTAAACAGTTTTGTTTTGTAGTCAAGTAGTAACACAATCTTGTTGAAAGCAGTATGATACTTTATGTTCAATGCTGTTGCAGCATTCATAAAAATTAAATAAGCTATCATCATTGACCAACTGTAATACCTCTGTTTCTTTGTTTATGTGTGTGTGTGTGTTTGCACAAATGTATTTTTTTTCCTACTACTCAAGGCTTTATCACAAAGACTTCCTTTATAGCAGATATGTGCAGTACCATATGTAAACTCGTCTATGTAATATAATCAATATATTTAAAGAAGTATATTATGTCATATTAGAGACATGTATAAACTGTTATGAAAATCCTGTATGATAGTACTAACAAATGCCTTGTTTCCATTTATAGTGTTAGATTTGGAAAGACTGCGGTGGGCTGGCGCCCTGCCCGGGGTTTGTTTCCTGCCTTGTGCCCTGTGTTGGCTGGGATTGGCTGCAGCAGACCCCCGTGACCCTGTAGTTAGGATATAGCGGGTTGGATAATGGATGGATGGATGGATTTGGAAAGAGCATCCACACTAAAGATTCAAAAACTCATATATTTACCTTAATTGGTTTAATATGATCTTATGAGATGAAGTGATTGCTTCTGAATATGCAAAATTAAACAAAGATTTTTTTTTTGTATAATAAAAGAGCAAACTGTATTGTTTGTGCAATTAAACAGCATACAGTATATGCCGAGTGTTTATCAGCAGTTCCTGGAGTATTAAAGTAGTTGTTTGTCATTTTCTTTGGTCTTGTTACTTTTATCCATTCCCTTACTTTTGGTTTGTCTTCATTTTCTGTTGTATTTTCCTTTCATCCTCGCTCTCTTACCCTAATCCAGTGCTTCTCAATTATTTTCTGCCATGCCCCCCCTAGAAAGAAGAAAACATCTCGCGCCCCCCCCGCGACTATAAATATTATCATTTGTCTATAAAATTATTATAAGTACACCTCTGCATAACACTGTATCCTTATTAACGTATAAGAGAATAAAAAAAGAAAGAAATATAGACCAATTTACAACAAAGAATAGCTTTATTAAATGTAACAGAAAAGATTTAAAGTGCATTCTAAATTCAAAAAAAATGTAAAAGAAAACTAAAAAAGCATGTTCCCCGAGGTCAAACGCGCCCCCCTTGACGGAGCCACCACTATTTGAGAAACACTGCCCTAATCTTTGTCAATTAGGACTCTTTGGTGCTGCTAAAATTCAATCAGCACTCCCCGGAGAGTCCATAAAAGTCCTCTACATGCCTTAGCTTACAGATGTGGCATACCTTTACTTTTGCAACTATGTTCTTCCGCTCTCTTTTGTTCTTCCCCTTACTGTAAATATTTGCACTCTCTTTTGCTCATTTAGTGTTTTTTTGTTTTTAGCTTTGAATAAGTTTGTCATTCTGGATTCCTGAAATTTTTGTCTCTGAAATTACTTATTCTTTTTGTTCTTTCTGTTTTGTTTTGAAAGTGTTCTTTAATTGCTATTTCTGTTTAGTTAGTTTTGAGTAGCTTTCGTGTTAATTTTTGAATTAGCATTTTTTTAAATTACATTCTGTTTTACTGTTACTTTTCTTTTCTTAATGTAATCTTAACTGGTGTTAGGAAATGGTAAAACTCAGATATCTCTCTGATAAAAATGTCCTTTGTCTTATAAATTTTTTTTCTATTCATTTGTTAAAAATATCCTTAAAGCTTAATTTTCAGGAAATATTTCCATATGCTCGTTTTGGATTTATCATTGAATATACTTATTATTTCATTTAGTATTTTAAAGTTTCATTATTTTATTGGTAGGTCGCTAAGACACAAGAAATGCTACCCAAGAGGTATTATGTGTCGCATCACAATGGCTTTGCTATAACACTGAGCACAATGCTTCAGCTCACTATCCGAGATTTCGGATTTCAACTTTTAGCAGTGTTTGTATTGATCTCAACAATTTGATAAGAACCACTGGCATGAGCAATGCCCTTAACCGGAAAATTGCTCCTGTGTCCCCAAAAGGTCTTGCAAAAATGACAATTTCCCCTTTAGGGATTAATAAAAGTATGTCAAAATGAAAAAAATAATCTTGCTGTGGCATCTCTGACAGTTTAACTTTTTTTGATAGCAATACTTTTTTTATATTCCAGAGAGCTGTTTTTAAACCAATTTCTCGAAAACATGTCTTTTTTTAATGCATCTTTGTGATTGCCCACTATCCATAGTGCCAGCAAATAATACGAAGAGGTTGACGGGAATCAAAAACCAGACACAGCAAGCCTGTGCTGCAGTTCATCCAAGCAGCTTTGAGTATTCATGACCAGCATAACAACTGGGCTTAGATTGTGAATTTTGCATTTTGATTCTTCATTTAAATTTTTGTCCATAAATTTGAATTTATTGAGTTTATTGGAGTATCATATTGGGCAAGGCTTTCTTTTCTGTTTTTTAAGTGGTTCTGGCCTTCTCTTCTGTGGAAGAGTCATAATTATCGCTACTTGGCAACTGTTATGTGACAGGTATGACATGGAGGCGGTTAGGAAATCATTACAGAGGACACTTATCAGACTATACTCAAAAAACTGGGACTAATTGTGAAGTCTAAGCACTTTATAGTTTTAATTTATTGTTTTGCAGGTTTTGGTTTACTGATAATTATTGTGTGAGCATATCCCAGAAAAACTGGTGTCTGTATACTCGTGCCTTGCATACAGTGTTGTTGGACTATAAACATTAATTTTATTTTAAAATAATGAATGCAATTACATTTCTTTTTAGGCTCTGTGGTTGTCCTGGGTTGTTTTCTGCCCTGTGCATTGTGCCATCTGGATAAGTTCTGAACTACTACAACCCTAAACACTGAGGGGGTTTGAAAATGTTAAGTTGCATTTCTTCATATTTCCAGTTATATCGTGTGTGGGACGGATATGTTCTTCCCATGTTCTTGAGAGTTTTTCTCATGCTCCAGTTTCTAACTGTATGTGCTGTTACAAAAAGTTGCCATGCTGCAAGTATGTCTGCGACTCCGGTTGTGTGTCTCGTTTGAATTAAAGTGCTATATACAATTTGTTAATGACCTTGTGACAAAATAGATGTCAAATTTACATCCTGAATGGAAGAACATTCATTTAGCATTGCTTGTGAATCTGTCCGAAAAAGCTGAAGTAGAACGATGGTGCAGTGGTAACACTGCTTCCTTGCAGTAAAGAGGCCCGGGGTCCCTCCTGCGTGGAGTTTGCATGTTCTTCCTGTGTCTGCGGGGTGAGTTGGAAATGATAAATTATCCCTAGTGTGTGTTTGGAGTATGGGTGGGTGTGTGTGTGCGATGGACTGGCACCCTGTCCAAGGTCTGGTCCTGCCTTGCGCCCTTATGCTAGCTGGGATAGGCTCCAGCACACCCCAGTGACCCTGTTCAGGACTACGTGGGTGAGAAAATCACTTGACACGAAGTAGAACAGAAGGCAATTGTTGTTCTCAGAAACTCTGATGATTTAAAGAGCTATCTTATTCAGTATTGGTTTGAGACTATTTTAAAATTATTGGAAGAAAGATAATATTGCAGATACAGTACCCAGACTACTACCACAGTTTGCAGTGTTACAAAGAAAAGCTGTAAGACATTTAATTTGGAGATTTTTATCGTATGTTTAATAAACCGTTCTTTGCATATACCTGTTAATAATCACTTTTATTACAAAAATAAGGAAAGTAAATATGTTAAAAAAGAAAACAGAAAAATCCAGCCTTGAAAACTACTCAAAAGTTTATTTTGTGAAGTATTTCTCCCCATGTTCGTGAGAGTGTGCTCTGACATTCCAAAGACATGGTGTCAGGAAAAATTACTAAAACTAAGCTGGCCTTGTGTGTGAGAGAGAGAAAGTGTGTGTGTGTGTGTGTGTGTGTGTGAGACTGTTTCCCTTCCTGTGAGCTAAAGTGCTGGCTCTACACAATGTGTTAATGACTTTATGCCCGGTGCATTGGATGCCAAAGATATATGACATAAATTAACAGCTTGACTGGAAGATACATTTAGATTTTCTTTCTCATACTTTAACAGTGAATATAACTAGCAAATCTGCAAAAATGTGATGGGAGAATAGTAGGCTATATTTTCTCTTTTTTCATGGGAAAAGTGGAATTCATAAGCCTTCCTTATAATGAGTGTGTCAAGTTAATATAATCATTATACAACTAAAAATGTAAATGTTAAAGTATTTAAAAATTGCAAAAATTTAATTTTGTACTTGGACACAACACAGAAGTTGCGAAGATACTTTACACACTGCCAGACATAATTGACATTGCGAAGGATAAAATAATGTGCCTAAGAAAATGTTATCTGTGTTTTGTTCATACTTCATTTCTTAACTGTGTCATACAAGTTTAGAAACATTCTTGCAGTGCTTTGTGTTTTTACATATTGTTCTCATTAAAACACCTCAGATCTTTTCAGTTGCCATTCTTGATTATATAACATTAAACTGTGAATAAAACTATTGAAAATTAATTTAGAATTATTGCTTATCTCTTTACTTAAACAAAAGCTAGACAAAATCCTTGTACAAAAACATTAGTTTTACAGCCCACATGCTTATGCTGGAGAAATTTCAAGGTGTCAACTAACCCAATACATAACTTGGAATTGTGGGAGTAAAACTAAAATACCCAGAGAAAAAACCACATAGACGTGGGAGTGTGCAGCCTCTGTAAAGAGAGCAACCAGACCTGGGCTTCAGCTTGGTGTCCAAGAGCTACGAGGAAGCAGCACCACCCATTGCACAATTAAAGATCAATAAAGCATCCCACAATGTAATTCATGCCAGTTCAAAAAGCTCTAAACTAAAATCAAAATAAAACCAAAACAGTACTATGTAGTATGTCTTTTAGAAGTTAAAGTTGGCAAATGTCTAAGAGTGTACTAAATACATTCATTAGCATTTACACAATGTGAAATACAAATGAGGGAGTGTAGAACCAAAGAAAGACTGGGGTGCCAACCTAGCCACCGCATTTACTGGCAAAGTGTTGAATATGGAACAAAAATGAGTGCAAGGTGGCGTAACAGAAATAAGATATGAGAGATGCCTTCCCAGACTCTGTGGCTTCTCAAAACTTCCAGATCTCTTGAGTAGATCTGAGTCAGGGAGCCCCGTTAGACTGAGAAGCCTTCTTCCATCCTGATCGGAAGAGGCGTGGTTTAGCTGACCTGGGGCGTGGCTCCTGGGAGCTACAAAGGAGAATAGAGATGGCACTGTTAGCATTAGTGCTCCCTCTTGCCCCAGCATGGTACTGCATCTTGTGTCTGAGCCTGGAAGATGATCCACAAGTGCTTATGAGCAAAGGTAAAGTTCAGGTTCATAACTATTCACCATATGTAGACAATACATTCATACACTTGATCTTTCATTAGCAATAACAAAATTAAAGGAAATTTCTTTAGTTGAATGTACTAATACGATGTGTAACACTTGCATGTAAGACTGTGTGATTTCCGCCTGCACATGTAAACTGCTTTGGGATTTATTTGTTTCTCTGTGGTCTGACCTTTAATGCCAGGCCATAGATCTGGAAACCATTTGCGCCCAGGGTTTTTGGAGCCTTGCAGTATAGAACAGCAGGGAACTTTTGTCCCAGGTCGGGAGCTTGTGGAGGCACAGGAATGTCTGTGCAGAAACTAATTGTTTTTGTAATGGTGCCATCAGTAACAATATCAGCAAGAGTGGAAATGACAACTATGTGGGCTACAGAAGGTCAGAATGCATGATGACTTGAACCAAGCAGACCATTATACAAATCAGCTCCACTGCCTGTTCTATTAAAGGAAATTATTAGTGAGCGGGATTGTGCTGGGCGTACGTACATAAGTTAGCAGGAATAAAGATGTTCTTGTATTGTATGCACACCTCACTGGCTCGTTTTTATTACTGAACGTAGCACAGCCCACCTCAGGATTAAAGTGGCCTCTTGCCTCTGCCAGATTGTAGTTATTCCATAGTGGCTGACCTTATAGTCATTTTAAGGATAGTGGTCTGAAATCCAAGAAATATTACCGTTTACACATAATAATGCACCAAGAAAGACAAAACGGTCCAATGAGAGCTTGTGTGTCAAGGGGATCTTATGGATGCCATTTTGCAAAGACTTTGCAAATATAAAAGCTTGGGGTGGATTCTAGAAATCAGTGCACTAAGATAGGATTTGTTATTTTCTATATTTATTTTGTAAAACTTTTAAAGGGTATTTTGTTGCATTTTCTTGTTGTGTTACACAATACAAGCTAATAATCTTTTGCATTTGACTTGAAACACAAACAATGCAAGCTGGTAATATTTTCCATTCAGGTTGAAATGTTATAAAAGATATATTGATAATGCTCTGTTAGTAACAGTGTGGTTAAATGGTCATAAACTGGGTGCAGATATGCATAAAGGAGACAGACTTTAAAATGGTTTAAATACATTTTTGCAATTAATGGAAAATTAGATGGTAGCTTTTTCATAAATAGGCATTAAAACCATTTAAATGTCATTTCTCCTGTGTGTAGTTGTGTTAAAAAGTATGAGGCAAACCTGCTCTATAAATTAGAAAATCAATGCCCAGTATCAGAGGTGATTAAAACAGTGACAACCAGGAAATGGCTGCAAAATCTCAGTGATGCCTTTTGAGACAAAGTCATTAAGAGGGACTTTAAGAACTGTAGCTCTCACTTACCGTACATTGTGCTCAAAGGTACAAATCACTTAGTCTGGACTTGCATAATAAACAGAGTTAGTAAATCAACTATCAACACACTTTATCCATCTGTGGCAGGAAAGTGATTATCATTGAGTTTAATAAAAAAAATTAAAAGGAAGCACACTTGGAAATGACGCATTTGTTTAATTTAGCTCATAGAGCTGAGAGATTTATTACTGTTTAAAGTATACATATTATAATAACTACAGTACTACTACTGTACTGCTTGACAGTGCTGACAGTCTGCCAGCATCACGCAATTGTTCAGACACTTCAAAAGGTATACCTCTTCCAGTTTGACCTCAGTGCCGCAGTTTCAACCACTGGAGGTATTGAGCATCTGCAGTCAATAATACTTGGCAATGTTAGTCTACTGACCCTGAGGCAAATATGGTGGTTCCCATCATTTCTCTTTTATTTGAAGACACTTAGATTATTGCCATGTTACCACTTCACTGCTGCTGATTATCCCAAACACTATGGCAGAACTTGCAAAGTTAATGTTGTGATCGCTGTTGTATTTGGTATTGTGGAAAATGGTAAGATAACAATATTTTCCTCCTGAACCCATCATAGCAAAAGCAGTATCTCTCTTTTTACCTATCATTTCACTAAATGCTTTCTCTGTGTTGGTTTTTCCTGGTCAACACATTATTAAAAATCTAGCTAACATTACAAAGTGTGAAATATATTAGTCACTGGATTAAGGCCATTAAGGAGGGCCATTTTTGATATTGTCATACACGTGTGATTAGGAGATTGCTAAAGGGTTTGAGTTAATCGTAATACTACATCAGACTAGAGGGTGGCGGAGTGTGCTGACTGTCTCTCTCTCAGTTCCTTACAGACCATTCCTGAGAAATCCCGCCAGGTCCCGGCACCTCTGATGACGTCACTTCCGGCTCCAGCCCTTAAAACTGCCATCTTACCTCCAAGTAGTCAGTTCTGTTTTGGACTCAGTCTTGTAAACAACACAATCAATTTTCAGCCTTTTGCAGCCAGGATCATAGTATACAGGCGGCTGCTCCAAACCTTTCTGACTGTCTGGAGTCTTTTTGTGACAATATACTGGGATGTTTACAATAGTAAACTATTCATATCACACTGTCTATGGTAATGTCAAATAGATTTATAAATCGGAATGCACAAAATATGTTTGGAATTTTGCATCCAGACAGAAGTGCAATTTTTAAAAAAATATATTTAACCTCCCATGAACACTTTTGTTATATGTTAACAGTACATTATTAAGCATCTGTCTTTCTCTAGTTTCCACAAGAATGAGATAGAAATGTACTGTGAAGCTCTAATTTGTTTGTTTATTAAAAAGTAACTTGTATTCCTTACCCTAAAGAAGACTCAGGCATGGATTGCTGGGAATTATGAATAGAATTTCTGACCATGATCCTTGACCCATACCACTATCTTTCATTTTGTTCTAATGTTCTGATTTGCATTAATCAAGGTGATATGGAAATGCAATAAGAGCCAACAATCTAACTTTGATGTGTGTACATACAGATGATATAGTATTAAGGTGTCTTCTATTAAGCAATTCAATCATAACATATACATTAAAAATGATGGATTTTTTAAACCAAAACATACCAAGGGAAATAACCAAAGTACTACAATTATAAAATCTCAATTTCAAATATGGGGCATTTGCGGCATGAAGGAGCTCAGGTACTCACTTTCTGCATGAGAAGCTTATAATAAGAGCTGAGGTCACCTGATTGACTCATTTAATTACAGGTACTATAGCTGTTTTCATCCTGAGCTTTTTATACAATGGAAATGGTTATGTTCTTATTTCCATAAAACATATTGTATTCTTATCACAACAGATGACTGCAATGGATGCAAGACAAGTGAGGGCTCCATTCCAATGTCAGCAGAGATTAGAAGAGACCAGCAGAGACTGCATTACAGAAAACCCAGGAAGGTGTAAGCGCCCAGTTGGCCAAAGGTCTCCAGGACTGTGACTTTGTTTTTCACTTTCTCTTTTACAATTTTGATCTCCACCATTGTCATCTGGCTACAGTTCATCAGTTAATTAACGAATAGGTATTGTTGGTTTCCATGTATGTTTAATGATTTTCTACCCTGTTCTGTGTACAACAGACCTGCACTTATATATGTAATAGTTCTGTAGTTAGTAATTAGCATAATCTGTACTTGTACTTTAACTGAGAACTGTTCATAGTACTCTGTGTCTGAACTCAGTGAAGAGTGCTATACAAAAAATAAGTTGTGTTATATTGTATGTGGACTTGACATGGTGACAGACAAAGTATACTGAGTTTGTTTCTTTGTGTTTTAGGACAGACAGACAGATAGATAGATAGATAGATAGATAGATAGATAGATAGATAGATAGATAGATAGATAGATAGATAGATAGATAGAGAGAACTTTATTTGATCCCGGGGGAAATTTGGCTTTTTGGCTATTTAAACAAATAAATAAATACATAAGTACAGTATATACTGTAAGTAAATCTCACTTTCTCTCCGCTCAAAAGTTTTTTATACTTAAAAACACCAAGACAATAATTTAAAAATTGAAACTTCCTCATCTGTGTGATAATATAAATGAGTTTTAATGTACTGGTATGGTAAAAGCAAGTACAAATGCACTCTTCTGGTTTACATGTGTATAAATGTGTTTTTCTGAAATACCACTTCTCCTGTTTAATACTCTTTAATCATTATGACACTCTATTTTCTAAGACCAACGACTGCTAGCAATAACAGTTGGTCATTTCTGAGCCAAGACAGATTAAAAAACTTGTAACGTGTGACTGTCTTTCAAGACATACTGTATTACTCCTCCCTTACTGAGGTAGGAAAAGCTGCTCGTTCAAATGACTGATTTTTTACAGAAAACTTATTGTCAGAGAATGAACAGGTTGAGTTATTTAGCATAATAAACTGACAGAAAAGATCATTTTAAATATGTTTTTTAAATTAAACATTAAGCAGGTTATGTCTTCATTGCCAGCAAAAAAAAGAATAATCCTCCCAAATTTAAAACTTCACATTCACCTTCTTATCTTGATTAATGTCTATGTCCGAGAGTAATCTACACTTTCAGCCTGGTAATTTCATTTTTTCAATATTTCGCAAATTAGGCTTCTCACTTTTATAACAGAAGTCAATGGTCCATGAATACATGTTGTAAATAGAATATTGAAATTTACTTGCAGCACCTTCAAAGTTCAGTAGCAAAAATCCATGAAGAAATTCCATCCATCTTTGCATTTTCAAACTTGTTTGATCCAGTTCAGGGTCACCGTGGGCCCTGTAAATGTGAATATCTTAAAGAATTATCAATAAATATCAGAGTTCAGATATGTATCTTAAATTTAGATAAATTCTTCTGCATCACTGGCACATCAGATTTCTTTTTGAATAAGGGGAGAGGTGCACTTTGTTGTGGCCATGCTTACCTTATTATATTACTCGTGTGTGCTCAACGTTCTAATCTAGACTGAAAATTGATTGTTTCAAAAAATAAATTGCTAGTACATCCTAATGTTCAAATAGGGACTTTATTATCTATTGGTACATTACCCTCATCTGCTACTAAACATAAATCTATGTCCATCACTTCTCTGTTCATCTTACACATCTGCACTTTTTTTAAAGCATTTTAAACTCTATTATTATTATTATTATTATTATTATTATTATTATTATTATTATTATTATTAAATACTCTGTATTTAGCTATAAGATTGTGTTCACCCTATAATGTCCAATATGAAATAGGCTAATCTGTTACATGCATATGCATAAGACCAATTTGGAGATAATTCACGTTATATTGTCAGTTTCTTTTAAATTGCTATGATCATGTACACTTTTACAGAATATTTCTAGTTGTGTCTAACACTGTTACAGAATTTGATATTTTATATTATTCAACTTTGTACTTACCTTTTTATGAGCCTAATGCTACAATGCACATGTCAGATTGTTACTCAGTATAATCACTGAGCTCAGATAATTGATGTCACAAACTATAAAAGTGCAAATATCTAAAAAATGTAGTAGAAAAAAGGTATACAGCTGATTGCTTTTTTCCTACTTCAAGGTTGGCATAAAGGTGAGAGATATATAGAAAAGATGAACAGCTACATCTCTCTATTATAAAAAATCTTGGGATGAGAAGAGACTATTTTTCCTGCGACGAGACATGATCTTTTGAAGAGAGACAGCGAGACACTTTCACATCCCGCAAGATAGTCAAGTCATGCCGTACTTACAACCATTTTTCAAACAAGACCACAGTCATCTAACCTCTCAGTTGTTGAAATGCTTTTGGGAGACACACTTCCTGTGCTCTCATCTCTTAAAAATTCGGGGGCTGAAAAAAGACAAAGTAGAACGTCATAAAGAATTCAAAAACATTGGTGTGATACACATGCAGAGCTCGTTAGCGATAATGGAAGAAGGAAAATTTGAAAATTTAAAAAAATGATAGTAAAGATTGCATTAAGTGCAAACAAACAGAAAATATTACTTGGTGAAATAATAGAACAGTAAAAAGAGATTGAATAGTGTTTAAGGATGTCTGGGGGAGAAGAGAGACAAGGCAGTGAGACAAAAGGACAGCTGCTGTACAGGCTTTTAAATGTTCGAAGCACCACATGAAATGCAGATCACGCAGCACGGCAGCAGCAGCAGCAAACCAGCAGCTGATCGAGCAAAGAGGAGGGAAAAAAACTGTATTTGTTTCCCATTGTATCACCGTTTCAGAGGGGTTTTGGAGGAGCGACCACGTCTCCTTGGACTGAGTTCAGCCCCCCTCTTCACAATGCGTAGTGCTCCGGGGGGTGGGAGGGGATGTCAAGCAAAGCGAGCAGGGGCAAAGCCCCCTAGTAAAATTAAGATAAGAATCATAATAAGGAAAGCAAGGCCACAGCATCCACTACTCGGAGCTGTGTAGGTTAAAAATCTATCTTCATTTTTTATAGCACCACTAACAACATGCATCATCATAAGGCTCTCTATAGAGCTCTATGTAGATGGCTACAGTTGAGGAGCCGAGACAAACTGGGGACAGGATTCAGTTGTTATCTTTACACATAATCGAGTGTCACTTCTAAACTGCTTGTCACGTGTTTAAACATTCAAGCATGTCAAAGAAAGATAAGAATATGGATCCTACTGTGCTAAAAATTGCCATGACATATTACTTAACACTCCTTAATATAAGGAGTACAGATCAGATCAGGTTTTGCTTTGTCACACGAAAACTGTAATTCAAACGATTGTCCTAATTTTGTGGTTACACACACAGTTAAAAAGGTCATTTCTTTGGAGTTGTCTGCTTCAATCCGTAATGGCAATTAGTGCTGTTTTTTTGCAAATGTTAGCTCTTCATAGTGTCCCTAAAGAAACACTCATGTCCCTCCACAAGAGTCATTATTAATATGTTCCCTTCCAGTGGCTGTCTCGTTTTATTCTCTCTCTTATCATTCTACTTGCACTAACAGATAAGCAATGATTATAATAGAGATGATTTTAAAAGAATAAATTTAAACAGCACTTTTGTTCCAGTTAAACTGAAAAGATTAGATTTAATTCCCCAGCCAATTTATTTGATCTGTGTGATTTACTCACGGAAGCATAGCTGTTGCTGGCATCCTGGTGGCTGAGAGCCAGCTGCCATTTAAAGTCTCACTATGGAGGATTTAAGATGAGTTGTCAGTGTGCCTGCTGTAATATCTGTAAATGTTGACAAAAGGTAGATTTTCAAAAAAATGTATCTTGGACTGAAGGTCCAAACTCCTATATCGTAGGTAAAAAATACCTATATCATAGGTAAAAAAAAATGAAAAAGATCACTCTTTTAGGCAAAATTATGGAGCAGTTAAGCTCTGTAGTATTCATCCACCTGATGTGATTTTTCTGATTTTCCATGCTGCCAGAGTTTAAAGTGTTTTTTGGGCATCACTACAAATGACAGTTGTAGTTGTAAGGGTTTCATTTTTCTTGCATGACAAGTGTTTCCCTAAAGGCAAAGCAGCTGAAAACACAAGGTTGCAGTTTGATATCAGAAATATGGGGCAGTGTGTGAAGGTGAGATATAATAATCTACACATGCTTTGAGGGCAGGCTCAGTTACTGCTAAGATGGATTTCGCCATAAATGATTTTCTAAATATACTGCCCAAAAACTGATTGTTAGTGTCTAATCCTTACATCCGGATGTCGTCAGACTTAAAAATGAAACCAAAGTTTCTTTGGTCAGAAAATAAAGCTCCCCGGAATCAGTCAAAATGTCTTTATTTGACATACACTGTACTATATATAAACTGTTCTATAAGGCAATCTAGATATGTGCAAGACTGCACTGACAAGACATAATAAGAGAAACAGAAGAACCAATCAGGCAATATGGAATGACAAGACGTTACATCGTTTAAGTGTCCTTTTTTGTTGTGTTAGCTGCTTGATTCCAAGTGAATTTTGGTGACAGGATGGGTTTCTATTTGTCATTTACACAAATCTATAATGATAACACTAACATGACATTCTTAAACTTATTTCATATAGATCAGGATTGTGACTAACCCAGCAGCAACAGGTGTAATGGAGAAACTGACCCTGCATTATTACATTTATTATTATTGCTTATTATTTGGTTAATGCCTTTATCCAAGGTAACTTGAGAGATATAAATGATTATATTTCTTTTGTTTTTCCAGTTGAAGCACAGACTGACTTGGTCAAGGTAACACAGTGACAGCAGGAGGATATGAACCTACAGTAAAACCTCAATTTCTGAAGTCCAAAGCCTTAACCATTACACCACACTGAATTGCGACTGACTGAAGGACCATCACTTAGTAGGGTCCATTCAAGTCCAAATCCACACTTGGATTCATGAACATCCAGTGCAAAACTAATAATGAACCAAACCTGCATATTCTTAGGTTGTGAGAGTTAAAATGGAATTCCTGGGGGAAAACCCCCACAGACATTGAAAGAACATGTGAACGCCACAGTGGGTGACACTGAATCCATGAGGCAGCAGCATTCAACCACTTCACCATTATGCTGCTACTGCAGTAATAATCAGCATATGAAAATACTAATGGTAGGTTTAAAGCACAGTAGTCAGATACAGTATGTTAGATGTCGTAAATAATTGATTATATTTATATACTGCCTTGCTCACTACTCAAAGTGCTTTTCATAGAAAGTGGGGGACCACTTGACCCACCTGGATGATGTGATGGCAGCCATTATTGTGTCAGTATGCTCATCACACATTAGCTGTAAGGTTGTGAAGTAGTGAGAAAGATAGCCAGTTAGAGACAGGAGATAAGAAGGGGGCCAGAATGGACAAAGCCATGGTGGGCAATTTAGCCAGGACATAGGGATAACCCTATTCCTTTCAAAAAATTCCTGGGGATATTTAATGACTACAGAGAGTCAGGACCTCAGTTTTACATCCCATCCGAAGAATTGCGTCATTTCTACAGCTCAGTGTTCCTGTCACTGCACTGGGGCCAACATACAAACCACAGGATAAGTGCCCCCTGATGGCCTCACCAACACCTCTTCCAGAAGCAACTCAAGCTTTTCATAGATGTTTCTCATTCAAGTACTGGCTGGGGCCAAACATGCTTAGCTTCAGGTGAATGACCTGTTCTGGTGCAGGTGGTAATGCTGCATGCTGCCAATGCCATAAAGCAGGATTACAAGCACAAGGGCATGTGGAGGTTATATCGAACAACATTTGTAACAAAACATCTAGTCTTTCTTGAAATTTGTTTGCACCACAGTGTAGGACAGGTAAAGAGATTGCTATCAGTGTTTTGTTGTGGAAGGGTCTGTTGGTGAGCTTTTCCTCACCTTAGGACTTTCTTTGGTGTACTTACCTTTTCATATGACTAAAGTAGATTATATATATATAGTGTGAACCACTAGGGGGCATACCACTCCCGAAACCCTGACACAGACAGGCTGAGACTCAAGTTCAACACAGCAGACACTTTATTCAGGTAGGGAAGCGTTTTCTTTTGCTCCCGACTTAACAATACAGTACCGAAAGTACCCAACATAATATAACACAGCCCTTCTTCATTTTCTTTCTGTTTATCTCTATCTCTTCTTCTGTAGCCTTCACTCTTCCTCGCAAGCATTGTCCTGCACCTCCCGACTTTGGCTCTATGACTGGTGGTAAGTTGGCTCCTTTTATAGCAATCCCAGAAGTGCTCCAGGTGTTTCTTGACCTTCTTCCGGCTGCACTTCTGGGATTGCTATAAAAGGAGCCAACTTAGCACCCTCACGTGGCGCCCACATTACCCAACAGGGGTGTTCCAAACTATAATTCCAAGCATGCCCTGCAGGGACCTGTGATGCCGTAGCAACCCAGAGGGACTACCCTCTAGTGTCTCGGGGAAGATACTGTCTTAAACAGATTCTCTCCTTCGGTCTTTCCACCCAGCCAGTGTCTCTGGCCATCCATCACAATATATATTGCTATGTAAAAGCTACTCCATAGACCCACATAGTCATTGTCATTGTGGGGTCTGCATGTTCTCCTTATGTCTGTTCTGTTTTTTGTGTTTAAGAGACATCCTTGGAATGCCCTGTTAGAAGAGGCTTCATTGGCCCACTATGATTCTGAATTAGATTCATCATGTTTGAAGAGGTTTCGTCATTTGAAAATGTGCTAAACATATTATCATAAAATAGCTTATTAGACGTGAAAACTAAAATAAATGCCTTGAAATAGAAAGAGAAAAATAAAAAAAAGTGTGTTAATTAGTGATTGCCAATCCTGATGAAAAGACTTTCTATCACATGCAGGAAAAAACTTGCTTTTGAAAATGAAAAAGTATGTTCATGGATCAAACTAGGGTCTGCTCGTTAAGGTTTGTAAATATTCTTTCCCATGTCATTGTCATTTCAGATTGTCCCCTTGAAGAGCACATGTATAAATGTTTGTACTTGCCATTATGAAATGTAAATGTTTTTCTCTGTCTATTTTTATTGCAATACTGCTGAGATGAGTGAAAAGCTATACTAGCTTCCTAATTCTACAACATTCCTTGAATGGAGTGCTGACCCACTTCTGGACTTATTCACATGCACTGCTACACTTGCTCACTGCTGGACCAGTGTAGAGATGTCAATTAAAGCAATTGATCCATCTCTGGGATTTGTGCTGAAACTGATGTCAGCAGGAAAAGACAGGAGTCCATACCACCCTGTGGCCTATCATTATGTCACTATTCCATCCCCTGAACAGTATTTTGACTTTTTTTACATGCCATGAATTTAATACACTAGCTGTGTGACTTTTACATCAAACTAAACTTGCCATTTTAGAGGACAATGTGCATAAAATGTCATTTTTTAGGTGTATCCCTATTACACTTTATGGGCATTGAATTATCATTTTTCTCAGGGTTCTGTAATTCCCTACTAACCTGTTCTATTCTCTGCTGTCTTTCCCGGTTATTGTGTGGTGGTGATCTGCACCACCACTACCTGATTAAAGGTACCACACTGTCCATGCGTTTATGGATTGAATGGCGGGTATCTCAGATGTCCACATGACCATCATCATCAAACTCCTCCATGTGAAGCCTGTAAACCATGAGGACTGATTTAGACCATCTGTATTAGGTAGAATGGCTAGGACTGGGTGGTCCTTTTGGCCATGGAACCCTTGAAGATTTTGTTTTTTTTTTTTTTCTCCAGCCTAACAAGTTTTTTTTGTTTGTTTGTTCTGCACGCCTGACCATTCAACCTTACCTTCTTCTTTGTTACATCCTGTATAATTTATTGCTTAATCTTGTTTGTTTATGATTTATATTAACTTCCTTTGATTTCATTTTGTAAAGCACTTTGAGCTACATTATTTGTATGAAAATGTGCTATTTAAATAAATGTTGTATTTTTGGATTTGTGCAAAAGAATTCTCAAATGTTTGTTTGCTGTTTTTAAATGCAGCCATTCAAATCCATGAGTAGTCCCACATTATTTTGTGGTGTGTTACACACTGCATGTTGATTGTTCCATTTCAGAAATTTTCAGTAATATGACTGCACTAGCTTGGAAAAATCACCAGATGGAGCAGTGAAAAGTTGAAAAAGTGTGCAATCAGTAAAGAAATACATTCAAACCCTGATCCTTGCAACACTGTTTAGACTTTTACTGTTTTTAAATTGTTAATATTATGTAGCGCATAAACATGATGTGCATTTTTCAGGGTTACATCAACTGAAAAGATACAAAGTACATTTTTTGAAGGAAATAAAAAGAGTAATAATAATACATTTAACTGTGCCTTTCAAGCCATTCAAGGGCACATTACAACATACAATACCATTTTCTAAGATCACCCAATCCTGAACCGGGTTACAGGGGGACATTTCAAGGCAAAACCTTAATGTACATAACTATAGATGGTATCAATGATGTAGATAAATATTCTATGAAAATATTCATACTTGAATTTCATTCTCTTCATAAGTATTTATTTATTTATACATTCCAGTTTTTATCCCAGGGGCTTACATTATAGTGCTTGATCTGATATTATAATTTTTATATTCTGTGCTTCATAAGATTTTACCATATAAAGTTTTCTCTTTCTAACACATATTATACTTTAGTAAGAATATGACTTACCATTGGAAAAAATGCACTGATTAATTCTACTTGATAGTAATCTCTCTATTATAAAAGAAAATCTACTATTGACAAAAGATTTTTTCAAGTCCCGCCTTCCTCTCTGCCATTTTCAAACATGCCCACGGTCCTCTCACTTCTCATTCATGTGAATGCTTTTGTCAGATACAGTTCCTGCGCTCTCAGCTCATATAAATTTTTACATTTTCCTCATTTTAAGTTTCCAATAAAAAAAGACTTATTATGTCCAAATCTTACTGAAAAAGAAGTGTATGGGCAATCCTAGCCCCAAAAAACAATGAAGTCAAATGAATTAACGTGAAAATTGTCAATCGGTTACACAGCATATTGGTTAAATGCGTATCAGTAGACTATGCTGAAACAGTTGAGGTTGATGGTGCGGAAGCTGAAGACGTCAACTTACTATATCCCATAGAATATCGACAACTGTTAACACCGTCCAAATTAGTGTTGAAAGAAGGATGTATCATAATGTTATTGTGTAATTTATGTCTGAGTGATGGACTATGCAATAAGACAAGATCAGTTGTATTCAAAATTTGGTTGGACAACTCTGATAGGAAAAATTTTAACAGGCGACAAGAAAGGTAACATTAGACACCAAAGGAGATATGCCAGCCGTATTGAAATGTTTATAGTTTCCTGTTAGAATAGCTTTTGCTATGACAATTAACAAATCACAGGGACAAACATTTGAAAAAGTTGGTTTATTTACTAGAGAGAAAGAAACAATATCCACTCATGGGCAGTTATACGTTGCGTTGTCACAATGTAAGTCCAAACACAGAATCAAAATTCAATGTGATATTGACAAAAAGTTCATTCAAAAAATTGTTTTTACTGAAGTTTTACAGTAAAAATGTAAGTTTAAAAAGTATTTGTGTATTAATTTCAACGCCAAACAGAACAAAAACATATAACGCAACGAATACCTCTAACGCAACATGAAACATAATTTTCTTTCAATTTATTACATTTTACTACTTTGTTTTTTACTATGGTTTATTACTCGCTGCAATGTAAAATAGTTAGTTGTTTTATGCATATGTAACAATTCCCATGAAAATAACAATCTGTTTAAATTGTACATCCGCTTCCCCATACTCAAGTGGCAGATCTGTGAAGTGGCTAGCGCATAGTGCCCGCCCGGGGGTTGGCGAGCGAAGCCAGCAGGTGGCAGAGCCCCTAGTACTAATATAAGTTAAAGCATTTATGCAACAAAAAATATCACATGTGGTTGTTTTTGAACCATTCTTTTTTCTTTTTTAAGAACTTTATTGTCCTTACAGTGGTATTGGCTAATAGTTTCATTTAGTGCAAGGTGCTTCTTTTGTGCATACTTGCAAATTGGTTACTCAGCAGAAATAATGGAAATTATGTGCATATTCTTCACAATTTCTGTATCATCCAAACCAAAGAAAACATTTGCACAAGGCAGAAATACACTGAGCACACTCATGCACAATCACATCAGACCATTCAAGATAGCATCATGTCTTTAGACCGGAGAGTGAAACTAGAGTGACAACAAAAAAAAAGAAAATAGAAATTCTGCACAAATGACACATCTGAAAACAAACTTGGGTTTTAAAGAAATTCGTTTCTGCCACCATTTGTGAAAGAAACATTAAGAAAAGCTTTCTGGTACAAAAACATTGCTCCGTCTATAAAAATGAATAAAATCAGTCTAAAGTTTCACAGTCAAATATGAATCAAACTGTGAAGATATACTGGAGTCCAAAGTGTATGTTTTTGTCTACATTAACGATAAGGAAAAATGAGAACAGCTAAACATCCTACTGCAAAGTACCAAATCACCACCAAAAAGCACTCTAAAATTGCAGACAAGCAAGGACATTTATATCCAATAATAAGACTGAAGAATGCTGTATGTGAAAACTGTTTCTGCAAGTCCGTATGTCATTTTCTTTTACATGACTGCATTATTCCCTTACTCAAAGAATAAAGCTTTCTGGTTCATTTTCAGCCCTTTCATTAAAACTTGCTTCACCCACAATGGAAATCGCATTTAGACTAATACATTTCTGTAGTTCTCATGGGGCCATTGAAAATACAAAATTTATGGAGAGTTCTGTTTCCACAGTTAACTTTACCTTAGCTCATATTCTTTATCTTAGGTAATCCACTATCAAATCCTTAAAATAAATGATTTTGAGTTGCATACAGTTTATCTTTGTGGAAAAAATACATTACTGTTGCTAACATAAAGCAAATATTCTAACATTGAACACGGGGAAGACACTATATAAATGAAATGTATTATTTGTTATTACTGAAGCAGATCCTACCCAGAGGCTGTCGTCCTGTTGATACTGTTTCCAGCCACTATCAGTGTCACTGAACATCAGGAGAAAGCTAGTAACCCAGTCAGAACTTCCATGACGACCCTGTACAGCGATTCCTGACACTTCCATCCTTTCCCGAAGGTCAATCTGCAACCACTGGTGTTTGTCAGATTCCAAGGGGGACCAGCCACCTGCTCCTGGGAAGAGAGTAGAAACTGAGGTTATGTAACTGCAGGCTGAGGTAACATCTAATAATGATGAATTTGAAGGGTGCAGTTGTTAGACATGTGGCTCTACAGATCAACGCTTGTGGGTCCCCATTCGCCAACTTGTCTGGAGTGTGCATGTTCTCAAGGGGTCCATTTTGGTTTCCCTGTCACATCCTAAATGTATGCAGGTCAGGTAAACAGTGATCCTAAATTTGCTATGTGTGTATGTGCATGGCATGTAATGGACCAGTTCCCCATGCACAGGAAATTCCTTCCTCATGCCCAGTGCTGCAAACATAGCCACTGGTAACTGAGACAATAATTTGGATTAAGTGGATTTGTGATGAATAGTGGGAGTGGCAAAGCTAGACCTGCCAGGATCAATTTCAGACTGCTCATTCTGTATGAGGTTTGAAGTGATGGGTGCTCACCTATCCCTTATGACTGACTGAAACATGTTCCACTGGTGTTTAAATAGAATCCTGGTCTACTTTTGTCTTCAAAGCATTATTTGAATAGTTGCTACTACCACCAAGATCTGCACTAGTGGTGGTTCCACCCAGGCTGTTGCCCTAGGTTTTAGCAAGCACTGTGGTGGAGCTGCTATTCATTGCAGCTAACAGTCTGAGCAATGGCTGGGTATGGTTCTGGCCCTCCAATACCATTCATTTTTAGGGCTAGTTGATTCAATAGGTTAGTTCCATGGCCATCATCCTGCTAAGAGAGAGAATAAATTCTTAATATGTCTATATGTGTTAATCCAATGTGTCCTAAAGACATATACAATATGTTACAGTAGATGAATAGAGACTCTGAAATAGGTTTGTAAGAGCATGTTGATGAATTTAAGCTACTGTATATTCAGGTTTATTTCGTGATAGAGAATGTGGGTCCAGTGCTGAGTAATATAGCTAATGTACTAATTGTACTTTATGTACTGCACATCTTATTCAATGATACTTTCATATGTACCAATAATACAGAATCAGTCCTTCCTCGTATTAACACTAAAACCAGCTTTGCGGCTCCCCTACTGTGGACAATGAGGGCTGACTGAGATTTTTCCATAGCATACACATCATTTGACAGTACTAACTATGCTTATTTATAAAGTTATGAAGCTCATAGCTTTTGCTTGTACAGGTTTACTATTCTTCAGCGTGCACAACAAGCTTTCAACACAGTTATAAACACTGCACCCCCACAATGATGTTATCTTACTACTTTTTTAAACCAAGGCATCCTATATTGACGTGTGGTAATTGCGGTTGACCTGTGCAGTACAGAAGTTTTCTTAGAACTACCAAGCCATCATTTAACTAACAAAGGTTTCAAGCTTTCCCGTAAGCAAATCAAAACGAACAAATTATGGCACCTTAGTCAGCTGTCTTGTTTCCTGATGAGAAGCAACTGGCTTTCAGCTGCATAGATTTTCCTCTAAAGCTGCAATCAAACACTTGGCTCCTCAATGGCATTAGATTTGTTTTTTTTTCGAATGTACTCCTTATTGACAGCTGTCCAGTCGACAAAAAAAAAATAAAAACCTGCAGATTTTCTTTTTCCGTTTTAAATGTGCTTATGGGAAATGTGCCAGCAGATTTTTTTTTAAATATTCTGGTAAATAACCATTATTGTTTAACTCTATTTCAGATAAGGTTAAGAAAAGAGTCATTAGTCAAACTTGCAAGGCTTAATGAACAAAGGCTAAAGCACTCACACCTAAAATGCACTTCATTGTTGTCCAGAAATTGTGATTGATTGTAACGTTTTGGGACTAGCAAAGCAGACATTGTGCTGACAGTTCAGCAGGCAGTATTCCTCTTTTCCTATTCAAAAACTGCACATTTCACTTTTAATTACTGAGATGCAAAAAGGAAGAATCTGAAAAAGACTTTTTTTTTTTTAAATGATGGCTTGGGTCCAGCAGCCATACTCCACTTTCTCCTAACTAGCCCTTGATGAGATTTCTGCTAGAATGCAAGGCTTATCTGCTAGCTTGTTTTATCTGTTACACCAATGCTACTGGATTTCTTTGGCAGATATTTTTTTCATTATATAAGTTTCACAGTATAGCATAATACATTTGTTGATTTTGAACTAGAATGTTTGGCACTGCAGTTTCCCTTTGAGAAAGAAAGAGTGGCAAAGGAATAAAAAAAACATAAGCCTACCTGATCAACATTTGAATTCACATAAACACTACAAAATGTGCCATCTGCTGGGCTGTAGGAATTCAGCCAGGAGCCACTGTGATGCAGGAGATGAAACAGTCGTTGTGGCGTGTCTGTTTGCACTCCCACCTAACTCATCACCCACCCTCTCCCCACCAAACACACACATCATCAGGACATCTGCATTATCAGCTACCTGCATATGGAAGCTAAGCTTTAGAAGACAGGACTTGATCCCTTGAAAAGTGTGCAAAGGTTGCAAAATGGATGTCAGCCTTTTGCCATCTATTCTAGAACAAGCTATTTATTTATGGCACTCCAGAATATCAGGACTCTAGTATAATGGCAAGCACTTTTTTTTCTGTTATAAATCATTTTTAATCGGTTCAACCAGTGAATGGTACAGCTGAATTACTTCTTTCATTTTTAGAATAACATCCACATGACAATCAGAATGACGATCAATTAATCTTGGGTTTTTTAATTGTGTGTTTCACAGTGAATAGCATCTGAAAGCACTTTACATGATAATTGCAACATAATTCACACATTTGTACGATTAGACAACATGCTGGCTCAGATTTACACTCTGACATTAAAACTATCATCTAAGCCGCTAGAACACTTAGGGTCTGAATTTAAGTGTGGTAAGCAACTTATTTCCTTTCTTGCTTTCTTAAAGATCCCAGCAAGTCTTTTCCTGTTTTTTTAACTTAATTTATGATCTCAGGACTGATTCAGGGAAAAGCCCTTGCAGATGTATCTTTTACAAAAGGCCCAAAGATCTGTGATAAACTTAATTTCATTCTGAGTTGTTAAACATTATACGTATATTACTCTAAAAGAAACATTGCTTCATCGTTATATATTTCCTCTCCAAGTAAACTTTCATTAAGTCTATGGAGAGGTCCAAGCTGCTGAGTACAATTTTCTGCAAATGCATACTGAATATTCTCATGCTTTAGAGAAACATGCAGTAGGTCTTCCTATTATGGGTTCCTATTGTATAAACATTTAGCAGCTCTTTTAAATCTTTGATAAATGAAAGGTCATTTGTGAAATTTGTGTTAATTAGGAATAAAGCTTCTTTAAAAAAATGAAGAAGAGCAACTTAATTCACCAGCTCTTGGGACACTTGGAAATTCTGGTCTCCCCATAATATTTATCAGTCTATAAAGAGTGTGGCTAAACAGCTGCTGCCTGGCAACAGGGGAGGGAGCATAAAATAGGAATCATAATTCATAGTCTCACAGATGTAAAAAAAATATATTTCCAATACTTTCACTAAGGAATACATTTATATACAGCACCTTCTATTCTTAGAGATCATTGCAGGAATCAGATTATTTATGCAGATCAATCAATGACTCATTAAGTGATTAGCTTTCTTTGGTCTATTTCATAGGTGAAGAAACACACTCTTTGTATATGTAACTGCTTTTGAATATACACAGGATTCCCTTTTTTCACATTTTGTTAGTTGTAGCCTTGTGTTTAAACCATTTAAATTCATTTTCCTTCACGTCACGCAACACTCCAAACCTAAGAATGACAAATCAAAAATCAAATTTTAGACATTTTTTGCCCATTTTTTAAAAGTAAAAAATTGAAATATCACATTGACACTAGTATTCAGACCCTTCACTCAGTGCTTAATTGATGCCTGTTTGGCAGAAATTACAGCCCATAGTCTTCTTGGGTATGACACAGCAAGTTTCACACACCTAGATTTGGGGATTTTCTGCTAATCTTCTTTAAAGATCGTCTCAGACTCTGTCAGGTTGGATGGAGACAGCTATTTTCTGGTTCCTCCAGAGATCTTCAACTGTATTTATGTCGGCCTCTGACTTGGGCAACTGAAGAACTTTCCCAGAGGTGTCCCTAAGCGACGCCTGTGTTGTCTTTGTTTTGTGATTAGGGTCTTTCCTGTTGGAAATGGAATCTTCAGCCCAGTCTGAGGTCCAGAGCACTCTGGAGCAGGTTTTTCATTAAGGATATCACTGTGCTTGGCTCCATTCAGGCTTCCCTCAACCATATCCAGTCTTCCAGTCACTGCCACTAAAAAACAACCACACAACAGTAGTGCCCATTTTCTCCATCGATCCTACAATTTTTGTTTCCACCGACCAAAGAATCTTGCTTCTCACAGTCTCAGAGTCCTTTATGCGTTTTTGGCAAACTTCAAGTGGGCTTCCATGTGTCTTTTACTGTCTGGCCACATTGTCATAAAGCCCAGATTGTTGAAGTGTTGTAGTGATGGTTGACCTTCTTGAAGTTTTTCACATCTTCACACAGGTTCTCTGGAGCTCTGTCAAAGTGTGATCACCTCTAATAACAAGGCCCTTCTCTTATGATTGCTCAGTGTTGCTGGACAGCCATGAGTAGGAGGAGTCATAGTTGTTACAAACTATTCCCATTTTAACATTATGGAGGACACTGAACTCTTTGGAACTTCAACATTGTCAACTGTGGAACTTCTAAATACTGGTTATGTATCTTTCCTAATCATGTCCATTCATTGGAATTGACCAGCGAAGGACTCTAAAAAAGAGGCAGAAACATCTCAACGATGATCAATAGAATGGATTGCACCTGAGCCACATTTCAAGTATCATAGCAAATGGTCTGAATACTTGTGTTAATTTAATATTTTTGTTTTTGATTTTTAACATATTAACAAAAAAAAAAAATCAAAGTCCTGTTTTTGTTATTCTGGGATATTGAGTGATAAATTTAAGAGATTTTAACTGCACCAACTTTACAAAATGTGAAAGTGAACGGGTCAGAATACTTTCTGAACCCACTGTACACTCAATGTATATGACATACAATTCTAAACTCAGAACTGCTTAATCCAAATCAGGGTTACAGGAGACCGGAGTCTATCTTAACAGAAGGCATCCCTGAGTGTAGTTCCAGTCCACCTCAGGGCCTGCTCACTAACTAATAACAACACAAGGCCAATTTAGATTCTCCAATCAACTTAATACACATAGGGATCTGGGAAAAAATAGATGACCTAGAGAAATCTAAATCTGTATGGCAGCACTGCTAACCATTAAGTCGCTCTTCTATTCTATATAAAGTATGACGTGGTGAGCAGTCTGGTGGACAAGAAGTACCAGAACCCAGCACTGGTCTAGGAGATAGTAAAGAATATGCATTAGCAGTGATGACACATAAGGGCAGAAGAACGTTCAATAGCTTGGAAAATATTCAATATGTTTATAGAGAGGGCTAGCGAGAAAGAAACAGAATTAGAAAGCAACAAGGAGCCTAGAAATATGTATGAAATATTCCCCCCAATATGTCAGAGAACAAGAAATGCCTGCCCTATATTAAAACAGGGAGGCCATGGAGGTCTCGGATGAGGATAAAGAAACCCATTTGCTAGTAGAGAGCAGTACTCTGTCCCTGGCTGTGTGTGTCCACAAGGCCAGACATTGAAATGGCTACCTTCAAAGCAACTGATGCTGTTAGGAAAGAAAGGCTCTTCTACAAAAAAATGAATAGGAAATGCAAATCTGGAAATTAATAGGACTGAAAAGGACAAGCCAGATAATAGCCATGTATTGTACTTTGTAAACAGGCAAGTAGTCTGAACCAGGAAGTCAAATCAATCATTCACCAAAAATATGAGACTTGAACCAAAAGATGTAAACCAAAACCAAACCAAAGTCACATCTTCCCGAAAGGCCTTTCCCTAAATTGGGTAAGCTGTTGTACAACATCAGACACGGTGCCCCCATTGATCACTTGATGGGCAAAAATGTTATTGTGAACAGAAAAGGTCCCAACAAAAGCCCAAAATAGTGCCATGATGACATACCAAACAAGATGATGAAAAAATAATGAAATATTTAACAAAACTAACAAACAATGCACCAAAACTTTTGGCTTGGGTTTTATCTGCTTTATATAAACATACAGTACATACTATATAGCAAAGCACAGTTTGTTAAAGTAAAAGTCTTGATGATTACCCATGCACTCTATTTTGTTCTGAAAAGTAGTCGATCTTTTCCATTATACATGTAAAATCATTTTACGACAATCTCTACAATTATTTCATATCTTTAAATTTTAAAAGCTTTACAAAAAGTGCCTATCCCATTCAAACTGCTACCTCTTCTTAGAGCCTGACAGGCATGGAAAATGCAGAGAAAAAAAATAAAAGGAGGCTTGACAGCTTTCCACCTACCCATTCTTTGCTACCACATAATCCTCCTTGGTACAACTCCAAGAAGACAAAGAATAAGGCGAGTGAACATTGTTGCCTTTAAAGTTGCAAAAAAAGTGCAAATTTAAGTGCCATTACATAATTTCAGGTCTTAGCACAGCTTATGAAGTTAAATAAAGTTGATTTAAAAAAAAAAACAGATGTATAAACTTCACACAGCACACTGCATTTCAGTGCTTATTATTATTCAGTTGAAGCTATAGAGGCTTCTTGAGTCAAACACCATGTTCACTATTTGTTGTCAGATACATATACACTCTGTTGTTTGTCAGTGACAAAAAAGAAGGACCCTGAAGGACCCGTGTGTTTCTATTTGATCATACCAAAACTCTGGATAAACATCTAGTGATTAATTTTAGTGGTAAGTGCAACTTTGCTGTATACGTACTGTAAATGACAGCCTGTTCCCTGTGCGTCTTGACAGCACAAGGGTACTCAAACTCTTGCAAGTGCAACAACAATGTATGTACTGTATCCCTGAGTGAAAGGAAAGATCTACAGTATATGAAACATAGCTGAGAATTTGCTCTTAACTATGGAACTGGGAGTAGGGGTAAAACAAGTCTTAAATAGAACTGTGTACAGTCATGTGAAAAAGTAAGTAAACACCATGGAAATGTACTTTTTCAGCATATTTGAAAAAGCAAACAGTAGATGTTCATGCAAATAGTGCTGGCAGATAAAGGTGCTACACATGAATAAAAACACAAGGAATATTTGCCTTTTCAATCATTTATTAAATAAAAATATCAAGAGATGTAATGGTCTACTGGGGAAAAGGTAAGTACAGCCATGGCCTCAGAAGATGGTATTACCCTTTTAGCAGAACATCAACTCAGTGAAATGTTTGATCACTCCTTCATGTAAAATTCCTTCATTTGCCAGATATTTGTGGGCTTCCGTGCATGTACTGCCCATTTCGAATTCCCCCAAAACATTTCAATAGAGGGCAGCATGTTGGCATAGTGGTAACACTGTTGCCTCACAGTAAGGAGACCTGGGTTTGCTTCACGAATCCTCTTTGCACGGAGTTTGCATGTTCTCCCCATGTCTGCATGGGTTTCCTCTGGGTGCTCTGGTTTCCTCCCACAGTCCAAAGACATGCAGGTTAGGTGCATTGGTGATCCTAAATTGTCCTTGTTGTGCAGAATATTCAGCATAACTGAGATTTTAAAATAAATTTGTATTGTTTTTATCTACTGCGGTGGGCTGGCATTCTGCCTGGGGGTTTGTTCCTGTCTCACACCTTGTGCTGGCTGGGATTGGCTCCAGCAGACCCCCGTGACCCTGTGTTAGGATATAGCAGGTTGGATAATGACTGACATTTCAATAGGATCCACATCAAGGCCATTTCTTGGTGGATTTGCTAGTGTGTTTCAAGTCATTATCTTGTTGAAAGGTTCATTTCTATTTCAGCTTAATTTTTCACTATCTTGTTGAAAGGTTCATTTCTAGTCCAGCTTCATCTTTCAGACAGATGGCTTCAAATTCTACTCAACCACACTCTGATGTAATTCAGGATTCATAGTTGACTCGATGTTTGAAAGTTGCCCGGACCCTGGGGCATCAAAGCAACCTCAAGCCACAACATTTCAACCATCATGCTTCACAGTTGATATGAGGTTCTTCTAATAAAATACCGTTTTCAGTTTGCACCAAACATGTCTAGTATTACTGTGGCAAACTGTAGTTTTGTTCTGATATTCTGTTTGGACAGCAAAGGCGTTTCCCTGGCACACCTTGCATGCTGGTCAAATTTGTACAATCTCTTTCTGATTGTAGATGAATGCATTTTGACACCAACTTCTGCAAGACCTGTAGCATCAAATTTTTGGGTCCTCGTTGATTTCTTTTAGTATCACATGGTTATCATTAGGAGGAATTTGCTGGGCCGAACAACCCTGGACTAATTAGCAGTCGTTTGATATCTACTTCACTTGTAGATAATTTTGCTTACAGTGAAATGATTGATTTCAGATAAGTAGACTATCTTTTTAATTACCTTAATAGACATAGGAATCCACAACCTTCTTTCTGAGGTTCATTGCGAGCTCGTTTGATCTTGACATACTGACACTGAATGCATCAATAGCAAAAAGAACAGCTGACCCCAGATATCTTTGGTTTAAATAGAACATGTTCTACCTACATTATTCCCTAAGGAGTATTCTAAAACACTTGATTCCAATGTTTTGGATTTTAAGTGGTGATTAGTGTTGATCAGTGAATTTTGCCAAAGAATTATTCGTAATGAATTTGCTGTGTTCGTGTGTGCCATTGTTCGTCAAATTATTTACTGATAATTTGTCCAGTTAGGGAGAAATCTTTTCCCCAGAACCCCATAATGCTTTGTGAGGCCGGCGTGACATCACCCACAGCTGTAACAGCCAACATTGGATGGGACCGCCTCCCCAGGATATATAGTGCTGATCATTTACATTACAGACTCTTTAGGATTTAGTTAATAGTAGAACAGATAAGTAAATAACACAGGTTCTCAAAATTTTATGTTTATGAAACATATTGTAACGACCCGGCAGCAAGCGCTGGCGGAGTGACGCCGTATGGGTAATTTATGTAAATAGTTTGTGGGGAATTTATGGGTAATTTATGTAAAGCTTATTGTTGTGTCGAAATTAACTTAGTAACCTAATTGTCTTTCTTGTTGTAAGTGTTGTATGTGTTTGTGCTCAATCAGTGGGGTGGGTTGGGTTATCGCCGTCCGGGGTTGTTGTTATTGTAAATAGTCACCATCAATGAGAAAGATGGCTCTGTAAATGACCTTGACAATGGCTATACAATGAGTTTTAAAAAAGCTTTGTTTTACTGGCTATCTGTTAATAAAAAGATACAACAGGACAGAGGTGTATCATTGCTAAGATTCTATCTAAGCAATTATTGCAGAGACACTCGGAGTCGTGCGGTGTATGGGACACGAGTGCTCATTATCTAAAGAGCTGGGTGCAGCTGCGTGCATAACGCTGGCAATCCGCTAGCCGACAGCTTGGGAGAGGTGCACGGCAGAGTTCGGCTCTAAAATCTTTAAAGACTCCACCACGGGTCGCTACAATATAGTATACAGCATAAATAACGAGGTATCTCTAGTTGTTACCAAATGTGCAGGTCGATCTTCGAGTTCCATGTCAGTATAAGAGAAGGAAGTACGTGCCATGTGCATGCATAATTGGCCACGTGGAGATAAAAAACAAGCCTTGAAGGAGCCTTACAATCCACCCTCCCCCCCACACCCACAGAGGAGACCATGAAATAATTATATTAATAATAATAATAATAATAATAATAATAATAATAATGAAAGGTTTATTACTATCTACAAGATGTTTCTATCTTTTTTTTTTAGAAGAAGATATGCAAAGCATCAGTACAGACAGTTTGGAGAGCCTTCAGTGTGACTTCAAAAAACAAAACAAGTCAGCAGTTTCAATCACTTTGAATTTTCTGCCTTTAAATGACCCACGTATTTTTTCTGACTTTGACTGCGATTTTGGAATTTCTACTTTGTTTTGATAAAATATATGATTGCGCGGCTCTTACTGCATTTTTATCTTCTTGATCTCACTGAGTCATGGTAGTACAGTAGTTGGTACTGCTTCTGTACAGCTCAGGTCACCTTTTTGGCCACAATAATTGGTCCAGTATAGTTGCCAGATGTTTCCCTAGCCCTGAGGGACACTTTAAAGATGATTGCACCATTTTAATCCAGTCAAATCTAGTTCAGTTAGTCTTTCCCCATTGACTTCAATGCATTTTGGTGATATTCGTGAACACTTCCATGATTTGTCCAAACTTGCTGAGAAGTCCGCTCATCACTAGTGATGATAAATGTAGGGGTGTACTTATTTTTTCCACATGACAAATCTGCCTTTTTGTTAATTTAGATTATGAGAATAAATACCACCATACAATTTTTATGTGTCATTTGTTCAGGTATATCATCTCTATCTGCACTCATTATTTGCATGAAGATCTAATGCTTGGCTTTTCAAATATGTTGAAAACATCAACAATTTCCATGGGGTGTAATTAGTTTTTCACATGGCTGTAAATATGTACATAACACATACCATATGAAAACATGTTTGTTGCTGTGTACTGTATGTGTATACTTGACAGAAATACTTAGGATTTACTGTAGATACTATCTCAGTGATGCATCCATCCATTCAGGGTTCATCCAAAATTTGCTTTATCGTGGAATTGAAGTCACCCACATCAGGCAATTTCAAAGTCATCAATTAGTCTAACACACACATTTGTAGAATGTGGGAAGAAAACTGGAATGTTAGTAAAAACTGTCTAGAGATAGCAATGCATGAAAACTTAATGTAGACATTGACAAAGCTCAAATTCAAATCCAGCCTCATAGAGCTAAGGAGCAGCAGCTCTTTTCAGTCTGCTACTGTCATATTTGTAATTATGTCACTGTGAATGCATTACTTACCAAGACTGTAGTATGTATCCAGGGCTCTTGTCCGGCTGGGACGCCTCCATACTGAGAAAACTGGGGGAGCAAGTTTGGCCAGAGTGTTACCTCCCCCGGGACGCGAGATGGCAACCCCCCCTGTGTTGCAGCCGTGCCTCGGACTCCCTCAGGGCTGCATGACAGTTGGAGCGTGGTGCAGCCCTGTTGGGATCCACAGGCACTGTCGGGGGTGCTGCAGTAGGAGCTGCTGAGCCACTATGGGCAGTTCTTTCGCCACACCCGGAAGTGTTGCCGGAAACAAGTAATCAAGCACCTGGAGCACTTCCGGGTGCATTATAAAAAGATCCAGCAGCCACTACTTGGGGAGCCAGAGTCAGGAGGAGGAGCGACGAAGCTTGACCCGAGGAGTGAAAGTGGAGAAAGATAAAGAGAAGGAAAAGACGTATGGTATTGTGCTGTGCTTGTGCTGGGACTGTGTTATACTTGTGGAGAATGAGGAAGGTGTTTCCCACAAGGGAAAAAGAAAACATAAAACTTGTGTGCCGTGAATTTTTGTCCCACACGTGTCTGTGTCAGGTTCAGCTGGCAGTACCAGCGTGGTGGGCCACAAGAGCTATAATGTGTAACAAACATTCAGGAATAAGCCTTATTTTTTACTTTAGAAAATGTCTGCCTATATTTTACCAAAAACAAAAATAGATTTAATATTATGTTTGGTTAACAGTTGTTAAGACTTGACCTGCTATAGATGGATTGTTTTCCATTATGTTAATGTAAAAAACATTTGGCAAATGTCACTTTACAATTGTGTTTTAACCATTGTCTACATTCATCTGACAAAACACAAAAAAAAAATGAATTTGCACATCATGCAGTTTTGTTTGAAGTGAATCCAAACTATACATTTGGAAAGGCCAGAATATCTCAGTTTCTTAACTGAATACATAATTAGTCTTGGAAAGCCTTTGACTTAAACAGAATAGTGAATTCGCCAAAACAGCTAACACTAAAGTTTTGAAACATTTAATTCTTACCCTCTCTTCTGTTAAGCTTCGCAAAATGTGCAGAGTGGCTACTGGAGAATTCAGATGAGCCTTCAAAAGATGTCCGGGGCAATGCTGATACCAGGGCATCATCACAATTATCTGTAAAGGCAGAGAAAAAGGGACACAAATGTAAGGCAATTGAGATTCAAGGCTGGGTCTGATGGTAATCTCTAGTCTGCAGTCAAGTCAGCACTGCCTGAAGTTTCTACATTTACTAGTTTATTTTTGTGTGATGCAAAGTTTAGATTTCTTGGATTATGAATGCAGTAACAAATAATTCCAGATCTATGAGGGCTACAAAACCCTCCACTGTATGTGTCCTTTCAAACAAGCATTAAATCAGACTGTAAGACCTGCCTGTAAATGAAATTCTTATGTATATGCCAAGTCTGGTTGCTGAAGATAGTTGTTATTTACTAGGAGGTATGAGTAATATTAGGTAGGAGATATTGGAATATCTGATCAAAATTAGGAATAGCTGAGAGGGATTTAGGAAACACATTACTGTTGAAATGGAGACCAGCTCACTGTTGTTTGCATTTAAGAGGTATTGTCATTTTATTTCACAAGAGCACGTCCTGTAATTTCATTGCCGACAAAAGGATAACAAAGAATTTGAAATCGGTATATTGTCTTGCTCTTCTGGTTGAGTGATTTGGAAGAAATTATTTGGTCAGTTAATCTATGATTAGCATTATAAAGATGGAAGGTGTAGTTTTTTCCTTTCTAATTCTTGTTTAATTGTCCTAATCTCACTCTCTGAATTAAAGATGAAAGCCACCGAGTCTAAAATGCAGTTTTAAAGCTTTAGTAAAAAAAAAATTCAATTATGTTCATTAAATAGTATACATTTATTGAGGCATAATATAAATTTACAATGTGGATGACTGCATACATTTGGGCTCCTTATATTTATATCCAAATCTGTGCTTATCCACCATTGTTTGCAGGGTTTGACATGGACAGGAACAATCAGGAATGCCATTCTTCCTCATGAAATATTTGAATTTAAGTGTTCTCTAACTTCTGTGTATCTTGCAATGTTAAGATTAGCAGCTCCTTTTTAATTATGTGTTGAATCCATGGGAGACATATATAAGAAAAAACAAAATCAACCTTTAAATGCTGCATTAATTTAAAGATTGATGGAATATGATAATGTGTAAGCCTGAGGAGCTCAGATTGGTCAGTTTAATATGTGGGAGGGGTTCGCTGTATAGAACGGTTCACTATGTATGTTGCAGTGTTACTATGGGCTTCTGCAAGCATATAGAAACAAGAGGGTAGCGGAAGTAGAGCCAATCTGCAATAATACCACAAACCCCAGAGATCTCTTATAACCTCCTCTTCTCATCATAGTATGGATGTAGATATTTTGAAATCCCAGCAAAGACAACACTGTGACTGAGCAAGGTGACTATCCAGAAAGCTGGACAAAGACGCAGTCTGATTATCTAAAACTGGCTTCTAGATCATAAAGGTAAACTGGAATGCAGCATTTGTATGTCACTGAATCATGAGCCAAAGACTTCAGCTGTTGAATGGAGTGAGAGTATTGTCTTCTGGAGCAGCAAAGGGGTAGCTAGTCGGCAAAGAAGATAAGTAGCTCCTCGGACCTGTGACAATCTACAGGGGGCTAGAGCTATGTGTATGTATGTGTGCTAGGGCTGCATAAAAGAAGCTGTGATGGCTGTTGTGATTTGGCTTTTTTTCTCCTTGGCTTTATTATGCACCTCTTTTGAAATATATTTTTTGCCATAAAAGGTTTGACCTATACCGACTATTATTCTGCATCTTAAAAAAGTATTTGAAACATGCTTAAAAGCATTTTTTTGAATTTTTATGTCTTTTCTTGATGAAACTGTCACCCTTCATTACAGTACTCACTGACTAGGAATGGACAGGTGAGCATCATCATTTACACTACAGTATATAAGGTCACCACTGTGCATTCCCAGGTTATATGAGATTGGACCAAATTACTATATTTGTGCTGTGCTGTATGCTTTGCTATATGGTCTTTTGAGTTTTCCTGAACTATGCATATAGGCTTCGGAAAAAGATAGGAATGACTTTTGACTATATACTTCACTTGCTTTTTAACAATGTTTTATCCCTCTGTCTTTTCCCAATGATTCATAACAGTGGCAATTTTGACTGGGCGACACAAGGGTGTGTCATTAGATGAAAAAAGGCATCTCCTGAGACCTAAAGCTTGAGTTAATCTTAGTATGCGACAAAGCAAAATAAATCAACGGTCCTTCGAAGGCCTATTAACTACTGCTGATGTCTGTCGATCATTCCTTCACACCACCTTAAGTTGTTACATAAATAATCACAAAAAATCAAGAGTGCAAAAAAAAGCCATAACAGTTCTCAGTGAAAGAAGACATGAAAAATGCATCTTTTATAAACTGAGTTATGTTCTGTATGCTCTTGGTGACCCTTTGACATAACCTTCTTGATTGGTTTAGATTCTGTAGAATTTTCACTTTCACAAAAACAGAATGGGGTGTTGTACACGTAAAAAAAAGAAAATTGTATTTGCTGCATTTCCAAAAATAGTATTTACTGCATTTCTTGCAAATAGTCTCCAGCCCTATGAATAAAGGAACCTTAGAAGCAATTTGCAGATTATTTCAAGTTTGTTTAAGAACATTTCACAATGCTTCATTCTAGCCCATGAGATCTTTCCTTTTGTGTTCATTCACGGGGCTTCAAGGGCACCCTTTGAAGAAAAGCTGAAAAAACTAGACTTATTTTCCAGCAGGGACCACACATTCCTCCTGCACTAAATGATCATCTTAGGTTTTAATCTCTTTTTTGATCTTCCATGCTAGGTGCTCCTTACACCTACTCATCTTTCACTCCTTTCATCTCCCTGGCTTTATTCCTTCCTTTCCCTGTTACATATGTAACCTGTTTTTTTCAATCACCTGTTGTGTTATGATTTGCTTTAGTACAGAACACTTGACTCAAAAACTTGATTAACTTCACTTTATTAAGCTGAATTGTTTAATTTATTAATTGTACCTGAATTAAGCAAACATTTGGTGAAAACTAAGATATTAAAGGACACAAAGAGATCATTTCAAAATATAAAACAAAGTTGCACAACACCAATACCATATTTTCTAAGTTCATACATTAAGAGGAAGAACCATCCATCCATCCATTATCCAACCCGCTATATCCTAACTACAGGGTCACGGGGGTCTGCTGGAGCCAATCCCATCCAACATAGGGCACGAGGCAGCGAATAAATCCCGGGCAGGGCGCAAGCCCACTGCAGAAGAGGAAGAACCCCAAAATAAAATAAAAAATCAAACTCATACCTAAACTGAACACTTTCTTTAGCTGTAAAGCATGCAAGCCTGGGGATCACATTCCAGACTCAAAGAAGGAAAACAATCTTACCCTGGGATGAGAGGTTGCATTGGTACTAAGTATTTCTTAGCTCTCCACCACAGTTCTAAGAAGATGTCCAATGACGGAATCTAGCCTGCCCACAGTGCCTAGAGAAGGCTCCACCAGGACCGTCTTAACGCATGGGCACGCTGGGTACGCTGGGCAGTTGCCTGGACGCACCACGCTAATCTATGTATGTTATGACTTGCTGAGTGGTTGTGTAGGTAGGGGCCCCAGTGCAGTGCTTTGCCGGGGGCGCCTATAATGCTGTTAAGATGGCCCTGCAGACACCATTCCTTCTGCCCAGGACACTACAAAAACAGGTAGACTTGAACCTCAATGGTGACAGAGCTCCCACTGAATGGCCATTCCTTTGGCCCAGTTGGCACCCCAACCTTTTTTCTGGCCTCCTTGGTCTGATCAATCAGTCACAAGTAAAGTCTGTTCTAATTAAAAGCCAAGAAAGGGAAAGATCCCTAATGAAATGGAAACCAAAGCCCATATGCTACCAAGACCAGAACAGTAATTTCCTTGAAAAGAAAATACTTATATTAAAGGAGAAAAAAAGAAACTCAGTTTCAAAATGGAAAAGTCCTAGTAAGTAGCTACAGAAAAAGAGTGAGAAACTCTGCGATTCTAGTGGTTAAACTAAGGAACGAGGAGAACTTAAACTGAAACCCAGTCAGCCACCCTAACAACAGTGCAGCAGCAAAAATAAGAGCACCCTGCCCCCGGGTGCTACCTTTAAAACAAAAGTGAGCAGCCATAATATAGAATAATTAAACAATAAAGAAAAAAGAAAACAAAACAACTCATTTAACAATAATAACTAATAAAAAATTAACAATAACAATAAGTATTTTGTTGTACTCCCCCTTTTTACTGACAGCCAATGGCTTGCTGCCTGACACAGCTGACACTCTATGAAGGGTTAACGACTACTGCAAGTTCAGCCACAATCGCATTCCTTTTTGTCTTTTTCCATTCTGTTGTGGTAAATTATGTAAAGCACAAAACATCAGACAGATGAGCGCTCCTTCCATTTTCTGAAGTCCAAAGCCTCCGCATTCCCAATTCCTCTTCACTGCATTATTTGCATTATACTGTACTTCTGGATGACCATTCATTGGTTGTCACCTCAACATACACAAAGCCACCTTTATGACTGAAGACAAAAATCTAGTTATGGACTAGATGCCGTGTGTTGCTGGACATGTCAAATTACACGACTGCTTTCATGGGAGTGCACCAGCGAGTGCCTCCAACTCACGGAGATTATTTGAATGAAGGCTATAACTGAAAATTGCTACTTTCAGTAATCTGACATGACAGCTCAAACTATTGAACCATGAAGAAAAAGTAGCTGTCGTAGCATGATGTTTTCTGGTTCCAAAGGCCTAAAGCAGAGATTAGCGGTAGTAGTTGCTCCATATTGTTTTGGAATGCAAATTACACTCTCTGGGTTTTTATGAGAGGGACAGATGTGAGTGGGAACTGATGGAAAGCAGTACATGACAATGGCTTACAGATTAGTATCTGCTACAATTCATCATAGTGGAGGGATGTTAAGTGTTTATTTCATTTTCTCATTAATTCAAGGTTAGCGTAATTTCCTCACTAATTCTGGGTTTTTATTTGGCTCATGGTTGTTATCTGTGTGGTGTTTTCATGGTCTGCACAGGTTTTTTTCTTCAGGTGTTATGATTTTAGGGTGATCTTTTTGTTATTTAGTGTTCATGGCTCTTGATTTTTTGGTTTTGAATATCTGACTATAGTTAAGTTTAGTGTTTTGGCTTGGACAACTAGCTTAATATGATTTCAGAGAATAAACTTTGGTCTGTTTCCTCAACTATTTTAGCTCTTGATTCCTTTCAATTGCATCTTTTTGTATTTTGGAAAGATTACCCAGTACAGCACTCTGGTTTTTCCACCCGTATCCAGAAACACACACCTCTTAGGTGAACTGGTGATTCTAAACTTACTCTGTGCAGATGTTTGTGTGAATAGACACTGCAACAGACTGGCATTCTGTCCAAGGCTGGTACGCTCTGGTCTGGTGCTAACTTGAACTGGATTAGGCATGTCTCAGAAATGTATATTAATCTCAGTCATTTTTCTATCTTTGTTATTATAACACTAATATTATACCCTAAAAAAGGAAGTAAAGTCTAAAAAATTAAGTAAAGATTTTCTGACTTGAAACATTTTGATTACATTAAATACCACAACTTTACATTAGAACATTAGAACACTCTGGAAGAGAACAGGCCATTCAGCCCAACAAAGTTCGCCAGTTCTATCCACTTATTTCTTCCAAGAAAACATCAAGTCAATTTTTGAAAGTCCCTAAAGTCTTACTGTCTACCACGCTACTTGCTAGCTTATTCCAAGTGTCTATCATTCTTTGTGTAAAGGAAAACTTTTTAATGTTTGTGCGAAATTTACCCTTAACAAGTTTCCAACTGTGTCCCCGTGTTCTTGATGAGCTCATTTTAAAATACAAGTCTCGATCCACTGTACTAATTCCCTTCATAATTTTAAACACTTCAATCATGTCACCTCTTAATCTTCTTAAACTGTAAAGGCTCAGCTCTTTTAATCTTTCCTCATAATTCAACCCCTGTAGCCCTGAAATCAGCCTAGTCGCTCTTCTCTGGACCTTTTCTAGTGCTGCTATGTCCTTTTTGTAGCCTGGAGACCAAAACTGCACACAGTACTCTAGATGAGGCCTCACCAGTGCATTATAAAGGTTAAGCATAACCTCCTTGGACTTGTACTCCACACATCGTGCTATATAACCTAACATTCTGTTAGCCTTCTTAATGGATTCTGAACACTGTCGGGAAGTCGATTGCTTAGAGTTCACTACGACTCCTAAATCCTTCTCATAAGGTGTACTCTCGATTTTCTGACTGCCCATTGTGTATTCAAACCTAAAATTTTTACTTCCTATATATAATACTTTACATTTACTGACATTAAATTTCATCTCTCACAAATCTGCCAAGCATGTATGCTATCCAAGTCCTTCTGGAATGATACTGTATAATGGATTCCAAATTATCTGCTAATCCACCTAGCTTGGTATCATCTGCAAACTTAACCAGCTTATTACTTATATACCTAGCTAAAACATTTATATATATTAAAAACAGCAGCGGTCCTAGCACTGACCCCCGTGGAACACCACTCTTAACATCAGCCAGTTCTGATGAGGTTCCTCGCACCATCACCTATTTACACTTCACAAATAAGACACTGTGAAGGTCTGGTGACCAGCCAGAGTGCTCAGTTTGCAAATCAATGGCTAATACAACAAAAATGGCTGTTTAGTTAAACTGTAAATCCCCATGGGAATATTGCTGGTTTAACTTAAAAATGGGGACATATCTGCATGAATGGTAGTTGTCATGTTCCACCGGCTCTGTGTCTATTTCTGTGATACCAAATTATAAAAGCTCTTTGTGTGCCTATGTGAATGGAATAAATGGAATTACTTAAGCCAAATAAAAGTTTCAACAGCAAAAAACAAATCTGTTGACGTTATGAAAGTAACAAATTCCTGAAACTACCGTATTCCTAAAATTATGGCATTCCTTTTAGCAAATTTCAAGATTTTAATTTAAAGGAAAATAATTTAATGAAACTATAATGATAAGCCAAGTTTTTTGAAATTGAATCTGTAGTAAAAAATAAGGTAGAAGAAATACGCAACTTGCAGAGTCTACAGTACTGTTTAGAGACAAATGAAACTGTTTTACGTCTGCTTTAACAAAAGCCTGCGATAGTGAGGCACATAGTCCTTTAAGATGTCTCCGTGTGGGTGAGCCTAAATCCAGCAAAGAATGGTGATTGTGAGCCCTCACAGGCTTTCACTTACCATCTGTCATTTTTATCATCTGTAAATGTTGTAAAAAAAAAAAAAATTGCAGTTTTTTTAAATTCTGAATGTGCTGATAAATTGACACCATTCACACAATGATCATGCTGTCATCACACTTACCTGTTTGTGAGCAACTTAAATAACAAAAATGTTTACCATTGGAGTCTAAATTCACCACGGACAGTGGGAAAGAGGGAAGAATGCACAGTAATGAGTCACTTTTAATATGAGTGGCATTAAAGCAAGGATAAGTTAAAAAAAAGGCAGAAAAATCTGGGGCACAGCATTACTTTATTTAAAATAGTGAGGAAATCTGAACTTGCTCCAAACAAGTATTATAAATCTTTTTAAATATTTGTTGTTAAAAGCATACTTTGTAGAAACACTGTATATAATTCCACTATGCCCTGCTAGAAAGTGAAAATCATTTTATTAGGTTGTTTATTTGAGAAGCCTGATGCATTTTGTTTTATAATATTATATAATGGAAACAAAGATTTAAAGAAGAAAGCACACTCTAACGTACGTTAAACTTTATTCTTGTGAAAACATCTTTATATTGAACTTTTCAGTTTAAGAACAGTACTATAATATTTCACAGTTCAACTTTGCCTTTACATAAAAGCTTACATGAATGACTTTGCTTACAACAAATTTAATTACATTTAGTATTCTTTAATAATACACAGTTATTAAACTTCTGTTTACTAATTAGCGTATTACTAATATTTCCATGAAAAATTGAAGAACTTTGAACTGGGCAATGAAGCTTAATAAACAATGAATAATTTAAATGGTACAAGACACAATTTACAAGGACCTGGGTAAACCAAGTTAAAAAGAACTAAATTTGCTAGGCAACAATGTAGTGAATGGAGTACAGAAATTGGATGCAAACTTATGAAAATACAGCCATTGAAAGAATATACTTTGAACACATACTCAGGATATTCACATCCAGACCATCCAGAATATTTTTTTTGCCTTACTTTGTGGAAGAGATCTATCTGCATTTTCATGAGACTCTATAAAGTTACAAGGACTTTGAGTAATATTTATGTTTGATGGCTTTTTTGAAATATTGCTGCACAATCTGTGCAGAGAATAAAAGAGCTAAAAAGTGGCAACTTTAGAATAGTGTATTAAAATATTAATCTCAGTAGACAGTAACAGAAAGAAAGAAAGAAAGAAAGAAAGAAAGAAAGAAAGAAAGAAAGAAAGAAAGAAAGAAAGAAAGAAAGAAAGAAAGAAGGAAATTCAATCAGGGCTTATCTTAAAATGGTGTAGCAGGGTTTTGTGTTCAACACAGAGCGGATCCTCCAGATTGTGCTGTTTATAAAATATACATATGAAGAGATACTTAAAAGGTATAAAAACATAAGGAAATGACATTCTGAATTTAAAAATACACTTATTGCATAAATATTTAAGTGAACATTTTCAAATGTGCCCAGATGATGATTTCCGAGTTTGGCCCGTAGACTTTAGCTAAGGAACCTCTATGTGCATTTAGATTTGACAAATCGTAATGGACTGAATTTTTTATTATTAAGATGAAGAAGCAAATATATATATATATATATATATATATATATATATATATATATATATATATATATATATATATATATATATATATATATATAATACAGTATATATTATATAAAATATATATCTTCATCCATTCATCCATTTTCCTAACCCACGTATTTAAGGCAAGGTGGTGGTATCTGTACACACACACATATATATATATATATATATATATATATATATATATATATATATATATATATATATATATATATATATATATATATATATATACTCAGCAAAAAGAAACGTCCCTTTTTCAGGACTGTGTATTTCAACAATAATGTTTTAAAAATCCAAATAACTTTACAGATCTTCATTGTAAAGGGTTTAAACAATGTTTTCCATGCATGTTCAATTAACCATAATCAATTAATTAACATGCACCTGTGGAATGGTCGTTAAGACCTTAACAGCTTACAGAAAGTAGGCATTTAATGTCACAGTTCTAAAAATGCAGGACACTAAAGAGACTTGTCTACCGACTGTGAAAAACACCCAAAGAAAGATGCCCAGGGTCCCTGCTCATCTGCATGAACGTGCATTAGGCATGCTGCAGGGAGGCATGAGGACTGCTGATGTGGCTAGGGCAATAAATTGCCATGTCCGCACTGTGAGACGCCTAAGACAGCGCTAGAGGGAGACAGGAAGGACAGCTGATCATCCTCACAGTGGAAGAGCCCAGATCTCAATCCCATTGAGCACGTCTGGGACCTGTTGGATCGCAGGGTGAGGGCTAGGGCCATTCCCCCCAGAAATGTCCAGGAACTTGCAGGTGCCTTGGTGGAAGAGTGGGGTAATATCTCACAGCAAGAACTGACAAATCTGGTCCAGTCCATGAGGAGAAGATGCACTGCAGTACTTCAAGTAGCTGGTGGCCACACCAGATACTGACTGTTTTTTTTAATTTTGGGCCTCCCTTCATTCAGGGACACATTGCTATATATATATACTAGCAAAATACCCGCGCTTCGCAGCAGCGAAGTACTGCTTTAAAATTTTAAATAATAAACTGAGGGAAAATGTACCAATAATTATTTGTTAAGGATCTCTTTGTATACCACATTGTCAGTTCGCCCCTCTGGTTGTAATATGACCAAGCTGTGCGCTGAGCTTACTCTTGAGCATGCAATGTATACAGTAGTTGGCCATGTGAAAAGCAATCTTGCCTCAAATCAATGCCAACCTTTTGTAGGGTCTGTCCCTGAGACTTATTAATTGTCATCGCGAAGCAGAGCCTTACTGGAAATTGAAGGTGTTTGAATTGAAATGGGAGATCAAAGGGTATAACGGGGATGCGAGGAATAAAAACTCTCTCCCCTTAGCCACCGCCAGTAAAAATAGTTGCCTCAATTAGGTTCTTTTGCAGGCATGTGACCTGAAGTCTCGTGCCATTACAAAGTTTCGGTGGCTGTAAGTTTCTCAGTAACATTATTTGTGCCCCAACCTTCAAAATTAGATTATGGTCAGGAGTGCCTGGAGGATTCAGAGTGTGGACCGAGCTGAAGGCTATGGACGTATATATGTACTGTATGTAAGTAGGATTCAGTTAACATTGGGAACTCGCGTACCAAATTTCTTGAAGATGGGCCCAATAAGTAACAAAGACCGCTGGAAAGTTCAATATGGCGGCCGACAGTGGTGTCATACCATCGAAATAAGTATGTACATCGGTTTCGGTTAGCGCAGGGAAGCCGCCTACCAAATTTCGTGAAGATGGGGCCATATGGGGACATTGTCGACCGTTAAGTGTAGAATTTCGAAATGAAACCTGCCTAACTTTTGTAAGTAAGCTGTAAGGAATGAGCCTGCCAAATTTCAGCCTTCTACCCACACGGGAAGTTGGAGAATTAGTTATGAGTGAGTGAGTGAGTGTTTTGCCTTTTATTAGTATAGATGTATGTATCTCTCTCTCTCTCTCTATATATATATATATATATATATATATATATATATATATGGATATGGTTTTGGCAGCCAAGCGCTTTTTTCCAACCTAGAAGACGTCTCTTGAGATCCGTTTAATCGCCTCGTTGACTGCATGTCTTCCAAGGTAGTTTCAATACCCATTTCCTGCACTGAGTCATCTCCCCTTTTCTGATTGACTGTGTTAGTGGCCGTACTTCGTACAGGTCTTTGAACGCACTGAATACTTGTAACTGATGTCACCCGTCGGCTACTTTCGACAGTGAACGGAAGCAGTTGTCGAGTAACAAAAATTATTTGTAAGTGATTTCGCATTGAAGAAATAGTAAAAACTTGATCACTTGGGTCAATACCTAAAGAAATACACACAGCAAATGCAATTGAGAATACACCAGAATCTTTATGATTTAATTGTTGCTGTGTGTCTTCATAAACTGTGGGAGGTTTATAAGGAAAAAGCATGAAGGAAACGAAGCTGCTCTTCGGTGAAGTTGAATTTTTTTATCAGCGTTTAAACTGTCGTAGACATGAATTACAGCACCATCATAATAGGTACACACCCAGTGAGTCACTCGTTCAGTAGCTGCAGAAGGTAACATTTGAATATGTTTTGCATTTTGTGGAATGGGCATTATAGGTATGTCAGGAGTCCACATTAGCAAAACCTCTTGAGGTTGGAAAATTGTATGCGCAGCTAAAATTCCGTTCAATTTGCTCATGTGATCTGTTGATAAATAATCATTATTTACCAACTCATTCATTGCAAAATCTTACAGTGGTAAGATCACTCCTTCCATAACACTAAACACAAACACTAAGTAGACACTAACACTAAAAAACGGCAACACCGCCAGGAAGAACACTAAATGAGAAAGTAAAAGCCTACTAAACTTCTTTATTTTAACTGTTTTATTGTAGCAGGTGAGGGGACGCTGGTGCACCCTTGTTGTTGCCGCTCCTCCCTGTTAGCAACACTTTTCGCACAATTCGCCTTAATTCTGCACTTACACTTGTTTTATTTCCTTTATTGTATGTATAGTTCGTGGATACAGCTGACTCGAATTGCATGGATTTGGCTTAATATTTGCAGATTTTATGGACTCCACTTTACTGGGAACAGCGGAGTCTGTGGATCACGGGACGAGACCTACGAACATTTCTTTGTACCTGGCGATCTAGCACCTCGGGATGATCTGTCTCCGTGATTATATTCGCTATGCTGATCTGCTCCCGTTTCATCTTACAGTACTCTATGACCGGGGACAGATCTGATGTTCATACTAACCTGGCTTATGGCTGTTACTGTTTATGGCTGTGTATTGGAACATCCAAATCCTGCTTCCTCCTCCTGCTGTGCTTTCTTTCGCCGCTCACCTACGTTACCACACCCACCTGTCCTACCGGCTCCGTTGTGCTGTGCTGCTTCTACACTGCTATCAGCTAAGTATCACTCACTATTTTAGCGCTTTGAGTACTGAGTAAAGCGCTATATAAATGTAATGAATTCTTATTATTTATTATTAAACACTAAAGTACAAAAACGAAGTAGAAAGTAACACTAAACCGCAACACCGCGGTACACTGTCACACCGCGTCTACTAAACACTAAGAAACACTAAGCAGAAACACTAAAGGAAAAAATACTATTCAGTAAGTTCCGCGTCTACTAAACAGTAAATCAGTAAAGGAGAAAGGACTAAACACTAAGGAAAAAGAACGGCAAGACTGCGTCAGCTCGGAGCGAAATGAAGTAAATGAAATCAGGTGAATGGGAGAGGAGATGATCACGTGACTCCCCCACCCGCCTTGACTCTCAATCCCTCCACAAACACACAAACACAGTCTCTCGGATCCCAACTCTACTTTATATGTATATATATATATATATATATATATATATATATATAAAAATGTATGTGTGTGTGAATATATATATATATATATATATATTGTGAGGGATTGCCGGTTGGTATCCCAGCCAACAACCCCAAACCGCCAGATGGAGTCATCCCTGCAACATGGAAGGGCCCCGAATTCCAGCAGGGCATCATGGAACTTGGAGTTTTTCACCACAGCCTTGCTGGATACCATAGGGGCCACCGGAGAATGCTGCAGGGAGGCCCAGGGACTTATACTTTCCTTATAGACCGGAAGTATTTCACAATCGTGGAAACGGAAGGAATGATATACTTCCGGGCTGAAGAAAAGAGAAGATTACCCGACCCGGAAGTGTTGGATAATCACATGGACTGAGGGCTCAGAAACACTTCCGTGTCGAGGAGTATAAAGGACTGTGGGAGATCCCAGACAGATGAGCTGAGTTGGGAGGCAGGGTGGCTAAGTTTCTGGGAGTGGAGGATTGGTTTATTTGTGATTTGGTTTATGGTTTATTGTTACTGGAGAATTGTGGAGAGGAGCGTGCTTTGTGCACTTATTATTATAATAAATAATAATTATTTGGACTTTTATCTGGTGTCTGACGTGGTGCCTGAGGGTACAAGGGTGCAAGAAAACCCTAATCTGTCACAATATACAGTACAGGCCAAATGTTTGGACACACCTCCTCATTCAATGTGTTTTCTTTATTTTCATGACCATTTACATTGGTAGATTCTCACTGAAGGCATCAAAACTATGAATGAACACATGTGGAGTTATGAACTTAACAAAAAAAAGGTAACTGAAATACTGAATAACTGAAAACATGTTTTAAATTCTAGTTTCTTCAAAATAGCCACCCTTTGCTCTGATTACTGCTTTGCACACTCTTGGCATTCTCTCGATGAGCTTCAACAGGTAGTCACCTGAAATAAAACCATTAAGTTAAGTACATAACTCCACATGTGTTCATTCTTAGTTTTGATGGCTTCAGTGAGAATCTACCAATGTAAATGGTCATGAAAATAAAGAAAACACATTGAATGAGGAGGTGTGTCCAAACTTTTGGCCTGTACTGTATGTTGATATGTATATATATAATTTAGAAAATGTAAAAGTTTGGGCACCCCTGATAAAAATCACTGCATCAGTTTATAACTTGCTAAGCTTTTGAGGCAGCAACTTAATTTTAACATATTTTATACCTTATGGAAACAGCAACATTTCAGTAGTGAAATATTTTATTGGACCAACAGAAACAATTTAATGTGCATATAAACAAAAATAGGCAGGTGCATAAATTTGGGCGACCCAAAGGAATAATCCCATCAATATTTAGTTTTGTTGAAGTAACAACCTGCAGATTCCTGCTATAGCCGCTGACAAGTCCCTGAATTTTGACTGGTGGTATTGTGGACCATTCTTCCATACAAAATGCCTCCAGTTCAGTCAGTAGACAGCCTGTTCCAAATCAAGCCATACATTTTCTTTTTTTATTTTTATTTTTTTTAATTTTATTAATTTTATTACAATCCATACATAGCAATCAAGTTTTTACAAAAAAAAGAATTGAGTTAAGAACAGATCGATCCCCACCCCTGAGAGAGAGAGCAAGCCAAATGGTGTAAAATTTAAGGCTTGTAAAAATACCTTAATTAATAAATTCTCTGTGCTTTATAAACTTATTTTAAAATATTACTGATTAGATCCTGCCATGTTTTGAAAAACGTCTGTACAGATCCTCTAACTGAGTATTTGATTTTTTCCAATTTCAAATAATATTAAGCCATACATTTTCAATGATGTTTAGGTCTGGACACTGGGATGGCCATTCTAGAACATTGTTCTTGTGGCTCTGCATGAATTCCTTGGTAGATTTTGAATGGTGCTTTGAATTGTTGTTGTGCTGAACCATCCAACCCCAGCATAACTTCAACTTTGTGACTGACTCTTGAAAATTCTTATCAAGAATCTGCTAATACTGGGAGGAATTAATGCGGCCCTCAACTTTAACAAGGTTTCCAGTACCTGTACTAGCCACACAGCCCCATAACATGATGAACCCTCCACCAAATTTTACAGTAAGCAGCAAGTTCTTCTCCTGGAATGCTGTGTGTATTTTTTCACCATGCATGGTTGTGACCAAATAACTCTACCTTAGTCTCATCTGTCCACGGTATTTTCTTCCAAAATGTTTCTGTCTTGTCCTGATGCACTTCTGCATGCCTCATGCAACTCTTCTTGTGGTGGGTACTCAGAAAAGGTTTTTTGCGCATCACCCATCCACCGAGCTGTTCCGGGTGCAAAGTGCCCTGGACAGTGGAACGATGTACAATGACACCATCAACAGCCAGATGTTCTTGTAGCTCTCTGGAGGTGGTCTGTGGTTTGTCTGTGACCATTCTAACTAGCCTTTGGCTGTGCCTTTCAGATATTTTTCTTGGCCTACCACATTTGTCCTTCACAAGGACTATTTCTGTAGCCTTCCATTTCCTAACAACATTTCTGACTGTGGATACAGACAGTTCAAACCTTTGTGATAATATCTTGTACCTTTCTCCTAATTCATGACAATGAATGATCTTAATTTTTAGGTCAGTAGAGAGTTCTTTAAAGGTTCTCATGTCCCCACTCTCTAAGAGAGAACCAAGGGCATGTTCAACCTATGTTAGATAACCTTTTTCATGATTGGTTGCATCAGGCTTTGCAATTTAAGGTCTGATGAGCTAATCAAAGCAATTTTGTGCTGCATTAAATGAGTACAGGTTTTCAAATTAATGCAACTCAATAATGGTACACTGAGAATTGTCCACATTTCTCTAGTAAAAAAATGGCATATTGCTGTGATCTTCTCTTTATGAAGACAGAGCAAATTATCATGCAAGCTCAGAGGGGTGCCCAAACTGTTACATAGCACTGAGGGATAGATAGATAGATAGATAGATAGATAGATAGATAGATAGATAGATAGATAGATAGATAGATAGATAGATAGATAGATAGATAGAAATGTCACATACAGGGGCGGTCCTAGCCTGTTTGGTGCCCTGGGCCTCCAGCGCCCCCCCGAGCATTGAACAAAATCAGTGCAGTAAAACAAACTATTGGAAATGTAATGTCTCAGACACAGAATCAAATTTTACATTTATACAGCACCAAAATATTTCGGAATAGTGTAAAGAATTTTCACTTTAATACCATCTCCAGTCATCTGTTCACCAGGTCACTAATAACTACATAAACCTTTTCTCTCAGAGCTGCAGTCAGTTCATTATTTCGGGTTAACTTTCCCCGCCTTTCACTCTCCACTATGAGAGTCATTTGCATTAGTAAGTTAGCATGCAAACATATATATTCATACAAAAAAACTCTTACTAACTCAAATCATTTTATCAAAATGTTCAAAATCTCATTGACGATATTTTACCGTTTTAAAGCACTCCAAATATGCCAAATTTACTAACCTGTGATAAAGAATAGAGAGAGCACACACATTGAACTGGCGTCAGCTTCACACAGGAGGATTTATTCTTCCTGTTTGCTGTACTCTGCTCTATGCTGCTTGCGCAAGGAGCGCCCATCTAACAATTTCTGCGATTTCACACAACCTAGGAAAAATTAATTGTGACATAATGGGCTTAGATTGACAATATTATGAATGAAATGTGCTTTATTTGGAAGCACCCCGTCCCCCTCCCCTTTTGACAGGTTGTGTGTGAGACTTCAGCACAGCAGCAGCAGCAAGCAGGCGCACCGAGGGCCCTCGCGCTCATTTCCCGCATATATGGGTGTGACAGAATTTAGAAAACACATCTGTGCAAATAATAAGTCTATATCATAATGTCTGGTGCTTTTGTGATTGTTTGTTTTTATTTTGTTTTATTTTGCGAGCTGGTTATTAGATGCCGCGCCAGCCAGCCAGAGAATCCCCCGCCCTGCCCCTCTCCTCCCTGTGCTGCAAGCAGCAAGCAGCAGGCACCTCGCAAATGGAGGGCGCCCTTACTCCCGCAAATGGGCAATAGAAAACCGATCGGTGGCCATGCAATCCCAAAAGTGCACTGGCATGATGTCGGGGCAGCATGGGCGTGCAATACAAAAAAAAACGTAGCAGTGCATGTTAGAAAAATGTAAAGGATACTTAGGGTTGGAGCTCTAGTACTCCCGACTCCAGGTGATATTTGTTCAGAAAAAATACTATTCTAGGACAGTTCCTGCTTTAATTTCCTATCCTTACTTAAACAATAGCCTCATATATGCTCTTAATCTACAGAATCAGAAATAAGTCTTACCATGTGAGTAAATTTTGATGGTTATTATATAACTTCTTTGACTATTCTATGTAGAGCTATGGAAAATGGATTGATGAATGACTGTCATAGTGCTCCTCACTCAAGATCTACAATAAAGTTGTTTTTTTTGCAATATATAACCATCCCTCCACTTCCAGACCCACAAAAACTGAAGCCTAGCTAGGCAGTGTTGGATGCATGTAAGAAAAAAAACGTACATAAGGCTATCACAGAGCATACCCACCAGGAAAACTTGGAGTCCCCAATTAACCTAACACAATCTAGAGAAATAGAATTAAAACTGGAGTATACAAACCAAACCACCTACAGATACAGAGAGAACATGCAATCTCCATAGAAACAATGATCAGATCAGAATTTGAACCCAGTCTTCAGGAGCAGCGAGGCATCAGAATTAAGCACTGCACCCTTGCATATACCTGTACTTGTTACTTTTAGGTGTCAAGGAAAAGGTAAAACAAAAACAGAGAGAAGAGAGTGCATTCAAGCAATACAACAACCTGCAACATACAAAAAGTGCAGTTTATCATGTAGTGATATTTGACTCTAGCTCTGCATTTATAATGGCTGGCACATGATCAGATTGCTCAAATTATTCACAACATGTATAACTTGGGAATAGAAACTGTTTTTGAACCTGCTGCTCCGGGCTTCGAAGCTACAGTACAGTACCATCTGCACAACTATTAAGGTGAGAACAGCTTGTGCCCTGGGTAGTTGTAATCCTTCATTATTTCACAGGATTTATTGTGACACAGTTGGGAACAGAGCTTGTCATCTGATGGCAAATCAATTCTGTGACTTTTGTGCAGATCCTTCTGAATGGATTGCTTTTCTTTCATCGGTGGTTGTCAAGCCATACCTCATGGTGAGAGCAGTCTAGACAAATTTTATGGTGCCACATTAAAACCTAAGGTGTGGTCAAGTGGACAAGGTGTTGGGCTTTAAAGAACAAGACTTATGGTTAATTACTTTCCACCGATTTCCTAGAGGACCTTCATTTAATTTGCCTCTAATTTAACTGTAAAAAAATCTAAATAATTATTGTACCACAGCTCATAAAACATCGTGGAATAATGTTCACAATTGACATGCTTATATTCTCAGGCACCTCCTTATGCCTTTTTCAGTATATGCTCCATGTTGAGGGCCTATCCCGGCTCTCCAGAATGCATCTGTATGTATACACTTTAGTCTCTTTATTTTAAAAGCTAACTTCCCTGTTAACACTTTGTTCTCTTAATTGCTCCTGAATAAGCATTCTCTAAAAATACAAATTAGTAAACAACACGCCCTGGTGCAAATGGCACTTTCTGAGAAACAGGGACTGTGCTAATTCATTCTAATTGATACCTGTGTGCTCAGCTGCAAGTGGCAGCTTCAACGCCAGACTTTTGAAAGCAATAAAAAAACAAAACCTTCACAAGTAAGTTCAGGACAAGAAATTCACTTCTGTAAATAAAACAGTCTGTCTGAATTCTTTGCACAAAGATGCAGCTGAAAGATTAACTGGGAGTTTCTGGACTAAGTGTACACCCATGGAAACACCAGGATGAAGGTAGGAGAGCAGTAACAATAAATGAAAAAATAAGAATAATAAAAATCAGGATTCCCCATCATCCTCCAAACCACCAGCTAGACAAATTCATTACATTATTATTGAATCTTAATGTCTAGCATTGTGTGTAAATAATTTTATGAAATCGGGTATTCTTTGTCTTGTTTGACCTACACTGCTTACCATGATGAAGAAGAGTGATTACTGACAACCTAGGGTGTGATCTTAATTATTATACTTTGTATTCTGTAAAAGTAGAGTGAATAAGTAGATAACAACAAATGACTTTAGAAGTAGTGAATAACAAACTCTCTAGCATCTTCCTGTTTTCAGCAGGCTGATTTACCAGATCTGGATGGTAAAGGTCAAAACACTTTCCATAACTGACCTGTAAAGGGTTATTGCATACTATAAAAGATAAGCTTCCTTGATCATAACAGATGTGTCGAACTGCCATGTTAAAATGAAAATGGTGGAGCTCAGGAACTTTAAATTATCCATTACTTCTACAGCCTGGCCATTTATGAGTACTGAGTGAAATGATGTTTCCTAATTCTACAACACTTTGGCATTTTAACCATTGAGCTAACTTAAGTCCGGGCCTCATTAGACATTTCCAGTGAGGAATGAAGAACATGGTGGCTTTGGACCACACAAAGTGAAGAGAAGCTCGTCTGGCTGATGTATCGTGTTTTATGTGCCACTACAGAATTGATAAAAGAAAAAGGGAATGGGATTGTGAACGAACTCACTGTATCAAACAGTCAGGGAAGTACTCTATTAACTGTGAGAAAAAATGAATGAACACAACTGTGCTGGAAAGTCATCACATAACTGCTAAATATAACATGGCCAGCGATTTTCAGCTGTGTAAACTGACATGGTTTGGTGATAAGATCAGCAACTGCAGTTGGCAAGTCTGATATAGAAGTCTGACTAGAAGATCTCGTAATGTGGCATCGGCTTAAGCAGTGTGAGGTATCAATTAGATTTTTTCAAACCAATTTGATTTTTGGATACTAGGACAGCTTATTGGTATTTCGAGGAGAAATTATTTATTTTTCGCACCACCTGAGCAAGTTTTTGAAACATCAACAAAATCAAATAAAAAGAAATGTAATGTTAATTCTCTGATGTTTTTCAGGTAAAGAAGACAGACATCTGCGGTGGGCTGGCGCCTTGCCCGGGGTTTGTTTCCTGCCTTGTGCCCTGTGTTGGCTGGGAATGGCTCCAGCAGACTCCCGCAACCCTGTATTTAGGATATAGCAGGTTGGATAATGGATGGATGGATGGAAGACAGTCATTTCGAGGAAACGTAGTTATTTAACGTCAGGAAGGCGAAAGTTTTAAGATAAGGCAGAGCAATTATACTCATTAGTTTTGGTGAGTGGCAATGTGTTGCATGTTGATTAGCCCATGCAAGTAGGAATTTAATTCTATATGTGACAATACTGACCTTATAATCCTATTAACTTTCTTACTTTAAGCATTTTAAATTGATTATAAAAATGATTTTTTCTGTAATATTTTATATCTATACAAACTATGCTACCTGTCTAGGATGGGTTGAAATGTAAGTAATCAATGTAGACTTCAACATATTCATCATTAAGATTTGCAGTGCACCATATATTGGAATTGTTTTGTAATGAGTGCAATAATAAAATGCATTGCATTTTTAATTTAAACAGATGGAGCATCACAAAATTAGCACTGCTTTTACGAATCCCATATCAAATGGTATATAACAGAGATATAACATCTGGATGGATGCATTGAAACACAGACACTTGTCCTTTTATTAGGGTGGACTAGTCTAGCAAAATAGTGTCATACAATGGCTCAACTATTAATCTCCCCCTTGATCAATTCATTATCGACCTATTACCTGAATTTATTTTAATAGTATGTCAGGAACCAACATTTAAGAGGGCAACAGCCTATAACAGGGCTTGGGATGATTTAACCTATAGTAAATCATAAAGAAATAGATAGACTCCAATAAAGCCTGCAAAGAAGATTTTTTTTCATCAGAATCCTACATAAAACAAATAAAACGTACACCCAGACATTAACTGACAGTAAGAAATGATACAGATCACAGGTAACATCTGAATGTTGTGACAGATGTAGCCTAAGGGAAACATCTAAGGAGAGACATCTACAAAGAAGAGTCCACAGTGGTGAATGGCAGCCTGCCAGGATCTGTTTAATGGGCTTTATGACAGAGAAAAGACTAACGCTTGAAGGGACTGAACAGATTTATATAGGGTAAGAGGACATGACAGGTATTCCGGGTTGTAATGTAATAATGTATGTCACTGATGCACCTTGAGTTTACAGTTGTTTTAGTATGGTTTAAACCAAAACTCACTTACTTTGTTTTTAAAGCAAATAATGAAAAAAATGCAGTGTGCCGTCTATGCGTGCAACATACAGTATTAGTACAAAATAGACTTACCGTATGTTAACCTATGAAAATGGATTTTGATCTGGTTAATAGGCTGAAGAGAAAGAGTATAGTGTTACACACACGTGTTTGGGAGACAACTAAAGGGCTTGAATGAATGTAATTCCATGCCGGGCCAGGGTGTGGTGAAGTGTACTAATTCTCTCTCTCAATCGCTTTCAGACCATTCTCCGGAAATCCCGCCTGTTTCTGGGGCAGCCAGCGACGTCACTTTTGGTTCCAGACCTGATGACATCACTTCCCTTACTGGCCTATAAAACTCCCATCTTGCCTTCAGTATATCAGTTCTGTTTTAGATTCAGTTGTGTGAACATGTCTGTTCGTGATAAGCAATTTTTCAGCCAGGAAATTTTATACGGGTGGCTGCCCCAAACCTTCGCAATGTCTTTGTGTCGTTCTTGTGACAATAGTTAAATGGAGAATGCTCTCCATGAGGTGTGATCATCAGTTGAATCCTTCAGAGATGGGTGTCTGGACCACTACTCTTTTATATTTTAATTGCTGGCATAGATTCTGACTTAGTAAATATACATTTGAAGGGATTAAAATACTGACAGGGAGGGTAGCAAGAGAAGATAAAAAAGGCCTGCGCATTTTGTTGAACTAGTATGAAAAATGTATTTTAATATTCATAATGCAAACATAAAGTGGTACTAGAAGCAACAGAAACATTAATAATAAATACAAGATGGGCAATGTTTCATTATATGAAGAAAACACTAAAAGGAATTGAGGAGTTAACAATGACACAACATTTCATTTTCTAGGCAATGCCCTGACAGATTCAAGAATATGACAAAACTATAAATATAAATATGAAGGGACATCAGCACTGTAGATGTCTTCTGGCTAGCACTTTATAGTCTGAGCTTGCTTTCAGCTCTGGTGAGAACACTACTAAAAAAGATATAGCAGCTCTTGAAGCTATGTATGGACGGCCAGCCATGTGCACTCTTGGAATAATGGCAAGTCCTTTTTGAACAGATTAAAAGCAGTAAGCCTTTCTACTGTAACACAGCCACCTAATCTAAGTCTTCAAAATTCTCAAAAACATTGATAAAGGTGATCCAGCAAAATTCTTTCATTTGAATAATGAATCTCGCAATTGAGGACCATGATTAGGGGAAATGCATTTGAGATTAATACAAGAAAGTACATCTGTTCTATCAAAATAAAAATAAAATAAAACAGTCTACAAAAACTAATCATCAAAGCCAATACATGTGCCAAATTAACACAAAGAATGTATTTGAAAATCTTGTGCTACTACGTTTTTAAATGCCCACTATCTTGGATGCTGAATCACATGGTTTACATACCGTCATATTAGTCAGGTCACAAGTGGCGAATAACATCTACTGTAAACCTTGAAATGAGTGCTTTAATATAGTGAAAAAAAGTCCAAAATAGCCAGACCCATGAAAAAAACAAAATGGTGACACCGTATAAGTACAAAATAACTATCAGTCTAAAATCAAAAATAAACAACACAATGGAAGTGAAACTTAGAGTCAGTAAAGTCCAAAATTTAACAAAATAAAGAATTACAGGAAAATAATGAGAAAAACACAAAATTGGCAAAACTCATAACAATGCCTACATTTAAAGAGTTGTGGAAATCTGAACAATGTTACCTACAACAGCAATGGAATCATTGCAATGTTGTATAAACTACCCAAAAGATATACTTGCGGAAATGTAAAGATAGCTTTCTAAAAAATGACTTAAGTAACAGTAAACTCATGAGCAACCTTGAGAAATAGATGTTTTCAGTATTTGATATTAATTGTACTTAAAAATCAAAAGTACAAGTAAGTGTAGGATCTCTCCCTGTTTAATATACAGTCAAAAAAGTTCTTTATTTCTTCTTGTGTATCAATTATATAAGAATCACTAAAGTAAAAACCAAGTAACTGCAGCTTTAAGTGAGAGCCAACATCTTAATAGTTGTTTTCCTAATTCAGTGGGGTAAGTGGTAATAGGAGAGGCATAAGGCCTTTCCTACTGTAAGAAGGAGCTAATCTGTCCCTGATGGAGGTCTGCACAGTACTGATTTTTCTAACCCACTCCTGATAGCTCTCCACAAAGTTTCATCCTGTTCTGCCACTCTCAAGAAAATTGCACCCAATGTCTGCCTGCTCCTACCTGCCAATGGTTCCATTCTGCTCCCGACTTCATTCCACCTTTTCCCTCTAAAAGGATCTTGAATTGGTGACATAGCCTAAATGGATTATTAAATCTGCAGAATCTTTAAAGTCCATTCCTATCATTTTCAAAAAGGGCTAAATAGATAAATAGATATGGAGTGGCAAGACATCTTCTATTTACGGCAATTTCCTCCTTTTGGGACCTAAAACAACGGTCTGGCTGGTATTTATAAAATCACTAAAATTGTGTGGGATTTTGCCTTTTTCATTATTTAGACTATGTAAACAAACAGCATAGAGCAGGCCTATATATTTTGTCCAATCCATGTATGACAAGTATATCTTTTGAATCTGTAATCAATATAATTCACATGCGGCATAGGGTTTCTTTAAAGATAAGCACACATGGCAGTTTGACTCAGGTGACAGCTAGGACGACTGCTCAGAGCCACATTATTATTCAGCACCAACTTACAAATACTAAAGGTGCCCAAATTAAAGTGTACATCTATAGACAAGTAAAAAAATAAATAAATAACACCCATATTTTTACTAGGAAGTAACGAGCAGTAATCTGCATATACAATAAATAGAGCTAGCATGTGCGACTTAAAGGTCATGTTCACTTGGAAAAGCGCATCACTGCTTTTAAGGGAGAGAGCTCATCAGCAGAAGTGATAGACTACTTGGTGAGGTTTGTTTCATTATGTTTCAAAATATTTCTTTCAATTCTGATAAACCTAATAAGGACTTCTCTTAAGTTATAATGCATGTACTGTAGATGTCTTCTTTGTTGCTTCAGATGTTAAGATGTCTGTTGTGATACAAAAAAAATAATAGCTCTTTGTTTTTGTTCTTTTCCTCTTCTCCTATTACTGTTAAAAAGATTACCAAGAAGTAGAATATAAACTAAGATTTTTTGTTTATTATTTTGTTAGAGGTAAATAACACTCCATACAATCAAGTTGAACTTATATAAAGATAGTATAATTACCCACTCATTCAAGGTAGGTTGGGATTCTTGCAGTTAAGCAGGACAAGTCTACGTGCTAGTAGTGTGATATAAGCAATTACTGTCAAGTTATCCTCCTCCAGTTTAAGCCCATCTGGGAGTTCACCAAACATTGCTGTTAATGGGCCTGGAGTGATTGTCTGAAAGGCATTCCAAAATTTTTTTCCAAAATTATGCTATTTTGGTGCATGCCCAAAACATGTGGTCCAGTGAGGCTGGAGCTAGATCTTTATAGCAAAATTACTGATTTGAAAATAGCGGAAAGATTGTGATGCTGGGAATTTAAATTTGGAGCATAATTCTTCATAAGATGCAAAACCATTTTCTATATATTGATTTCTAAGTGTTTTAATCCTTGACATTTTCCAGATTTTGAATAGGTGATTATCATGTAGAGGTGCAAAAGATAAAATATCTCTGCCTTATAGTGCATCCTGGTTCCATACCCTGAGTGACTGATGGACAATTGGATTATTAGTATATCGACAATAATTAGAATTTACTGGGGCACAAAGCAGAGCATGTAAAGAAGCACAGCAAGATTTTGTTTCTATTGAAGACCAGACTTGTGTATATTCATCAATTTTGTGTCAATTTCCAGGTGTTTATAGCTTATATATTCACCACCATGTAGAAATAAAACTGAAAGTTAGGTAGTGCCATGCCACCTTTACTTTTGATCTTTGTAGAGTTGCCGTCTGAATGCATGGACATCTCGAATTCCAGATAAACAAAGTTATAATTGAGCCTAATTTCTTAAAGATCAATTTGTTAATGTATATAGGGATGTTCTAAATAGAAAAAGAAGCTTGAGAAAGATGTTCATATTGACAGTATTGATTTTCCCTGCTAATGTAAAATGAAAGGTAGACTGTCTATTCACATCGTTAGGTTTTTTCCAAGTTGATAGCAAAATTGTGTTGAAAAAGATCTTTATATTTGATTGTGATGTTTACCCCAGATATTTAAAATGTTCTGATAAAATCAATGAATAGATGTAAAGTCTAGTTTTCTGTGCTAGGCAGTTCACTGGGAAAAGCACACTTGTATTGATGTTGAGTCCAGATATCTGTTGAAATTCTAATAGTACATTAAGGACTACTGGTAAAGATGTTTGTGGGTCTAATATATATATATATAGTACCATATCATCTGTGTATAATGAAATTTTCTGTTCAAGTCTATCTCTGATAATCCCCTTTATCTTTAATGTATTTCGAAAGTGAATAGCTAATGGCTTAATAGTGACTGCAAGTGCACACAGTTAATAAAGAAAAAAAAAAGATGGCATACACCTGTCTGTGATTTACTAGTATCTTTTTTGTCACAGGGGTCTGCTGGAGCCAATCCCAGGTAACACAGAGCGTAAGGCAGGAAACAAACCCTGGGCAGGGCGCCAGAGATTCCTTTTATTTCCCTTTATATTAGTATCAGCCTAACTTTGGTTGTGCCAGCTAACATCTTGCCTGCTGCATGTATAAACAGCATGCACTTTAAATTCTAGTCTCAGTGACACACACGTCAAAGCAGACATATATTTAAAGAAGAAGATAATCGAAATTTGACACATGTCTTTATACTGTATAAAATCTATTCTTATTAATTGCTCTAATCACAAAATATGATAAATATAAACATCTTAGTTTAGGATAAAATAGTATTAAGTACATACATATTTATCAAAATGACTGTAGATTTGAATGAATTACTCATCACCATGACATAGTGCCCTTCAGGATCTGATAATACATTGAATGAAATTGTTTTATGAATTAAGAGTCCCACACCTCTAGTTTTCTTTGTAAAGCTGTAATGAAACATTTGGTCAGTCCAAATTGTTTGCAACTGAAACTTGTCTTTACTTATTAAGTGAGTCTCCTGTAAAAAATCCTATCTTAGCATTTAGGACTGTTATGTGGGAGAATCATTTTTTTTCTCTTTAGATTATAATTGAGACCTTCCACATTCCAGCTTACAGAATTCACTAGTCAGAGAGACACTGCTTTTGAACTTTTGAGGACATTTTGTAATCTTCAGTAAAAGTAGTGCATTGCTTCATAAATTAGCTTTGACCTTGATTTCATATTATTGCCAGGTATTAAGGCTAAGGGGCTTAGCAATCCCATATTTTGCCTCCCTAAGTGTGGGTAGGCCACAGCTCACAGAGTCCTAGTCCTCTGACATGCCAAGAGACAGGGCATGCCCAAAGCAAAACAAACACCCAGCAGGGATGTGATAAGGATTAAAACTGGGATATCTTATAATAGTACAGTCCAGATACAATAAACCTAGGGTATGATGTTAAACAGTCTTCTGAAAATAAAGAGTCTAATGAAAGTTTCACTTACTGCAGTTACTTAATGGATATCTGAATACATATATATTTAATACAGTAGAATACATTTCAATATAGTACCTGAAAAAGTGGCCAAAATGGAAGTAGGATGTATAGTTATGGTAAATGCTACATTAAAGATAGACAAAGTTGTAATCAGAATCTGCATTGCATTACCAAGAAAAATGGATGTTGCAGAGTGAGGAATAAAGCAGGAAGCAGTATGGAGAGAGCCGGGGCGAGCGAAGGCTCGCAAGCAGGCAGCTGGAAGGTAAGCCCCGAGAAGGGTGTTTGGCCGACACTCAGTGGGGCAGAAGGAAGCGGTCACTCCAGCTGAGGTGGAGCTGGAGTGACCAGAAGACAGTGGGAGTCGGGAGGCTTGAGCGGGGAATTCCCTGACGTGGGCATCCAGGTCGCCAGGAAAGCCAAGTCTCAGTCTGGAGAGTGTGCGACCAAAGCCAGGAATCAGGAGGCCTCCAGACCAGTGGAGCGGAAAGAAGGTCAGCTGCTCGTAGGGCGACTCTCCTGTTGCGGGACCAAGAATGGAGAAGCAGGGGAGCTGCCAGGTAAAGAAGTCACCGGGCTTTATGGAATATTTTTTTTATGACTTTTTGAGGCATTGCACTTTATTTATTTATTTGAACACTTGTTTTGCTTATTGATGTTTTTAATAAAAGCACTTTGCACTTTTACACCATCCCCTTGCTATGTTGTGCCTCACTGCCGTGCTCATCGGTGACATTACCGACGGTGACGGGTTCAAGGGCTCCTGGAAGCAAGATGGGAGCATGCAGCGAACCTGCATCGTCACAAACTTTTTATTTTTTTTTCCTGTGGGAAATGCCTTATCCCATTTTCTGCCCGCACAGAACAGTTAAAGCACCAATAAACACTTGAGCACAGCACACAGCACTTTCTATTCTTCTTTTTCTTCTCTCTCTCTCTGTCTCAGTCTGCCTCCACTCCTCCTGGCAAGCTTTGTCCTCCACCTCCCAACTCCTGTTCCTCAAATGGAGTGAGGTGGCTTCTTTTATAGAGCACACGGGTGTGGTGGAACTGCTGCAACCAAAGGCTCAGCAGTGCGTGTAGCACCCAAGGAACCCAAACGGGCTGCTTCAAACTCCATCTCCCAAGAAGCCCTGTGGGAGTCCGAGGCACCGCTGCAACCCAGGAGGGCTGCCCTCTAGCATTCTGTGGGAGGTAATCCCCTGACATGCACGCTCCCCTAGTTCTTCCACCATATAGGCATCCTGGCCGGGCAAGGGCCCCAGCCATATGCCACACAGGTTTTGATTTATAAGAACTTTGCAAACATTTCAGAAAACATGTTTTCACTTTGTCATTATGGGTAATTGAGGCTATAATGATAGACAAAATCAGCAAATGTATCTATTTGAAAAAGCTAAATCTACAACCCGATAAACAGTGTAGAAAGTGAAGGGGTCTGCATGCTTTTCTGAATCCACTGTAACTTTTCCATAATGAGCTAATAATTGAATGATGCAGAGACATGCTGCTAATTTACTTTTTTGCTTTTTCACATAAATATCATATAGGATCAGTACCAGACTTTTTAAATTCTTTTCATTGTTGCTGCTTGTTACACAGATTTTGGTTGAGAAAAACCCTTGAACTTTCTTATATATAAATACAAAATTCAATGCATAGGTCAGTGGTGAAAACAAAATTCAGCTAATGTTATTCCATAAGGAAAATGCCAGTACTTTTAAGTCAGTTCTTCAGATCTTTTCACCAACATGCATTTCCAAGCTGGTTTCCTTTAAATACCTTTTTCTCTATTTTTGTTCTTCTAGGTGAGTGGCAGGTCCTGTTCAGTACACAATACTGTAACATTCGTCTCTACAGAATTTAATGGAACAATGTTTTTTTAGATTATGGGAAATGGGAGTAGCCCATTTGCTGTGAGTGACTACAATCAAAACCTTCTTTCAAAGAAACACTCAAACACGGTTTCAACCAAAGAAAAAACTGAATATGGCACACTAGTCTTTAAAAACATTGCCTGGGCATCTGCCTCGATGCACAATATCTTTTTTTAAGAACCCTTTCCTTTCATCAGTTTTTATCTTGAAACAAAGGTGCATTTTCATTCCTCTTTTCATCTCATCTGATGGCATGAGTGCTGTCCAGCTCTTTAGTAATGAATAGCCACATTTACTCACAAACAAAGGCGGCCTGATGGCCTGCTCATTCAGTATTATGCCGACAAATCTTCAGATGGATTTTTTTGTGTGCCTTTAATGATTTGATGTTGGAATTTCTTTACAAATTAGATCATTACTTGCATATAGACTTATTTATTTTGCATAATTGGAAGACTCCTATCCCACCCTCCAAAATTCAATGGGAAAGCAATGTATAATACTAACTAAAATAAATCAAATTTTATTTGTGGGCAATGGTGCAAAGCTTTTTTCAGAATTTGGCAAGATTGTGATTACGTTTTCCAAAGTAAGCCTGACTGTCCTCTGCTCTGTTTTGATGTTTTAACATACTGTATGTGAGGAATTAATTTATTATCTGTATTTTGTTTTAATAGCTCTCTCGTAGCTGGTACTGTTGAGGCTTTATGTGTTATGATTTAATGTGTCTTTACTTCCTTTTGGAAATATATTTCTTGCATTTTTGAATAGAGTATGCTTTACCAATGGTAAAATGATCTGTAAGCTCCGTAAAATTTATTTAATAAATTAACACAATGGATTCATAAACAACAGAAACATTTGCATCAATTAGCAGCAGTAAACACACTATATTAACTCTGATTCAATCTGTTATGATCTCCATGAGATCAGGAGGGCAAACATTCAAAAGCTGAAAAATTCAACTAAAGGACTAAGTAAATCTTAATGGGGGACACAGGTAGCCAAAAAAGATATCAGAGATGCTGAGTGAATAAAGCCAGAAACAAGAAAAAGAAATCAATGTTAGAGAATAACAAGCAAAAAGGTGCTAACATCAGTTCAGTTTAGTTGCTATGGTCCCTCGTCTATTGTGGATCCAATAAGGGGATGCTAATGAATGAACATTGTCATCTTTAAACAAAAAATATGGGCCAAGTTACCGTGTAATGAAAACCGTAATCATGTGCTTGGCAATGGAGTATCATAAGTGAAAACAGCATGGCAATAACCTGACAGAAAGGCATTGAAAAACATAGAATTCTGACGACATCACTGTCATACCGAAAGATTCTATAAATCCAAAACAAGTAGTTAGGTGAATTGGCGATACTAAATTGTGCTTGGTGTGTGTGTGTGTGTGTGTGCCCTGCGGTGAGCTGGCACCCTGCCCAGGCTTTGTTTCCTGCCTTGAACCCTGTGTAGGCTAGGATTGGCTCCAGCAGACCCCTGTGGTTAGGATATAGCGGGTTGGCTAATGGATGCATATTTAATACCAAAGCCTGATAAATGGCATTGATTTCCATAGAAATGTACCCATACATATAGTGAATTAAATATGGTCCATGTAAGTACAAGAGCAAAATTTGAAGCATTGATGCTGTCTTTTTGGAACAATGGACATCTAGAATACAAAATAATGAATTGGCTTTCAAATGATGTAATAGATTAGTGACAGTAGTTTCATACAAATTCAATTAACCCTTGCACTGTACTTCTTCTTCTTTTTTCAGCTGCTCCCATTAGGGTTCGCCACAGCAGATCATTTTCTTCCTTATCTTTCTGTCCTCTGCATCTTGTTCTGTGACACCCATCACCTGCATGTCCTAAGTCACCACATCCATAAACCTTCTCTTAGACCTTCCTCTTTTCCTCTTCCCTGGCAGCTCCATCTTTAACATCCTTCTCCCAATATACCCATCATCTCTCCTCTGCACACATCCAAACCAACGCAATCTCGCCTCTCTGATTTTGTCTCCCAACCGTCCAACTTGAGCTGACCCTCTAATGTACTCATTTCTAATCCTGTTCATCCTCGTCACACGCAATGCAAACCTTAACATCTTTAACTGTTTTGTTTTGGTAAATGATATAATATTAAGTACAAAATCTGATCTGTGTCTTCTTACTGAAACCTGGCTTAGTAAATGTGACACTGTTCCCCTAGCTGAGGCGTCACCAGATGGATACTCGTTCCTTCATAAGTCTAGAGATTCTGGTCGAGGAGGAGGCCTTGGAATAATTCATTGTAACAAAATGCAAATCACTCCTAAAAATTTAGGCAACTTTACATCCTTTGAGGCATTCATTTTAAATATTAAAACAGATTCCAACACAATTATAGTGCTAGTCTACAGACCACCAGGGCCATATTCATTGTTCATGACTGAATTTAGCAACCTTCTGTCTGATTTGGCAATAAATTATGATCACGTAGTTCTGATGGGGGATTTTAATGTACACATCGATGTGGAAACTGACACTTTTAGCAAATGTTTTACTTATTTGTTAAATTCAGTAGGATTTTGTCAGATTGTCAAAGGTCCAACTCATAATCATAACCATACATTAGATTTAATTATAACTTACAAAGTTGAAATTCAAAATTTAAATATTACTCCATTAAATGTAGTTATTTCCGATCACTTCTTAATTACGTTTGATTTAGTTCTGCCCATGCCAGCGCACTCGCAGATTAAAACAAAGACAGTGCGACATCTAGATTGTAATTCTGCTTCAAAATTTATAGATACCTTGAGTAAGTCGAGTGTAATTGTGGAAAACCATTTAGATCAGTTAACATCAAATGTAAACGTGGAAAACAATTTAGATCAGCTAACATCACATTATAATGTGACCTTGAGAGATGCTCTGGACACAGTGGCTCCCCTAAAACAAAAGTGATCAAAGCACATAGAAACTCTCCCTGGTTTAATGAAAACACTCGAGCTCTTAAATTAGAGTGTCGAAAACTGGAGCGCAGATGGAGAACAACAAAGCTACATGTCTTTCAAATTGCATGGACAGAGAGTGTTAATAAATATAAAAGGCCCTCTTTAAAGCTCGCTCAGAATACTATTCTACATTAATAGATAGCAATAATAAAAATCCTAGGGTACTTTTTAGAGCAGTGGCTAAATTAACAAATGGGAATTCAGATCAACAGTGCAAAATACCAACAGATATTAGCAGTACAGACTTTATGAACTTCTTCAATGAGAAAATTAAAAATATAAGATCCCAGATCTCAGCATCACAGTACAAACCAAATACTAGCTTAGCAGACCCTGCTCACATTGCATTCAGCACTTTAATAATTTTAATCCTGTAACTGAGCAGGAAGTCTTAACTTTAATTTCTAAAATGAAGCCCACTACTTGTTCCCTAGATCCAGTGCCAACAAAACTAGTAAAAAGTGCAATGGATGTTCTTGTAGCACCAATTCTAAACATTATCAATAGTTCATTATTGCATGGCACAGTACCTGATGCACTAAAAGTGTCAGTCATTAAACCTTTACTTAAAAAGTCAGACCTTGACCCACACATACTAAATAACTATAGGCCTATTTCAAATTTACCATTTCTCTCTAAAATACTAGAAAAGTAGTCGCCAGTCAGCTTCAGTCACACCTTATGCATTACAATTTATTTGAGAAATTCCAGTCTGGCTTTCGCACTGGTCATAGTACAGAAACGGCACTAACACGGGTTGTAAATGACATTCTGATATCCTCTGATGAAGGAAATTCCACTGTAATTATGTTGTTGGACTTAAGTGCAGCATTTGACACCATTGACCATTCTATTTTACTGCACAGGCTAGAAAACGATGTTGGGCTTACAGGCCCGTGCTCGCTTGGTTCAGTTCTTATTTATCAAATCGATTCCAGTATGTACAGAAATGTGCTGACAGTACTCCATCATTATACACAGAAGTTGAATATGGTGTCCGCAGGGCTCAGTACTGGGACCTTTACTGTTTTCACTTTACATGCTTCCACTGGGATCTCTCATTAGGAAACATAATGTTAATTTTCACTCGTATGCAGATGACACCCAGTTATACCTTTCATTTAAATCAAATGAAGTTTCTCCGATGTTGTCTTTAATTAGTTGTGTTAGTGAATTAAAGGAATGGATGAATGAGAACTACTTGTCTTTAAATACAGATAAAACAGAGATGTTAATTGTTGGAGGGAATGACGCTGATCACAGCAATATTTTGTCGTCATTTAACTCAGTTGGAATCCCAATTAATTTTACTGAATCAGCCCGCAATCTAGGAGTTATCTTTGACTCTAGCATGTCATTTAAAGCATATTACAAAGTCGTCCAAAACATGTTTTTCCATCTTAAAAATATTAGGAAATTAAGGCGCTTTCTAAATAAACAGGATTGTGAGAAATTAATTCATGCATTTATCTCTAGTAGGATTGACTACTGCAATGCGGTGTTCACTGGCTGTTCAAACTGTTCTCTATACAGCCTCCAGTTAATCCAAAATGCGCTGCAAGAATTATTACAAGAACAAGAAAATATGAACACATAACCCCAGTTCTTAAATCTTTACACTGGCTCCCAGTTAAATTTAGGGCAGATTTCAAAATCCTCCTTTTAACATATAAAGCATTAAATGGCCAAGGTCCGCTTACTTGTCTGAACTTATCATGACTTACAAACCTGAGCACATTAAGATCTCAAGATGCCGGTCTGCTTAGGATTCCAAGGATTAATAAAATAACAGTGGGAGGTCGAGCTTTTAGTTACAGGGCCCCTAAACTGTGGAATGGTCTTCCTGCTTCCATAAGAGATGCCCCTCGGTCTCAGCCTTTAAATCCCGGCTGAAGACTCACTACTTCAGTTTAGCATATCCTGACTAGAGCTGCTGATTAACTGTACATACTGCATCTCTGTTGTTAGTCATTAGCACTATAACATAAGTAACATGATAATTATATTTGAATACTAACCCTCACCTATTCTGTTTCTTTTCTCGGTACCCAAATGTGGCCATTGGTGCCACGGCCCACCTGCCAAGTTGTTTGCCTGCCTATGGTAAAGTCATCCCTGATGGAGGATCACAGGAATCATGGGAAAGAGAGGTCCTTTCATCGGAGCAATGTTTCAGCCGTGGCATGGCCAAATGGAGATGCAGCTAGATGGATGAGGTCTCCAGGACTCTAAAAATATCCAAACCTAATTATGTCATATCATCTACTATTAAACCGTAATTCTAAAATTTTTATTATGCTGTCTTAAGGAATTGTTCTGTTGTGTATATTGTATTGTATTGACCCCCTACTTTTGACACCTACTGCACGCCCAACCTACCTGGAAAGGGGTCTCTCTTTGAACTGCCTTTCCGAGGTTTCTTCCATTTTCCCTACAAGGTTTTATTGGGAGTTTTTCCTTGTCTTCTCAGAGAGTCAAGGCTGGGGGGCTGTCAAAAGGCAGGGCCTGTTAAAGCCCATTGCGGCACTTCCTGTGTGATTTTGGGCTATACAAAAATAAACTGTATTGTATTATTGTATTATTGTATTTAACTCTGCCACCTCTAGCTCTGTCTCCTGCTTTCTGGTCAGTGCCACCATCTCCAACCCATATAACATAGCTGGTCTCACTACCGTCCTGTAGACCTTGCCTTTCACTCTTGCTGATACCCGTCTGTCACAAATTACTCCTGACACTCTTCTTCACCCATTCTGCCCTTCCTGCATTCTCTGTTTCACCTCTCTTCCACAATCACCATTACTCTGTATTGTTGATCCCAAGTATTTAAACACATTCACCATTACCAACTCTACTCCTTGCATCCTCACCATTCCACTGACCTCCCTCTCATTTACACACATGTATTCTGTCTTGTTCCTACTGACCTTCATACCTATCCTATCCATAGTATATCTCCACCTCTCCAGGGTCTCCTCAACCTGCTCCCTACTATCACTACAGATCACAATGTCATCAGCAAACATTATAGTCCATGGGGACTCCTGTCTAATCTCGTCTGTCAACCTGTCCATCATCACTGCAAATAAGAAAGGGCTCAGAGCCAATCCCTGATGTAATCCCACCTCCAACTTGAATTTATCAGTCACTCCTACTGCCGTTCTCACCACTATCACACTTCCCTCGTACATATCCTGTACAAATCTTACATACTTCTCTGCCACTCCCGACTTCCTCATATAATACCACAGCTCCTCTCGAGGCACACTATCATATGCTTTCTCCAGGTCCACAAAGATGCAATGCAACTCATTCTGGCCTTCTCTAAACTTCTCCATCATCATCCTCAGAGCAAACATCACATCTGTGGTGCTCTTTCTTGTCATGAAACCATACTGCTGCTCACTAATCATCACCTCACTTATTATTAAATACAGAGTCGAAGGTTACAGATTACACATTCATGTGGCCCATGGAATGAACTGAATGCTTTAATTATTAAACAGAAAAGAATGAGTGAAAAGAAATAATATGGTGAATCATGTACAATGTCCAGCTGTTCATTTTGAATCCATTTACTCAATGGTACAAACATTTAAACTGACCGAGGCATGCTGTCATTCCAGGCTTGTGTTGTTCCCAGGCCTTGCAGTGGGCTGATGTGCTGTGCCAGTATTTCACTAGTTCTGTTTTGCAAACAAGAACATAGCAGCACATTGCTTTCTGACCTCCAAAGGGACACCCCAGTTCAACACAATATTGCATGTATTTCACCATCAAAGTCCTGTTGTACCCCACCCTGTTGTTTGGAGCATATGAATACAAGTGTGCTCAGCATTCTATGTCGCATCATGAGCAGTAAGAAGAAGCCTACACAAAAGGGAGTACTGCATGTACCCAATGATGGAACTTTCTTAGCAAGTCTTCTAAGAGCTTTGCTGAACTTTCTTCCGTCCACTTTGCTTCTTGTAGCAGCATTCATTTGCATAAAGTGGCAGCCCATTTCTTTACAAGATTACAGCTTCAGCCTTGTTAGTGCTGCTGTTTTGCTTGCAGCATTTTTTTGCATGACCAGGTAGCTCCATTTCTCTGTGCTGAGACGGAAATAGGATGTGGTGTCTAAGAAAACCTTACTTGTTATAATTTCATTAGTGACAAATATTGACAAAAAAAAGTGTCTCAGCTAATTAATTTTTTTTTGTAATGTCACAAAGTTTTAATTACGTGATTTTTCTATGGGAGGAGTGTTTAACCCCTAAATATTGATAAATCAAAATATCCTTTCTTAGCAGACGTCTACTGCCATATGTGTACCCTCTTGTCAAATTTCAGCTGTGTACATTGTGACGGGTGGCCACAGCCAAAACCCAGCCAGGATCCCAGCTGGATGGAAGGACCATGGGAGAGGGCATCTACAAGACACTACCTCCCTCGGGACAGTGGAGGGCAGCCCTCCTGAGTGGCTGTGGCATCATGGATTCTTGCAGGGCATGCTGGGAGTTAGGGCTCATTTATACTTCACGCTCAGAATGTGTACGCGCCCGCATCATGGCTGCCACGCGTTCCCAGCGTTAATTTCACGCGTCCTCTGAGCAGGTCCTCAGAAATTAACGCGACACGTGCGTAAGTAGCAGTACCAGCAAAAAGTCGGGGGGCGCAGTGTGCTAAAAGTCGGAATGTGACGTCAGAGTCTCCGTTTACTATCTACATATGACAGCAAGCCTCTATGGAGATCCTTCGGAGATCGATGTGCGCGCTTTGCTGTTTGATGAATGGTTCAAAGTGGTGAAGCAAAATGCCGACATACAGATGCATTCGTGGTGCTTTTATATTCAAGCGTCGCATATTCCCGATTGTAATGACACGATACATTTTAAAAGTCTCACATACCATCTTTTGTGCTGTTTATTTATTTTTTTTTTTACTTTACCTGCTGTCAGGTCCAAGAAGCTCGTAGCGATTAAAAACTGGGATGACGTTTACGATGGTCTGTTTTAATAATAAAGTAAAATAAGTAATAAAGTAAATTTCCACTTTAATCACATACATGTTTTCACCATGTCTTTTATTTTTTTCTCAGTGGCTCAAATACAGCGCTATACATTATGTTGCCGATGTGAAGTTGCAAAAAAAATAGACAGCACAAAAGATGGTATGTGAGACTTTTAAAATGTATCGTGTCATTTATATATGTCTTTTTTATTATTTAATTTTTGCAACTTAACAGCAGCAACATAATGTATAGCGTTATATTTGAACCACTGAGAAAAAAATAAAAGACATGATGAAAACGTGTATTTTGTGATTAAAGTGGAAATTTCATTTTTAATCTTGAAATGTCCACTTTAACCTCGTAGTTTACTTTATTATTAAAGCAGACCATCGTAAACAGCATCCCAGTTTTTCATCGCTACGAGCTTCTTGGACCTGACAGCAGGTAAAGTAAAAAAATAAAAAATAGACGGCACAAAAGATGGTATGTGAGACTTTTAAAATGTATCGTGTCATTACGATCGGGAATATGCGACGCTTGAATATAAAAGCACCACGAAAGCATCTGTATGTCGGCATTTTGCTTCAGCAGCGGAAAGCAGCAATAGATCGCCACACAGAACAAATTAAATGTATGATATTCCAACTCTCTGCACATTTAGAATCTTTAGATTTATACTTGATATCACTTTCATGATGAAATGAATTAAAGTGTGTATGTTACATTTTACATATAATTTCGTTTAAATAATGAATACTGTTAATTACACACTTGGGGGAATAATTACACACATGGGGGTGTCACGGTGGCGGAGCGATAGCACTGCTGTCTCGCAGGGAGTTATGTTGCTGGTATTTCCTGCTTGTATTCCACACTGTGCTCCGGTTTCCTTCCAAAGATATGCAGATTTGGGGATTTGGTGCCGCTAAAATGACGCTAGTGTATGTGTGTGCTTGTATTCACCTTGCGATGAGCTGAGGCCTCATCAAGGGACTGTTTCTCACTCTTACCCAATGCTTCCTGGAATGGACACATCCCTGGATTGATGGATTTAATCAATAAGCATCCTTTTCAGAGATATTGCGGTAAGGTGTCATCAGAATTTAATAGGTGTCCTAGGCAATTCACAACACAGAGAAGCCGAACATGTTCTCACCGTGATAATATCTCGCACTGCCACCTGGTGGATTCCTCCAGATTTACTTAAAGTATGCGCGCAAGTATGAACACTACAACGCTTGCGTAGCAGGAGCGTCCACTGCAGCATGCGTCGCGTCACGTGAAGCATAACTCCGGCCTTAGAGTGTGACACAACCCTGTTGGGTTCCATGGGGGCTGCCTGGAAGAGCTGCAGGGACCTTCATGGGGCTTTCACCACACCTTGGGGTGATTCCAGGTCTAATAAATGACGCACCAGGGTCTGCTGTAAAAGAGCTGCCTCACTCCATTCAGGGAGCCAGAGTCGGGAGGACGGGAGGAAGCTTGCCAGGAGGAAGAGGAGGAGGACTAAAGAGAGAAGAAGAAGGACTATATACAGGTGAATCCCCACTGTAAATAAAGAGTCTTGTGTGTCGCACCTGCATCTCTGCCTGTCTGTGTCGGGTTGGGGTAGCTGTATGCGCCCCGGGTTTCCACAATATATACATGTATATATCCCTAAAATGATCTAGACCCTTATCTCTTTTTCTTATGTGAAAAATGCTTAATTTTATGTATTTGCCTTCTGGCCACTGAAAAATGATTGGATGCTTCTGAACTTTGTTCTTGTACACAGTTAAAATAGCGTATAAATTGGTATTGCAGTCTATTTAGTAATTGCATTCTATAATTATGATCCATTAAGTAATTAAGTCATTTTTCTAAAAGTAAACAACGTGCAGGTAATAAAAGATGCAGTATGCAGTCTTTCTTGTTTACAGCTCTACTGCTTCTGTTATCTTTTTGCCTGCATGTAATAAAAGGCCAAATTGGATTCTAGTTAGCAAGCATCACTTGTACTATTTAGTTCAAAATAATGATCAATGTAGTATATGGCAACCTGTAAAACATCAGCAACACAGTCACAGTGAACCCTTTTTATTGAAGGATACTCCATTTGATGATTTACAGTGTCTTGTCTACAGAAGTGGATTTAATCATAAAGTGATACAACTTTGCTGGCAGCACACATGCAACAGAGGATTAGCATTATTATTGCTTGCAGGGTCACCTACTGTATGAATGTAGCAGACAGGGCATATCACTAGTTAATCTAAATTTCAATGACTCGCATATCACACATCCAGATTAGTTTTCTGAATGACTTCTTAAAAATGCATTAATTGTCAATAGATAGACATTACAGGGTAGATTGCCATAAAACATAATGATGTAATGCAAAATTCAGTATACACAGTGGTTAGTGTCTGTTATTGATCAAGTTTATATAAAAAAATGCTAATTATAATATCTTGTGATTCTGCATGCTGTAACTCAAAAGGCCTGTGTGCTGTTATTCATGTTACTAGGAGTAATCATTTCTCCGCTGCACACAGATCACACAGTTCACTAGGTGACTTGATTAGTAAATATCCAAATATTTGTTTTGAATTACTCTTGTGTTTAATATAACTTTTTTTATATTTTTTTGATTTTATTGTAATCATTCGATACAAATAGATCAATTTTTACAAAAAATAGGATTGAAAACAAAGCAACCCCAACCCCTGAAAAAGAGAGCATGGCCAACGGAGTAAAACTTAAAGCTAGTAAAAATAAATAAATTGATGAGTTTAATAGGCGGATAAAGATAGATGGAGAAGATAAAGAAATGGGAAGAGAATCTACTTCCTCAGTATTTTAAGAGCTTATTCTAAAATATTGAGTGAGGCTTGGACCCGATTGCAGTGTTCGCAGGTTGGATCTTGCCCTGGAAACATTTTCGACAATTTTAAGCGAGACAGATGTGCTCAATATATAATTTTGAGTTGGAATAATTGTATGCTTTGCGCATATGGAGCTTGAATTAATTCTCTGCATTGCTACCTTCCACTCCTTTTCTGATATATTGATTAAGAGATCTTTTTTCCCAGTGTCCTCTTGGATCTTTGAAAGGGAGGGACTGTAAAATAATTTTATATATTGCAGAAATGCTGTCTTGAGTCCTTGAAACCGAGCAATATTTTTTCCAGCATAGAGGAAGGTGGGAGATGGGGAAAATCAGGCAGGTTCTGTTTAACAAAGTTTCTAATTTGAAGACAGTGAAAGAAATGTGTTGCTGGAAAATTAAATTTGGAATGTAATTGTTCATAGGATGCAAATATGTTGTCTATACAAAGATCTCTAAGCAATTTAATCCCAAATATTTTCTAGATATTAAAGACTGTATATGTTTTGCGAGGGTTGAAAAAGGTGGTTCTCATGCAGAGGTGCCACAGATAAAAGCTTCTCCATCTTAAAATGCTTTCTACATTGGTTCTATATTCTGAGTGAGTGAAGCACAATTGGGACAAGTAAATATCTCGTTTTCTTTTGGAGCTGGAACATTTGAAGTATAAAATTTAAAATCTACATTAAGGTTTTCATTATTATCTTAATGTTTAACTATAAAATATGCTTTGAAGGAGCAAGTGATTTTGAACAAACAGCAATTTCAGTACATAAAGTGCATGGCTGTGTTTACATTAAGGTCTATCAGACTACTGAAATATCCTCTGGATGTTTCCATGCTGTCTAAAGACGTGCTTCCTCGAGCTTATATTTCAATATAATATTAATGTAGAAAATGCAAGTTTTATTTTAGTTTATTTGTATAAAGAATTTTATTATGAGTCCTTAGCATCAGACTGACTAGATTTATTTGTGCAATTTTTTTGAAACATGGCAGTATGAATCACAGCTAAACCTATAAAATAAAACATATAATGGTTGTTTCCAGCTAAGCTGAAAGCCAATTTAAAAATAGCTTTTTTAACATATAAAATGTTAAGGACTTAAACACCCCACCTATTTTAGGTTGGCATTACACTACATGACTTCATATCAGAGAGCATGTCACGTTTAATGACTGCAGTTGCTCGATCCTGTTGCCTTAGAAATCAATGAGAAGGACAGAGTACATGACTTCAGCACAGTTTTAAAATTCTAAAGTACTGTAAGCTCACCTCATTTTGACAGTCAATTAACATTTTATCTGCCAGTGCCAGTGGTCATACAAATGATTTCCAGGTTTAGAGGAGTTCATCTACAGTCCCAGGCCATCTTTTCTTTTGGGTTATAACAAAACATCTGTGTTTCTTCTTTCTTTTAGCCACATTGTATGCACTGTACATTCAACTGAGTGCTCACTATTTGTGAACTCTCGCATACACAGGAGTCTGCACCTATGATCTGAGACAAAATCAGATACAGTGGTGTGAAAAACTATTTGCCCCCTTCCTGATTTCTTATTCTTTTGCATTTTTGTCACACAAAATGTTTCTGATCATCAAACACATTTAACCATTATTCAAATATAACACAAGTAAACACAAAATGCAGTTTTTAAATGATGGTTTTTATTATTTGCGGAGAAAAAAAATCAAAACCTACATAGCCCTGTGTGAAAACGTAATTGCCCCCTGAACCTAATAACTGGTTGGGCCACCCTTAGCAGCAATAACTGCAATCAAGCGTTTGCGATAACTTGCAATGAGTCTTTTACAGCACTCTGGAGGAATTTTGGCCCACTCATCTTTGCAGAATTGTTGTAATTCAGCTTTATTTGAGGGTTTTCTAGCATGAACCGCCTTTTTAAGGTCATGCCATAGCATCGCAATTGGATTCAGGTCAGGACTTTGACTAGGCCACTCCAAAGTCTTCATTTTGTTTTTCTTCAGCCATTCAGAGGTGGATTTGCTGGTGTGTTTTGGGTCATTGTCCTGTTGCAGCACCCAAGATCGCTTCAGCTTGAGTTGACGAACAGATGGTTGGACATTCTCCTTCAGGATTTTTTGGTAGACAGTAGAATTAATGGTTCCATCTATCACAGCAAGCCTTCCAGGTCTTGAAACAGCAAAACAACCCCAGACCATCACACTACCACCACCATATTTTACTGTTGGTATGATGTTCTTTTTCTGAAATGCTGTGTTCCTTTTACACCAGATGTAACGGGACATTTGCCTTCCAAAAAGTTCAACTTTTGTCTCATCAGTTCACAATGTATTTTCCCAAAAGTCTTGGCAATCATTGAGATGTTTCTTAGCAAAATTGAGACGAGCCCTAATGTTCATTTTGCTTAACAGTGGTTTGCGTCTTGGAAATCTGCCATGCAGGCCGTTTTTGCCCAGTCTCTTTCTTATGGTGGAGTCGTGAACACTGACCTTAATTGAGGCAAGTGAGGCCTGCAGTTCTTTAGACGTTGTCCTGGGGTCTTTGTGACCTCTCGGATGAGTCGCCTCTCGCTCTTGGGGTAATTTTGGTCGGCCGGCCACTCCTGGGAAGGTTCACCACTGTTCCATTTTTTTGCCATTTGTGGATAATGGCTCTCACTGTGGTTCGCTGGAGTCCCAAAGCTTTAGAAATGGCTTTATAACCTTTACCAGACTGATAGATCTCAATTACTTCTGTTCCCATTTGTTCCTGAATTTCTTTGGATCTTGGCATGATGTCTAGCTTTTGAGGTGCTTTTGGTCTACTTCTCTGTGTCAGGCAGCTCCTATTTAAGTGATTTCTTGATTGAAACAGGTGTGGCAGTAATCAGCCCTGGGGGTGGCTACGGAAATTGAACCCAGGTGTGATACACCACAGTTAGATTATTTTTTAACAAGGGGGCAATTACTTTTTCACACAGGGCCATGTAGGTTTGGATTTTTTCTCCCTAAATAATAAAAACCATCATTTAAAAACTGCATTTTGTGTTTACTTGTGTTATATTTGACTAATGGTTAAATGTGTTTGATGATCAGAAACATTTTGTGTGACAAACATGCAAAAGAATAAGAAATCAGGAAGGGGGCAAATAGTTTTTCACACCACTGTATGTTTGATTTTGACATGGCTTGCAGAATTTACATTTACCTATTTAGCTGATGCCTTTATCTAAGGCGACTTGCAACATTTATGATTGAAATGCATTACAATTCTTTTGGTTTTCCAATTGGAGCACAGGCAGGTCAAGTGACTTGCTCATGGTCACATAGTGTTAGTAGTGTGATTTGATCCCGCAACCTCAGAGATAAATGTCCAAGGCCTTAACCACTACACCACATTGCCTGCCTTGAAGCAGCACAGTATAACCAAGTTGCTGAAGATTTCATACTACATGAGTGACAGTCTGTGCATGAATTGCTGCGATTATGTAAATAAAGGTTATGGCTGAAAGTTTGTGGAAATGTTATCAGGTAGGTTCGAAACCCATAAACACCAGAAGTGACTCTACTCTGTTGGGCCCCTGAACAATGCCCTTACCTGAAGTTGCTCCATCCAGGGTATGACGTTAATCTGTATTCAGCCCTGCAAGCAGTTAGTGGTAGGATTGGCACTCCAGCCACTGTGAAAAATCTCACACTATTCAGTGAGGTGCTGAGATGTTACCCGTTGCTCGGCTGCAGTCGGATCTCAATCCGGGTGGTTCACCATGTGGTGGGTGCGGCCACACGTTGTAATCACATCATGCTCCCAACCTTATCAGGTCATCCTACTATTACCTTTACTTAAAGTGTTAGATTTGCTCTAACAAAAGCATTTTTTTGTAGCAAAGACAATAGGTTCCACAAATTCTAGAGGGATCTGCCTGCCAATATAAAAGATACTTGTCATTCTTTGCATTTAAATTACAGCTTAAATCCAAATGTTTTAGTTCAGTTTACTCGACATAGCTAGTAGTGGCAAGTTTATATCTTATTTTGTTTTTAAAAAATATTTAAGAAACAAAATAGAATTTAATCAAGTGAAAAAAACAACACAAGTGCAATATTATGTTCCAAAGACAATCCATGAAAATCAGCAGTCACTCTCCAGCCAAAAAAAGAGATCCGTATGATTACAGAGGCACATCTAAAATGATTCTTTATACCGAATACAAAAGCAAATAAGAAAGTAGGGTTGAGCACACAAACAGCTGGTTTACTTTAGAATTACATTCATGAAATGTTCTCAAGTTCTTCAGAAAAAGTTGGAACAAATCCTTGTAAAGAACATTTGATCTTTACCAGTTTGAGATAATATAGAACATTAATTTCCCAATGAGTTATAGATGGTGGGTTCAGATTCTTTCAGTTCATCAGAATAAGCATTTGCGCAAGTAGTATGTCAGATATTACAGCAAATTTTTAAGCACTTTTTTTATTCCTTATGTTGTTACTCCAAACACTGCTTTTAATGCATTAGGAATACAGTAATTTTAAATCCAAGGCGCAGCAAGAGATACACAATATTTTTTGCCCAAAATGGTTCAAGTGTAGTACATTCCCAACACATGTGGCCTAATGATGCCTGATGACATCACTCACAGGTTGGATCTTGGACTATGTATATTTTAACAATTTTGAATGAGATGTGTGTGAACTATTAATATTTATTCATTGAAGTGTGGCCTGCTTGACTCATACTAAACCAAAATGGATTTTATCAATGGCTTAATGCAATTCTTTTTCAGGAATTTTAACTGAGAGGAACCTTTGCTATTGTTCATTTAGCTGTAAATTCATTAAGTTATTTTATAATCTTGAGATGCTGTCTAAACCTTCATCCAGACTAACCAGTATCACCTCAGGAATGAGTATAAATTAAAGATGAGGACAGTTGGGCAGGTTGCATTTAACAATGTGTCTAATTTGTATACAAAATATATGGTGTTGCTGCGGTGGACTGGCGCCCTGCCCAGGGTTTGTTTCCTGCCTTGTGCCCTGTGTAGGCTGGGATTGGCTCCAGCAGACCCCCGTGGCCCTGTGTTAGGATATAGCGGGTTGGATAATGGATGGATGGATGGATGTAACAACCATTTGTTAGTTAGGTTATGTTAAATCAATACAACTATTTTCTTAGTTATGTTAAAATGTTTGCCTTTATATTAGTGCATATGCAGCTGCTATGGAAGATTTAGAGATTGTGAGTTCAAAAGATGCAAATGCATTATCAATAAAATGATCTCTAAATGTCACAATCGCTGGGCATTTCCACAGCTTAAATACCGCATACATTAAAGAAGGTTGAAGAGGGCAACAGATAAGAGCTACTCTGCTTTAAAATATGCCCTAGTAGATTGGCCCTGAATATTTACTGAATGTTGAACCACAGGATTGCTAGTGAATTGATGATAATTAGTGTAGGCACAAATGAAGATTTACATCAGGAATTTCCTTCCTTGGCTATCTAAGCAGGTATGGTTTCTTAGATATCAGCCAATTTAAAAAGTTTTATTATGCAAATGTTTGCAGCCCAGTGACACAGCTGAAAGTTAGGTACCAACTTCAGCCTTAGGTCATAGTAAATTGTCTTTTTAATGTATGACTGTTTTGGACTCTACAGAAAATCACAATCACGTCTAATGTCTTAAAATAAGATTTGTTAATATATAAAGGGATGCTCTTAATGAGTAGTAGGAGTTTTAGGAGGATATACATTTTGCCAATATTGATTCTCCCACCTAAAATAAGAGGGAGGGAGGTTCATCTACTAACATCTTGTATGATGTTTTCTATTATGCCGCACATCATGGACACAGCTCTAAATAGGTTACGATTAAATTGTGTAACACCACAAAATTGTATGTAGTCTTTGGGGTCAATATCACAAGAAGGACATAACACTATTATACAAATTAGAGATAGTAGGGCTACAAGTTATAAGCAAGGAGGTTGCAACAGATGCAAGAGACATTGGGACAAATCCTGGATGGGACATCATACTATAGCTTTATCTTAATTAACACTTAAAAAAACATCTTCAAAAATACTTTATTATAATGTCAATCAGTGATAATTCATTCAAATGAATGCATGAGAAAGCATGACAAATGTCAATTTGTACTTCTTAGAGCTTGGCTGCTTGGCTGAACTGAGTAACAGGGTAAGAAGGGCCTTGGTCAGAAAGATGTCCAAGAATCCATGGGTCACTCTAACAGAGCTTCAGAACTCCTCTGCTGAAGTGGGAGAACCTGTTGGAAGGACAATCATCTCAGCAGCATGCATTAATCGGGCATTTATGGTGGAGTGGCTAGAAGGAAACAACGCTTGAGTCAAAGGCACAATTGGACTGTGAAAACATGTGGAATATATAATTATCTTGTCTGATGAAACCAAAGATTGGACAGAACTCCAAGCACTATGTCTGGTGAGGACCAGGCATTGCTCATCACTTGCCTAACACCATTCATACACTGAAGAATGGTGGTAGCAGTATCATGCTATTGGGGTGCTTCTCAGTAACAGGAACATCAAGATTGGTTAGAATTGAGGAAAGGATTAATAGAGCCAAATATAGAGAGTTCCTTGAACAAAGGCTGCACCAGAGTGCATACAACCTCAGACAGGGGTGATAGTTCACTGTTCAGCACAACAATGATACAAGGCATACAGTCAACAATGGAGTGGCTTCAGGACAAGTCTTTGACTATCTTTGAGTGGCCAAGCCAAAGTCCGTAGATTATCTATGGAGAGACCTGAAGATGGCATCTTACAGATCCTTTCTGTTCACTCAAATAGTGCATGACAGGATGTTCCCAGGAAAGAATGTTATAAACTGCCCAAATCAAGATATGAAAGCTTGTAGAGACCTACCCAAGAATTGTTGCCAAAGGGTCTTCTGCAAAGTACTAAATGAAGGGTCTGAAAATGGAATATTTGCATAAAAACATGCATGCATACATACACACACACACACATACATATATATATAGTCACACACGCATGCATGAGAGGCAGCAGGGGTTCTAGCTACTGCTGGCACAAATGTAAAAGGGGTAATCAGGTGTGCTAATGCCTCTTCTTCCCTCCCTACAGGAGCAGTAAGACAGTCTCCTCCCTCCTTTGATTCCAGACCACGCCCTCGGATGACCTCTTTCCTTCTACACATCCCGCCTCTTCCCCTTGACAGTAATAAAAGCCAACAGCCTTGCTCTGCAGTCAGTCCAGTTTTGGTCTCAGTCTCTTAATACTACTTAGATGAGTATCATGCACATCTTTGTGTTCTGTCTCTTTTACTATATATATATATATATATATATATATATATATATATATATATAAATAAATATGTTGTGGAGGACTGCCGGCTTCCCATGCCGGTCCACACCCCCAGGCCGTCAGGAGGAGCTCTCCCAACAGCAGGATCGTGCCCCGAGTTCCAGCAGGCCCTTATGGACTATGTAGTGTTTTTACACAGCCCTGCTGGATACCTTGGGGACCACCGGGAGTCGCTGTAGGGGGGCTGATGGGCTCTTGTGTGCCCTATAACCTGGGAGTACGTCATGGTCATGTGACAGGAAGGAACGATGTGCTCCCGGGTAGGTTACTGCACTAGCGCCCCCTTGAACCCTCAGGTACAACTCCAAACACCAGGTAAAAGTCCAAGACCTTTTATTTTTGTTCACAGTGCACCAAGCACCTTCCACACTACTCATATATTAAACCACAAACTACAATAAACCAAATATTCTCTCTCCTCGCCCAGACACTTTGCTCCTCTCCCACCCAGCACAGCTCAGTGTCTGGACTGAGGCACCATCCTTTTATAGCCCCTGACCCGGAGGTGTTCCTGTCCCAACAGTCCACAGTTCCTTATTCCTTCCGGGTCAGGGCAAACAGTCCTTTCTTCAACCCGGGAGCACGCGCTCCTTCCTGTCACATGACCGTGGCGTACTCCCGGGTTATAAGGCACAAAGAGCCCATGAGCCCCCCTACAGCGACTCCCGGTGGTCCCCAAGGTATCCAGCTGTGTAAAAACACTACATAGTCCATAAGGCCCTGCTGGAACTCGGGGCACGATCCTGCTGTTGGGAGAGCTCCTCCTGATGGCCTGGGGGTGCGAACCGGCATGGGAAGCCGGCAGTCCTCCACAATGTATATATAAACATATAGTGTATTACTGTTTAAAAGTTTTAGAACACGTCAGTTCTCCAAGTTTTTCTTCAAATTTAATGAATGCAGTGAATGACCTAAAATGGTGAAAAGGTAAGGAGTAAATTGCCAAGGGTTTAAATTTAAAGTTTAGGTTAGCATAAACTGAAAAAAGGAAATAACAGAATACAGTAAAACCTTGCCTTGCGAGTGACTTGGTCTGCAAGTGTTCTGCAAGATGAGCAAAAATTTTTAATAAATTTTAATTTGATAAACAAGCGAAATCTTGTAATACGAGTAGTACATATATGCTTTGTCTGCCGAGAGTCATGTGATTACAACTGAGCCAATGGTTCTTCTCTCTCTCTCTCTCTCTCTCACTGAGGAATACTGGGTAATCATCTCCCATGCTTGTTCTCAGTCAGCATGCCTCACTCATATAGTCAACATCTGTACAAGTGTGTACTGTTTACTATAGCATTGTGACCACATGTGTATACATGAAGCATTTTTTTATTTTGAGTCCAAGTGTGGTGGCTGTTCTTTAGTAACTCTACTAGATTAGGGAGATGTGTAAAATGTGGTAAAGAGTGCAAAATTTTGTAGAAAAGCACCACCCAATAAGGCTGTAGCAGTGTGAGCGATGAATCTGTTTAACGACAATGCAATGTCACATTTCCCCAAAATCCTCAAAAGAAGGCAAAAGCAACTGTCATTGGATAGACTCCTTCTTAAAGTCTCAAAAAAAGAAAAAGATTCCAGTGAGTCAACAAATAGCAGTGATTCCGTTAGTTATAGTGAAACACGTCTTGCAAAATAACCCTCCTCCTCCTCTCCTCTCTCTCGTCTCCCTCACACCAGCCACGATTCTTTTCAAAGATAAGGTTAATTTGTTTTAAGTATTATTACTTTATATTTTGTATTAATCATTTTTATATGAATAATTTTTGGGTTGTGGAATGAATCATCTGAGTATCCATTATTTCTTATGGGGAAATTCTCTTTGATATATATACGAGTGCTTTGGATTACAAGAACGTTTCCGGAATGAATTATACTCCTAAACCAAGGCACCACTGTATTACATATAGGCCTTTTTCAGGAAACAATTAATAGGTTACAACCTACAGATGTTCTGCAGCAATTAAAGTAAGTTAAGCCTTGCAAGTGGAAGCAAACAGTTTGAACAGGTGTCCCAATGTCTGTTGATTACTTAAAGACCCTTTGTCTTAGAGCAGAGTTGGAACAGTCTAGGTTACTACACCATCTTAAGTACTATTTGGACGATATTCTAGTGATAATAGCAAGAAAATGGGTATTAACAAATTAAATGAGACAGAACAATATTACCCATAGATGTATAGGCCTTTCATTTAGAGAAATTTGAAAAAAAAATAACTGTCAATGTTATCCTACATAATGTAATCCAAAGGCAATTGTAAACTGGAAGAAACTCTGATAGGAAGAGATCTGGCAGACCTAATCAGAAGACAAGTTCTGATCATCTTGCATGATAGACACCTCACAGTACAACTGCTTCAAGAACTGCTTAACAGTGGTTGAAAAAAGCAATTCTCCGTATATGCTGTGAAGAGAAGACTTTTTGCTGCAGGTTTGACAAGACAAGTGGCAGTAAGAAAGCCGTTCCTTAAAGGACAAAAAAGAGCCTTGAAATACAGGCTGTGGACTACTATAGACAGGACATAGTGTCATCTTAGTATGTATGTATACACACACACATATATATATATACACAAGCACACTTTTTTTTTCATTTTTAACTGAGCACAGGCAGGTGAAGTAACCTGTTCAGAATCACGCAGGGCAGGGACTGAATCAGCTACCTTGTAGCCTTATCATTAAACCACACTGTCAGCCTAATTACAGTATGTAACATTTAATTGCTCTTACTGAAATGGCTCTGTGTGTGCATGACTTAACAGGAGAAGATACTTTACTTGCACTTAGGACTATAAGAGAATGTTCAAGCTGAGAACTGGCAGGCTGGAATTTATTACATTTAGCTAATGTGGCCAGGTACTGTAATTTACAGTGTTGCCTCATGCAACACTATAAAATGCTCTATAAAATAGTTTAACTTTTATTTCGTTTACAGAAGAGAAATTGGTTGGTAGTTAATTTACATTATTACTTTATTATATCATAATTTTTATTATAAAGGTGTAGGTACTACTTATGCAATTATATCCATTCTGTACCTTCTTTTATAAAGGAGTCCAAAACTTGGATAAAAACAGCTAATTTCTTCTTACAGTCAAAATACACAAGAGAAAACACTTCCACATACAAGGAAGAACCAGCTGTCATGAGCTATTTGATCTTTCATGAACAGTGGACCAAAAAGGTCAATATATTTTTTTAAGGTGAAGTGGACGTCTTTTATACACAAATCAAGAGGAAGAGTCTGGACAGAGCAGAAGAGAATTCAAAGAGGTCTCAAGAAATCAACAACCTAAACCAAATAGACTTGACAAGAAGCAATAAGTACAACAGAGACAAAATGGAATGATAACATTTTCAACATAAAGTAGTTTTCTCAAGCTACACTGAAACAGAATTGAAATAACCAAGCATTCAGCTAGATCATAAAACAGATGGCCAACAAGACGTCATACTCAAGCATGTTTATGTATGATAAAACCTAATTAATGCCTGCCATTTTAGCAATCAAAATACAATATAGCACAGATATGCAAAAATGAGAGAAAATAATTAATACAAATTTAAAATGAATTATTGACATTTTCAGCTATATTGTGGCAACAGCTATACAGTATTGGCTTTAACGTCTATATACAGTCAGGCGGCTGTGAACCCACTTTCTAAGAGTTTAACTTACATGGAGATATGGATCTCACTGTGACACATAAGAGTCAAGGCATCTATAAGTAAAAAACTTAAATTGAAATTGTTTTTTTGTATTAATAATGTCAAATGATTGCACAAATGACTGGATGCTATAAATAGTTACAGTGATAAACACGTTACAACCACATGCTTATCTGAGAGAACTGTGAACCTCAAGCACCTTTCAAAAGACACATGGATCTTCTGAGCCAACCTCTTTATATTTCGTGATTATGAGTCTACACTGCCTAAAAAAAGTACAAGACAGCAAATAAATCTTGATGGACACACACACACACACTCAGAAATGGATACTTTAAAGTCAGCACGCATCTGTAGATTTTTGATGTTTCTTCTGAAGGTGTTCAAGCACCTATGGACATCTTTGAAGCTAAGTTATGCCCACAGTTATAATCATTCATAAAAAGCTCAGTTTACAGTGGACACGTGAGCTAAGCTGACTCTTTTTGTGTAATGGGGAGAACTGTTGAATATAAGGAGACCTCACAAAATCAAGACAGACAGTTTTGGACCTGGAGCTGTCTGGCAGTAACATGAGATACTGTACCACTATGCTACCCCAAAAATAACACATTCAAATAAATACAATATATTTAATTTTCTAATGTTAATTAAATCACATAATAACATTTTTTTGCAAAACATACTTTATATGGCCAGTTTTTTATTTTTGAAATATGTGTTCTTTTTTTTTTTTTGCTGCTACATGAAGATTTTCACACTTACTGCAGTACAGGGTGACTCTTTAATCATTTGTTTGTATTTATAAAATTATTATAAAAACCCATAAACACAGCCAGATGCTGCAATCTGTCTTCCATTCAGGCTTTTTGTGTAACTAATTGTGTACACTGGCACAAACACGAGCCCCAGTCATCCTTAATTAGTGGAAGTGGGTTTTCTCATTTAGCTTAGCAAATAACTAAATAATCCTATAATGATAAAGTAAGCCATGACTGTTTTAGGGAGACAAGTTGACGAATGGATATCGGGAACTGTTGTAATAAGTGAAGCTTTGTTAAAGGGCAACCTTGCAAAAGGGTAACACTGTATGTGTGCAACTGACTAACTGAGAAATGTGCACTGAAAAACTTAGTCAACTGCATGAGAAAGGGCAATCGATCATAAAAATGTTCATGACGTACGTAGCCATACTAGGCCTAAATTGGGGAATGCGAGATCTGCTTAGCTTGGTAATTTAATTGTAAACCCCACATTGTTGAAGTGCTGACAATGACTCTTATGAGTACACAAATGTAACACATGGGGGACATGGGCTGGTCAATGGAAGACATTTTAAGTTGTATGCACATTATTTGTGTTATGGGTTTTCTTTTTATGCAACAAAAACAGCATAAACATACTGATTATCAGAATGCTTTAGCAATGAATTTTTACAGTAAACTGGATTTCATTTCAGGAACAGGCAACATCAAATGCTTTACACCTAATTATTTGACTTTTCGTGAAATCAGATTAAACAGCTATTATGGGTAAGAACGTGCTGAGCATAGTGTTACATCTTTATTTCATTTAAAGCCACAAGAAGTCCTCATGTTTGAGCAGAAAAATATCTTTGACCCATTTTTTCTTTTGGTCATCATAACTCTTGAAAACATTTCCTGGAGATCTCACATACATTATTTTTTATCATATCTAATTCAGATTCATTGCTTAAAGCTTGCATAATGAATGACCTCCTAGTAAATGCTAATGCTGGTTATCTTTCTGTGTTTCTTTTCTTTGACCTGACTGATGCATTTGTGAGCTTTGACTGCAATGTCTTCCTATGATTACACTGGATTGGACATTTGGCAAGCTTTCTAGCTTCATGTAGCCAGTCATGATTGTTTTTGTACCCATTCCCTAATAGCCTCTAACCTGCAGTGTCATTTTTGGAACTGGTGCTTTATTTTAGAAAACGGCATATTCAAACCTTTAAGTCACCTGTCCAAAACAGCCCATCACATTAAATCTGATTAAACACACTAGCAGTTTCAAATTAATATTAGAAAAAGCATTGCATTTCACTTAAAATGTCTTTCAGTTCCGTTATTGTTTAAACGGCTCTTGCCCTTGGACTGCTCATGGGTACATGTAGATGCACCAGTTTATCATTTCAATGCTGTCTTCGATTACTAACAACTGACATTTCAGATGTCATCAGGGGGTACGATGTTAACACTTTTTCTTCCCTCTAACATTTTGGCTAATAGCGCCTCGATCTCTCAAGGTATGTTACTCAAATTTGTCATGTGTGTTAATATATGTAAAATATCAAGAGTACCTGACACTCGTGGGGTAGAGTTGATACTTACAAGTCTGTGTCGAGATGCTAAAATCTCCTCTGTGACCACTGGGCAGAATGTGCAGTTTCCACATAAATTGGATTTAAACTCTGTATTCATGAGCTGTAGGAAAATACTGTATGGTGTGAGAAGAAGAACTGATTGACTGATTTTACTTAATCAGCTAATCAATTATCAGTGTTGCTCTCTTCTGCTCACACAAGGATCTCTGTTTCACCTTCCAGCCATGACATCAGAAATATGAAGAGATCTATGCAATTTACTGTATGAACCAGCTTTATAAATCAGCAAACGTCTACATTAATTATTTTCACTTTCTTTGTTTTGATCTGGACGTGGTGAAAGACACATTTTCAACAAATAATCCAAACATGTGCACTAAAATTAACCAAATACTATTTATTTATAATATAAGGATAATAGAAGATGGATATGTGGAAGTATATATGGATATACTAGTTAAGCTAATCATCTAAGTAATCAACATAAACATCAGGATATTCAGCAATAATGTTTGCAATGTCACATCTATTGGAATGTATTTGTATTGCATTTAGTAATAAAGTGCATTGCATTTTTATTCCAACAGATGGAACATCACAAACATTAGCACTGCTTTTACGAATCCCATACTAAACAGCAAATAACAGAGTCAGAGCAACTGGACAGATACAGAGACCCACATGCAGACACTTGTCCTTATATTAAGATGGATAGACGAAGGACAGTGACAAACAACAAAAGCACAAAAATAAAACAGCTAACTTGAACTTTTTTTCTGCTTTTCTGCTATAGGAAAAGACACATAACTTATGAATTCTCTTTCTTGGCTTAGACAGATCTGTTTCTCTCCTGTAGAAAAAGTCTCCTAACTAACAAATTATGATCTTTCAATTTAAATTTGGTCAAAATGGATAAGTTCTTTAGCTAGTTATTAAGCTTCTGTTGCCTACATTGTGTCATTCATTTGTTCATAGCTAGTTTGCAGGGACTTATCGCCTCCCCTCATACCCACATGCAGTTCCTGAGTGAGAGGGTGCATGTGTATGAAATGTGGCTCTAAGCTTGAACAACTTAGAACAACTAAGAACTTATGCTTCACAAAAGTTTCTACTTTTCAATTACAGTGATACCAATACCATAATACATAAGCTGGCTTTATCCTAACTGCTAAGTTACACTTAATAGTTCTTAGAATCAAATCAGCTCTACTTCTGGTTCGAGATAAGCTGTACTTTGTTCCTTTCCTGGTTGACTTTCTCTGCACAAATGGAAGGATCTTATTCTTTGTTCTGGAGCTCCCTCTATGACTTAGTTTCACCGTCTGGTTGTGGCAGTACTGCAGTTTATCTTGAAGGTTTTTATATACGATGTTCTCAGTCAATAGCAAAGTAATGCCTGTTGGGTGGCTGGTAATCAGTCAGCTCTCATCATTAGTAAGGTGAATGTGTACCTTTTATATGGACTCTTGATTATGCATTTGCTTTCCTTAGCAAGGTCTGGACTGATGGTACCCTCCTCCAACACCAATACAAACAAGTTTTGTACCTTTCAAGTCCAGCACATTTGCTCTTTGACGTAAAAAGGATTGCTCCAGCCTTTGTTAAAGTGACACACTATAGGCAATAGGTCCAACTTTATGCAGCAGAATTATGACCAGGCTGAGGAGTGAGCTTGATAGTGTAGAGCATAGATTTGGAATTTGCAAAGGTTTGTAAAGGAAGGAATAGATGTCTTGCTATTGGCCTCTTAGGTGTGCATAAGCCTATTTTTTAAATGAATATTGGAGCAAAACTTCATCAAAACTGCCAATCACTGAGTTATGGCTCTTTGTCTAAGACTCAGTATTTAGACGGTACCTCGGAGAGCCATCTCTGAGATGTTACTTGGTTATTGATTATTTTATCTGATAAAGCACAAAAGGCTGCATTCCGAATAGAGGCTCAGTCATGAAAAAGCTGATATTAAGAGTGTCTGGCAGTAGCTCCTCAACTGAAGGACTTGTGTTCCAAGCAAGGTGCTTCACCACAGTTGATGTATAGTAGCAAATTGGATAAAGCCAGTCTGTCTTAAAGAACTCATATCACTGCATTGCCATGAATCAACTAAAATAACACAACATAACATTCTTAAACTTGCTTAATTCAATTAAGACTTGCAACAACACAGGGTACCAGCATATTTCAGAGCCCACCCACATACACCTACACTCACACTCCAATAGGAACTTTACAGAACTGGCAATGAGCCTAACTCTCAAGTCTCCAGGGATATAATGGAAAATTGGAAAACCTGCAGGAAAACAATGAGAACACGTCAACTTTGCATAGACAGGCAGTCACTGTTCCAGAAATCAGACCTGGTTTCTCTAGGAGCAATAAGAGAGCAGAATAGTGTATAGTTAAATATGCCTTTATCCATTAAGCCTGTATGCTATCATACAGAACCATGGCAGATATGTGGGATCACAATGTATGCAGTCATTTTTTAAAAATACCATGTTTGATCATTATGATTCTGTGCTTACCTTCCTTTGTATATATGAATTATGGCAATATGGTACTTGACTCACCAGCCTGCATAAGGTGAATAAGTGGAGGTCATGAAGATCACCTGTACTCGCACGCAAGTCACCCACCTCTTTCAATTACATTTTTGCTTCGTCATAATTCAAAAATGTTTGCTTAATGTCCTCATAACTCTGGACCCTTAAAAGATGGTAAATTATAGACTTTTTACAAAGTGAGGTTTTCTATATGGTTTTTAGTGCATCTCTGCCATTGTAGATTCTTCTCCCTAGTTTCATGCTAAATTTGAATTCCTTTCTGTATTATGCAAATGTATCCTTCTGCTTCTTTCCTAATTCCACCTTATGGATATTGGCTTGTATTTTATACATATTGTTTGAATTATCATACTGGATACCGCCTAACAATAATAGTTACTAATTAGGAACAGACACCAATGAAATTCTAGTTACAAAAAGGAAAAGAAAAAAACATAAAAACTACATTTTTGAATTGTTATGGTATACAAATGCAATATAATCAACTTTTTAAATTATTGGTATGACTCACATCCATAGCCTTTCATGAGACACATGCTGTCTCATTTGTGTATGTTTTAACAAGGAATTGATTCTTTATATAAAGTAATTGTGGGTTACAGTTCAGTTATACCTGGATTTGTTTTGGCCCTGCGCCTCAACCCCACCACCTACTCTTAGCATTTGTCTTAGTAACATTAACCAAAATAACATTTACATTTATTTGCTTAGCAGACATTTTATTTCAAAGCAACCTACAAAAGAGGTTAACATAATTGAGTAAACACCAGTATGGAGGAACAGTTTGGGAACAAGTGTTACAAGACAACGTTACAAAACTGATTTTCACAAGTGAAGAACTCGGAACAAAATACAAACTAGCTACAATTTATAGATTATAAACCCTAACAGTTAGGCAGAAATTCACCAAATAAATGTGTCTTCAAACACATGTTAAACACATTGATGGAGCCTGAATTCCAAATAAAAGTGGACCACTTGTTTCACCAGCCAGGAGCTACACAAGAAGAAAGTCTGGACTGAGATTTAATACCATGCATAGGTAGCATCACCAGACTCCATTTAATAGTAGATCTGAGTAGTCAAGAGGGAGCATTAGACCTCTCAAGTGTCTCCATATACAGTATATAGGTGCAGACCCACTGACCTCTCTGTAGGCAAGCATCTAGGATCTGAACTTAATTTGTGCGGCTACAGTAAGCCAGTATAGTGATCTGAAGAGAGAAGTAACATGTGCCAGCCTTGGATTTATGAACACCAGATGGGCCACAGCATTTTAAATCATCTGATGTGGCTTAGTGATATATGTAGGTGGTCCTACCAGCAGAGTATTGCAGTAGTCTAGAAGTGAAAAGACCAAAGCCAGGACCATTTTTTGTGCTGTATATTCTGTTAGATACGGTCAGATCTAGTGGATATTGTACACCGTGAATCAGCAAGATTGAGAGGTCGCTACAGAAAAGTCCTTGAGGGACAGATGGTTATCATTCACCACCCTAAGGCTGCATACTGACTTGGAGTGTGTTAGTGATAGTGAGCCGAGCTAAACAAAGAAGGGGTGCTGAATAGAGGGACAAGCTGGGCTAACAAGAAGGTCCATTTTTGCCAGATTGAGAAGAGACGGTGTTCCTCCATCCAGGTTGCAATGTCAGTGAGACATGAAAATATTCTAGTTGATACCCTCTGGTCCTCTGGAGGGAATGACAGGTATAGCCGAGTATCATCAGCATTGCACTGAAAGGAAAAAAACAGGACTGGATGATAGGACCTAGAGAGGAGGTGTAGAGAGAGAAAAGAAGACAGGGCCCTATCAAGCAACAGTCAACAATGTCTTGGACACCTTTGCTTGTTTAAGTTTTGCCATGGTGTTGTGACCTTCTGCTTGGTTTTATACTCTCTTCATTTTGTGCTTATATAAACATGTCCTCTTCATTTGTCCACCACTCTCTTGATAGTGCACCAGGAGATTCACAAGATACAAACTCAAGAATACACATCTACCAGAGTGCAGATAGCAAGAGTATTAGCCAGTCAGGATAAAGGAGCACCAATAGCTCAAGTGATTAACTGGGCTCTCACTGCAAGGGTGACTCCTTCTTTATATTGGTCTTCTTCTATCGTAGCTTTACTTCTTGCAGAATCCTGCCCTCCCATGGCCCTCTAGTTAATTTACAACCCTCCCTTCACAGTAAATCCCCACCAGGCTCCCAAAATGTGAACTCAGGACCACACCAGTCATGAAGTGCAGAAAGCAAACCTCTTAGTCAGTGTGGCAAAAAGACAACTGTTTTTATTCTTCTGACTATGAGGGGGTCTCTTTCTTTACAGAGGGCTCATTATATTTATCCCTACTGTAATTCTTTGCCTTTACTTTGTATGACCTTCTTGTTTTGGACCATTCTTTGAAAATTAGTATTGTAGAGTTTTACATATTTTTTAATTTACATACTGCCTCTCTTTCAGTCAGCTTGTCCAGGTCTAAATCTAAAAATAGGTTCAGGCTGCCAGCTGCAGGTCCACAACTTGGCTTTTCCTGCAAACAAGCTGGCATTAAAGGGATGTATGTTTGCTAAAGATTGTAGAGAGCTGGAGTCCACACTAGCAATACCCAGTGCCATTGTTTTTCCTATGAAAAGGCCTGGTTTGTCATATTGTTGATGCTTTAATGTTAACTGCATTAACTTCTACGCGGTGGTATGCTGGGGAGGCAACATAAAGAAGAAGGACACCGCACGCCTGGACAAACTAGTGAGGAAGGCAGGCTCTATTGTAGGCATAGAGCTGGACAGTTTGACATCCGTGGCAGAGCGAAGGGCGCTGAGCGGGCTCCTGTCAATAATGGAGAATCCACTGCATCCACTAAACAGTATCATCTCCAGACAGAGGAGCAGCTTCAGCGACAGACTGCTGTCATTGTCCTGCTCCACTGACAGACTGAGGAGATCGTTCCTCCCCCACACTAGGCGAATCTTCAGTTCCACCTGGGGGGGTTAAACGCTAACATTATACAAAGTTATTGTCTGTCTGTTATACCTTCATTGTTATCACTCTTTAATTTAATATTGTTCTTTATCAGTATGCTGCTGCTGAAGTATGTGAATTTCCCCTTGGGATTAATAAAGTATCTATCTATCTATCTATCTATCTATCTATCTATCTATCTATCTATCTATCTATCTATCTATCTATCTATCTATCTGTCTGTCTGTCTATCTATCTATCTATCTATCTATCTATCTATCTATCTATCTATCTATCTATCTATCTATCTATCTATCTATCTATCTATCTATCTATCTTAATTTGCTTATCTCAGATTCACTTGAACCTCACTATGCTCTTACTTGCTCCTTTTACTTATTTTTACCACAGTTTGGCGCTACTCTTATTGTAATAAGATGTATTAGGTCAGTTGTGCAAAAAAACTTTTTGTACTTTTCAGTGTTGGGTGGGTGTTGTATTCAACACATCAGAAAATTACACATCACTAATCAGAGTGCCATACAGTGTCTTGGTATGCTCTTTCTTGTATGTATTTCAAATAATCAAAAAACTATTGTAATGATTGTAAGTGGAAAAAGAATTAGAATATTACACTGTGGCTTCACACATACTGTAAATGTTTTCACTATGAATGATAAGAGGACATTCTCTTCTTATCCTTGAACCACAGAATAATGTTAAGGAGGCCAAAGTATCAACATAAATATTGTGCTAAATTAATAATAAAGAGAAAAAGGAAAACCAGGATTTAAAGTAAGCTGAAATAAAAGAAGAAACACCTGCATACACTTGGTGCTTACCTAACACAGGTTCAGTGCTCTCTCTATCCAGTGGGGTGTTTTGATAGCTTGAGAATTCCTGTCTTTCTATCACTATGACCTTCTTTGCCAATTGAACATTTTAAGACTTCCTATCAGAGGTGACTCGAGTTGATAGCAACCTTTAAACCCTAAACAGGAGTAGTTCTTAAGCAATTCCCAAAACTACTTATGGGATCAGTAGAATAATTTGGAATTCTTCTTAGAGCTTTTTCTGGTGTCCCAAAATATCCATGCAGCCCTCTATCATAATTCTAAACATTATTTTATTAGTAGTCATCAAATTTCTTAACTTTTACTATTATTGATTTGCACACAATTTCCTATAAGGTTGTTTTCTTTACTGCAGCCATTTTATTCGCACCTAATTGGCCATTTTAATCACGTGACATTGGTGTTGCAACACATGACATCACTGCCCCTGTATATTTAATATTGTGCATTTAGCATCCTGGTTTTGGGATAACAATAAAATAACACTGACTTTTGACTTAACAGTTGTGCTAAAGTTTGGTTTCTGAAAGGATTTTGTGAACTTTTTTCATCACTGTTTTTTCTCTCTGATGTTTCTTTTGTTAGAATCTTCCAGTACTTTTGGCCTTGCAATCACTTGACTTTGACTGCTCCTCTAATACCTTTAATCTACTGATTATTGAAAGTGATAATTATTCTTTAAAATTACTCAAAATAACCCCTAGTTGTGTGTTCTCCATAATATGAAGCAGAGGACCAAAACTACTGTGCTGGATCACTTTCCTATTACCTACTCTATATATCTAGGGAAAATCTTTCAATCTCTTTATCCCCATCTGTTCCCACAGACTAACTACTACCATATACAGCACTGACCACCAATACCAGTGGAAGAGGGAATTTTATGTTATTCTATTGTTTAATTGTAGTGAGCAGGTGACTAAAACACATCCTAAATGACTAATTTTAAACAGCTTGGACCAGGAAATGAAGGCACCAAAAAAGGTCAAATTACAGCAGAAGGAAACAAGCACACGTAAAAAAAATAGCTAAATGTATACAACAAAAATCAAAGCCTATTACACTAACCAATATCAAAGTTGCTGAACACATGCAAAGTCTTGACCCCCAGTAGTATTTTTAGCTAGCTAAACACACAAAAAAATCTTTCCACAATATTTAGAAACTTGGACACACTGAGAGTAACGGGCCTCCATCTTATATAGGTGCAGAAAAATGGCATACTTTGTCACCTGGCCCCATGTCAAGTAACTACTAATGGAGATACAGAACATAAACAGTAAGATTGCAGCCAAGAAAAAATATATGGACCATGAGATTAACCCAAAATAATATAACCATAATTAATAATTAAATAGAAAATGTAAGGTAAATTATAAAAATACCTACAAAATCAAAATTTGCACATAAAAAAATCAAACATCATAGCATTAAGTATATGATTTTAACAACAGACTACAGTCACCCCATCCAGGACTGGTTTCTGTCTTGTACCCAATGAGATGTCTGACCCAAAGACGCCTGAATTAAATTGTATAATACTTTATCTATGGATGGAACAAACAGACTCCTAAATCTACAAGCATAAAATGGATGAGCAGTTTGATCCCCATAAAAACAGGCTATAGACCATTTGGCAACTGGAAAAAACAGAAATAGTTTCTTGTCCTACTTGATTTCATAAATTGTTATTAATTATATTTGTAGAGTGAAGCTTTGCAAATTTCTGGAAATTGGACTATCCGTTAACCTTTATATATAGCAGGTATTGGTTGTAGGCACATAAGAAATTTATAAGGAAAGTTAAAAAAACAGAACTGATATTTTGTAAAATAGTTTGATAAACTTCAAACCACAACACAATTACAGTTGACTTAACTAGTTAGAAAGAAATTGTTGAATGCAACAAATGTGTGACACATGGCTATGTTATTGTCACTGTCCATTCTCCAGTGAATTTTTAGCATACCCCTCAAAGACGACCTTTTCAAATTGCAGACTATTTTACAACTACTGCTGGTCCATGTCTAACAAAATGTCAATGACTGGTTCGTGCTACATGCCACAACCTCGGACACCATCTTTTACAAAAGTGACTAGTGAAAAACCACAATTAAGGTTTTTCATTAAAGAAAATGAGCCATGCCATTCACCCCATTCTAACAGTTTATATTACAAAGTGTGTAAATAATGCTCCATCCCCCACCAGATTTAACTTTACACTGGTACCACCGGAGCCTCAGAAATCATTTAATGTCCTTGATGGAATCGATAATGTAGCATATGATATGCATTATAGATTAAAGAGATGTGTGCTGTAACAGCTTAGATGCTTTTCACTGAGATTTGGAGAGGCAGATTCATTGCACTTCAGCAACAGGCTCATATGTTGCACCAAACAGCAGACAAAAAAAGTGATATTTATTTTCATTGACCTATGTGTCAGTCACTTAGTGTTGTCTGCAGAAAGGTCAGAATCTGCCTATCAATTCAGCGGTAATAAAAACTATAAATCATGCTACAGTGAAAGAAATAATTGGAGGTACAGAATACTTCACTTTCACTAATGTTTAATCTATTGCAGAGAAGGATACAATTCACTTTTTATGAGTTTTAATTTAATTTATTCTTCTATAGCTCTCTTCTGCTCCCAGACTTACAAATATAAAACAGTAAGAGAAACCTACAAGCCCATGAAGCATTTCTATACATTAGCACACATTTCTATTTAAATGTACAATAGTAGATCATAGCAATAGCATTTCTATACATTTACTCACATTTCTATTTAAACGTACAATAGCAGAGTAATAAAAAAAAGTCTACAGGTATATGCTATTTCACAAGAGCTCCCACATGAGGAACTTTTGGAAAACCATCTAACAAATTTGAGAAATCAAGCCTAGAAGTATGGTTTACTTTTACGTCATGTGAGGACTCCATTATTATTCTCAGCAGAAAACTGATGGAGTTTACACCTTTCTCCCTCTGTATGCAACGTTTTGTTTGGAGACCCTGGTTTTGACCCACAGTCACAAGAGAAGATGGCAGGTTTTTACACAACTGTAAAATTGCTCTTGAGTGTAAATGTGCCTACTTATAGACAGGTGTCTATTGCTGACTTTGTTGTGTTAATCTCCAAAGTCTTCATCTTGAAAAATCTGGTATATGAAAAGAGTTAGGCATAATGGTGCAATGATTAGCATTGCTGGGTCAAAATTTCAAGGAGGACGGTTTAATTCTGAGTTTAATCACAGTGTTTAGTAGTGCAGGTGCATGTTTGAGTGGCTTCTTTATGTGTACTACTTCCACATGCCAAACACATGCATGTTGAGATAATCGGGAAGTCTAAATTAGTATGCATGAGCGTGGTTGATTTATCTTGCATTGCGTCCTGACAGGATCTGGCTCTATATATGAATGACTCCTTTGAATATTTTTTGACCTTTGCCTTACTAACATTTAAGCCAACAAAGAGAAGGAAATTAATGTAAGTATGATTTTTGGATTCAAATCTCGCTTATGAAAAAATTCATAATTGCCGGATCAAATCTTGAGCATGCATAGGGCACAATGCAGGACAAAATGCTTTAGAAAACAACTGTGTCTCATTCAGATATTTTTCATAAAAAGAAACGTCAAGCTCTTCTTCTTTCTATTTATGACGAAATACAATAAGCTTAACAGAGAGGAGGACTCTGGGGACCTTTATAACTCAACATGATGATATTTTGGAGAAAGTAGGTAATACTTTCGACGAGTTTGCCGAGCTGAATGGAATTAACTCATCAAATATGTTCTAATATTCTAATGCACTGTGATGGAAAAGCATTTCTTGGTAGTCCCAGTGGTACAGAAAAATACAGTGATAAAAACATATACTGGAGACATATATATTAAAAGCCTTGTAAATAAGCAATAAATACACAACTGTTTTATGTAATATGTATCAGACAAAACAAGACATGATTAGGCTGTGATGATCACCAAATCAGTAAAGAATACTGATTGGTAAAGCAGGAGCTTACAGTACATAATGGATTCTTCATCACAGATCAAACAGAAGATTGTGTAATAGTTAACAGTTTAACCTACTTACCTGTACTTTTTTACATTTCAGGAAACAATTCAATAACTATTTTTTTAGAAAAGCTTAGGAGATTTTGAGGCCATGGTCATAGAAAAGAAAAACAAATTTGGATTTTGTTTTGGGTTTAATACTCCTTTTGTAATCATGTTGACTATCTGCTTTTTAGGGTGCCAGGCAGAACTCTTTTTAATGAAGAATCGGCAATTATGTTGTACAATATTGCAAGCAGGTTATGATGGTCTATGTCCTTGACCGAAAATCAGCTTATGAAAATGGTTGAATGGATTGGTTTTCAATCAATACTCACTTAACAAATTTTTTCAAGGACTTGCTGTTGCAACCTCAGAAAAGGCATCACAACTAGTTTTTTGACACGTCAATCAAAATGGGTCTTACTTTGATCTGTTTGTTTGTCAGCTGACAAGTATTGTTACAGTAGCTTCAGTCAGTGATTCCTATTTGTTCCACAGCTAATGTGTCTTTGCTTCCGTGAAACTAAAGTGCGTCTCTTCTGACTTATCAGTATATGTAAGCATCTGACCCTGAAATTATTTGTGATAGGGCATAAGCAGCAAATGAATAATACAAAAATATGACATATGTCTTGGTACAATGCTGTTCACTGATAAACTTATTACTGGATATTATAGAGACAAAATATTCACAACCTGCAGTAGGCTGGCACCCTGCCCGGGGTTTGTTTCCTGCCTTGCGCCCTGTGTTGGCTGGGATTGGCTCCAGCAGACCCCCGTGACCCTGTAGTTAGGATATAGCGGGTTGCATAATGGATGGATGGAATATTCAAAACTACATAAAAGAGGTAGCTGATTGCATGTATGTTTAAAAATATCGTTATCATTATGATGCCACATAAGGAGCAAATGTAACCACAGCCACTGCTTTCTTTAATAGCTACACATCTGGGCACAGCATATGCATTGTGAAGTGTTAGGGTAAGGTGAGGCAAATTTTAATTATTGTGGTGTTATTTATTTTTTGATTTACTACTTTTACTTACTTGATATCTACCACACTTCCATTATATTTTGTTTGCTTGTTTTTGTATGAAATTAAATAAAAATAGTGAAAAATAGCAGAATATATATATATATACAATATATATGTACATATACAGTATATATATATATATATATACAGTATATATATATGTACAATATGTAATAAAGACCTGTATTAAACATGAGCTAAACATGAGCTAATGCTTATCCTTTGAAATCTGTCAGCTGAAAATGTGCAAAGCATCCCCTATACAATTTCAAAGAAGACATCTTAACCTACATGCTGTCCACTCCACTCCTAGTCCTAATTCATTCACATTCATTCATAAACAAGAAAGTGCAAATGAAAGAAACACGAGTAATTTGCAAATAGTAAGAACCTACTAATTAATTTACGGATGTGATGGTTGTGATCAAATTTAACAAATAAAGAGTCTGTGCAGGCCCTTAAAAAGTTCAGTGAGTTAGTCATCAGGGAGTGCTCTGCAGTTCATAGCTCATTTACTTGGCATACACATATTTTCATAGACTTATTAAGACATTATGAATATCCACATAAGTTCTTAAACTATTTTTACAACTCCCAGACATTACAAAAGCCTCAATAAAAGATGATGATGGGTATTCATCCGTTCACAGCAAAAATATTTGGGAAAATAAAACAAGGCCTTTGTAGCCAGATAAGACTTGAACGGTCTCGTTCAGATGCAGGAGTACAGAGTGTAGCCCACTTCCCTACATACAGTGCCTTGTTGTCTGTTACAGACTGGGACTGTGCAAAATTGAAAAGGATGAAGCATTGGACATTTATGTTATCAGCTTTCACTTCACCGATAAGACGGACCTCAAACTACTACTGGCTCTGCTAGAGAAAAAAGAACATCAAAGAATTCAGATTGGATTCGATTGATTAGATTTACAAAGGAAAAAAAATCATGAAAGTTGCTACAAAAGCAGGGATGAAAGTTAACCCGCTCTGTACATTCTCAGTATGACATGACCCTGATCAAAAGAGCTTGACAGATAATCCTAAAGTGTTTTTTTCTCATTTAAATGTCTTTACCAAGGTTTTCAAATAGCTGTAGGGATCCACTATATCATTAATATAATAAGTAATATTACTTCTCCCTTGTGATATGCTTGGTCCTTTTTCCTGCCATCCCTTGATTGAAATATGTATTAAAAATCAGTAATCATAAAGAAGATGCCAAAAGCTAATTTGTAAAATTATTTTAGGGATTGCAAAAAGAGAGTCATATTCAATAAAGGATGGCATATTTTGTAGAGAAATTGGACAGATTTCTGTCAAAAAAATGTTACTTTCAAGGCCAGAATGATCATGTTAATGCCCAGAGTCTCATCCCTGACTTATTTGTCTTTTCTTTTTATTTAATTATTTATTCATTTTGTCATCTTTTAAGTTTAAGTTTGTGATTTACATTTCCTTTCTTATTTATGTTTAAATATTGTTTTGATTATTATTTATTCTGGCCTTCTGTAATATGTTAAAGGGATGCTCCATCCAAAAATTACATTTTTTATATGTTACTTCATGTACTTTGTCATGTTTTTATTTAGAATGGGGAGAAATATGTTTATGATATTACAGAATTCAATTAATGTGAAACATGCTCATGGGAGAAAAAAAAGTCACGTTAGTCATGTTGCATATTTATCCTGTCGCCTGATCAAAGCATACAAAATGTATGCTTATTTACCTAAAATATTGTTAAATGGTGTCACGCATGTGAACATAGGAGGCAGCAGGGGGGTCTAGCTACTGCTGGCATACAAGTTCAGGGGGTAATCATGTGTGCTAATGTCTCTACTTCCCTCCCTACAGGAGCAGTAAGGCCTTGTTCACACGGGCGTTAAAATCGAGCGTTTTTTTTGCGCTCGTAGCGTCCGTGGCGGATCAAGCGCCGAGTGTTTTCTACGAAGGAGTCAATGAGAGTGTTCACACAGGCTTTGGTGACGTGCGTTTGTCCGGCAGCGCGTTTATACGGCATCAAAAAAACGTTGCATGCAGCTTTTTCTTGGCGTTCAAAACCCAACGAACGCAAGGAAACCGCTTCTAGTTCGTTTTCTGCGCGTTTATTTTATGCTTCGGAGGACCGGATATATAGAAGTTTACATGTTGTATATGAAAAAATATTAATATTTTTATGTTTTCATATACAACATATATATTTTCATATTGCTTATTTTATTTTATTGTCTCGTGTAAATTGTAAACCATGAACCTATTAATTTATGTTCTAATATAATATTTGATAACGATTATGTAGGGGGGCAATCCATGGCGGGGGCATTTCAGTGCATAACACCGGTGTAAGCGCACACTCGACTACTGTTTTCTTACCTCAAAGTGACAAGTAGTCTCTCTTCGGGGCTAACACCAAGTCGCATATTGGTTGATCGGCGTGCAATGTGGCATTGCAACAGCTGCAGCAGACAATCAAAAGTGGAAACCGACATCCGACAGTAATTAAAAAACCTGCGCAGAAATTTTCGCATTTCTTCATAAAGCACAAAAAAACTTCCTTTAACCCAGTGTTTCTCAAATAGTGGGACGCCCCCCCGTGGCTCCGTCAAGGAGGTCGCGTTTGACCTCGGGAACATGCTTTTTATTTTTCTTTTAAATTTTTTTTGAATTTAGAATGCACTTTAAATCTTTTCTGTTACATTTAATAAAGCTATTCTTTGTTGTAAATTGGTCCATATTTCTTTCTTTTTTTATTCTCTTATACGTTAATAAGGATACAGTGTTATGCAGAGGTGTACTTATAACAATTTTATAGACAAATGATACTATTTATAGTCGCGCGAGATGTTTTCTTCTTCCTAGGGGGGGCATGACAGAAAATAATTGAGAAGCACTGCTTTAACCCGACGTTGTGCAGTCAGAGGATGAACCCAGTAGCGGCGACTTTTTCTCTCCCTACGTCGCCGTATTACGAGTATTTTTAAAACAAGAAAATTAATATCTAACATAGCAAAATGGTCCATATTGAAAGGAGGCACCTCAAATAAAACGACAAGGGCTTTCATATCCAGTTCCCGACACTGCCTCCACAGGTTAACACACAAACTACAATTTGGGCTGCAGGCTGGCGTTAGACAGAGACAAACGAACGCCGGTGTAGAAGTCAATCGATCGCCACCACAAAATGCAACATAAACGTCTAGGACGTTCAGAGCAAGTTCGTTTATCCAAAAACTTAACGCCCGTGTGAACAAGGCCTAAGACCTAAGATCTAGTCTCCTCCCTCCTCTGATTCTAGACCACACCCTCAGGTGACCTCTTTCCTTCTAGATGTCCCACCTCTTCCCCTTTCACAGCAATAAAAGCCAACAGCCTTTCTCTGCAGTCAGTCCAGTTTTGGTCTCAGTCTCTTAAGATTACTGGGCGGACAATCACGCAGATCATTTTTTTCTGACAATCCTCCCCACATCTTTTTCATTGTGTTCTGGCTCTTTTATAATGGTTATTTTGGAAATTAGCAGCACATACATAAACAGTAAACCTGCATCTTCCAGTCATTTCATTAGTGACGAGTCCTGTCTTCAAATCAAAAAGTCCTTCCCGAAAGTCTTTGCATTTTCCATTTATGTGTGCGCTGATAAATTGTAACATCTTCTATCCAGCTAAGTGTTTGGGCTTGTTACTACTTTGAATCTCTGGTGTATAACCAGACAAGACCCCTTATTTGAACATTCAATGGATTTGTTTAGTATTTTTGATTCTGATCATGGATTTTTCACTAACTCTAAAATTTTGTATATAAAAGATTTGACAGTTGCAACACCTTATTTGCTTTTAACCAGACATTTTTCCAAAGTTTAAGTATTTACTCTTTGTGAAAAATAGCTTTAACAATCCAGGTATTTATGAAAAAAAACACTTTTTTATTTTTTATTCTTCTAGCTATGTCATGACGTAGATGAGCATTGAACAAAAAGTAGTCAATGTCTTTTGGTAAAAGTAGAAGATGTAGAAAAAATGGTTAGTGTGTGAATTGAATGATTATTACAAATTCAGAATATGTACTTGTTATAAAGCATTAATGTATTTGAAGATAGAAGGTATTCTCATACAGTAAGTAAATTAGCTACCTGAATAGATGCTCACCAGAATGCCAAACACATATGTCAGTTTTTAAAGTTATCATTCTCTAACCGAATCTTTGGAGTTGCATGTATACTGTATGCTCTACTCTAAAGTCTTAATCGTTAAAAGTGTTTTAAATGACACATTGATATATTTTAAATAAAGTCACAAGATTTGTCTATTCTATTTTCATAGATTTGTTTGTAGTTCTGTAATAATCACCTGTAGAAAATGGCAAGTCCAAATGTACAAGGAAATTATATTTTAACTGCCTTTCTCACAAAAATCACAGCTTAGTGAGACATTTCCTTTTGGATGCCACCATTCCTTATAGCAGCCATCTAATGACATAATAGGTCATATGACTTGCATATTTCTGCGCTAAATTATCACATCCCAGGTAATCTATGCAGCATATCCAGCCATCTGTAGTACAGTTACTCATTTAAGCATAAACATTCATCTTACAAGCAGAGTCCTGGATGGTAAGTTATAATTTATTTCTATGATATTAGTTTAGTTGACTCATTTCCCTTACTTTTTCATTTCCAAAACATCCCATAGATCTGCATGACACTGCTCTTACAAAATGTTTGTTCTTCTTCATTCCACATTTTTGCTTCATAGGGACTAAAATGTACACAAGATTCAAACATACTAATTCTCCTAAGGAAGCAGAAAGAATCATTTGTTGCCATAATCAATTCAGACAACAGTCAAAACTTCCAATGCGGTAAAGCGTATTAGGGGTCTGTAGCGATGCAGGGTTTTTAATTAAAACAGTGTGACCGTAATTCTAAAATTTTTATTATTATGCTGTCTTAAGGAATTGTTCTGTTGTGTATATTGTATTGTATTGACCCCCTACTTTTGACACCCACTGCACGCCCAAAATACCTGGAAAGGGGTCTCTCTTTGAACTGCCTTTCCCGAGGTTTCTTCCATTTTTCCCTACAAGGTTTTTATTGGGAGTTTTCCTTGTCTTCTCAGAGAGTCAAGGCTGGGGGGCTGTCAAAAGGCAGGGCCTGTTAAAGCCCATTGCGGCACTTCCTGTGTGATTTTGGGCTATACAAAAATAAACTGTATTGTATTGTATTGTATTGTACTCAAACTTCTGGGTGTGGGTGCATGACAATAAGAAACCTGTGCTGCCGTGAATGTGCAATGAGGGAACTAGCAGATTGCCTGCTTACCTGCGGGCACATTTAACTAAAGTGTTCCTCATTGACACTCTTCAAATCTTCAAGCAAAGCGTTGCACCTACAAAGGAGTCAGAGTAGGACAGATGGGGAAGAAGATCAAAGAGAATGGACTGAGAATGAGGTGAAAAAGAGGAAAAAGAGTGAATGAGAAATCAAGGAGGAGATTTTGAAACCAACAAAGAATAATGCTGGGCAATGTGCAATGGACAGAAGGCAAGATGCTTGGGAGGAGGCCCCAAAGTGAGCAGGAGTACATCAATCAAGGGGCTGGTCACTCCTGTTGAGAATCTCGAGGAGCAGGGGTGACCAAGGGCTTCACAGATCACTCTATAGACCCCTGGGATTGTGGGGAGACAATGGAGTCAGGTTTTTGGCGTCTTAATGGTTACCAGCATATAATGGTGTACTGTGCCTTCTGGCATCTCAGCCCTACTGTGGAGACCCAATTAGTGAGTACGGGAGATAAAATTGAGAGAGAAGCACTGAGGCTCACAAGAGAGTAGAAGGAAAGAAGCCATTTTAACTCTTTGATTTTAATCTTGACTTTATCGATTATTTGGATATTTATATAATGATTTTAACTCTCACAAAAGAACACTAATTTTATTGGATTATTTACTTATTCAAATATTTTCATTGAACTATTTATTTGAATACTCAACGCACTTTTTGCACCAACCTTGTTGTGTTTCTGTCTTCGTTGCACTAGTTCATCCTTGGTTCATGAGTATCAATGTCCCAGGAACAGGAAGATGCCAGGCTGCAGGCAATCCGGGGCATCACAACCACCCTCCTGCTTCATTTCTATTTCCTAGCAATCGTTAGGATTATCTATCTTCTACCTTGGCTGCAAAGTAGTCTTTGCCACTTCTCTTGAAGGTGGTGTTATTAAATAAATTATTCATTGATTGTTATGTATACTAGAGCAGGTTGCAACATTTTCAGAACTTTAATGCATGAATCCCAAATGGCTGAATTAATATGAGGACGTCTTCAGTGGTTGCTTGATAATAGCAGAATTCTGTCCATTATAAAATAAATGATTCACCATAAGTAGGGATGTGGCAGATCATAGCCCATTTTAACATTTTATTGTTATTCCATGAAGCATTAAATTGCTCTTTTTGTGGCTATAAGCTTGACATTTTTTATGTGTTCTCTCCGGTGGTTAGCCTTTGTGCTTTGACCACAGGTATGATAGAAATTCTAAACATAAATCTACAACCATTAGGTGATAATGCCTTTTGCTACGAAAAAGTGACGCTATTTTGTTTTTTGACATTTCATCAGTTTTTGAATCCTGATCTAACTTTCTTTTTAATACTAGATTTGTTATATTATAACATTTACATACTCTTTAACAGTGTGGAAATTTTAGCATTGATGGTCTTAATGTGATTGTTTTCTTCCTAATTAAGCATGTATGTGAATAATTTGAACTTTTATGACTTTAAACATGCTATATACAAAATCCTGTGCTGATAGATGGCAACATGCTGACTATTTAGTAAGACAAATTATACTAGTCACATTTACCCATACTCAAGTGGTCTATGAATGCTGCATTTTATGGTTTCTGTGTAATTTGTAAGGTAGTTTACAGGACTCAAAGTGAAGTGTACTTGACAAACAGCAAGCCCAAGAGAAAATAAAATAATACCAGACATGTTGACTACTGATTAGTCAATGGGTTTTTTGAATTCCAATGAGCTGTACTCCTGGGACGAGCTGAAGTCCAAGTTAAAGTAGACCTCGGCGTTAACATTTGCAGTAACCATGCAATGCATATGCCTCTGTTATATGCCGCTTGGCATGGGATTCATAAAGGAGTGCTAATGTTTGTGATGTGGCATCTATTGCAGTGATAAAAGCAATGCATTTTATTGCTGCAGATGTTTATGATGAGCCATGTGTTGGAATGACAGAGACATAGCAACTGGACACACATACAAGCATACACAGATGTTTGTGATGAGCCATGTGTTGGAATGACAGAGACATAGCAACTGGACACACATACGAGCATACACAGATGTTTGTGATGAGCCATGTGTTGGAATGACAGAGACATAGCAACTGGACACACATACGAGCATACACAGATGTTTGTGATGAGCCATGTGTTGGAATGACAGAGACATAGCAACTGGACACACATACGAGCATACACAGATGTTTGTGATGAGCCATGTGTTGGAATGACAGAGACATAGCAACTGGACACACATACGAGTATACACAGATGTTTGTGATGAGCCATGTGTTGGAATGACAGAGACATAGCAACTGGACACACATACGAGTATACACAGACACACGGACACTTATCCTTCTATTAAGGTGGATAGTTGGCTGCTTCTGATTCCTTCTGGTACAGATTCTTCATAAAGATACAATAATGGAGACACTGGGATGACTACCCAGCGTTCGCAAATAGGTTTCTTGCTCATTTCTGTGTGCTGTTTGTTATAGTATTTTGAATTGCTCTTCTACATTACATTCTGTAATTGGTTCTCGAGTGCGTATTGTGATGGCCTTTCTTTATTGCTTTGTTTTATCAAGTAAATGAGAGGATATGAGCAATCAACAATTATTTTGATGGTAAGACACACAATATACAGCAGTATAACTATGTCTCACTCAATAAGTGATTGTATTACACTATGTATTTGTATGTAGAAAATAAGTATTCCTCTTCAAACATAATGTACAGTAGTAGTGCCACCAAGAGCTACTTTCTATTTCTATAATAAATAAATAGTTATAATCCAAAGCATAATAAGTCTACTGTGAAAACTAATTTCAGAGAACGAGGAACAGAGGGAAGAGATGTGGTACGGTCACTAATGCAATCTCTGCTTCCCTCCTTAGAATGGATGAGAACTCACTTAAGTAAGAGCTCTTACATCACAACCTTACTGACTCCAGTTAAGCTGGAAAGGATAAAAAGACAACAAAACAGGAAGTGGGCATCATTCAAACACCAGCACTCACGTGAAGCAGAACATATCAGCTGAATCATTTTTTTTTCTTTATTACAACTCTCCTTTTCTTTTAAAATTCAGCAATTAAATTGGGCCTCACAATAGAAGTCCCAATTCTTACTAAAAGCACCTCACAGTATATCTACGATATTTTACAACATTATTATTAAAGTAACCACTGAACCAGATTTTACAGAAAAAGTACACTCACCAAATTTTGAACTTTTCAGCCTTGACATGAGCTGTTTAACTTCCTAAAGGACTGATTGGTAATGAGCCAATTCATCACACATGCTTTTTTCCCTACAGAAACCAAATTGTGACTCTGATTAATATACAAGATTTATTGCAAAAATTCCTTCTTAACTTTCGCAGTGAGCATCATAGCCCTTCCAAGAAAAGGCCTAATTAAGTTAGAACACACTCAATAGAAAGAAGATTAACCAAAAACATGAAAACGTGTTAAAGTCATGGTTGCTTAAAAACTCGGATGATAGTGACATACAGTACATTTATAAACATTTATGAAAAAGGCATCCCAAAATATTATTTATGGGTAAATCAACATATAATTCCTAGTCTCACACTTATCATAATTAAATGAACATAAGAGAATAAAGCAAAATGTATCCATTAGTTTACTCGATCTGCACTGATACCTTCAGCACCCCATACCAAGAAGCTTCAAAGTCAACTGAGATTGACTCCTGGGCTATAAGCTATAAGCAAGGCTAAAGAGCAGACCCAACAGACCTCTTCTGTCTAGTTTTCTTTCACTTTTACAGAAACCTGGCTTGATAGAAGTACAGTATATCTAATTCTGTAATAGAACTGAATGGGGTTTCTATTTATTGTTCTTTATATTTTAGTCAATAATGCTAAGCACCCAATTTATTCTACTTCATTGACATAAGATAAGATATTCAGAATAAAAGAATAATATTATTAATCTATCATAACTTGTAGTTTTTATTGGTCAAATGCCAACCCTTCTTCTTGTGTATAGAATTTTCTGTAATTGTAATCCTTAAAGCATCCGTCACTTCACATGGAACTGAAACTGCACTTTCTCAATCTGCACACCTAGGAGTTATCGTTTTTGCTAAAGTTATGTGTTTGCCATGTGTTATGTCCAAGAACTGGGGAGCACTCCTTGAATCACATTCTCACCAAGATCTCAGACACCAACAAGGCCTAAGCCTCACCCACACTTTGGGCAGTCAGACTGCATCTCTTTGTTCCTGCTCCTGGTACGCAAAAAGTTGCAAATAAACAGTAAGAACAGGGTGATACGCTTTAAATTCACTACCAAAACTGGCATCCAAATTATACTGAAGGATGCTAACATTATATCAAACAACACATTTTTCAAGTAAAACATTTCTTGCTCAGAATATTATAATGAGTCAGTTATTGTCTGATTTGCATCCTGTCCTGGGTACCACTTTTACCTTTTTAGTTGTATGCTACTTAAAATTACTATATTCACTACTTATTTCCTTATTTCATTTCCTCTCTTTTAGGCCAAGATGACTGCTGCCTAGGGCCACAAAGTTGTTCAGGTTTTGCAGCATTGAAAAATGCAGTCACCTGAGGACTATAGAAGAGCCTTTAGAAGTCTCAGGCCTACGCAGAGGCATTGCCCTTTTGGCTGCTTTTTTCTGATTTCATACTATTTCTTATTTCTCCTCTGATTCAACGGGTAAATGATGTATTAGTTAGTTTTCAGATTTAGTTTACTCATTTGGAGTTACTAAAATGTCAGTCATTTTTAGTAACTTAAATTTAGTGTTTCATCTTTGAGCACTGGCTTTAGCTTTGTAATTTTAACACTGTATTTGTGTATATCATTTGTTTTTTGTTTATTAGGGCTTCTTTTGTTTACTTTCTTATTTTTCTTTATTGTCTTATTATTCTCTGTACCATTTCATTTGTTAAACATTCCCTCTACACTATTTATTTAATTATCAAAAAAAGTTTAAATAATATAATTTTAGTTTGCAATTCTTTGAGGATGGTTGTTATGGTTTTGCTTTCCCCTTTTCATAAAACCAGTTATACCATAAAGGATTTATTTCCTGGCATGTATTTACCTTCTGTTTTAGTTAGCACTGAATCATTATTTTTCATGCTTGTTTTATTTCTTTTGTTTTTGATTGTTATTAATTAGTTATGGGGTGGCGCAGTGGTAGCGCTGCTGCCTCGCAGTTCGGAGACCTGGGATCGCTTCCCGGGTCCTCCCTGTGTGGAGTTTGCATGTTCTCCCTGTGTCTGTGTGGGATTCCTCCGGGCGCTCCAGTTTCCTGCCAAAGACATGCAGGTTAGGTGGATTGGTGATTCTAAATTGGCCCTAGTGGGTGTTTTTGTGTGTGTCCTGTGGTGGGTTGGCACCCTGCCTTGTTGGCTGGGATTGGCTCCAGCAGACCTCCGTGACCCTGTGTTCGGAATCAGCGGGTTGTAAAATGGATGGATGGATTAATTAGTTATGTACGGTCCTTTATAAGCTGTTAGTTTTATATCTATGTGTACTGAAAAGTTCTAATAGGTCCCTTGTACTTTACAGATAGAGTTCTAAAGCGCGGGGCCACCCTGATGTGACCACTGAAGAACCACCATCAGCCTTTATCTGCCAAAGCTGAGAGCAGACACATTAAATGCATTTACTTTGATTAATGGACTTTCTGATTTATTGGAAGGTTTGTTTCTGTTCTTGGTTTTTGATATTTGGTTTGCCTTTTACACAATTCCTTTTTGTCATTTGTTTCTTTTTGAACTCTTCTTAATAAAACATTTATAAATCTACTGCTCTGGGACTTGTCCTTTCTAGCCAAAGACTTATCAGTTTCTTTCCCTGCATGATGATTTTTTTTTGTATTTTATATTTATGTTTATTATTATAAAAGTTTATTTCAGTTCCTTACTTTGAGCAGAAGTAGACTGAATCTTCCCTGTGGGGTCAGAAGGTCAGACAGTCTGGGGTGAGGCCAATCCTGGGCAGGCTGAGCTTATGGAACCTTCAAAATGCCTCATACCCTCTTCACTACAGAAATGCACTTGTGATATTAAATAAACATTACTATAAACCACAAATAAAAAACACAAAAAGGCAAATACATGGAGAATATGTTAATGTATTCAAACGATGATGAAAGTGGAAATGCAAAACAACCATTGGTCAGCAAATGTTTTGCAGTAAATGACACAGTCAGAGTCTGTTCTTGCATTTTAAAGAAAGTAGTAACTGCTGGTAGTGGCAGAGGACTCTCATGACAGCAGGTGAAAGCAGCAGTATGCTACAGCAGTGCAGCTTGATGTTATTTATGATTCCTGCCTTCTGGGATATCTGGCATTTCTGAAATGATATATCTGTACACTTTTAAAACACAATGAGGAACTCTAGGGATTTAGTAGGAACATAAAGCAGGACATCATCTCACAAATGAAGTGTGCTCTGAAACAAGCTTTAGATGAGTCTATGTAGTTTTCTAGGTTTTGAGTGGTCCACGTTGTATCGCTCCTCTGCATCCTACAAAAGTAACACATGGCTATTGAAGTGATTTATATATGCAAATTCTTCTCTTCTTCATCTGTTTATGTGGGGCAGACCGCACAGATAAACTGTATTTATTGATACTTTTTCACTACTTCCCCTTCCCCTCAAACACTTAAAAATGCTTAGTTTTACCCCAGTTGATTTTTAAAAAGGCCATGAAAGAAAAATATTCTTCCTGGCAAATCATACTATTATGCATGTTTTTATTCCTATTACTAATCAAAATGCTTTTATTAGAAGTAGCCAGATGGTCTGTGTACTGTTGCGACTAGCTCTCTCTAAATAGTAATTTTCGTTTACAGATGCTCACCATGCCACATATTATAGCACTTACATTTGGTATAATTTTATCATATCCTGTTGGGTGACTTCCTAAGATCATTGTATCTACATAAACATATTAAGTACAGATAAAATCCTTTTAAGACATTCAGATAAATGAATCATATGTTGAAACTTGAGCATTCTACCTAGCCTTTAAGTGGTATCAAAATTACTACAGAAATGTCAGATGCAACTTCAAATGACTCAAAGGAATACCCTGACATCCTATAATAAATCTGTATACGCAAATCATACAAGTCCTCTGAAATATTTCAGATGCATTACTGTCAAATGTCTGAGTGGGTGTCATAGAAGCATTTTCATTAAGGCTGCCACCTTACATCTGTAAAGTTCTGGGCTTGAAATTCTGCTGGCTTACCGTTTTTGTGAAGTTTACATGTTCTTCCAGTGTTCATATGGATTTTCCTCAGTTACTGCATTTACTGTATATTCTACATGTCAAACATTGTGGCCGACTAGACTGGCACCGCCACCTGAACCTGACACAGACAAGCGTGGGACACAAGTTCAAGGCACACCAGGTTTATTTTTGTTTTTCCCTTATGGGAAACGGCTTCCCTGTTCCCCACAATCATAACACAATCCAAAGCACTGCACAATGCACAAACAATTAATCCCTTCCTTTACACCTCAGGTCAAGCTTTGTCGCTCCTCCTCCCGACTCTGACTCCCCAAGTAGTGGCTTCTGGCTCCTTTTATAACGCACCCAGAATTGCTTCAGGGGTTTGATTACTCGTTTTCGGCAGTACTTTAGGGTGTGGTGGAAGAACTGCCCATAAGGGCTCAGCAGTTCCTGCTGCAGCACCCCCTGCTGGCGCCTGCAGATTCCAACAGGGCTGCACCACACTCCAACTCCCATGAAGCCCGCGATAGTATGAGGCACCACTGCAACCCAGTGGGGTTGCCATCTAGCGTCCCAAGGGAGGTAACACTCTGGCCACGCTTGCTCCCCCGGTCCTCCCAGCATGAAGGCATCCCAGCCACACGCTACAAACATATAAACATTACATTGATTAGTGACACTAAAATTATTGCTTGTTAAAGTATGCTTGTGTACAAATTTGTCCTAAAACAAACTGGTCTCCAAAGTACACCCTCTCACATTCTTCTCTCTTGAGCTAATCTCTCAATCTAGTCATCCACTTTTCCCAGCACATTCTCTCAATGGCTACTTTTCAAAATGAGGCCTGGTATTTTGTATTCTGAGACACCCCTCCCTTTAGACACATCATCCACTATACAGTGTTAGTTATGCTTAGAACTGTACATCGGATCATGACAGTCTAACTCAAGAGACATTCGGGCTTAACCATTTTTACATAGATTCCGAACCCACAAGACGTTCAGGGTTAATGCCAAGGAGGTTAAATAGCTAAGGTTTCAAATAGAGTATATTACCATATAGTCTTCCATGCCTTTTCATGCTGTCTTGCTGTCTGCCATTGTGGGCCTCTCTCTCTCTCTCTCATGGGAGATTCCTGTAGACTTTCTTCTGCCTGGTTTCACCTTGGTGGTGTCATTACAGCTGGAATGTTTGGTGCCCAGCAGCAAACCCCTTCACAATAAATTATTGTCTGATATATAATTTAGAGCTTATTGTAGCATATATTCACACAGGGGACTGTGAATCAAGTGAAACTCAACCCTCACTTTCAACTGTTTTAGCTTACTGTATAAAAATCATAGTGCTTAAATTAGTCACCAGAGTGGTGGGGGACACAGAACTAATGTGTGTCAAGCCCTGTCTGGTGGAAATAGAGCATGTGATGTTCATTTTGTTTCTGAAAACAAGGTACAGAATTACAAGAGAAAAAAAAAAAACATAAGCCTAAACGAAGATCACTTGGAAACTATGTATAGGCAGTCATCCTAATTTACAAAATTGGCAATAGCTAACTTAAAAAAAAAAAAAGTCCCACAGGTCAGGTCAGGTCGAGGAGCATGTACTGGTACAGCGAGTTGCAGCAACCACCACACAATGAAACTCCTCAGGATCCTGGTTTGGCAACACCCCAGGAAGACACACGGTCTAGTCCCACCCTCCCGAAATGACCCTCTATCTGCCGCAGCAAGGTGTTACATGGATGTCCCCTTGGCCTGGTCCAGCCACTCGGGTACTCAACAATGAGTATCCTGTAAGCCAGATCACCCTCATAGAATCAAGCCACATGGTCGTAGTGCCGTATCTGACACTCCCTCACAATGCAGATAATGTGCCTCATTTGGGACTCAATGAGCAACTGCTCATTTGACACAAAGTCAAACCAGCAGTACCCAAGGATTCTCTGAAGAGACACAGTATCAAAGGAGTCCAGTCTTCATCTCAGGTCACTGAATAGCATCCATGTCTCACAACCATATAGCAAGACAGAAAGCACCAGGACTCTAATGACTTGGACCTTTGTCGATTTTGGGAATGCCACACACCTCTTTCCAGTAACCTCACGAACTCCCCATGTTTTCCCAATCCATTTACTGATTTCATAGGAAGAGTCACCAGAGACATGAATGTCACTGCCGAGGTAAGTAAACCTCTCGACAAGGTTGACACTGTCTCCGCAGACAGACCCACTGCTGATAGCTATGCCCAAGATGTCATTAAAGGCCTGGATCTTGGTTTTTATCCCGGATGCTCGCAAGCCCAGACACTCAGACTTCTCACTTAGTCTCTCAAGAGTCATGATCAGAGATTCCATTGACTCTTCAAAGATCACAGCATTGTCAGCAAAGTCAAGATCAGTGAATCTTTCTTTGTTAACAGATGCCCCACAGCTGCTGGACCCCACAATCTTGCCCAACACCCAATCCATGCAAGCATTGAACAGAGTAGGAGCAAGAACACACCCCTGATGAACCCCACAATCAACTGGGAAAAACACAGAGGTTCTGCCTCCACTCTGCACAGCACTCACAGTACCAGGGTACAGCCCGGCCATGATATGTAGCAACCTTGAGGGGATCCCGCGAACCCCCATGATGTCACACAGGGCAGCTCGATCAACTGAGTCGAACGCTTTATAAAAATCGACAAAGGCTGCAAAGAAACTCTGACGATATTCTTGTTTGCGCTCCATGGGAACCCTCAGTGCCAGGATGCAGTCGATGGTAGGCTTCTTAGGCGTAAAACCAGACTCCTCCGGTTGCTGGTACGTGAGCAAATGATCACGGATCCTATTGAGCATGGCCCTAGCAAGGACCTCACCCTGCACCAAGAGCAGTGTTATCCCCCTGTAGCTGCCGCAGGTGATCACCCTTCCCTTTCCAGATAGAGACGACAAGTCTTGTTTTCCAGTCAGTTGGGATGACGCCCGTCTCCCAAATGGAAGCAAAGATTGCTTCCAATGTCAGGAGGACAGCGTTACCACTATTATGGAGAAGTTCATCCTCGATACCACAGATCCCTGCAGCCTTTCATACCTTCAGCTGGTTCACCACCTGTGCAATCTCAGTGAGATTGGGTGGTTCACAGCTAACTGGAGGATCAGCCTCAAGACTTAAAAAAAAAAAAAAGTCCCAGAATGCTAGCAAATTAGTGGCAAGGTGTTCTTATCATATCCAACATGCTGTCACATGTACCATTGTGACCTGTAAGAAAATGCAATAGAACTTTCAAAATTTTTTTTCATATTGTTGTAAAGTCCTGCAAGTAAACATTTTACCAAACACTTTAAACTTTGCAATTTATTTATTTATTATTATTTTTTTTTCCTTTTTATTAATTTTATTGCAATCCATACAAATCAATCAAGTTTTTACAAAAAGAAAAATTGAGTTAAGGACAAATCGATTCCCACCCCTGAGAGAGAGAGCAAGCCAAACGGCGTGAACTTTAAGGCTTGTAAACATAACTAAATTAATAAATTCTCTGTGCTTTATGAGCTTATTTTGAAATATTACTGATTAGATCCTGCCATGTTTTGAAAAAAGTCTGTACGGATCCTCTAAGTATTTGATTTTTTCCAATTTCAAATAGTATAACACATCGGTTTCCCACTGACTTAAAAGAGGAGAGTTTGGGTTCTTCCAGTTTATGAGAATAAGTCTGCGTGCCAAAAGTGTAGTGAATGCAATCACAGTTTGTTTGTCCTTCTCCACTTTAAACTCATCTGGAAGAACCCCAAACACAGCTGTTAATGGGTTAGGAGGGATTGTGAGTCCAAGGCTATCTGAAAGGTAATAAAAAAATTTTGTCCAGAATAATGTTAATTTGGTGCAGGCCCAGAACATGTGACCCAGTGAGGCTGGAGCTTGGTTGCAACGTTCACAGGTTGGATCATGCCCTGGAAACATTTTGGAGAGTTTTAGTCGAGACAGATGTGCTCGATATATAATATTGAGTTGTATAATTGTATGCTTTGCGCATATGGAGCTTGAGTGAATTCTCTGCATCGCTATTTTCCACTCCTTTTCTGATATATTAATTGAGAGGTCATTTTCCCAGTGTCCTCTTGGATCTTTGAAATGGAGGGATTGCAAAATGATTTTATATATTGTAGAGATGGTGTCTGAGTCCTTGAGATTGAGCAATATTTTTTCCAGCATAGATGAGAACTTTGCAATTTATACAGTGCATATAATTGTTGTGTCTGTCTGATCTTCTATCTGTCCACATGAAACAACTCAGCTCTCACTGGATCGATTTTATTGAAATTTGTCATACTTATTCTTCAGTGAAATTTGCCTAATTTTCATTCAGATATCTTGAATGAAGTGTGCTGTGCACATTTTTAAAATGTATACTCCTTTGAAAACCACTGGAGAAATTGCAAAATCTTAAGGCAGAGAAACATTCTGTGAAATTTCAGTCATAGATTAGTATACTGCATCAAATTTACCAGTAGAGAGGTAAATTTGTATATATTATATACTTCAATCTCTTTTTACGCATCCAACGGCCGCTTCTGAAGACAGAACAGATCCCTAAAACAAGTTAGTCAAACTTTTTAGAAGCATGCACAACTTCTGGTATACCAGCTCACTCCTCCTGCTGCTAAGTAATACATAAACATGAAAATGAAGTTTACATTATAATAAAACAATTTCATGGGTGCATGCACATTAAAATAGTTTAAGATTTATCTGGCATCATAGTTAATCAGCAAATGTATCTGATGTATTCATGAATTTAATATAATCTGCTTGAATTTGTTAAATTCTTTTATCAATATTATTTTGGTATATGGCACACTGCTATAAAAATATTTAATAAACAAAAATGTGATAAATTACTCTTTGATGAAATTTTAAATATCCCAACTTTTAAATAAGTGAGCTAAGCAAACGCGCTTGCATGTTACACTATGTATTTTTCTAACTTTTTTTATTCTGGTTTACCATATCTCATTTCAACTATGGTCAGCAATGTGTCTACAACACATAAACCTTTCCTACCCTAGCATAGTGTGTATATATAGTGTGTATATACAGTAACAATAAACCCAAATAGTTTTACGATATTGTACATTAAAAACCAAGGACCATGTGGCGTTGGTTCATGTGAGGAGTCTCCCTTGCCTGCTGCCCAGAATGAAAATCTGAAGCTGTAAATTCTACTTCAGACATAAACATGCGAACATGAAGCAGAAAAGATTTCCAGAGGTGCTTCTTATCACACTGTGGAGGGATGAGCCTGTGGCTAAAGTGTTCCAAGACAACGCATCCTGGAGGTGATGAAAGAGATTCTTCATGATGGCATTCAATTTTGCCACTGCTCTTTTAACCACAATGGCTTCCAGTGTGTCTAAGGTTAGCCTTGTGATGGAGCAGGTTTTCCTGATACGTTTGTTTAGGCATGTTGCATCATTTGAACTCAAGTTGCTTCCCCTAGAGACCACAATGTAGAATAATACACTAACTACCACAGACTAGTAGAACATTTCAAGCAAATTTCTGCAAACATCAAAACACCTGAGTCTCCTCAGGAAGTACAGGCCGCTCTGGCCGTTCTTGTACAGCACCATTGTGTTGTCAGACCAGTCAAGTTTGCTGTCCCCCAGGTACTTGTAGTTCTGCATAACATAACATAAACTGCAGAAGTTTCAGAGGGCCACTGACCCACTGAAAGTCCACCACCAGCTATTTTGTCTTGTTGATGTTAAGCTGCAGGTGCTTCTTCCTGCACCACAGGACCAATTTCTCCATAAACCTCCTGTACCCCAACTCAACTACACTATTGATGCAGCTTATGATGGAGGAGTCATTTGAGAATATCTGTAGATGGCAAACGCTGGTATTATACTGGACATCTGTTGTGTAGAGGGTAAACTGGAAAGGAGACAGGACAGTTCCCTGAGGGGCTCCCGTATTACACACCATCATTTCTGACACATGGTACCTGACCTTCACAAACTGCTGTCTGTCAGGTAGGCAGGTTAGAAAATGGTATGATCTGGTTTGGTATTTAAATGATTTTATTTAATAAGCATTTTATTAAGAAGACAGACGCTTTAGAATCTTTTTTTTGTTTGTTTGGGAAACAGTGATTCAGCATCTTTGAATATAAGCGAACATTTTTTTTAATAGTTTGAAGATAAGTTTTAGGACATAAAATGAATTCTACTTGAAACATAATGCATTTTCTAAGAAATATGCAGCATTTGTGCATGAATAGCGTAGGCTTGACCTTGAAATGTAAAAGCTACAATATGAGATACCCATTGTCTTTCAATGCAACATTTTGAACAGCTGTTATTGATCTGGGTTTAAACTGAGGAGAATTGCAAAGCCTCTGTTTATAAAGATTCACCTTGAATATATAAAAACTTTGTTGCATATGGCTTTGTGTTAATTAAATAAGTATTACATTTTTGCAATAAACACCTATCCAACAAACATAATGTTAAAACAAAAGTGCTCTTCTCAAAAATACTAGCCAAGAGTTCAAGTGAATGTATCATAAAAGAAAATGTCAACGGATGCTGTGGCTCTGAGTATAGGCTTATACTGCAGGTATACAAAGAGAAAAGCCACGCAAAATGACACCTTTTATTGGCTAACTAAAAAGATTATAATATGCAAGCTTTCGAGTCAACTCAGTCCCCTTCTTCATGCAAGATGTAAGGCTTTTCTCTACATTCATAATGGCTAACACGGTACAACACCCTAGTACTACAGGTATACAAAGAGAAATAATAAATTACATTAATGAAATCCGTGGCACCATAACTTCTAATGTACCACCAATCATGGAATAACAAATCAAGGCACTGTGATTAGGCAGCACATCATGTGCACTTGTCTGATATAGGACTATTTTTAAGACACAAACCGGTTGATTATGTATGGAAGACGAAATTGCATTATGCGGGGGTGAGGAAGCAGAATCAGCCTGGGGCTGGCATATACCCGCATGTCTTTGCCTGCAGTGTACAGAAAATATATCTGCCTGCGGCACAAGCAATCAATGAGACCATGCCCATTTTCATAATGAAATGGAGATGAACTTGAATGGGAAAATAATATATCAAATTACACCATATTAATGATACAGAGAAATGTTGAAAGCAAAATGTCAAATTTGGTAAACCATGTGCCATATTAATAGACGCGTACTGGACCTTGCCCTGTCATATGAAAATGAACGTGGGTGTCTGCCTTGATATTCACTGTCATCTGATGCAGGCATGGCTCCCAATGCTCGTTGCATAAGCCTTGGCAAAGAAATAAAGAATGGATGAATCTTTTGAATATTAGTTTATGGATTGTGCTATGTACTGAACTTTCAATGTTATTTCAATTTTTTATTGAGTTGTGTTCTGATAATGAAGAATGACCTAGTAGACTAAAACCAGGCTGGACTTTTTTCCCAACCAGTTAGCATTGCTGTTATCATATTATAATTATAAATTTGTATACGTTCTCAGTAAAGAGTACTATACAAGAATAACCTAAACTGAAAAACTGCCACATACACTCCCATCAAAGCACATTTGCAAACTAGTGTCCATCCCAACCATTACAACAGCTTTGGATGCAAAGTAGGAATCAACCATTTCACTAGCAACGCTTACTGATCTTTGTGCTAGAAAGTAGTGAGACTCATCAGGTAAGCGTAAATTTCACTATATGCCCAATGCGTGAAACATGAAATTGGACTTGATATTGCATTTATACACCAATCTAAGAAGACTCGGGTCATATGGTGAAGCGAGTCTTCAGGCTCACCTATGCACTGTACAGTGGTGGGGTGCTGAGTACAAGTCTTTTGATATTCAAAGAAAATACTGCAAAATTTAGAAAGCATTTTGGATAGTGATTTTGTTTTGTTAGTCTTGGTGATTGACTTCTACCTGTTTGATTTCCCCAGTTTACAGACCTTGCCTGTTTTTAGACCACAATTCAGGCTGCTCCATTACTTAATTCATCTCTTGTTCTTTTTCACATTTAATGAAATGTGCACATTTGAACATATCCAAGGTGATCAACATAGGAAAACAACAAACGTATGTAAATGAGTAAATGAAAAGCAATTGCTGAAAAAGTTAGGCAAATTAAAATGGTATAGAGGAGTGTTTCGTAAACTATGGGTCGCTGACATCCTAGTGCAAATTCTCTGGTGAGTGATACATTGGCCATCTATTTTTTGTTCTGGTGGTGGTATGTGAAGCAATGCCACTGTGGCATCACAGACAGCCTTCATTTCAATGACAGAAAAATATAATAACTATTAGCCACAACACCATTTTCCACTTTCACAAACAGTGAAATAATCACACAGTCAAGCAAAGACGTGCAGGAATAAGAAGAAAAAGTGACTCATCTGTTTGACAATAATCTTGAAATGCAACTGTTGTCACCACATGATACTGTTCTTCAATATCTAATAATATAGTTGATTTAAACAGTATCATCTTAACTGCACCCATCCTTTAAATTCATGAAATCCGATCCTCCCTAGTGCTTGCTTATTTTTACAGGAATTGACTAAAGAGATTGGGATTTTATTTTTATATCTTTGATTTTTTTTTTTTTTTTCTTTTTTATGTGGTATGCTGGGACTGTAACTTAATGATATGATCATTAGCAGAAGTCAAACCTGTCATTGCTAAACTAATTGTAAAGATCTGACAATATTGCTAGCGTAAAGAGTGACATAAAAAAAAACAGCTTATATCATTGAAAGTACATTCCCCTCGCAAGAGAAATCGATAGACTGCTGAAGACAATTGTGCATCTGCTGCACAAATGAAAACATGGATAGCTACACTTGACTTTGCGAGATTAGGATTTGTAACTTTGTAGTGCTTGCAGGTATTAGCGATTGTACCACTTTTCTATTTTGTGCTTCTGAGAGTCAACTGAAAATGGCTTCATGCTCTTGTGGTAGCTCACAGAGATGAGTTTCGCTAAATAGTAAGATGTAATCTGTCTTGTGGTGCTTATGACATAAAAAACACAGCTATTACTTTGTGAAAGCCAGGTGTTCATTTCAAGCTAAATTAAACTGGACAGCCATGCAAAAGCTATAGTGGAGCTGTTACCAGCAATGGTTTAAATATGATACAACAAGGAATGTTTAACAGCTTTTAGTGTTCATTTAATCTTCCACATTTATATGATGAACAGTCAGTCACCGTCCTTCTCATCCCATTTCCTTGTCCCTGGTATTTTGAGGTACACTTTAACAATAATAGTTAGAAACAAGTCCATCAAAAGTCTCTAACATCTCTTCCACTGCATCCACTGCTTCCTCAACCCAAATTTTGCAGTTATGAGCAGCCCCTTATGAGCAGTTTTATTGACTACTGCTGGGGCCCTTGCCTGGCTGGGACACCTCTGCTATGGAGGGACTGGGGGAGCCAGTGTGGACAGAACACTACCTCCCCCGAAACACTAGATGGCAGCGTACCTCGGACTCCCACAGGGCTTCATGGGAGATGGAGTCCGATACAGTCCTGTTGGGATCCGGGGGCGCCACCAGGGGGTGTCATGGCTGTTCCTGAGCCCATGTGTGCGGTTCTTCCGTGACACCTGGAAGCTCTGCCGGAAGTAGGGCAACGAACACCTGAAGCTCTTCTGGGGGCCTTATATAAGGGACCATTGAATAGTACTGGGTGAGCCAGAGTCGGGTGGAAGGTGTACAAAGCTTGCCGAGGAGGAGGAGGGGAGGAGTAAAGAGAGAGAAGAATTTAGTGGTATTGTGCTATTGTGCTTGTGGGACTGTGGTGTGGGCTAATGGGGACGGGGAAGACGCCCCACATGAGTGAAGAAAAAAATAAAAAACGTCTTTGTTTTTATAAACATGCCTCTAGCATCTGTCTGTGTCAGGTTGGGTAGATGGCACGACCCCGAGAGTTGTTACACTATATTAAAATAAGTATAGGACAGTTCAGACACAAATTTGATCAGTAAAATATTCCAAACATTATTGTTAAAAAAGACAGTAAATCATTATCAACAATTAAACAAAAGGTGTGTATCACCATTTAACACATTTTTGCAAATAATGACCCAAACATCTAAAATGTACACAACTGAACATTTTGAAATGATACCCAGCATTTACTCATGTGAAATACACTTAGCAGATTCATTCTAAATAACAAAGCTGTTTGAAATGCTGAGAATGATAATGATAAACCAGATATCTCATATTACTTGTGAGACATCCTTTCTACTATCTGAATAAATATAGCTGGGTAAAAAAAAAAAAAAATGAGAGCAACTCCATCTGATTTAGATTCTATTGAAAAGCATGTCAACAAATCTGTGAAATTGAAGGCACTATCCGCTTCACTTTGATTTTATTTACTGTGAATATATCCAAATAAAAATAATCTGAGCCAGTGTCTGGGCAGTTCAGTGTTCCCTTTTGATATACAAACACACGCCAATTTAAGTGACCCTTTACATGGCAGCTTTTTTTTTTTTGGAATTCATAAATGCCTTTCCATAGCTTTGATTTATACTTGTCTTTACAACTACGGAAGAGAAAACTATCTTTTTATTACGAATTTAAACATTTTAGACCTAGAGGTAAGTCAAATGTTAAATGTTTGTGAATCCAAAATGAGTCATTTTATTGTTACGATTTAGCAATTCAGTTTCTCTAGTGTCTGCTACTGTATTCTACTGTACATAAGTCTTATGTATTGGTATGTACAGAGTTTTATGTTATGGCCAAATGAATAAAAGTGACATATCCAAATAAATGAATAGAGAATTAGGATAAGGAGATCCACAGGGAAATTTATAGGAACAGTCAGCGAACAAGTAAAAGGCCAGTACCAGGAAGGAAAACTGAGAAGAAACCCAAAACATGATGCCGAAAGAAAGAGGAAAAGTGATCCTTCCTACCAGCAAGTAAATCCTAAATTGGATTGCACTAATGAACATAATAAAGTATTTTTTTTAGGAATGAAAAAGTTTGGAAACTTATGTGCCACCATCTTAAATAGGTAGAGTATAATGACATTAAATGTTAAGGGACTACTTTGTCATAGGGCTGGCAATTAGCTCTGTAATGGCAATAGTATTATCACAGCCATGAATGGATCAGCACAAAATGGCAGCAATGAAAAGAAGTAAGACCTCAGAATGGCAGCATAATGATGTAATCCAAATAACAGAAAAAAAATCGAAAACTACAATATAAGGTGTATATAAGGTCCCAAAATGATAAGACAGTTCTCTCCTTTAGGTTAGTCTTTGTTTTCTGGAAACACAGAGCACATGCTCAAGGTAAAACAAAATGAAACCATATGATGAAATGTCCACAGAACAGCAGCAGTATATGCATAGTTGGTTTAAAAAAAAAAAAAAGCTTCACCATTCCACTCACCAACTGCACCATAAATTCAGTTTGTGCAGTTTGACAGTGACAGAATTCTGCAATGCACAATTAAAGCTAAAAGATCATCTGGAACTTTCACCAGTTATGCTCAGCCAGTACTGCAAAGCATTTTTCCTTTTGTCTTACTACACACTTTCTACTTCTTTTTCTCTGTTTTTGCAGTTATTAAATTTTAATGTGCACGTCTATCTGAATTTCCCAGACAGGGATAATAAAGTTCACCTTGATTTCAACCATTACCTTGACTTTCATAAATGTTCTCTAAAACAGTGGCTGAGTTACTGCGAATTTAAAGAACGCAAAATCAGTGAGCACAGAGGCCTACGTCTTGGGAAAGAGTCCAGGAGGGCGAAGTTACTGAAATGTAGTATTGATGTACATTTAAATTGGTGTTTGTCTTTTGTAGATTATGTTGTTTTTATTTGTAAACCTACTATTGTTGATGGTGGGGATACTTTGTGTTCACCATAATTTAACAGATTCTTAATAATGGAAAAACAACATCTATTTATTTACTTAGAATCACTTCTCTTTGGCAAATAATCTGATTTTTCTTACGTCTGATCAGCCGGTCTCACCAGAGGCTTATTGAACTACAGCATAAAAGAGACCACAGATAAGTGTGAATACCATTCTTAAAGCTTTAGCGCTTTGTGAACAGAAAAAAAAAATGCTTACAATTAGTTAAGCTCTGCCTGCTGCTCCTTATTCTCGTTTTATTTGTGAGATTAGGAAATCAGCAAGACACATAGCAAATCAGATACCGTTATTCTTAATGCAGCATTCCTCTTGATATCGAAGCTGTCCAGCTGAGTAATTTCAGAGTTGCTAGTTTGTGTGACAGAAAACATAGCAATTGCTTACTGGTATTCACTGTCAAGGTCATGCTGCAATGACCTGAGAAAACAATTTATTTTAAAAATGACATACACAGGACAAAACTGTTTGCTGTGCTGAAAACATGCGTCATGTTATATATATAAAACACAAAAAAATGAAAGTAAAATGACTGGAAAATAATACTAATAACAATACTGAAGACAATAGAAAATAATAAAATATTGTACATTCAGCAAGATGAAATCATATACTGTAAGTACAATGTAAATACACTACACAGTAAAACAATACCTAAGAATAGAGAGAACTCACAGACATTTGTTGTTCTGTTAAAATGTTACAGTAGTGCACCTGAAATAGTGCAAGTTTACCATATTTTGGGTTAGACACAATCAAAAAACAAGGTATTTGGTGTATTTAAAGCACTTACATTTCGGTCTTCCTTCATTTTTAACGCACATATCCATTTTTAGGATCACACAAAATCATTTTAGATTAGTGAATCAACCTGTTTTTTATTTAGCACCTTTTAGACAGTTTACATTTCGGGGTTGAACAATGCAGCATTCTCAAATTTACTTAATCCACATTTTCTGCAGCTTGGTAGGTGGGAGCCGGCCCCCGCAGAATCGGGCACAAGTTAATAATGAGCTCTGGACAGGACATCAGTCCTTCACATAGCCCACTCATAATTCACCTGATAAAAATTAGCAGACACATCTTTGGGGAGGTTGGAGGAAAACATGATCATATTGTGCAGGTTCCACATGCACCAGGTGAGGTGTCATTTACTGTGAATCACCAAGGGCAAGGGAATGGAATCCATCTCTGCTTTTGTGATGTTTGCTTCTTAGCCAATAAACTATTGCAGGGCACACTGTGACCTCAAAGTGTTTTGTTCCAGCTAACCAGGTTATATTTCAGCTGTAAACAGCCACCTTACTTAATTGACCTTTCTGCTTAGTGTCGTTTTTGTCTTCATTTTATTCTGTTTCTTCTCACAGATAGTAGTTACCACAGATATTGCTTTTGAGACCACTTGTCTGCCTGAAGTGTCTATAGCTGGAGTTACAGCACACTTCTATTAAAAATGTGTAAAAGGCTGTTGATTTCATTGCATTGTAAATGCCTTGGTAATATAAAATTAACTATACATCTGAATTCAGATTTAAAGATGAATACATAACGTGGTTCAAGAATTTTGAAAACAACTAATGCACTACAGCTTAATAACAGAAGCATACTTCAGATAAGTATGTAGTTCAGCATCAGGAATCAGAGTGGTGCTACTCTTCATATATATGTATATATATATATAAATATATTTATAAATTATGAAAATCATTTATTGTTGTGCCCTCATCCTTATCTAATATATACCTTTGCAACTTATTAATACAATTTTTAGTGAAAAAATAGCAGGAGACCTCTTCTGGAATTGTTGAAATTTACAAGAAAAATAACTGTTCATGCTCTAAAGGTGCAAGGGTAAACATTTCTGAAAAATAAAGGTAGCCCGCTGCGAGTGAGTATGGATGAGTATGTGAATGTGCCATAAAATGAGGTTGGTTTCTGATAAACTATACTTCAAACAAGAAGAGCTGTGTCATGTAAACATACGAAAATTTTTGTGTGTGTCTATTTGGCTGTTGTCATTATATCTAGCATTTTTCTTTTCAAGACAAGACATTAAACGGGGTCCCCTAATGGATCCCCAACTCTTTTGTTTTCTACTTGTATATTTTTACTATAAAAATAAAGATAAATTCATTATCATCTGGGTGTACACAGGTTAGCCATTGTCTCTCGACGGTCCTGGGCATTCTTTGACATCATCTGACACTACCTCCACCAATGATTTCTTTGGCCTTCTTTTTGACACCATCCCCTCCACCTGAATTGTGGAGCACCTTTTCACCCAAATATCCTCTTACCATTCGCTCCACACACCAAAACCATCTAAGTCTGTTTCTCCCCAACAAAACATCTACCATTTCCACACCAGGTTCTCTTAACTCAACATTTGCATTCTTCTCACTTACTAGCCGACTAGAAATTTTGTCAATTTGCAGGCAACCTAAGAAAAGGAATTGTCGCTAATGGATCAGTCTCATGAGGCACAGAAAAATCCAACTTCCAACTGCGAAAAAAAAAAAAACCTGCCCTGTTATTATGCACTTAACTGTCAAAAGGGTGATGTTGGTGATTATCGGTGGTTGCAGAGCAGTGCAGGTAGTATGCCCAACCTCAGGCTAACAGCATTTTGGTTCATATCCCACCATGTATTCCTTTTTTTTTTCCTTGATCTTATTTATGGTTTGTATACAAACATACAGTATTTATCAATGCTAGTAGGTGATATCAAAAATGGTTTATTTATTACTACAAAATTATCTCTAACCGTTGAGATATTTTCCACATTGTTCTAAAACATTTAGGATATTCACACTTCACAGTCATTATTTCTGTTTCTTTTGCATTAAGATGTGCATTTATTTTATCTCTATATCATCTGGATATAACATTATAATTGTATAACATAATTTGTTTTCCTTTGAACTTTCCATTGCTGTCTTTTGCATTCTGTAGTTTAAATTGATTATATTTCTAATGTCTCTTAAGAAATCAGAACCATCATTGTCTCTATCTATCCTGCAATGTTCTTTATTAGTTTGCATAACTGACTTGCTCCAGTACACTTAGTCAGTTGAGAGTTAAAAATTATTACTCCAAATCATAAGTAGATTATTAATATTCTATATATTTATCTGTTGCAATTTATACTATCATGATAAACCTGTTATATATTGCACGAAATAAATTAAATGGTTTGCATAATGTAAACATTAATTGCATATACTCTACATCACATTTACAGATATTTATTCATATATTTTTTATCTATTGTATGTACAGGAGAGATGGGGATGCAGAGTCGCTGCCTCACTGATCCTGTGCACTAGTTTTGAGCACCATGTCCAGCTTTTGTGTATGTATAGAAGGTTTTCAAGTCCAGTTTTCCAACCACAATGCAAACTTTGGCATGTTCAGTTAACTGTCTACATTAAATTGGCCCTGTGTGATTGTGGCATCCTGCTCATTTCTGCTAGTTGACTTGTGACCCTGCTATGTTATTTATATAGATTTGTATGAATATATAGATATGATATACATATACGGTATAGACACTCCCTCTCTCTCTCTCTCTCTCTCTCTCTATATATATATATATATATATATATATATATATATATATATATATATATATATATATACACTAGCTATGTAAGCCCATGCTGTAAAAGCCCTGCTTCCTACAAACAATGGATTTTGGCACTTCAATCAATCAATCGCATTGGTTGTGCATTTTTCTCAGTGGTTTCATTTTGCTGATGTATTCATCTCACTTGTGTATTAGCGGCTAAGTGAGTTTATCTTTTCTGGGTGGTTTCACTTTGGTGAAAGAATCCATTTCTTGGAGCACTTCCAGGCAGGACATACACAAACACACTTCCACACATAGATGTTTATATATAAGATATATATATATATATATATATATATATATATATATATATATATATATATATATATAGTGAAGTTTTTGAGACCCTTTAAGCCCCCCAGCGGTGCGGTGCTCCGAAATTCAACGCAATGTCAATGCAGGCAGGGATTCCTGGCCCCATTACTCCTTGTTTGCTGTGACTATGTGTATAAAAGAGGTCGCTCCAATTTGAATAAAGACCTTGACTGTGCCTGTTTTGGTTGGAATAAAGTTGTTTTTCCTGAAGCCCATGGACTCCGTGTCTTTTCTTGGGTTCAAGACAGTGACTCACGGCTCACAATGTATACATATACACACACATACATACTAAATGACATCTGTATATACACACACACACATATAGGTATGCACACACACATATATTCATACTACATGACATCTGTACCTTACAATTACACTAACTGTTGCCTCATTTCTGACTAGGCTGCTTATAAGATACAAAAAAAAAACCACCCTGAAATCTATGTAATGTGTAATATTCAAGGATTCTATTTCACTAAACAGATGGAGCTGCTCATGTCATCATCAAAGCAGCCTTATTTAAGCTGACAAATGTAAGCTGGAACAGTTTCTGAATTGTTCATAAATGTAGTGCTTATGCATCTTTTCATCCGTAAAGAGGTAATGTGATTGCAGCCATGGACCATATTACTAATAAGAATAGTGAAGATGTTGAGATTTTAAGTTTACTGCAGAAAGGTTATGCATCCCCTTTATAGAAATGAGCTCTATTAACAGATCTATCACTCATAAAATGTTATTCGGTATTGTCATGGAAGCGTGTATTATCAAAACATTTTAAATAAGACATCTTTTCCCAAATAAAAAAACTGCTAACTTTTTATCCATTTCATGAGCTTCTTCATTATTATATATTTTTTTTTTTTGTACTTGCTGCCCTACTGAATGACTAATCCCAATAGATCACCATTCATAACCATTCCTCTTCTGAACGGTGGATCCCAGCTCTCGGGAGCATACAATAGTTATGGTTCTTTATAGACAGTACACATTGAACAGGAAAAGTCTTCCATAACTACTAGGAGCACTCTGGTGAAATCTTTATGGCTCTAAGAAATTTTCATCCATCCATTTTAAAAATGACATTTTCACCTTATATGGAAGCAACATTTAGTGACTGCTGATTATCTGAAGAGGCAAAATTTAATTCAGTGATCACTTCTCATTTGATAACTTTCTTTTGTTCTTATGTTGACCAGCAGGTCAGCCAAACGAACAACAAAGTGGATGTTAATAAAATGCTGTAAAAAACAAGCTTATAAGGCAACTCGCTTTTGTGCCTATGTCTGTGTGTTGTGTTTGCTCCTGACTGAATCAACCCTGATAAATATGAAAGCATCTTTATGGTTTAATAAATTTCAAATGTTGTTTGCATAATCCATCTTATTTTGGGATGTACTTTTGATAGAGTACTTGTAACGTAATTGATTACAAGCTGAATTTCTGCCTCAGACACAGTATGCAGCCCTAAGCAAGTCACTTATCCAGTTCTTGTGAAGGATCTTGGGCTAGTGCTTGCTATAGAAAGGTGCTATACGAAATAAGACTTGCTTCTGTTTGGAACAACATCAGAATAGAGTTTTGGTACATTAGCAGACGAAATGCAAAAACAAGATTTTCTATTTACTAATTGTTAAAGGAAAAATAGATCTAAAAGTACTTTCCATTGATTGTGAAGCATATCATAGAGAGAGAGAGATCAAGAAAGGCGTCACTTGTATGAAGTTCGCTAGCTGTGTTTTGGACCAAACCGTTTTATGTGATTCGCACTGGCAATTGTTTTGTGTCACTCCGACTTTGGGAACATTCATACCACACAAGGTGGAATTAGACCACCATTTTGTTAATAATTGCACTTTAGTCAAAAGAAGGTGCATATCCATGGACAGCCAGCTATATGCTCAGTCAAACTTACATAACATGTAAAAGATGGCTATAATTATCATGACGTCAAATACATCAATTAAACAAAAAAACTAAACCAGAAGTATATTTTAGCAAAGTAATTTGTAAAAAAAAAAACAGGAAACCTGGTGGTCTATCCTGATATTTATCTCTCTGTCTGTGCTGTAGGATAATTTACTACAGATCTTGCTCTTGCTGTTTTGTACATTAATGAGTAACTCAGCAGAAGCAATGAATAACACAAATTGCTCCAGAATTACTGTATAGTACTTCTGCAGAGAAATAAATAAAGGCCACATACTGTATATTGTGATTATTTATCTAAGAGCTCCTAACTTTTTATTTGTTAAAAAAAGTGAGTACTGGTAAAGACCTGGGCAGTTACTAACAATTATTTAAAAGCCTCATTTGGACACTGACCTCTTATACTTTAATCTTCACTGACTGAGAAAGATGTTTATGACAATAGCATTTACAGTAACAAGTAAAACCTAATGATTTTAGTTTTCTTGCCAAATCCGTTAATATGTGATCAAATTCAATACTATATGGAAGTCCTAAATACTTCAAACAAAGGCTGGACTGCTTAGAAAAATGAAAGTAAAATATAAAAATGAAACTCAATTTGAATGCCTCTGTGAATGTGATCTACTAGTTAGCAAGCAAATTGGCTGCTTTAGTAACTGGAACTGTGAGAGATAAAAAATAATGAAGCTGAACAACGGCAGACTCCTTATCCTTTCCCAATTTAGAGGTAAAATATAAGTTTAAATGGAGATAATTTACTGTGTTGCATTTAAGATGTGAATATATTGTATTATCGACGTTATTGAAATGTGCGCTAAATCACAAAGATCAATTATATGAAATGGGTTCCATATAGCTATGCATTTGTTCTTGTGACCTGCTTATCTGGTGCGTAGTGATTTTTTTCCCCATTACAAATGGAATATTAAGCAAACCTGTACAGACTAGCACTCCCCCGAAGTGCACACCAGCACACTGACATCGGGGTGAAACAGAGCTGAAAATGTACTTGAACGCTCGCGTCCTTGAGATGCGTGGAGAACGCGGGGTGACCGGAGAAAAGCTAGACAGGCACGCGGACAACGGAAAATCCAGACCGGCCAACACAGCAAACTGCTACACGCCAACTTAAACTGCGTGGGTATGAGTGCGTTGAAGTGTGCTATAGTGTCAACGCCGCTCAAGGATCGCGGCATCAGCGTCGAGCAGTTCCGAAGTAACGGCGTAGTACACTTTCGTTCATTCCACCTCAGGCACCCGGGAGGCCGGAGGTTATCCCGGCGGCACTGGTGGCAAGGCAAGCAGCAGCCTTGGGCGAGGCGCCTGCCAGGGCACTCTTACACACACATACGCACACATTCCTTCGGACTGGGCCGGTCATCCTAAACACACACGTGGAACTGCCAGGCAGCCGCGCTAATGACTGTGCCACGATATCTTCCACAGTTTCCAGTTATAATTTAATACAGATATATGTAAACTTTACTGCAGTATATAGCTAAGTGGCTAACGTGCCGTTGAAATCGTGTTCGCCTCTGTATGAGATGTGTTTACTTGTAACTTAGATGTATATCCGACCATATTTCCTTTACTTGAATGCCGGGTTGCTGGTATTACTTAAAAATTACGAACAAAGAAATGATTCACGACCTCTTCTGATAAACTGAGGTGGCGGAGAATAACAACGCCACGAGAAAGAGAATAGTGACCTCTAGTGAAAAAAAATATATGAGTAAACAGTTCCGAGTCTACTTTCATTTAAATAAGAGCACGTTTAAATTTAAAATCCAATACGTTAATTATGAAATGAATGGCTTTGTGCGGAGTATTTGCTTTAAAATGTAGTCGTTTCTTATTTTCCCATATATGCAGCAACAAAGTTCAGAATTCTTTTATTTCTTTCTTTCCCATTCTTTCTTATAGCCTTAAATTTCCACTGACACCTATATCTCTTTAACTTAATTGCATATTTACAAAGAAAAAAAAACAGATATTTCTTCATCTTAAAATGACAACAGGATAAATGTGTAAATGAAGCTTGCTTTGTGTGAAGTAACTGAAGCTCAGCAATGCACAGGCGAACGAGAATTTCCCGAAATAGTGTGGATGGGGAATTTAAATGTGCACTGCTATATAGCAGTTTTGATTCTTCATTTATAAATATTAAACAAAAATAACAGAATGAAAGAAGTGTTGCTATCATCGGTGCAGTTTGCCTGTGCACTGCTGTCTTTTAGTACGTTTAAACACTTTGTGCAAAAACGCAAAAATTGCATACAAACTCGTAACCATTTGTGCCACTTCCTTTCTAAAGGCACGAGTAAACTGGACATTGAGCTACCGGCTTGCCCAGTGCTGTGAATTATTAAGTGATCACATTTATAGTACACGTCGCAATAAAATAAATTAAAGCACAGTAATTAAAAGTGTAGTGCAATATAAAATACATTTGTTCTCAAGGGGTGAATTACACGGATTTGTGGTATTTAAATTTACTGCATAGTTTCATTTACACGTTATTTGCAAGAAAGTAAATGTTTGTTATGTATAAAAGACTTTTGACACTACCTTCGCTGGAACTGTGGCAAACGTCGACGATAAAATATATGCTTACTGCCACTTTTTCTTAATACAGAGAGATGTTTAATTGCTATATACTGTGATCAAACACCAGCTATGAGCAAACAAGTCTACCGTTATATGACTTTAAAGAAAGGGCTTACAGTAACCCTGCATGAACGATTTAGTTACATCTCACTGACACACACGCATACGCATACACACACACACACACGCATATATATATATATATATATATATATATATATATATATATATATATATATATATATATACACACAGGTCGGCAATGTGAACTTTATTTAAATTGTAAGGTAATCAATTACTATGCAAGCCTTGGTAAATACTCTTAAGTGTATTCTGCCCTAAGGTAAACATGAATGAAATGTAGTAATGAACTCATCAAAGGAATCATACAACACTACTGATCTCTTTCTTATACGCCACACAGGCAGACGTATGTTTAATTTAAGAGTGCACGTTTAACGCTTAACGGGTAAGTATGCAGGCAGAGCTGCGTTAGAAGTACTCACAGATGTTAGCTGCAGGTGCAAGGCTGCAGACACCGAACACCACGAGGCTGAAGATGCAAAGCGAGTAGTCAGATTCCATCTTCCCCACCCACGAGTACATATTATCCGGAATAAGGTAATCCGTTTGGTACAAAGTATGTCCAGAATTTCCACTGTTTCGCTGTCCGTAGGACTGATTTCTGCACTTTACTCAGGAGCCAGGGCAGTGGTTGATATAACAATTAAGACACTCCCCTCACAGTGGCTCTTAAAGAGGTAGCGGCTTTCTCCGAGTTTTCTTGTTGGGAACGGAGAACTAGTCTGACTGCTCAGGCTGAAGTTCAGGTTCAGCACTGGCTGTGTGGACAGCTCCGCGCAGCCTGCCGCATACTCAAGTCTCCACCCAATGAGCGAACACGCCTCTGGCTGACTCAGAGCTCCGTTCTTTCGGCGCCTCTGAAAACATACATTGAAATAGAGCGATGCGAGTGATTCAGGACTCCTTCACTCAGAATTTATCATTATTTCCAGCACAATTTGTCAGGAACACGGCCACTAAATTAAGAATAGCATAGATCATTTATTGTTTTATGAGGTAAATATGGAGGCGCTGACATTTAATGATTTTTAGAAAGGCCCACTTGTGCACCTCAATTAAGTTTACGACTAGTTAACCCGTTGAAGTGAAAATGAGCACATAGATGTCAACAGACCTGTTTGAACATTTTAGAAAATGTATGCAATCGGAATTTTCATTAACGTATTTAATTCGTAAATATATTTAGACATTTTCTTTATTGTTACTCATATTTCTCTCAGCATCCCTTCAAGTTATTTTATGAAACTTCGGAAATGAAGGACATTTAGAATCCAACAGGTTTTATAAGAATATAGCCGGGCATTAGTGTGTCTGAGTTTTAATATAACATAAAATAATGGAATGTTTTCTTTAGGGAAGTAGATATGCAATTTAAGTGAAGTAATCATTATGACAAATCATGTTTACATGCAGCTTTAATGTTATGCAACTAAAAAGAATGCTATAAAAACTCTCCTACAATTTGAAATTAACATTTTTAGTAAGTGATAACATGTTCAGACTTATTTGATGGCTCTTTTTGTGCAATTTTACTTTATACCACACTATATAGTAAACTAGCTGAAATACCCAGCGTTGTCTAGGAGAGAAAAGTTTTTTTTTAATTGTTTGAGAAAAACATAATTTAAAAAACCATAACTTTAAAAAAAAAAAAAAATTAACAAACAATAAACCTGGGTTCGCTTGCCGGGTCCTCCTTGTGTGGAGTTTGCATGTTCTCCCCATGTCTGCGTGGGTTTTCTGCGGTGGGCTTGCGCCCTGCCTGAGGTTTGTTTCCTGCCTTGCGCCCTGTGTTGGCTGGGATTGGCTCCAGCAGACCCCCGTGACCCTGTAGTTAGGATATAGTGGGTTGGATAATGGATGGATGGATAAAGACTCACTAATGTGCTTGTCTTGCGGTGTTGGTTGTATGTATGTTATCATCCAGTTGACGTTTGGAACCGGCCAACTGTATTTAATTTGAAAAGCAACAGGGGCGCGCTGGTGCTCAAACATAAAGAATGCTGGCAGTCACCTGGTATATACTAACTGTGTAAGCCGGGATCCTATAAAGTATTTAAATTGTCAGAACTACTCTGGGTATCTCTCTGCTAGAAGGATTCATGTTGCCGAAGTGCTTGCATCGTTTGTGCATTAGCAGGTAAGCGATTGTCTTTCTTAGGAGGTTTCCTTTTGCCGGTGTACTGACCTTGCTTGCGTATCCTCGGAGCTGGAGCACTCACCCCAACTCAATGTCTCACTTCTGGGCTGGACAGACACACACACTTCCACGCGTAGAACTCTATTTAATTTCAAAAGCAACAGGGGTGCGGTGGCATTTAAACATAAAGAATGCTGGCAGTCGCCTCCAGTTTGCCCTCTGGTGGTCGTTCCAAGTGTCAACTGGATGATAACATGCATACAAGACCACAAGATCACCCCCCACCCTACAGTATTTTTAGTCGACCAATGAGGAACATGTGTACCAAGTTTTATGAACATCGCTCCAGCCATTTGGACGTGATGTTGGAACATATGTACATAAATTGACTTTTATATATATATATATATATATAGATGTGTTTTCCTTCAACAACGTATTTTATTTTCAATACATTTTAGGAATACCGCTAGTTATTTGGAGTAAAGAAAATGTCCTCACTCAGATAAGTTGCTCTAACCAAAGTAAAACACATTAAAATATCTATGCAGTCATATTACTAATATATTAAGAAATTCTTTTAAACTTTCTGTAGCATTGTGAGATGATACATTATATAAGCAAGATTTAGAAAAGATTAAGTGGAATGAACAATGCAAAGTAAATATATCAAAAGGTCAAGATGTACTACAGAGATTTTAAAACAACTGAAGAAAGTGATCATTTTCAGATAAAACAGAAGAACAAAGCAGAATGATTTTTAGAACTGGCAAAACAGTAAGGCAGTGAAAGGAGATTGTTGCATGTCTAGTACAAATCCACCAGCGAATTAAATTTAAGGAATTACTATGAGGATTTTCTCAGATGCTGAAAAGGCATGAACAGTATGCGACAGGAATCATTTAATAAATTATTTGAAAGATGAAGATCTTTCTAGAAAAAAAGGTTTCTGTTATCTGCTAAAAAATGCAACCGAGACTGTAAAAACAACCAATTACAACATATTAATCACATTAAGTAAAATGTTTAAACCTAAGAAGTTAATGAAGTATAAAATATAATAATCTTTTGGAAAATGAGTTTCAGGCAATAGCGCTGGTCTTTCTTAAAGGGCATTTTGTTCTTGTCTTATCCGTGTCATTGCAAACAGTAAATTCGTAGCTCCTGCGCTCATTCTATACACATTGCAGTCCAACTAATTTGGAATTGCAGGGCAGTGTTACGGGTCAAATACACAGTTACGTTTACTTAGTCCAGAGAAAGCTCTGCACGCCTGCATTTTACATACAGTGCAATGATGTCGGAAGACTGAAATGGAATCAAAATGAATGTGTAGTAATGACAAACTCACTTTACACTCTGAAATAACTAAACTTGGCCTTAAAATGCAACATACTTCTTAAGCCCAAATAATTTAAGAAAGTGCGAAGTTTATTAAACTTACCTTAATGGCTAGTCATGTGTGAATATAAAGATAGAAAAGAGAGACGATAAACTTAAATAGTAATATTAAAATAAAACACTACAATTACTGAAGCAAAGTAACAAATATATTCACAGATATAGAAATTATTGAAAAAACAAGTAAATATTTTATTAAATTAACTTTATTTCCAAACAGGTTTTTTTTTTTCCTGGCTCAAAAAGCTTGTAATGCCTGAGGCACTGCTTGGTCCTCTGAGTGGACTACTGCCTCCTGCTCCAGATTGTCCATCTTTGCATATAGTCATATGATTTGGATTTCTCCTGTTTCACCACATTTTCTCTGGAAATTATGCAAAAGGCATAGAACTGTTTGGAAATTAAGTACAGTACATTGAACAATATATTTGCTTGTTTAATCAATGTTTTCTATATTTGTGAATATCTTTGTGACACTGCTTCAGTAATTGTGGTGTTTTACTTTACTATTTATATTTAAGTTTATCTTCTCTCTTTGCTATCTTATGTAAATATTATATATTATTATATATATATTTATATATTATTGTATATACATACATATACATCCATCCATCCATTGTCCAACCCGCTATATCCTAACTACAGGGTCACGGGGGTCTGCTGGAGCCAATCCCAGCCAACACAGGGCATAAGGCAGGAAACAAACCCCAGGCAGGGCGCAGCCCACCACAGCATACATATATATTGTCATAACAAATAGATTGACTCCAAATCATCACAAAGGGTTGGGGAATAGCCTCATATAATGTCCAGTGGACAGGTCAAAAGAATTTGAAATAAAGGGTTCAAAATAAACATTCAACACATAAACAGGTAAGGACGGGGTATTTATACAAAAAACCAAGATGGCCATAGGAAATGATATGGGTGGAAGTGATGTCATCACAGCGGGTCCGGAAGTGACATTATTAACGGAAGTTGTGGAACTGCCATTTTGGGTTCTGGAATGGGGTAATTTTATTTTTCTTCTTTGCTTCTGAAGAGAGAGAGAGAGGTGTTGGTACCTTTCAGTGACCCTTTGTCTCACGATGTTTTACTTATCTTGGGGTTTGCTGACTGACTCCTAACCATGTAGTAGTGAAACAAGACAAAATTTAAAAATCAATAAAAATTTTTTAAAAAGTAACAATTTTTAATGAGAAGAATTTACATTGATAGCTTTTTTATCTGAGGGCATCTTAATATACAATATTTTTGGTTTTGCTATCAGGAGCGAGAATGTAGCTGTGATCTCTTTGCCAAAAATGTAAAAAGTTGGCAAAGGTATCTCAAGCCAAGCGGGAGGTAGGTACGCTCTGACCTGAAACGTTGCCACTGTATCTGATCGTGTTCAGCTCTGATGGGGAGAAGTGCACGTGGCTGCGATATCTCTGCCAATGAGCAGCTACCCTCTAAAGCACACGTAGCTGAGATCTCTCTCTCTCAAAAACTTCAAACCTTACGCTTTAACAATCTCTAGATGATAATGTCTGTTGAACAAGCAGATATCGTTAGTTAAGCGGAGGCAAGGTACACTCCAAAATGAGGTGAGAGCTAAAGCGATTCGAACGGAGGCTGGCATGTGAGTGAGGATGGCACCGCCCTGTATCTATTCGTACTAACAAATTGGTGCCACAACCGAACTATAATACTTAGTGTGATGAGAGAAGTCACAAAATCAACTGTAATGTTCGAGCAAATTATAGAAAAAAACTCGATCTAAATCTGCTAAGTAGTCCTTTCGTGAAAAGCAGACAGACAGACAGAGAGACGTTGGATTTTATATATATAGAGATATATTTGTGTGAAAAAGGATTGATCTCTATTTGGTTGCTTAGTGACAAGTGAACCCTTGAGTTCAACGAGAATTCAAAAATTTTCAGATATTTCATCAAAATCGTCAAAATGCATTGAAGTCAAAGGGGTAGGAAAAACTGAAGAATTTTGAGGGGTTTATAATTGTGAAATGGTATTTTAAGCATCCATGAGGGCTATGGAAGTGTCTGCCAACTATGCTGATCTGATTATTGTGGCCAGAAATGTGACCTCAGCTGTGAGGCAATGTCAAGTTATCTGGGTTTGCTGCATCAATGTCTGCCCAAACTTTGGAAAAGCCTGACTAAACAAGACACATGGAACAAGTCTTTCCCTTTCACCATTGGATTCGCTTTTAGTGATGAACATTAGTAATAACGGGAACAGGAGTAAAGAAAACACAAATTTTCATTCATACTATTCGCATTTTAATATGCATATACACTCTTTCGTTGTTTCTAATAGTTACTAAAAATAGCAATGTTTACATGATATTGTGCATTAGTTTTAACTACTAAACTTTTTACATAAGTAACTGCTATCACTGGTTTTAAATATGTTTCACAACAAATAAAAAGTTTTTAACATACTAGTGATGTCTCCAGAATTAACTAATACATTGAGCTTTTAAATTCTTCCATGACACTTTTATCTATTCATTTTTTCTTTCTCCATTTTCTTTCAACAACTGAGTATGTCTTCTGTGTATGTGGGGGCACCACCCCCAATCGCTGGAAGCAGCCACTGAACCTCCTCACCCATGAAACATTGCGCTAAATCTTTCTTTAAATAAATATTCACCAGGTCTTTCACTACTTTTTCCCTTATTTTTTTTTTCTTATGAAATTAAATATTAACAACCACTGCACCACAAGATACTGTACCATTATATTCAGAGTCCTTTCCCTCTCTACTTGCATCTCCTGAGCACATATCACTACAACTAACATACACCTGTACAACCTGTGATGTAAAAATTTATTGTTTCATACCTAGAGGGGCTACCCCTGTCATCGCCTGATCTGCGCTTCATACCAAAGAGCATAAAATGCTTAGCCTAGCAGTGAAGATACAGCGTACAAAAAAACTTTGCAGAATATTCTCAGTTTTTTTTAACTAATGTATCCTTCAAATGAACATACTGCAAGTTTTTTTTTCTTTTTTTTTAAACTCATGTGTGGTGCAAATCCAGCTGGAATACCAATTAAGTAGTGACATCACACATACATGTATATACCGTAAATTATTCACATGTGTGCAAAGCAGATCGGCCAGCATTGTAAACTGTGAGGTCAAGCATGCTTACTGTACGCATGCGTGAAAGTTCTGTGTGTGCATCAATCGAGCAGGTACCGCAAATTGGTATAGTGGCATCCACATCCAAAATGGCTGCTACAGCTCCGTGATGTTATGCAGGACTTGCAAAGCTTAATGGGGTGCTGAGAAAAAGAGGTTAGTCCCCAAACCTGCCACACTGTGAATTTTCAGGGAAACATTTGCTGAACGTGGTGAGCAGTAAACCCAGCAAATTTGCTGCAAAAAATACTTTGCCAAATTAGGTTAATCAACACTATTTACATTACCAGTCATTACTGCTTACCTCAAAAGAGTTAGCCAAAATTAACTTTGTATTAGGTATGTGAGGCTCATTCCTAAATATCAATTTCAATCAAATTATATTTATTCTGCTTTACTGCCAAAATCTTGCCTCCATTCTTTTGACATCTGCTATTTCTATCACAGGGTCACAAGAAACTGGAACCTACTTTGGTTGCGTTCAATGGTGACTCACTCACTTATCCCAAGTCAGTTTAGACCTGCTAATTAACATAAGACATTTTAATTGGAAAATGGAAGTACTTAAAGAAAATATACACAGCAACAAAGAAAATGTCAAAAGTCGAGAGAGACACTGGACAGGCCTGGAATTAAACTTAAGTCTCTAGAGTCGTCAATGCAATCTATTACAATGGCAAAATTCTAAACTTTTTCCTTCATTATTAATACTTACTGTACTGTCTTCTTTTGCCTATTTTACTGAGCTGTAAATGACAGATCTGTTTTTGAAAAGAGCTTAACTTTTCTGTTAGTACTGTCAAAGGCATTAGTCATTCTTGACTTGCCTGGATCACAGGTGGCTGGCTTAAAAGCCAGGGCCAGATACTCTTAAGGTCAGCTAAAACGTCTCAGTTTCCAAGATGGGCCCCTCTTTGTATTGCAGTCTCTGCACCTTCAGATAAATGATTGATACTAGACCAAGTAACATTGCAGAGATACCTCTTAGCCCAGGTTTATACCTCACATGATGTGATGCATGCTCCAGCAGACACTCCTGCTACGCAAGCATTTTACTGTTTATACTTGTGCGTGTACTTTACGTAAATCTGGAGGAATCCACCAGGTGGCAATGCGAGATATTATCACGGTGAAAACAGGTTTGGCTTCGCTGTATTGTGAATTGCCTGGAACATTCATTAAATTTCGATGACACCTTGCTACAATATCTCTGAAAAAGATGTTAAATGATTAAATCCATCAATCCAGGCATGTGCCCATTTCAGCTAGCATTGGTCACAAGGCAGAAACAATCCTTAGACAGGGCATCAGCTCATCGCAAGGTGAATACAAGCACTCACATACACTGGCATCATTTTAGTGTCACCAAATCTGCATATTAATTTGGAAGGAAACCAGAGCATTCTGTGGAAACCCAGCAGGAAAACATGTACACTCCAAGCAGGGAATACCAGCGACGTGACTCCCTTCGAGACAGCAGTGCTAACGCTCCGCCACCGTGTCACCCCCATGTGTGAAATTATTAACAGTATTCACTATTTAAACGAAACCAACGATTTATCTGTAAAATGTAACATATACAGTATACTTTAATGCACTTCATCATGAAATTGATATCAAGTATACATCTAGAGATTCTATATTTGCAGAGAGTTGGAATATCATACATTTAATGTGTTCTGTGTGGTGATCTATTGCTGCTTGCCGCTGCTATCAGGTCAGGAGGAAGTCCCAGAAGCTCGTAGCGATTAAAAACTGGGATCACATTTATGATGGTCCACTTTAATGATAAAATAAACTACGAGGTTAAAGTAGACATTTCAAGATTAAAGCCGAAATTTCTACTTTAATCACAAAATACCCCTTTTCACCATGTCCTTTACATTATGTTGCTGTTGTGAAGTTGCAAAAAAAAGATGGTACAAAAGATGGTATGTGAGACTTTTAAAATGTATCGTGTCATTGCGATGGGGCATATGCAATGCTTAAATATAAAAGCACCACGAATGCATCTGTATGTTGGCATTTTGCATTACCACATCGAACCATTCATCAAACATTGAAGCACGCACTTCGATCCCATAGGATCCACATAGCGACTTTCTGTCACATGTAGATAGTAAACAGAGACTCTGACGTCACATTCCAACTTTTTTCACACCGCGCTCCGCAACTTTTTGCTGGTACTGCAACTCGCACACGCGTCACGTTAATTTCTGAGGACCTGGGGCCTCATGTATAACGCCATGCGTAGAACTCGTACTATAACATGGCGTAAGCAAAAAAGCCGAAATGTGCTACGCACAGAAAAATCCAGATGCAGGAATCTGTGCGTACTCCAACTTCCACGTTCTTCCGCTACATAAATCCCGATCAGCGTGAAAACTAACGCTCGTGCACGCGCTTTATGTAACGCCCCAACTCCTCCCAGAATTACGCCTCTTTGAATATGCAAATGAATATAAATCGCCCTTAAGCTCAGCCTTCTGTGAAAAGACATTGGGAAAAGCACGGGAGAAAATACAAGAATTTCATCGAATACCAAGTGGAGGCAAAGGAAAAACATACTATTTGTTCAAATAAACCATGGTATAATCAACAAAAGGAAGTTGATCGAGTGACATAGCATGTTGGAGAAACTTGGAAAGCTCAAGTTCACAAAATCACACAGTGCCGGAAATAAAAAAGAAGTCACATATCAAAGTCGCCGTGAAAAGGCGAGTTGTAGCCCACTGTCTGAGTGTCATATGAAAGCTTATTAGGGTACAAAGAAAAAAGACGCACAGTGGGGAAAAAGCACGAAATGTCAACTTCAATCTCAACATTTCCACTTTAATCACATAGTTTATTTTGTCATTAAAGTAGAACATCATAAACTTCATCTTAAAATCGTTTAATTAACCGGTTTCTCAAATCACATCGTAATTAAAGTAGCACGTTAAATGCTTTGTTTTGTATGTGATCTTCTATGTGCTCTATGTGTGTGAATCACTACTTGCTTCTTAAACAGGCCCTCTTCCTCCAACTGGACACAGAATCCATTACATTCGTGATATTACAATTCTCTGAATAACTAAAATACTGAGATGTATACGTGATATTATTTTTATGATGATAGGAGTTAAAGCACGTTATTAAACATGGGTTTCACGGCGCAGTGATTGTGTGCGACCTTCGATGAAATAATTTATTGCAGCAGTACTCAGGGGCAGCAATAGGCTTGTGGTGGCACTGGGCAGAAGAAGAATCGGTGGCTCCTTCGCCCGCCAATGTCAGTAAGGTAGCTTATGCACGGTGGATGGCCACGTCCTTTGCAGACACTGCATAGCCGCCTCGTGCTAATGATTTCTGAACCGCAAGGTCCGTACAGGAAAGGCTTTGAAACGTTTTGCCATGGCTGAGACAGCGTGTGCTTGAAGCTGTATACCGATAATTCTCTTTCCGGTCAGCTGCTGCTGTGATTCACACTCAGATACAGTGATATAAATACTCTGAGTGGTGCAGTGAGAGTAATATGGAAAAAGATGATCCGCTGTGGCAACTCCTAACGGGAGGAGCTGAAAGAAGAAGAAGAAAATGCAGTGAGAACGACAAAGCTAAAGCAGTTATGGTATTTGGAATACTATGGCTATTCCCTGGACCATTATATTGTTACAAGTTAATTACAATCAGATGTGTTACACTAATAAACAATATGCGGTTAGTTTCAGTGTATTTATAAAGCCGTGTCAGGAAAATAAGGTGTAACCACACAGGAACAGTAGCATTGCTTTGACGCTGGGTGCCGCCAGTCTGCAAAACCGAGCGGAGAACTTGTGTAAGACAAGGTATGAGGTACTGTGGAAAAGTGCGTTGCTTTACGCCAAGTGTAGGTTTTATACATCGCGATTTGAACATGGAAAAGTTCTTACACAACATTTCTGTGCGTACGCACCATTTATACATGAGGCCCCTGCTCAGAGGACGCATCAAATGAACGCTGGAAACGTGTGGCAGCCATGATGTGTGCGCGTACGCGTTCTGAGCGTGAAGTATAAACGAGCCCTTACAGGTACCATCTGTACACCCAATTTGACCAAGAGCATATATTCAATGGGTGGTAACCTTGACAAATTTTGCCCCAGTTGAGAACCAAGGAAGGGGGCTTATGTTCACCAAAGAAAAAATGGCAAAATGTCTGCCCGTTCATTGAAACCACCACAGACACCCCAGATGTTGCTTCGTCTATCAACTCACAGCTCTCAACCTGTTTCTACTTTCTGCTCGATAACAGAGATTCTTATAGGGGTGATTGTAACAAAGGCTAGAGTGATCCCTTCTACTGCAAAGGGTAACTGGTGCTGAACTGAAAAAAATGCAAGACTGTCTATAAAAAGAGTTGGATGAGTGGTGCCATTAGTCCAAATCTTGCCAAAATAGCAAGTGTCTGAGTAGAGAATGACCATATACTGTATAAAAGCCACATGCTCGCTTTGTTATCGACAGGAGCTGACCCAGCAGGCTTAACCGAGGGCACTGTGTGTAAAAACTTCCAAAAAAAAAAAAACTGCAATACCGTTCACAACTAGAAGGTGAGACAAAGATGAAGAAAGAGACTAAAACAAGGAAAGAAACGAAAGCTGAAGATCCTTCCATATGTCTGGAGTAAGCCAACAAAAAAAGAAACAAAGCATTGTCTACACCAGAATGTAAGTACATCTGCTTTGACTCTGAGAACTATTAATTGTATCTAAACTGACAGAAAAAAGCCAGCTGATGTCAAACTAATAATAATAATAATAAAATAATAAAAATGATAATATATTTTATTAACTGAACCATGTGAAGGATAAGTTTCAGCAATTATAAGTTTCTTCGTAAGTCCAGTAAGAAAGTGTAGAGCATCCACTTGCATATATATTGTGTGTGTGTGTGTGGGGGGGGGGTATGCCAGTGTAGACTAGCTATGAGCAAATAAACACCATAGTGCAGCACTACAAACTTAACCACTAGTTAAGCTAAATAACTTATCCATCTTAATCACAAGAATTGAAACATCAGAAATGATAAGCTGTGAGTCGTCTTCTATAGGAAAGATAGAAGAGAAAATGCTCAACTAAGATTTCATAATTTTATGTTTTGTGCTGTTTGTTATTCTCATCTGTCTATATATATCTAGATACATATACTGTCTATCTACACTATATATACTTGCATATACTGTATCCATCATCTTCTGTCCTTATGTTATAAATACATTGCATTACTTTGTTTATTGTACTGTAATGTTTGAGTTATTTGTTGAAAATATGTCCATTGCCACATCCAGACCAGAACTGAGAAAGTGAAAGAGTTTAATATATACTGTCACTGATTTATGAACCTCATTCTTAACTTGTATTTGATATTTCTGGCATTCCAGCTGGGAAGTGAAACAGTAATGTATTTTTTTGATATAATATAAAGAATTATTTAATTCAATTGTATTCTGTTTGCTTTAATTTATTTAAAAAACTGAACTTCTGCTTTCACTGTTCATTTGAATTGTCTGCTTTGCCAATTGTGCTTTGTCATTTTACAAGTAGGACTTTATTTTGTAGTCTGCCTTTCCTTTCACTTTCTGTTAATTTGTGGACTAAAGTAAGTAGATGATTGTAAGTGACTTTTTACAATTTATGCGTTTACTTGACTCATATAGTCAAGGACCTCTGAAACTCTATTATAAGCTTTTAATGGCAATGGGAATTTTAGCAAAATGTTGAATTCTTGTATCTTGTCTTGCTAATTCAATGGGCTATGTAAGGATTTATACACTTATTTTTTGAGCATATGCTCATGATAGTGAAATTGTAATCAACAATAATGGTTATTTCCCTGAAAAGGTCTACAACACACTTATGGAGAAATGTTTTACATTATTTTAAAGCAAAACTATTACCATACTGTATTAGTTTAGTTTAGAAGTGGCGCTTTGGTGCAGGTCTTTCTTCAAGTTCAACACCTAATTGGGTTTGCACTCTCTTTGTGTCTTTGTGAATTTTTCTCTTGGTACTCTAGTTTACCTCCCATATCCCAAAGACATGCATGTTACATTGATTGTGAAATTGTAAATTGTGTGTGTGAGTGGGTGGTCGTTTTGTGATGGACTAATGCTTTATCCCGGGGAAGTTTTAAATATAACTAATGCTTTGTTCTGTCAGACAATTTTATGTTGACAAGTGTCACAGACCAAAATCTCTTTTAAAAGCTTAACAAAAGAACAGTCATGGACTTTAACAAAGTCAATACCTACAAATTGTAAAATCTTTCACCATAGTTTTAAGGCCAAAACAAAAAAATCATAATGAAACAAAACTTAAAACTAGTATATTTCCTCTAAATAATTTGTTACTTAGCTCAAGCAAAATGTCTCCCACAATGTCACTTTGGGACACTATGAAACATATTCTGCCATCTTTAATATAATGGCCAGCAAATTGTCATTGGTAATAGGGAATGACCAAAAACATTATTACCTGCTGCTTTGCCATAAATACTGCTGGGGGGAATTCCCTAGCGACACCAGCAGGTGGCCCTGCCCCATACATGAACATGATGCAAAAAGCACAATAATTAGTAAATAGCACAATATTAAATAAACAAAGCACATAGAAAACAAAACCTAAAACATAGTTAACAATATCTCTCTATATATAAAATCCAACATGTGTCTGTCTGTATGTCTGGCTGCTTTTCACAAGAGAACTACTTAACGGATTTAAATAGTTTTTTTTCTATAATTTGCTTGAACAAAATGACTGATTTTGCAACCTCTCTCATCGCACTAAGTTTCATAGTTAATTTGTGGTATCGATTTATTTGCATGAATCCGAAAGACACACAGTGGGCTGAGGGGAGGGGAGCGGGCTGAGTGACGGGCCTCTACTTCCTCTTGCGCCAGCCTCGGGGAGTATCTTAAATCCCCTTAGCTAGCGAAAGAGAGAACTACTTATTGGATTTAGATCGGGCTTTTTTTCTAGAACTTGCTTGAACAATCCGGTTGATTTTGCGACTTTTCTCATCGCGCTAAGAATCATAGTTCGCTTGCAGGAGTGATATATTCATGCTAATCCAAGACAGAGGCTGTGGGCCGTGGGGAGGGGGAAGCGTGATGTCAGGAGTCGGGAGCCGAGAGAGGCCCTCCTCACTGTCCTGCTTCACTTCTACGTGGGTGAAGCCGCAGGGGACAGCTAGTAAAATACAAAATAATATCTAAAAACAACAAAAAGACTAAGCAAAAAGAAAATTCATCTGAGTTGGGGATAAAACCCTGGCTGAACTATGGCAGTAGGTAAATATTGAGCGTATTAGTTCATTTAAATAATGATAAGTAATTTAATGGCTAAGAGATAAGTTCACACTGAATACATCAACATTAATGGCATTATTAATGATATTAATAATATTACTCTTAAAATGCAATATTTAATGAACTAACCCTAACCCTACCATAACTCTACCCACTTGAACCCACTAAAATGGAAAGCTGTACATTTTATTTCTGTGGCAGGCTAAATAACCTAGTGGCTAAAACATCAGAGGTTAAATCGCAAGGTGGCTGCTTCAATACCTGCCTCTGACTGATTAAAAGATGGATTCTGTACACCAAGCAATGATAAGATATTAGAAGAAACAAGCCTCTCTGTTACTCAGGGCCTAATTTATTGGCTATCTTACATTGATCTCTGAATTTATCTTTGTGTTTACTTCCTCTTGCAATCAGTTTGAGGACTTAAAGGGATTCTGAAATGTATGTACAGTATTTGTGCAAAGCTGCTAAATTGCATTTCAGCTCCTATAGCTGCTTTTAAACGCACCTCTCTCTTATTAGTTTTAAGAGGTCTATTTCATTTAAACACTAAACAAAGAAGCAGCTCATTACCCCCAATCTTTGCAAACAGTCAACAAAACAAAACTGTTGTCTGCATTATTAAGAATCATGGTAATGGTATAATAGTGAAAAACTGCAATGGTAATGTTTAGTTAGTTAGCAATTATACAATTATTCAAAGAAATGAAAACTTTGAAGAGAATAGTACAAATTCTTTATACAGTTAGTGAATAGTCAGTACTCTATAAATAACATACTCAAGTTCACGTGGAGAGAAATGGATGAGGTTTGAAAATGTCATCTTTAATGGACCTTTAATCAAGCCGTAGTTGGAGTATTCTGCAACTTATTAGAATTTCTGTCAGAAATGTCTTACAAGGAAATTTTGCTTTAAGTAGGAATTAGACTGTAAAGAAAAACTTTTAATTCATTTGTTTTTTCCCCAGAGCCAGGATTTGGGATTTGTGATCAAGACTAAGATGATATTCAACACTAAAATTTAGAAGGCTTTCCTTGACCTAAGGAAATGTAATGTTAAAAGAGCCACATTCCTTCAGATATGCTGCAAAAGACACATAGCGAAGATGCAGAAAACATTGATTTGTTTTCTGAATTCAAATGTATGGCTCTAAGGGTGACAAATCCCTTTTACAGTTTACTGCATAGGTTTGCCACAGCTCAATCTCGCTTGGCCTTTATATACTTCTGACAACCAGGTCTCTTTAAAGATGGTGGCCAACTTCATGTTTTGAATTTTCTTGGAAAACAGGAGTACAATAAAGTACAGTTAGCACCACACAGAATGCATCCCTGCCTTTAGGAATATTCATAAATTGTTGATTATGCATAAACAAAAGCAGTGCAAATTTGTCCTCTAAACAGTTGACACAAGTTTTATGTTCTGCAATGTTTATTAAAGTGTCCACATATAATGTCCTTTTATGACTGGAAATGTGTACAGGTTCATGAAAAATTCGGCTCAACATCTTTTTGAATGTGAAATAGATTTTAAAAAATCTCAGCTATGTGCAAAGTTTTCTTTTTCCTTAAATGAAAAATGTTGAAAACTTTCTGTAGTTTGTATTAAAATGAAGACAGATGGAGATCACAATGTATTACCTCAGTAAGTCACAATTGTTGTGTGCTATAGGTACCAAAATATGAAAAAGAGGTGTGAAGGCTCTAAACTGCTGTACAAAGTAGCCCAAAGCCCTAACCAGTATCTCCAGATAAGGCTCACCTCACATCAGCCAGGCCCCAACTACTACCTGCTGGCTTCAGCCTGCTCAAAGCCCCCAAAAAAGGGAATTTGACTTTAAAAGTTCAAAACACAAAGAAAGCCCCAACATATATTAAAATTAGAGAAGAAACAAAATGAGAAACTCTTGCTTATGAAGATAATTTAAATATAAACATGAAAGATTTATTAACAAAAACTCTAAAATAAAGCCAAATTTCTGAAAAAATACATAAAAAATGTATCTGAAAGGCAATCCAAAGCACACAGGTAATCACAGACCAAAAATAGCAATGAAAATCTACAAAGCCCAAGGGGGTATTTTCCGTACGTCGCTTAAATCATCCGAGATCAGATGCCTCATCTTGGATGAGTTAATGCCGGTGAAGCTCATCCGGGATAAGTCGGTTTTTCAAACGCAGCCATGTAGTAGATTAGTCTAACTGGATCTAATCATCCAAGATGAATGCGCACGCCCTCGCTGATTGAAAAGCCCATATATATTGAGTCAAGAAAACATGATAAGCAAGTCTTTAATAGGCTGTAACAAAATGACGAAAGAACGGGCGCATTTTTTTTACACAAGCGGAGCAGGACCTTTTATTCGAAGGATATGAAGAAATTCAAGATTTATTATGCACAAGGGGTAACACTGCAAAAGCAGCCCAAATCAGAAAAGACGGCTGGCAAAAAATGGCTGACAAATGTAGTGTTTCATTTCCTATGTGTCAGATTAATTATTATTTATTATGTCATAATTCCAGATCAAACGTGAGCACAAGGAGAACATGGGAACAGGTTAAAGTGAAGTACAAGAATATACTTCAAATTGGTAAATATTGGTATATAACTATTTAAAGAAATGTTGACATGAAGAATCATATAATATAAAAAACATTAATTTTAAAGCTAATAAGAAGGCAGACATGCAATAAACAGGTGGAGGTCCACGCGGTCTAGACCTAACCCCTGCAGAACAGTTGGCTCTCCAGCAAAATGCCCATCGCCTTGTTTCTGAGGGCATTTTTTTTTGTTGGGTCAGTGGCAGGGAATGTCATATCCCTAGAACTTGTGTCTGACCAACGAGATATTGACGAAGGTCAAATATTTGATGAGGACACTGTGTCTGATTATTCATCAGGAGGAGAGGTACATTTTCCAAATAATGTTTGATCAAACTCCACTCTGATCAGTCCCATGTGCCCCAATCACATTTGGAAATCCTAGGTAATGAGATAGTTAGGCTGATCGTGAGATTCTTTATGGAACTTTGAGTGTTTTTGCCTGTGTATCTGCAACGGCATGAAATGCTTCTTTTATTGTCTGTACACGCAGGTGTCCAGGAAACACTATGAAAACCCAAAGGAAATATTTCAGAGCCAAACAGACTTTACGAATTGCCTAGCAAACGTCACTTTTAGATGGATTTTCCACATCGCCTACAGTATATAAAAAAAGTGCCACTTGCAAAAAACCTCAAAGCAATGCATACTGTCTGTGTGGTTATGCGAGCCCGACTTCGCCTAGTTTAACTTTGAATATAAGGTGCTAATAAATCTTTGAGGTAGAATATTCCCCCTCGGCTAAAGCGGTATCTTTCGAAAAGAATTTCCTCTGGGAGCAACAAAGGATCTTGCAAAACCCTCTCTATATGAAATTCTCTTCTTATAATTTGTGCACCGATATCAATTGGTTGCTCATTCATGAACAGCAAAGCCATGACTGAATGAATTCCATGCACGGACATTGATTAAGTGTGTGAGCTAATCCTTGTTTACATCGAACAAACCTGCTCCGAGCAGGTTTGAGGATTTGGATGTGCTGCTATGACAACACATCCAGCAAGAGTTTTGAAAAACTGACAGATCCAGGATCATGCCAAATCGTCAACAATTACATCCGGCTAAACGAGTAATCCATGTATGAAAAATACCCCCCTGAACTATCAAAAGAAAAGCTATCCACAAATTCAATGAACCTCTGTATCTATCCAACTCATTATTAAGCTAGAGGAAGGACCCTTCAGCAGTGATGTCAGAGTGATCAGGCATCTTGGGATACCACTCACAGAACATACAGAATAGGAAAGAATTCCACCTACACAGCTTCAACAATTGGTGTCCTCAGTTCCCAAATGCTTATTGAGTGTTGTTAAAATGAAAGGTGATATAACACAGTGGTAGACATGCCCCCGTCCCAGCTTTTTTGTAACATATTGCAAACATCAAATTCAAAATGAATGAAGATTTGCAAAACAACAGTAAAGTTTATCAGTTTGAACATTCGATATCTTGTCTTTGTAGTGTATTCAATTGAATATAGGTTGAAAAGGATTTGCAAATCATTGTATTCTGTTTTTATTTACGTTTTACACAATGTCCCAACTTCATTGGAAATTAGGGTTGTACATTTTATGGCATAATTATTTTCTATATTTCCACTTAGTTCTAAGTTTCCTGTTTTTGAAAAATTAGATCTTCCTCTTTCTTTTAAAAAAACAGGATGAATCTGAATGGAACCTACACATCTCCTAAAATAAGAATAAAAATAATAGTTTTAAAATATCATGTACAGCCAAAGCTAACAGGACTATCAATCAAATTGTGGTCATTTAAGGTATCAGTATTGTCATCTCCCGTTAGCAACTAGGTATAACAAATCATGTTAAAAGTTTTCTGATGATGTAATGAATTCTTTTTTTTTGAGTAGTGCCCTAATCAATGGATTGTAGAAATATAGCGCAGAGGACATTTTTTACCTTGTGACATGTTGCTAATAAGATGTGTTGCCTCTTGCAAGATTTAGATAAAGAATAACGATTGGCGCTTTTTCCTGCCTGTGTTTTATTTTTTAAATCGGGACATTCCAGTGGAGGGTGTCTGTATTTAAAATTTTCTTCCACAGAATAAACTGAAGAAATCTGATGTTCTTAACTAGCCTAGCCAGAGGCTTATCCTTAATTCTTAAATTCATAAATGTAAGCAAAAATCTCCAAGTAATCTGATAACAGCTTCAGTAATTTTAGAACACACAATAAGAGTAAAAAAAAAAAATAATAATTCTTCTTCCAAAATTATTTACAGATGTATTAGCTTTTAAAAGTGGTCCTGAGGTGACTGTAATCCTTATTATGCTTTATGTATATCATTACATTGTTTAGTATTCTTTTTGGGGGTCTTGGAAGTAGAATGTCCGAATCACAAAAAAAGATTTCCCAATCTCATGCACCTTAGGTTGTAATACTCTTAAATTTGAAGCAAAGGTAAAAGGGCTGAGTTAACCTGAATAATATCTCTGCATTGCCAGAGTTCAATATAACTTTTAAAGAAACCAAGCAGCTATTTTATACTTTTGTATACAATGTGTGTATATTGAACAGTATGACAATCTAAAATTGTGGAATAATAGTTGTTCATGGATACTTGAAATGGTCACACATTGCTGATCTAGCTTGTCATAATGAAAGAAGTTTAAATGGCCAAAAACAATTTTAAAATTTTAAAAATTGTATTAATATGAAAGATAAATATCAAACAGAGAAAGCAATTGTTAAAACTACTAGAGTGAAGATCCTACCCATTTTATTCAGTAATCTTCAACATTTTGCCACCTAAAGTGTACCATCAAGTGTTCTGTTGTGCTGGAAGAGCCATTGGCTGGTAATGAGTTTCAAACTAAAGTGGTTGTACTCTCATGAACAAGCTGCATGATTAGATTTGAAAGTTTAAGATGAGTTTCAAATGAATCTTTAAGATTAAGAGTTGTCTTCAAATAGATAGAATTCTGATGAGATTCTCGTGCTTTTTCAGTCTTACTCATATTAAAAAATGTACTCAGAATATTGCAATATATTTAGTGAATTTACAATTATATATTTCATTCATATTTTTGGGGATTACTTCTGTTGTCATGACTCAGTAATATTGTATTAATTAGCTAAGCTGAACTTGAAATATGTCATCCCAGTTAATCCATCACATAAACATTCAACACACATATATAATACATGGTCATATTAATTTAGCCATACTAGAAACATGTATTTGAATGTAACTTATTTGGTTCTGGGTTGTGGGGTGCCCATCCCAGTAGGACAGGGTGCAAGGCAGAAACCAAATGTAGTTCATAAGAGGGCACACTCACACATCCCCACACTGGAGCAATTTACAATTGCAAGTTAAAATGACACTGTTATTTTTGGAAAACTGGAAGAAAAAAATGAATAGCCCCTAAGAAAACATGTCACCCCTCTTTCTTTATACATATGCGCTATATATATATATATATATATATATATATATATATATATACACACACACACACACATATATACAGTGGAACCTTGGTTCACTACCATAATTCTTTCCAAAACTCTGGTCGTAAACCGATTTGGTTGTGAACTGAACCAATGTCCACCATAGGATTGTATGTAAATACAATTAATCCGTTCCAGATCATACAAACTGTATGTAAATATATATTTTTTTAGTTTTTAAGCACAAATATAGTTAATTATACCATAGAATGCATAGTGTAATATTAAACTAAATGTAAAAACATTGAATAACACTGAGAAAACTAACACTGCAATAGTTTGCGCTATAGTGCTAGGAAACGCTTGCTAAAAACACTTTTTTTAATGAGTTTTAAGCACAGGGAAAAAAATGAACATTTGAAAAATCCGTATTTTAATAAACCACCAAGAAAAGTAACATTGCCACAATGCACGCTGTGAACCAATCGCTGTAAACAGAACTAAAAACAAAAACCAGCCTTTTCTACTTTATGCATCCAGCCCTCCCTCTCTCGCTCGCTCTCTCTTTTGTGTCCTGTGTGTTTGTGTGTCTCTCTCTCACGCGCCTCTGTGTGTGTGTGTGCGACTCTCTCTCCCGTGCCTGTGTGTGTGTGTGTGTCTCTCTCTTGTGCGCAACGGTGTGTGTGTGTGTCGTACTCTCTCTCTCTTGCTCGCCCGCTCATTGCACAGGAAATGCACAGGGAGAGACTGAACATGTACATACCGAAAGGGAAACTGGCTTGTTCGTATACCGAGTGTGTGGTCGTGAACAGAGGCAGAGGTTTGGTGAACTTTTTGGTCATAAACTGATTTGTACGTGTACCAAGATGTTCGTGAACCGACGTTCCACTGTATATACATATATATATATACTATCGAAATACCCACGTTTCGCAGCGGAGAAGTAGTGTGTTAAAGAAGTTATGAAAAAGAAAAGGAAACATTTTAAAAATAACGTAACATGATTGTCAGTTTAATTGTTTTGTCACTGTTATGAGTGTTGCTGTCATCAAGGATTTGATTACCATTATTTCTTTCAATCAGGTTCATATTTGGAGGATGTGTTATGTTCAAGCTATATTCCGTGTTTGTCAACCGTTGTCAAGATAACAGGTTTCATCGAAGTGTTCACTACCCAAATCAGTACTCGTGAATCTAAGATGTTTAACAGGCATTCCCAGTATTAAGTTGTGGATTTGCCTGCGAATATTTAGTGGCAGCGTGTCTTTGAATGTAATTTAAACTTAAGCTTTACACCTTGCTTTCCTATTGATATGCCTACAAAGGCTTGTTCAGCTTCAGAGGGTTGTTCCTCTCTTACTGCATCAATAAGCAGCTCGTCTTCCTCTTTATCTGAGACATCACACACTGCATGCACGGGTTTACCTTTCCCAGTCCTGCAAAGTCAGTTCACGTGAGCCACTCGGAGTACATGCATCAAAGCTTCTCAGCTGTGTTTGTGCTGTCTCGTCACCCCCACATGGTCTGGGGAAGGCGCAAGCCCTCCTCCGGTCCTCCTGGGTGTCCCGGCTGGGTCGCCACCCCAGCCATCTCCAACAATATATATATATGCAGTATATATTTAGAGGGAGAGAGAGAGAGATATTTATACCTATACATACATATACACACATAAAACAGAAATGTAATATAAATGTCTAGAAATGTGGGTTTCAAATGACAGTTAATAAATATCCAGTTAATTCTGAAAACAGCTGCATAGTTTCATCAAAAGGGCCAATATAAAAAATATGATAGTTAAGTCAAGGATAGCTATCTGTTTTAAGTTTATTTTTCAAGTATCCTTTGAGAATGAGTTCAATTAACAAAATAATTTCAATACTTTAAATGCTACATCTCAAGTAAAGTTAATGGAGATTAATACATAGCTGAAACAGATTTTTTGATATGCAACCACTACACATCAGATTAGTGATTTTGTTTTTATTATAAAATAACTTTTTCTATTATAAAAGCACTATTTAATTAAAATTTCAAAGCTATCATTTGTGGCATCATTAAAATGATATTTCATTATATGTTGTGGTACTCAAAGTCAGAAATGCTCATTCATATCAGGCACAGACAGATTAAGTCTTTGGTATTTTATCTTCCAGACATAAGGATATACACTGTGAGAAAGAAGAAAAACACTTCAGAAGAAATTGTGTTTTCAAAAAACAGTCAAAGCATTGTGATAGATTTTACTTTTTCAAGTAAATGAGGCTTAATCCATGCAATTTTTCAAAAAATGTACAATTTGCATAAAAATGAAGCTGAGACAAGTTCAAATGTAAATAAAAAATATGCAAGAGAATAGTCTCATTCTGTATAGACTATCCATCAAGCAGACCACAGTTTGTGAGACTTGAGGACTGTGTGTCTGAACTGGACGTGAGCAACACAGGTGTATCACAAGGAACAGTCCTGTCTTCTTTTCTCTTTACTCTGTACACATCTGACTACACAAATGACACTGGGTCATGTCACTTGCAAAATTATTAGATGATTCTGCACTAATGTGTAGTAGTGATAAGGGGAATGAGACACAGCATAGGAGTCAGATGGAGGACTTTGATTTTTGGTGCAAAGAGAATTGTCTGCATCTTAACATCAGAAAAACCAAGGAACTGGTTATAACTTTTGCCACAGCAAACAGTCTTTATGCCCGGTCACTATTCAAGGAGTGGACATATATGTGGTTCACTTCTACAAGCACTTGGTGGTCCACATTAATGACAGGCTGGACTGGTCTTGTAACACAGAGGAACTTTATCAGAAAGGGCAGAGTAGGCTTTTTTTCTCAGGAGACTGCATTCCTTTAATGTGGGTAATGACATCTTACACATCCTCTGTAACTCTATGATGGATTTGCTATGCTGTGATTTGCTGTTTTGGTAACATCACTTCAAGAGTGGCCCACTGTGTCAGCAACCTGATTAAAAGGGCAAGCTCAGTTACTGGATGCATTCTGGACCCCCTGGAGGTAGTAGGAAAGAGGAGAATTAAAACAAAACTCTTTTCAATTTCTATATGAAATTTTTATTTACCCATCCATCCATTTTCTAACCCGCTGAATCCGAATACAGGGTCACGGGGGTCTGCTGGAGCCAATCCCAGCCAACACAGGGCACAAGGCAGGAACCAATCCTGGGCAGGGTGCCAACCCACCGCAGAATTTTTATTTATGTTTTTTTTTAATTATTATGATGAGCAATTTGTATTTTTTAATTACCATGTGAGCCTTAACATTTACTTTGCATTTCGTTTACTTTTTAATTATTTAGATGATTAGAAAATTAGATTTAAAATGTACTTTATTCTATTATTATTCTTTTTCTGTGTTTTATACAAATGTTGCAATTAGTGCATTATTTTATTTATACAATATGTTTTTCACAAAACTAAAAAAGGATTTGTGTTTATTAAATTCATGTTAATCTTTTTAATTTAGACTTTGTGCTAATAGTAGCAAAGGAGAGTGAAAATAAAACTGAGTGCCATTATGACCAATGCTGCACATCCTCTCTGTGACACATTAACACCAAGGACTTTCAGCCAACAAATTATTCAGCAGAAGTGTGTCAAGAAATGTTACTGGGGCTCCTTTATAACAACAGCAATATGCCTGTATAATGCCTCACCAGGCCTGGGAGTGCCAAGGCAGAAGTTTTTCTATCTTTTTAATTTTATTCCCTTTTAGTCATTCTAGTGTGTGTTCAGACTATAGTGTGTGTGTGTGTATATATATATATATATATATATATATATATATATAGTAAACCACCAGGGGGTGCACCGCCGGCCAAACCTGACATAGACAGATGTGGGACACAAGTTCAAGGCACATGTTTTTTATTTTTATTTTTCTCTCATGGGAAATGCCTTTCCCCATTTCTCACAAGCACTATACAGTCCACAGCACAATGCAACTCTCTTCTTTCTTTTCTCTCGTTTCCTCACTCCTCCCGGCAAGCTTCATCTACTCCCACTCAACTCTGGCTCTTAGAGTAGTGGCTGCTGACTCCTTTTATAAGGTATGCCAAGTGCCTGATGACCCACTTCCGGCAGCTCTTCCAGCTGTGATGGAAGAACTGCCCATAAGGGCTCAGCAGCAGATGCAGCACCCACCCTGGCGGCACCCATGGAACCCAACAGGGCTGTATCACACTCCAACTCTCATGGAACCCTGCGGGATTCTGAGGTTCTGCTGCAACCCAGGGGGGCTGCCACCTAGCACTCCGGGGGAGGTAATGCTCTGGATATGCTCCCTCCCTTGGTCCTTCCAACAAGATACAAGATACAAGGAGTTTATTGTCATATACACAGAAAAAAAACATGTTAAAACCATGTAATGAAATTCTTACTTTGCTTGCTCACCTTCATATATAAAGACAGAAAGACAAAAGAAGTATAAAAACAAATAGCAATTACAGTTATAAGATTACAAAATAAGGCCTGATGACATACCACAGCCGTCAGTACATTTATGAGGCAATAAGTTATGGTTTGGATTGACTTTAACTTTTAGCATTGTTGAGGAGTCTGATTGCTTGTGGAAAAAAACTATGCGTCAGTCTTGTGGTGCATGATTTCACACTCCTGTATCGCCTCCCTGAGGGAAGCAGTGTGAAAACCGTGTGTTGAGGATGAGTATTGTCTTTAATTATGTTGCGCAACCTCCTGATGACCCTACTAGTGTTGATGTCCTGTAGGGAAGAGAAGGTTGCTCCAGAAATGTGCAGTGCAGTTTTAATTGCACGCTGAAGTTCCTTCTTTTTCTGCAAGGAGCAGTCACCGTGCCATACAATAATAGAGCAGGTGATAACACTCTCTATTGTACCCTTGTAGAAATTGGTGAGAATTTTGATTGGCATGCTAAATTTCTTCAACTTCCTCAGAAAGAACAGTCTTTTGTGTGCTCGGTTCATAAGTTGTTCTGTATTGTAAGACCAAGTCAGGTCCTCCCTGATGTGGGTTCCAAGGAATTTGAAGATTTTTACTCTCTCCACCTCAGCCTCACAGATGTAAATGGGAGTGTGCTGCAGCTTCCTCTTCCATGGGTCAATAATCATCTCCTTGATTTTATCTGTACTCAGGGAGAGGTTGTTTTCCTGACACCAGGCCACGAGTCCTGCCACCTCTGTCCTATATTCTGCCTCCACCCCCCAGTAATCAACCCTATCACTGTAGTGTCATCAGCAAATTTAATGATGCTGGAGTTGTTCTGAGAGGCCACACAGTCATAGCTAAACAGGGTGTAGAGCAGCGGACTCAGTACACATCCTTGGGGGCAGCTGGTGCTGATTATTATTGTGCCTGACGTCTGGTTCCCACTGACTGACTGGGGTCTGGCTGTAAGGAAATTCAGCACCCAGCTGCAGAGAGATGATGTCAGTTCAAGGACGACAAGTTTATTGCACAGTTTCCATGGGATAACTGTATTGAACACTGAGCTATAGTCAATCAACAGCATTCTTACATATGTGTCCCTATTCTCCAGGGGCCTCATGCATAACGCTGTGCGTAGAATTCGCACTATAACATGACGTAAGCACAAAAGCCGAAATGTGCTTACGCACAGAAAAATTCAGATCTAGGAATCTGTGTGTACTCCAACTTCCGCGTTCTTCCGCTCCATAAATCCCGGTCATGCTGTCCCGCCCAAACTCCTCCCAGAATTACGCCTCTTTGATTATGCAAATCAATATAAATAGCCCTTAAGCTCAGAATTCTGTGAAAAGACAATGGGAAAAGCACGGGGGAAAATATAAGAATTTCAGCGAATACCAAGTGGAGGCAAAGGAAAAACATACTATTTGTTGATTTAAACAGTGGAATAATCAACAAAAGGAAGTTGATCGAGTGACATAGCGGGTCAGAGAAACTCGAAAGCTCAAGTTCACAAGGTCACATAATCAACATATTTTGCTGCATTTCATCTTAAAAATGATATCGTCATCATATGTAAATACGCACTTTATAAAGTGGTGCAGGTTGTGCAATATTATAACTGTAGTGCAAGTTTACAGTGGGGTGATTGTACTTATAAGTACAAACAGTTCTACAAGGAGCAATGATTGAGTGCGTTTATAGTTCTTGGGATGAAACTGTTTTTGAACTATAAACTATAAACTATATAACTTTCCATGCAGGAAAGGCCCTGAAACGTTTTGCCGTGGCTGAACAGCAAGCGTGTGCTTCATGCTGTATACCGATAATTCTCTTTCCGATCATCGGCTGCTGTGATTCCCCACTCAGTTACAGTGATATAAATACTCCGAGTGGTGCAGTGAGAATAATATGGAAAAAGATGATCCGCTGTGGCAACCCTTAAAGGGAGCAGCAAAAAGAAGAAAAAGAAGAAAAAGAAGATGGTGCAGTGAAAGTAACAACTCTAAAGCAGTTATGGTATTTGGAATACTATGGCTATTCTGTGGACCATTATATTGTTACAGGTAATCTACAATCAGATGCATTACACTAATAAACAATATGCGGTTAGTTTCAGTGTATTTATAAAGCCACGTCAGAAATGTGGTTCTAAGACATAAAGGGTAACCACACAGGAACAGTAGCACTGCTTTGACGCTGGGTGCCAAAACCGAGCAGAGAACTTGCGTACGACAGGGTATGAGGTACGTGCGTGGCTTTATGCCAAGTGTAGGTTTTATACATTGTGATTTGAATGTGGAAACGTCCTTACACAACATTTCTGTGAGTACGCACCGTTTATACATGAGGCCCCAGGTGTGGGGAGGATTGTGTGGATGGCAGCATTGACTGCATCATCAGTGACATGGGCCCCAGCCATACGCCACCATATACTGTATATGTATATATATATACAGTGGTGTGAAAAACTATTTGCCCCCTTCCTGATTTCTTATTCTTTTGCATGTTTGTCACACAAAATGTTTCTGATCATCAAACACATTTAACCATTAGTCAAATATAACACAAGTAAACACAAAATGCAGTTTTTAAATGATGGTTTTTATTATTTAGGGAGAAAAAATCCAAACCTACATGGCCCTGTGTGAAAAAGTAATTACCCCCTTGTTAAAAATAACCTAACTGTGGTGTATCACACCTGAGTTCAATTTCCGTAGCCACCCCCAGGCCTGATTACTGCCACACCTGTTTCAATCAAGAAATCACTTAAATAGGAGCTGCCTGACACAGAGAAGTAGACCAAAAGCACCTCTAAAGCTAGACATCATGCCAAGATCCAAAGAAATTCAGGAACAAATGAGAACAGAAGTAATTGAGATCTATCAGTCTGGTAAAGTTTATAAAGCCATTTCTAAAGCTTTGGGACTCCAGCGAACCACAGTGAGAGCCATTATCCACAAATGACAAAAACATGGAACAGTGGTGAACCTTCCCAGGAGTGGCGGCCGACCAAAATTACCCCAAGAGCGCAGAGACGACTCATCCGAGAGGTCACAAAAGACCCCAGGACAACGTCTAAAGAACTGCAGGCCTCACTTGCCTCAATTAAGGTCAGTGTTCACGACTCCACCATAAGAAAGAGACTGGGCAAAACGGCCTGCATGGCAGATTTCCAAGACGCAAAACCACTGTTAAGCAAAAGAACATTAGGGCTCATCTCAATTTTGCTAAGAAACATCTCAATGATTGCCAAGACGTTTGGGAAAATACCTTGTGGACTGATGAGACAAAAGTTGAACTTTTGGAAGGCAAATGTCCCGTACATCTGGCGTAAAGGAACACAGCATTTCAGAAAAAGAACATCATACCAACAGTAAAATATGGTGGTGGTAGTGTGATGGTCTGGGGTTGTTTTGCTACTTCAGGACCTGGAAGGCTTGCTGCGATAGATGTAACCATGAATTCTACTGTCTACCAAAAAATCCTGAAGGAGAATGTCCGGCCATCTGTTCGTCAACTCAAACTGAAGCGATCTTGGGTGCTGCAACAGGACAATGACCCAAAACACACCAGCAAATCCACCTCTGAATGGCTGAAGAAAAACAAAATGAAGACTTTGGAGTGGCCTGGTCAAAGTCCTGACCTGAATCCAATTGCGATGCTATGGCATGACCTTAAAAAGGCGGTTCATGCTAGAAAACCCTCAAATAAAGCTGAATTACAACAATTCTGCAAAGATGAGTGGGCCAAAATTCCTCCAGAGCTGTAAAGACTCATTGCAAGTTATCAAACGCTTGATTGCAGTTATTGCTGCTAAGGGTGGCCCAACCAGTTATTAGGTTCAGGGGCAATTACTTTTTCACACAGGGCCATGTAGGTTTGGATTTTTTCTCCTAAATAATAAAACCATCATTTAAAACTGCATTTTGTGTTTACTTGTGTTATATTTGACTAATGGTTAAATGTGTTTGATGATCAGAAACATTTTGTGTGACAAACATGCAAAAGAATAAGAAATCAGGAAGGAGCAAATAGTTTTTCACACCACTGTATATATATATATATATATATATATATATATATTTATTTTTATTTATTTGTTTGTTTATTCAAAAAACAAATCTCCCCATGGGGACAAAGAAAGTTCTATCTGTCATTCATCAAAGTCAATTACTCTGTCTGATCTAAACCAAACTACAAATTGGGGTACTGCACTGGACTGTCTCCTTAGCCAGGATTTATTCTAGCTTTGCAATTGATGCTGTCAGGATTGGCTTCAGTTGCTGCACCTCGACCTTGATTAAGCACGTTTCAGAACTTTATGTTCCTCAACAGGTGTTTTTTAAATACTTGTTGATCACACTTTTCACATTTTATTACCTGGTCAAGATATTCTAAACTATTTCAGTACTAAATGTACAGTAATTAGTTACACGGAATCTGAATTAAATAAAGGAATAATATTTGAATTTGGGGATGTGGTACACCCATACCAGCCTCATTCTTGCCTTCTGCCAGACATTGATGGGTTAGGCTCTGCATCCTCTGTGACTCTGAATTGCAGTATGTGGTTTTGAGAATGTTTTGTCATTTACTGGAAATGGGTCACAAACCGGTAAGCCCCTCAGACTAAAAACTGTTAATATTTGTACACTCAAACATGTTTTCTTTATGTGTTTTCTGAGACAGTATCTTCAGTTTTCTAGGAGTTATGATATTTGTGGTAGAAAGTGAGTTGATAATTGTCAGTTTGGTTACTTTCATTCTAAATTTATAGGATAATTGTTGGTTTTTGGCGTTTACCTTCAGCTTTTGGAGATAATGGAGTTTTTCACAAAGTTCAAGAAATGGGAGTATAACTGGACAAGGGGGTAAGGAGTATGCATAAAAATACATAGCTTTTCAAAGTTGTTTTTTTTTCCAGATAATGGGGCATCAAAGTTTAGCACTTAACTATTGAGGTGCAAAACAAGAACAAACTATGGAGAGGATGCCAATTGTATAGAGCCACATAATGCCCTGTTACTGAGACTACATAGAGTCAAAGTTAACATGCACTTAACTCACAATGAGATATAAGTGTTTAGTTAATAATCATAGTACTGCTGGCATGTCCTCTCCTCTTGCTCTACTGTAGGAATTCTAACCCAGTTACTATAACACTAAGGGAAAATTGTGTGCTGTTTTACTTAAATTAAACAAATGTTTATTTCTCCTCACCAGGGAATGTGGATTTTTTTTAATCTGGCAGACATTGATTATTGTTATCCTTAAATAGATGAACAAACTGAACCACTGCTAACCTTGTGAACACTTCAGCTTCTTCGTGTGATGCAGAACTTTTCAATTTGAGTCTTTTTTCTTTAATTCTGTCTTTCTTTCTTTCTTAATGAGTGGGTGTGATGTGATTTACAATGAATGATCTATACTGTATGTAGTATTGTATAAATGAATAATGTACTTTTTGTAGAGCAAGTTTACAAATTGATAAAATATATTATTTGAAAAAACATGCAATTATTTTGGATTTGGAAGGCAGATGGAAATAAATCAAAGTAGGCAACATTTTAAACAGAAATCTCATATACTAAAAAAGAAACAAATGGAAATTCAAAAAAAAAAATTGTGAAGGATATAAAAATTTAACAGTGCAATGGTAAAGATTATAATTAATTCACAGTCCAGCAGAACAAAGAAATCAACATAGCCACTTTGTTAAAAAATGTAATATGAAGGAGACAAGGTGAAGATTTTCAATTGGGAAAACTAAAGAGTTTGCCACAGCAGGTACAAGATACACATTGCATTAATATTTTACATAGAAAGGTCTACTAATACAGTTTCAGAGATTAATCACTGCTTGTTATCGGGACGCTGACATTCTGAACAAAATTAAAATACATTACACCTTACAGAACACACTAAAAAAACAGTGCAATACAATACAATACAGTTTATTTTTGTATAGCCCAAAATCACACAGGAAGTGCCGCAATGGGCTTTAACAGGCCCTGCCTTTTGACAGCCCCCCAGCCTTGACTCTCTGAGAAGACAAGGAAAAACTCCCAATAAAAACCTTGTAGGGAAAAATGGAAGAAACCTCGGGAAAGGCAGTTCAAAGAGAGACCCCTTTCCAGGTAGGTTGGGCGTGCAGTAGGTGTCAAAAGTAGGGGGTCAATACAATACAATATACACAACAGAACAATTCCTTAAGACAGCATAATAAAAATTTTAGAATTACGGTTTAACAGTAGATGATATGACATAATTAGGTTTGGATATTTTTAGAGTCCTGGAGACCTCATCCATCTAGCTGCATCTCCATTTGGCCATGCCACGGCTGAAACATTGCTCCGATGAAAGGACCCTCTTTCCCATGATTCCTGTGATCCTCCATCAGGGATGACTTTACCATAGGCAGGCAAACAACTTGGCAGGTGGGCGGTGGCACCAATGGCCACATTTGGGTACCGAGAAAAGAAACAGAATAGGTGAGGGTTAGTATTCAAATATAATTATTCATGTTACTTATGTTATAGTGCTAATGACTAACAACAGAGATGCAGTATGTACAGTTAATCAGCAGCTCTAGTCAGGATATGCTAAACTGAAGTAGTGAGTCTTCAGCCGGGATTTAAAGGCTGAGACCGAGGGGGCATCTCTTATGGAAGCAGGAAGACCATTCCACAGTTTAGGGGCCCTGTAACTAAAAGCTCGACCTCCCACTGTTATTTTATTAATCCTTGGAATCCTAAGCAGACCGGCATCTTGAGATCTTAATGTGCGCTCAGGTTTGTAAGTCATGATAAGTTCAGACAAGTAAGCGGACCTTGGCCATTTAATGCTTTATATGTTAAAAGGAGGATTTTGAAATCTGCCCTAAATTTAACTGGGAGCCAGTGTAAAGATTTAAGAACTGGGGTTATGTGTTCATATTTTCTTGTTCTTGTAATAATTCTTGCAGCGCATTTTGGATTAACTGGAGGCTGTATAGAGAACAGTTTGAACAGCCAGTGAACACCGCATTGCAGTAGTCAATCCTACTAGAGATAAATGCATGAATTAATTTCTCACAATCCTGTTTATTTAGAAAGCGCCTTAATTTCCTAATATTTTTAAGATGGAAAAACATGTTTTGGACGACTTTGTAATATGCTTTAAATGACATGCTAGAGTCAAAGATAACTCCTAGATTGCGGGCTGATTCAGTAAAATTAATTGGGATTCCAACTGAGTTAAATGACGACAAAATATTGCTGTGATCAGCGTCATTCCCTCCAACAATTAACATCTCTGTTTTATCTGTATTTAAAGACAAGTAGTTCTCATTCATCCATTCCTTTAATTCACTAACACAACTAATTAAAGACAACATCGGAGAAACTTCATTTGATTTAAATGAAAGGTATAACTGGGTGTCATCTGCATACAGTGAAAATTAACATTATGTTTCCTAATGAGAGATCCCAGTGGAAGCATGTAAAGTGAAAACAGTAAAGGTCCCAGTACTGAGCCCTGCGGACACCATATTCAACTTCTGTGTATAATGATGGAGTACTGTCAGCACATTTCTGTACATACTGGAATCGATTTGATAAATAAGAACTGAACCAAGCGAGCACGGGCCTGTAAGCCCAACATCGTTTTCTAGCCTGTGCAGTAAAATAGAATGGTCAATGGTGTCAAATGCTGCACTTAAGTCCAACAACATAATTACAGTGGAATTTCCTTCATCAGAGGATATCAGAATGTCATTTACAACCCGTGTTAGTGCCGTTTCTGTACTATGACCAGTGCGAAAGCCAGACTGGAATTTCTCAAATAAATTGTAATGCGTAAGGTGTGACTGAAGCTGACTGGCGACTACTTTCTCTAGTATTTTAGAGAGAAATGGTAAATTTGAAATAGGCCTATAGTTATTTAGTATGTGTGGGTCTAGGTCTGACTTTTTAAGTAAAGGTTTAATGACTGACACTTTTAGTGCATCAGGTACGTGCCATGCAATAATGAATTATTGATAATGTTTAGAATAGGTGCTACAAGAACATCCATTGCACTTTTACTAGTTTTGTTGGCACTGGATCTAGGGAACAAGTAGTGGGCTTCATTTTAGTAATTAAAGTTAAGACTTCCTGCTCAGTTACAGGATTAAAATTATTAAAGTGCTGAATGCAATGTGAGCAGGGTCTGCTAAGCTAGTATTTGGTTTGTACTGTGATGCTGAGATCTGGGATCTTATATTTTTAATTTTCTCATTGAAGAAGTTCATAAAGTCTGTACTGCTAATATCTGTTGGTATTTTGCACTGTTGATCTGAATTCCCATTTGTTAATTTAGCCACTGCTCTAAAAAGTACCCTAGGATTTTTATTATTGCTATCTATTAATGTAGAATAGTATTCTGAGCGAGCTTTAAAGAGGGCCTTTTATATTTATTAACACTCTCTGTCCATGCAATTTGAAAGACATGTAGCTTTGTTGTTCTCCATCTGCGCTCCAGTTTTCGACACTCTAATTTAAGAGCTCGAGTGTTTTCATTAAACCAGGGAGAGTTTCTATGTGCTTTGATCACTTTTGTTTTAGGGGAGCCACTGTGTCCAGAGCATCTCTCAAGGTCACATTATAATGTGATGTTAGCTGATCTAAATTGTTTTCCACGTTTACATTTGATGTTAACTGATCTAAATGGTTTTCCACAATTACACTCGACTTACTCAAGGTATCTATAAATTTTGAAGCAGAATTACAATCTAGATGTCGCACTGTCTTTGTTTTAATCTGCGAGTGTGCTGGCATGGGCAGAACTAAATCAAACGTAATTAAGAAGTGATCGGAAATAACTACATTTAATGGAGTAATATTTAAATTTTGAATTTCAACTTTGTAAGTTATAATTAAATCTAATGTATGGTTATGATTATGAGTTGGACCTTTGACAATCTGACAAAATCCTACTGAATTTAACAAATAAGTAAAACATTTGCTAAAAGTGTCAGTTTCCACATCAATGTGTACATTAAAATCCCCATCAGAACTACGTGATCATAATTTATAGCAAATCAGACAGAAGGTTGCTAAATTCAGTCATGAACAATGAATATGGCCCTGGTGGTCTGTAGACTAGCACTATAATTGTGTTGGAATCTGTTTTAATATTTAAAATGAATGCCTCAAAGGATGTAAAGTTGCCTAAATTTTTAGGAGTGATTTGCATTTTGTTACAATGAATTATTCCAAGGCCTCCTCCTCGACCAGAATCTCTAGACTTATGAAGGAACAGTATCCATCTGGTGACGCCTCAGCTAGGGAACAGTGTCACATTTACTAAGCCAGGTTTCAGTAAGAAGACACAGATCAGATTTTGTACTTAATATATATCATTTACCAAAACAGCTTTAGTGCCAAGAGAGCGAATGTTCAATAAACAGCATTTAAAACTGCATGGTTCTTTCTGAACTGCTGATATATTTTTTGTTTTAATTTGAATTAAATTTCTATTACAGATGCCCTGGTGGAGTGTCTGGTTTTATCCCTTGGTCTAATTATACACCTTATTTTTGGTTATCAATTAATTTATGGTTTGTTTCAAGACTAAATTTACTGGATGCCCCACAACAGGGATTATGGGTAACAGCTTCAGGAAAATAACAGGTGGGATAAAGAACAGCCTGTGATTTAAGATCACATGACTGCGGCCTGGATGGTGCTCTAATCAGTCAACCAGGCAGTTTTGCTGCCATATTTTGGGATAATACATAAGATCTCCTCCAGTTAGGATGAAGACCATCTCTTCTGAAAAATCCAGGCCTTTCCCAAAAATCATCCCAATTGTTCACAAATGCTATGCTTTTATTTGCACACCAGGTTTCTAGCCAGCAGTGAAAGGAATGCAATCTGCTATAAATCACATCCCCTCTATACAATCTTGGTAAGGGACCAGATACAATTAAATTCCGACATTTTGTTTTAGCTTTGGTGCATAGAGATGAAGTTCGCTTTAATACCTCAGATTGCTGTAAATAAATATCATTAGTGCCGACATGCAGCAATAAGGTAGATACTTCATCGTCGGCAACACGGTCCAATGCGGCCTTTATGCCAGAAATCTTGGCCCCTGCAAGGCACTTAACATTAACTGCTGGTTTAACATAGTTTGGAATTCTAACATTCCGCACTATGGAATCGCCAATTATGAGCACTTTATTATTCTCAGTTTCCACAGGCGCGCTGCGGAGAGCTGAGAACCTGTTCTGGGTCCGAATTGGTGACCTGGGTGCTGGGGGACTAAATTTTGGATTCTTAGACCCCCGTCTTACTGTTACCCACTCGCCCTGTGGCTGAATTGGTGCTGCTGATTTCGGCCTCGCACTGACTACAGTGGGACCTGGAGAGACTGAAGCCGAATCAGATGTAGCCGAATTGTCTAAACAAACCGAGTCGATCCAATTTTCGGTTTGCCTAATCGCTATCAGATTCCTAACGCGGTCCTCCAATTCGCGTATTTTCCCGACCAACTCTAAATTAACTAAACATTTTTGGCAGGTGAAGCTATCTGCACTGTCGGCCGGAAAACCTGAGCTGTACATACTGCAGGACACACAACATATAAACGTGCCCTCGATGGGCAGAGAGCAGATAGAACTTACATTAAATGTTGAAGTCATCTTTGCCGTTTTTATAGGTGCTTCTGCGCTTTCCGTGTTGAGCTGAATCACCGTCGCTTTAAGTTTCCACCACCCGCTAAGCGATCGACTTTAATTTCTCACTGCCGGTTATTTCTACTGGTCAGCTGCCGGCTTTATCTCAGGTGAACTTGCTCGTGTGCTTTCAAAGGGCTACGTGCCTGTGGGAGACGCCGCCGCTCTCTGCTTCCGCTCGCTGATCCCCTCTGCTTCCGCTCGCTGATCAGTGATAACAGAAAGATTAGTACAAATAGACTAATATACTATGGATGAGATAAAACTTTATCATAATAATAAATAAATTAATTTACATTTATTATAGCATTTTTCTCACTACTCTAAGCACTTTTTATAGTGAGTATGGCACCACATCAACCACCACTAATGTGTAGCAACCACCTGGATGATGCAACGGCAGCCATTTTTGCATCATTACACTCACCACACATATGCTAGGATGATTAGGGGGGACCAGGCTGTAGTGGGCAATTTAGCCTGGAGAGTGGGATACACCCTGTTCTTTATGAGAAATGCCCTGGGATCTTTTATAACCACAGAGAGTCAGGACCTTGGTTTTACATCTCATCTGAGGGGCTGCATCAGTTTTACAGCACAGTGTCCCTATGCACTGGGGCATTGGGATCCACATTCGGAGCACAGGTTAAGTGCTCCCTGCTTGCCTCACCAACACCTCTTCCAGCAGCAGTCCAAACTTCTCCAGGATGGCCTCCTATCCAATTACTTGCTGGGCCTGGACATGCTTAGCTTCAAGTGAGCGACTTCTACTGAAGTGCATGTGGTATGGCTGCTAGCAATGAAAGCAACAGCCCACCTTGCAAGCAACTATACCCTGGAGCATTTTGTTTCTTATTTTGGTTTATTTTTGATGGCTATTTTCTTTGTGGAAGCTGGAGTACATAGACATAAGAAGAATCTCAGTGCTGGTAGCTGTTTCATCATGCTATCAGATCACCTAAGACATGCACCTAACATGAAAGTTAACAACTAAACCCTTAGGTTCTTTTCTCAATAGGGGATAGAACAAAATATCAAAACCAGCAATGCAACTGTTAACTGTAACCTTTTACTTGTCTTTGTCGACCCCTGCGAAGTTGCGGTTCAGAGTTTGCGGCCTCAGTCGTTTGCGGATTTTTCCTTAGAATCTAGTTAATAATTATTATTATACCGCAAATATCCTCCGCAATTTTTTATGGCTTTTTTCATGGCAATATATAATTTTTCATGCGTTTTAATGCTAAATTATCAAGAACAATATAATTTACAAATTTTGTAACATAAATTCAGCTAAATCTCCATATAAAATATAATACTGTATAAATTTTTTAGTACTGTACGGAGAACACAAAGGAACCGTAGAGGAAAACATGGCTTGGGATGGTGAAATACTGTACCCCTATACTCAGAGGCAGAATGTTTGAAAATAGCCAATCCAAGAGTGTTATTCATTTCTCCTTGCTGCTGATTGTCTGCTGTCCTGTGACACATCTCTGGCAGATGCAGCCCAGCATTCCTGCATCAAAGCAGTTTACCACGTGTAACTATCTGAAGTGTTTCGCTGAGTGTTCTCGTGTTTTTCATTTTGTTCTTCTTAAAGCCCTAAGGTGCCGCCCAAATGCCCTGCACCTTCTAAAGATTCTGGCAATGAACCTAAGCATGGGATCCGTATATGGCTCAGGCTCTCAAAGTTAATAATGGCTTCGATGCTGCCATTCAGACATATAAAACCCTCAGCAACTTCCCATCATAATGTTCCTCAAACCAATGAAGAAAAGCCATCACGAAACCCCACCTGAAGAAGACCCGTCAGAAGATACGATTCCTCCTGAAGCGCCTGAAGAAGAGGCACCTCTGCTTTGCTGTGGAGTAAATATCTTCATTACATACCTTCATCGTACTGCACAACTAATTCATCATCATCATCTTCAATCAATATTATTCATTATTATTGCGTACCCATTCATTTTACTGTATTTTTACTAAATTAAATTATTACTGTATTTACCCTACTTATACCAAAGAAAATGACAGTGCATACCAAAGAAAACGTGCTTGCATGAATTACAGTCGATATAGGGGTAACATTGGTATTTTACATTCTAGCGGGAGACATAGCGGTACAGTACTATACAGTATACGGGTTTACCTTTTTTTTAGGGTAATGTATTAAGCTGAGTTTGAAATGAAATAAGTGTTTTGGGGGCATAATTAGGGTTTAAACTATAAAAATAGGCATTTTTTGACCACATTCAAAATTTGTGGTTTTTCATAATTCGCGGGTGCTCCAGGAACGTAACCCCAGTGAATTTTGGGGGTTTGACTGTATGCTATATATTTCACCCTAGGGACCTCTATGCCAGGCAGCTTTGCTTTACTTTCATCCATTTACTTCAACCCAGTTTACCACCAATAGAGGGTTTCACAAGAGCATCCCCCTCTTTTTGAAAAATATATAACAAAAAGCAACCACTCTCCCCCTCCCTTCTTGTACACACAAAACACCTGGCTTACTTGTTTTCCTCTCTGTTAGCCAAGTGCCTTGACAATTTACAGTTTTCTCAAAACGCTTACAATGTTTCAGGCATCATAATCAATAAGCTCAAGGCTATTTTCTCATGAGAATCTAAAGTTACACAATCTAACTATATGATTTCTGCCTCGGCTTTTACCTTTCCCACTCTTGTTCCGCTTGACAAGACTTTCAGTCTTTGGCCTATCACCAGAATTCTGTCAGCTGAAAACGTTAAAGTTAGTACCCCCTATGCAGCAGTGATCAGGTTGGTATATGAACTCTGGGCCCAAAGTTGCATATTTCATAGTAGTAAACACAGGTATAAGCATCAATAGTAAGGTACAGAAGTGAACTCCTTTTCACTTCATTTTCATTTAAAGAAATTTAAAAATATGGACATCCAATGCATTGTTATATTCAAACAATACTTAAATTATCTTTAAAGTGCTGTGTACTGGAGTGGTGCCCCATCCAAGGCTGGTGTCTTGTCTTGCCCCTCATGCTGCCTGGATAAACTCTCAGCTTGAATTAGATTGGGCCAGTTTTGCAAAAATATTCTGTGTTAACTTAAATGCAGTTTGGTTATTTTATCAATAAAACATCCTTTTATCCAAGTCTGTATCGAAAATCACTTTCAATGGTGGCAGACATCCCAAATTAATTAACATGAGGAATACAACTAACAGAGATTGTTTATTTTTAATTATATAACAATTGAAGGCATAGTAAGTTAAGCATGAAAGTTCAAGTCAAACTCTGAATGCCTCTGCATGTCTTTCTGAACAATATATAATTAGGAACAATGTGTGGCAAAACATCTCTAAAATCAAACCATTTCAAAATGCATATGGATTCATTTTGTTATGGTGTATTAATCCCATAAATGTGAATCTCCAAAAATGTTTTTCAGTTAATTTATATATTTTTTGCAACATAGCAAATCATAACTTTTATGGCTGAACAAAAATTAGGACACCAGAAATAATTCACACAAGCTCTTCTTAAAGCTAAATGCACCAGTTTCATCATCAAAGCATAACAAAGTCTTTAGGGAGATTTTTAACAGTTTTGCAAAAGAAGGTCAGACCAAGTAAGGATATGGGCACAAACAGAAAAAAGTTAGTAGGGGTAGAAAAACAACATTTTTCTAGGCCCTGTGTTTAAACATACTAATAAAAATATACCTTTCAAGGTAATACCCAAATGGTCTGAATACTGTATGTTACGTGAATGCTTAATAATTGTTCTTCTACACTAAAACTGTTAATGGCATCTTCTCACTAGCCCAGTTAATAATGTACACTTTGCACTTTTTGAAGATAAATTAATTTGCCTTGTAGTTTATTATTGAAGTGTATTTCTCATGCAACTGCCAAGTAAAAGTAATAATTCTTATACTTCTTAAATGCTTCTTAATTAGAAAATTGGAAGACTTTTTAATGAGTAGATCATTTAGCCCAACAAGCTCACTAACTCCTAATCACATAATATCTCCAAAATAACAGGTAATTAGGTAGCTGTGAAGTATTTCTGCTTGATGGTGTGCCATTGGCCTAGCTAGAAGGTCATCAGAGAGGAAACACCCCTTGTAGTTGGTTTGTCCCATTAGTCCTAGAACATCTCTAGGTGATGAGACAGTAATAGAGACATCTCCCTACCTGCCTCCCTGTAGCCTGCTCTAGGACCTTTCCCTGCACATGATGTCCTTCCTCCCATGCCAGAGCTAGAAGATCCCTTTCTCCACCTATTGTGCCAGTTCCGTCAGTGCCTTCATCAGTTTGGTCTCTGCCACTCCCATGCCCCTCAGAAAAGGCTGGATAGCTGACCCCATGTCGACTCAGCACCCTACCTTGACAGGTTTGATGAAAGCCTTTCATCCTACCTCTGTGCATTCGGTCTTCAAATTTGTATATTTCTCTCTCTTCCTCTTGTGGGCTGCCCCCAGACCTGTTTCCCATGGCACAGTCAACTTAACCATATACTATAGCTAACTTTGGTTCTTTGGACCACAGCACAATGTCTGAATGATGTCTGTATGCCTCCAAGATATTTGCTTATTTCCACAATACTTGGTCATCCTAATATCTATAGTGACATTGTGCCAGTGAGTCTTTACAGCTAGATAGAATGTGCTCTGGTGTGGGGTTTGGGGCATTGCAGATTGGGCATTATTCACAGGAACTGTACAAAAGACAGAGGTTATTGGGGCTAGGGAGAGTGTTGTATGTTTAACTTATAAGTAAACTAAGTCTGGCTATGTGCTAATCTGCCTTCCAGGCATTACCAATTTAAAAGAAAAGTTCTAAGAGTAGTGTAAAAACGACTTACACATAGAGAGAAAAAAAAGAGTCAGAAAGAAAAAAAGTGTCAGTAAATGTAAAGTATTACACATAGGAAGTAAAAATGTTTCAATACACAATGGAAGGTCTGAAAACCGAGAGTATACCTTATGAGAAGGATTTAGGAGTTACATTTTACGCAGACCAGGATTTATGTAGCAGAAGTGAGTGGAAGTTGGCTTACGGAATGTTTTGTGCATCTGAATTATTTTGTGCATATGCACACTTTGACTTTTGTCCGTACGCCATGTTTTAGTGTGAATTCTACGCATGGCATCCAGACGAACCTACCAAAAGAAGTAGAGGCCAGCCTGGAAGAACATGGGATTATCCTCACTTGGTGCCATTCCAGGAGCATTACCTATGTACTTTTGAACAGATGACTACAGTGTATAACTGGCCAAGGTCTGACTAGGCAATCCACCTGGTCCCGTTATTTACAGGAGGAGTCAGAGAGGCATTTTTGGCCATGCCAGTGGATGAGTCCCTACAATATGACTTTTTACAAGTTGCCATCCTATCAAAGTATGAAATTAGCACAGAAACAGAGCAAGTAAGATTCCATTTTGTTGGCAACTCACTCAGCTCCATTAACAGCTTTGATTTCTCCTATTTGTACCTCAGGCTGATTGACTTTAGTGGGAGTTGAAGCATGTTTTTTTTTTTTTTTTTGCTTTTGACAAAGACCAAATATCAAATACCACCACAACCAAAATTAAAAAAAAGCCACAAACTAGTCTTAAATAAAATACAGATCACCAGCTCACAGAGTTCAATCTTGGGGCACAAATTGGCCATCCAACAAAGCAGCGGCAATGAACTGGCTTGTTCTATAGTTTAAAGTCACAATTCTACACACAGTTGTTTCCCATTCATCCATGCAGACTTTCCCACTTTCTTCTTCCATCAATAAGCAAAAAAAGCCTTATAAACAGTAATAAACCATTTGTTTATATTCTTTTACAGTGTGTCATATGTTTTCTGATGAGTGCTGGGGTAGGGAGAGGACTTCTTTAAGGATTGTTTCAAGATTGCTGCTGGGCACATGGCCAGTCTGCATGCATAATTAGCCATGTGTTGCCAGCACACAGGGATCAGTATTATATATCTGGTGGCAGTACTCGTAATACTGCAGCTATTTTGTTTATTTTTTTTAAAACACATGTGAGATGAAAATCTGCCAGTGTTTCTTAAACTTGGTGGCATCAGGACTCATTTTACCTTTTTAAGTTCACTGACAACCTATATACAGCAATCAGAGAGCCCTGGGACTGAACCAACCACGAGTTTAAGAAACAAGTACTGTCAGAGGTGGGGAAAATATTACACAGTACTGTTATGTGCTTCTGTGGATAGTTTCAGCACATCTTAGTAGCTGAAACAACAGTTCTTTTCATCATGAGCTTGTGACCCAGCAATGGTCACTTTGGCAATGTGTTTACAGTAGGCATGCATGAAAGTTGGGCGGATGGCTGCTACAGCTGTGTGATGTCACACTGGTCTTGCAAAACATCATGTTAATCTAAGCCAGCTGCACAGCATATTTTCAGGAAAATATTTTTCGAACAAGTTCTCCAGCACAGCATATTCGCTTTGTAAAACATTTTGGCAAATTTTATTCAAAACACTTTTTGGAAAAGTGATTTTTTTCCCACAGCTCAGTCATTTTTTGTATTTGTTTCAGAAAAAAATACATTTGATTGTGTGCGTATTTATACACTTTGTTATTTTATGCTATAAAATGATGATATTATGTTTACTTCATATTACTCTTCACAACTTTTATTCATTCCAGAAGATGATTAAATTTTTACCTTATAATAAAAGTATTGCCAATCAACTGTATTTCCATCGACTTGTGATGCTTTTTCATAAGCGCCTTCAGAGGTGACTGTTTTTAAAATAGGTTTTGGGAAACACACGAAAAAAACCCTCATACTTTACATATGTGCATTGTAAAGTTGTTTGTTAAATATTAAGATTCATCGGTTTCGGGAAACACAGTCATTGTCTGTTTTTTGATTATGACATTTTTGAAGATGTTAATTTTGAAAAAACATCTTCTAAAGGCTCATTTTTGTTTTTAGTAGTGACACTACCATTATTTCAAATGCAGTATTGCCAGGCTGTTGCTAGGCAAGGTGTCTGAGAGTGTGCGATGTGTGGCATAATTACTGTGACAGTATAAAGGTTTCCATCATACACTCCTTTATTTCCCAAGTTTGTCACTAACTGACTAATTCAAAACTTAAAATTCTAGCTATATCGTTGTTAAAGATCTCTCTGGCTACAAATGTGATTTGTGTCTTGTGTTTTGGCCTAGGCTAAGTGAAATATGCTGTTGTTTTGACTCTTTCATTACATCTGATTCCACCTCCATTTTATTACTATGCTTTGATCTCCATCCTATTTAAACTGCTACCACCCTGACCAGTCATTACATTCACACCCTAAGATAACATACAAACAAAATGATAAACATACACAGACCATATCCATTTAAGTACAGATTATCACTGATGTCTATACAGTGTATCACTGTATAGTTATAACCGAGACGGTTGAATGATAATATATCTTGGTCCCTGAGATTAACCTAGAAGCATGAAGGTTATACCTTAATTAATACCAACTATGATGCATTACTTCAGACATACTACTTTCTTTTGGGGTGTCCCACCTCAGCCTGCTAACCCTTTGAGAAAAAAAAACTGTCACACACACCATAACTGGATACCCTGTATCTACTGTACAGTGATCCCTCGCTATATCGCGCTTTGAATTTCGTGGCTTCACTCCATCGCGAATTTTAAATGTAAGCATGTCTAAATATATATCACGGATTTTTCGCTGGTTCGCGGATTTCTGTGGACAATGGGTCTTTTAATCTATGGTACACACTTCCTCAGTTTGTTTGCCCAGTTGATTTCATACAAGGGACGCTATTGGTGGATGACTGGGAGGCTACCCAATCAGACCACATATTACATATTAAATAAAACTCCTCAATGATATACAATATGCTTCCTGCACGGTGCTTCGCACATTTCAAAGCTCTAACAGCCCGTATTGATTTTTGATTGTTTGCTTTTCTCTGCCTCTGTCTCTGACATTCTCTGCGCCTGATGGAGGGGGTGTGAGCAGAGGCTGTTTGCTTAGAAAATACGGACGCTCCTCTAAAAAATGCTGAAAAGACTACCTTCACATTGATCCCTTCATTGCGGCGGCTTTTAAAGCCCAACAGCCCTATTGATTTTTGTTTACTTTTCTCTCTCTCTGATATTCTCTGCTCCTGACGGCGCTCCTTTGAAGAGGAAGATATGTTTGCATTCTTTCAATTGTGAGAAAGAACTGTCATCTCTGTCTTGTCATGGAGCACAGTTTAAACTTTTGACTAAAGGGTGTTATTTCATGTCTAGAGGGCTCTAATAATGTTAAAAAACGTATTTAGAAAGTCGTAAACAGGTTTTCTATGCTCTAACTGCGAAAATATTTATAAATAAAGATTTATAAATAAAGAATCCTACTTCGTGGAAATTCATTTATCTGTCTGGAGCGGATTAACCGCAATAAACAAGGGTTTACTGTATAACTGTGCGGATAATATTTATAAACAGTGTGGGAGAGTTTCTAAGGGCTTAAAATATATAAAAATAACCATACAAACATATGGTTACTACTTCGTGGATTTTCACCTATCGCAGGGGGTTCTGGAACGCAACCCCCGCGATTGAGGAAGGATTACTGTATTACTAAAATCACTCAAGATATACGAAGGATAGAAATCTCAAAGCAAAACAATATTTGATTAGAACAAAATAACAGAAAAATATAAATGAAATAAATGAACAGCAAAAAATAGCAAAGTTTGAATGTAAAATCCTAATAAAAATAAACATTTGCTTTAAACCTTTCCATAAAGATAAAGGCAACATATGTGTCATAGGATTAGGTGGAGTGTCATTGGGCAGTTTGTAGACTGAGTAGTCAGGCTGATGCATGGATGGCATCTTTAAAGTCTACAGTAGATGAATATAGATTCTGAAATGGAATGTCTCTGTTGTCCCACATCTCTAATATGAGCTGTTCTTTATGCCCAAAGACCCACATGGGATTCCATACTTTATGACATTACACACATATAGCTGGCTAGCTATTCTGGGACAGGACACCTCTGTCTAAAATCTATGATCGTAAAACTTTATATAAAACACTTTGTTTGGTTTACTGTGATTTATCTGAGTAGTCTCCAATCCTTTGTCTGTCTCCAGTCCTCTTTACTGTCATCTAAGTTTTAGTTACAGAATGTCTGGCCATTCTAAAGTAAGATTACAATGTGAGTTATTTACTTAGATAATAGTGAAAGTACACGTGCTTAGGCTTATATAATATAAAAAGAAACATATACAAAAGAGATTAAAGAGAATTAAAATAGTGTCTCAAAGGTGTTTTTTGATCCAGTTTAAAGAAAACACCATCTATCCCTTCAGTATTATTCTGTATTAGGCAGTAACCAGCCCAAAGCAGGATACCAGTCCATCACAAACACATTAATTTAACTAAATTCTCATGGTGTGAGGGAGTATGGGTGTTGGTGTGAACATTTGAGTTGGTTCCCTATCTAGGCTTGGTTTCTGCCTCTCACCCTTCTGGAAAATGCTCAGCCATATCACAACCTTGTAATGCAGTAAGTGGCTTCAGAAAATGGATAAATGGAAAGTGCATCATTTTTAGCACTTTCACTGCTTCATGTTTTATATAAATTTATTTAGCCTTGGTGCATTTGGATGAAGCCATGTGAAACATCTTCATATTAAACACTCAAGAGAAATGGCAGATGATCAAGTAAAATGAACACTTTTTCACCTACAGTAAGAGTACAAGGTTTTCTGCTTCTATGAGAAGCATCCGTAAAAAAGAAAGGATGCTTGGTATTTGAAATGTCTAAACACCAAGAATAAGGAATAAGGTATGTGTGTATTATAGCTGAATAAAAAGCTTTTAGTTTGTTTGCTTATCCCTGAGTGAACATAATGGAGAGCTTTTCAGCCCAGTTCAGGAAATCCATACTGCAGAGCTTGAAGTCAGAGAAAGGGCCAACTATAAAACTTTGAAATTGAAATATAAATCACAAAATGCATTTTCAATTAAATGCACTTTTTATTTATCCAGCATAATACTTCATATAAACAGAACAAAAAAAACAAGGTTACTCTCTGCTTCTAAATATACAGGAATGGGCAAAAGTAGGTCTACAGTTGTTTGTATGGAAAAGAGAAATGCATATTATTATTGCTACACTCAAGCATACTTTAATAATAATAATAATAATAATAATAAAAAGAAGAAGAAAACAAATAATATAAATAAATAATACAGTCAGTCAGTCAATTTCCAACTCGTTATATCCAACACAGGGTCACAGGGGTCCGCTGGAGCCAATCCCAGCCAACACAGGGCACAACAGCAGGAACAAATCTCGGGCAGGACACCAGCCCACCACAGGACTAAATAATACTTTGATATATAAATAATAAAACAAGAATAAACTCAATTGTAAACCTACTTTTGCCCACCCATGTTCATAGCGAAGGATTACAGCATGTGTTGATTTGCCAGTAAATTAGATGCAGTAAGCCCTGTAGATGTGGTGAACATGCCAGAGACATGCAGGAAGGAAAATTGTGACTGAAGGGGAGTGGTGCACAGAATGGCCAAACTATTCCAACTACCATGGCTGCTTTGGCATTGTTAGAAGACATCGCAAATGGAAGAATTAGAAAAAAACGCATATTTAGAGATGATGATAACTTCCTTCTAAGTGAATTTAGTTTTCCAAGAGCTACCCTCTTAGAGATGTGTGCTGAACTGGCAACAGCTTTACAAAGGCAAACTTTGAGGAATTGTGCTCTACCTGCTCCATTGCAGGTTCTGTCCACTCTCGAGTGTTTAGCTGCAGGAGCTGTTATTCAATCCCATAGCTTGTGTGTGTACTCATTCTGCTACAGCAGACATTTCCAAAACTGTTGATTTTCTTTTTTCTAAAAGCACCGTCAAAATGTTTGGTGGACTTGACCAGATCAGCACTACTAAGAACTCCTCTGTTCTTCATCTTCAGCTATTGTGTGGTAGACACAAGTCATGTGTACTACATATGTAAATGTGTATGCAAAACCAATTGAATAATAAAAAAGTACCATATACAGTAAAATCATTTTTGCGATTATTTCAGGAAGTTTTTTTTAAACCCCTATTTAAAGAAATTTGTGTAAAGGCAAAAAAAAGATTTGGCCCCTTGCAATAATCGATCAATTTGATAATGTATGAACAAAAAAAAACAACACCAACTTGATGTATAGGGTTTGATAACCTCCACCTAAAGGCTCACATCTGCAGTATAATCATCAAAAATCTTCAAACAGTTAATGATTTGATTACAGATATTCTTTTTGTAAAATGTGTATTTATTATTTGTTTAAAAATCATGACATTGAAAATAGTATCAATACCAGCTTTAAATCTTGAAGTGATTCCTCTTTATCTTCTCCTGCCATTTTCGATAAAAATTACCATAATAATATAATTAATAATATGGTGGTCTCATAATCAGAGTGCTGGCAAGTTCTACTGGAATCCCAGTGTGACAGATAGGGGGCGCTATCGCTCCCTTGAACCCCTGTCCATGACTCCAGATACATTTGACGAACCTCTGGGTTAAAGGGCACAAATAGGTCTTCGGTCCTCCCTGCAGCTCCCTCTTGCGGCCCCTGTGGTATCCAGCAGGGTCTTGTATAAAAACTGCATGTCCCATGAGTCCCTGCTGGTCTTCGGGGTACCTCCATACTACAGGGAGGGCTCCATCTGGCAGCCTGGGGGTATTGGCCGGGATGACAAGCCGGCCACATCTCACACCAGGTATGTTTGTAAACAGTGATGCCTTGAAGAGCAGGGCTGTGGAGTCGGTAGATAAATCCGTCGACTCTGACTCTGATTCCGACTCCTTAGTTTCCGGTACTTCTGACTCCGACTCCTCTGTATTTAATATGTTAATGTATTTTCCTTGTTGATTGAAGGAAGGCAAAATACATGTCATTTAACCACAGAACTACTGACTAGGAAACTGATTCTCTACCATATTAGGCAGTTTAAAGAAAAGACAAAAAATGAAAACAAGGTTTTATTTATCGTTTTTATCAAGTGGCTATAAAGTAACAGCATGCATAAAAATCAGGAAAAGGAACTTTACCAGTTCAAAAATATAAACTACATTCTTTGGTGGTTTTAAAACAAAAACAAAGCTTAACTACTTGAACAAAAAACAAAAGCAGGAAAATCTAAAACAGTTTACATATTAAACTTGGAATATAGTTGTAGAGTAGAATAGCTGTTAAATGCAATCCAAAATTAACTCAATGTAGTGTTCGAAGAAACGGAATTTCTTCTGCTAGATCCTCTTTCACAGAAGCTCTTAAATCTGACTTGATTATTTTTAGAGCTGAAAATAGTCTTTCAACACTGACTTGGGTGGGTGGCATTGCTGTTACAGTTCTAGCCACATCGCTAATAATTTCTGGATAAACAAGGATGGCATCTTTTACAGTCAGTTTCGATAAGCAATCATACTTTTCAACTTCTTTTAATTCTTTAAAAAACTCCTGCTGGAATGTCTTTATTTGGACATTTACTGGTCATTTATCTTTCATGCATAGGTGACATCGCTTTGCTTTTGAAACTTCCATTTTGTCCAAGTAGGAATCAAAGTCTAATTCTTCATTTGAAGAGGATGATCCTGAGTAACCAGCTTATAGCTTCATCCATTGGTGGTGTTTCAGGTAGTAGTAATCCCTTCATGCAAACTGCTACATCATAGAATGCCTTTTTTTTCATTAGCAAACTGGTTACTGCTCAACAAAATTCGGCTCATTGGATCAACATAAATAATAGCTAACAAGATTTGATTATCCAGTAAGAGACTCTCTCTTTTCTTCATTGAAGATACAATGCCATCAGCTATTAACCCTCCACTTTTGTTCAGGCAATATATGAAGCTCTTCCATTCCAAGAACAATTTACCGGGTGTTAAATCTTCATATTGCAACCTCTTGGTTACAGTAAAGGGGTAAGAAAGTAGACTTTCCAGTTCTTTTACTTGTGCCCACTGGCTTTCAGTTAATAAAACATTTTCGTTGTTGAGTTCTTCAAGAAAGTCTTTTAGTTCAAGCAAACACTTTACCATGAAATAAGTGCTTCCCTAGCGTGCTATTTGATCCAAAATGGCTCCTTTTCCTGCACGTCTTTTTCAAAATGGCGTCTGTTTTAGGGGCCCTGGCTGCAACAGTTACTTGGCCTCAATTTGCCAGTTAGAGTAGCTGCATGACGATCTTTCAATCCATCACTTATTGCAAGTTGCAGAGTATGAACAGCACAATGCATTTGTTGAATATTAGTAAGCTTAGATGCTTCTTCAGCAGTGTTATCCAAAATTTCACTATTCTCTTCGGTTTCACTTTCTCCAATACTTGCACAGCTGTCTTCCTCTAATTTATGTTTGTCACTTACTTCATCTACTTTCTTCATTTTCTCAATTGTACTTAACATAGTAGAAGCAGGGCAGCACGGTGGCGCAGTGGTAGCGCTGCTGCCTCGCAGTTAGGCGACCCGGGTTCGCTTCCCGGGTCCTCCCTGCGTGGAGTTTGCATGTTCTCCCCGTGTCTGTGTGGGTTTCCTCCCACAATCCAAAGACATGCAGGTTAGGTGGATTGCCGATTCTAAATTGGCCCTAGTTTGTGTGTGTCCTGCGGTGGGTTGGCACCCTGCCCAGGATTGGTTCCTGCCTTGTGCCCTGTGTTGGCTGGGATTGGCTCCAGCAGACCCCTGTATTCGGATTCAGCGGGTAAGGAAATGGATGGATATTACAATACATAGAATCTTCTAGAACACCGTCCACTAACTAAGATAGTCAGTGGAGTGATGTGCCTGGATATACTGCCAAGGTCTGTGTTATTGTTTTATTATTTACATCAACAAATCTAACATTAATATCAAAATAATTGACTCTGTGACATGTGTATGCATCCATTTTAATGAAGACAAAATGTCCCTTCAGACCTTTTCGTAGTTCTTCCTTTTTACATTTGGCCTCTTCAATTATAAGTTTCCTTATACTGTCTCTTTCCAGAGAAACACCACATTTTTTAGCCATTTGTCCATCTAGGCCTAAAAAGGCTGGCTATGTAAAGAAGGATAGTGGTACACTATTGTTTAGTACCATTTCAATAATGTGGTTTTTGAATTTTTCTGGTGTCATTGTTATGGTAACTTTGTCAGATATAAAGAATTTTCTTAGTTGTGTTTGGTCTCCAGTAGATTTCTGAACATTTTTCATCCCAGAAGTAGATGGAATGTGTTTTTCAAACTTTCGAATTCACAACTTCTAACACTTTAGGATGAAAACGCTGCAAGTGTTTTTTTAAATGTAATGCTCTTGTAGGTGCATTTTTTTCAGACCCACTGAAACTGCTAATTTTTGCATCACATTGATTTTCAGCATCATCATCTCTTAGAATACACTGGCACATGTAATGTTTCCCATCATTGTTAATGTAAAGTGCTCATAAACCACAGACTTTGTCATGTTTGTTGATAGTCTTTTTGCCATTGTGAATGGGGTACTGCTTTCTCTAAAATATAAATATAAAATATGTTATACCAACTAGCATATACTTTGATTTAAATACTAACATACACCTAGTCCTGCTCTATACAAACATACATACAACACAATATTATACACGCAAATCAGCAATAGCCCAGCACTAAGCCTAGACACAATTTGCCCTATACAGAAAAAGTGCACAGACATGTACTATACACACAACACAGAACCCTACATTTTACTCAGAAACATATACACAATCTGCACTATACACAAACATGCATACATTCCTGCACCATACGCACAAACGTACACATAGCCCTGCAGTTTTATCCAGAATCATGCACACAGTCTTCCATCATACACACAAGCAGCCATGCAGTTTTAAAATAAACATAAACACTGACTTGCAGTTGAATCCAAGACATTGTTCCTTCAAGTTCTTCTTCTAAGCTCTTCTAGCAGAGAGAAGAGGTTGGGCAGAAGCTGCTGCCTTTTCCCATGTGTGCTTATCTTCTGCTGAAGACAGGGCTTTGGGAGGCTCCCTTTTGACTTAACTAACTTCCTAGTACTTAGGTGGTGTGCAACCTTATGCTAAAGTTCAGCCCTGGGTGGGAGCATATATGGAGAGTGCAGACAGAACCCCTGAACACACATCAGGCCATAGCACACACCTACACCTACATCATTACACTTGTTTACACTCAAATGAACTTATTGAACACATTATATCTGAAATAAAATGAAAACACTATTTGTACCATAATCCAGATTACAATATGTGAATGTGGTTGTATAATAGCTCAACTGAACTTCACACTAGTAGTAACACAACTATGCTTGTTGGGCTTTATTCTTACATCAGAGAAGTACATAATTAAGACTACTGTTTGTGAAATGGGACATTTGAACTTGCTGTATTTTTTTTTTCATTATAATATAAATTTATTAGGAGTCGGAGTTGGTACATTTTTGCCGACTCCGGCCCCAACTCCAGGTACCCAAAATTGTCTCAGACTCTGATTCCTCGACTCTGACTCCACAGCCCTGTTGAAGAGTGCAATTACGGAGGTTTGGGTGGCTAGATGACATAAGAAAGATGGAACTTTGGCTTTGGAACTTCAAGAGGTTTATTTTCCTCATAGGCTTAAATTTCCCTGGCCATCGGACCATAGCATCCAAATGTTACGCACTGCTCCACCATTAGAGGCTTAAAAATGAAAATGTACTTTATAACGAAATGTTTTTTGCTAATTATATATTTTATTGAGTCTAGATACTTTAAAAACCTAACATTTCTTTAAAAAAAGTTTATGTATTATTATTTATATATTTGTATTTGTATTGTAGAAGACTAGCCCGGCTACAGACAGACACCGAGGACACACAATGTCCAAACACACACTGTAGCTGGTCCTGAAAGTTTTCTCCTGGTACAAATGAAACCATGTGGGGTTTGAGAGCTGCAAAAAACAGAGAGAGAACAAATAAATACTTTTCAAACATCACTCAAAGCGTGGTCTCATCTGTACCAGGAGAAAACTTTCAGGAGCAGCTACAGTGAAAAATGTTGCTGTTTATGGGAGTGAGTCAGCAAAGAGGCTCATTAGGGTTTCAGTGAAGATTGGAAGGGCACGTGTCTCATTAACACTCCATTACCCCGTACCACAGGAGGATCTGCTGCCTACAAATCCCAGCATTCATTGCACGCGACGTCACGAGCTTCAACGCCCTATTCACCACGAAGCAGGTTTGTTATGCAGTAAGAAGTGAAGGGCAGAAACAAAAATGGAAATGCCCTAACATCCTTGAACTATTCTGTTTACAATAAGTCAACGCTGTTGGGATGTCAGGTTAGGCATCTTTAAATTCTGATATATAGTCATATTCTTAATTGTTGATATTAACGTTTCTCATTATTCATATTAGGAAAGTTGTAAATAAATAATGTGTTTAATATGCTATTTTGTTTTGTAAGTTGAACAGAAATGTGTAGATTGTTTGATAATTGATTATGTATATTTTCATGAGAGTTCTATAATTCACAATTGATTGTTTAATATTGCAATACAGTGCTTCTAAGTTTGTTAGTGTAAATGGAACAAGGTACAGTAGGAAATCATATACTAGAACAAGTAATTGAGACTTTAGAAAATGAGAAAGCACAATTAGAGAAGAAATTAGAAACTTAACTTGAAAACTCAGAAAGACAAATGGTTGAAGAATGCATAGCTAAAATGTAGGCAGAGCTTGAAATACACAGAATATGGCTACAGGAGCAACCAACTCATGTCGAGCAGCAGGTTAGGTGTTCAGAAAGAGCTAGACACCCAACAGAAAAAATGCTTGAGTTAAAAGAAAATGAGATAGCTAGGTAGGACAGAAAGTTTATGCTCATGTATGTAATTTTTAAAGCAGCTTATCAGATCTAAACATGAGGAAGAATTATCCAAAGCTGAGTTAAGTGAAATGATATTGGATTTGGAAAAATATGTGTTAGATCTGAAAAGGGAATATGAGGGTTTGTGTGCACTGGCTATCCCATCTCAAGATATAAGAAGAAAAATGGATAGCAGCATCTTAGTAATTAGTGAAATAATTATAGTTCTGAAGAGGTGCTATATGGAAGCAGGTACCAAAATGTTTGATGCAGTGGCTGAGAAAGAAACTCTCCTCCAGTTACTCCAAAGAGAAGAAGACAGGTCGATTTATAGTTCAACTGTATCAAGAGCTGGACGTTGTAGTCATCAAGGAAGTCCCATGTCTACAAAAAGGGCAGAGGTGGCAGTGTGCTTGGCAGCAAAACAGGCTGAGATAAACAGAGAAAGGGAAATTTCTATTGCGAGAAAGGCGGTCCTATCCCAACAAGAGAGATTAAAAATGCTGAAAATCAAAGGGATCCTGATGTCATAGAGGCAGAATACAGTGTTTATGCTGAAGATGAATTAAAGTTGAGTGCCGAAATAGGAGATTTTGGAGTAATAACCTCGCTGCCTGCAATTCAGTCTCCAATGCAGCATGACAGCATTCCTCCTGCCCAAGTTCCTCAATGAACTTCAGTTCCTGAAGGTAAAACAGAACCAGGATCAAAGGAAGCCTTACTAGATCAGGCATTAAGTAACTGACCAAAGATTGGACCAAGAGTATCTTTTAAATTGAGAGAGTTTAGTGATTTCCTCATCTCATGCAAGAATGCAATGCTGCATATACAGGGCTTAAAGATTTTGGATGATTGTGAGGAGAATCAGAAATTATTAGAGAAGCTACCTGAATGGCTAACAACCCAGTGTAATCGATATGTTACTAAAGCATTGAATGAAGACAAACCATATCCAAGCAAGCTTCCAGGAATGTTCAGACTTTGTGGAAGTTTATTGTATGTAATCCAATTTCCTCACTACATGCATTGAAACATACGGAACAAAAACCTGTAAAGGATAAAAGGTGTCTTAAGGCAAACACTTTAATGACATCAACAAAGACATTTCAAGATCCAAAATCCACTTTAAGAGACTCAAATGCATCAGAGGAAAACAAAGATTCCAAAACTACCTCTTCTGCAACTCAAAACTTGAGGCAAATAGAATGAGCCTGTTGTCAACAAAACAACTTTATATATGAATGTAAAAAAACTTGCAGCAATGTCTTTGGAGGAAAAGAAAATATTTATCATCAACAGCAACATGTGTTTTGGCTGCCTTAGGATTTGCCACACTTCCAAAAATTGTAGAAAGAGGGCCATTTGCAATGTCTGCAAACATAACCACCCCACATCGCTTCATGAAGAATGTCTTCAAGATAAAGGGACAGACACGCCACATTCAGAGAAGAATTCGTCCACTGCTTTGTGCAGCATGAATGTAGCCAACAGCGATTGCACTTCAATGATTGTTCCAGTGTGGCTTTCTTGTGAGCAAAGAACAGCCCAGAAATCTTAGTGTATGCATTACTGGATGCAGAGAGCAATAATACATTTATTGACCAGGATGTTTGTGATAAAATTCAAGCAGACACAGAACTTGTTAGATTAAAGCTGTTAACAATAACTGACAAAGGTTCAACAGTGAATTGTCAAAGAGCAGTTGGACTAAGAGTGAAAGGGTACTTTTCACAAGAGTACATTCTACTACCACCTGCATATACACAAGAGTACATCCCACTAGAATAAAGTAGCATCCCTACTTGTAAAACAGCAAAAGGTTTGACCCATCTTCTTAGTGTGGCAGAAAAAATGCCAGATCTGTTGAACTGTCCTGCAGGTCTTCTAATTTGCTATGACTGTGCACGAGCCCTGAAACCGAAACAAGTGATATCAGGGGATGATTATGAGCCATATGCAGTAGAGACTGAATTAGACTGGAGTATAGTAGGATCCATAACACCCTGTATAAATCCAAGGAAGGTGAAAGGATTTTGTCTCCACATCTCTGTAAAGGAATTACCGTTTGTTATACCTGCCACTGTGATTAAGGTACTACAAACTGATTTCTTGGACACAAAGCCCAGAGGAAAAAAAATATCTCAAGAAGATATCCAATTTGGGGGCACAGTGGCACAGTGGGTAGCGCTGCTGCCTCACAGTAAGGAGACCCGGATTCACTTCCTGGGTCATCCCTGCGTGGATTTTGCATGTTCTCCCCGCATCTGCATGAGTTTCCTCCGGGTACTCTGGTTTCCTCCCACAGTCCAAAGACATGCAGGTTAGGTGCATTAGCAATTCTAAATTGTCCCCAGTTTGTGTGTGTGTGTGTGCGTGCCCTACGGTGGGCTGGCACCCTGCCCGGGGTTTGTTTCCTGCCTTGCGCCCTGTGTTGGCTGGGAATGGCTCCAGCGGAGCCCCGTGATCATATAGTTGGGATATAGTGGGTTGGATAATGGAGCATTTCATTTAGAAAGCCACAGAAAATTAGAGTCGTATTCAACTGCTCTGCAAAATTTGAAGGTAACTCTCTAAATGACCACCTGCTTACAAGACCTGACTTAATTAATGCTTTGACTGGAGTCCTTTGTAGATTTCTCCAGCACCAAAATTAATTATTTGTGACTTGCAAAAAATGTTCCACTGTTTTCATGTCAACGTAGAAGATCAGGATTTTCTAAGTTTCTTGTGTGGGAAAATGGGAACATAGAAATGGAACCCAAGGAATATTGAATGAGAGTTCATATCTTTGGAGCAGCATCATCTCCAGGATGTGCTAACTATGGCATGAAGTACCTTGCCAATAAATATGAAAAGGACTGCCCATTGGCAGCGAGTTTCATACGAAAAAATGTCTGTGTTTGATGATGGACTTGCCAGCATTGACTCTGTTCGAAGGCCAAGCAACTGATTACGGAAGCACAGGAGGTATGTGCTAAGGGAAAATTATGTTCACACAAATTTGTGTCCAACAGCAGAGATGTTTTGAATGCAGTTCCAAAGAATGAATGTGCCAAATCAGGGAAAGATGTAAACCTAAATTATAATGAGCTCCTAGTGCAAAGTGTACTCAGAGTAAAGTGGAATGCTGAAGCTGATGCATTTTCATTCACTGCCATTGTCGATGAAAGGGCAGCCACATAGCGAGGAATACTATCAACACACAGGTGTGCCAACTAAAATGGCTTCTGTTTTAGATCTGTTTAGCTGAAGGAAGGTGAGCCTCATCCATGCCTCTATTTCCTCCAAACAAATAATCAGTGAAGATGTTGGCAGAGGAGCAGTAGAGGAGGTGGGAGTAGTCCTAAGATAAAGCTGAGTGTCATCAGCATAACAATGGAAAGATAGACCATGTTTGCTAATGACACTTCCAAGGGGGAGCATGTAAATGATTAAAAGGATGGGGCCCAACACAGAACCCTGTGGAACACCACAGGTAACATTATGGGTCTGAGATTTTGCGCTGCCAAGAGCGACATACTCATTTCTACCGGTCAAATAGAATGTAAACCAATTTTGAACAGTTCCTGAAAGTCCAATGGTGTATTGCAGACGGTGAAGAAGAATATTATGATCAATTGTATCAAAAGCAGCTGTCAGGTCAAGGAGAATAAGTAAAGAGGGAGAACCAGTATCTGCTGACATCAGAAGGTCATTTGTGACCCTGACCAGGGCTGTTTCGGTGCTATGGCCAGGGCGAAAACCAGACTGAAACTTTTCAAACAGGTTATTCAGTTTGAGATGATCATGAAGTTGTACTGCAACTATTTTTTCCAAAACTTTAGAGAGAAATGGAAGATTAGAGATGGGTCTATAATTAGACAGAACTTCAGGATCCAGGGTGGGTTTTTTCAGTAGATGTCTGATGACAACAGTTTTTAGTGCTGAAGCAATATGGCTGGCCAAAAGGAATTGGTTTATAATCTTGGTGATAAGTGGAGAAACAGCAGAAATGTTGGCCTTCAGCAAGGCTGAGGGAAAAGGGTCCAGGGAACTGGTAGACAGTTTCATTTTCCTGATGACTTCCTCTACCTCTTCTCGTGTGGCAACAGAGAAGGAGCAAAGGGGCTGGACAGTCTCAGGCAGAGGGTCGACAGTTGGGGGGAACAGAATATCCATGGTAGAGAGGTTTAAGCGGATGTTATAAACCTTTTGTTTGAAAAAATCAATATGCAAATTACACCTCTCATCAGTGTCCTCGGGAATGAGCACATGAAGGAGGTTTAAGAAGATGATTTATAGTAGAAAAAAGTTTTTTTGGATCCCTGGAGCTATTTGTAATGATGGTAGAATAGAACCTGGACCATGCAACTTTCAAAGCTTCTGCATACGCCCTCCTTTGTTCCCTATAGGCCTGTTTGTGAACAGTCAACCCAGAAGCCTTGAGCCGCCGCTCAAGGACACGCCCAGCCACCTTCATTTTTCACAGCTCGCAGGTGTACCATGGTGCTGAGCATGAAAATGAGATGGACCTAGACGTTAAAGGGGCGTGAAAGTCAAGGAGACTGCTCAGAGACTGGTTGTACAGATCCATGAGGTCAGCAACAGAGCTGGAACTGGTAAGATCAGTAGAAAGAAGTTTAAGGTCCAGGGCCAAGGCATCCACATTGATGTTCTTCAAATTTCTAAAATTAATCTGTCGTTTTGGTTTGGTACGAGGGGAGAAAAAGGGTAGCTCCATTGACACTACTTTGTGGTCTGAAATACCAAGATCATAAACCTGTAAATTACTAATTAAAGCAGAGTTTGAAATAACCAAGTCAAGTGTATGACCCCTAGAGTGTGTCGGGACATCAACATATTGTTGTAAGTTGAGGGAATCTAACAACTCAAGAAAATCAACAGTGAGATAACCTTTAGGATTATCAACATAATAATTCATATCTCTCAGGATTATGATGTTGGCAGAGGTGGCACACAGTGTTGTGAGAAGATCAGTCATTTACGGAATAAAAGCAGAGTTGGGTTTTGGAGGTAGATAGATAAGAAGAACAGTCATGGGAAAAGGGGGCTTGCATTTAAATGCAAGACACTCGCAGGAAGATGTTACAGGTAACGAAATAGGGGACACCCCCATTACCTGACGATAGATGATGGCTAAACCACCACCACGCCCAGTGCTGCGAGCTGCTTCCAAATAACTGTATCCAGATGGACATGCTTCATTTAAGGCAGAGTAAGCCTCTGACTGGTGCCAGGTTTCTGTCAGACACATGAAGTCAAGTCCTTTCTCCCAGATGTGTTCTTCAATCAGTGTGGATTTATTGCTAATGGATTGAGAATTAAACAATTCAAATTTGACCAGCGATTGTGGAGTAAATCTCAGTACAGGTCTCAAAACATTAAAGTCCACTCCACGCAGCTTGGAATCCACTCCACAAAATAAATCCAGCCGGGGATGTGAGGATCTCGTAGTATTTCTCACAGTGGCTCGGGTGTTTCCCATGCTAGAGTGCAGAGATCTCGTGATACTTTAAATGTTGATAGTGGTTGAAACAACAGTGCTCTGATGACGTATCCCACATGCGACAAGTGACCAAAAAGATGGAATGTTGGTAGTAGAGCACTTTTGCTGATTATGGAAAATGAACTTCCAACCACAGCCTCTATGAATGTAACGAGGACGGCAAAGAAGTCCAAGTTCTTTAATGATGTGGATGTTAATTCCAGGAGTGGTTACAGGATTTAGTCGGCGAAGTTGTAAACTGGAATAGCTAAGCACCATTCCAACCGAAGAGGGAGAAAAAGATGCCATCCAGATAATGCCGCAAAATCCACAACAAACGGTAAAGCAGTATATCCCGCCGGCAGATGAGTAGACACAAAATCTTGAAAAAACTTGATAAAAATCCGTAAAATCCACAGCAAACAATAAAACAGTATGTCCAGGCAACAGGTGAATAGACAACAAAAACTTGATAAAGATGCATAAAATCCACAACAAATGATAAAAAAGAGCAGGAAATTTTTTAGAAAAGTACGAGACGTATTTACTATCACTAAAAATAGTAAATTAGCAATATTAAACTATAGACTCAGAGGGAGAAGCGGCAAACATTCAACGCCAGCGTCCTCTTCCAAAAAAATATATGTTTTTCAAATTCAAACATTAAATTTACATATATATACACACACACATATTTTGCGACAGCTGCACACGCGCTTATTCTTTTCCTTCTGCACACTTGCTAGAGTGGCAGAAGTGCTGCATGGGCACCTGGAAGCACTCCGGGTGTACCTGGTTCCTGTTCTGGCAGCACTTCCTGGTGTTGCAGAAGTGCTGCTGTCCAGGGCTTGGCCAATGTCCATGCACCCACTGGCGGTGACCATGGGCTCCCACAGGTTTGAGCTTCCAAGTTCTGTTCCCGTGGCCCACCCACCAGGGCGGCTGCCTTCTTGTGTTCCAGGGGAGGTATTGCTTCTTTCCCAGTCCTTCGATCCTCCAGGCGTCCTGACTGGGCATGAACCCCAGCCATCTGACACAGCATATTTCATAATGTTTTTAGTTGTTTAACACTGTGTTTTGTTGTGTGCTTGTTAATTTTAAATATACAGCATTTATAATAAAAAATATGTTGTTTGGCATACAAGCAAAGGTGTGTTTTATAAGAAAATATCAATTGGAATAAAAACTATGGAGTACACAAAAAATTCTCTTAGCCATAACTAAGTTCTTTGGCAGGAAAAGGTTAATTTAATATTTGTTCATTGTTCTGCCAGAGATAAAAATCAATTACTACTGATGCACATTATTTTTACAAACAAAACTGTTATATTATACAAGTTGATCAATGATCCTTTGAGTCAATGATCCGTTATCTAAGACCTGCAAAGTCTGAATATTTCAATATGGGTTTGAAATTTCAAAAACAAATTTCTGCTCATCCAACTTGGTAACCCTTTATTTTATGTCATATTTTTAAATACTTCATTGATCTGGCTGAGAAAGAGATACATTTTTATAATTAATTAAAGGTATCAGTTTTGAAAACATGCCTTGTATGATCTTCCTCGGCATGATATAATGTATTGCACAACTGAAGGGTGGGGGGACGTGGGCTGCATGTTCACGTTTCAACGTGTAGCTAAGGAGATCCGTTCACAAAGTTATAAACTGATGTCTCACTCCTGCATCACTGTGCAATTCAAATAGATAGTTTCTCTAAAAGCAAACAAGTAAAGTTGGTAATTTAGTCTTCTGTTTTGGTTTACTGGGACAATACTCCATGCCTTTTTTTGTATTTTTGTAGTTAACTGTATAAAAATGTATATTGTAGTAGAATGAACCCCTCGAAGAAGACATTGTTTCATTTTACCTCATTTTACATGTAGTATAAAAGAAATCTGATAGCTTTTTAGCAGGCACTAGATCTTTTTATAATTATCAAACTGTTGACACTGTTAAGGATGTGATAATTAAAATATTTTTTTAAGGATAAAATAAAGCCAGGAACTGATAGACTGTATCTGTTTGTTTTCAGGTTATGCCCGACCTGGCCACCTATCCACCCACAGTACAGTTCTGATCAAGCAAGATTGTAATTAAAGGGAGTTTTAAGTGTCATGAAGGACAGACAGGTATGCCGAATGGATGGGAAAATGACTTCTCGCCCTGCTGGAGGTATATAAAGGATGGACCAGGACCAGTTTCATCCCCCATATGACAGATGGCAGTAGTTCCCCCAAGGCATCCCAGTTTAGACACCCGTAGGGGTACATGAGAGTTGGAGTACAGAAGTGCAACCCTGCCGGGGTTCCTGGGTGCCATTAGAGGGTGCTGTTGAGTGGGACACTCCTTGGTTACAAAATAACCTGGAAGTGCTTCCAAGAGTATTGCCCTGGAAGCATTCCATCATCCAGCTTAAAATGAGCCTGATGCCTCACCTGGAGGAGTCAAGAGTCAGGAGGCAGTGGGCAACATTCAACAGGAGGAGCAGAAGAAGAAGTCAAAGATTCACTTGTTTGTATTTGTAATTTAGTTGGTTATGTATACTTGGTGAGCTATTTGTGCAAATAAAATCCTTTATTTAAACCCAGGACTGTACTGGGTGATATTGTGTCTGAGGCTTGTGGTCACAGAGTATTTTATATGAGTGACTAGGAGATGATTACAAATGTAATACCAAAAGAGAAGATTACCAAAATGCCCAAAACTAAAATAAAAAAATTGTTAGGAACATTAAGCTAATTTTCTTTGTACCAAGAGATCACCCAGATAAAACACTGTAAAAACCTTTGATATACTTTTTGACATTTTACACACAAACTTGGACAACAAAGAGCTCAAAGTACCAGTTTAAATATCATTAAATATTAAATATCATGGACAAACTTGTTAAGAAAGCAGGCTCTATTGTAGGAAAAAAGCTGGACAGTTTAACATCTGTAACAGAGCGACGGGCACTAAGCAAAGTCCTGTCAATCATGAAGAATTCACTGCATCCACTGAACAGTGTCATCTCCAGGCAAAGGAGTAGCTTCAGTGACAGACTTAGGAGATCGTTCCTCCCCCACACTATGCGACTCTTCAATTCCACCCGGGGAGTAAATGCTAACATTACTCAAAGTTATTGTCTGCTTTTACATGCATTTTTATTACTCTTTAATATATATATATATATATTTTTGTATCAGTATACTGCTGCTGGATTATGTGAATTTCCCCTTGGGATTAATAAAGTATCTATCTATCTATCTATCTATCTATCTATCTATCTATCTATCTATCTATCTATCTATCTATCTATCTATCTATCTATCTATCATGACTTTTTAGATGTTGTCCCCTAACTACTGGTTATTGGACCATTGTAACAATACAAACTAAAAAATAGCCAGGTCGTTTATCAAAATATTTGTGTTCCCATTAAGTGCTACAGGTTCATAAATACCCAACCTCCACTTCAATAAACATTTTTCTCTACTTGAGCACAAAGACTTCCAACATGCTATACAATTTTCAGAATATATTCAGATCAGGTAAACAATCCTTAATTACATGTTAAATGTAATAAAGTCCATCTGGTGTGCATGAGTTGCGACTGAGATTTTCTCAGATTGCCGTGGTGCTTGCACTCATGATCAGTATGTTGAGAGAAGCTGTAGTGACAAGAGGGGTCTGTATCAGTGTGCAATTGATTAAAAAAAACAAGAAAAAAAAAAAACAACACTCTCAGGCTTGGAGGTGCACATGCTATACATGGCACTTGTAGGTGCATGCGGAAGGTCCTAGGGTGTTGATCTGAAAGTATGGCTGTTTGTGGTATAGTGGGTCTGTGGTTTCAAAAAAAATGACCAGTTTTAAATAAATCCAAATAGCTGTGTCAGTCTCCGCGGACACAATTGCACGACCACAGGGGGTTAATGAGGTAATTGGGGCGAGTCACACATGTGGGTATGATCGTTCTCAATTGCCTCATTGGCTTCCTGTGAAGCCGTATACGGAACAAGGATTGAGTGAAACAATAAAAAAGAATAGAGGTTAAAAGATGAGAAGAGCAGTCTTGGGAGAACGATCCGGGCATCTGGAAGGGGAAGGCAGCACAAACTGGGGTCCTGTGATGAAGCATAGGCTGTGGTGCTCTAGGGGCTGGTTCACCTCACTGAATATTTGTGTCGAGTGGGGTGAGCAGGAGGGATGACCTCCCTATGGATACGAGGTACGACTGTGAGAGCGTGAAGGAAGACAAGAGGACAGCCGACCTCGGACGGTCTGGCTGCATAGCTTGGAGGCAGTCAAGACGGGGGTCGGAGGAAATGAAGTTCATGGCTGCTGAGTCACCACTGACTAGGAGAGTGATGGGTGAGCCGGGAAGATGAAAAAAGAGGTGGGGTGAGATTGTAAGGATCTACTGACTGCATTTTAACCTCTGCTTTTATTGGATTTATTTATTAGGGTTTTTATCCCCCAACTTTCACTTGGTTTTTATGGATTTATTTATGGACATTCGGGACTCTCCACTGTTTGTTTTGTTTGGATTTAGTTTTTAGTAAAAGCACCATGGCACTTTTTCACCATTCCCTTGCTGTGTGTGAGATTTGTCCCTATTTGTCAGCTCACCTCAGTCATAACTATCAATGGTGTTGGGTTCTAGAGGCTTCCATAAGTGAAGAGGGAGTCTGGAGGGGACCCACAACATCAAACTGATCATGTATTCATGTACAAATGTGGTCAGTTTAGCCGGTTTCCTCATTAGCACTTTAGCTGGTGCTACGGATTGGAAGCAAGCATTGCCCCCAGGTGGAGCAGGTGGATGGCACTCACAGGGCAGAGTCAATTCTGCTGAGCACTCAGGCAGCAGGAGTGACAAACCACTTTGGGAAAATCTACAGAATGCCAAAGGATGGCAGTGGGTGAAGGGAACAAGGTTCATGCAGTGCTTGCGGACACCAAGAAATGGCAGTAGGAACGTGAACCCTATAAAGTTAAACTACGCTTGCTAAAAAACGTCTCCTCTCACTAAGGAGACCATAAAGGGTGAGCAGAGGAGATGTTGGCATTTTGGCATTTTATCCTTTGATTTTAACCTGTTTTGGTTCATTAATTTATTTCCATTTTAACCTCCATCATGAACACTGCTGTTATAACAGAATATTTATTGGTTTATTTACTTGAAAAATAAACTTCACTGCACTTTTCATTTAAATATTGTATGGAATAAAAGCAATGTGCACTTTTGCACCTGCCCTTTCTGTGTTATGTGCCTTCATTGCACTGTCCTTCCACAGTTGATTTCCCGGTTTCAAGAAATAAATGCCATCTATGGGCAACCTAGGTATCACAGGAGCAGAAATTGGATGTGTAAAACAGGAAAATTCTGCATACCAAATTTATTATACAGGTTGAGGTGACTCCTCATAAGGGTATTTTAATCACTAAATTAAGCAGTAATTGATTTTAGAATTTAAAGAATTTGTCACTGTTGTTTTAAGGATAAGTAACATGCAAAAGACAGTTGTTTACAGCAGGATAAATTTACTTATAATATTTGTTGAGTAAGATATTCAAGATATTATATGAAAAAAATGTATTTGATATTAATAATTATAGTAAAGTTTTTGATATGTGTTTCTTTGTTTATTATTTATAAATGTGTTGTAAAATTAAAGCTGTTATAAGAAAGACTAATGCAGTGGTTTCAGGGATGTGGTGGGAGCCCAAGAAGATTCCACTTACGGCCCCCATTTGGCTAAGGGTAGTAGTCCAGGGTTGTCTTCTACTTGTAACTTATGCTTTCAGGATATGATCTGGCACCTACTAACCATGTCATTCAAGAATGAATGGACTTGTTACCTCAGCTAAACAGTAGGAAGTTAAAAAACAGCAAGTACCAACATCATTAAAGAAATCTAATGATTTGTATGCTTTTTTTTTTTAATAAATTTTCAAAATTTCTTCAAAATTTTAACTCTGTGATATTGTCAATAATTACATGAATAAAAAAGTTTATGAAAATGGTTCTTTGTGAAAAGGAAAATATTAAATGATTGTATTTAACTTGACTCCTCTGTTTGTCTGGGTTAAATCTTCCAAATGACTTTAAGCCCACTTTTGGCAAATCAAATTTCTTCAAATTTTGCATACGTGTTTAGTATTAATGACAATACAGTAATCCCTTCAAAACGGATCCAATTACATAATAAATTTCACTGTAATCAATGGTTATGCGATTCCAATTAATGCGAACACAACAATGACGGAGAGAGAATATAGTGAGACTAGCCAACCCGCGGCATACCATACGCCGTATAATAAGGCCGGTTTTTTAAGAATTTTTAAGCACAGGGAGTAAATTAACATTTGAAAAATCGGTAATGTATTAAATCAGCAAGAAAAGCAACATTGTAGCAATGCACGGAACAAACTAACACATAATCGTCCATGCGGCGCTGAGGCACGAAGGGTGGAACGGTAGGAGAGGAGAAGGACATCCACTCGCTCCCTCCGTCATGCTAGTCTGCTGATTCCTCGTCCAGTATGCACTGCCTGCTCATGTGCCCACCTCCAACTCGTCACTCGAGTCGTTGTCGTTTTTGCACAGTCCAGATGCACCTGTGACTCATGTAGACTTTTCATTGCTCTGTGCGGTTTTGGCTGCCTTTCTATATATAATCCACCAAGACACCTGACCACGGTAGTAGCGAGGTGGAAGTGGGGTGTGTACAAAGTGCAGGAGCATCTAAGAAGACGCATGTTTGTCGCGGATGCGAATTGCTGTATGTAGCATGTAAAACAGTTTGCTATGGTGCACGCGGTCGTGCGTTGTAACCGAAAACTCGGTTTTTAAAGACTGCTCACTTCATTGTGTATACGACTGTAGGTGAATGAAAAGATGTAACTCTGGAGAGGGCAACATACAATACAGTGTTTTACACGCTGCATACAGCGATTAACATTTGAGACAAATTGTTTTACACGCTGCATACAGTGATTTACATCCGTGACAAACATGCCTCTTCTTAGATAGTCCTGTCTGCGTCCACCCTCGTTCTTGAAGCATACACACTGCCTGGTCATGTGGTGCCTCTGTGTGAACCGGTCACGCACAGAGAAGGTCAGCTGCTGAGAGAGCGTCTCGACTGTTGTAGGGCCTGCATTGGTGAAGCAGGTGAGACGGTAATGAAACAGAGGCACAGGGCTTATTGGTTTTTAAAGACTGCTTCCTTCATTGGGTTTTAACCAATGCACGGAACGAACCAACACACAATCGTCCGTGCAGCGCTCAGGCGCGGAGGGTGGAACAGGAGGAGAGGAGTTGGTGGCCGTGGCTCCATCCTGCGTGCGCCATAGGTGTCTTACTTGTCGGCGGCTTAGTGAATCCACGCCTTCCTCCTGGCGTGCTTTCCATGGGTGTCTTGCCTTAGTGAATTATATATATAGATATAGAAGCATACAAGTAAGAGATGCATCAGATTGCCCCCACTTGCCTCTTCCAGTGAGTGGAGTCAGTAAATATGCGTGCCGACTTTACTTATTTGCTCTTGCGAAGGAGTAGCCTTGATGATCACAGTGAGGAAGTATTGCCGTAAGCTTACCGTTCTGTTGTCGATATTTTTTTTTTTTTCTGCAACCACCGAGCGCAAATCCCTAAGAGCCTAAACAGAAAAATAGAGACCAAAATATAATTCTTTTTACTATTCAAATAATTTTGAAAAGAAAATATATTACGTAATATTTTTAAAGAAGCTTCCCATTCATAAAAAATGATTAAAGAAAAATCATTTACAAAATACTCTAAAACTAAAAAGTAAAAAATTAAATATATAATTTTTTTTTAAGTAAAACTATTTTATTTTCTTTAGTTATAAATGCACTAAAAAGCTAAAAATGAAATTACTAAAATAGATGAAGAACATGCCAGACTACCAAGCGAGACTCTACATAAGAGGAGGCAGGCTCTACATTCAGAATTAAACCTCTTGACAACTAAAGAAACCGAACAACTAATTTACAAATCCAGACATCATTATTATGAACATGGAGAGAAAGCTAATAAGCTTTTAGCGCAACAAATTCACAAGCAAGATATGCAACGCAATCTCGGTAATTACTAACACGAACGGAGATAAAATCATCGAACACAAAAATATAATGTACACTTTTAGAGACTACTATAAATCCCTATATACTACTGAGTTTAAAGAAGACAATATACAATCTAATGCATTTCTGGATAAATTACAGATACCACAAATTGACGCTATTAGTGTGGAGGAGCTCGATAAACCTCTGTCATTATCAGAATTACTGGATGCTATAAAGTCACTCCAAGGTGGAAAAGCAGCAGGCCCTGACGGCTACCCTGCAGAGTTTTACAAGAAATTCTCCGCTCAGCTAGCTCCCTCCTATTAGCAACATTTACAGAAGCCAGAGATAACCAATCTCTTCCACAAACCTTTCGCCAAGCACTAATCACTGTCTTTCCAAAACAAAATAAGGACTTATTACAATGTGCATCATACAGACCAATTTCACTTCTGAATAACGACGTTAAAATACTCTCTAAAATCATAGCTAGAAGGATTGAGAAAGTGCTCCCCTCAGTAATATCACAAGACCAAACTGGATTTATTAGGGGCCGACACTTATCTTCAAATCTTCGACGCCTGTTTAATGTAATATACTCACCAACTAAATCAAACACCCCAGAAATATTATTATCATTGGATGCAGAAAAGCATTCACATGATTGAATGGAAATACCTTTTACTATTTTGGAGAAGTTTGGGTTTGGCCCAACATTTGTGCATGGATTAAATTACTGTATACTAACCCAGAAGCTTCAGTTTGCATCAATAACATTTGCTCAGACTACTTTAAACTAGAACGTGGCACAAGACAAGGATGCCCTTTGTCACCACTGCTGTTTGCAATTGCCATTGAACCACTGGCAATACATTGTCGAAATACTGATCAGATAAAGGGGATTAGCAGAGAAGGACTGGAACAGAAAATCTCATTATATGCAGATGACATGGTACTGTATATATCGGACCCAGAAAATTCTGTGCCTGCAGTCTTAGCAGCACTCACAGAATTTCAAAAGCTCTCTGGTCTCAGAATTAATCTGAATAAAAGTGTACTCTTTCCGGTGAATTCGTAAGCATATAATATTAGATTAGACACCCTTCCTTTTATCATTGCAGAACAGTTTAAATACCTCGGGGTAAACATCACAAGTAAACATAAAGCTCTTTATCAACAAAATTTCGTCGTCTGTATGGAAAAAATTAAACAAGACTTGCATAGATGGTCAACCCTTCATCTCACACTAGCTGGAAGAATTAACACTGTTAAGATGAATATTCTTCCTAAGCTCCTTTTTATTTCAAAACATACCAATATACATTAATAAATCGTTCTTTAAGCAATTAGATTCAACAATAACCTCATTTATTTGGAATTCTAAACATCCACGCATCAAAAGAGCGACCCTACAAAGACAAAAGGCAGAAGGTGGCATGGCTCTACCTAACTTCCAGTTTTATTACTGGGCGGAAATATACAGTCGATAAGAACCTGGACACAAATAGAAGAACATACACAGGCATGGACCGCAATAGAAGTAAAATCCTGCAGTACTTCTTTGTATTCCTTGCTTTGTGCTCCAATAAACACACGTTATCGGCAATACACTAATAACCCAATTGTGCTCCACTCACTTAGAATCTGGAACCAATGTAGAAAGCATTTTAAGACGGAGAAGCTTCTTTCTGTGGCACCCTGCAAAAGAACCACCTCTTTCAACCCTCACAAACATATGCAGTTTTAATATCTGGAAAAATTTGGAATTAACTTGCTTAGAGATCTTTATATAGACAACGTCTTTGCATCCTATGAACAATTACATTCCAAATTTAACATTCCAGCTACAAATTTCTTTCACTATCTTCAAATCAGGAACTTTGTTAAACAGAACCTTCCAGATTTTCCTCATCTTGCACCCTCATCCACGCTGGAAAAATTATTGCTCAATTTCAAGGAGTTAGACTCCATCTCTACAATATATAAAATCCTTTTACAATCCCTTCCTTTCAAAGATCCAAGAGGACACTGGGAAAATGACCTCTCAATTAATATATCAGAAAAGGAGTGGAAAGTAGCAATGCAGAGAATTCACTCAAGCTCCATATGCAAAGCATACAATTATACAACTCAAAATTATATATCGAGCACATCTGTCTCGACTAAAACTCTCAAAATGTTTCCAGGGCATGATCCAACCTGCGAACGTTGCAACCAAGCCCCAGCCTCACTAGGTCACATGTTCTGGGCCTGCTCCAAATTAACATTATTCTGGACAAAAATTTTTAATTACCTCTCAGACAGTCTTGGACTCACAATCCCTCCTAACCCATTAACAGCTGTGTTTGGGGTTCTTCCAGAGGGTCTTAAAGTGGAGAAAGACAAACAAATTGTGATTGCATTCACTACACTGTTGGCACGCAGACTTATTCTGATAAACTGGAAGAACCCAAACTCTCCTCTTTAAGTCAGTGGGAAACTGATGTGTTATATTATTTAAAATTGGAAAAATCAAATACTCAGTTAGAGGATCTGTGCAGACTTTTTTCAAAACATGGCAGGATCTAATCAGTAATATTTTGAAATGATTTTATAAAGCACAGAGAATTTGTTGATTTAGGTATTTTTAAAAGCCTTAAATTTTACACCGTTTGGCTTGCTCTCTCTCTCAAGGGTGGGGATCGATCTGTTCTTAGCATAATTCTTTTTTTTTGTAAAACTTGATTGCTATGTAATATGTAATTGATTGTAATAAAATTAATAAATAAATAAATAAAAATAAAAAAAAAAAAGCTAAAAATGTAATTTTCTTTAACCACAATTTTTGTGATTATATGTTACTAAATAAAATCTTGGGGTGCACAAAAATTAATTAATTCCGTCAATTTTCAATTTTGTCAACTTTCATCATAAAATATAAAAAAAGAACAACATTGTAATTCCCCACCTTGCTAAACAAGTTTCAGAAATTGTTTGAATCAATTAATTTATGTGCACCCCCTAGCTCTCTTGTTAGTGCTAGATACCTCCAAAGCAGCAATAGGGGCAAATTTGTTAAAGTATTCTTGTTTTTTTTTAATTTTAGGAAGATTTCTTGTACCATATAGACTTATTTTCTGTTGCAGAGACTTGTTGGCATCAGAGGAAATGGGGCTTCTCAAACTCTTTTTTTAACTTCTAATCATAAAAATGTGCTCACTAATCAGCTGAATGCTGAAACATGAGTCAGGCAAGATCAGCTTTATTTTTCAGCATATTTAATTGTGTTATTTTGTATAGAGTAGACTCTTAACAATGTTAAGGTAGATGACTTGTTTTGCTTATTTCCCAATTAGCAATTGAAAGAAACAGAAAACATTACACTGTATTTCAACATCAGTGGCATTTCTGCAATCAAGGCCAGTCAGGCCAGATGTTATGCAAGATAAATAGCAAACTTATTTCAATAATTTAGCTTATTAAAATAATAAAAGTACCACTGGTGTACTTAAAAGTAACCACAGTAATTAGAACTAAAAAAAAAAAAAACAGAAACAAGATCAAAATCAGGAATGCATCATTCACAGAATGCTGCATTTTCATTTTTCACCCAGTGCTGAGGAGGATCACCCTAAATTTGAAAAAGCTACTAAGGAAGCCTGTGTGTATGTGTTCTTCTACATTCTGGGAAAGAAGCCAGGAGTACGATACTGTAGTTTAAAAGAAGCACAGACTCCTGGTATGGAAAGAATGGGTATGTACAGTATGTAGAAAACTGTTTTTGCAATTCTTTGCTGGTCCGATAAACACCTGGCCACACAGTAGTCAGTGCTGCTACCAGACCTGCAGTGTGCAGTCTGAGTCATTCAGTGTGTGTAGTCTGCATATTGTTTCTATTTTATTGTGGCTTATCCTTTTTCACCTCAAATCTGTAGGATTCTAAACTTGAGGTGTTGTCTTTTCTATTTAAGCAATTCATAGCTAACAGATTTCTTAGGGTACATGCACAGATCTAAATTTTTTTTTACCATTTTTAAATCTATATAGCTATACTTAGTCAGATGTTGACAATGTCAGAAGGTATCACAATAATTTTACATAAACTTGCATATTTCGCTACCTATTAGTAAACCAGAGACAGTTATGATTAGTTAGTTCAGTTAATGCTTACATCAGAGAAGCCTAAACACATACAGGGTAAATGAGGCCATATTAGAATTTTTATTGAATCATGTCTCTGAGTTGTTTGCCAAAAGATGCAGTCCTTGGCATGATTCCTTCTTTGCCATTTCCCCATATGTTAAGCATATGTGCCCCATGTGTTGCAAGACAATACATTTCTTAAAGAAATTACAGTACTCCTATGTGATAATGCTGTCTTAAGTTTTCACTTTCTTTGCTCTCTAGATTAGTATGGGAGAGCATCTGAGATGAATAAGATGTAGTACTGTACATTTTATTGATCAGTAATGCATGCATGAATTGTAATTAAACCTTAAAATCAATACAGATTTTAAATAAATAAATAAATAAGGATCACTGTTAGATATCTTCTTTACAGGAGCCCTGATCAATAGGGTTATCATCAGATGTATTTTTTTTACAACATCTTTATGTAAAATTTTTTGCCCTTCTCTTAAGTAATTAAGATCAATTTAAGGAAATGATACCAGTGATGTTGTTAACATTGTCACTAGAATTGAAGTGCAACCTGTTCTGACAACATAAGGCAGGTTATGTATGAGAAGGTTAATGTTTTACAAGGAACACAATCAAAAAATAAATAAATAAATAATAAGCATGCACAAAGTTCTAACTCGTAACTATTGCACAAGAAGTTAGAATATCTCAAAAGTTTATACTGACAGGGTGCAGCAACATGACCTGCAACAAGTATAGGGTGGTCCAGATCTAATTATGCAATTTTCATTATGCTATAACTTATTAAGTTTATTACATAGAAAATCACCCAAAAAATCCCGGACCATCGAGAAGTGTGTGAACTGACGACATGAAGAATTGTGTTTGCGCTGAATTGGAACCGTCCCCACATAAATCAAAGTCATCCAGATGATCTGGATCTGCATAATTAGATCTGGACCACCCTGTATTGTAACTGCAAACATTAAGCAAACAATATGGTTGAAAAATACTCAAAATGGTAGCAACCACAATCCAATACAATACACACAATGGCAGAGTGTAAACAACATAAACATAACAGTAAATTAACTTCACAATAATAAAACAAAGTGTAGGATATAGCGGGTTGGATAATGGTGGGTGGATGAAATAAAAAAAATATATACATATACACATATGGAAAAATGTCAGATGAATTAAAAAATGACACACACTCTGTAAGAATGTTTCCTTTATTTGGTTCAAACCATTTTGATTTCTGAGCAACACCTGAGGAAAGTATTCTACAAAGCATGCTCTGAAGTCTTGGCTTACAGAAGCTGAATAAACCATGTTTTACATGTTTTACCATTAAGACTAAATTGGTTCTACGAATGCAAGGAGTTTCCTTTTAGCTCAAGACAGGTTTATGTGCATTCGTAATACAGTATATTTAAACCCTCTCAAGAAACAATTGTTGAGAACATCTGTTCAAAAAGTATAGAGAAGAGTATAACATTAATAGATTGAGCACCTGTGACTTTAAGTGTGAATCAATGTGAACCAAGGTGCATTATGGGATAGCTTGGAAATTTTAGCTTGTTCTAAAATAGAAGACTATGTAGCTGAGATAGTGGAGGTCTGTTTAGAAGCAAGAACATAATATGTGACAAAATTGTGGATCTACAATATAAAAAAAGAAAATGCATCTGCTATTAAAAAAGCAAGAAGGTGGCATGACAATCTATAGCAGATATGATTAAATGTCTGAATACATTATGATTCTGAGTTTTTGCATTGCACAATTAAAGCTTCTATATATTGTGTGTGACCCCGGTTGCTGATGCTGATTAGCATATCACTGCCTCCACATTTATTTTATCCTTATACTCCAGTTAAAAGCAAATCATAAAAAAGGAGTAGACAGACAATCGTACAGGTACAGTGGAACCTCGGTTTACAAGTAACTTGATTTACGAGTGTTTTGCAAGACAAGCAATATTTTTTAATAAATTTTGACTTGATAAACGAGCGATGTCTTGCAATATGAGTAGTATGGATACACTTTGCTGAGCGTCATGTGATCACAACTGAGCTGATAGTCCTTTTCTCTCTCTCTCTCTCTCTCCTTATCTCTCCCGCTCTTGTGCGTGTGTGTGTGTGTGTGTCTCTCTCTCTCTCTCTCTCTCTCTCTCTCTCTCTTATCTCTCTTGCTCGCCCGCGTCTCTCTCTCTCTCCTTATCTCTCTCACTCGCCCACGTCTCTTTCTTGAGCGTATACTGTTTACTACAGCATTGTGTATGTGTGCGTGTGCACTTGTGTGTGCTGTGAAGTGCGAGTCCCCATCTTGGGCCCCAAAACACGAAGCTGAGTGTCAGTACTTTAACAACACCAGCTTTATTCAGCTTGAAACAGCAACAGCATTGTTATTTATTGTAGCGGGATCTTTATAATGTTCCTTGTATCACCCATCGACCGCAAGCACTTATAGCATGTCTGCGATCTTTTTGGATGCGTTTATATGGCGAACTGCTACAGTGCTGGTAGACTGCGATTGGTTTAGGACTCTCTTCCGTGTGTCGTCCCGTTGGGTGGAATCCCACATGAGTTTAGAAACTCACTCACACCAGCCATGATTCTTTTTAAAGGTAAAGTGCAGGTTAATTTGTTTTATGTATTTTTACTTTATATTTTGTATTAATCATTTTTATATGAATAGTTTGGGGTTGTGGAGCGAATCATCTGAGTTTCCATTATTTCTTATGGGGAAATTCACTTTGATATACGAGTGCTTTGGATTGCAAGCACTTTTCCGGAACGAATTATGCTCGCAAACACAGGTTCCACTGTGCTTTGAAATGATAAAGCAGCACTTTTAACATACATAAGCTCTTACTATTAAAAAGACAGAGCGTGAAGTTTATTTTGGTATGCCTTGGCACTAATAGCATTTTAGATTTAATATTTCCCTAATTCAAAGGAATGTATAGCTTGAATGTATAGTATATTCATTTTTTTTTTACTTTTTGAAACATTTACTCCATTGAATTGTTGCTCCTGTCACACACGTGCACTTAGGAGGCAGTCAACCAGCCCTGAGGCAAGTGAAACATCGCACGACAAAAGGCTGATTTACGGTACTAACCCCCCATCCTTCCTCTTTTTTTCTCTCTCTCTCTCTCATATCAGACCAAAAGAAGAAAAATAAGTTGTCTCACACACTTCCAGTTTCACAAGATGGCCTCCAAATGTCACTTCCTCATCCGGCTCCCAAGGATGACATTATGTCCGGTTTCCTGAAGATGACGTTACTTCCGCCTTGCAGTCACGACTTCATTTCCTGCCACATCATTTCCGCCTGCCATTTTACTCCATTATAAAAATGCCATGACTGTATTTTCTGTTGTCTGTTGTGTTTTTGTTTAAAGCACATTGATCGTTATTGTTGCATTCATTTCTTTACTTTGTCTGTTGGACATTATACAGGGACAGTTCCCAACTCTTTTTATGTTGAGGAAGTCTTTTTATTCATGACACTCCATAATATAAGTATTGTGAAATATCCACAAACAAAAGCATAAGCAGTTGGGAAATCAGCTGGTGGTCCCCATATAATTAGTGGAAAACTAAAAAAAACACATCTTTCCAGACACGACTGCCAGTTAAAAGGCATCAGAGGTGAAAGTTACCAGAACTGAAAGTGACATCACATGTCGTCGAGCCTTTGATCTTCAAATTTCAGATGTAAGAAGAGAAGAGACATTTAATGACAGCGCCAACCCTTGACCTTAGGTAGAATTACCATTTGATGAGCCCTGAAGTTGTACCACAAATAGACATGTAACATGTGTGACATTTAAATGACCTCTTTGAAAAAGTCAGGAATTATCTACACATCCAAAGTGGCCCAGACAAATAATAACCTGTGTAAAAACTGCCACAGAAGTGCACTTTCATGTCTTAAAAAAGAAAGCCTTGTGACAGACCCCATACTCCTTGGTTTTCTCCAATTAATTTGGGCACATAGGTATATTCATCTTGTTAAGTCTCCTGTATTTAAAAACTTGTTTTTAATATTAATATTAACTTGTCAGGAGACCAGTATTTTTCCATGAAAGCACTGTGACATTTTTGCAGTTATTTTCATTTGTATTAGTAAGTGTCTTTAACAGCACGTTAGCGGAGGTGCAGAAGGATCTGATGAACACCCAAAAGGACAATTTAAATTCAGGTGATTGCCAGTCATACATGAGTCCTTAATGGTTTGTGAATCATCATTGCATCCAATTTATATGGGGTACAAATTAATAGAGTCTCTAGACAGTACTTCATCTAATTATGTTGTTGAGAAAAGTGCATGAAATTTGCATTACAAAAACCTACACAAACAGAAAGTATGGAAATAAAAATCAATTTTATTATATTCAGCAAAGCAAAGAATAGCAGTATTTATAGGCTAAACTAATAGTGTGTACTTGAACTGAAGGCTAAGCAGCTTGGTGGTTCGCAATTACATTGTTTCAGATGATTCTGCATAATGTATTTATGGATCTGACCTTGACTAGTCATCTCCCTTTTATTCATTCAAATCTCCATTAACATCAACTTGCATTCCATTCTAAAAACATGCCATTTATTCTGCTGGCTGCCGATACAGAACCAATATAAAATAAATTGGGTTGCATTTCTAATTCAGTCCCTATATGTAATTTGCTTATGCTGATAGAAACTCATCCAGAAGAGTCCTGCATTGTTCTGGTTAAAGAATGCAGCTTATCCTGAAGATTTATTACAAAATGATAGGTAGTGATTGTCAGTGGCCCACTTTTTCCTTTAAAACACATTTTTATGGGACATATATATCTTTTATAATTTAAAAGCATTCAGAGTACAGAAGATTTTACAAAACATTTTGTACTAAATAAAAAAGTTCACTTTTTTCATACATCACAAAAATTGAGTTCTGGGTATTTCCTGAGTTTTGGCTATAACACTTTATGATTTTTCTGAGAAATGTACCTTCAAATAAATATCATTGTTCAGACTTGCTACGCTATATCGAACAATGCTAAACTATGCCACACTGTATATTTCATGTTTCTGAGTTACCTTTTGCAATTCAGCTAAAATCACTAGCAATGTTAGGCAAGAACCCAGAAGAATATTCTATCAATAAAGTCACAACAAAAGCTGCAAAATAAAAGTAAACAATAAAAATAAATTATTTTTCAGTAATTAAATATCAAAATTAAACTATAATAAAAATGAACCCTGAAACATCAGACTTCTGATACAAACCATTGACATGTTTATCTTGCAGTGTTGCAGTGACCAGTGCTGCAGTCCAGAAGTACGGTCTTGAGTTCAAGTCTGGCCTGGGTGCCATCTGTGTGGAGTTTGCTAATATTCCTCCTGTCATAAGGAGGTTAATTGACCTGGCTCATGGTCAGGGAGTTTGAACATGTATCAAACAGGGTGTAAGCTCATCACAGGGCAAATACATGTACAGTACATGACGTATGCCTAACTAGCTGTGCTGCCTGCCTTATGCAGGTCGAAATCCAAATAATCAACGTCTGCAGTACACCATGCAATGCACACCTCTTTTATATACCATTTGGTATGGGATTGGTAAATGTAGTGTTCGTGTTTGAGATTTGTTTGTGTTGCAACATCTTTTGGAATGACAGAGACATAGCATCCAGACACATACACAGACACAAAGACACTTATCCTTTTATTAAGATGGATGCTACAGGCATAGGCTCCAGACTGGTTCATAAAATGATGGAAAAAGTTACATTCATTTTCAAACTTAAAAAAAAAAAAGTAAATCAACAATACTGCTGTCCTCCTCAACCTTGTTTGTGATTATTTGGTATTCTTTACAGTCTAGCAACTGAGACAGAGTAAAGTACAGTAGTTAGTCACTTATTTTATCTTTGTCTCTTTGACAAACACTGGGTAACCTGTTTGCTTGACAAAGTTATAGTGTGCAATTGAAACCAAGTTCTGTAACCGCAATGTAAAAAAAGGACTAGGGAATCAAAATAAAATAAACAGCACATTCATTGATTAAGGGTCCTATTAGACAGTCTGCCATCTTAATGAAAGTAGGAGATTAAAGACTTTTCTTGGTCATCACTACAAATCACATGGGGTAAGTAACATAAAAAAATGGGTGTATTTCTTCAAGGTCTAAACCAAATGGTAAATGTCAATTTGGAGCTACCAATTCCTGATCTATTTTACAAAAATGGACTGATGCACCATTAGTTAGACCCAAAGCTCACACACATTATTAAATGACCCAAAGAGAACAGAAATGCACTCATGTGCTCTGAGATCCAGACAATATCAAACAGATCAAGGGGTGAAAGGTTCACTGTTAGAAATGAGAGGGAGATTTATGTACCTGTACCCCAATATCAGTTTAAATTTGTTATTTATCCTTGCTTAATAAAGTTTTGCAGCCTCTATACTAAGAAAACAAAGTACACATACTGTGGATATTAATAATTATATTAATTATGCTATGATGAGAGCACTTTTATTTTCTCTGAACAAGACAAACTCGACCAGGGAGATTATGAATTTTTGGACCAACAAATGAATAAACTGAATGGCGCAACAAAAATGAAAAGTCAAAAAACAGGCAGAGGTCAGAACCTGGAGGTCTACAAGCACAATACTTGACCAAGATATGAGGCCAGAAAAACAAAGGCTTAGCCTTTCCATCCATCCATCCATCCATTATTCAACCCGCTATATCCTAATACAGGGTTACGGGGGTCTGCCGGAGCCAATCCCAGCTAACACCAGGCGCAAGGCAGGAACAAATCCCAGGTAGAATGCCAGCCCACCACACCTAGCCTTTCCATAATTAATATAACTATAATATTATAATTAATTAAATAAACTGCTTTTTTACTTTTAAGCCTTTTATTCATATACCTGGCTACTTTCAAATCTCCACCTTCCTCATCAACTGTCATTATGATGAGATCACACAATGTGCCAGATCAAATCCAATTCTTGGTAGCAAAGTCTCACATGAAAAATGTAAACACAAAAAGGCAGTGCGATGACATAACACAAATAATAATAACATTTTCCAAAAAGGAAGATTTAGGAAACTAATGGAATTTGTTTGACCTGTTTAAACAAATAATTAACAGACATGTAACTTGCATTAATATTTCAGATCAGAAATCCCTTTTATCTAATGCTTAAAGAATGTACAAAGTCTTAGCATACTAATGATATTTATATCTGACTAGCAGAATACCCGCGCTTCGCAGTGGCGAAGTACTGCCTTAAAATTTTTATTAAGAAGAAAATTAAACTTTTTTAAACTGAGGGAAAATATACCAATAATTATTTAAGGATCTCTTTGTATACCACGTTGTCAGTTCGGCCCTCCGGTTGTAATATGACCAAGCTGTGCGCTGAGCTTACTCTTAAGCATGCAACGTATAGTTGGCCATATGAACAGTAATCTTGTTTCAAATCTCACAGCTTGGATTGCTGCTGTCATAATCGGTTTGAGTTTCATGGTTTGTTTCAGCACGACAGTATTTGTAGGACTTGTGTTGAAGAGACATTCGGCATCTGTCAAGCGTTGTAAGTATACAACCAGTTTCATCGATAACTTCACATCCAGCTTTTGAGAGTTTAAACATTTATAAACATCAAAGTGTCCACTACTAAAATCGTCACCTGTGAATCTAAGATGTTTAAGAGGCATTGGCGGTTGTCCAAAGATATAAAATATTTGGCCATTTTGGTACACTTGAAAGTGACAACCTAACAATTCAGCGGCAGCCATCAACTCACATGCAGAACCATAGGTTAAGGGCTTAAGCATTTCACTCTTCTAGTGCTCCTGTGTAGTATAATTATATCCTGTACCGTCATCAGTCCACACCTTGAACCTGTCCCAGTCATTCAATACATAAGACACAATGTTCCTCCGGATATCAAGAGTGAGCCTGATATGGCCGTGCAATATATAACAAAGAGAATGGAAAAGGCAGATGCCATCTCCGGGCATGGAAACCACTTGGGTAAGTGACAGTTCTTTGATCGATGGTGATCACCTCGATAGACATGTTAATGGGGGTACGGTTGGAATGATAAAGGAAATGGGTGCAGGAAGATGTGAATCCCGTGGCGATGGGGCCATGAATAAGAAAGTTCAACATGGCGGACGTTGTTGACCGTTATCGACCGTTACGCGTAGACTTTCGAAATGAAACCTGCTTAACTTTGTAAGTAAACTGTAAGGAATGAGCCTGCCAAATTTCAGCCTTGTACCTACACAGGAAGTTGGAGAATTAGTGATGTTTGGAAAATTCAATATGACGGCCGACAGTGGCTTCATACTACCGAAATAAGTACGTACATCGGTTTTGGTTAGCACAGGGAAGCCACCTACCAAATTTCGTGAAGATGGGGTCAGCCTTCTACCTACACGGGAAGTTGGAAAATTAGTGATATTGAAAAGTTCAATATGTCGGCCGACAGTGGAGTCATACCATTGAAATAAGTACTTACATCGTTTTCGGTTAGCGTAGGGAAGCCGCCTACCAAATTTCATGAAGATGGGGCCATAAATAAGAAAGTTCAAATGGCGGACGTTGTCGACTGTTATCGACCATTATGACCGTTACGTGTAGAATTTCGAAATGAAACCTGCTTAACTTTTGTAAGTAAGCTGTAAGGAATGAGCCTGCCAAATTTCAGCCTTCTACCTACACGGGAAGTAGGTAGAAGAAGAATTAGTGATGAGTGAGTGAGTGAGTGAGTGAGGGCTTTGCCTTTTATTAGTATAGATTTTTTCAGGTTGGCCATATAGTTTTGTTAAAATTGATTTTTAAATAATTAATAATGAACTGTAAATCAATTTATTCATCAGCTCATCTTCACATACACAGAAAGAGGAGTCCATCAAGGCAAAAAACTCAAAAATCCAATCACATTCTGTCATCAAAGACAATTAGATAAATAGGTTTAAAATGTAGAAGCCACAAAATGTGCCTTTAAATCACCAAGGTTTAGTTGGAAGAAAAACAAAGCTGAGCACAAAGGGTAAACACCCTTCCACATCCTATAGCCTAAGTTGCAAAATAGAACTAATTACACAAATTTTACAGTTGAATCTACAAGGATTTGCATCACTCGCCTCTCTCTAGATGAGCAGATGTGAGTGCCTGCTTGCGCAAAACTAGTTCCTAGACAGCAAGAAAAAATAAACACCAGATCAAATCTTGGAAAAAGTAGAAGAGACAAATAGCCTTAAATAACAGGAAAAAAACATCCAGAATATAATAAACTAAAATGCTAAAAACACTGACACAGATGAACAACATGCTTTAAAAAATGCAAATGACCATCTTATGTTGACTGCATTATGATGCCAAATATGTGAGCATTACACATTGATTGTCCTAGATCTAGATAGATAGATAGATAGATACTTTAATAATCTCAAGGGGAAATTCACATACTCCAGCAGCAGCATACTGAAAAAAAACAATATTAAATTAAAGAGTAATAAAAATGCAGGTAAAACAGACAATAACTTTGTATAATGTTAACGTTTAACCCCCCAACCCACAAACGAGGTGGAATTGAAGAGTTGCATAGTGTGTGGGAGGAACAGTCTCCTCAGTCTGTCAGTGTAGCAGGACAGTGACAGCAGTCTGTCGCTGAAGCTGCTCCTCTGTCTGGAGATGACACAGTTTAGTGGATGCAGTGGATTGTCCATGATTGACAGGAGCATGCTCAGCGGCTGTCGCTCTGCCACGGATGTCAAACTGTCCAGATCCATGCCTACAATAGACCCTGCCTTCCTCACCAGTTTGTCCAGGCGTGAGGCGTCCTTCTTCTTTATGCTGCCTCCCCATCACACCACCGCGTAGAACCAACCATCTGATAGAACACCTGCAGCATCTGATTGCAGATGTTGAAGGACGCCAGTCTTCTAAGGAAGTATAGTCAGCTCTTTCCTCTCTTGCATAGAGAAACAGTATTGGAAGTCCAGTCCAATTTATCATCCAGCTGCACTACCAGGTATTTATAGGTCTGTACTCTCTGCATACAGTCACCTCTGATAATCATGGGGTCCATGAGGGGCCTGGATCTCCTAAAATCCACCCCCAGCTCCTTGGTTTTTCTGCTGTTCAAGTGTAAGTGGTTTGAGTCGTACCATTTAACAAAGTCCTTGATTAGGTTTCTATACTCCTCCTCCTGCAGCCCATGATAGCAGTGTTGTCAGCGAACTTTTGCACGTGGCAGGACTCCGAGTTGTATTGGAAGTCCAATGTAAATAGGCTGAACAGGACCGGTGAAAGTATAGTGCCCTGTGGCGCTCCTGTGTTGCTGACTACAATGTCAGACCTGCAGTTCCTGAGAAACACATACTGAGGTCTGTCTGTAAGATAGTCCACGATCCATGCCACCAGGTATGAATCTACTCCAATCTCTGTCAGTTTGTCTCTAAGGAGCAGAGGTTGGATGGTGTTGAAGGCACTAGAGAAGTCCAGAAACATAATTCTTACAACACTACTGCCTCTGTCAAAGTGGTAGAGGGATCGGTGTAGCATATAAATGATGGCATCCTCCACTGCCACCTTCTCCTGGTATGCAAACTGCGGAGGGTCGAGGGCGTGGCAGACCTGTGGCTTCAGGTGGTGAAGCAGCAGCCACTCCATGGTCTTCATCACATGTGACATCAGGGCGACAGGCCAGAAGTCATTCAGCTCACTAGGATGTGATACATTTGGGACTGGCATGATGCAAGATCTATACAATAATGTAAAATTTCTAACAAAATAACAAAAAATAAAGAGACAAAAACAACAAACAAATGGAACTAAACATGTTCAGCCAGCTGTAGAGCATGAAATATTTGTTTACACCAAGGAAAGTCATAGTTTGTAATTAATTAGACATATAAGTAGAAAGTGGACTACATTTTTAAGATGATGCACAGATTATGATAATACACACCAATTTTCTGAAGTGGCTTATTCTAATATAGATTTGTATAGGGGAAAAGAGCCTCCGACACATTAAGAGCAAATCAAAGAGCAAAGCTTACTGTTGCATATTTCAAAGGATAGTTTATTACTATAAACTCAAATAGTACAATGGCATCCAAAGCAAAACAGAATCAGATTTACAATCAGAATTGAAACATCAAGGCCTATAACAAACATACAACTCCTAAACCCCAAAGCCTAAAACTAATATACACCCTTGGTGTTTTTGTGGTACCCTGATTAGTTTCTCAGCTGTTAGCTGATCCAATCTTAAACCATCTGCTAAAAACAAATAAACGTTTCCTAAACTTGTCTTCTTCATGCTTATATTTTAGTGGCCATGAGTCTACAAACAAGTATACATATGTAGTCAGAATATGTGGGGCACTGCTTTGCACAACACATTGCATCCAATAATGTTATCAAAATACAACATCACAAACATTAACAGCAAGGGGAAAAAAGGAACAGCACATAACCCAAAAAAAGTAAAACAGAGCATAAATCCTCACAATCCATCCAGATCCTTACAAAAAAAAAACATATTTCAGAAATTGAAAATCTGTTGATGTCATGCTGTGATTTTTGAGCTGTTGGAAAGACTTCATGAATGTAGGCACTGAATCTTTTAAACTGTATTATTCTTTTATAGTAATACAGAGGATGCTGTATTGTGTTTTTAATACTCTGAAAAGCAAGGAAACTTACCAAGCTGTACAATCCCTTATACTCTGGGTAAGTGTAATGTTTGTAGAAAATATACTTGTATATAAATATTTGATTACTGCTCAAGCTCTGTTGCACAACCATTTAAAGATTGCATTGTAAAACTTAAAGTTTAGTGAGTAAAATGTTACTATTTTGGCAACTAAATGTGTTTATCATACTTGTCAATGTAAAAATATTTTCATTAACATCTCTGTCCGTTTGTGCCGTATGTCCTCTGTCATGTTAAAGTAATAGCTGGCATCCCCCATTAGTCTCTTCATAGTTTTACAAGAAGATACACCTTCAGTTTGTGCTGCAGCTACCGATTCCATCGCCCTTGTCTAGTACCAGTAACAGAAAGTATCTTGTTAAATTGAGACCATCTCCTCTCAGTATTGCGGATGTCACTCCAGTGTTGTACTAATGTGAATCTAAATAGCAGTTAAAGTCTCCAGTTACTGCACATCTTCTAGATATTTGTAATGGTGTGGTTGCGAGGACAAGACAAAACCTTTCATTCTGCTGGAATTCAGGCATTTCCAGGCAGGTGGCACAAGTACTTTGGGAAGAGTGGAAACTACATTGAGAAATGACATTATCAGTTTTCTTAAGGCTCATTCCATTCTCTAATAAATCCCATTTTCTAACTTTAGCTTGACTCCCCCTCATTATTTGCCTGTGATCCTGTTTGACAAATATTTTTTCTATAAATTCTCTCTGGAGATATTCAAACATTTTTTCCCTAGTGCTCTGTGATGCTCTATGAGGCCAGTATAACATTGCAAAACTGTAGCAACCCTGTGCCGGACTTTCTTTCATGTGTACTGTAAGATAGTTGCAAAGCTCCTTGGGGCATGCATGATATCACCATCTAATCTGTACTCGACCATTCCACATTGCTTGTGATAAAAAAAAAATGTAATATTTTCATTTGAAGGGCACATTAGCTCACCATAATTAGAATATTATAAGTACTGCCACTGGACATAGCACTGATCCCTGTTTGCCGGCATGCATAATTAGCCATGTGCCCAGCTATGATCTCAAAACAAGCCTTAAAGGAGCCCTCCCCCCCCCCACCTCCCTGAGAAAGAAAACACATGTGACCCTGTGAATTAATGATAATACTGAAAGATTTACTACTTTTTACACAGTGGTTGTATGTACTTCATGGAAGAAAAAAAAGTGCATAGCATCGAGATTGGAAATAAAACAGACAATTTAAACGTCAACTAGTGCCAGGACTTCAAACATTGGAATGAGGCATCTGCTTCGTTGCATGGCTATTGTGTTCCCAAGAATAGAACTATTTGAGTGCAAAGATAAATATGTATAGTTTTTATTCATTGCTAGTTTGTGGTCATTTGTTGTATTTTGTTTATGGTTATCCTTAACATTGCTACCCCATAGCTCAGATCACATTTGTTGCTACAATAATAAATTCAGCATAGTTGGCAGATACTTCCCTAGTCCTCAGGGACAATTAAAAAACCATTGCACCATTATAAGCCACTCAAAACTAGTCCACTTCCTCCTTTCTTATTGACATTAATACATTTCGAGGAGTTTGGCGAATTATGTGAACATTACAATGATTTTGCATGTCTCATGGTGAAGCGAACATCACAGGACTTGCTCATTACTAGTTAAATGGATGTGGCCAAAAGGGATGCCAAAGAAGATGTGGTTAAAGGAGGTATCAGAGGATATGAAATAAATGGGTCTCATCCTAAAGGATGCAGTGGAATATGGAAAGTGAAAGAAAAACATCTGTGGGCAACTGGCTAACCTGTATAAAAGTGGAAAATGACCGTCTTACCTGTGATAATGATGATGATGATGATATGCACATTTACCACAAAGACACATCAACTACAACATAACCAGATGCAATATTTTTCTCTTTTTCCAAAAAGGTTTTATTAAATGCTTCTGTTTAAAGCAATATATAGGCCTGAAAATCAGTTAAATGCTGTATAACGGCCTAATCTCGGTTTTTCTCACTTATGAAGCTATTAATAATGGTCTTTCTCTATCACAAGACATTTTATTTCACCAGATGGGTATTCATCAGAAGGGTCCTAGAAAGAAATTTAGCTTGTTGATTAGTTGCCCCTGGCTGATACTAAACCTGAAATGAAGACGACAGCGGATTAAAGATACTATCTATTAATGAGATGGTTTGTATTTCACATTCGATTCAGCCATGTGAAGGGCTCTAAGATACATTTCTAGGAGAAAAGTAAATTTCAGAAAATAATATCTCAAGCTATCCAAAGCCCTCTTCATTTCCAGAGATTACATTTCTATTGCAGATTACCCAGGCATCGCTCTGTTGCAACTATCATCCGAAATATATATATTGTTGTATGTTGCAAGTGTGTTACAGAGCTTAAGAATAACTTCTTGAGACTTGTACTTTGCAGACTCAGAGACAGAAAATACCAACATATTTGCCTTTTAAATTGACTTTGTATGCTTTATTAGAGTGACGAGGGTACTTGGACCCACCAGTTTTTGTTTTTTTAATAAGATATGGTACTAACCCTAAAACGCCATATTGTGTACGCACTATACTGGGTTTTTTAATAATTAGTTGAAGAAGCTTTAGGAGACACATTTATTTACTGATTACAAGAACCTCATACATTAAAGTCAATGGAAAAATGCATTAGCTCAGCTTCAGTACACTGTCTTTTGTTGAATGTGAAGATGGCAATGCACTAATAGTTCAAGGTTTAAACAATCAGCCTCAACCAACTGGACACAAAATCAAGGCATGCAAACAAAAACAAAAATATTGAGCCCCCCCAAGCTTAGCTTAGGTTCTCAGCTTAGATGAAAGAATTGATGGAGCAAGATGGGTGCATGTATGTGTGAGACTGTGACAGATATTCTTTTTCCTATGAAACTAAAATTCCTAAAAAATGAATTTCATATAAAACAAAATACAGGTTTTCAGATTTTTGTTCTCTACATAGAACACATGCTGTTATAATCTTTCAGATTATCAGTTGTTTGCTTTTAGAAAGAAAATGTGGGAAATATTATACTTTCAGCACAGGAATTAAAAGCATATATAACTTAACGTGTGCACAGATTACATGTCTTTTCCCAAATTACATTTTCTATATAGCCCAAGTAAGTTTGTGTGTGTGTGTGTAAGACATCGATGGGCTGGCACACATTGTTGTCAGGGTAAGATATGGCTACCTACCCCCCTCAGTTGAATAACATGGTATTGAGTGTGTAATGAAATATTTTTTTATATGCTGAGAAATAATGTCCCTGGAATGTAAATTTCTTTCAGAAACGGTAACATCCCCCAGCCATGAAGCCAAAACATGTCCCTCCTGCACTCAGCTCATTTCTTCACTGCATGCATCTGGGACACTTTCCGACGACTAGATTACTGTAACGCACTCCTCTCAGGACTACCCAAAAAGACATCAATCGATTGCAACTAGTGCAGAATGCAGCTGCTAGAATCCTAACTAGGAAAAGAAAATCCGAGCACATTTCTCCAGTTTTGATGTCACTACACTGGTTACCTGTGTCATTTAGAATTGACTTTAAAATACTGCTTATGGTTTACAAAGCCTTAAATAATCTCTCTCTTATATTTTGGAATGTCTGACACCTTACATTCCAAATCGTAATCTTAGATCTTCAAATGAGTGTCTGCTTAGAATTCCAAAAGCTAAACATAAAAGAAGTCATGAGGCGGCTTTCTGCTGTTATGCACCTAAAATCTAGGATAGCCTGCCAATAGGAATTCGCCAGGCTAATACATTGGAGAACTTTAAAAAACTTCTGAAAACACATTACTTTAACATGGCTTTCTCATAACTTCACCTTCATTTAATCCTGATGCTCTGTATATTCAATTAATTATAATTACTATTCATGGTGGCTCCAAAGTCCGTACTAACCCCTACTCTCTCTTCTGTTCTTTTTCCGGTTTTCTGTGGTGGCGATCTGCACCACCACCACCTAATTAAAGCACCGTGATGTCCCTACATTGATGGATTGAAGACCAGAAGTCCACTTGACCGTCATCAAGTCCTTCCATGAGAACCTTGAATACAATGAGGACTCGTCATTTATGTTAGGTAGAATGCCTAGAGGGGGCTGGGCAGTCTTATGGCCTTGCAGATTTTATCCATTTTTTCTCCAGCCGTCTGGAGTTTTTTTTGTTTTTTCTGTCCTCCCTGGCCATCAGACCTTACTTTTATTCTATGTTAATTAGTGTTCTCTTATTTTAATTCTTACTTTGCCCTTTTTTCATCATGTAAACCACATTGAGCTACATTATTTATATGAAACTGTGCTATATAAATAAATGTTATTGTTGTTGTTTTCAAAAGGCTATGGCATATATTCAGCAGCTGCCACTGTTACCTGCTCCTTGGATTCCTGCTCCATACAGCATTCATGAGGAGATATTTTTATGTGATTTTTAAAAAAAATTTGGAACTTTAAACCTATTACTATGTCTTTTAAAAATATCTAAAGCTGCTCACGTAATCATAACCTTGTTTGAGTGTTTCCATTGAGTGTTGTGGACTGGATTCACATTGTGTTAGACGAGTTCCACTCAGTTTAGATGTTTTTTGAAAAGGAAGCAGTACACTACACTAAATCAAGGGAATGAAACTATAGCACAAACCATGTTCTCCTTATTCAAACCTTCATCAGTTGATAGTAAATGTGAGAAAAAGGCATTATTGGCTGTTTTTCGAAGAGGTTCTTAAAGGAATATTCAACCCAAAAATTGTATTTTTTAAAATGTTATTTACCCCACGTAATTTGTGTGGTGGATAAGAAAAAATGTTAATCTCATGTTTTCTTGGATAAAAGGCATAATAAAGTTTCTGTTAGAACAGAACCCAATAGTGACCAACCCTGGACAACAGTAAACAAATTCAAACAATGATAAAATCTCATGTCCAGTAATCCACAAATCGTGTTGTCCAGTCACATGCACACAAGTATAAAAATGCTGTTAAATAAATAACCTAAATAAAAAGCCTCTATCCCTTTCTCTATTTCTGCCACTAGAATTAGAGAGAAGACCTCAGATGAACATTGATGTAATTTCCACCCAACCTCAAAAAGCCTGCCTCTTCCATTGCTATTCCTACATAAACCCACATAGGTCACACCTTTCAGAAGAAGCACCAAAACTCCATAAGACTGAGCAAAACTGGTGAGGTCACCAGATTGTTTATTTTATTCCTGTTTGAAACTTTACTTGACAAACCTGGACATTAAATGGGGCACCCTACAGGACTCTAGTCTTTTTTTGTATACCTCTCCTATATTCACAAAATTAACATTGAAATTTAACAACATTCATTCTTAAAACCTTTTAATCCACTTCAAGTGCAGCAGAGAGTCTATCCTAGCAACACTGAGCACAAGGAAGAAGCCAACACCTGATGGGATGCTTGTCCATTGCAGAGCCCCCAGATGAACACACAAAACACACATATTATACATTGGCAAATTGCTTAAATGTAATTTATTAATGAGAAATAATATTTTAGCACCATATATTGCTATGCAACTAAGTCTAAACCAGTCAATTTGAAATGCACAAAAAAGGAAGCTATCTCAAAAGCTACAAACTACCTTATTTTATACGACTATAGTCAATTTTACTTACCAATTATGAAAATAATAATCTGTATATTAAAAAAAGAGTGTAGTTCTAAATACTATGCACTTGCCAGTCAAGGTCCTTCTGATACTTTTCCGTAGAAACATTTTACAGGTCAAAGGTTGACCATTCATGGCTCATGACATTTTCATTTACGTTTATTTTAGGAATCTACTTTGTCACAGATGTTTTTCCTAAATTTAATTAGGAGAAATAGCTTTAGGTAAAAAGGAGACAAGAGGTACAATTGAGGTAAAAGTAGTTAAATTTGAGAATCTGCTTTAAAAGGCATCTTATATTTTGTGACATCTCTTTCTAGTCTTGCTTTTAAACTTTCAGGACATTTGAAATATGAACAGTTATATTTCTTTTGTTTTTCCAGTTGGAGCACAGGAAGATGAAATGACTTTCTCATGGTCATATGGTGTCAGTAGTGGGATTTGGATCCACAATCTCAGGATTTGAAGTCCAAAGTCTTAACCCCTATGCCACACTGTCTGCCTTTTCTTCTAGAATTAGTATGATCTAACTGGAACACAGCAATGTAAATTAGAGCAACTAGTTGTATTATTCAGGAGCAAGAACTACAGTTTTGTAATCATGGTACAGTGTTTTGTTACTATTAGCAATCATCTTGTCCGATGCGAGAGATGGACGTCTGAAGTGGAGCTCCGCTAGCAGTGGTGTTATTTTTCATATTATTTGCTTATTATTCTGAGATATCCTGTATTTATTGAACCCGAGAAGGACTGCTACAGTATATGTAAGCACATATAAACATGGCCAACAAGAAGGGGGGTTCGAAAGAATCGAAAACTAAAGCTACATCCAAGCTGCGATCAGCAAGATACGGCCTATCAAAGACAGACCTGGATCAGATGGGCGAAAGCACAGACTCCTCGGGACCACGGTCCGCTACATCGTCGCCGGCTGAGAGCGAAAAGGGGAGCGAAGGTGCGATCGTGAGTGCAGATGTGGATAGCTCGCCGATTGGAGAAGATTACCTGAAACTGGAAAGGGCCGGGAAGTCCGCGGCTTCAATTACACAATTACGTGAGTCTGGAGCAGCGGGGACACCGGCTTCAGCAAAGTCTGCTGCTTTATCTACGGTACAAGAAGGCACAATTGAACTATCTGAACTGAAGGTGTTGCTCGCTGAGCTCACGCAAGATATAAAGAAAAGCGAGAAGGCTAATGAGAAAGCAACAGCAAAGGCACTTGAAAGACTGAAACAGGAATTGAAACAGGAGATGAAACAGGCCAATGAATGGCTGCGACAGGAATTCCAACAGGAAATCCAACAGGCAAATGAAAGGCTGCGTCAAGAGGTGCAACTTGAACTTTGGCAGGTGCTGGGTAAAATTGAAGAGCGCATTCAGGAAAACTCAGTTAAACTGAGCGCGCTTGCTGATCAATTGGAGCATCTTAAGGAGACATTCACGAATCGGATTGAAATGGCCGAACATTTAGCTGCCAGTGTGGCTGAGTTAGTTTGTTTTATTGTGAACATTCTCAAAACTTTTTTTTTTATATATACTGAACTTCTTTTGTTTTATATATATTGTAAATTTTATTTATTTTTGAATGTAATCATTGTATCTGTTGTATATAGTTCCTATTTGTCTGTTGTAGCGGGGGGGTCACTTTAATTGATGCAACACCCACGGGACGCGCATGTAGCGTACAGCAGACTCCTGGCAAAAGCTGGATGACGCTTTTGCAGGTAAGGCGCTTCTCAACGCTCTCCGTCTCTTGTATAAGTTGACAAGTTTTAAATAAGTGTTTTCTGTATGAAACTGAATGGAACCATCACGCCATGTGGTTGTCGATGTGCTTTAAGGTTCTGTTGTACCTTTTGGTCGGCAGAAATGGGTTTTAAAAGTGTTTGGTTTGGCGGAGATTCAACCTCAATGGTATATTGTTTGGCTTGCTACAGGAGACCGAGAGCGCCTGACGTTGCATGTGCTGACTGTGCCCTTTACTGCTTGTCTTGTAGGTATGTTGCAACGTTAATTATTGTTCTTCATTATTGTTGTTTATATTCAATTGTTAAATTTTGTATTTATTGTATTTGTGTATACATGTTTAATTAAAAGAAAAAAGCTGGATGACGCTTTTGCAGGAGACCGAGAGCGCCTGACGTTGCATGTGCTGACTGTGCCCTTTACTGCTTGTCTTGTAGAAAAAGCTGGATGACGCTTTTGTAGAATAAACGGCAGAATTCGGGTATTGCTGTGTCTGTCTTCTTCCAAATCACCAGCAGCCATTCTAAAGCCGCTACATAAAACTGGTGCCGTGACCCGGATCCACTGATCAGCTACTGCCGATCGCCGAGGTCAAGCTGTGTGCTCGTGACATCGTGGGATATCAAGTTGGTGGAAGTGTGGATCTTTTGTAGCTGCTGAGATGGTTTTTGGTGTTTTGCATAAGCGCAACTGTGGTTAATATAAGTTCATGTTAAGAGTTAGTGACATAAGTTGAAATATTTAATGTAAACTGCTTTATAGTTCTTGCTCACTGTTATTGTAACTGTTTTGTTCCTGTGTGAGATATGGCAGGCAGAGGTCAACATACCTTTAATATTTCTACACAACTTCTAGGCAGGGGGAGGGGTTTGTTTAATATAGATGGAGCAGCTGGTAGGACCTCAGTGCTAACCTATGATTTAAATGAACCATTTGAATCGAAAGTGTAAATGACATACCTGCCCCTGAACCTCAATTCTCGACTCCCGTTACAAATGACAACACTGTACAACAATTACGTGTGTTAATTGGTGAGTTGGGGAGCCAGATAGGTGAATCCATAGCCAGCTGTTTGCTGGCTAGTCAGCACCCATTCACTCCAAGTCAGCCTCCACCAGCTGAGTCAGCTAGGGTTGAACCACCTGACACAACCCTAAACTTGTCCAAAGTGAGCTTAGTAGTGAGGCCAGATATTAAAGAGCCCCCGATGTATCGTGGCGATGGTGCAGACAGATACTCCATTCAGGAGTGGATTGAGCTGATGGAGGTGTACCTGCATAAAAAAGTCCTTCCAAGTCATGAACAGGGAGATGAGGTCCTGAACCACCTCCTTGGTAAGGCAAAAAGTATAGTCAAAGTGGGACTGAAAAGCAACCCCTCACCTGGTGTTACTGTTAACCCTGAGACAATCTATTCTATATTGAGACGTTATTTTAGTGAGAGCCCTGCTTCATGTCTACCACTGGCGATTTCTATGCCACCCAACCAATAGCAACAGAAACGCCAATAGATTACTGGGTCAGGTTGAACACAGCTGCTGAAGTGGCTAATAGGCACTTGGGACGTCAGGGTAGTAAATTAGAGAATATGGATGCAGAAATAGCCATGATGTTTATCCGAAACTGTCCTGACCGTAGTCTCGCATGTGTTTTCAAGTGTAAGCCTACAAGCAAGTGGTCAATTACAGAGGTACAAGAGGCTATAGATGAGCATCAGCGAGAATGCCGAGCTAAAAGATCAGGTGCAGACATGATCAAGTCACATGCTATACAAGTGGCCACTACCGTAACAAGTAGCAGTGTGCCAGAACCCGAAGTTGCATGTGCTCATGTGAACACAGCCAGGTGCAGCCCGCCTAATCCAACCAAGTCAAGTGAGGCAGTCATTTCAGAGCCAAATGCTCTGGAGCGTGTGTTAAGTATGCTGGAGAGAGTGTTGGAGCGCACCAGTCAGCCTGTTCATGCTACAGCTAGACCACAGGCTTCAACCCCAGCACGTTTCCCTCCATGCCAAGTCTGGGGACGCCTCTCACTCAACACGAACACATTGTATGCGGGAGAGGAGATGTCTAACCTGTCTAGAAATAGGGCATCAGCGGAGAGACTGCCCCAAAGCCATTATTGCACAAAACGTTAGCTCATCTGATCAGGGAAACTAAGTTGCTCACACTCAGGAGGGGACAGTGTGAGTAAAAATGTTGAAGCCCTCAACCTTGATGAAGATGTGCAGTTTGTGTATACAAAGTGCCTGAAATCTGCCCCACCTGGGAGTACTGTACTGTTTCAGAACATGATTAGACTTGATAAAGCTGACAGTCTGTTTTATACCAGTGCACAGGTGGGTGATAAAGTCTCATTACAAGCGTTGCTCGACACCGGCTCTATGGCTTGCACCATTAATGAGGAAGCTGAGCAGGTGCTAAAGAATGCTGGATTGGCACTGGAGATTGACAATATCCAGACTGATGTTGTGCTCATTGGCTGTGGTGGAGTTGAGGTTAGGCCCAAGTGCATTTACAACTTAATGATGGAGGTGTATGGATGTGCATTCAGTGTGCCTGCCCTGGTTGTCCCTGGGCAAAAGACCAGCTTATCCTGGGCACAAATGTTATAAAGCACCTTCTAAAGTGGTTCAAGCAGTCTCCTCAGTTCTGGCATGTTGTAAGCAAACCTGAGTCCGCTAAAGCACCTGAAATAGTGCAGTTTCTTAATATGCTGTCTGGCATTAGCAGGTGGAGAGGTGAGACAATCCCAGAGGCTATTGGAACCGCCAGGTTGGCGCAGGCAGTGACTCTTCTCCCTAAACAAGAACACCTGGTTTGGGCCAAATTACCTGCAGCCTCACCTCTTTCTGAGGGCAGTGCCATTTTGATTGAACCATCTAAGGCACAAACTCACAAGAAAAGCATCATTGTCTGCAGGTCGGTGTGCTCCATGAGTGGTGATAAGTGGGTCCCAATAAGAATTTTGAACACCTCTGACAAACCAATCATCTTAAAGCGCAACACCAAGGTTGCAAATGTGTCACCCTGCATTGCTGTTGAAGATTTGGATGTGACCACTGGACAGACACCAGCAGAGGAGCTTGAGCTGCAGAGTCAGACGCTGTGTGATGAAGTGGCCAACAAGCAAGGTGACCCTCCTTGTCCCAGTTTTCACGATAGCCTACATAAGTTGGGGTTGGAAGATCTGGATATTGACTCCTGTGAGGTGTCCCACCACTGGAAATCTCAGTTGCTGCAGCTAGTGCAAAAGTATGAGGATGTGTTCTCAAAGAGTAAGCTTGACTGTGGGATGGCTAAAGACTTTGTTCACCACATCCATCTGTCTGATGATCGACCCTTCAGACTTCCATATCGACGTGTCCCACCAGGGCAATATCATAAGCTCCGTCAAGTGCTCACAGAGATGGAAGAGCTTGAGATCATCCGCAAGTCTAACAGTGAGTGGGCCTCCCACTAGTGCTTGTTTGGAAGAAGAATGGTGATCTCAGGATATGTGTGGATTATCGCTGGCTGAACACGCGCACAATCAAGGACGCACATCCCTTGCCACACCAGTCTGACTGTCTTGCAGCTCTAGGAGGGAGCGCCATCTTTAGTGCCATGGACCTTACCTCTGGCTTTTATAACATCGCAATGGCAGAGGAACACAAAAAACTTACAGCTTTCACCACACCTATGGGGCTGTATGAATTTAACAGGCTCCCAGGGCCTCTGTAATAGCCCTGCAAGCTTCATGCGCCTCATGATGGGTATTTTGGTGACCAGAACTTCCTGACGATGCTCTGTTACTTGGATGATGTACTAGTGTATGCACCCAATGAAGCTGAAGCCCTCAAGAGGCTGGAGATGGTCTTCAGCAGGCTCCATGCTCATGGACTGAAACTGGCCCCAAAAAAATGCCAGCTACTCAGAAGAACTGTGAGGTTCTTGGGGCATATCGTGGATGAAAGTGGTGTCTCAACTGACCCTGACAAGGTCAAAGCTATCGCTGCTATGACAGAGGCTGACCTTATGATGGAGGATGGCTTAACGCCATCACAGAAGAAGATCAGGTCATTCTTGGGCATGGTCATGTACTATCAGCAGTTCATCCAAGATTGTTCCAGTATAGCCAAGCCCTTGTTCGCCCTGACTGCTGCACCTAAGGGGAGGAAAGGGAATGCACGAGGTGCTGCTTCGTTCAGGAAACTACACCCAAGTGACTGGAGGCAGGAGCAGCGTGACTCATTTGAACAGTTAAAATCTACTCTCTTGGACTCTGTTGTCCTCGCACACCCTGATTTTAGTCGACCATTCATCTTGTCCACTGATGCCTCGCAGGATGGATTAGGGGCTGTGCTATCTCAGGTCCAAGAGGGTGAAAGTAAAGCACGCCCCATTGCCTTTGCCAGTAAGGCTCTCACCCGTGCTCAGAGCAACTATCCAGCGTACCGTCTAGAGTTTTGGCACTGAAATGGTCTGTTTGTGATAAATTTAGCCATTGGCTAAAGGGACACAACTTCACCGTCTGGACAGACAACAATCCGCTAACCTACATCCTCACAAAGCCCAAACTCGATGCATGCGAGCAGCGATGGGTAGCAAAACTGTCCCCATACAACTTCGACATCAAGTACATCTCTGGTAGTAAGAACATTGTTGCAGACGCCCTAAGCAGGCAGCCCTTTGTCCAAAATCGTGTTTGCCAGAGGCTCATTAAAGAGCCGTACAAAGCACTGTTAGAGGAGTCGGAGCAGGTTAGAGAGGGCATGGTCCAGGAGGCATTTAGAGTCAGTGCTAACAACCAGAGTATCAAGTGCTCATTCCCACCTGAGAGCCTTAGACATTGCTCTATGACAAGCGGTGAAGTGTCTGCGGTCCTTTCAGGTCATATGGAATGGGACCAAGGAGCCAACCAAAGGGTGGTCACTTGGTTGGCTCAAGACCTGGAACAGCTAATCCCACCTGGCCAAGATGCTTTGCCCGTCTTCTCACTCCAAGAGCTCCAGGATGAGCAAAGGAGAGATGCTATATTGTCCCAGGTCATCCCATTTGTCACCCGAGGGAGGCGGCCGTCAAGGAGAGAAAGGGCTGTACTATCGCTGAAGGTTCTTAAGACTCTGAAACAATGGGAGAAACTGAAAATGCTTGATGGTATCCTGTACAGAGTATGTAAAGACTCAGTGACTGGGAAGAAGCGCCACCAGTATATGACACCTTCCTCCTTAGTCACACATGTTCTTCGTGGTGTCCACAATGATGCCGGTCATCAGGGTCAGAGTAGGACACTGTTCCTGGCAAGGCAGAGATTTTTCTGGAGTACCATGGAGCACGATGTCCGAGACTATGTCAAATGCTGCAAACGCTGTGTAGTCAGCAAGACCCTGGAGCCAGAGGGAAGAGCCCCACTCGAAAGTATCAAGACTACGTACCCCCTTGAGCTGGTTTGTCTGGACTTTTGGTCTGCCGAGGACTCCAGAGGAAGGAGTGTGAATGTATTGGTGGTGACAGACCACTTCACCAAGATGGCCCATGCTTTCTGCTGCTCAGACCAGTCAGCAAAACAAGTTGCGCGCCAGCTCTGGGATAGATATTTTTGTGTCTATGGATTCCCCCAGAGGATCCATTCAGACCAAGGGCGAGTTTCGAGAGCCAACTGATCCAGGAGCTGTTACAAATTGCAGGTGTGAAAAGTCAAGAACAACACCTTATCACCCAATGGGGAATGGCCACACTGAGAGATTCAATAGAACCTTAGGGAACATGATCAGAGCCTTACCCCAGGGATAAGATTAAATGGCCGCAAATGCTGCAGACATTGACTTTCGCATATAACTGTACAGCTCATGAGTCAACTGGGTATGCTCCCTTCTACCTCATGTATGGGCGGGTCCCTAGACTGCCGGTAGATGTTATGTTCCACAATGTGGAGAGGAACAGTGATATCATTGACTATGATAGCTATGTCAGGCGAATGAGGGATGACCTCAAGGAAGCTCTCATCTTGGCCCAAGTCAACACTGAATCCAGCCAGCGCCAGGCAGACTTGTACAACATGAAGACAAAAGGTGCAGACATTGAGGAAGGAGATCGAGTTCTCTTGGCAAACAGAGGTGAACGTGGTCGCAGGAAGTTGGCTGACAGATGGGACTCTACACTGTACACTGTGGTCTCTAAAGATTCAAAGTGCCATACATACCACATCAAAAACACCATCAATGGACAGGAGAAGATTGTTCATAGGAATTTGATCCTGCAAGCTAGCTTCTTGCCAGTGGTATTCGAACAGGAAGTGGAGCCTTCCTTTGATAGTGGCTCTGAACCAAGTTGGGACCAGTGTGATGTGGATAGAACTGCCTCTGTGACTGGATCAGAGTTTGACCCAATAGAGCGTACTACCAGTTGGGTAGCAGAGACTTTAGTTCCTCCAGAAAGAGAATGTGCATCATCTGAATCTCCTGAAGTATCCACTGAGAATGCTGTGCCAGAGGCTGACAACACCCAAGCAGACAGTAGTGATAGTCATGCTGGACCATGTGTCGATAGTCATAGTGTTGGGGTTGAGACAAACAGGGCCAACAACAGTGAAACGGATAGTTTGCATGGTGCAGAAGTGCCAGAACCGAACCACAGTCATCCTGAGGACCAAGTAGCTAGAAGATCGATGTCAGAAACCACTTTGAGACACGATAGAGCACCAAGTAGCACAGTAGGGCACATCAGAACAAGAGTAGGAAGGATAGTAAAACCAGTTAACAGATTGATTCAGAACATGACGCAGAGAAACAAACAAGCTAGTGGTGGTGTTAGTGGGTTAGCCAAAACTTTATTTTTGTGAACAATCGTCAGTTATCCTATTGGAATAGTTCTAAGTTAATTAGCAATGTGTATAATATGTATACTTCTGTTAAGTAAGTTCAATGTTGGAGTAACAGTCATTTATTCATTAAGATGAGATTGTGTATAAGGCACTTTCTTATGCAAGTGAACATTGGAAGTCTGGCCAGCTTCCTTTTGACACTTTCCCTTTTGGTTGGGAGACGGGTTTTGTCGCACGTAAGAGTACTGTGAGAAAATAATGACATGTTATGTTACTGTTATTTAGAACTCTGCCATTGCCTGACCCTCAGTGTTTTGAGAAGTTCAGGGGGGAGTATGTGGCTGAGTTAGTTTGTTTTATTGTGAACATTCTCAAAACTTTTTTTTTATATATACTGAACTTCTTTTGTTTTATATATATTGTAAATTTTATTTATTTTTGAATGTAATCATTGTATCTGTTGTATATAGTTCCTATTTGTCTGTTGTAGCGGGGGGGTCACTTTAATTGATGCAACACCCACGGGACGCGCATGTAGCGTACAGCAGACTCCTGGCAAAAGCTGGATGACGCTTTTGCAGGTAAGGCGCTTCTCAACGCTCTCCGTCTCTTGTATAAGTTGACAAGTTTTAAATAAGTGTTTTCTGTATGAAACTGAATGGAACCATCACGCCATGTGGTTGTCGATGTGCTTTAAGGTTCTGTTGTACCTTTTGGTCGGCAGAAATGGGTTTTAAAAGTGTTTGGTTTGGCGGAGATTCAACCTCAATGGTATATTGTTTGGCTTGCTACAGGAGACCGAGAGCGCCTGACGTTGCATGTGCTGACTGTGCCCTTTACTGCTTGTCTTGTAGGTATGTTGCAACGTTAATTATTGTTCTTCATTATTGTTGTTTATATTCAATTGTTAAATTTTGTATTTATTGTATTTGTGTATACATGTTTAATTAAAAGAAAAAAAAGCTGGATGACGCTTTTGCAGGAGACCGAGAGCGCCTGACGTTGCATGTGCTGACTGTGCCCTTTACTGCTTGTCTTGTAGAAAAAAGCTGGATGACGCTTTTGTAGAATAAACGGCAGAATTCGGGTATTGCTGTGTCTGTCTTCTTCCAAATCACCAGCAGCCATTCTAAAGCCGCTACACCAGTGCTGAGGAAAGAGCAGTAAATGTCAGTTCCGAATGCAAAAAACTCGGAGAAAAACTTGGAGACAGACTGGCTGCTTTAGAAGATGGGAGTAGAAGGTATAATATCAGAATTGAAGGTCTGCTGGAGAATCGAGAAAGTTCCAACCCTGTGAAATTCGCAGCTGAACTTTTTTCTAAAATAATTGGGGGTGACTTTAAAGCAGAATCTGAAATAGCAGTTGCTTACCGCGTACGCGGATCAAACACCGTCAGACCCCGACCAAGATCTTTTATAGTTCGTTTTGAACGATTATCATTTAAGCTAGAGGTGATGGAACTCCTCAAGATATTATTTATGAAAATAACCACATTCGTATCTTCCCTGACTTCTCTCCAGCAACAGCTATTAAACGCGCAGCCTTCTATAATATTAAACAGCGGCTACGGCAAGCCAGCGTCAAATACAGCCTCCTGTATCCGGCAAAACTGAAAGTGGAATGGCAAGGTCATTTCTATGTCTTCGCTAGCAAGGAAGAAGCAGAAAATGAATTAAGAAAGCTGATCCCGGGACTATTCTGATACATAATAGTGAGTCATGGCGGTAAATGATAAATGATAAAGCTAGGATTAATAATCTACTGTCTGATCAATTCGTTTTAAAATACGGGTTTTTTATTAGCATATATTCTCATATATTCTTATTATTACTTAGTATTACTAGGGCGCTATCTGTTTATGTTTTATTGTGCTTAATTACTTTTTCCTCCTTTTTTTTTCTCTTTTTCTTTTCTAATTATTTCATGTGTACCATAAACGAGACTGTTCAATATCATACCCTTGGTTTACTGTTATTGCTATTACTGCATTAAGACTTGTTATGCTTATGCTTATTTTGGACACATCTTTAACACCATCACCCGGGTTTATTATCTGGGTGTATCATCTTAATGCACTAAAATTGCTGAAGACTATATATATATATTTTAAGTGCAAAATTCTTTTTTTTTTCTCTTTTAAAGACTATGTAGGTAACAGATATCTCTATCTTTTAACCTTAAAGCGCCACTGCATGGGGGCTTGTTGTGCTTTGATCGTGCTCTGTGTCTGGGTATGTCAGAGGACTGGGACTGCGTGAAGTGGGTTTTAGCCTCACTTGGGGAGGCAAAAAGGGAGGGTGGGGGGTTAAGGGGGGAGAGAAAGAGAGCAGGCTTGATCTATATCTAATCTATCATCTCAATCTTTATAATTATAACTATCAACGTAATAATAAGCTGCATGGCAACAACTCTTGGGGAAATAGGAAATTAAGACCTAAACTATTTCACTTCCAGTTAAGACTATAAAATGACATCAAAAACTCAGAATCAGTGTCTCCATGATGGGACAGTTAACTTCGTAAGCTGGAATGTTAAAGCCCTGAATCACAAATTAAAGAGAAATAAAGTACTTTCTCACCTAACAGGTCTAAACGGTAAAATAGTATTTTTACAGGAAACCCACTTACTAAGCAAGGATCAGTCCCGGCTGCAAAAAGACTGGACTGGTCAAATGTTCCATTCTAGTTTTACTTAGAAAACTAGAGGGGTGGGAATTCTCATACATAGAACAGTACCATTTGTACTGGAACCAATGTAGAAAGCATTTTAAGACAGAGAAGCTTCTATCTGTGGCACCCCTGCAAGAGAACCATCTCTTTCAACCTTCACAAACATATGCAGTTTTTAATATCTGGAAAAAATTTGGAATTAACTTGCTTAGAGATCTTTATATAGACAAAGTCTTTGCATCCTATGAACAATTACATTCCAAATTTAACATTCCAGCTACACATTTCTTTCACTATCTTCAAATCAGGAACTTTGTTAAACAGAACCTTCCAGATTTTCCTCATCTTGTGCCCTCATCAACGCTGGAAAAAATATTACTCAATCTCAAGGAATTAGACTCCATCTCTACAATATATAAAATCATTTTACAATCCCTTCCTTTCAAAGATCCAAGAGGACACTGGGAAAAAGATCTCTCAATTAATATATCAGAAAAGGAGTGGAAAGTAGCAATGCAGAGAATTCACTCGAGCTCCATATGCGCAAAACATACAATTATACAACTCAAAATTATATATCGAGGACATCTGTCTCGACTAAAACTCTCCAAAATGTTTCCAGGGCATGATCCAACCTGCGAACGTTGCAGCCAAGTCCCAGCCTCACTGGGTAACATGATCTGGGCCTGCACCAAATTAACATTATTCTGGACAAAAATTTTTAATTACCTTTCAGACAGCCTTGGACTCACAATCCCTCCTAACCCATTAACAGCTGTGTTTGGGGTGCTTCCAGAGGGGCTTAAAGTGGAGAAAGACAAACAAATTGTGATTGCATTTACTATACTCTTGGCACGCAGACTTATTCTGATAAACTGGAAGAACCCAAACTCTCCTCTTTTAAGTCAGTGGGAAACCGATGTGTTATATTATTTGAAATTGGAAAAAATCAAATACTCAGTTAGAGGATCCGTATAGACTTTTTTCAAAACATGGCAGGATCTAATCAGTAATATTTTAAAATGTTTATAAAGCACAGAGAATTTATTAATTTAGGTATGTTCACAGGTCTTAAATTTTACGCCATTTGACTTGCTCTCTCTCTCAGGGGTGGGGATCGATCTGTTCTTAACTCAATTCTTCTTTTTGTAAAAACTTGATTGTTTTGTATGGATTGTAATAAAATTAATAATAATAAAAAAACTATTAGCAATCATCCATCTTCTTCTTCTTTCAGCTGTTCCTGTTAGGAGTTGCCACAGCGAATCATCTTCTTCCATATCATCCTATCTTCTGCATCTTGCTCTGTTACACCGACCTCCTGCATGTCCTCTCTCACCACATCCATAAACCTTCTCTTAGGCCCTCTTTTCCTTTTGCCTGGCAGCTCTATTGTTAACATCTTTTCCCAATATACCCAGCATCTCTCCTCTGCACATGTCCAAACCAACACAATCTTGCGTCTCTGACTTTGTCTCCCAACCGTCCAACTTGAGCTGACCCTCTAATGTACTCATGTCTAATCCTGTCCATCCTAGTCATGCCCAATGCAAATCTTAACATCTTTAACTCTGCCACCTCCAGCTCTGTCTCTTGCTTTCTGGTCAATGCCACCGTCTCCAATCCATATAACATAGCATAGTCTCACTACTGTCCTGTAGACCTTCCCTTTCACTTTTGCCAATTCCCGTCTGTCACAAATTGCTTCAGACACTCTTTTCCACCCATTCCACTCTGCCTGCACTCTCTTTTTCACCTCCCTTCCACAATCCCCATTACTTTGAATTGTTGATCTCAAGTATTGAAACTCATCCACCTTCACCAACTCTACTCCCTGCATCCTCACCATTCCACTAACCTCCCTGTCATTTACACACATGTATTCTGTCTTGTTCCTACTGACCTTCATTTATCTCCTCTCTAGAGCAAACCTCCAGTTATCCAGTGTCTCCTCAACCTGCTCCCTACTATTGCTACAGATCACAATGTCATCAGCAAACATCATTGTCCATGGGGACTCCTGCAAATCTCGTCTGTCAACCTGTTCATCACTATTGCAAATAAGAAAGGGCCCAGAGCAGATCCCTGATGTAATCCCACCTCCACGTTGAATGCATCCGTCACTCCTACTGCAGTTCTCACCACTGTCACACTTCCCTCGTACATATCCTGTACAACTCTTACATACTTCTCTGCTACTCCCAACTTCCTCAAAAAATACCACAGCTCCTCTTGAGGCACCCGGTCATATGCTTTCTCCAGGTCCACAAAGACACAATGCAACTCCTTCTGGCCTTCTCTACACTTCTCTATCAACACCCTCAGAGCAAACACTGCATCTGTGGTGCTCATTCCTGGCATGAAACCATACTGCTGCTCACTAATCATTGCCTCACTTCTTAATCTAGCTTCCACTACTCTTTCCATTAACTTCATGCTGTGGCTCATCAATTTTATCCCCCTGTAGTTTCTACTGCTCTGCACATCCCCCTTATTCTTAAAAATCAGTATCAAACAATCAATCATCCATATTTCACAATATATTACTGCGCACATAATGCAAATAGTTTCAAATACCAAAAATAAAAAATAGTCATGACTTGGAAAAATCTGAGCCCATTGTGTGACTTTGCTGCGATCTCTGTTGAAATTCCAGAGGAGACACTTGTGAGAATACCGGCATATTTTGTCTCAGGAGAAACTGTATACATCTTATTTCTTTCTGATCTCATTGCTGTCTAGAAGAAGCCAAAAAGATATTAAGAAGATCTTAGTTTTTGATTTCTCATTCCTATTGGTTAATTATAGAGGTGTTCCCAGAGATCTCTTGGGTCCGGCAGATGGATGGATCAAAGTTGTGAGTTTTCTCTGCCTCTTAAATAAAAAAGAAGGAAAGTCTATTTGTAGAGCAAATTTTACCACAAACACAAATTACACGAACATCTAAAAAGGCATTTGTTTGAATTTAATGTAAACTGAGACCAAGAAACAAAACTGCCAGTAGAAATGGATCAGAGTAATATCTAGTTATTTAATTTTAGAACTATGCCAGCTGCTTTACATGTATTACAGGGATATGGCTGACTTGCTTCTGATTCCGCTTTTTTCCATGGTTTCATTCTTAATTACCTGCATATAGACAAGTGCAAAAATATCTCAATCTTAATTTCAAATCTCAAACAGGTGTACATAATTATAGTGTGTAAGGCGTCCTTTTTAAGTGTCTTTAAGTCTTTTTCTGGAAAGGTGCTGGGTAAGAGATTTTACAGAATGACACTAATTACAACTCAGCACTTACCCTGTATGATGAAAAATAAAATATAAGTAATAAAAAGAAAAAAATCAAGGCCATTGATAAAGACTATAAATTATGTGATAAGCTGTGGTAGATTTGGCTTCTTTTGAGTTGGCTTAGTGTTTTGTTCTTTAAAGGAAATATTAAATGTCTCTTGTCCTATCAAAACTGGCCTATTGCTCTCTTTTTTGCAGTTCCTGTGTGACCTGCACCTACTGAAATAACTAAACTTCAGCTAGTCTATGGAGTATGTACTTTAGTACATACTGGAAGAACATACTCACACATGAAATGAGGATTGGCTGCATATGCCACAGAAAGCCTGTCATTTCAGATGTGTGGCATTTGACTGGAACTCTCACAAGACATTTTTCCAGTAACCTAATAGAACAGAAGGCATGTTAAACTTTAAAACCATGTTTATAAATATTTTTCTCTGTGTGGTTTCCGTGCTACTCCCAAAGATGTGCACTTTAAGTTACTAGGTCACTGTAAATTAGCACAGTGTTAGATTTGCATCCCATATAGTGGTAGGGTCTGTTTGTGCTTTTGAGACCCAAGCACTTAGTGTCACTGAAATTCAAAGGGCAGGTTTGTGAAGTGGATTATTGACTAAACTTTAAAATGTTTAGTACCAGCATAAAATTATTTTAAAAGCCAGGTTGCAAAAAACTACATATTGTATTGGACCATTATATGCAATGGATCCAGAAAATATTCAGTCCTATTCCCTTTCTGCACACTTTATTGCATTGTAGATTTAATTTTAAATTAATACATTTCCCATTTTTGCCTATCAATCTACTCAACCTCAAAACTCAATAACCCATAATAGGCAAAGTGAAGACATCATAAAATCTCTAAACACAATAAAGTGTGCAGAAAGTGAAGGAGTCTGAATACTTTCTGAATTCACTGTGTATTTGACAATATAATAATAAATATAAAATTAATTACCATAAGCATTTATAGTCATGTGATAAAGTAAGTACAGCCCATGGTCAATGTTGACTTTTTCAATATCTTTCAACAGGCAAACAGTAGACCTTCATGCAGACAGTGCCTACAGGTAAAGGAGATATACTGTATGTGAAAACAAACCACAAGGATTATTAGTCTTTTCAATCATTTATTCAACAAAAATATCAATAGATATAATGGACTGCTGGGGAAATGGTAAGTACACCCTTGGCCTCAGAAGATGGAATTGCCCCCTTTCGCAGAAAATACTTCTTTTAGGCATTTTGGCGTAACTGCCCACCAGTCTCGGACATTAACTTGGTGAAAATTTTGATCACTCCTCCTTGCACAATGTTTGTAGGTATTCTTGCATGTACCCCCAGTTTCAAATCCCCCACAACATTTCAGTGGAATTCAGATCAAGGCTTTGACTAGGCCAATCCATAACCCTCCTTGGTGAATTTGCTAGTGTGCTTTGCATCATTATCATGTTAAAAGGTGCATTTCCAGTTCAGCTTATACTTGCAGACAGATGGACTCACATTCTCCTCCAGCACAACTTGATATGATGAAAAATTCATGGTTCCTTTGATATTTTTATGCTGCCCAGGCCCTGAGGCAGCAAAGCAACCCCAAACCAAAACATTTCCACTACCATACTTCACTGATGGTGTAAGGATCTTCTCCTGAAATGCTGTCTTCAGTTTTCAACAAACGTCTACTGTTATTGTAGTCAAACAGCTCTATCTTTGATTCATCTGTTCAAAGCACATTGTTCCAGAAGGTCTGGCATTAGCCTCTATGTTCAATAGCAAATTGTAGTCTTGCTCGAATGTCCTTTTTGAGACTTTTTAGGGCACATGTTGTATGCATATCAAGTTTGTGTAATCTTTTTCCAACTGTAGATGCATAAATTTTGACACCAACAATTAGCTACAGATTCCACAATGACATTTTGGGGTTCTTAGAGACATCTTTTAGTATGAAATAGTCAGCTGTTGGGCTGAATTTGCTGTACTGGCCAGTCCTGGACAAATTAGCAGACATTTGCAATCTACATACCTTGTAGATGATTTTCTTTACAGTGAAATGATAAATTTCAAATCACTTGACAAACTTTTTAAATCCCTTGCCAGACTCACAAGCACCTAAATTCTACAACCTTCTTTCAGAGTGTCTTAGAAGGCTCTTTTGATCTTAACATGTTGACACCACACACTTCAACTGCAAAGAGAATACTCAGACCCTAAATATCTGCCGCCTTACTAAGACAGGTTGCACCTGCATACTCCCTAAAGAGGTTCTAATCACTGGCACCTAATCTGGAACATCTGAGTCCTTATTTTGGAGTGCTTACATTCCAAGTCTTAACCTTAGATCTACTATTAGTGGTCTGCTTATTATTCTAAAAGCCAAGAATAAAACAAGTGGTAAAGCAGCCTTTTGCAGTTATAAATTAAAAATCTGGCATACATTACCAATAGGGATACACCTGGCTAACACAGTGGATCATTTAAAAAAAAAACTCGTAAACATCCACTTTGTTAATTTTTGCTTTTTTTGAAGCTACGTTGGAGTTCAACTCTTAATAAACTTGATATATATAGAATTATTGTACTTTTCAATGAATTTGCAATCATTATTAATTTCTACTTTTCTCTTTTTTCTTTTCTGGTTCCTCTGTGGTGGCATTTTGCACTGCCATCACCTGATCAAAGTCCTGTGCAGCCTCCTGTGTTGTCTGAATGAAAGCAGATACTACATCTCAAAATGAGACCCACTATGTTGAATCCTGTACAATGAAGAAAAAAATGGTACCCCAGTAAATTTATATTTTTATCTCCAGCTTTTCTGGAGTTTTTAAGTTTTTTTCTGCCCTCCTTAGTCATCTTACTTTATCATCTAACTCATGATGTAAAAACCGAACCTAAATATATATTAACTCTACAGCTCTGTTCGATATGTATCTATCATACGTGCATTTTTTACTTTTTACGTTAATTATACATTTATTTTTTTAATCTAATTTTAATTTATTTTTTCTTTACTCGTAACTGTTTCTTTGACATCTTGTAAAGCACTTTATGCTATAGAATAAATGTTGTTGATTCTAATTTTATGGATTTGAAGTGGAAATAAATACAGGGGTGTACTTACAATTTACACATATTTTTTGTTACTTTAGATTATGAGAATGAATACACCATGTCACACTTATGTGCCATATGTTCATATAATGTATATCTTCTTTATATGTAAACACTTTACATGAAGACCTAGTGTTTGCCTGTTCATATGTTGATAATGTTGAGTCAACATTTTCCATGGAGTGTACTTACTTTTAAACATGACTATATACAAGTACCACTAGGAGACCTGATTTATTTTTGGCAACAAATTATACATAAACATGCTATTCTAATTTATATTTAGTTTGGAATATGGTGAAAGGGAAAGGTTCCAAAAGGCAGAAAGACCTGTAGCATCACTGAGTATCACAGTATACACATTGTGTAAATTGGGTCACCACATTAAAGTAATATTCCACACAAAAATTATATATTTTTTATATGTTACTTACTCCACTTACATAGAGAAAGAATATTATAACATTGCTAATAGAATAGGAGTCTATAATAACCAATACCGGATAATGTCAAACGATATGAAAAATAACAGTGGAAAAAAGAAAAATCCCGCTTTGCTTGTGTTGCATAATCCAAATATCATTTATCCAGTCCATTGTTCCGAATGAGTGAAATGTATGCTTTTTTGCAAACATGTTGTTAATTAGCTACTTCCAGATTAAACAGAGCCAATAATACACAGGAAAGTAAAAGTCTAATAATAGTCATTCATCTGTCCATCCAGTTTCTAACCCACTACATTCTGAGCAGGGATACAGGGATGCTGGAGCTTATCCCAGCAAGCATAGGGCACAAGGCAGGAACAATTCCTAGACAGTGTACCAGTTTATCAAATGGTGAACACAGACACAAACCACACAAACACTTTGGTCATTTTAGCTACACCAATCCACATAACTTACAGATCTCTGGACTATGGCAGGAAGCCAGAGCATCCACAGGAAACTCATATAAACATGGAGAGATCATGCAAACGCCACGTAGGAAGGAACCAGGATGTGAATCTTGGTTGCCTTACTGTGAGACAGCAGCACTACCACTGATAGTTCTTTTATTTTTTTTTAAGATTAAGTTTATTTCATAAAATGTTTCGTAGCAAAAAAAAAAAAACTTTGAGGAGCACAAAAGGAGGTGCCTTCAAAAATAGGCAATCTAGTAGCAAAAATGTCCCAAATACACAATAGCGAAGAGAAGTCAAAACAGGTCAGAAATCCTACAAAAGCAAAGCAATAATCACAGAGTACTCTGTAACATCCAGCACATACAATGCAGACTTCATAGGGCTGAGGGCAGTCCCTTAATGATGATGAATTGGTGGCTCCGCCTCTTGAGGAACCACTCACAGAATACAAGGAACATGGAAACATAAGCATGGATTCACAGGAAATAAACAATACAGAAAACTAGTAAAATGCACTAAATAGTGCAAATAAAAATCCAACAGAAACATTATCATCAACAAAAGAATCAAATACAAACAAAAAAACATAACATAGAATAAGAACACAAACCAGTGGAGTTACCCTTTCTGAAACATAATATCTATATGCTCAGCATCAATATGCCCTGTCACCACTGGTAACAGTAACAGTGCACATTGGGTAGCCCATGCATGAACTGACCTACATACAGTAAGTTTCTGAAATATGGCTGGAGCAGACTCAACCCAAATAGATGGAGATTATAGCAGAACAAACGCCTCTGCATGCTGATTGTGAGGAACTTTTTATGACTTTTCATTAACCCACATCTGAATGTGGGATAAATGCATTCTCACATTTTAGCATACTTTACCATTTGGAATCTTAAAGTAAGTTTAAATCCATTAAAATTTAAAAATATAAACATGAAAGGGTTAATTGTATCAAGGCTGAATTTGGTAAGCATGTTCATACAAAGCAAACATCAGACAAAATTGCTCGGATAAACAAAAACGGGAGCTTTTCTCACACCTTTCATTTACTAAAGAATTACTGAAGCAGGTGTTTCATTTAAGATCTCTATCTTAGATGTTATTTTTTTTAACCATTGTTTATGAATAAAAAATGACTGTTTTGACTCAGTTATCCTCGTGTTGTGTTGCTTGTCATTTCTGATGTGCATTAAGCTCACTGATTTAGTTGTGATTTCATATGAGGACATTTTTAAGGTCTAACTAGAGTCTCATTTCACAATTATTTATCTTAGGTTTGCAATTATCTTTTCATAGCTGAGACGTGACTCGCCATATTTTGTTTATGTTTCTAGTGTTTATTTCTAATTATATGATTGATTACGAAGAAAAAATGTTTTCTATCAGTACAATAATGGAAAGATGAGAAATGCTTTTGGATATGCATTTTGCCCCATTTTATTTGGTTTATTGGAATGCATTGCAGTATGCCCTGTAATGAAGAGCTGTTTAGGTTCAATTTGAAAAGAGGCTTAATCAGGCAGCAGAGAGGTTTTTCGTATTTTATGTATCTTGTCCTGCCTGAATTGCTGCTGTTCACTCTGCACCATAAGAGCACTGAACCACTAAAGGAATCACATAAACTGGAGCAAAGGTTCAGCTGTGGCAGCAAATAACCCAGAGCTGCATTCATTTCGCTTTAAATGCTATAGACTGATGAGCTAAAATTATTTCTTTATGGGAGTACAGCATGATAATATATATATAATTAAACCAAATCAAGGTAACCATAATGTCAGCATATCTTATTTCAATTTAAACCTCATACCTGAACTGCAATAATTTTATTTGTTTTATGTTAAACGTCAAATCAGTGCTTATTGTTACAGTGTATATAGATTATAAATTAGCTAATTTCATATAGTATCTACAATTTAAGCACTTTTCTATTCATTTAATCTGAAATGTTTTGGAATAGGAGGGCCATTACTTAAGGGTTTAGTGATGGTTGTAGTCCCAAATTAAAATCAATTAGGCACACAGAAAAAATAACAGTTGGCTGTGAATGTAGTGTTATATAAATATAGGAGCATTACATTGTTTACAGAAACTTACACTTTTTGGGGTGCTTAGTATTATATTCTTTATTTAGTTTAGAGTACTCATGAGAAGGCTTGCTGCGAAAAGTGATACTTATAATAAACAAGGTAGATAAACACACCCAAATAGGATTTCCGGACAATAAGAAAATGTGAAAAGAAAAATGAAAAGGTGACTTGAGTCCAGTTCAGTTTAGTCTTCATGCTGCAGATGCTTAAATTAGCTTTGATGCTGCTTTTAGAAAACTAAATGCAAAACTGATACAAGCCTCTTACCTTATCCAACATGGTTTAAGTTTTCATATAAACTATTGATAATGAAAATACGGTAATAATTATTGATTACATTTATTATAACACTTTACATAGTGAACGGGGGCCAATTCCTCCACCACCAATGCGTAGTATCCACCTGGATGATGCAACAGCAAACATTATTACTCCAGTAGGCAAACCATAGCTATAAGGTGGTGATGGGGTGAGAGAAATAGCCAACTAGAGATAAGGGATGCTTAGGGGGCCCAAATAAATGAGGCCATTATGAGCAAATTTATCCGGGACATCAGGATAAATCCTACCCTTTACAAAGGATGCCCAGGGATCTTTTATGACCACAGAGCGTCAGGACCTTAGTTTTAAATCTTATTCAAAAGATAGTGCCATTTTTACAGCAGAGTATCCCCGTTAGTGCACTAGAGCATTGGGATCCAAAAACAGACCACAGAGTAGATGCCTCATGCTGGCCTCACCAACATTTACTTTTCCTAGATGGCCTCCTATCCAAGTACTGGCCGGGCCGAAACATGCTTAGCCTCAGGTGCATGAACTGTTCTGATGCACATGTTTTTCAGTCTCTTCATATCTAATTCAACTAACAAAACTGGGTTCATGTTGACACTTTCAAAAATGCAAGGACTTTTAGGTGATATCCTGATCTTATGAATTAATCGTTATAATTTTCTTTAAGATTTGGACAAATGAATATTGTCCATTTAGCAATACCACCTCAGTCTTGCCCAAGATCAAAAATGTTTATCTGCGAATGTTTAATTTGCATGTTTATATTGCATCATTTCAACATTAACATTTATAAAATAATTTTTCTGTCTGTAAGGGTAGAAGTCCCTTAATAAGAATTTTAAGATCTGATGGTACAGTGATGCAGTGGTGAGTGCTCCTACTTCATGGATCCAGCTTCCTGGGTTTGAGTTCTGTGCCTAGGTATTCATTGCAATTGCATGCATTTTAATAGTCGAGTTACAAACAGAAACCTGGTTTCTAACATGCCATGTAAATCCTCATTCCAGCTGGAGAAACCAGGTTAACGCACACAGATTTCTCAGCGAGCAACCCGTTTACTTGGGCCATGATAACCCTTCACCATGTTAAAATTGTAACTTATAGTCTGTGCATGTCTGTTGCACTCTGGCAGGCTTTATAAGTGTTAGCTTAACACATGCTTTTTAGCAGCTACAGGTAGAGGACGGTGAAAAGCATCCACAAGATAAATTCCCTGAGGCAAATGCTCAGGTGAACACATTATTCGTTGTCCTGGTTGAAATAATCTGTCTCAGTATTTTAGAAGTCCCTGACTTTGTCGATAATAAGTGGAAAGTGCTAAGCTCAGCAGGAGCATGTTCGGGGTAACACATTAAAAATAACTATTTAAAGTAACAAGCATCATAATACAATACTTGTTTTACTAAATTAAAAATACCTGCATTATTAGTTTCCCCAGCGGAACTGGGAGTACGGTAAGAAGCACACATCCAGATGTACTGGTCGTTGAACTCAATCACATAGCTGAGAAGAAAATAGCATGCTACATGCAATCTAGTAACAGAAACATATTAATAACGTGTTAGTTTAGCTTTAATCCAGCTATTTGCCATAGATATGTTGAAACAGTGCAATTGGGTGACTAAGTGGCTGTACTGCTCTCGCAATCATCCAGCAAGCTAAACACCTACAATAAAAACACCTACCTCTGTCTGATTTAAATTTTATATTTTAGTTTTGTTAATAATCTGTGTTTTATCTATTGTTCGGTGTCCTTGAGTGTTTAGAAAGGCACCTACAAATAAATAAAATGTAGTATTATTATTAATAATAATAATTCCCGGAACCACAAAGTGAGGTTAAAGTGATTTTGAGAGTGTTTAATCACATAAATGGTGTGAAACTGTAAATACAAATACAAACAAAACAGTAATAAGTACTTGTATAAGCATCATAAACAAACATAAAGTAAGTACAGCAGCATTTATAAGTAACAGATTAACAGCTGAAAGCTCAGTAAATATACCTGTTGAAATATAACATTTACTTTAACATTCCCTGACCAGAAGTTACTTATACCAGAAGGTATATACAGTATTCAGAAAAAGAAGTAACTTGCAGGGAATGTCTTCACAAGGGCTAACTAAGCAGGATGGCGGAGGACTGTTTGAGAGAACAAACACACCATACTTACTGTTCCACTCACTTCCTACTTCCTGTCACATTGGCTTCCTGTGTCCTGTAGCAGCATTAAGGTTTTTACTGTATGTTAAAATTACCAGAGTTTACAAAACAGGCCATTGCTCATACCATGAATCAAGGATGCAAAAAGGAGATATATATTATTTACTTTGAAGCACCTTAAGGACTAAACATTTTTATAAAAAAACAACTTCATGCTTGTTTTCGGATTCACGGTGGCCAATAATGACTTCAAGCTTTTTTTTGCACAGTTTAATGACATTGGAGCCTTTATCCCCAAGAAGAGGTCAAGAAGTGTACTTGTACATGTAAACAAGTTTCTGTCTTAACCATATTACTCAGCTTGTCCTGGTTTTGTGTGTGCGTTTGGAGTCTGCACGTTTTTTCCCACCCCAGGTACTCCAGTTTTTCTTGTAAAAAGGTGTAAAAGCAAGACCATTACAATTAAAACTAAAAAAACAGACATTGAAAAATTTGTCCATGTTGCTGCCTAAGGAGACAAGTGACATTCTCTTCATTAATATTTATATTCCTTTGTCTGCAAGCAGGGACTCAGAAACAGAGATGAATTACTCTGTAATTAACAATCTAATGATGAATCATTCAGACCTACAAATAGTGGTTAGTTCAAGCAGAGAAACCCCGGAAGGAACAGAAAAAGTATGTGTGATACTTCATTCTTTGACACAATATTTTGGACCTGCTTTATTTAAAAGTTACAGGCCTTTAAATGTAAACTTGTGGAACAACTTGGCAGATCTGATCACAATCTGATCCATCTTACTACCACCTACAAGCATGTTATTAAATGGTGTCTCGCATGAGCGTCCAAAGGTCTCCTTCTGGGCTCGAATGAGGTAGGCACTACCATCCCAGGACAGCAGGGGGTGTAATTGCTAACTATCTTATTCCCCACAGCTCAGAGAAGATGCCCACTGAAGGCAATCAACCACACCCCTTAGGTCCAGAAGCTATAAAAGTGATGCACTCTTGAAAGTTGGCATCTTATTTAGGAGATGAGTTACCTACATTCCAAAGCTCCTTCCCTGTGACCCCTCTCCTGAGTCTTTTAATATGAAGCCAATAACTAAAGATTGTTTTTGTTAATGAATGTGCTATTAGGCGCCTATTATTTTCAGTTCTTTAATTTTGCAAGTAAATGGGGTGGCCCAGCATTTCTTTTGAATCCTGTCCTCCCCTCGACTATCAACAATGTCAAATCACTCTCTCATCATTATCCAAACCAGAAGATTGTGGTTTTTTTTTTGGTTGTTTGTGATAATATTTTCTTGAGCTTCTGTAAAGTCCTAATTACCCCTTGGAGACAAAAAAGTATTATCTACAGTGCAACCCGGAAAGTATTCACAGCACATCACTTTTTCAACATTTTGTTATGTTACAGCCTTATTCCAAAATGGATTGAATTCACGTTTTTTCCTCAGAATTTTACATACAACACCCCATAATGACAACGTGAAAAAAGTTTAATTGAGGTTTTTGCAAATTTATTAAAAATAAAAAAATTGAGAAAGAACATTTACATAAGTATTCTCAGCCTTTGCTCAATACTTTGTCGATGCACCTTTGGCAGCAATTACAGCCTCAAGTCTTTTTGAATATGATGCCACAAGCTTGGCACACGTATCCTTGGCCAGTTTCACCCATTCCTCTTTGCAGCACCTCTCAAGCTCCATCAGGTTGGATGGGAAGCGTCGGTGCACAGCCATTTTAAGATCTCTCCAGAGATGTTCAATCGGATTCAAGTCTGGGCTCTGGCTGAGATGAACCGTCGCCCCAGTGATGCTGCCACCACCATGTTTCACTGTAGGGATGGTATTGGCCTGGTGATGAGCGGTGCCTGGTTTCCTCCAAACGTGACGAATTTTCTTTCTCATGGTCTGAGAGTCCTTCGGGTGCCTTTTGGCAAACTCCAGGCAGGCTGCCATGTGCCTTTTACTAATGAGTGGCTTCCGTCTGGCCACTCTACCATACAGGCCTGATTGGTGGATTGCTGCAGAGATGGCTGTTCTTCTGAAAGGTTATACTCTCTCCACACAGGACCTTTGGAGCTCTAACAGAGTGACCATCAGGTTCTTGGTCACCTCCCTGACTAAAGCCCTTCTCCCCCGATCACTCAGTTTAGATGGCCGGCCAGCTCTAGGAAGAGTCCTGGTAGTTTTGAACTTCTTCCACTTATGGATGATGGAGGCCACTGTGCTCATTGGGAGCTTCAAAGCAGCAGAAAGTTTTCTGTAACCTTCCCCAGATTTGTGCCTCGAGACAATCCTGTCTCGGAGGTCTACAGACAATTCCTTTGACTTCATGCTTGGTTTGTGCTCTGACATGAACTGTCAACTGTGGGACCTTATATAGACAGGTGTGTGCCTTTCAAAATCATGTCCAGTGAACTGAATTAACCACAGGTGGACTCCAATTAAGCTGCAGAAACATCTCAAGGATGATCAGGGGAAACAGGATGCACCTGAGCTCAATTTTGAAAGGCTGTGAATACTTATGTACATGTGCTTTCTCAATTTTTTTATTTTTAATAAATTTGCAAAAATCTCAATAAACTTTTTTCACGTTGTCATTATGGGGTGTTGTGTGTAGAATTCTGTGGAAAAAAAATGAATTTAATCCATTTTGGAATAAGGCTGTAACATAACACAATGTGGAAAAAGTGATGTGCTGTGAATACTTTCTGGATGCACTGTATCTATCTATCTATCTATCTCAAAGAAGTGTTAGTTAGATATATTGGCAGTGCCAATTTGGCACTTGAGTGATTGTGAACATGGGTATTGGTGTGTATGTGTAATTGGGACTGATTTCTTCCTTCTGTTCAGTGCTTCCAGGTTAAGCTCTGTCCTCCCATAATAGGAATACTGAATGATATACTATTCTGAGCTTGCTTTACTCTATGGAATTGACCCTCAATTCCTTTGTTTCCACTACAAGCTCTGTCTCTCAGTTACCTTGAATTGAAAATGTGGCAACTAAAAAAAATGACTTAAATAATTATGATATTGTACAGAAAACACACACGCCCCAAACATCCTAATCGGCATATTTAGCATTGCCAGCCAATCCAACCTGAATGTATACAATGTAGAAGGAAACCAGCATGCCTGAAGAAAACCCACACACACTATGGGATAAAGTGCATATTCCACAGAATTAAGGAAGTAGTTGGAACCAAGCTGTTGCAGAAATGTTAACAGGCATATATTTATATTTGTGAATGAATCTTACTCTGGCAAATTATAATATAGTGTGTGTCTTCTTTGTAATGCTATCCTCACACAGATTGCACTCTAGCTGTGTACAGTGGAGATAGAATAAGAATAATTGATGGGCCTTTTGTTAGGTGGACACACTCAATAATAATGGCTACTACATGATACCACTCCTCAAAGAGCCTTGAATGTGTTTTAGAATATTATGATGCAGCAAGTAGATGTATATCAAACACTACTACAAACTAATTTTGAAAATATCATGAGAAATGAGTCAACTGATATATCTTAGCAATGAAATAATATAGACTTTAAATGTGCATCAATAAAAGATTAAAAAAATAAGCACTATCTAGGGCTGCCAAGCAAATAAACATTCAGATCCAAGCTGTGTTGCAAGATAAATGGAATACTAATTCAAAAAAAAGACCTGCTTTGCAGTTTGAGTATTACTAGATTATTAGGTATTGTATAGAGAAGAATAAGTTAACAATCTACATGACATGATACTGTTGGTGATAAAGTCAGCTTGACACAAATTGCCAAATTGCTGCTGGGAAATGTGAGAGCAACAATAATGTTCTTCAGAGACATTATTACAATATCAGCAATTTTTGTATAAAGCCATTTCTCACTCACAGTAAAACAATATGCTAAACACCACCTTTTTATAAAGACAACTCAAAGAACTCAGAATTTAACAGAATTTTGAAGGCAGGTTAAATGGGTTACATATGAATTTTCATAAGTTGCCAAAATCAATAGAGAAGTGCCTATTTCTTCGTCAGTTCAGAGCTCTTTATAGAATTTGTGCATTATCCTGAATCTTTCAACTTTTGTTTTATTTTAAGTTTAATCCTCTAGTTATAACAACCTATTTCAGATTTATATAAATTCCTTTCAATTAAAAAAAAAATGAAAAATAAGCCACTCAGCTCACATTTTAAAATAAGAATAATGATACTTTATATGAGCTGTTATTTTGCAGATTACTATGTATTCATCTTGGGATTTTACTGCTTTATGTCGTATATTATTTGCTCCTTTTCGAATCCACTAAATCCACTTGAGGTTTGCAGGGTTAATATGGTAGCACTGGGGGGCTTGTCCTTGTTATTGCATACTTGTGCTAATGGGCCAATGTAAAGTAGCCTGTGAACCTAAAATGTATGGCTTTGGGCAGAACGTAACGTTCATCACAAACACCCATGCAGTGGTGATTGTAGCCCCTCTTAAGGGGGATTTCAATTATGTCATTGTAATGAGTACTTATGTAAGCAGGTGCCCCAGGGGACCCCCTCCTAGTTTGGGCCCCTAGAAAATCACCTGCCTTGTCTGTCCTGTCACTACATCTCTGGACAGGGACTAGGCTAGAATTTGAACTTACTGTAGTTCTCTGGTGCTGTAAGGCAGCCACACAGACACTCTGTCAAAGAAATAACACCTATAAATAAATACATATTTGAAAGCATTGCACTGTGTTTTTATGAGTTTGACGTTATTTTGTGTTTAATTCTAATCTTAGAATAGCAAATTAGCAAAATGTGGGTAATACTTCAATATGATGAGTGAAAAGTGTGCCTTCAAGAAATAAATTAAATTGACTTGTTGAACTGAATTCCTATTGAAGCTTAACATTCCACTGCCCTGATTTAGTACTTAACTCTCCCACTATTTAAGTTTTTGTATTCAGGTTAAAGATTTATCAATTTCAGAGGTTCGTATCACAAACCAATAAAAATGTATTCAAACACTTATGCCATTTTACAATTCACTCACTTATACAGTATATAATAAAATAACTAAGAAAATTCCTTTCCTAATTACAATTATTAGAAACAATGCAGCATTTTTACTATGGTTGACCAATCAGGGAAACACTGAGACTGCATTTGTGAAAGAGCAATGATTTACTCACATAAAATGGTAAAATACTTAAAAACACACACACATCTCAAAGACTTATGAAATCTGAGTTATGAATAACCTTACAAGTAAGATTTGATTGAAAATTCATCCCATAAGTCTTCCTCATAAGTGAGTAGATTACACCTTCCTGAAAAGCCTGCTTGCAGTGTAATACCGAAATTTATAGCTGCAATATGGGCAAGATAGAGAATACGGGCAAGTGTTCTGTTAAATATAACGATTTAAACACATTTGTATAATTATGTTTCACATTGATGGGAAATAACCAAAATGGATGAGGAGCAAATACCAGGCGTGCCAAGAAAATATGTTAATTTATCTTGTGTAATGAAATCGAACTCGAGTCATAAATGATATGAATAAAATCAAACCACAGTAGGAAGTGGATTTGTATTCCACTATAAGCAGAGGCTAAGAGCAAATGGAGCAACACATCCTTTAAACATGGGGAGCTGTATCTGTGAGGATTTCACACAGTATTTAGGCATATGTACTTTACACACAAGTATGTTTTTCAGAACAGTATCTCTAATCCTTCCTCGTAACACTTCTTTCAGGAAATGTAGTTCTAGTGTTAGTAAAACTCTACTTGCTCCCATTTAGCTCATGTGTTGATATAACTTTGTCACCTTTAAAACCTTAAACTTGTGTTTGCCTGCCTACATCAAAGATGGCAGTTCCTTTTTCTTCATGGGGTGTTCATTTACAGTAGTCCTCAGGGACCTTGATAGTTTGACACTACAAGTATAAAAATGTAGATGTCAAATAAATCAGTTACTGGGGCCATAAAGAGTGGAATTGTAAACCAACAAATATTGAAAAGGCTATATATGTATTGGTTTAAAAAAAAAACAACTGCAGACATATTTACTATATTTAGTTTTTCTTCCTATTCATTGTCATAATTTACAGTGCGGCTGGTGGGTTTGGTGCCATTTCAATTTAATCTCTTGGCTATAAGTCAAAGATAGTATTACAAATAAATCTTTTGCTCTAAAATACTCACTAACTTCTGAAATCAAGCCTGCCTTTGCACATATGAAAATTTCTTCTCTGTCCTATTTGATGACTATTTATTTTAAGGACAGATTTAAACTTTATTCAACCCAATTTATAAATCTCATATGCTGTTAAGGGAATCAAGGAGCTCGTAGATAACCCTTCAAGCTTTGATAGTTAGGTAAGAACCTGGACATGGAGGGCTCATGCATACATCCTCGGACATGGCCTAAAACACATGTCTTTGGAATGTGAGATGAAAAACAGGACACTAAGGGCACAGGATGTGGAGCTATGAGGTAGCAAGACTAACCCTGGCACCACGGTGCCTCCCTGCTTTCATCATAATGATTAGAATTGCTTGCAAGTTTCTAGTTTCTAATTGCACTTTTGGAATGCAGTCAACTAGAATTATTTTATATATTCTTTTAAGAAAGTGCTTTTCATAAGTACTTCCCTTTTTAAGAGAAGTGTGCTCAGTGACTTTACTACCACAGACTGTTGGACTTCAAATTTTGATCAAACAGCATTAATGGTCTTGGAGTTAAAATATGTTTCTATGGTAAGGATAAGCCAGATCAATGATAAAACCTCTTGAACATTAATTTCTCAACTAAAAGAATTCTTGGCTCATGCACCAAGCATCTTGCAGGAGGCAGGAACAATCTCTGGACAGGGTGCCAGGTTTTCGCTACCATTACGCCACCATGGCCCCATGTTTGATACATGCTTTAATTCCTATCATCATGAAAATGATACCAGGTATACATCTTAATAATTAAATTGTTCAGATAGCTGTAATATCATGAATGCAATGTATTCTGTGTCCTGTTGGCGTAAGAGAAAGCCTGTTTAAGAAGCACATAGTGATTCACACACATAGAGCACAAAGAAGAACACATACAATATGACACATTTAACGTGCTACTTTAGTTACGATGGCATTTGAGAAACTAGTAAATTGAACAATTTTAATATGAAGTTTATGAAGTTCTACTTTAATGACAAAATAAACTATGTGATTAAAGTGGAAATTTCGAGATTGAAGTTAACATTTCTAAATTTTTTCCCCCACTGTGTTCCTATTTTCTTTTCTTTTCTCTGTACCCTAATATGCTTCCATACGACACTCAGGTGGTGGGCTATGACTCACCTTTTCATGGTGACTTTGATATCTGACCATTTCTTTTTTATTTCGGGCACTGTGCAACTTTCTAAACTTGAACATTCGAGTTTCTCTGCCGCTCTATATCTCTTAATGAACTTCCTTTTGTTGTTTATACCACTGCTTATGCCAATAAATAGTACGTTTTTCCTTGCCTCCACTTGGTATTTGCTGAAATTCTTTAATTTTCCCAGTGCTTTTGCCATTGTCTTTTCACAGAACACTGAACTCAAGGGGCTATTTATATTGATATGCATATTCAAAGAGGCATAATTAGGATTCGATTAGCTTGTGGGAAGCAATGTAATGGTTATTATATTATGTTCTTCATGGGTGTGTAGTACAATCAACAGTTAGCAATTTTATTCTCTTTTTAGATCAAGTCACCCACCTCACACATTACCTTTAGTGTTTAACAGATATTTCAGAAGTTGAAGTCTATCTATGTGTATTTCTAATATTCTTACTTTTCGAGAAATTCTTGGACTAGTACTGCTTTTAACAAAAAGGGTGAAATCACCGATCACTGTAGTTCATTTCCAGTGAGAACTGCTCAAGAATATTATTGGGTTATTTAAATCTTTGTGAATCATTTGTTAGTTAATGAAAATTTTATGTGATGCATGTAGAAGTTACACAGGAGATTGGGACTGCAAAAGTTATAACTGAATCATAAAAGGTTGATATTTCTTCATTGCAGTACTTGTTAAAAAAGGCAAACATTAGTGTTTGGTGTAAAGTGAGTATGTGGTTTTCAGTGCTGATCTTACTCATTCAGTAGTCTCCTGGAATTTCAAGTTACAGTTGGCTTACACAAAAGTTTTTTTCCCTGCCACCATGATGCTTTCGGAGGACAGCATAACATCACAAATCTGTAGTGGTCATTTGCAGAACTTTCATCCATACACACTGTAAGATTGTTGCAGATCTGCTCCTGGCGTTCATGATGATACAACCCAATCAGTACTCCAGCTTTCCACCCGACATATCAAAAAAAAAAAACTTGCAGTATTTTCATTTGAGAGGTACATTAGCTAACCATAATGAAAATACTATGAGTACTACCATCAGGTACAGTATATAAAACTGGTCCCTGTGAGATGGCAGTGCAGCACCCTATGGCTGGTTTGTGAATATAATTAGCCATATGCTGAAGCTATGATTCAGAACAAGCCTTAAAAGGAGTCCTCTCTCTCCCCGGGAAAGAAAACACATGCGACCTTGTGAGATAATAACAATAATGAAAGATTTATTACTGTTTATGTGGTGTTTCTCTATGAAATAAATAGTGCAAAGCATCTGTACAAATAGACTAGAAACAAAAAAGACAACATTAAACATTGGAACGAGCCAGTCCCACAATGCCACTTCCAGTACAGTAATATGTGGAACTCTTTGAGCGCACTGATCTAAAGTTTATTTAATTATTATTCTAGTTTACGGCCATTTGTTGTATTTTGTTTGTGGTTATTGTTCCACCTCCATCTTTTGTTGTTTAAGGCGCAGTGGTGCAGTCAGCTGCTTCACACCTTAGATCACATTTTTTGTTTAAAATAATTGGTCCAGCATATGTAGCCGATGCTTCTCTATCCCTCTGGGATACTTAAAAGACCAGTGCACCATTCTAATCTTGTATTTTATGTGATTTTGCTGGACTCACATGGGTTTGCTTATCACTAGTAAACATACACAATTCAGGGGCAGTTCCAACTATCCATGATGTTCAATCCATTCTTTTTCTGTATATTAAGCTATTTCTGTTCATATTGCATTGACTGGATCAAAATAAAGACACCAGTTAACTAATACATATTTCTTTAGGATATGTGAATAAAAACAGAGTATGAATGGAAAACTTAGACACACAGTACAGGATAAGATGTACAGCATCCACTGCTAAAAGAAAAACCAACAAATGTTTAACAGGCAGCAAAACAGCTGTGATGCATTTCAGTCTTATAAACAAGGGAACTGCAATTATGGGTACCATTAACTCTTTTCTCAGACAACTATGTACATCACTTTCTAAGTTTACTGCTCTATATTTTGTTTCGCATTCACCTAGGTGCATTTAACAATATTTTCACAGTAAAATTCAATTATGAAATTTTTCATTTTTTGACCAAAGTGTATTTTGCTTCATAGAACGTTCAACAAAAAACATCTTCCTTGTCTTGATTTAGTAATATGACTCAATAGGGGGTACAAAAATACACAGCTTACACATTTTCATGAACTAGGGGGTATTTTCTGTACATTGCTTAAATAATCCGAGATCAGATGCCTCATCTTGGTTGAGTTAATGCCAGTGAAACTCATCCTGGATTAAGTCGGTTTTTCAAACGCAGCTGTGCAACAGATTAGTCTAGCTAGATCAAAATATCTGAGAAGATTGCGCGCACTGATTGAAAAGCCCATATATATTGAGTCTAGAAAACATGATCAGCAGGTTTCTGATAGGCTGCAACAAAATGATGAAAGAACTGCCGCATTTTTTCACACAAGAGGAGCAGGACCTTTTACTCGAAGGATATGAAGAATTTCAAGATTTAATATGCACAAGGGGTAACACTGCAAAAACAGCCCAAACCAGAAAAGATTGCTGGCTAAAAATGGCCGACAAATTAGACGCGTAAGTAGTGTGCATTGCACTTACTGGATGCAGCGTTTCATTTCCTATATGTCAGATTAATTATTATTTAATATGTCATAATTCCAGATCAAACGTAAGCACAAGGAGAACATGGGAACAGGTTAAAGTGAAGTACAAGAATATACTTCAAACTGGTAAATATTGGTATATAACTATTTAAAGAATTGTTGACATAAAGAATCATATATAATATAAAAAACATTAATTTTAAAGCTAATAAGAAGAAGGCAGACAAGCAAAAGCCAGGTGGAGGTCCACGCGGTCCAGACCTATCCCCTGCAGAAGAGTTGGCTCTCCAGAAAAATGCCCATCGCTCTGTTTCTGAGGGCATTCCAGGGGAAAGCTCCTCCTCAGAACCAGTGGCAGGATGCAGTGGTCACTTCATTTCAGGTAAAGGATAGTCAGCGCATATATTTGTCCTCAATGTGTGCCATAGGTATCTTCCATATAGCCGTCTTTTTTGTTGGGTCAGTTGCAGGGAATGTCATATCCCTAGAACCTGTGTCTGACCAATGAGATATTGACGAAGGTCAAATATATGATGAAGACACTGTGTCTGATTATTCATCAGGAGGAGAGGTAAATTTTCCAAATAATGTTTGAACAAACTACACTCTGATCAGTCCCATTTGTCCCAATCAATTTTGGAAATCCTGGGTAATGAGAATGTTAGGCTAATTGTGAGATTCTTTATGGAACTATGGGTATTTTTGCCTGTGCATTACCTACCTGCAATGACATGAAACACCTCTTTTAATTATCTGTACATGCAGGTGTCCAGGAAACTATGAAAACCTGAAGGAAATATTTCAGAGCCAAACAGACTTTACAAATTGCCAGGCAAACTGCACTTTTAGATGGATTTTCCGCATCACCTATAGTATATAAAGTGCCGCTTGCAAAAAACCTCAAAGCAATGCATACTGTCTGTGTGGTTGTGAGAGCCCAACTTCACCTTGTTTGACTTCAAATATAAGGTGCTGATAAATCTATGAGGTACAATATTCCCCCTCGGCTAAAGCGGTATCTTTTGAAAAGAATTTCCTCCGGGAGCAATAAAGGATCTTGCAGATCGCACAAAACCCTCTCTATATGAAATTCTCTTCTAATAATTTGTACACTGATATCAATTGGTCGCTCATTCATGAACGGCGAAACCATGACTGAATGAATTCCACACACGAACACCGATTAAGTGTGTGAGTTAATCCTTGTTTACATGCTATGACAACACATCCAGCAAGAGTTTCGAAAAACCGACGTCAACAATTACATCCAGCTAAACGTGTAATCCACGAAAGAAAAATACCCCCTTGTTCTATAAATAAAGTTTGTCAGGCTTGTTTTGTTTACCTAAATTGTACAGATGTGCACCCACTTTTGACATGAGCCATTTGGGATAGCAAAGCCAGTGGACTCCATGTTAGGATGAAGCAGAAATTTGAAATGGCAACTAGCAATACAAGTGCCTCCTCAAGATGAATCCCTCTGTTATAGTGAGTAGCCCACTGCCTTTCCCAATTCAAACCCCCAACAAATGTAACTGTAAGACATTCTCACACATGTGCATCTGGGACACAACCTTAGGGCTCATTTAATCACTGTTATACCCCAGGCCCGAGGGTGGTGCTGTTGTCTAATGCCTTCTCACTTCTCCCCTCTGCAGAAAGGATGATTGACAGCTCCCTAGTCTATGACGCCACATCCGGTTTCTCTCCTCTTGAACCCACCCCTTCCAGTATGTAGACATCATAACTGGCTCCAGCACCATCTAGGGGCAGTTAGAAGAAGGCTTGTGTCTGAAACAAGACAAACTTTATTTTTCAATTGTTTTTTTCTGTTCTTTTGGATCATCAGGGCACTCCAGATATCTTTAACGTTTCTTATGTCTCATTACATGTATTAAGTTTGTTGAAAATATATTTTCTGGCTATAAGTCATACTATATATTGACAGCAGTGCAGCACTAGCATTGCTGAGCACCTCTTTGAATGATCTATTAGAAGACATGCAGCGGACATTATTATGATACAGTAAATCTTCTCAGATAAATAGACAATTATATTGGCTCATTCATTCTTTTGACTGTGTAACTGGAAATATGTTTTTGTTCATTGTCTGACAATTATAAAATGTGCAAATGTTTAAAACCAAATCATTTATGGTATGTATGTCTGCAACTCACAATAAAGTGTAAACTCTTCAATTACAGTGAAATCTTAACTGTAATTCAACTGTAGTTTTTGTAATTTGCACTTTTTCAATATGGAATACACATCACTTATAAAATTTTAGTCTTCACTAGTGTCATTCCATGTTGGTAATTAAATTGAAATATTGTGTATTGCTATATTCGGCACTTTCTTTTTTGGAAAATATATTGGAATATATTTTTAAGATTTACCTTCAGTCATTGTTGGAAGTTGCTTGGAGCACAAATAATAATCCTCCACAATACACAAATCTTCATGGTAGAACTAGTTTCTCCTTTTTTTTCTTACAAACCATTTCTTACAATAAGACAGCTGGAATGAAGTGGTTCAATAGAAAATGATAAAACAAGAAAAATGGCTCAAAACCTAAAAATTACAATCTTTGCTTGACAGCTCACATTACTTTTTATATTCGAAAGAAAGACTCAAGTATTTGGTTTGCCCTTGGTTTAACTTTGAGGTAGGTCCTTACATCTTTCTGAATATAGTAGACTCATGGAAAGAACAGATAGCGAGCAACCAAACTCTTGGTTAACCTAAGAATGTCCAAACTCAGGGTGAGCCTAAGTTATGATGTGTGACTCTGGCAGTTATCAATGGCCTCCCATCCACGGTTGATTTCTGCTTTGCCCTTGATGTGGTATTTCTGAAGGGATGGCAGATAGCACATAAAACAGGCCTTGTGTAAAAGAATAATCAGGGCAATGTACAGCTACCAGCTGTTATTATTTATAACATAGAAAGATTTAAGTGAAGTAATGGGAAATTCAACAAAGTGAAAATTAGAAGGCTTGGTTATCTACATCTGCTTAAATGTGCCAATTGCCGCAAGTGTTAGTTAAATGTCACTTCTGACAGTGTGTGCAGACCTAATATAAATGTTGTCTAAAGTTAATAAAAACATCCTATAATGTGACATGACATTTTTAAATACAGCATTTCAGCTCTGCTGAAGGCATGTCACTTGTTTTATGAATTTCAAATGCAGCAAAAATGAACAACTTTGTGGCAAAAATGATTCCCTGTTAATGTGTATAAAAGTGTGACAGTCCGACCTCAGTTTTGATACACAAAATGACATGAGCACATAGTAATTATTCATATCTTAAATGAAGGATTAATTTTAATAATAAAGAACTGCCTTCACATTAACCCCAGGAAAATACAAATGACTGTGCCAATTTTCAATTTTCTGTTTTTTAACCACTGGATCAATAACACTTTATTTTATGCAGTGGGTCATAGGGAAGACCACCTCAGACCATTTAAACAGCAATTTGCAAGATCAAACTGTATAAATGAAAAGAAATGAATTCAGTGAAATACAAAGAATTGAGTACAGTAAATGCAGAATATAAAAGCCAACAGTGCAGTACACTAAATGGAAAAAGCTGATAATCTAAAACAAGTCGTTTCAAATTTAGTGCCTTTTATAACTGTACTAAACAAGAGGGTCTGCACAGTCTCTCTGATGCCTCATGCCTTCTCAATCCCAGCTTCTCGCCCTGTGCTGTCTGTGTGCACGTAATGTCTATGTAGGGTTTTCCAAGTACTCTGGTTTTTGTCCACAATTCTAAAATCACGCATGTTGATTGGATTAATGACCTGAAATTTCCCCCATGGATGTGTGTGGGCCCAGAAATGGCATCTCATCCATTTTTGGCTTCTGCTTTGGGCCTGATGCTGCATTTGTGAAACAGCAGTGAATAACTCAACTAAACATAGCACACTACCCTAAAAACTGCACACACAAATCCAAGACTCTTTATGAAATCTCACTTATTATTACCCTGTCGAAGATAAGGTAAGTCAAATTACAGTATTAATTAATGGAAGCCATTAATGTTTAATCTATTAAGACGATTCAATCACTAAAGAATAGACAATTCAATGACATATGCATCAGTTATTATCATCCTTGATGTGTAACAGAATGGGAAAAACAGGATGGCTTGTGCTGAACCAACATATCCTGTTTTCTAGTTCCTTTAAACAATTATTATTGTTAAAACTAGGAAGAAAGGAAGCATCTTATTTCTGCTTTTGCATAGTGCCATGCATGTGTGTCTGTGGATCACCCTCCTGACTCATTTTGGGTAAGCAATCCCACCCTAGGTCGAAAGGAGCCGCTGTCGCTAGCAGTATTGTCTCTTTCTGTTTCCACAGCCAGGAGAAGATGGCCAGTGAGGGCAACTGACTCTGTCAGAGGAGTATAAAAGCCAAGGTACACACAGAAGGTGGCATCTCTTTCTGGACTGACGCTCAAAAGAGACAGAGCTCCGAACCAGACCTGATTGCTTTAAGCATTTCGCTAAGCCTATGCTATATTTTGTAGATGCGCCCTCATACACCATTTTTGCTTGAATATATCAGTTTCTATTAAATGTGGTGACGTGACTGACATCCTAACGTTTCTTGGGATCCGTTGTCATACCTCGCACAAGCACAATCCATCCATTCATCCATCCATCGTCTAACCCGCTGAATCTGAACACAGGGTCACGGGGGTCTGCTGGAGCCAACCCCAGCCAACACAGGGCACAAGGCAGGAACAAATCCTGGGCAGGGTTCCAACCCACCGCAGACAAGCACAATAGTCAAGCAGAAATATTGCACATTACAGGCAATGCAATTCAATACAATGGATATTTTGTTACTGTTCCACAATCCCCACAGATAAGATTTAATTGAAATTTTCTCCAATAGCTCTGACCCATAAGCAAGCCCACTGGCTACAGACATTCTGCAGTATGGGTAACACAGAAAATACAGATGATTCTCTAAAATGCATTAGTTTACAGGACATTTGGACTAAGTACAATTACATTTCACATTAAATGAAAATGATCAAAATACAGAATGTCCATGGCAGCACGGTGGTACAGTGGTAGAGTTGCTGCCCTGCAATCAAGAGACCAGGGTTCAGTTCCCGTGTCTGTGTGGGTTTCCTCCATGACTCTGTCTGGATTAAGCAGCTTAGACAATGAAATGACAGTACACCTCAAATCACATCTTCTATACTTTTAGTGAATACTTTATTTTGCACATTACAATATCGTTGAGACCACCACCTCACATCTTTAGCAAAGCTTACACTTGTAAACATTAAACAGACAGGGTAATAACATTAGTGTTACAAAAACTTAACTTGTTTCCAGTTAGTTTCTACATTGTTTTTGCTTTTTTTATGAAGTTTTAAACTGTGGTAGGCTGGCACCCTGCCCGGGGTTTGTTCCTGCCTTGCGCCCTGTGCTGGCTGGGATTGGCTCCAGCAGACCCCAGTGACCCTGTGTTAGGATATAGTGGGTTGAATAATGGATGGGTGGATGGATAGATAAACATTTAAAGCTTTGAATTGAATTGTGCCTGCCTTCATAAAACAATGGCAGTTCCATTACCTGCAGTGATCGCTTACATTATGTTAAATCTGTTCCAGTACAATGGTACAGAAGGCAGATAATTGAACTATTATATTAAGTATGCCACTGGCAAGATCAGTTCATTTTAGATTCGAGCTTTCATTGGCAACGTATTTTTAATTTGGCAGGTTGTCAAATGAAGCTTTACTATCAAATGTTTAACCTTTGTTTATTTTCTTACTTTTGAAATCACACTGCCTTAGAAGGGAAGGGGCCCTAGAGCTTGAACCATTATTCGGGCCTCCCTCAGGTGGAACCATGGAAAAACGTATACATAATGTGAAAGCTTAACAGTAACCTAAACTTGAATAGCAACTACGCAAACAGCTAGGGTATGCAATGTCAGTTTAAAATGATATTTGATAGCCTTCAGATAACATTATTCCATGTCAATTATTAAGAAGAGAGTCTGATATAACAGATATTTTCAGGTGTTATACTAAAACTAATTAAAAATGAAAATAAATTAAACAATTAATAATAAAAACATATCAGGCCAGTTTAGGCCAGTTTGCAGACTCTCTTGTCAAGTCACAAATGAACTTTACCTACTGCTCAGCAGAGATACTGTTCTGTACACCCAATTTAGTAACTTCACCCGGTTTTGCATCGATTCATTGCCAAATGACCAGTGCAAACCATAAATGTTTTGTCCATAACCACATTTTGCTCCGGTATGTAGAACTAGTGAATCACTCTATCAGTGCATCAAAGAACAGTTTCATTTTGAAAAGAGATATCTCACTACTTTGCAAAGTAACAGGTAACAAAATGCAGACATCTGACAAGTAAGCTGACATGGTTTTCACTTGTAAACTGCGGCCCATAAGATATTTCAAATGGTGGGTTTGTTGACCAGTACACCTCAACCTCAGACTTTTGAATTACATACACTGAGTGTAGAAAAAGCCAGCAGCTCGTCACAACTGACACCAGTCCATATGTACACCTTAAATTTTGGTTTCAGTGTGTGCTGCTGGATCAGTTGTTGTGCATGTCTGAGCTCAGTCGCAATTACATTTTACATGCCATCAGTTATGAAAAACCAAAATTCTGCAAATTGTCATCTGTATCTGACACATTTCTATTGCGCTTTCATTTGATTTCTGGTCACTATCAAATAGTACTGCTTTTATATACCATAGATCATTGGCTACATCTCTTACAGCATCCACTAACGCATTTGGTGATTCCAGAACAGCATCTGTCAGCCCATAGCCAGATGATCGCCCAGCGGTTCCTGAGGCAGGTGTGCGTACCATGGCAAAAGCGCTTGGTGGGCGCTGACCCGACACAGACTGACACCAGAAGTGCGTGTAAAAATAAACAAAAAGATTTTATTCTTGTCTTCGGCCGTGGGGCACGTCTTCCTAGTGTCCCAAAGGCCCTACACAGTCCCAAAAACACACCAAGAGAAACACAACCAAAACACACTCCTCCTCTTCCTCTTCTTCTTCTTGACTGGCACCCCGCGTAGTGGCTGCAGGCTTCATTTATAGCCCTCCCAGGAAGTGCTCCAGGTGGTATTTGGCCTAATTAGGCTGCACAGGTCCCACACCTGTGACCCCGATGTAACCAAGGAGGGCTGCCACCATGCATTCTGGGGGATGTAGTGTGCATTCCATGGTTGCTCCCCCGGTTCCAGTGTCAAAGGGGTGTCTGCCACAGTATGTAACCAGCGCCTGATGATGTGCTCAACACAGCAGCAGCACCATCATTATTGCCTGCAGTCATGTCCCTTGCATGGGGATCAACTTTTGTAATGCTGACTGGGACAGAATAAACACTGATTAATACTTGGATAATGACTGACTGACTGACTAATACTGCATCTGTTGCCTGCTTGTTAGTCTTATTAAACATCCAATTATTGCACAAGTATAGGATGATGGTAAGTGAAAAAAATTTAATCTCACTTTCACCTGGGGTGAGGTCAGAATCTCCCTCACCCACTGGTAAAATGCTAACTAAGTGTCTCACCAATTATTGCAACAACTCACTGCTCAAATGGTGGGAGCTCTGGAATTTTGCTACCTCCTCCAGTGGTGCTGACACTAATGCGATGGGCTGCGAAACCTTTCACAGCAACTTTGATGTCTTCTGTTTTAATTTTGGGCACTGTGAGACTTTCTGAACCTGAGTTTTTCAATGCCCCTGCAACATTGTGCCACTCCTTTTTTTGCTTCTATCACTTTTTACACTACAAAACAGTATGCTTTTCCTTGCCTCCATTTCACTTAGTATGACCTCCATTTCGCAATCGCTGAAGTTTTTTTTTTTTTTCCCTATATGCTTTTACCATTGTCTTTTAACAAAACACTGAATGGAAGGGGCTATTTATATTGATTTACATATTGAAATATGCAAAATTCTAGGAGAAGCTGGGGTGGGACTATAGGCACATGCACATGTGTTACATTTGTGAACCACATGTTCATTGAGATTTATAATGGAATAGTTGAATTCTACACACAGCCCCAGATGATTGACAGCCTTATCACTTCTGACATCAGTACCAGTGTTCATTCCCCCTGGACCCGCCTCTTCCTGCTTGGCCTGTACTTAACCAAAAGTGTTGCCATCTTAGAGCAGTCAGTTTGTGACTTGTGTCTATAAACGTCTTTTGCCCTTTTCCAATGCATTTATAATTCACGTTTATTTTTAATAATACAGGGTTGGTCTGTGGGTGTCACAAATCTTTATGCTAGTCTGTGTTTTACATTATTTTAGATAAGGGAAGATTATGCTATGTCATGTTAATAAGTGAAAGGTGGCTATGTATCCGATTATACTGATTCAGTGTTAAAACTTAAATTAACCTAAATTAAACTTAGCATTATTAATTCAATAAGTCAGTACCATTCGGTTTCTCTGTTTCTTTTCCATTCACAAACACAGATTTTTATGTTTCAGAATATTATATTAGATAGCACAATTTGCCATTTGGTTATTATATTTCAAATATGTTACATATATTCTATTATATCAATATATTAGTCTTCCACTAACACTACAGAAAATGTCGCTGCTTTGGAAAACATCCTGTATTGTTCCATTTCTAAAGAATGTAGGCACCGCTTCACCTAATGACTACAGAATAGTAGATTTTACATCCCATATCATGAAGGCCTTTGAGAGACTGGTCCTGGACTATATATATCCTCTTGTGAAAGACCACTTGAACACACAAAAGTTTGCCTATCGGACACGAATTGGACCAACTGGTGATTTACATCACAAATCTCATTCCTATCTGGATAAAGCTGGCAGCACAATGAGGATTATGTTTTTTGATTTCTCCAGTGCCTTCAGCACCATCCTGCCATCCCTGTCAAAAGGTAAGTTCAGAGGTATGGATTTGGATGAGTTTATGGTGTCAGGCAGACCACAGTCTGTAAGGCTCATGGACCGTGTCCCAGATATAAATGTGAACAATACTGGAGCACCACAAGGAACTGTCCTGTCTCCTTGTCTGTTCACCCTGTACACCTCAGACTATGAAAATAATATCTGATTATTTTAACTTCTTCTGCTAGAAAATACTATATATACTCACGTTTAAGTTCTCCCGCAGATAAGTCAGGGCTTGATTTTACAGTATAATTTCCGGTATTTTATAATGTTGGTCGTATAAGTTGAATGTGGAAAAGTCACGCTTTTGGTGCAAGAGATTATTATATGCTGATGCCCACCTTAACGAGTAACCTTGGAGCAGACTGCCTTTTCTTCTATGTTTTGTGCCTACATGACCGCACGGTAATACCCAAACTATTCCAAAGCGACGTTTGCGCTGTTTTGTGTATCTCACACCCTCATACACCTTTATTGTAAGAGCATCCCTCCGTCTACGATGGAGTATTTGAACAGAAGAAAATATAAAGGTGGTTTTAAACTAAAAGTCCTTGAGGTGGCGAAAGAAATTGGTAACTGCGCTGCAGCAACAAAATTTGATGTGTCTGAGAAACTGGTGCGAGATTGTAGGAAGCAAGATGATGTGAAAAAAAAAAATTTAAGTATCGTATTTTTCAATGGGAGTATAAGACGGGGTCTGATTTTATGATTGATTTTTCATGTTTCAAGACCCGATTTATACGCAAGTATATACGGTAACAGTCACAGAATAATAAAATCAGTCAGCGATTACATGGTGTTTTAAAACGTGCATACATACTGTATTCAAGAATAAACAGGATACATAATGTGATAGATGTGGTATTTGAATATTATTTGTGCTGCTTTAAAGTCTTCCTTCTTTACCATTAGGCCAAAATGCCTGCCATATTCATGTTTGGGCATTTCTACACAGTGTTTTAGTTCCTTTAAAAGAATCTATCATACCATACAAAGTACTGAAATAAAATCACTATATGCCAAGGCTGTCAAAAATCATTAAAATATTGTTTGTGTTTTTTGTTCAGCTAAAAGGAAGTAAATAAGTTGAAGAATATAGTGCCAATCTTAATTGCAAATTAATTTATTTTAAGAAGCAAACATTTATGCAAAAAACATATATTCAATATAAATTAGAATATTCATTTGTAGTGGCTTTGGGACAGTAGTCTATATACTGGCTAGGCAGCTCAGGGTTACCAAAAAAAAAAAAAAGTACTTTGGCAGGACCTAACAAGGAGCAAGGATTGTGATAAATGACAGTAGTTAAAGATTAATCACATCAGTAACTAAAGTGAACAGTTGGAGACAGCCAGGGCACTGGCAACCCTTCTGCCTCAAGCTGTAGCTGTTGGGCATCTGGCATTAGTTCACTGTACCACCTTCTGATCACCAGGAGGCTATGAAGTAACACAAGACAAATGAAAATTTAACATGGTCGGGTGGAATCCCCTCATATGCTTCCCACTTCTCACAAGTTAAAGTAGCTGTATACAGTGGTTTGGCACACATTTATTAGTACTGTATAGTGAAACAACTATAACCTTGAAGGTTTGACTCAGTAGCAACTCTGTATTATATTTTCCAGCCTTTTGCTTCTCTTGGATAAAAAAAATACCTACTTCATATTGAATGTCAAGGAAATTATGATTAATAACTGCACAGAGTTGAAATGAAAATAAATGACTCCATATAATTGAGTAATATAATATCTACAGAATTTTCATTAGACACCTGTAGCCTGTTTAACAGTTATTTATCAAACATTCATGCAAATTTTGGAAATCATTAACTTGGTGACTGATTTCTATGGCACTTGAAAAAGCCATAAAAATATGATATACTTGTTCATTGTGAAAAAACGACCAGTTTAAATGTTATATTATTAGAAAAAGCCAGTTGTGGAATTAAATCGACTGTCCTGCTAACTTATATATGCAAACAATTCATCCTCATAACATTTTGAATTCAAGGTTTTCCTTCCTCATTTAATGGGTGTGAACAATTCTACAAGAAGTTTTTAAAAAGTACAGCTAGTTTATGTTATATAAGATTTATTATTCTTATGCTTTGTTCTCTTTATCTCCACATATTAAAATGTTGTGAATTCATCTTTTAAAATTGCTGGGTGTCATTTACACAATATACAGTAAATATAGTACATACAGTATCTTTTTATCATATAAACAGAGCAAATCACACCCAGTGTTTGCTTTCTGCTTTCACCGTTTCTGAATAGTTCAATGATGGTGAAGTGATAAGTCATCATAACTGTCATTACAATGAGGTAGCACCATTGTAACACATTGTTATGGGGAACTTTTTATGCGTTTGTGAAGTGTTCGGAGTGTGCCTTTCCTGTCAAACTAAGATTTTCTGTACCATCTATTTCCAGCACATTTACCATGAAGATGAGATCATATAGTATTTCAAAATTTTTTAAACATAATATTATATAAAGGAAGTACCTATTTAATAGGTTTGCCAACCTCTTTTAATCTATTTAGCGATTGTGGAAATCTTTAGATCTACAAAGTTATAGGGTGTGTTATGAATTATACTATTCATCTGTATGTTGATTGGTGCTATCCTGGCTTTATACACTGATGCTCTCCCATGTTTGTCTGTCTTGTTATTAAAAACTGAGCTGTTCTTATGGGGGACTCATTTGAGCTTGTTATAATAAAGGATATCCATCTTAGAAACATTAGAATTGTGATCTTGACAGATTTCCACTAACACCCTCTTACCCAGAAAATTTCCAAGGAACCGAAAGATATAAAACAAATGGCTTTATTATATATAGGAAACACAAGGGAGAGATGAAGATAAAAAGTCAAAACTGCAGCCCCGCTGTACTGGTGTTGCACCGTGTCTAAGAACCTGGGTTGCTTATCCATTTCCCTATCTCCAACTGCCATAAATCATTCCCAAACACATTACACACTCCCAAGAGTTTGGCCTCTTTCTTCCATTCTCCATTTGGACCCTTACCTTAATCACTTCCTGACTCTAGATTGAGCCTGTGGAGACAAGGCAGGGTTATACCTCACTTCTCAGACACTGATGACTATATTTTTAAAGGACACCAGGCTAGTGATCATTTGGGGGTAAATTAGTCCTTCATGCAATTACGTATTGCTTTTTGTGCTTTATGGACTTTACGTATATTGCTCTATGAGTTGGACCAGGCAACTGCTCTGCCAGCAGACATCTAGTATCTTGGGGAAACATTACTGGACCTTATAGATAGGGCACCATCTATACCCATTTCAGGGCTTCCAGAACAGTAACAGGACAAGCAATATCCTTATTCCCAAGGTTCTTAATGGGCCCTCTACTCTCTTTCTGCCACTCTTCCCAGCATGCAATGGTGTAGTCCCTTGTGCTGACCATCACAATAGGCATTAGTTAAGTATAAAGCTAAATTATGAGCCTAAAACATATGTAACCACAGTACATATACACTAAAAGCCCATACTGACACATGGAGAATATCCAGGCATTGTATTTAAATCCAGGATATGGCAGCAATATCTACTGCCTGCCTAACATTTTACACATACTAAAGTTAAATTATACTAAAGTAAACTGTACCCTAGCATTATTTATTAAACAGAGCAGCACCTAACTTAATATTCTAGTTTGTTAAAGTTGGTGAGAACTGTGATGCTTACATCTGTTAATAAACATATGCTCTTTTACTTACAGTATATACATACACACTCAATACTATGCAAAAATTATAGATTCCCTTTATTTTTTTTTATATAAATTTTGTCCTAGAACTCAAAACATGAAATGTTGTAAAATTTGCTTAAAGAAAGTAACATATGTTTTATATGTGTCTGAGGGTTTGTTGTTTGTTATGAAATATGTAGTTTTCTCTCTTAAGCTTCTATAAAGTTTCAATTCCCCCCTTAGGACAAATAAAGCATGATTTTTCCAATAAAAACCACATTGTTTACTTTGAAGTTCTGTAGCTCATTGCATGATTAAACAAAGATAACAAACAAGTGCTAATGATCTATGATATAATCATTTGATTTAACCAAATTGATCAAGGGAAACAGAAGTGGGCACAGAATAAATAAAAATGGACAAAGAGACATTAAACTAAAAGTTTAAGGTGTGGTATATGTAACAGTTAACCTTCAAATCAGTAAACTGAACTAAAGTTTTTCCCAAGCAGAAATATCGCAACAAACATTAGTTTTATGATGTGCTGTTCAAGCTCTTCTGAAGAACCACAAAGAAATGGACAAGGCAAAGGACCAGAAATGCAGTGGTCAGTCATGAAAACTCAGTGTTGCCAACAAGAAATATATCAAACAGATGTCCACTCAAAATTGAGAGAAGTTGAGCACTGTTATCAGGCCTCAACTCACAGTAACCTGTGGAAACCATGTGCATTCAAGGTCTTTACGGGAGAGCTGCTGCCAAAAAAGTCATTCCTCCATTGTGAGAAAAAAAGTCAAAAGCCTCACCAGTGCACAAAAACACATGGACTGGAAGGCCTACATTGGCAGCAAGAACTCTTGACAAATAAATCAAAATTAGAAAATTCTGGCTCAAGTCAAAGGCAGTGTCTCTATACCAGATTGGGTGTATGCTACATAAATGAGTATTAGCAGCAAACAATAAAGCCCAGTGGAAGTTCCCAGAAAGTCCAGGACTGCATAATGGTGTTGGTGATCTGGTCAAAATTAACAGAATCCTCAATGTTGAGAAATACAAGCAGATTTTTGGCCATCAGAGAGGTGACTGATTGGTCCCAATTTCACTCTGCAGCAGGACAATGACCTCATACACATGGCCAAGATGAACAGAAGAAATCTCCTCCAGCGATCGCTGAGCTTGTCTGGGATTACCTGGAGAAACAGAAGAAAGCAGGACAGCCAAAGTATGCAGAAGAACTGGGGAAAGTTCTCCAAGAAGTTTATAAAAAACTTTCAGCCAATTTATTTATAAAATGTACAATAGAGAATGAGAACTATGAGAACTGATGCAGTCTGAACTGGGGTGGTCACACATATATTGATTTGATTTAGTTTAGTTACTGTTTACCGCTCTTTATAGCATTCTTCTTATAAGTTGTCACTTCATTATGTTAGAAAGCATTTTCACTTTGCAGAAATTGCTTACATTTAACTTTCGTATGCAGATAGAGAGAGATAAAGATTGTAAATCTTGATGTATAGTAAAAGTCCAACAAATAAGGACACACAAAACATTCTGAAACCAAACCATCTGATGCATTAGGAAATAAATAAATAAATATTGAAATATTAAATTATTTATTTAGGATTACATTTCAACTTTTTGTCTGTGTTTTATGTCTGCAGTTGTTATATTCTTGGTAATTCAGCTCATTAAATATTAAAGTACCTACACTATGCTTCCAGATTCTCTTTATCTATAAGCTTTATCAAGTGTATCCATTTATGCAGTTTATCATTAAACTCTACCATTATTGGATATCTTGTATCTGATAACAAAGTACTCCAGGATTATGTAAACTAATGGATGCTGAACTATTATTAGAAGTAATGAAAAAAGTAAACCTTTTGAAAAATTGTTTTCATTAAAGTCATCAACATTGCAATCATGCTTCATTAGCCTTCTTATTTGTACTGTAACCTGTCATAAAAATCTAACAAATGTATATGTCAGACACATTATATGAAAAATATGTTTTAAATGTAGATAGCTGGCAATAAACAGCTAAAATATAATAAAGAACAAAAACAATACAGGAGTCTACGTACATGGACTATTTATTTTTAAATCTATCACCATATTAACTGATATCGTCAGTGCTTTACCTTTGTTATCTTTTTATTTGATTGTCAATGCATTGTTCTATTTCATGTAATAAATTATATTTCATTTGCAACATAGTGAATGATTTACCATTTTGGACTTTGATAAATGTCTGCATATTATCTGTTTTAATGTTTATTTGTAACCTTAGATACAATTTTAACAAAGGCAATAGTTTATAACCATAATCACTTTTTAATATTTAAAGGCAAAAGTTTTGAATTATTTAGATTCCGATAGCCTGTTAAATAACAAATTCATATACAGTAGAGTATTTAAATAGCAGCTGAAGGGCACAGTGTTTATAACTGTTGGAGCTTTATAATTCACTTTTATTTAAAATATTTAATCAATCTTCACTGGTTGCAGTCAGTCTGTATATTTACAATCTATATCATTAATTTTTTTGTAAAAATGAAGCAATTCATATATTATATGTTCATATTTACTATTTTACCAAAAATCTTTGAGTGTAAAAGGTCTTACAAGTTGTTTTCAACAATAAAAGCACAATAAAGACCTTTGCATATAAGCCAAGATACATGCAGTGTATCTTTTTTGGGATTTTTGTAAATAAACTACAGTACTTCAGTGCATCCAAACATGGCACAGCGGGTAGTGCTGCTGCCTTATGGGTCTCATATCTTGGGTCCAAATTTTGTGCCCAGTTGTTTTCTGTGTGGGCTTTCCTCTGAATAATCTTGTTTCTCTTACATCTCCAAAGATGTGGATTTTAGGTGAACTGGTAAATTCTAAATTGGTTTATATGTAGGTGTGTGTGTGAGTGAGGCCTGTGACAGTCGCTGCCGATTCCTGCCTTGTGCTCAGTGTTAATAGAATAGGCCTTGTACCCATTTTACCTTGACGTGGATCAAGCAGCCACTGAAAATGGTATGGTATTTTATGTTACTTCTGTTCAATAAAATCTGGTCTCCATTTGAAACATGGGCTTCGCTTTTATACAAAATCTTAATGTGTGTCTTATACATTTCTTTTTACCTGGCTGTAAAACAACAAAAGTAAAGGAGCTTTGACAATAAATCCATGAAGCCACAATTATTTCAGATATTATTCTCAGTACATGTTACTAAACAGTGTAACACATTTTTTTACAGCACACTGCAATTATTAACTGTAAACTGACCAGATCAATCTACATGAAAAATTACACATGATGAGATTAGAGAGCAATTGGTGGTCAAAGAAAATGCAGTTGAACACATAAAAGGAAACTAATTTACAAGAGCGAATCACCTCCCACTCTTTTATAGAAGTAAATGGTTTTTATGCAAATGTGAGCAGATGTATATGCTTAACACTCAATTATGAGCACACTAGATCATTTACAGTGCTTACTTGGAAAGGGCAACCATGAAGTACTTCGTGCTATCAAAAAAAGATGACAGTAAGATGTACTTTCAAAAGTGAGCACCACTCAATAATATGTGCTGGTCTTATCTTTTATATTTGACCATACTCTGCTAGAATAATTATAAGAAAAGAAACAAAAGCATATTCTTTTAATTTTATAAACTAATGGACTTATATGAAAATGAAGTCAACTGAAAGTTGCTATAGAGGACTTTGAAATTCAGTAGCAAAAAAAAAAAAATAAAGAAGAATGTAATATCATGGCCAAAGTCACCTTAACAATTAATATGCAACTCACTGAGCAGTAAACAAGAATTGATCTATACCTGATATTGGGTGGAAGAAGCTAAATGGCCTACAAGAAGAAATCTGATGGGTTCATAAGCTTTGCACAAGCTCTTCCAGGAATATCCAAGACATGAAATTCACAATAAGTTGCCATTCATAAAAGAAATACTTGCCAGAGACAGCAAATATTATAACAAGGAGATTAATCAAGAATTGCTGAAAGAGCAACTGTAGCCCATCTATGGCCTAATGGGGAAAAAAATCAGCAATTCATGAATTCATATTTTGTACATTTATGAGTTTAGATATTGCAGACTTTTGACCATAAAGTATTGCTCCACTGCAAGGTTTTGAAAAAATAGTGTTGGACTGGACTCAACTACCTCTCCAGTGCATGACACTTATTAGACATCGAAAGTCGATGGATTACCCTTTTTAACTATAGTATGTCAAACCAGTGTGAGCTATGAAATTAAAAGAACACCTCACATCCTCTATAAAGAATTGTGTTCTGGGAGACCTATTTTATCCGACCTTGTCGATAAGTTGATCAATTTGCTAAGACAAAAAACAAACAAATCAGAACAGAAAGTTAAAATATTCAGCCTAGCAGTAGCATTAAAAGATTCAACAAAATTATAAATAGATTAGTTGGGACAAAAGTATCTATCAATTGATTCTTCAAGTGAAGCTAGCATAACAAGTGGGAGCGCCCACGTAGCAGTATGACACCTTAAATATCTAAATGGCGACCTTATTAATAAATAAAGTACACAAGAAAGGCCAGAACACAAATTTTTAAATTAAGAGAATAGGTACAAAATCCAGATGCTGAAATGGAGCTGCATAAATAATTGTTGAACCACTGGCTACAAGGTGAAGCTGCTCAATCGCCTCAAAGAACAACCAAGGTCATCCTACACAATGTCCTCTGTAGAGTCAGACAGTCAGTTTAAAAAAAAGACATGTAAGTGACACTATTTCTTTAGAGACAATATAAATTTATAGAATTTATACCTGGTACATTGTATATTTAGCTCAAGTGCATATCATTTTACCACTCTGAACCATTTTGGTCTGCTTTTATTTATTCTGTTGCTGGTGCAACATGTAAATTTCCTCTGGTGAACAACAAATTACTATATATGTACCATGTGTAAACAATATCTGTCAGTCTACAAATGCATCACTTTTTGCATATCATCTGCCTGTCTGTCCGTCTACTATAAAGAGGAAACAACACAATGTCAAAGAATTGGGATACCACCCTGGTGATCCCACATAATTCCAAAAGTTCTAAACACAAAACTAGTTGTACATGTGTCTTTTCAAATGAGAGCTCAAGATAGAATGAACTCAAAATGGCCGAACTTCTTGTCATATGGGCTCTAGGCAGGAAGGGGCGGGTCCAGAAGGGCGGATAACAGAGGTTACATCAGTGGTGGAATGACCAATCAATCGTCCATTCTGCAGAGAGATTAAGTTAGAACACAGTGCCAACCCCTGGTTGGCGGGTAATTATTATCATCAGAACCCTTAAACTGCCTTCCGTGCACATGATGATATCTATTGAGTTATTCATACATCAAATTAAAATTACATAATTTGGTTTATGCATTAAAGCAGCTCCACTATTTCTCTGTAAATTTAAATGTTTAACTACTTTGCATTTGTTATTTGGACTTTTCCAAGAGCAATATGACTTAATTAATGACTTGCTCTAACACTTCGCACTTCTGTAGGCCATTTTTCAGAGTAAATTGAGCTATTTAACTTACTAATTTATACAAATAAAATATACCATTTCTTTGAGCTTAGCTGTGTTATTAAAACACGTCAATGCAGAATGTAGCTGCCAGATCAAAATGAGAATTTAGGTTTGTTTATGAATATTTATGATTGATATTTATTGAGTGTAGTACAAGAAACACTTGTATATTTAAGTAAAGGTCATGCTCATTATTCATTTCAATAGATGCAGCCTTAAAAATACAGAGCAGATCTCTTTAAGATAAACCGATATGTGAGGATCACACCCTGCAAGCCTGAACTGTTTAAACGGGTTACGAATTCAATGAATGGATAATTTTTAACAAGTAGACTTGGGACATTTTCATGGATGCTACATGAAAATGATGAAGAACACAATTATGTATGCTTTGCTTTAAAAAAGTTAAAAATGTTCTAATTTTTGCGATTTAAAAAGCTCTAAAATGCTCATAAATAATGTAAAAGGTCATCTAAAGAAATGTGTCCTTTTTACACATGAGCTGACATTTATGAGGAAGATTGTGAGATTTTAACATTTACTATGAACTGCCTATTCATTTTGCTTTGTATTTTTGTGTTGTTTATGATGTTCATTTTTTCAGGAGAGCATTTATAACTTAGATTTTAATCATTTAAGTTAGTGGTCCTCCAGTTCAGTACTTGAGGTCCCTATGGCTGCACACTTTTGTTCTAAACATGTACACAATCAGTGAGACGTGAACCCTTTTTTCTTTCTCTTAATTTGCATATAGAAAAGTGAAGTAGTTTCACATTTACATTTAAAATTAGCTATAAAATATTTGTATTTTTATATTAACAGTTGGTAAGTTTCAGAATGATACAGAAAAACACATAAACTGGAAAATAACTGCTTGCACAATTAAGGTATGAGTCCAGTTATAAGCAGACGTCAGTTGGGAAGAAATTCAGCAGTCTAAGGGGTCCCTCAGGAGTGAACTTGACAGCCACTGGTTTAATTCAGTTGTAGCCACCAGAGGGAAGCACAGAGAGTCTGGTGTTAAATTCCTTGTCATTTTTAGATGGTGGAAATATTGGAAATTATGTAAATGACCTTTGAAAACAAATAGCCACTAAATCCATTTTCGTTAGCCTTGCACAGGAAGTGCTACCAAGTTTAAAGGGACGATCACGAGAAGAAATGTAAGACCAGCAAAGAGTTGACACTAAAAATAAGTCCTACCTTTTGAAATATCGAAACTGGTAGTCAAAGAATTGAAGTAAGAAAAGAGAAAGCAAAAGTCAAGAACAGAGAAGTCTAAATAGTAAGATTTTAAATATTTAATATTATGGTAAATACAAAGGTATCCACAAACTCAGATAGTGATGAATCCAATGCAACAATTGGTATGCCGATGACTTAACTACTTAACATCCAAGACCACATTACATAGCAACCAAAAAGCAAAACAGAGATGAAAATGATGCAAAATATTATCTGATAACTGAAAGCAATTTCTATAATAAAAATACATGCAAAAATCTGAGACAATGCCTCACAAGTGGTTAATGGGAATTAACCATTAATAAAAATGTCTCAAACAAATGTACACAAATTTGACAGGAGGAAAAAGATTTACAGAAATTAATTAGGGAAAAATATATTTAGAATACCATTAATATGTCAGATGTGTTAAGGGATGCCTGTGCAAATGTTTGTAGCCACATGGACCTTATTTTTATTATTATTATTATTACACAATTTTATTGAACTTGCCTTCTCTGTTTGTCTGGATCATATTTTGCAATTAATTATTTATGCATTTTTACCAAACTGATTTCCTTCAAACTTTACATGCATGCTGATCTCCGGTGGCAATGCAGTATTTCATCAGTTTTGTCCCAGGATCTGTACATTAATTATGGCGAATTCAAATTTCTCATTTCTTTATATTATTCTTTCAGCAAATACACACATATATAATGCTTTTAGCCAACACACATATATTTGAAAAATTAGCGGTGGTAGTCAAGTGGTTAGCGTGTTGGAATTTTGATGAAATGGTTGAAGATTCAACCACAACATTTATTTACATAGCAAGTATTCATAAAAATGAAGTAGCTCAAAGTGCTTTACAAGACGAAGAAAGAAAAAAAGAAAAAAAATACAAAAATTTGGCAATGCTAATTAACAAAGATTAAAGTAACGTCCTATGGCCAGGGAGGACAGAAAAAAAAACTCCAGACGGCTGGAGAAAAAAAACAAAATCTGCAGGGGTTGCAAAGCCATGAAACCACCCAGCCCCCATTAGGCATTCTACCTAACATAAATGACCTAAATCAGTACTCATGGTGTTCAAGCTTCATGTGGAAGAATTAGACAATGATGGTCATGTGGATATCTGGCCTTCAATCCATCAATGTAGGGACTGTTTTAATAAATGTAAAATTGAAAAAAAAAAATGAATTCCTTAAATGATTCCAAATAAAAAAAAAAAACTCTTACCATTTGAAAATTTCTTCAGTTATATCTATTAACCTACATTAATCAAATTTCAAAAATCAGATTTTTTGGTAAATCAGGGTGTAAAAGAAGTCACCTATACTATCAATTAACAATATATTGTTAACAATATTGAACAATCATGAACTAGTAGATTTCAGAATATCACTAAAATAAGAGATAATACATCTTACTGATCACCAAGGACTTTTTTGTTTAAATAACTTAAAACTATCTTACAAAGACATTATAAATTACAAGGACAATCCTATACATTTATTTTCTGAGAGCAACTATAAAATAAAGTCAAATAAATATTTCACTGATGATGCATTGTGGTACAATGGGTAACACCGATACATCCCCGCTTCAGAGGCCTGGGGCCTTAATGTATAACGCCGTGCGTAGAATTTACACTATTACATGGCATAAGCACAAAAGCTGGAATGTGCTTACGCACAGGAAAATCCTCATGCAGGAATCTGTGCGTACTCCAACTTCCACGTTCTTCCGCTACATAAATCCCGGTCAGCATGAAAACTAACGCTTGTACACGTGCCTTATGTCCCGCCCCAACTCCTCCCAGAATTATGCCTATTTGAATATGCAAATCAATATAAATCGCCCTTAAGCTCAGCCTTCTGTGAAAAGACAATGGGAAAAGCACAGGGGAAAATATAAGAATTTCAGCAAATACCAAGTGGAGGCAAAGGAAAAACATACTATTTGTTTAATTAAACCGTGGTATAATCAACAAAAGGAAGTTGATTGAGTGACATAGCGTGTTGGAGAAACTTGAAAGCTCATATATCAGTCACCATGAAAAGGTGAGTCATAGCCCACCATCTGAGTGTCATATGAAAGCTTATTAGAATACAGAGAAAAAAAAGGCACACAGTGGGGAAAAAAGCATGAAATGTCAACTTCAATCTCGAAATTATCATGTAGTTTATTTTGTCATTAAAGTAGAACATCATAAACGTCATCTTAAAATCATTTAAATTAACCAGTTTCTCAAATCACATCGTAATTAAAGTAGCACATTAAATGCTTTGTTTTGTATGTGATCTTCTATGTGCTCAATGTGTGTGAATCACTACTTGCTTCTTAAACCGGCTCTCTTCCTCCAACTGGACACAGAATCCATTACATTCGTGATATTACAGCTCTCTGAATAACTAAAATACTGAGATGTATAAGTGATATCATTTTCATAATGATAGGAGTTAAAGCACATTATTAAACATGGCTTTCACGGCGCAGTGATTGTGTGCGACCTTCGATGAAATTATTTATTGCAGTAGTACTCATGGGCGGCTCTAAGCTTGTAGCGGCCCTGGGCAGAGAAAGAATCGGTGGCTCCTTCACCCACCAATGTCAATATAGTATCTTATGCACAGTGGATGGCCATGTCCGTTGCAGACACTGCATAGCCACCTCGTGCTCATGACACAAGCGTTTTTGTCGCTAATTTGCCACTGCGTTTTTAGCTGTGTCGTTATTTTCTCTTTCTATTTTATATTCAATATATATTGGCGTGGCCGCCCCTGCAGTCCTTGCTTTTCTTTCTCCAAGTAACCGATCGCCACACAATCAGCTCTGTACTAGATGTTAAGCCATCTGTAACTGAATCTTCAAAACATTTAAGGAACATTGAACTATCTTCGTATGGTTTTCTTTGGTGAAGCAGTGCTTCCAACACAGTTCCAACTGGGGAGGTAAATTTGGGTCTGCACCCAGAACAAAGTGTGGGCAGCACATGTTTAGACAGTCAAGCCAAAGAAGAGCTCCACTGGCTTACATGAATAACGGAGTGTCTGTCTGTGAAGATCTTTTATCCGTGTAGTGGATTCATGTCATTTGTGCCTCTGTGCATGTGTGCGTCTTCTCCTGGCTCCTCCTGTCCTTTTCCCACATCCCAAAGGTATGTGTGTCAGGTTTACTGGTGAATCTAATCAGACTTCTTATGAAAAAGCATAGGTGTGTGCCATCCCATGAGCTGGTGCCCCATACATGGATAATTCTAGTCTTGCACCTGCTGCTAGCTGTATAATCTCCGTATGTTTAACTGGAATAAGTAGGCAATGAACATAATCAATGGATGGCAGTTTTAGGTTACCATTAATATAAAGTTTTAAAATATAATCAGCTTTCAATGTAAAATTCAACACAATTCTATTGACAGATTCACTGATCAACAGATTTACACTCACATGGACTCACTACGCACTTGATATTTGCTCATTATGAATGTACTACGCTGCACGTTGGATGACCACAGTTGAAGGACTCAATCGTAAGGAACTCTCGTCGGGTGTCTCATTGGCACGCTTTTGCCTCTTTCTTTCGTGATCACGGCGTAATCTGTCTTCTCTCTCTGTAAGGGTTTCAGTTGCCTTTCGTTGTACGGCAGAGACACATCGTTGAGCTAATCTGTGTAAATGCTGAGTGTCCGTTTCTTGCGAGCGACTGTCACACCTTTGCCTCTTTGCTTCATGATCACACTGTAATGTGTCCTCTCTCACAGCAGCAGGTTTAGTTGCGTTTTGTTTCGGCATTGTTCCGTAAGGTCTTCTCCGTACAACTGCACATGGGTAGCCGAAGACGGAAAGGCATAGTGGGCATAGTGAAACACACGAATTGGTGACCAGGGGAACCATCCAACTCGGACGCAGGGCTCGAAATACTCAAGTGCACATGTTATTTATAATTTAAATTTATTTTTTTTGTTATGAAGTTCCCCAAAAGAGTTGATCCCTGTAAATAGTTAATAGTATATGAACAATATAATCTGTTGTAGTACGGGCGTTAATTAGCGTCACACCTCATAACCTGCATACACCACGTGTTTGGCTGTAACGCCAGAAGCGTGGTGGACGCTGTAAGGGTAGGTTGTGGTTTCTGTTTCTTTCTTGATTTTTTTATTTCATTTTATTGATTATTTAATAGGCAGAGGGGAGAAGATGATTATTTAATAGGCAGAGGGGAGAAGACTTTAATGTGACGCTCTGTCCATTTCTTTACTTTTGTTTTGAAAAGATTTTTGGGAACAGGAAAAATAAAAGCAAAGGGGAAAGAACGGAGGGGGGTAAGCAGGAATTCTGAGAGGGGACGGACTGGGGCTTTTCTACGGGGTGGCTATACAGCCAAAAGGAACGCGGACACGGACACCGCGCTGGGCTTTTATTATATAGATAGCCCAGTTATACATAGCAACTTTTAAATTATCTAAATTTTTTACACATTTTACTGCATGACTACCATTAATTGAAAGGCTTACTTCAGAACTGTGCAATTTCCAATTCTCAGTGATCTAGAAATAGCTGGATGCATATCATTACTGTGAACAACATGATTTCTATAGCTCAAACAAAGAATACTACTATAATTAAGAAATAAGTTATGGTATCCAGTTCTTTGCATTTCATTATTTAGTGTGTATTTTGACTGGGGCACAGAGGGCTCTGAGAAGGTCTTCAGATTACCCAGAAAATAAAATAACACAATAGTGACTGCAGCAGCAAGTAAAAGAAACTCATGGCAGCAGAGCAATTACCCGGACTTCAAAATTCCTCACACTCTTAAAAATTAAGGTGCCAAGATGGATATTCAGAACAATGTCGTGGTGGAATTATTTTTGGCTCCCAAAACAAATATGCATATGAAGGTTCTAGAAAGACCCTTCATTTATTTAAATTCATAACATAACTAGTTCTATAAATAACCATAAATTGATGATAACAGATTTGTGAAATGCCAATGGCTTCATGCTTTTAAAAGGAGTTTTGCTGCATGTAATAATGCAGGCTAACTTTGGGTTTTCTTGTTCTGTCAGAATCCTGCTATTGGTAGCCTACTGCACATTAAAGATTTCCATTTTATTCATGTATAAGCAAAGAACCAATTTCATATTCAAAGAATTCTTAACATGGTTAATGGTTAATGGTTCTTTGTCAAGGATTAGTTCTAAGAAACCCATTAAAGTGCCATTAAAGAACATTTTTTTAAGAATGTAGGCACTGGCAGGAAATGTCATTTTTTTTACAAGGCTCCATATTATTATGAGGTCCAAAATCCTCACAGCAAAGTCTTACATTAGAACCCCCATGGCTTCACCTTTAAAATAAAAGTTATTTCAAAGTTATGTCTCCAGGAGCTGCTGCCAATCTAATAAGCTCATGGAGGTGACTTTGCAGTGATAACTGTTGGCTCTTTTTCCTAGTAGTACTGGTATTGTCATGTGTACAGTATAGCCTACAGAGAAATTCTATTTATGTTCATAAGAATTACTTACGAATACTTTAAAAATCACTTTAGTTTTCATGTTTGAAACATTCTTACTCATACTATACATACAAGATATCCTCCACATATAAAATACTGTTTGACTCATCTTGAGGTCTACTTATGCAAGACATTGAGCTTTTTTTGACTAAATTTTGTGCAGGAATTACACCCTTATGTTTAACAGTAAACCAATAGATGACGAGTAGAACTTGAAATTGTGCATGCCACATCAGTAGACCCCAGGAGTTTCTGGAACACCAGGAGTCAAAGTTAATCATTTTTCACAAAACTTTCAAAAAATTGTTCATCTGTAATAGTAACTAGACCTCTAAGAGCCACTCCCAGAATGTTAGAAATGGTAAATTTAAAGAATAAGCATGCAGGGTATTGTTTTAGACTACTTCCTTTACTAGGCATCTAGCTCTCTAAGGGTCGGAGGATGAAAAATTATTTTTTCTTTAACACTTGAAAATATTTATACTGTTTAAACCTTTAAACTGAAGCACACGTTTACATTTTTAAATATGTAGCACAACTGTTCTTTTTTGTTATGTACTTCTACCTCATCACATAAATAATTAAATTTGTTATAAAAACCCTGAATTGAGGCAGCTTACCCTAAGATCTTTTGTGGTATCCCATGATGTCCATCTGTTTACCTTCACATAATTATATACTCAGCAAAAAAAGAAACGTTCCTTTCTCCAGGACTGTGTATTTCAACAATAATGTTTTAAAAATCCAAATAACTTTACAGATCTTCATTGTAAAGGGTTTAAACAATGTTTTCCATGCATGTTCAATTAACCATAATCAATTAATTAACAAGCACCTGTGGAATGGTCGTTAAGACCTTAACAGCTTACAGAAAGTAGGCATTTAAGGTCACAGTTCTAAAAACGCAGGACACTAAAGAGACTTGTCTACCGACTGTGAAAAACACCCAAAGAAAGATGCCCAGGGTCCCTGCTCATCTGCGTGATCGTGCATTAGGCATGCTGCAGGGAGGCATGAGGACTGCTGATGTGGCTAGGGCAATAAATTGCCATGTCCGCACTGTGAGACGCCTAAGACAACGCTAGAGGGAGACAGGAAGGACAGCTGATCATCCTCACAGTGGAAGAGCCCGGATCTCAATCCCATTGAGCACGTCTGGGACCTGTTGAATCGCAGGGTGAGGGCTAGGGCCATTTCCCCCAGAAATGTCCAGGAACTTGCAGGTGCCTTGGTGGAAGAGTGGGGTAACATCTCACAGCAAGAACTGACAAATCTGGTCCAGTCCATGAGGAGGAGATGCACTGCAGTACTTCAAGAAGCTGGTGGCCACACCAGATACTGACTGGTACTTTTGATTTTGAGCCTCCCTTCATTCAGGGACACATTGTGAAACATTTTTAGTTTATGTCTTATGGTGTTCACTCTTTTACTGTTCATACAAATATTTACACATTAAGTTTACTGAAAGTAAAAACAGTTGAAAGTCAGAGGACGTTTCTTTTTTTGCTGAGTATATAAAGGGAGCTAATTCACCAAGGGGTCCATAGGGGGTTCCAAACTTATGAACTAGGAATACTTTAATAACCAAGTAAACTAAACTAAAAATGTTCTTTAAAACTTGTGTTTTGTATTTCATTTAAATGGAAACAAAACATTACAACAGACCACAACTCGATGAAATAAATGAGAATAACATAGTAAGTGCAATAGTCTGCTTTGTAAAACAATCAATGAAACTCAACATTCAACCCCCACCCAACAAAGAGAGCTAAACAAGTAGAGTGCCCCTTCTAAAGTAGTTTAGAGCTTTTTCCACAAGGCTTTATGTCATGGGCGCAGTGTGTCGGGAGTAAGGAGTAACTCGGGTAAGCTGATTTGACCTTCTTCTTATTGTCTGCTGCCACTTTTATGCCAACTCCTCCCTACCTGGAAATGTTTGACATACAATATATTGTAGAGCACAGATGAAAAGTTGTCAAATACATGCAATATGAGTTTCATTATAGAGCTTATAAGCCATTCTCTTCACTTGACAGTTACAGGTTATTTTTACTCTCCAATATTGAAGGGCAAAATGTGCAGATTTAAAAATTTCACAATTGTAGCAACTGTAAAATAAAACTGTAAAGCTGTTCAGTGCCGTAATCATTTAAAGAAACACTCAAATCTCACACACTGTCAGAATTAGTCTTTGATGTTTTTAATACAAAATAACACTTTTCATTAGTTTTTACGAGATGTCATAGTAAAAACTTTGAAAAGGAAACTGGCAGCATCATTTTGACATGTTTATAAGAAAACATTTTATTTTGTTCAATCAGTATCATTAATAATCAGTACTAATGTTTGTTACTATAATAACTATTAAAAATATTGTATATATTTTGCACTTGGTTGTGAATAGAAAAAAACATAAATACAATTAGAAACTGAGACGGGTAGTGGTAGTATTGCAGCCTTACTATTTTTGAGCTACATTTTTATTCAGCTCGACTGGCTTCTGTGTAAAGGTTGCATATGATAATGAACTCCCTCTTGGAGAGCTCAAACGTAACGCAAATATTACTACTGATAACATGTAGGTTTTACATAATGATAGGTTTTAATTTATTGACCCGTCAGTACGGGCTGAACTGTTTAAAGATGTAATAACATGGCATTTGCTTATTTCTCTTCTGATTTTGGATCTACATTATGTCAATATGTAGTTTTTATGCGCCTCTCCTCATACCACACAACATTTTTGTGCTTGTCACATATTTAAAAATTTTTTAAAGCTCAAAATTGGTAATATTTTTTTTTAATTTGCAAACATAATTAATAATATAATATTTCATGCATTTTAATTACACCAAAAAAAGTAAAAACATAGTACTGCCCATAATTACATTTTATTTTTAATATGTAATTATTTATTGTTATTCTATATATAGTTACTTTATATATTAGGTCTTTGTGTGATAGTAGTTTTCACATTCTCATAATCCCACCTATTATGGGAAGGACCTAGTAGGCTTAATGGTCACTATATTCAGAGAGTAGACAGAAACAATCAAAAAGGATAATAAGATATTTGATTATAGACATTGCTTGAAGTAGCTCCTATTTGCAGATCTTTAACAGGAGAACCCCTGACACTGGGACCTCCAAAAAGCTCTTCAATCAACCTTCACTGAACCGCTGCCATCGTTTCTTAGTGTACCTTTGAGTACTGGCACCATTTTTTCAATCTTCATGAGATCCGCACAACCGCCCTCCCCTACCCCCCAAATCTACAATTGAATGTTGACATTACTGGCACTAGAAACTTCATGGGGACCCCCTACTCCTGATTCTTTGATTGAATGTCATTGTATCGCCATAAAAATAGTACCATCAGTAGTTATGGGGTAAATCCAGGCAATAGCAACTAGGTTGATTTCAGGACTGAGGTATGAGGCAAGACTAAATTGAAACTTCATTTTAAGCAAACAGAAAACACAATGTAACATGATTGATGTTTTTAAAACTATGACGAGAATACAAGATTTTTAAATTAATTCATCAAAAAGAACACAGGGACACAGATGGGAACCTGTTAAGTTTCACTCAAATGTTAGGAAGTTTTTCATCACACAGGGAACTAAAGACCAGTATTTCTCACCTAACCTGTGGGAAACAGCATCACAGGTAGATTGCAGTGGACCATGGGTGAAACCCCATCCATTGGTCAGATGATCGTGCTCAACTCACAGCAGCATCTCAGGCGAATTGCAGCCGATCCTGGGTGATCTCCCCAACCTCTACTATGATGATCCTGTGCCATTCACCAAGGAGGAAAATGATTGACGATCGCACGTGATTGATTTAATGCTCTTAAGCTCTTGTGACCAGGTAGAATTAGTACTCTATATCCAATGTGTATATATACACTCACCTAAAGGATTATTAGGAACACCTGTTCAATTTCTCATTAATGCAATTATCTAATCAACCAATCACATGGCAGTTGCTTCAATGCATTTAGGGGTGTGGTCCTGGTCAAGACAATTTCCTGAACTCCAAACTGAATGTCAGAATGGGAAAGAAAGGTGATTTAAGCAATTTTGAGCGTGGCATGGTTGTTGGTGCCAGTATTTCACAATCTGCTCAGTTACTGGGATTTTCACGCACAAACATTTCTAGGGTTTACAAAGAATGGTGTGAAAAGGGAAAAACATCCAGTATGTGGCAGTCCTGTGGGCGAAAATGCCTTGTTGATGCTAGAGGTCAGAGGAGAATGGGCCGACTGATTCAAGCTGATAGAAGAGCAACTTTGACTGAAATAACCACTCGTTACAGCCAAGGTATGCAGCAAAGCATTTGTGAAGCCACAACACGCACAACCTTGAGGCGGATGGGCTACAACAGCAGAAGACCCCACCGGGTACCACTCATCTCCACTACAAATAGGAAAAAGAGGCTACAATTTGCACGAGCTCACCAGATCTCAACCCAATAGAGCATCTTTGGGATGTGATGGAACGGAAGCTTCGTGCCCTGGATGTGCATCCCACAAATCTCCATCAACTGCAAGATGCTATCCTATCAATATGGGCCAACATTTCTAAAGAATGCTTTCATACCTTGTTGAATCAGTGCCACGTAGAATTAAGGCAGTTCTGAAGGCGAAAGGGGGTCAAACACCGTATTAGTATGGTGTTCCTAATAATCCTTTAGGTGAGTGTATATATTTAAATTAATTCAGCAATAAGAACACAGGAACACAGATGGAAACTCATTAAGGGTAAATTTCACATACAGTACATGCTAGAAAGTTTTTCTTTACACAGGAAACCAGTAAGTAGACCAGCATTTCCCAACCTGTGGATGGCAGCATCACAGGTGGATTGTAGCCGACTTTGGTTGAAACCCCATCTGTTGGTCTGATGATTGTGCTCATTTTCAAGCAGCAGCATCACAGGTGAATCATAGCTGATCCTTGATGACCTCTCCAAACCCTCTGACGATAATGCTTGACTCACCCAGGATTAAAAGGACTGATAATTTCTCTTTATTAATCCAACATTCTGATTCTCTTTTGACCCTGTTTTGGTAATTGTAACAAAAGCATGGAGGTGGACCTGCCCAAGGGGATTGCAAACACACTGGCATTTCACAAACTGGGTCATGGCATCACAAAGTTTGGGAAACACTGCCATAAACACTTGGAATAAATGGCTGTGTTGAACAGGAGTATTTTGTGGACCTTCAAAATTGATGTTATTTTGGAGAATGGGGGTGAACAAGCTTTTTTGGACAGAATGGCCTCTTTCGTGTCATTTCTTTTTTCATTTCAAACCTTTATTTAAACTCAGAATACACTGAGCCTTAACAAATTCAAAAGATAATAATAACTAGAGAAATCCAAATAATTTAAAAAATAATGTTAACAAAAAGTATATTATAGTCAATTTTTTTTTAAATAATTAATTTACATTTTTGCGAAACAATGTACATAGGATTGATGAGGGATGTTAGATTGAATGACCTGTTTTTTGTCAAAACTATTCAAATTTTAAGTTTCAGATGAAATCTGTTATCAAACCACAATTCATACCCCAAACATACTACAGCCCATCTGTTCAAAATAAGCATTTTCTGCTTTGTGATGAAGTGACATTCCCTTTCAAAGCTAGTTACAGAACCTAGGACATGATTCTCCACAGGACTGTACTGGAAAGCACCCACACAAATAATAAATATAATATTAAATCATTAAATCGCTTTTATTAAATATAATGCCGAAGGGAGAGAAGCACAAAATGAAGAAATTTCAGTACTGACACAGTAAAACAACAAACCAACCATCCTTCTGGGCCTCACCAAACAGACATTAACCAAGACTACCATGTAATTTATTTTTCTATTGCATATTTAACTGAGTGCAACTTCAAAGTTTTTCACATATTTACAACTATAATATATTCCTTGTACATTACAAATAATAGAAAATTTCAGTAGTTTACATCAATACAAGATTACACTAAACATGTAATCAAACAGACTGGCTTGAATCATGGTAATATACTGTAAAGTCCATTAATATTGAGATATGGCAAAGGATGATAGGAAAACAAAAATTCTGTTATCAACTCTTGTGGGTCTACCCTAGGATTTCTCAAAAATTTGAAGTTTGCCTAATGCAAGGAATATAAGTTTTACAGTGGATTCAAAAAATATTCACACCCCTTCACTTTTTTGCACAACTTATTTTAAAGATGTAGAGTTTATTTTAAGTGGATATATTTGCCATTTTAAAGTTAAAGAAGATCTGAAGGAAAAGGGCTTGAATGGTGAGGTGGTACAGGATCGAGCTGTATGGAGAAGGTTGATCAAGCACATTGACCCCATTTTGTATGTTAGGCACTCTGGAGGTTTTCTCATGGGATTGTGATACAGGTTTGGTGTTTAAACACTAGTCTAATAAGAACTCAGAGATGTAACTTTTATATCTTTTAGGTATATACTCCAAATGACTACTGCATCACAGGTTCAATAGACTGTGGGATGCTCTTGCCATGGCTTAGATAGATTTAATTCCCAGAGTGTTAGGACTGAACTGGCAGAAGAATACAATAAAAAATATATTGTACAAATAACTTTCTTTTCCTAATCGCTGTAAGAATGCATATCACGCAGTCCTTAAGGTGATGCTCCTGATACCTTCTTCCAACTGCTCCACCCACACTGTACTCTATAGGTTATTACCACATCTAATTTTCCATGTTCCTAGATATTTAAATTTAACGATTCTTTCCAATAGTTCTTCCTGCGGGCAAACGTCTGAATCCTGATCATCAATAACCCTGATATATTAGATCATCTATCTATTTATCTTCAATCCTCTGTCTGACACTGAGTAGTTTCAAGCAAAGAATTATCGAGCAGAAGTGTGCCAAGAAATGCTATTGGGGCTTCTTTATACCAATAGCAATACTTCTGCATAATGCCTCACTGTGACTGTGACTTACACGTCTGAACTTTTCATTTTAATTTTCATGCTTTATACTCTGGTGTGTGTTCAGACTAAAGTGTGTTTCTGTATGCATTTACTTACTTATCTTAGCTTCTGTAAAAAAACAAATTTCCTCCTGGGGACAAATAAAGATCTATCTATCTATCTGTGTTAACTTAGTTATACTGTAAGCCTAATCATTTTAACTTCTTCTGGCAGAAAATAACAATCACAGCAATTGCACAATTCTTTTTGATAATCCTGATGTGTAATTGAGAGGGGGTTATTGTTGTTTGTTGTAACATGTATGCACTTATTGAGCTTCTGTAAAAAAAATAATTCACCCCTTGAGACAAATAAAGATCTATCTATTTTAACATAGCTATACTGTAAGCCCAATCATTTTAACTACTGTACTTCTGTTAAAAAATAACAATCACAGAATGATAAAATCAATCAGCAATTGCACACTCTTACATGGTGTTTTAAAAGGTGCATATGTAATAAAGAATAAAGAGAATACATAATGTGACAGATGAGGTATTTGAATATACTGTGTGGTGGTTTCAAGTCTTTCTTCTTTGTCATTAGGCCAAAGTGCATGCCATATTCATGTTCGGGCATTTCTACACAGTGTTTTAGTTCCTTTAAAAGAATCACTATCATACCACACAACGTACTGAAATAATATTAGTATATGCCAAGACTGTCAAAAATCATTATTACAATATCAATCTATCTATCTATCTTCCAGTGCCCTTCTCCATTCCTCCATTTACCTATCCTATATTTTTTGGTGTTACACACACAAAGTCTTCAACAAAAATCATGTACCAGGAAGATTGGTCTTTTATCCTGTTTATCCCATGACTCAACCACATCCATAACCACATCAAAGTGGTAAGGACTAAAAGAAGATCCCTGGTGCAGACCTACTCTAACTGGTATCTTGTCTGTTACCCCAACACTGCTTTTAATCCGAGTTCTCACATACATACCATGGATAGTTCTGGTAGTCCATAATGGGAATATGCAATAGTGACACATGCCAAAGCTCCTAATAAGGAGGCGTTAACATTTTTCAGCACTTCTTTGTGTCAAGTTCTCTCTTTGTGTCCAGTTCCCTTCAAAGTGAATTCTAAAATATTACAACTTTTGCACTTGTGTATTTTATACAGGAGTTATTGAGCATGAGTCATACTTATGGTTTTGAGATTGTATGACTTTTTACTATGAAAGAGGCAGATTCCTAACTCATTTTTCATATCCTCCTCTCCCAGTGGAGAATTTACTAGGCTCAATTTTAAATCCAGGAAATCACTGTTTATGTTTGTATTTTATGCTTATGTAGTCCAGACAGTCTGCAGGTTACTTCTTTTCACTTCAATGTTGACAAAATGTCTGAAAAAGAGATGAGCAAATAGATCAGACTTGAGTGGTTAATTTCAATGATAGTTGTACAATATTATTAATGTGGATAAAATACCTTGGAGTGTCTTAGAATTTGGGAAATCTTTATTTTCATCCTTTTCAGTGTTCCTACACAGATAATCTGTAGTTGGACTGGTTGGTTTCTCAGATGTTTTATTATGTGGTGGAGTTACTGCCAAGATATTTCTAGTAAAGATTCAGCTACCATATACATTGGTAGAGCATGTTTGCAGAGACACTTATGAAAATATAAAAGAAACAAACCACATGCAAAAATGTGGACACAAATTATTACTCTAGAATCAAAATTACTTCATAGGGACGAACTTAGTTATTTGAGCACAACACCAAAAGCACAAAAAAAAACACACCACTGTCATTTTTCTCACTGTACACCATTAAAGATCTACTTATCTTTTCCCCACTTCGAAACAAGCACTAAAAGATCCAGTTATATTAGTTTATTTTTTTATTTATAAATCCAGAAAGCATAAATAATAATGATAATAATAATAATAAACGGATGACATGTAACATTCATCGGCAATTAGGTCTTTTAGAGGGCCCCCTTCTTGTACAGGGCTGTAAGTGGCTGCTTACATCTCTTATATGTTAGGTACACCCCTGGGTATGTTACAGTAAATATCTCTAGAATTTTAATTCTTAACAATGTTTAATACTATGCCAGACTTGAGAAGACTAAATATCTGTAGTCAGATATGTTTGATGAGCACTCCTCTTTCCATAAAAAATAAAACACAAGTGAAGATTTACCAGCAGTGAATTAAAATCAAGATGGAAAAATTGATCTTTTCTGATTTGGTCATGAATAATTATAAAGATAAATCCATACACAACAGAAGGTGGAAACAGATGCACAATGAGAGCTTAGAGGGGACATGAATGCCTGAATAGATTCATGGATATTCCCACTGATTATGTCTGAGATTTCATTTTAGGAAAGAAAACACATGCTAATAAATCTTTGGCCCTTCAAACATTTACCCTGGGGCTTAGTTGCTTTGCACAAAAGTTCACTGTGGCAGAGAATGGGGCCTGGTGCAAAAGAGACATAAGATAAGCACCTCAATAAATATACAGAGAAGTAATGTGTTAAAAACAAAACTATATTAATAATACAAAGAAATGAGTTCTAGGCCAAAAACAGTGGATTTTGGGATATATGAAACAAATGTTATAAACTAAAAAGAAAACACAATCTGTAACTGAACACCTAGACAAAATTATTCAGTTCTTAACACATGACTTAATTAACTGGGAAAAATACTCAAATTATATTTATATTGATTGATAAAACTGTTCTTTTAAACCAAAGTGTACTTTTTTAAAAAATGGGTGATACCAAAATTTTACAGATAAGGAATTTCTAAATCACATATTTTTTGTTTGTTTGTTTTTGCAGAATGAAGGCTATTCTACATGAAACATTGCTAAGAAACTGGAACTCTCATACAAAGGCGCCTATTACTTTCTTGAGAGAAGAGCTTGAGAGAACTGCTTAAGAAGATGTGAACATCAGACTGTATAGTTTATGTAGGTTATATTATATGTTTTAGTTTCCTTTGTTTTCTGCCCTGTTCCCATTATGTACAACCTAAGGGGATAGGACCACTTGTTGAATCATGCCTCAGCAGCATAATTACAGAAGCTGATTCAACTGTGGCTTTGGCATTACAATTAACTCCTAACTTTTGCTTTGTCCATTTATGCATTTATTCTGCTTTGGATTGTCTGGTTCTTAATTTGGTTTTGGTTGTTTTTAAGTTTGCCAGAAAATCTATTTTTGCTTCACCATTTATTAACTATACAATTCTTTTGGCTCCCCTTAATAAATATTCTAAAGTATTATTATTTTAAAGTAATAAAATAAAGTATTAAATGAATTTTATTTTGTTCAAGTACCAACGTTTTTTAAAAGTTTTTAAAGACAAAGACTAGATGACAAAGTAGATAGTTGTAAAGAATTCAAAAACGTTGGCACAATACACATGCAGAGCAGGTTAAAGATTAGGAAGTTTGAAAATTGTAAAGTCTCAAAAAAATGATAGTAAAGATCGCATTAGCGTCTAATTTGTGTTGCCATCAGGGAAAAGTAGTGCTTTTCCCAATGAAAAGGCCTATCCGTGAGAATTAAAAGTTTTGTTGTTTGGTGAAATAGAAATCCACATACGCGTGCGGCAGAGACGTGAAGTTGCTGGCGCAGATTGGTGTTCTCTGGCTAATCCGTTGGCGGTCCCACATACTGGCGTGGTGATCGTCAATGGACACAAGACCACAGCCTTATTTGATTCCGGTAGCAACATTACCATTGTTGCCCGCCTGTTGGTGCTGCCGCGACAGTGGTTAAAGATTAAGACCAGTATAACCTGTGTCCACGGAGACATTCGTTGGTACAGCTCCGCCGCTTGTGTCATCAGATACGGGGGATCGGTACAAAAACTAACCGTGGCCATCCATCCGAATCCCCCACACCCATTGATACTAGGGCGGGACTGGTCTAATATTAAAAGCGGCGAGACACATACCATTCCTGGGGTTAACTTGGGCCTAGTTATGGACAGGGATGAGCTGTCTCAAGCTGCCTCCACGGCGTGTAATCAGCCGGCAGAGAGAGACGAAGCGGTGGCCCTGAGTCACGTGGCGACTCCCAGACCGTCACATGCCGACACGTCATCCACCAGCGCCATGGCGGAACGGGAGGCAACCACGCCCCTTGATGTCAACGCCAACCCTCTCTCCCTCTTGCGGTTTCAATTTAGAGAGACGCCGGCTTTATTTAAAAGGGAGCAGTGGAATGACGGGAGCTCAAAGCAGTTATCCTGTCTGTCCTGGAGGTAGTGAGGGAAAGCCCCGGACCGACCAGTCTGGTTGAGCACGACATTGTGAAAGAACCCGGGGTTATAGTCTGAGAACATCCGTATCAGCTTCCCGAGGCAAAAAGGGCTGAAGTGGAGCTTGAGATCAAACACATGCTGGAACTAGGTGTAATCGAGGAAAGTCATAGTCAATGGTCCAGCCCCATTGTGTTGGTTGCTACGCCTGACGGGAGTTCGAGGTTTTGCAATGACTTCATTCAGCTTAATCAAGTCTCCCAATTCAATGCTTATCCAATGCCGCAAGTGGACGACCTCCTTGAGAGGCTTGGACAGGCTCAATATTTAACCACACTGGACATGACAAAGGGGTACTGGCAGGTTTCTTTAACAGACTCCGCGAAGGTTAAGACTGCGTTTAGCACCCCTAGTGGATACTGGCAGTATCATGTCCTTCCATTTGGGTTACACGGGGCTCCAGCTACCTTCCAGCATCTGGTGAACAAAGTGCTCAGGCCTCATAACTCGTACAGTGCTGCCTACCTGGATGACGTGGTCATCTATTCCAGCACATGGAAGGAACACCTACAGCAAGTAAAAGCGGCATTGCGGACACTTGGTGAGGCCGGGCTTCGGATCAATCCCAAGAAATGTTTGTTTGGATTGAGCAAAGCCAAGTATTTAGGCTACCTGGCTGGGTCGGGGTACCGTGAAACCACGGTGCTCCAAAGTTGGTGCCATTTTGAAATCTTTACCAAGACGAACCAAGCGGCAGGTCCAAGCCTTTCTCAGGTTAGTGGGATACTACCACAGTTCTCAGAGAGAGCAGCGCCCTTGACTGATTTGACAAAGAAGAGGGCCCCGAACATTGTGGTATTGACTGAAAAGACAGGTGCTGCATTTAGTGACTTGAAGCAGGCCCTTACTTCCGCACCTATTTTGAAAGCTCCTAACCTTTCCTTACCTTTCATCCTCCAGACGGACACTTCGGACACAGGCCTGGGGCAGTGATGAGCCAAAGCGTCAATGGTGCGGATCACCCCATTATGTTTCTGAACCGAAAACTGTTGGACCCGGAGACCAGGTATGCGGCGGTGGAGAGAGATGCTTTGGCGGTTAAATGGGTGATTACTCAGCTGAGGTACTACCTGCTGGGCCAGGAATTCATCCTTGTCACGGACCATGCTCCTGTACAGTGGAAGGCCCTGCACAAGGAGTTGAATGCGCGGGTCACCAGGTGGTTTCTTGACCTCCAGCTGTACAAGTTTTCACTTGTTCATCGTCGGGGCACTCTTCACACCAATGCTGATGCCCTCTCTTGGGTTCACGACCTCTAGGTCAGGGTCGCCCGACCCAATGGGTCTGGGCTGAGGGGGTTGCCTTGTCACACACTTGCGCATGGGAGGCAGCTAAAGTGCTTGAGTATAGACAGTTCCGAGACATAGCGGGATGTGGCAGAGTGTACTGACTCTTTTTCTCCCTTGCCTGCAGACCATTCACGGGAGATTCCACCTGGTCCACTTGACGTCACTTCTGGGACCGAGCCAATGGAAGGAGACCTTGCCGGCTCCGGCCCCTGTGATGTCACGTCCGGGCTCGCCCCAATGACAGAAGACCTCCATGAGCCAGACCCCTTTGACTTCACTTCCTGTCTTCCCCTTTAAAAGCCTCCACTTTTTCCCTATTCCCTCAGTTCTGTATTGGACTCAGTTTTAAGCACAGCAGTAGTCTTACTATCCATAAGGAAATGTTTAATAATCATGCTTTGTATTATAAGGAGTGTATTAACCAAACTAAATCTGCATATTACTCTACCATTATTCGTTTAAATGAGGATTCTCCCAAGTTACTGTTTTCACTGTTCAATTCTTCTTTCAGGTCACCAGATTTTTTACCTGCCCACCTCTACTCATCTTCCTTTTGTGATTCTCTAATGTTATTCTTCATTGAGAAAATTCACAAAATACACCAAGATCTGGCCTCTGATGTCTCTTGTAGTTCTCCCTTTGTAATCCCACTCCCATCACACTGTTTTTCTACTTTCCAACTTCCCTCTGTCACCGATATCTCAGATCTCATTTGTAAGTCAAAACCTTCTACTTGTCAGCTCGACCCCATTCCTACAGTTCTGGTTAAAGCTTGTTTACCCTCCTTGCTTCCCCTCATATCTGCTATCATTTATTCTTCACTTACCACTGGAACTGTTCCTACCTCTTTCAAAGTTGCTGCCATCACCCCAATATTGAAAAAAACGGGTTTAGATCCCAATAATTTTGATAATTTTCGTCCTATCTCCAATTTACCATTCATCTCAAAAATTCTTGAAAGGATATTTGCTGCACAGATCCACTCATATTTAACTAATAATAATCTGTATGAACGGTTCCAGTCTGGGTTTCGCCCCTTTCATAGCACTGAAACAGCACTTATAAAAATAACCAATGATCTCCTTATGGCAGCTGACTCCGGTTTACTTTCTATTCTTATTCTTTTGGATCTGAGTGCAGCTTTTGACACTATTTCTCACCCCATTCTACTTAGTAGGTTAGTCTCAATCGGTCTCTCTCATACTCCTCTAGCCTGGTTCAAATCATACTTGTCTGATCGTACTCAGTTTATTCGATTGAAATCATTCACTTCTCAGTCCTTTCCTCTGGTCACTGGCGTCCCCCAGGGATCTGTCCTGGGGCCCCTTCTTTTCATTATCTACCTTCTCCCGCTTGGATATATTTTTCGTAAATATAATATTCAGTTTCACTGTTATGCTGATGACACCCAGCTTTATCTGTCCACCAAACCTGATTCTGCTCTCCCCCCATCCTTCCTCACTCTCTGTTTAGTTGAACTAAATACATGGTTCTCTTCTAACTTTCTGAAACTCAACAGCAATAAATCAGAGCTTCTCCTGGTAGGCTCTAAATCAACATTATCCAGAACTAATAGTTTTCTATTGCTATCAATAACTTGCCGGTCTCTCTTTCCCCATGTGTGAAAAGTTTGGGTGTCATCCTTGACAGTACTCTGTCTTTTAATTCACACATCAATAATGTCACTCGGTCTGCTTATTTCCAGTTGCGTAACATCAATCGTCTCCGTTCCTTTCTTACTCCACAGGCCACTGCCATTCTTGTTCACAGCCTTGTTACTTCTCGGCTTGACTATTGTAATTCACTTCTTTTTGGTCTTTCTCAAAAATCAATTCATAAGCTTCAACGTATTCAGAACTCTGCTGCCCGTATTATCACCAGGACCCCTTCTATTCACCACATCACCCCTGTTCTCCAGCAGCTCCATTGGCTTCCGGTCAAATATCGCATTAATTTTAAAATACTTCTGTATACTTTTAAGGCTATTCATCATCTCTCTCCTCCATATCTCTCTGATTTGGTACAGATCATCATCCCATCTCGGAGTCTCAGATCCTCTTCTTCTCTTTCTCTCTCTGTCCCTGTCCCCCGTCTTGCCACTATGGGGAGCAGGGCTTTCAGTTGCTCTGCTCCTCGACTTTGGAATTCCCTACCTCCTGAAATAAGAAACATTACCTCTTTCTCTCTTTTTAAGTCTAGACTAAAAATTCACCTATTCAAAATATCTTATCCCACATAACTTTCTCCATTTTCCTATCTTGGAACTGTTTTTATGTTTTATGTTTTTATGATCTTGTAAATTACCTGCTCTTTTGCCTGCTTTTTATTTTCTTACTTTAATTATTAATTTTTTACTGTGTACAGTGTCCTTGAGTGTTTTGAAAGGCGCTTTCAAATAAAATGTATTATTATTTATTATTATTATTATCATTTAGAAGACGATTTGCAGCCAGGGATACCAAATTATACGGATGGCTGCCCCAGACCGCCGCAGAAATGGAAAAAACTCTCCCAGCTCAAGCCTTGTTTATCAGAGAGTGAGGTAGTACCTAGAGCTGTATAGGCTAAAATATATATCATTATTTGTAACACATGCATTTCACATGTGTTCCATGTCTATAAAGATCTATGTAAGTACAGAATGACAGGACATGCAAGAAATGTTGAACACGTACCTAAAAGACACACTTTTTCCATGTTTTAGTACTAACGACAACATTATGACATGAAGTGTATAATGTGTGAAGACTGAAGTCCAAATATCAAATAAGCACTTTAACAAAAGGTACAAATATAACAAAACAAGTGCACTTTTGTTCAAGACTATAACTGAAGAAAAAGAAATCGGGTTAGTGTGGTTCGATCTTACAACTTCTTTGGTAGTACAGCAGTAAGAACTGCTGACTCCTATTGAAAAGGTCACAGGTTGGAGCCTTACCGCGTCCCAAAATTAACGTTTTGAGTAGTGAGCTGCTCATATTGTTACTATTATACAATAAAAACATACATTTGATTCAAGTCGGTAACAGCCGGTGTAAATGTGTGGTACTTGTAAAGGTTAGCAGTTTTTTTTTATTCAGTTTCCATCTCTCAGTCGCGTTCACGCTCGCCCCAATCTGACACTGCTGTTTTCAAATAAAGATGTGCTATAGCAGAGGTGAACTCAGATGAGGACGAGGGTTCTACATCAGAGAAAGAGAGCAGAAGCCCTGCCACAAGAAATGTCCACTCACATATAAGAACAATGCAGCTGCACCAGGCGTAAAGGTGAAAGATGGCACCATTTCGATGCAGGATGAGGTCTGGCGTCATCCTGCTAGTCAGTCTGCCCCACACCTGTCCTTCAACAAAACAGCACGGCTTACAGAGCTCTCCAACGTATAGTGCAAAGTCCTGTTTGTGAATATGTTTTGTGATGGTCTTTACATAAGAAACAGTTATATGTTACTTACTGTATATAAAAGCCAGATTGAATTCTATTTACCTTGATTTATTTACTTATTTTCCTACAGCATAAAGTCACAAGTAGACTGCAGAGTTTCCTGTGCTTGATCGACAAAGGCATACTCACAAATTACACATGTAATCCCACAAAAAATACCTTGTGACACTTCAGTACGTGAGCAATGGTACGAGAATGCAGTTAGATTTCTTTTTTGGGCACATACACCATCCAGATCTAAATACTAGCATGAATAGTCACAGGGAGTTGCTGTTCCTGTGGTGTTTCAGCTCCTTCCGATGGTGTCTGATGTCACTCCTTTCAACGACCATATTATTAGACTCAGATTAAGTCATGGGTGACTTCAGTGTAACCACTGGCACTAACAAGGCTAGCTAGAAGGATTGTGTCGGTCCTCATGGGTCTGGCGACTCTGTTAAAAGTGGCTCTGTGTTCCTTGACTCTGCAAAAGGTCAGGGCCTGTGGATCGCTGGATCCTGGTATCAGCGCCCTAAACCGCGTCATTGTACTTGGTACTCCAATACTGGTGGTGTGGTGAAGGAGATTGATTACATCCCAGTGTGCCGACACTGGAGGATCCTATGGAACTGCAGGTTCTACAGAATTGCCCAGTTTGTGAATTCTGACCACAGACTTGTTGTTGCTACATCCAGCTTAGGTCCAGTAGGCTACCACATACTAGGAGAATGAGCCTGGACCTGGCCAGACTCCAAGATCAGGCTATTTCTAATGAAGTTTGCATTCTCAATCTACATGCTTCTGTTAGGTTAGATTATCTCAGGGCACAACGTGAGCTACCACAGCAATGCTGATGACACACAGCTGTACTTATCAATAGCACCTGATGACCCCAATTCTATTGATTCACTAACACAATGTCTGACTTGTATCTCAGAATGGATGAATAGTAACTTTCTCAAGTTAAATAAAGAGAAAACTGAAATCTTAGTGATTTGCAATAATAGATACAATGAGGCTATTAGAAATAAACTGGATACATTAGGATTAAAAGTCAAGACGGAAGTAAAAAGCTTAGGGGTAATTGTTGACTGTAATCTAAATTTTTAAATCTCATATTAATCATAACATTAGGACAGCATTTTTTCACTTAAGAAACATAAGTAAAGTTAGGCCTCTTATATCACTGAAAGATGTTGAGAAATTAGTTCACGCGTTTGTTTTCAGTCGACTAGATTACTGTAACGCACTCCTCTCAGGACTACCCAAAAAAGACATAAATCGTTTGCAACTAGTGCAGAATGCAGCTGCTAGAATCCTAACTAGGAAAAGAAAATCCGAACACATTTCTCCAGTTTTAATGTCACTACACTGGTTGCCTGTGTCATTCAGGATTGACTTTAAAATTCTGCTTATGGTTTATAAAGCCTTAAATAATCTCGCCCCATCGTATATATCGGAATGTCTGACACCTTATATTCCAAATCGTAACCTCAGATCCTCAAATGAGTGTCTCCTTAGAATTCCAAGAACAAAACTTAAAAGAAGTGGTGAGGCGGCCTTCTGCTGCTATGAACCTAAAATCTGGAATAGCCTGCCGATAGGAATTCGCCAGGCTGATACAGTAGAGCAGTTTAAAACACTGCTGAAAACATATTACTTTAACATGGCCTTTCAATAACTTCAATTTAACTTAATTTAAGTTAATCCTGATACTCTATATGTTCAATTCATCATAATAACTATTCATGGTGGCTCTAAAATCCGTACTGACCCCTACTCTCTTCTGTTTCTTTTTCCGGTTTCTTTGTGGTGGTGGCCTGCGCCACCTCCACCTACTCAAAGCTTCATGATGCTCCAACAATGATGGATGGATTAAAAGGCAGAAGTCTACGTGACCATCTTCATCAAGCCCTTCCGTGAGAATCCTAAATCCAAAGAGGACTGTTTGATTTATGTTAGGTAGAATGCCCAGAGGAGACTGGGCGGTCTCATGGTCTGGAAACCCTACAGATTTTATTTTTTCTCCAGCCGTCTGGAGTTTTTTTGTTTTTCTGTCCCCTGGCCATTGAACCTTACTCTTATTCGATGTTAATTAATGTTGATTTGTTTTGTTTTCTTATTGTGTCTTTTATTTTTCTATTCTTTATTATGTAAATCACTTTGAGCTACTGTTTGTATGAAAATGTGCTATATAAATAAATGTTGTTGTTGCATTTTGTGCAAGGAACTTGCAGACTTAGGTACGACTGCCAATTCTAATGTGATGGGGGTTTACTAAACTCTTACAGCACGTTTTAACTGGAAAGTGTACCATTTGTACTATCTCTTCTCTCTTTTTCAACAGCGACAGGATGTGACAGACACCTAACAATCGCCAGGATGTTCATAAAAATGTGATACACCTCCTCCTCTTCACTCAGGATAAGATTGCCTGATTTCTCAATAGCTATTTAAAACAAAGGTAAACCTATAAATAACCACCATGACAAGCAAATACTATGTGTGGTGTGCTGAACCACATAGACATGTGAATCCTTAATTTTAACAAGAAATTTACTATCATGTCAATATGCCACATAGCACAAAGATGAATAAACTACCTAGTGATGATCAAAAAAGCCTTTGTTAAGGTCTTGTTACATAAGAGTAAATGAGTAATAGATACATTTTTGTAGGACCTACAGTAAACTAAAGTGTTAGTAAATTATAAAAGCTAGCTGACTGTCTAGTCCCTTGCTAGTGGTTTGTTTAATGTATAATAGTTCAAAACATTGTAGTTTTTTTGATATGAATCTTAAAATAGTCAAATGGGCTCTGATGGTACACTCCCATACAGAAAGGTAATTTGGTCATAGTAGAAACATTGAAAAGCATCACTGCAAGGCAGCAAGAATACAATGGGATTGGCTTATGAACGGATGGTCACAAAAAGCAGATACTAAACTGCTCCAGTGGATTCATTTTTGCTTATAATTATATGAAGCCATCTGTGAGCTGGAGTATAGGTATTAATGAGTAAGTGGGTGCATTCATAACATTATATGGCAACAGGATAATTTTAAAATTAGATCTAAACTTAGCAAAAAGTCAAGCTAGTGAGGAAATTGACTTAAATATATTATTTGATTTAAATATATTATTTGATTATTGAGCTCTGTATCATGTTCAAATGTACTGTATACTGTTTCATTTACAGCTTAGCTGTCACATTTTGAACTGTCTAGAAGACATTTTTCTTTCCTAGGTCTTAGTTAACACAACATTCATAGGCATCACACCAAGGACTTGATTGTTTTATAATAAAGTTAGTAAAATCATGTAGCTTTTCAAGCTACTTATCTTAAGTTTAAATTAAGATTACTGTCTGAACAATTGTGTGTTTTATTTGAATTCTGAATTAACACAAGAGTATTGATTTAAGTAGGCTATTTGAACATGCTGATAGTATGAGCTGGCTTTTGATATACTGCATACTAAGTAAGTACTTTCATTTTGGTACAGCCAATAGAACTTGAATAATACCGAAAGTGACTAAAGGTTTTCTCAATGTCAAACATAATGTCTATTTCACAAATGATTTAAATCAGACTAAGGATCAAGCCCTAAAAATGAAGTGTTGTCAATATTGTCTCATCATTTTTAGAATTTGTAGACACTAACAGTGTTTTTTGTTTGGAAAGAGTAAGACAAGTTGACATTTAAAACCAGAAAATGAAAGTCTATCAAAAGGAGGTTGCAAAAAAGTAGTCAGGGGCATTGCTAAAGTTGTGTAAATTATAAATAGAAGTTAGATTCCTAAAACAAAAAACAAAGTTTAAGTCATAAAAAAGTAACTAGTGAATTCCTAAAACCTTCCCTAATGTTCTTTGGTTTTTATAAGAATGCTTTAATAAAACCTAACACAAAGTTTTTCATTTGTATTGTCATGCAAAATTTAGACTTCCATCCATGGTCACCGCTGCTATGATGATGTTATGTTGAGTCACTGTCCAATCCTGAACCCTTGAAAATAATACAAAAAATGGCAAAACCCATAAGAAAACAGTCCTCAAAAGTACACTGTAATGACATCAACTAAAGACAAAATAAAAATAAATGCAAAAGTAACAATAACAACTTTTCCAATAATAAAATGATCTGATTGCTCCCAAATGACATCTAAGCACATTTAAAAACAATTTTCACTTATTTACTGTTTTAACCGCAGTGAAACACTGTGTGAATTATTTTCAGTTACACTGTCAAAAACAGGAATTTGTCATTGTCATATAAATAAATAAGACTAGTATATTTCCAAATCACATCTTTAAATGATGACACATGCCCTAGAGATAATGTATATTTATATTGATTGTCACCCTAACCCAGAAATACTGTATCAAACTAAAGAATGAATGGAGTATTGCCTTCAAACATCAACCCACACATTAGTGAAAATGAACTGACAAGTAGAACACAAGAACATTGTCCGCGAATCCAACATATTGTTGATTCCTGTATACAATGGCTACTCTTAAAATTAAAATAATAATTACTGCTTTGCTATTTTTATTGAACTGGCTTAATAAATAGGAAGTCAATTACATATTGAAACATCTTTATTGCCAAGAGTAAAAGCTGCTTTCGCGCTGTGATCAAAGTAAAAACTAGACATATGTTTTTCATTAAGTTTCTAATGGAAGTATTTTAATTTATCAGCTTAATAATTAATCATTGGCAATGGCGACACTTCTGGGTGGAGTTTGCAAAATGGGATTTTCAATGGGTATGTCGATTGCCCCCCCAAATCCCAAATGTGTGTATTTTAATTTGTAAGTTTAAATTCACCCAGCGTGAATAAGCAAATATGGGTGTGTGTGCATGAGTGTACCTGTAATATACTGGCCAGATGCACTTCTTATTTTGTACCAGCTTAGAAAATATAGTCAGTTCAAAATGGATGGACAAAATTGCTCAATAAATGATTTTTTTTTTGTTCAGTCTACTTCTAACTAGGTCTATGAGACAACTGGCTGATTTAGTTTTGCAAATTAGAGGTTGTATTTCCTGCTCTGTGAATCATTTAAAGTTAATAAGGAGGTAAACACTGTGTTTGACTTGTCAGGATTCAATAGTATAGTGACTTACAACATGACTGCTTAATTTGTTTCATTAATAAAATTCTTGCTCTGTGTTTTCTTTTTGATCAAGATGCCTAAATAAAACTCGAGACTTATTTTCAATTTCCATCTTCTAATTTAGAGTAATATTCAGTACAGTCTGTGTTGAAGGCTTTCTTATACTGTTTAATGCTCTCAGACTGACAAACCTGAAATGTCATTGTTCAGTACTTAATTTGCAGAGTTTGGCAATATCATTAAACTGTGATAAACACATTTGTACTGTACCTTGCCTTTGCTTTAAGAGGAATAGCTTCATATATAGCCCATTTTACATTGTGACAAAAATATACAATATTGTTTATTTAAGCGTTTGAGTAAAGTCACATGATCAAGACCCAAAAGATACTTCTTTTGACTTTTCATATTTTGTATAATATACTACATGGAGAGTTTTTTCACTACTTAATCATTGTAGACAGATGCTGCTGGACTGGGTGCATCCCCGGATTGATGAGTGTAATCATTAAACATCCTTTTCAGAGATATTGTGGCAAGGTGTCCTTGGAATTTAATGGATGTTTCGGGCACACGCGTCGCATCGCGTGAAGTATAAACCTGGCTTTAGGCAGCTTACTTTTCAGCTGGGCTGGTGCCCTGACTGGGGTTTGTTTCCTGCCTTGCGCCCTGTGTTGGCTGGGATTGGCTCCAGCAGACCCCCCGTGACCCTGTAGTTAGGATATAGCGGGCTTGATGATGGATGGATGGATAGATGGACTTTTCAGCTGGCGATCTTGACTAGGGCTTATTTTCAGAGTAGGTCTTATGTTTGGGGAAATACGGTACATTAAACAAATATTGAAAAACAGAAGCTGAGTGCTTTTAATAAATTCGATTTGGTCTTGTGATATTACAGAAGGAAGCACTTTCTCAACCTTTCTAGCTAGAACATTGGAGAATAATCTTAACAATAACAATAGCATTGTACTTGAAGGATTTGATAGTAGGCAATGTTATTTTCTATAAAGAAGTAATCAATTCTTGAATAACTATGATGTACTGACGAGAAGAAAGAATATGCTCTTGAGTTTGGATTTAAAAATCTCAAAGGATCTGATAAGTTATGTTTCAATACAAACTGTGTGATTATTTTTGCAGTATTAGATGTTATCGCCACTATAGTTAAAGACCTATCCTGGGGCCTCATGTATAAACGGTGCGTACGCACAGAAATGTTGCGTAAGAACTTTTCCACGTTCAAATTGCGATGTATAAAACCTACACTTGGCGTAAAGCCACGCATTTTTCCAAGGTACCTCATACCTTGTCGTATGCAAGTTCTCCGGTCGGTTTTGCAGACTGGCAGCACCCAGTGTCAAAGCAGTGCTACTGTTCCTGTGTGGTTACTCCGTATTTTCCTGACGCGGCTTTATAAATACACTGAAACTAACCACATATTGTTTATTAGTGTAATGCATCTGATTGTAATTAAATTGTAACAATATAATGATCCAGGGAATAGCCATAGTATTCCAAATACCATACCATACTCTCACTGCACCTTCTTCTTCTTCTCTTTCAGCTGCTCCCATTACGGTTGCCACAGCGGATCATCTTTTTCCATATTACTCTCACTGTACCACTCGGAGTATTTATATAACTTTATCTGAGTGTGAATCATAGCAGCAGCTGATCGGAAAGAGAATTATCATGATACAGTATCAAGCACACGCTACCTAAGCTACGGCAAAGCATTTCAAAGCCTTTCCTGTATGGACCTCGCTGTTCAGAAACAGTTTCATCCCAAGAACTTTAAACGCACTCAATCAATTGCTCCTTGTAGAACTGTTTGTACTTATAAGTACAATTACCTCACTGTAAACTTGTACTACAGTTATAATATTACACAACCTGCGCCACTTTATAAAGTGTGTATTTACATATGATGACGATATCATTTTTAAGATGAAATGCAGCAAAATATGTTTATTATATTATATAGGTAAAACTTTAACTTCATTTAAATAATCCATATTCTTCACTGGGACTGGCGTGAAGGATAGAACAATTAAACATGTACTACGAAGATAGTTCAATGTTCCTTAAACTTTTTGAACAATCGGCGCTCTAAGCTTACAGATGGCTTAATATCTATTACAGAACTGATTATGTGGCGATCGGTTACTTGGAGAAAGAAAAGCAAGGACTGCAGGGGTGGCCACGCCAATATGTATTGAATATAAAACAGAAAGAGAAAATAACGACACAGCTAAAAACGCAGTGGCAAATTTCGACAAAAGTTAAACACTTGTGTCATGAGCACGAGGTGGCTATGCAGTGTCTGCAATGGACGTGGCCATCCACCGTGCATAAGATACCATATTGACACTGGCGAAGGGGCCGCCAATCCTTTCTCTGCCTAGAGCCGCCCATGAGTACTGCTGCAATAAATAATTTCATCGAAGGTCGCACACAATCACTGCACCGTGAAACCCATGTTTAATAATGTGCTTTAACTCCTATCATCATGAAAATGATATCACGTATACATCTCAGTATTTTAGTTATTCAGAGAGCTGTAATATCACGAATGTAATGGATTCTGTGTCCAGTCGGAGGAAGAGGGCTACGACTCGCCTTTTCATGGCGACTTTGATATGTGACTTCATTTTTATATTGGCATTGTGTGACTTTGTGAACTTGAGCTTTTAAGTTTCTCCAACACGCTATGTCACTCGATCAACTTCCTTTTGTTGATTATACCACGATTTAATTAAACAAATAGTATGTTTTTCCTTTGCCTCCACTTGGTATTCACTGAAATTCTTATATTTTCCCCAGTGTTTTTCCCATTGTCTTTTCACAGAAGGCTGAGCTTAAGGACGATTTATATTGATTTGCATATTCAAAGAGGCGTAATTCTGGGAGGAGTTGGGGCGGGACAGAAGGCGCGTGCATGTGCGTTAGTTTTCACGCTGACCGGGATTTATGTAGCAGAAGAACGTGGAAATTGGAGAACACACATATTCCTGCATCTGGATTTTTCTGTGCATAAACACATTTTGGCTTTTGTGCTTACGCCATGTTATAGTGAGAATTCTACGCACGGTGTTATACATGAGGCCCCTGGTCTGGATTTAAAGCACAATTAATGGTCATTAAAATTTTATGAGTGTTCATATTAGATAGATAGATAGATAGATAGATAGATAGATAGATAGATAGATAGATAGATAGATAGATAGATAGATAGATAGATAGATAGATACTTTATTAATCCCAAGGGGAAATTCACATAATCCAGCAGCAGTATACTGATACAAAAAACAATATTAAATTAAAGAGTAATAAAAATGCATGTAAAAACAGACAATAACTTTGAATAATGTTAGCATTTACTCCCCCGGGTGGAATTGAAGAGTCGCATAGTGTGGGGGAGGAACGATCTCCTCAGTCTGTCAGTGGAGCAAGACAGTAACAAAAGTCTGTCACTGAAGCTACTCCTCTGCCTGGAGATGACACTGTTAAGTGGATGCAGTGGATTCTCCGTGATTGACAGGAGTTTGCTTAGTGCCCGTCGCTCTGCCACAGATGTTAAACTGTCCAGCTTCCTACAATAGAGCCTGCCTTCTTAACAAGTTTGTCCAGGTGCGAGGCGTCCTTCTTCTTTATGCTGCCACCCCAGCACACCACCGCATAGAAGAGGGCGCTTGCCACAACCGTCTGGTAGAACATCTGCAGCATCTTATTGCAGATGTTGAAGGACGCCAACCTTCTAAGAAAGTATAGTTGTCTCTGACCTTTCTTACACAGAGCATCAGTATTGGCAGTCCAGTCCAATTGCACTCCCAGGTATTTATAGGTCTGCAGCCTCTGCACACAGTCTCTTCTGATGATCACGGGGTTCATGAGGGGCCTGGGCCTCCTAAAATCCACCACCAGTTCCTTGGTCTTGCTGGTGTTCAGGTGTAAGTGGTTTGAGTCTCACCATTTAACAAAGTCTTTGATTAGCTTCCTCTATTCCTCCTCCTGCCTACTCCTGATGCAGCCCACGATAGCAGTGTCATCAGCAAACTTTTGCACGTGGCAGGACTCGAATCGTATTGGAAGTCTGATGTATATAGGCTGAACAGGACCGGAGAAAGTACAGTCCCCTCGGCGCTCCTGTATTGCTGAACACAATGTCAGACCTGCAGTTCCCAAGACGCACATACTGAGGTCTGTCTGTAAGATAGTCCACGATCCATGTCACAAGTTGTGAGTCTACTCCCATCTCAGTCAGCTTGTCCCTAAGGAGCAGAGGTTGGCTGGTGCTCAAGTCACTAGAGAAGTCCAAAACATAATTCTTACAGCACCACTGCCTCTGTCCAGTGGGAGAGGGATCGGTGTAGCATATAGATGATGGCATCCTCCGCTCCCACCTTCTCCTGGTATGCAGACTGCAGAGGGTCGAGGGCATGGCGGACCTGTGGCCTCAGGTGGTGAAGCAGTAGCCGCTCCATGGTCTTCATCACATGTGACGTCAGAGCAACAGGCCGGAAGTCATTCAGCTCACTAGGATGTGATACCTTTGGGACTGGGGTGATACAAGATGTTTTCCAAAGCCTGGGACTCTCCCCTGTTCCAGGCTCAGGTTGAAGATGCACTGTAGAGGACTCCCCAGTTCCAACGCACAGGCCTTCAGCAGTCATGGCGATACACCATCTGGACCCGCTGCTTTGCTGGCACGAAGTCTCCTCAGCTCTCTGCTCACCTGTGCTGCTGTAATTGTGGGTGAGGATGTCTCTCCTATGCTGGTATCAGCAGAAAGATGGTTGGAGGATGCAGTACTCTGAGGTGAGAGTGGGTTAGGGTGGTCAAACCTATTAAAGAAGTTGTTCATTTGGTTTGCTCTCTCCACGGCTCTCTCGATGGTGGCCCCTTGCTTCGAGCTGCAGCCAGTGATGATCTTCATCCCATCCCACATTTCCTTCATGCTGTTATTCTGCAATTTCTGCTCCAGCTTTCTCCTGTACTGTTCCTTCGCCGCCCTGAGCTGGACTCGAGTTCCTTCTGCACGCGCTTGAGCTCATGCTGATCACCGCCTTGAAAAGCCCTTTTCTTCTGGTTCAAAAGACCCTTTATGTCACTTGTAATCCATGGCTTGTTGTTAGCATAGCAGTGTACTGTTCTTACTGGAACTACAATGTCCATACAGAAGTTGATTTAATCAGTTGTGCAGTCAACAGCCTCTTCAATATTCTCACTATGTGACCCCTGCAGGATATCCCAGTCTGTAGTTCCAAAGCAGTCTCTCAGAGCCTGCCCTGCCTCAGGGGACCACTTCCTGAATAAGCGCATGGTTGTAGGTAGCGCCCTCACTCTTGGTTTGTAATAAGGCTGAAGCAGAACCAGGTTATGATCTGCTTTCCCAAGCGCAGGCAGTGGGTGGCACTGTATGCATCTTTAATATTTGCATACAGTAGGTCAATAGTTCTATTTCCCCGGGAGTTACAGTCCACATACTGGGAGAAGGCAGTTAATGTTTTGTCCAGCGTCACACGGTTAATGTCTCCAGCGATTAGCACAAGAGACTCAGGGTGCTATCTCCGCGTTCGCTGGAGGGGGGATGCAAACAATAACAACAATCACGTGTCCAAACTCTCTGGGCAAGTAATAGGGGCGCAGACTTACGGCCAACAGTTCGATATCCCTGCAGCAATTGGAGATTTTAAAGTTTATATGTCCAGAGTTGCAACACCTTGTATTCACATAGAGAGTGAGTCCTCCTCCTTTTTTTTTTCCCACTGGTATTTGTTTCTCTGTCCGCTCTAACTGTGCTAAACCCGGGTAGCTCCACGTTAGCATCTGGGATGGTAGTTGTTAGCCACGTTTCACTAAAACACAGCAAGCTGCATTCTCCGTAGGTTCTGACATTTTTCAGCAGCACAGCCAGTTTGTTGATCTTATTTGGTAATAAGTTCACATTTCCAAGGATCACAGAAGGCACCAACGGTTTATAACGCCATTTTCTCGCAAGATAAAAGATATCTTATCTTTTATCTTTGCCCTGGCTCAGAATTCAATCCGGAAGTGTGGCTGGAAGAAGCTTGTTAGGCACCTGGAGTCCTTCCAGGTGCCCTATAAAAGGGGCCAGACCCACCATTCGGGAGCCAGAGTCGGGATGAAGGAGTGAACAAAGCCTGAGGAAGAGTGGAGACGGAAGGACTGGCGGCAAGGAAAGGAATGGACTGTGTATTGCAGTGTTGGTGATTGTTGCACAAACTGTAAATAAACACGGGTGTTGAGTTGAACCTGTGTCCTGCCTGTCTGTGTCGAGGGTTGGGGCAGCAGTTCACCTCGTAGTGGCTTACATCCACTTAATCCTGAGCAGGGTTATGGGGGGCTGGAGCCTATCCCAGCAAACATATGGTACAAGGCAGGAGCAATCTCTGGACAGGACATCAGCCAACTGCAGAGAGAACAAGCTCACTCACCAAACACACATTAGGGCCAATTTAGCATCAGCAGTCCACCTAACTGACATGTCTTTGCATTGCGTGAGAAACCAGTGCACTAGGAGGAAACTCGCAGAGACATGGCGAGAACATCCACACACATAGGACCCAGAGCACAAACCCTTAGCTCCTTAGTGCAAGGCTCCTACACCACTGTGCCATCCCTTTTAAAGTACCTATATAAGTATTTACATTTTTCATAAATTTATTAAAAATATGTATGACAAGTAAAAGTATAAATGACCTATTACATTTATAAAGTGTAAATGCTCAATTTGCATATGTGTTTGGTAGAGTGGCCATAAGGCAATAATAACAGCTATATATTTGTGCAATATTTGTATTGTTATTCACAGAAAATGTCAAATTTAATTGTTGTGAAGATTTGTTTTTGCACATAAACCTCTAGTTAAGGCTGAAACTATAATATGAAATACTTTCAAATAGAATATGTGAAGTAACAACAGCACTAATAATACGGCTAATTACTGCAAGTCCCAAGTAAACAAATAAAAAGGCTTTGACCATAAAATCTTTATAATTTGTAACTGATGTGAACTAAAAGAATGAACAGAAAAAATACAAACAATTCAAAAACCTAGACCATTGCATAAGTTAATCTGGAAGCAATTCCACAAAATAGCATGGTGATGAGACATTTACTGAGCATTAGCAATTTTACTTTTATATTTAAAATAATACTAAATAGCGGGGTGCTTATTGGGTGAGGTGGGAGACACAGCACTTTCTTGCCACCAGACCAAACCACTATTTACCACGCAACACTGTACAATTGTACTAATGGTTTGATTATTGGAGACATGAAAGACAGAGGAACAAATAAGAGACTGACGATGGCTACTTATTCACAGCTCTTTATTCAGCTGACTACTTATTTGCAGCTTCTTATTCCCCTGGCTACTTAGTCGCTGCTCCATATTCAATTCCAGCCAGTTAATTCTGACACTTTGAGTAAACCTGAGACAAAATGACTGGCAAAATTGTCACATTCCTATATCTAATGAATGAGATTTACTGTGATATTTAATACTAGAATCCCTGAAGCCTACAAAAAAACTTGCAATCCCAGTTCACCTTAAATTCCTTTGCACTTCTCCATCAGCGTCTTTTATTTTGTAAATGTGTCAATCAGCACAAGCAGCAAGCAGCCTGCAATCCCATCACCAACGCAGCTGAAGTTCTCCCAGCTCAAGTCTCTTTATTGTGGTGTGAGGTGCCTGGAGTTGTATAAGGTAAATAATATATCGTTATTTGGAATACATACATTTCAGGTTTGTTCCGTGGCTACAAAGATCTGGGTTAGTGTAGGATGACACAAAATGCAAGCCAAAGAATGCTGAACACATTTCTAAAACAGAAGGCTTTTCCATGTTATACTAATAATGATGCAAAGTGTATAATGTGTGAAGACATTAGTCCAAATATCAAATAAACACATGTGCTTTAATTCAAGAATATAACCAAAGAAAAATAATCATTCAACTTACATGTTGCTGTCAATGAGTTAAAAACCAAGCTCAAATGTCATTGACAGAAAGTTGATATGTGTTCTTGATGGTGCAGAGGTAAGAACTGCTGCCTCAAAAGGTTCCGGGTTTGAGTCTGGTCACTCTGCATTTTAAGTAATGTGCTGCTATTATTATTACTATAATATAATAAAAACATACATTTGATTTGTGTCTGTAACACCCGGTGTAAATTTTGGCTATTTGTAAAAGATAGCACTTTTTTTATTATTCAGTTTTATTCTGTCAGTGACGTTCATGTGGTACAATGAACTTGCCTCTCCCTCTCTGATTTAATGGCATTTATCTCCATTCTTTTCACAAGAGCAGTGATGAACACAGGTTGTGGTTGATGCCTGCTCAGAACTATTTGTTGTACCGACAATCATGTTCTGTGACTGCTATCAGACTGGGCAAAGGCAGAACTGTAACATCAGACAGCTTCTTTACAGCGCTTTTGCTGACTAATAAACTGATGCAATGCAATGCAAATCTGCTTGGTACCATAAGTAAAATGGGATTTCCATCTGCAGCTAAAGTTATTTCAGTATGCAAGCAATTTGCCACGCTAGTGTTTAGATCTGGCAGTACCATGCTGACGGTGTATTCTAAACTATTTCACTCTTACACTTTAATGGAGGAATGGCACATAATGAAGCCAAAGAAGAGGACAAGTCTTCACATTCTACAAATGGGTTGGACAGATGTGATTTGTGAGAGGATTAAACATGTGAGTAATTTTTTGTTTTATGTAAAATTTCCAGGAGAATTAAAATTCAGATAAAAAGGCATCTGTGTATTGGCATGCTAAAGAACAATGCAAAGTTGCTGGCTGCACACAATTCCTTTTGACCATTTCAGAGAAACCCAGGAAGAAAAAAACAGTTTTAGTGACAGTGGATGTTATTTGTTAAATAAATCATGCATGCACAGAGTCATAAAAGAGACACAATGGCAAAAAGGAAAGAAACTTAGAGATGCTCCTGAAGCAATAAAACCATTGCATTATTGTTCAAAACAGTAAGCAAGTGCAGATACTGAGTAGATTTTGGCAGGAAACATGAGGAAACACTCGGTTGCAGTCTTACAAAAGATTTCCAGTGAAAAAAAACTGGAAAAAATCTCCATATCAGTGAATACTTGGATTGCTTATCTTTGCAAAAGGTTCAAGACAATGACCAAGTTGGCACCTTTAAAACAAAGCATGCTTATATGCAATGTATAGGCATTTCTCCATTTATTATTCACATGTACACTTGATGTCCAGTTATATTTGCTTAAAGATTTGCAAGTGTGTAACACGTTATCATTATATGGACGCAACTGGATCAGTTGTATCAAAACACAAGGGCTGCCCAAAAAGCATCCTTTACTATGCATTATGCATTTCAGTATCCCGTGTAGAAAACAGTATGATACCAGTGGCTGAAATGCTAACTTCAGATCAAAGTACATCAGATATTTTCCATTGTTTATTTTGTTTAAGCACAGATTTCTGTCATTTGTTTAAGTGTTGTCTCAGTCCACAAAAAGTTGAGATGGACTTTATCAGGGGTCTGATTCATGTAGTAGTGCAGGGTTTCAATCAGACCTCAGTTATTGAATACTTACAAAAATGTCTTTTACTGTCTGTGAAAGAAAGCAGTTTCATAGTGCTTCATATATGTGCAGCTCATATGAACAAATTCATCAGTGTCAGGACCTTCAAATTCAAAATTAGCAAAAAAGGAAAATAACTTTTTGTTTTCATTTGCTTTAAATCAAAACTCAGTCGCAATTAGTGACATACAATCCCAGCTCTATCGAATGTCATATGCACCCTTAGCAGAAAACAAAACAAGTTCAATTCAACATCACATATCATAATTACAAACATCAATATCAAAACAGAAAATAGACATTCACACTTTTGATCCTGGTGATCTGAATGCTGAGGTTCATTTGGAGGAATGTGCTGAGCATGAACGTACCAATAAAAAGAGCTCAGTATTCGCCAAACTTCTGAGTGAAGTTTTCAGCAATGCCAAGATGCAAACAGAACATGAACAAAAAAGAGAAAATGATGCTCCCCCTAATCACCTTCACTGTCTCCCACTTGTGAATTTGTTGGAACATTTTAGTGTAACAGTACCATATATGGACTGAACTGATGTTTAATCATCTGAACATCAATAACACAAGAGATATCAATGCATTTGTTGTGAACTGGCTCAGAATTACTAATACTAATACAAAACTCCTTTGAAAGCCAAGGGCATTTTTGCAGATTATGCATTAGTTTCTGAAAGGAAGACTATGTGGTATTGCTGTGAATGTTATAAATTCACAAAACAAAAAAAAAAACAAAAAAAAAAAACTGAAAGACATAAAAGTATTTCTAAAACATCAAAAACACACTAGGAGGGCAAATTCCCCCACCCCCCAGCGGCCAACCCCTGGTTGCGACCAGAATATTAGTAAAATCTGTAAATGTACAAAAGAAAAATGATTATTTATTGAAGTCAAGATCATGAAATTCTATAAATATGTAAAAGAAAAATTAATTATTATTTAACGGAGTAAAAATCATGAAATGAGAATAAAATATTTACTCTGTTACTGATTGGAGTATTCCTGTTAAACTGAGGTCCATATTTTAGTTTATAATTTAAAAATGAAATAAGTATTTGACAATCTAACAACATCACACTAAAGTTCGATAAAATCAGAAAAGAATGATACCAAACATATATATGTAGGTTTTAAAATAAGCCTGATTTAAAGCGTGACAAAAACCATGACATAAAAATGTCTCATAAAATCGTTGCAGAAAATCATTGCACTTTTAGGCTTAAGATTTTATATATAGAGAGTAGATATGTGTGGAACAAATGTTTCATGAAATGATACTGAATAACTCTCTTAAGTCAACATGAGAAATGGCAAAGAAGAAAGCACACATATCATAGTGAATACTACCACCCACCTAAAAGAAATGTATCAAGAAGAAACATTGCATATGCTTGCCCATCCTGGTCTGGCACTGTGAAAATATGAAGAACATACATAAAACTTACAAATATTTGTACAATTAACAATTTGCTTTATGTGACTCACTTGAGGCCTCATGTATAACGCCGTGCGTAGAATTCACACTATAACATGGCGTATGGACAAAAACAGAAATGTGTTTAAACATGAAAAAATCCAGATGCATAAATCTGTGTGTACACCAACTTTCACGTTCTTCCGCTACATAAATTCTGGTCAGTGTGAAATGTAACGTGCCTGCCGCCCCACCCTGACTCCTCCCAGAATTACATTTCTTTGAATATGCAAATCAATTTAAATAGCCCCTTAATTTTAGCCTTCTGTGAAAAGACACTGGCGAAAGCATGGGGGAAAAAAGAAGAATTTCAACAAATACCAAGTAAAGGAAAGGAAAAATATATTGTTTGTTGGTTTAAGCACTGGTATAAACAACAAAAAGAAGTTGATCAAGTAACGCAGAGTGGTGGAGAAACTCAAAAGTTCAAGATCAGAAAGTCACACAATGGCCGAAATAAAAAAGAAATGGTCAGATATCAAAGTTGCCATGAAAAGCAAATCGTAGCCCACCGTCTGAGTGTCATATGGAAGCATATCAGGGTACAAAGAAAAGATGAAAAAATAGGAATACAGTGGAGAGAAAAAGGTTGAAATGTCAACTTTTATCTTAAAATTTCCACTTTAATCACATAGCTTATTTTGTAAACTTTAAAGTAGAACGTTATAAACCTCATCTTAAAATTGTTTAATTTACTAGTTTCTCAAATCCCACCGTAACTAAAGTAGCATGTTAAATACTTCATATTCTATGTGTTCTTCTACTGTATATGCTCTATGTGTGAATCACTATCTGCTTCTTAAATGGGCATTCTCTTACACTGACAGGATACAGAATACATTACATTCATGATATTACAGCTCACTGATACTAAGGACTTGATATTTTCATATCAGGAATTAAAGCATGTAGTAAACATGGAGGCAGGGTGGCGCAGTGGTAATGACAAGCTGGCACCCCATCCAGAGATTGTTCCTGCCACCCACAAGTTGCTTGCTGCACTGTGCACAACCCTCAATGAAATAATTTATTGCAGCAGTACTGTCTGTTTCAAATGTACTAACCCCCAATTCCTGTCATTCCTTTTCTTTCTCCAAGTAACCAATTGCCACACAAGCTCTGTAATAAATGTCAAGCCATTTGTAAGCTTAGAATGCCAATTCTTCAAAACTTTTAAGGAACACTGAAATATCTTCGTAGTACATGTTTAATTATTCCATCAGTCACGCCAGTCCCAGCAAGCCTACAGGCAGAAACAATCCTTGGATGGGGCACCAGCTCATTGCTACTGCTGCACCACCATGACCACACGTTTTCCATATATGCTCCAATAAAAGCTGAGTCTCTTATTGTCGCTGGTCTCTAATAAGCTCTGGGCTTCAGAGGGGACGCGGCTAAATAGTAGCCGGTCTCTAACAATAGCCAGGTCTTTGATATTTGCCTACTAGCGTACATTGTAAGCGTCTGTATGCTTATAGACGTGTATAATACATGCACATGTCAGCATGTTGCATATATAAGAAATACAGATATACCGGTTTCTAAAACTGCTTCATTTTTGTGCCGGGTTGACCAAAATATGGACAAACCTGGAAGAAGAGGAAGACGATAGTGAACTGGACAACAATGAAGCCGTCATTGCGGATTCGGATGACGAATAGCAATGAAAGGTACAGAAAGACATTGCCATTTATCTTTAACAGTCTTATGCAGCATTTGAAATTCAAATAAAGTAGCTGTGTTTAATTTTAGCCGATATTTATCTGTACCTACTTGTACCGACACGTGCGAAAAAAATATTGCATTCTAAAGGTTTTTGTTGATAATGGCCGGTCTCTAATGCCAGCTGGTCTCTATTAAGCGCCGGGAGCCGAGGCTAGTTTTGCAAATAAACGCCGGGGGCCTCTATTGGAGCATATACGGTAATTATTAACAGTATACATTATTTAAATGAAGTTAAAAATTTACCTGTGTGATGTAATATACATACTGTACTGCATTTCATCTTAAAAATGATATCAAGAGCTCCAAGAAGATAGTGCTTGGAAATCTAAATCGACTAGAAGCCATACATCATCATTTGTAAATACACACTTTCTTCTATTGAATTGAATTTAATTCATTTATAAAATAGAATAACAGTAATAATAATAATAATAATATAATAAAAAAAATTTTAAATATACAATATGAAAGCATAAGTACAATATACATGTATACATGTGCAGACAGTGAAATGGTTCTAAAAGTGGCCCCAGTTGTGCAATATTACAAATGTAGTGCAAGTTTACAGTGAAGTAATTGTACTTATAAGTACAAACAGTTCTACCAGGAGCACCTGATGGAATGATTGAGTTATTAGCTTATAGCTCTTGGGATGAAACTGTTTCTAAACCACAAGGTCCCTACAGAAAAAGCTCTGAAGCATTTGCCTTATGGGAGAAGTTCAAATAGACTTTGTGCATCGCTGAGTCAGCGTGTGCTAGATGCAGTATCCCGATAATCCTCTTTCCGAAAAGCTGCTGTATAACTGTGATTCCACACTCAAATATAGCAGGATAAAATACTCTCAGTGGTACACTTAGAGTAACAACACGAAAGCTGCTGTGGTATTTGGAATAGTTTGATCATTCCGTGGAACATTATATTGTTACAGGTTGATTACAATCAGATGCCTTAAACTAATGAACGATATGCGGGTAATTTCAGTGCATTTGATCTACGTCAGGGATGTGAATCTATACTAATAAAAGGCAAAGCCCTCACTCACTCACTCACTCACTCACTCACTCACTCACTGACTCATCACTAATTCTCCAACTTGCCGTGTAGGTAGAAGGCTGAAATGTGGCAGGTTCATTCCTTACAGCTTCCTCACAAAAGTTGGGCAGGTTTCATTTCGAAATTCTATGCATAATGGTCATAACTAGAAGCTATTTTTCTCCATTTACTGTAATGGTGTTGAGCTCGAAAGCCGTGGGGGGCGGAGTTTCGTGTGACATCATCACGCCTCCCACGTAATCGTGCAGTACGTAGAAAACCAGGAAGAGCTCCAAAAACCGCTGAAGAAAACATACATTATATAATTAAGAAGGCAGCGAAACAATTAGAAGCGAGCGAGTGACATATAAAACTATATTCAGCGGCTCACGTGAACTGACGAGTCGCAGACAAAAGCAACAGTTCCAAAGAGTGCTGAACAAAAACCGAATTACACTGCTACGCTCAAATAGACAAACCACACGCCGTGACACAATAGTAGAGGCTTCGCCTCTAGCGCCGACGTCCGAGGCTCGATTCCTGAGAGGGGATGCACTGAGTATGTACGCACTCTTCCCAATTCATTTTAGCCTCGCATCCCCTTGGTTTGAGACATATGAAAAAATATGCAGTTAACGCAGAAAGACAGATCACCAATTGAAGCTTTATGAATAATGGATACTTTATTCGCGATCAATGATTGTTTTGGTAAAGCCATACTCAGTGTATTCATTAGAAGGGAGGGTAACTTATTGAGGCACACAGGCAAAACCACAATAGCACGCGGGCTTGATGTACTGTAGTGCGCGTCAACTCGATCTGAATTGCGCGATCACATTTGAAAAAATATATCTTTTCAAGTTCTATTTAGTCCATATGTGTCAAACTCAAGGCCCGAGGCCACATCCAGCCCGGCGTGTAATTATATCCGGCCCGCGAGATCATTTTATATATTATTATTATTAATGGCCTGGGGATATGAAATGCTGGTAACACAATAAACTACAGATTCCATAATGCAGCATTAATCAAGTCTAGCTTATGATGCTGCAAGTTATTGCGAAGCTAGCCCACACAATGCTTAAGAGAAAAGGTGATTCTGAACATATGTAAGATGTTTACTGACACTGCCGGTAAACCCGTGTGTCTCATTTGTGGAGCTAATGTGGCTGTAATTACAGAATTTAATCTAAGACGGCACTATGAGACAAAACATCAAGATAACCTGAAACACCTGAATGCAATGCACAAGATACAGAAAGCAGAAGAGTTAAAGAAGAATCTGACACTTCAGCAGACGTTTTTACCCGTGCAAAATCACAAAGTGATTTCAAGTGAAGCTACTATTATGGGAGACACAAATGCACCAGTGCAACTTGCCCCACTTTCCCTGTTGCCATGTTGAACCAAGTCGGCACAACAGTGTTCCCAAATACGCACTTTGCTGATAAACTGAGCGCACTTCGCACTGAGTTCGCACGGCGCTTTGGTGACTTTGAAGAACAAAAAAAGAATTTTGAGTTGTTTCGCAACCCATTTGCTGTCGATGTGGAAACTGCACCTATGCAGATTCAGAGGGAGGTGATTGAGCTGCAGTGTAATGGCACACTGAAAGCAAAGTACGATACTGCACGGCCCACACAGTTTATTCACTCCATTCCCGCCAAAATGCTCCAGCTCCGTCTACATGCGGCTCGAACCTTGTGCATGTTTGGTACCACATATCTGTGTGAGAAGCTCTTCTCAGTCATGAAGACTAACAAAACAGCACACAGAAGTCGCCTCACTGATGAGCACCTGCAGTCCATCTTGAGAATCTCCACAACACAGAACCTCACACCAAACATAAATGAACTTGTTGCCAAAAAGATGCCACGCGTCCAAATCTGATAAAATGACATAAGAGCAAAGACAACTGAATGATTCGATTTGTTATTGCTGAAAAGAACAAATTTTATTTATATTTCCAGGTTTTGTTATGCACCATGTTCATATTTGAATTTGTATAATTTTGACAGGATATATTTTTATGGAGAGCAAAATCTTTTGGGATATTTAAAATTTAAGTTTATTTTTTATATAAAATTACATAAGAGTAAAAAAATGTGAATGTTCTTTTAACGTTTACTTTATTTCTAACTTGTATAATTTAGACAGGATATATTTTTATGAAGAGCAAAATATTATAAGTTATTTAAGGTTTGAGTTGATTTATTCCGGAAAAATATTCTGTTGACTAAAGAAAAATTCCTTCTATTAAAAATTTAAATAGAACTTCAACATATACGATAGTTGTGTGTGTGTGTGTGTATGTATATATGTATGTATATATATATATGTTTATATATATGTGTGTGTGTATATATATATATATATATATATATATATATATGTATATATATTTATTTGTGTGTATATATATGTGTATATGTATGGATATTTATATATATATGTTTATGTGTGTGTGTGTATATATATATATATATATATATATATATATATATATATACTGTATGACAGCAACACTCATCACTCACAACAGTGAAAAAACAATTACATTGACAATCATGTTACATTATTTTCAGAATGTTTCCTTTTCTTTTTCATTGCTTCTTTAACACACTACTTCTCCGCTGCGAAGCGCGGGTATTTTGCTAGTCATATAAATAAAGGGAAGCCACACAGAAAGAGTAGCACTGCTTTGATGCTGAGTGCTGCCAGTTTGCAAAGCCAAACCAAAAACTTGCATACGCAATGGATTGAGCTGGCATGAGAATGTGTGTGGCTTTACACCAAGTTTAGTTTTTATACATCTCGATGTTAGCATGGAAATGGGCATACACAACATTTTTGTGCATACGCACCATTTATTCATGAGGCCCCGGGTGATTTTGAAGGACAATTTAATTTTAATTGAGATGGAAAGGTTGACATCAAAATAGCCATATTTACAAGCTCTTAATAAAGTACATAATCATTTCATTAGAAAAGACTGGATAAAAGGAAAAAATAGTATGGTTAAGGAATTTTGCCCATTTCCATGGCCAGACTGCATATAGTAGTGAAGAAGATTTTATTGTTTGTCACCTTGACCACTTTCACATGTAGTGAAAACTCATGTACTGATCTTATGTCCATTCAAACTTCTAATATGATTGAAATTCTGGAAGTAAAAAAGTGTCTTGTTTGGAAAATGTGTAGAAACGTGATAAGCAATTAATTAAATATTACAAGAACAGCTGCAAGCTAATCAGAATTAAATACTTAGTTTAAAAAATATATTCAATTCCTGCATCAGAAATTGGCCGGGGGTTCTAGCAAAAGTTAGGAGATCTGATTTTAGTATTCTGAACATTTACTTGGGATGTGTTTTTGACTTTCTTTTAAGTTAAAATGTTCTGGCTCATCTGTTTTTTGCAAAGGGGTAGTGACCTAGGAAACACACAAAAAACAGTGGACTCCTGGTTTCATCAATCCACAGAACATGGTAAAAAATTCCAAAGAAAAAAGTAAGATGCATTTTAATAGTGTAATTTCAGCATGTCAATTTATTTTTTGAAATTTTGTGTAATATATGCATAACTGTGTAGCAGAGAATTAGAGTATGCACTGGTAGCATTTGGCCCAAAGCAGAATACAATCCTGGTTGATAGACTAAGTAGTCACATGGAGTTCTTGGATTAAAATATTGAACATTCAGCAGTAGATATTTGCATGACTTAATAAATGTTTTAAGTACTAAAGTTTTCTTCAATGTTAACTGGTATGCATATTAAACTGTAAAGAAAGTGTAAGAGCCAATTTTAGACAGGTAATGTTTAATGTTAAATTCAAATAGTGTTTGCTTATTTTCTATGGAATGTCAGATTCTTACAGTTACTAGGACATGGTATTGTCTTTCACCCCCTGTAAGTTAACATAGTATAGAACTTTTGTAGCTATATCTGAAGAACTGGTGTTGATTAAGCCGGTTAGGAAATAGTCTTACAGCTAGCATGGACTATTAGATATGTTTCAAACAGGAGATGGCTTACAGTTTTCTGACCGTGTCTAATCTGCTTACATGATTAACGTGTCTCAAGAACGACTGTATGAACACGATTTCTAAGCTTTAAACAGAACTTTTCTTAAACAATAAGTTTTCTTTTCTTTGCTATATCATTTTTTCTCTATTTTTGTGTGAACCGTTTTGCTTTGAACTTTTACTAAAACTTTTAAAACATATATTTAAAATAGATATTTGTATGTGGAATTATTTGATCACATATCACACTCAAATCATTCTATGAAGCAAACCAAAAGCTGCATACTTTGATTTTGGATAAACACAGCTACATTTTTCATCATAATATTGTCATCCGAAGGCTTTGAACTGGACACTACCTTCTGAGGATTTGTCAACGAAAGAAAAAGAGCTGAGCTATTGAGGTACTGTGCTCCCTCCTTCTATATATACATGTTTGGAATTTTAAGAAGTGTAAGATGCAGTACCCAAACTTAAAGAGACTGTATTAGAATTTAAAGGCATCGGCGAAGATTGTTTCTGTTGTTAACATGATAAAGAAGCTTGACTTGCCTTTGCCTGTGAAAGACAGAGGAATGTTGCGATTGTGACGTAGCTACTGTTGTGATGTCGTTGCCTGTAAACGCTGTCAGTTACTAGCACACTAGCATGATGGCTAAATGAAGTCAAACAGAAGCCACAGGGAGTGATACGAGTACAGACTCAAATGAGGATCAATTAAATACACTCACATAAAGAAAGGGCATGAACAGCTTTTTGATGTCATGTCTAGAATCGAAAGACTTAAAAAAATCCATCCACCCATCCATTATCCAACCCGCTATATCCTAACTACAGGGTCACAGGGGTCTGCTGGAGCCAATCCCAGCCAACACAGGGTGCAAGGCAGGAAACAAACCCCGGGCAGGGCACGCACACACACCAAGCACACACTAGGGACAATTTAGCATCGAAAATGCACCTAACCTGCATGTCTTTGGACTGTGGGAGGAAACCGGAGTACCTGGAGGAAACCCATGCAGACACGGAGAGAACATGCAAACTCAATGCAGGGTGGACCTGGGTCTCTTAACTGTGAGGCAGCAGCGCTACCCACTGCGCCACCGTGCCTCCCAAGTCTTAAAATATGAACCTGTAAATTTTTCTCTAGTATTCAAGCTGTATGAAATTAACTTTCGAAATGCACAGGCTCATCTCAAAGAGCTGAATGAAACTTATAGTTCTACTAGTTTACATAGGCAGAATAAAAGGCTTTCTGTTTAAGCTATACTTAACATACTGTTATTTTCTTTAAAAGAATCTTTAAAATAATTAAAACTAAATGCAATTAATAAGTGTACATATAGTATATATATACAGTGGGATGCAAAAGTTTGGGCAACCTTGTTAATAGTCATTATTTTCCTGTATAAATCGTTGGTTGTTACGATAAAAATGTCAGTTAAATATATCATATAGGAGACACACACAGTGATATTTGAGAAGTGAAATGAAATTTATTGGATTTACAGAAAGTGTGCAATAATTGTTAAAACAAAATCAGGCAGGTGCATAAATTTGGGCACCACAAAAAAAAATGAAATCAATATTTAGTAGATCCGCCTTTTGCAGAAATTACAGCCTCTAAACGCTTCCTGTAGGTTCCAATGAGAGTCTGGATTGTGGTTGAAGGTATTTTGGACCATTGCTCTTTACAAAACATCTCTAGTTCATTCAGGTTTGATGGCTTCCGAGCATGGACAGCTCTCTTTAACTCACACCACAGATTTTCAATTATATTCAGGTCTAGGGACTGAGATGGCCATTCCAGAACGTTGTACTTGTTCCTCTGCATGAATGCCTTAGTGGATTTTGAGCAGTGTTTCAGGTCGTTGTCTTGTTGAAAGATCCAGCCCCGGTGCAGCTTCAGCTTTGTCACTGATTCCTAGACATTGGTCTCCAGAATCTGCTGATACTGAGTGGAATCCATGCGTCCCTCAACTTTGACAAGATTCCCAGTCCTTGCACTGGCCACACAGCCCCACAGCATGATGGAACCACCACCTTTTTTTACTGTAGGTAGTTGGTGTTTTTCTTGGAATGCTGTGTTCTTTTTCCTCCATGCATAACGCCCCTTGTTATGCCCAAATAACTCAATTTTAGTTTCATCAGTCCACAGCACCTTATTCCAAAATGAAGCTGGCTTGTCCAAATGTGCTTGAGCATACCTCAAGCGGCTCTGTTTGTGCTGTGGGGAGAAAAGGCTTCCTCTGCATCACTCGCATACAGCATCTCCTTGTGTAAAGTGCGCCGAATGGTTGAATGATGCACAGTGACTCCATCTGCTGCAAGATGATGTTGTAGGTCTTTGGTGCTGGTCTGTGGGTTGACTCTGACTGTTCTCACCATTCGTCGCTTCTGTCTATCTGAAATCTTTCTTGGTCTGCCACTTCGAGCCTTAACTTGAACTGAGCCTGTGGTCTTCCATTTCCTCAATATGTTCCTAACTGTGGAAACAGACAGCTTAACACTAGAATTACCAGAGCCTACGAAAAAACTCGTAATTCCGTCCCACCTTAAACTGCTTCTTAAATCCTTCACACCTCTCCGCCAGCCCTTTGTCTTCTAAATGTGCTGATAAAGAGAAGCCGGCTATTCCATCCCCCCACCAATTTAGAACGTGCACGAACTTCTCTCAGCTCATGCCTTGATTGAGTATCTGGGAGTGAAGTGGAGTTTTAGAATGAAATAATAGATCGTTGTTTGGAACACACGCATTTCATGTCTGTTCCGTTTCTACAGTAATCTGTGTCAACACATTGTTAAAACAGAAACTTTTTATATTCTAGTAGTAGATGACAAAATGTAGGCATAAACTATATAATGTATGAAGCCTGAAGTCCAAATAGCAAAGAAACATTTTCACAAGAATAACACAATTGCACTTTTATTCAAACATATAACTGCAGAAAGAAAAAGCCGCCTTAACATGCGACATTGACACCAGTTTACTATAACTGACTCTGTGGTTCAATAGATACAGCCCCCGCTTGGGAATCAAGGGGTCACGGGTTCGATCCTGCGCCCCTCCCTTTTGAGAAGTAAACTGTTCTTAGTCTTACTGTTTTAGAATAAAAACATACATTTGATTTCAGTCTGTAACAGCCGGTGCAATTTATGATCTTTGTAAAGGTTAGCTTTTTTTTTTATTCACTTTTCACTCTCTCAGTCGCGTTCAGAATCAATCCATACAACCCCATCTGACACGGCTGTTTTCACTAAAGACGCGCTATAGCTCTGCAGTGTACCACGTATCTCACCGTCACTTGCTTTTCTTTTTATTCAGTTTTATTGAGTGTTCCTGCCAGTCCTCGCATGTTGCTGTATGCTTTTTCTTTTGCACCCCAGGACATGCAGAAGAAAGAATGGTAAATACCAACTTCGGCGCTATATGCAATCATCAGACACTCCCCATCTGCCCGTGTCGTTCAAACACAGGAACATATATTGGTGTAAAAGAATAACAAAAGTGCACTTTTATTCAAGTGCACTTTTTCCATTGCCTTTTCCTGTAAGAAGCAGTGTACACACTTCTCTCTATGCTGTGGTTTCTATTACACACCTGAAAGAAAGAGACAATACATATGAACATATCCAGCATACAGCAACATGCGGGGACTGGCAGGAACACTCAATAAAACTGAATAAAAAGAAAATCAAGTGACGGTGAGATACGAAGAAGACAGCTTAGCCAGCGTCTGTGTGTCAGAACCGGGTGGGGGGGCGTTAGTATGCATCGTGGTACAGCACAGAGCTATAGCGTCTGTATTCTGTTTCTTTTGTACTCCAGGGCACGCAGAGGAGAGAATAGTAAAGAGCAGTAAGTTCGGCGCTATATGCAATCATCAGACACTCTCCATCTGCCCGTTGTTTTGTTATACTTTTCAATATTTTTTTTACTGCTCAAACGGGCATGCTCAAAAAATACACGTGTAATGCCACGAAAAGTGCACGCAGACACTTCATTTCGCAAACAAAACAAGTGCACTTTTATTCAAAACTACCTGTATAACCGAAGAAAAAAGAAAGCATAGAGAGAAGTGTGTACACTGCTTCTTACAGGAAAAGGCGATGGAAAAAGTGCACTTGAATAAAAGTGCACTTTTGTTATACTTTTACACCAATATATGTTCCTGTGTTTGAGCGACACGGGCAGATGGGGAGTGTCTGATGATTGCATATAGCGCCGAAGTTGGTCTTTACCATTCTTTCTTCTGCATGTCCTGGGGTGCAAAAGAAAAGCATACAGCAACATGCGGGGACTGGCAGGAACACTCAATAAAACTGAATAAAAAGAAAAGCAAGTGACGGTGAGATACGAAGAAGGCAGCTTCGCCAGCGTTTGTGTGTCAGAACCGGGGTGGGGCGGCGTTAGTATGCATCGTGGTACACTGCAGATCTATAGCGCGTCTTTAGTGAAAACAGCCGTGTCAGATGGGGTTGTATGGATTGATTCTGAACGCGAGTGAGAGGGTGAAAAGTGAATAAAAAAAAAAAGCTAACCTTTACAAAGATCATAAATTGCACCGGCTGTTACAGACTGAAATCAAATGTATGTTTTTATTCTAAAACAGTAAGACTAAGAACAGTTTACTTCTCAAAAGGGAGGGGCACAGGATCGAACCCGTGACCCCTTGATTCTCAAGCAGGGGCTGAGTCTATTGAGCCACAGAGTCAGTTACAGTAAACTGGTGTCAATGTCGCATGTTAAGGCGGCTTTTTCTTTCTGCAGTTATATGTTTGAATAAAAGTGCAATTGTGTTATTCTTGTGAAAATGTTTCTTTGCTATTTGGACTTCAGGCTTCATACATTATATAGTTTATGCCTACATTTTGTCATCTACTACTAGAATATAAAAAGTTTCTGTTTTAACAATGTGTTGACACAGATTACTGTAGAAACGGAACAGACATGAAATGCGTGTGTTCCAAACAACGATCTATTATTTCACTCTAAAACTCCACTTCACTCCCAGATACTCAATCAAGGCATGAGCTGAGAGAAGTTCGTGCACGTTCTAAATTGGTGGGGGGATGGAATAGCCGGCTTCTCTTTATCAGCACATTTAGAAGACAAAGGGCGCTGGCGGAAAGGTGTGAAGGGATTTAAGAAGCAGTTTAAGGTGGGACGGAATTACGAGTTTTTTCGTAGGCTCTGGTAATTCTAGTGTTAAATCTCTGGGACAGCTTTCTGTATCCTTCACCTAAACCATGATGGTGAGCAATCTTTGTCTTCAAGTCATTTGAGAGTTGTTTTGTGACCCCCATGTTGCTACTCTTCAGTAAAAATTAAAGGAGGAGGGAAACTTACAATTGACCCCCTTAAATACTCTTTCTCATTATAGGATTTACCTCTGTATGTAGGTCAGGGGTCACTGAGCTTACCAAGCCAATTTGAGTTCCAATAATTAGTTCTAAAAGTTTTGGAATCAATAAAATGACAACAGTGCCCAAATTTATGCACCTGCCTGATTTTGTTTGAACAATTATTGCACACTTTCTGTAAATCCAATAAACTTCATTTCACTTCTCAAATATTACTGTGTGTGTCTCCTATATGATATATTTAACTGACATTTTTTATTGTAGCAACCAACGATTTATACAGGAAAATAATGACTATTAACAAGGTTGCCCAAACTTTTGCATCCCACTGTATATATATATATATATATAGAGCAAGCAAATGTAAAGTGGGCTACACACTTAAAAAGTGAATATTATAGTATGGTGGACTGCTGGGGTCCTTACAGAAGGATGACAGAAGGACCGGGGGAGAGAGCTATCTCCCCTGGAATGCTAGAGGGCAGACCCCCTGGCTTGCAGCGGGGTCATGGGTTTGGAGCATAGAAACTCAACCCTGCTTGAGCCCATTACCACCGCCAGGGGGTGCCTTAACATTTGCTCATCCGCCACACCCGGAAGTGCTGACTGAAGAAGCTAATTGGACACCTGGAGTTCTTCTGGGTGACCTATTACAGAAGCCAGTCGCCACTACACGGGGAGCCAGATTTGGGAGGAGGTGGATGAAGCTTGCCGGTAAAGCAGTGGAAGCAGAGAAAAAGAAGCAGGAAAGGCTTTTTTCTTGGACTGTGTTTTGGTGCTTGGTGTACTGTGCTGTGGGGAGCAGAGAAAAATGCTAATCCATGGGAATAAACGTGTGCTGTGTGGCAAACTCAAGTGTCTCCTCAATTCTCCTCAAAACCAATCTAAATCAATATTACATCAAAATATATGCACAACTAAATGCAGAAAAGAAGAATGGTGGTTAACTCTGCTAGCAAATACTCTTAGGCCCACAGTTGTATTTCTCTGCGGAGTCATCTCTGCATATTTATTGTCTTTAACCATTTATTTATGTGTAAAGTAGACCTTGTTACCTTTGGCAGAGTGATTTTGCCTTTTATGACATAACTTTTCCTTGTATTGCACCCAGATGGGTCTTCTATATTTCCTTCTTGAATTTCAAGCTGTAAACACAGACACAGAAATTCAGAAAACATAAATCAAACAAAAACCCTCCTGGAAAGTTCACCTTTATCTGTATCAGCTGTTCCTCTGTCTAACATTGCATTTTCCCTGAGGGTCTCTGCCCTCTCCAGCTTTCCCTGAAGTTGCCTACAACTGTAGCATTTCCCTTAGACAGGTCTAAAGTTATTCTGCCTTACTGTACATTTCTGGGCAGCATCATTTAATGAGTCTGTTATTTAAAGTAATTAGCCTCTAATTATTTGCTTGTCTGTTATTTTGATCATTTAAAAATAATTACAGACATTTACCATTTTGGCTGAAATACTAGATGATCCTGATTATAAGGTGATCTTTTCCTTTTCCAACAACTTTTTTTTTGTTTGTTCAAGTCAAGGCAAGTGGTTTTATTATCATACTGACCATACACTGTCTTGCAGCTGTGGAAGAAAAACAATAAGGCTTAATAATCTGACTCACAGAATCAAGTTTTTAATTTAATAATTTTGTAGAATTTGATACACTGGACAAGGTTATGATAAAGTGCCATATGCCTAACCCTCTCATTAAAGCATTTTACTTTTTATATGTTCTTTTACCATCAGATGTTGTACTTTACCTGCAGAATCTGCTGGATTCCCCTTTCTCATATTGCTTGTCTTTACAGTCTGTACCATTTTTCATCAATTGCCAGTTCAAATGTCAGTGCCACATGCGCAGTGCCTACTTTTACAGAATTAGCTAATAAGCTTATAACAGAAGAGCAGGTTTAACATTTATATCGATTTATACTAAAAGGTTAATTTTTCAATATTTCAAATGAAATAATGTTACCCAGGACACAATGCAAAATACACATACACAGGACAAAGTGCAAGAGAGGTAAAGAACTATACTTTAATAGAAAAATAAATAGTTAAGTCAATAGATAGTAATAATTTGGACCAAGTTCTGCATTGCCTAATTGATCAAAGGACTATAATTTTTTTTTATGTTAATAATTTAATCATGATAATCCAACAGCTTCTCTGTAAAGTCTGAAGCAGACAATGGCCACGACTCATTCTGCATCTCAGTGACAGGCCATTGTGACACATCATTCTTTTACACCAGCCAAGGCTCACTTTGAACTCGGCTGTGGACATGTTCAGCTCAATGGTGATTTCCAAGGCTTTCCACAGCTCTGTTAAATGGTATTCCATCATTCCTTTTTTCTGTCACATATTCCACAACTCTTCTTTCAAGCTATTAGAAGTGTTCATTTTTGGGACCGCCAGAGGAGTTGCTCTGACTGTTTATGTTTTTAGGACAGTCTTTTTGAACTCACCATCTTTGAACATGACATTCTCTTAAATTATAATTTTTGACTGCTTGAAAGTTGTTTGATGCCTTATTAATCACCACAATCTTAAGATTAGCATCATAACTCCTCCTCAGTCCTTTGGTTAACTTGGCCCACGTTTGTGACTATCTCTTGATTTCTCCATTGATCTAGCCTCATGTGCTTCTGTGTGTACTGTGTGATGGACTTGGCATCCTGTCCAGAATTGCTTCCTGCCTTTCACTGAATCACACCCCAACACCCCTCTGGACTAAATCCTTCAAATGGATTAAGTGGGTCTAAGAATATGTACATATACTAGTTTGGTGATTTAATTTTAATTGTTTTCTTAATTATCATTAAATATGTTTCTAGAACTTTTTTACATGTGTAATTGTTTTGACTGCCATGGTCTCATAAAAATGCATATAGAATTATAAAGCTGAAAGTCAGCATAAAGGACTGGTAACATAGTCATAGATACATAGCAGCACATTAGTTTGTGACATTAATAAAGCAGATCATGCCCCCGGGGACCTTTAGCCAGTTTCTGAACCATGCTTAGGGTGCTGATAAAATCAGGATATTGAATTAATTTTCTGAATTATGTTGGAACTAAGGAGGAAGGGGGATGAGGGTAAGGTTTGATTCTTACTGCACAGAAGATGCAGCTATTAGCGGTGTTCATAAATTCCAGTGGATCATAAAAGTTGGCAGAACTGAGGGGCACAGTATGAGTTGCTTATAGGACAATGCAGACGTTCCTGGCCAGGGGTGATAAACTATAACGACTATAGTGGGGCTCCACTCACAGCTCAGTAGTCAATAGATGCAATATACTATATTAGAATTCTGTTATACAGAACATGTATTAGTAGACATCATATGTAAATGTAAAACATTTGATTTTAATAAAATATAAAAGAGAGCAAGAGAATGCCAGTTTGCCAGGGATTAGAACAAACCAACAGCAGGCTCCTTCTATAGAGCTATGTCCATCGATCAATTTGCCAAGAAGCTTCCAAGGCTGTAAGGGAAACTTGCACAAAAGACATATGATAAAAGGAAATAAATAAAAAACAAAATACAATATAGATCCTCTGTCCAAAATACAAATAAATCCCCTACAGATCAATTTAATGTATAAAATGGTGGATGGCCCCAGTGATAAAATTCTTTGTACGTGCTGAGCATAGTCTTTTTTGATATAATTTAGGGGTTCTTAAACATTTTAATCAAGGACCCTAAGAAGAAAATTGATGTATACTGGGACCCAAGAAGAGGATTATTATCATAATAACAGCAGACATGCACAAAAACAATAGTCTATTAATAAACCACTGTAAATGTCTCCAATCAAGCATATTTCTCACATGAATCTTAATAAAAGAGAAAAGTCAAAACCAACATATTGTTAATAAAACAATAATTGGCATTTAATTCTGGTGATAGATTTCTGAGGTATGCAACTGCCAGTATAAACAGTTAATGTTAGGTTTAATAAAGCTATGAGAAATAAATGATTCTTTATAAGGAGAGTGGTTTAAGTGTATAATGATTTTGGAAAAGATAGTATGAATGATCACATACTTAACACTTGTCTGATTGTGCCAAACCTCTATATATATTAAATCCAACGTCTGTCTGTCTGAATGTTTGTCCGCTTTTCACAAGAGAACTACTTAACAGATTTAGACCAGGTTTTTTTTCTATAATTTACTCAAATATTCCAGTTGATTTGGCGACTTCTGTCATCGTGTTAAGTATCATAGTTCGCTTGCAGGAGCGATTTATTCACGATAATCCAAGAAAGAGGCTGCAGGCCGAGGGGAGGGGAAGTGTGATGTCAATAGAGGGAAGCCGGGTGGGGCCCTCCTCACTCACACGCCAGTCTTGGAGGGTACCTTGCCTCCAGCTTATAATGGATTTAGATTGGGTTTCTTCTATAATTTGCTTGAACATTCTGGTTGATTTTGCAACTTCACTCAGGTGGAAGTGTGATGTCAGGATTGGGGAGCCAGGCAGGGCCCTCCTCACTCACATGCCAGCCTCCATTCGAATCGGTCTATCTCTGGCCACATTTTGGAGCATATCTTGCATCTGCTTAGCTAGCGATACCTGTTTATTTATTGGTTTTTAAAGCTTGTCCTGTTTCACTGATACGTGGGCAGAGCCGCGGGGGATAGCTAGTAAGGAATACAGTGATCCCTCGCTGTATCACGCTTCGACTTTCGCGGCTTCACTCCATCGCAGATTTTATATGTAAGCATATCTAAATATATACCACAGATTTTTTGCTGGTTCGCGGATTTCTGCAGACAATGGGTCTTTTAATTTCTGGTACATGCTTCCTCAGTTAGTTCGCCCAGTTGTTGTCATACAAGGGACGCTATTGGCGGATGGATGAGAAGCTGCCCAATCAGAGCACGTATTACGAATTAAATAAAACTCCTCAATGATATACAATATGCTTCCCGTGCGGTGCTTTGCATACTTAAAAGGTCTAACAATACGTATTGATTTTTGATTGTTTGCTTTTCTCTGTCTCTTTCACTCTCTCTGACATTCTCTGCTCCTGACGGAGGGGGTATGAGCAGAGGGGCTGTTCACACACTGGCCTAGAGGATACAGACTCTCCTCTGAAAAATGCTGAAAGACTGCCTTCACATTGCTCCCTTCCTTGTGGCTGCTTTGCTCGGGCGGTGCTTTGCATACTTAAAAGCACCTATTGATTTTTGATTGTTTGCTTTTCTCTCTCTGTCTCTCTCTCTCTCTTTCTGACATTCTCTGCTTCTGACGCGCACTCCTTTGAAGAGGAACATATGTTTGCATTCCTTTAATTGTGAGACAGAACTGTCATCTCTGTCTTGTCATGGAGCACAGTTCAAACTTTTGAAAAAGAGACAAATGTTTGTCTGCAGTGTTTTAAAGTCCCTGTCTCTACAATCTCCTGTGTTTCTGTGCAAATCTGTGACCCAAGCGTGACAATATAAAAATAACAATATAAAGTATGGTTTTTACTTCGCGGATCGAGGAGGGATTACTGTATAGCACTCAAAAAATAATTAATCAGCAGTTTACTTATGCTTAATTTTTTTAAATAACTTTTCAAATGAGTTCCTCCTTTAACAATACATTCTTGTAAATGAGCTTGCAAATTGTTCTATATATCCCGATTTTCACTTGTTGTGCTATGTAGCCAAAACATTTCTTAAAAACTGTACACTATTTTTATTTTACAGGTAAAAGAATAAATCTTGATAAAGAATTCAGTGAACAGTGTGGTCTGAAGTGTTTAATGCTGCTAACTGATGCCATGCTGGATGCCTGTCTCACCCTTTGGATATTTATTGGTGTTTGTAGTGTTCTCAGTGTTGCAATGTTCATGCTATCAGTAGACTGAAATTCATCAAAAAATTTTAAATAGTGTGAAGAGAAGCAATATGTCCTTTTTGAAGCAAGTTAAATTTAATAAAAAAATGTTCTCTGCCTGTCTGTTACATATCTGGATTCAAGCCATAATGGTGAAAATGTGATGAGGCACCAACACATTCTAAATGACTGCTGAAGTTGCATTTATACATAAAACACTGTCACTGCACTACATACCCCCACCATACTGTCTTACCCCTTCAACACACCAAAAATCATCAGATCCTTGTGTCTCACCAGGGGCCTCATGCATAACGCAGTAAGTAGAATTCACACTATAACATGGCATGTGGACAAAAACGAAAATGTGCTTATGCACAAAAAAATCCAGATGCATAAATCTGTGCGTTTGGACAAACTAGCAAACTAGTTTAATTTACTAGTTTCACAAATCCTATCGTAACTAAATTAGCACGCTAAATGCTTTGTTTTGTATTTGATCTTCTATGTGCTCTATGTGTGTGAATCACTACGTGTTTCCAGACTTTCTCTTCCTCCGACAGGACACAGAATCCATTAAATTCATGATATTAGAGTTCTCTGAATAATCTGTATACTTCTTATCATTTTCATGATGATAGGAGTTAAAGCATGTTATTAAACATGGGAACACGGTGGCGCAGTGATTGTTCATGTCTCACGCAAGATGCTTGCTGCGTCGTGCACAACCTTTAATTAAATAATTTATTGCAGCAGTACTGTTTCTTTCAAACTTACTAACTCCCAATTCCTGTCCTTACTTTTCTTTCTCCAAATACTCAATCGCCACACAATCAGCTCTGTAATAGACGTTCAGCCATCTGTAAGCTTAGGATGCAGATTCCTCAAAACTTTTAAGGACCATTGAAATACCTTTGTTTAATTATTCCATCCATTTATCCTTCCAGTGTCACGTCAGCATCAGCAAAAATACAGCGAGGCAGGAACAATCTGTGAACAGAGCGCCAGATCCTTGCTAGCGCAGCGACACCGTGTCCTCACATTTTTAATTATTAACAATATAGAATATTTAAATGAAGTTAAAGTTTTATCTGTATAATAGAATAAACATATTTTTCTGTATTTCATCTTAAAAATTATATCGTCATCATATGTAAATCTGTGCTTTATAAAGTGGCTCAGGTTGTGCAATATTATAACTGTATCGCAAGTTTACAATGAGGTAATTGTACTTATAAGTACAAAGCATTCTACAAGGAGCACTTGATGGACTGATTGAGTGCATTTATAGTTCTTGCAATAAAACTGTTTCTGCACCGCAAGGTCCGTACAGGAAAGGCTCTGAAACGTTTGCCGTATGAGAGCAGTTCAAATAGACAGCATGGCTGAGGCAGCGTGTGCTTAATGCTGTATACCAATAATTCTCTTTTTAACAGCTGCTGTACAGCTGTAATTCACACTCAGATACAGTGATATAAATACTCCGAGTGGTGCAGTGAGAGTAATAAGGAAAAAGATGATCCACTGTGGCAACCCCTAACGGGAGCAGCTGAAAGAAGAAGAAGAAGGTGCAATGAGAGTAACAACGCCAAAGCAGCTATTGTATTTAGAATAGTTTGACCATTCTGTGGACCATTATATTGTTACATGTTAATTATAATCAGACGCATTAAACTAATAAACAATATGCGGTTAATATCAATGTATTTAGAAAGCCGTGTCAGGGATGTGGATAGAAAAAAGAAAGGGAAAACATACAGGAACAGTAGCACTGCTTTGACACTGGGTGCCACCAGTCTGCAAAACCGAGTGCAGAACTTGCGTACGCCAGGGTATGAGCTACCGTGGAAATGTGCGTGGCTTTAAGCCAAGTTTAGGTTTTATACATCTCGATTTGAACACGGAAACGCTCTTACACAACATTTTTGTGCGTACGCACCGTTTATACATGAGGCCCCAGTTCTTTTAGTCCCTTCAGTCTCACAAGGTTGTCTGTGTCATTCCCTCCATTCTCCTCCTTTCTTATATGTGCCTTTGCTTGTCATGTCATCTCAGTTTGACTGTTTCACAGGTTGGTGCCATGGGGAATATTAACTATATTTTCGTACCATAGAAACAAAAGTTTTCTGTAATGAATCAACAATGCTTTGTATAGGCTACATATCAGATAGTATGCTACCACAATAAAAAGAATGCTATGACAGACAGAAGTACAACAATCCCTCGCTATATCGCGTTTCGACTTTCGCGGATTCACTCTATCACGGATTTTAAATGTAAGCATATCTAAATATATATATCACAGATTTTTCGCTGGTTCGCGGATTTCTGCAGACAATGGGTCTTTTAATTTATGGTACATGCTTCCTCAGTTTGTTTGCCCAGTTGATTTCATACAAGGGATGCTATTGACGGATGGCTTAGAAGCTACCCAATCAGAGCATGTATTACATATTAACTAAAACTCCTCAATGATATAAGATAAGCATCCCGCACGGTACTTGATTGTTTGTTTGTCTCTCCCTCTATCTCACCCTCTCTGACATTCTCTGCACCTGACAGAGGGGGTGTGAGCCGAGGGGCTGTTTGCCTAGTGGAAATGGACGCTCCTCTAAGAAATGCCGCTTTATTGCGGTGCTTCAGCATATTTAAAAGCACAAAAGCACACGTATTGATTTTTTGATTGTTTGCTTTAATCTCGTGCTCTCTCTCTCCCTCTCTCTGACGTTCTCTGCGCCTGACGGAGAAGATGTGAGCAGAGGGGCTGTTTGCTTAGAAGATACTGACGCACCTCTAAAAAATGCCGCTTTATTGCGGTGCTTCAGAATACTTAAAAGCACACGTATTGATTTTTTGATTGTTTGCTTTTCTTTGTGAGTGCTCTCTCTCTCTCACTCTGAAATTCTCTGCTCCTGATGCGGGCACTTATTTGAAGAGAAGATATATTTGCATTCTTTTAATTGTGAGAAAGAAGAAAGAAGATCTCTGTCTTGTCATGGAGCACAGTTTAAACTTTTGACTAAAGCGGGTTATTTCATGTCTAGAGGGCTCTAATAATGTTAACAGTGTGGGAGAGCTTATAAGGGCTTAAAATATATAAAAATAACCATACAAACATATGGTTTCTACTTTGTGGATTTTCATCTATCGCAGGGGGTTCTGGAACGCAACCCCTGCAATCGAGGAGGGATTACTGTATATCACTCTCCACAGAATTCATGTTTGCACAAACTTGGCTAATTTTATTACACAATCACATAAGAACTATTACAAGCATGTCCGCAATGTGACCCATAGTTTAAAAAACACAGGTATGATTCATAGTGGTGTAAGATATGGCCGGCCATGTACCCCGGCCAATACCCCCAAGCCGCCAGGTGGAGCCCTCCTTGCAGCATGGAGGTCCCCAGAAGACCAGCAGGGCATTATGGACCATGTAGTTTTTATGCACCGCCCTGCTGGATGCCATGGGGCCACGAGGGAGCTGCAGGGAGGACCAAGAGTTCTTCATGCCCTATGACCCGGAAGTTCGTCATAGGAAGAGCGACGGGCTTCCGGGGTGAGAAAAAACATTATTTACCCTGACCCGGAAGGAATAAGGACTTGTGGACTGTTGGGAAGGAACACCTCCGGGTCAGGGAATATAAAAGGACTGTGGGAGCTCCCAGACGATGAGCTGAGTTGGGAGGCAGGGTGGCTAAGCGTCTGGGAGAGTGGAGGATTATTATTGTTGTTATTATTATTGGAGTATTTGGGAGTGGAGGGTGCTTTGTGCACATTATTGATATAATAAATATCATTATTGGACTTTTACCTAGTGTCTGACGTGGTGTCTGAGTGTGCAAGGGTGCGAGAAGCATCTTAATCTGTTACAATTGGCGTAACCGACAGGATTCTCTGGCCGTCAGTTTGGCAGAGGACCTGTATTTAAAAAATTTATTGTGGACAGAATACCCCGGGAAGACAGCGTCACGACACACATAGGAAAAATCGCCAGAAACCTCACCTTTATCAAGTCCGTCATGGGGAAGAAGAAGACAAAGCAGAGCGCCAGCAACAGCGGAGGTCTAGCGCTTCGACATTGCTTACGCCAAGACGAGCCATGGAGCAGCTACGAGTTTGGGAGAGATTTCGAGGAAGACGTCTCCGACGAGGTATGTGCTGGGAATGTACTTTACAATCTTTTTAATTTAACACATGATGTCCCATGTACATACCTCCCAGATGTCCATCTGAAGGCTCTGCGGGAGGCAGAAGACAAACCCGAAAGCGATGGCGCGCTCTCGTTCAGGCAAACGAGCAACCCGAAGGACTTCCGCATTACGGGTGCCGGCAAGGGACACGTGACCTACCACGAAGGATTCCAGGAAGGTGACGTTCCATGTTCAGCTGTTTGTGGCTTCACCCAAGAAAAGACGGACTTGGTTTTTCCGAAGGGAAAGGGAGATGAGCGAAGCACCGCTCTCCCTACAAAAAAGTAAGGAGGTCCGGGAAATGACTGATCGGTCTGTCGACAAATTGATGCAGACTGATCGCAGTCAGCCAAAAGTGGCACCGCGGTCCTCCAAAAAGAACTCCAAATCCCAGGCTCCCTTGCGGACCTGTCGGCACGTGCCAGGAGCGGCTGTGTTTATTGGCTCCCAGCCGGAGGGTAAGGCTAATGATGGCTTGAGCGTGCCTCCGGTTGCATTGAATAAATTTTTGGGCGTGCACGAGCTGGAGAAGTTGCTTCAGCCCGTGCACAGTTTTTTACAGGTGGTGCAAACAATCCAGACGATCGTTGCAGACTTGAGAGGAGCGGCTGAAAAGCCTATGAACAAATTAAATGAGTACCTCCGGCGATTGTCTCGGAGCCACCTGTCTTAATTGATTTAGCGGTACAGGTAGGTAAAGCCGGTACCGTATATAATGAAATAGGGACGAGAGTGACATGGGCCCGCGTTTAATCCATAGCGGGTGCCAAGTGGATGCGTGCCCTACAAGAGAGGCCGTACGATAACTGAGTGGCCAGCGGAAGGGCTAATCGATCCGGGCAGCTACACAGTGCTGACTCCCGGAGCGAGACAGCCCTAAAGACGCCGCCACCGGTAATTTATAAAGTAAAAGGGGTGCAGACAGTAAAGGGTCTCTCTTCATCTAGTAGAGACTTAGACTGTGGACAAGCCCAGATCAAGCAGGAGATCCCGAAAATAAAACGGGGGTCTCCTGACAAAGAAAGAGAGAAAGCACCATTAGAGGCGGCAGGGGGTTTCACTCCCAGCAAAACAAGGCGGACCTAACATTTCCTAATTGTTTTCAGTCCCGGGGGGGAATACCAGGAGGACGGAGGCAGTGCTACGGGTGCCGAAGGTTGGGCCACATTTGGCGATACTGTCCTTGGAGAGAGGGGGACAAGATATCAAACTGGAATAATATTCTCCCTAGGTTCTCCAGGGACCAAGATATTCAGATTAATCAAGGCTCAACGGAATGTCCTCTTGGAGGAAGACTTCCCTCTCGGGGCAGGCGCTCCAATCTTTATAATTCCGCTGGGGAATACTGTAAGATATGGCCGGCCATGTACCCCGGCCAATACCCCCAAGCCGCCAGGTGGAGCCCTCCTTGCAGCATGGAGGTCCCCAGAAGACCAGCAGGGCATTATGGACCATGTAGTTTTTATGCACCGCCCTGCTGGATGCCATGGGGGCCACGAGAGGGAGCTGCAGGGAGGACCGAAGAGTTCTTCATGCCCTATGACCCAGAAGTTCGTCATAGGAAGAGCGACGGGCTTCCGGGGTGAGAAAAAACATTATTTACCCTGACCCGGAAGGAATAAGGACTTGTGGACTGTTGGGAAGGAACACCTCCGGGTCAGGGAATATAAAAGGACTGTGGGAGCTCCCAGACGATGAGCTGAGTTGGGAGGCAGGGTGGCTAAGCGTCTGGGAGAGTGGAGGATTATTATTGTTGTTATTATTATTGGAGTATTTGGGAGTGGAGGGTGCTTTGTGCACATTATTGATATAATAAATATCATTATTGGACTTTTACCTAGTGTCTGACGTGGTGTCTGAGGGTGCAAGGGTGCGAGAAGCATCTTAATCTGTTACAGTGGATAGATTCTTTTAGCATGTATATTTAAAAATATGGGAGGTATTGCAAAAAGGTAAATGAAAATTAAAATTATAAAATGAAAATGCAATCTCTCTTTTGCAAGAAAATACAGTACCTACCATATAAATAGGCCTTTAAGAGTAATATTCAAAATTAAGAAGTACAGTAGTAGTTTTTAGAGTATCTTTATGCCTCACTTTTTAAATACAGTATTTAAAACAACATTTCTGGGAATTAACTTAATGAACACATTTGTGTGCTAAATTGAAAATAATAATACTCTTATTTTCTCTAGAAATGGAGCTTCATAAAAAAGGGATACACTGTTATTACTTTTTTTTGCCATGAGAGTGGATGTCTACTTCAATTGAATTTAAACTCTAATATTGTTCTGAAGTGAAACACTCATGCTTTTCTAAACATCTAAAAAATATTTTATGTATTGGAAAGATGTTATCTTGTTTTCATCGTGGGCATCATCATTTTTAGGGTTCTATATGTCATGTGCCAGTGTTTGCTCTAAGCAATGTTATGAGAATTGGTTGTGCATGCTTTCGAATTGTCTGTGATTTTTGGATTACCTAGATTAGTGAATTACCAGTAAAACCTAAACTGTGGTAAAATTGCTTTTGTTTTGCATTTTCATTAGATTTAAGAGTATAGGTTAGCATTTTGGGTTTATGTAAAAGATGCATGCTTTGACTATCTTTAATCGATTTTTAGGGTTTTGTACTTTTATCCACCTATCCAGCTTAGTAGTCAGATTCTGGTGAAGATTGTGAGATCAGCTGACAGACAGGGATGGCATGTGCGTAGTTATGCAGTCGCTATACCGATTTGTAGTGGGGAAGAAGGAGCTCAGTCAGAAAGCAAAGTCTTCAATTTATTAGTCAGTCTACATCCTTTCCTTTATCTTTGGTCATGAACTTTGGGTAGGAGCTGAAAGAATGAGAATGACGGTACAAGCAGCTGAAATTAACTTTCTCCACAAGATGGCTGGACTCTGTCTTAAAAATAGAGTGAGAAGCACAGATATCCAGGAGAGGCTTAGAATAGAACTGCTGACCCTCCCCATCGAGAGAAGCCAATTGATGTCGTTCCACCATCTGATATGGATGCCTTCCAGACGCTGCCCTGTGAAGGTTTTATGAGCACAACCCAGGGCTTGCTAGGAGGATTATATCTCCCAGATGGCCTGGGAACACCTTGAGATCCCATAGTATGAGTTGGCAAGTGTAGGTGGATAAAGGGATGTATGGGCCTCACTGCTAAGACTGTTGCCCCTGCTACCCAGATTTGGACGAGTATTTGGAAAATGTATGAAAGGATAGTCAAATTCTGATCTCTTGGTTTGTGTTTTCAGTCTTTGTCTGCCTTTTTAAATTTGGCACTTTTTCTTTTTACCCTGGTTTTAAAATTTGCTTACAAAGAGAACATACCACTGACATCATAAAGTTTGGACTGTATGCTCAAATGCTCATTCTATATTTTTTAGTAATGATCTACTTGTTTTTGAAAAACAAATTATGCCATATTTATTTCTTACAAGCACTGAGGACTTTGTATGCCTTTTTAATGAATAATGAAGTGAATATTTTTTTCTCAGAACAGTGTATATTTTGCTCTTTTTTGTTCAGTTCCTTATGATGTCTAGCTTCAAAGCTGATTGGGTGAATGAAACCAGTGAAAGTAACTTGGGAAAATCAGAATGTAACCTTCAGATACAGCAGGTGGTCAAAAAACAAATGTTGCATTTGCATTCCATAAGTGTTTCAACAAAGAAAAATAAGCTTTTTAAAGAATTGTGTCATTGGGAAAATGTGAACTTACCTTAGGCAATGCCACACAACACAGGACAAGCTGAAAACTTTTTTTTTTTTGGTCTTCTCCACAGCCTCACACATTTGATGACAGATGCCTCTTAATTTTATGATAAGAACAAACATTGCCACTAACATATTGTGTAACATATGGCCTTCACATGTAGTCCTATAGGGTTTAGGCTATTATGCAAACTGTGTAGAAAAAAAGCTCTTCTTCATACACATTTTTGGAGGAAGGAGCAGAACTTTTCATATAAAAGGTGTACTTTTACAAAAACACTTAATTTGTTTTTTCTGTGATAAAACAGCTTGTTATATTGCTTGGTTACTGAACAATGTATGCTGTTTGTTAATGTTTTTGTGTTCAGTTAAGAATTATCTGAATTTTTAGTCATTACTTTAAGTAGAAAGTGTAAAAATCTCTGTGACATTGGGAGTCTATTAAAGAATGCTGTTGTGAGATGTTACTTAGTTATTCATGTTTTTGTTGTTAAGAGATAAAAGATTGTTTTAAATTAAATACATCAACCACTTGTTACAACTCTTTATAAGTTATACAAGAATGCCATGCAATAGCCTTCTGCTACTAATGTCAGAGGCATAAGAATAGTTTTTGAGCTCTAAAGTTACTGATTTTGAAACTTAGAAACAGAAGTACATTTAAATATGGCTATATAAAATTAGAAAATGTGCTGGTTAAAGAGAAAAGAGGAGAATGGGGAAGTCAAACTGAAAATGCTTTGAGTCACTGCCAAACCCTCAGGCAACAACACAAGAAGCACCACCTGGAGAGGTGTATTGATCTTCGTCATGTTACAGAACTACAGAACAATCCAGGTTGCTGAGTGAATAGCCACACTCAATTTACTGTGGTTTATGTCACACTTGAATAATGCTTAAAGATTAAAATTTATTAAGATTACTGGGAATTGAGTTCCTTTCTAAGCTGGGTCAGAGTTGAGAAAGGATGTCTCAAACAGCAAGGCTACATTGACTGTCATACCTGGGTGGATTCTGAAAAAACTACTGACAGAAGGTAGTGAACCATAGTGACAACTGTGAGCTGTATATCCCCAAAGGTTTGTAAGTGTAAGAATAGACAAACTAAAGTAGTGACAGAGAATGAAACAATATACCATAAGTCTACATTAAAAAGTCTCTGCGTGTTTGGAAAGGGGCTTATGTTTTGAGGAGAGGTGGCCCTATAAGCATTCCCAAGCTAAAAGAGAGACAATGAACAGAAAATGAAAAATTGAGTTGCTAACGTGACTCAGTGGCCAGTGCTCCTGCCGCATGGGAACGGCCTTCTATTTTCCAAAACAACCACTTTATGTTGTTCTTGTGGACCAAACGTGGTCTCCCTGTTTGCCTGAGCTTTCCTCTCTGAGTACAGTACTCCAGTTTTACATCTACATCTGCATAATTTTGATTTTAGACAATTATGCGTTCGCATGAAAGGGACTCTGCCACACATTGGTTTCACATTCAGGGCTATTTCTGGCGTTTTTCCTAGTGCTATCTAGGAATCATTCAGCTGTTTACAGTGCTAAAATGGATTAAATAGATATAAGAATTTTATTTTACCTGTTAGCAAATAAACTAGGCTAGATGGACTAAAATGTTCTTCCCAACTGTAATTCTTATATTTTTAACAACAATTGCAGTATAGCCTACAGACAAGCTACCTATTTATTTTTAAAACTGGAGGTAATTATGAAAGTGGATCTGTTAGCAATAATGCATCCATAGTAAAAAGAAACAAAAGTGAAGAAATCAGGGTCCTATGAGCACACCCACCTACAGTTAGGCAAATAAACAGGATATGCATATTTCATATCTAAGATATTTTGTTCTGAATTCAGGGCTTATATTTGAAGTTTATTCGTCCTTGATCTTTTTATAGTCCTAAAACCACCCAGGATCATTATAACTGTCTATCTATTTTATAACGAGAAATTTGCCTGATGGGAACCATTTAAAAGGTTTACTGGCTGAAGTTGCAATGTTATAAAATATTCCAAACAATGTAGTTAGTGATTGATTTTTAATTGCATATGATTATGCAGTTAACATTGAACAATATGATAATTATATGCATGATGCTCTATCACTATTAAGAAAATTACATACATGATGAAAAAAAATATTCATATCAGTGCTCCTCTAGCTTCCAAGATGGTGAAAGAAACCAAGTGATGGTGTCAATATACTTCCTGCTGCTTTCAACTAAAATAACATGATAATGTAGCAAATGCTTAGAATAAAAAACAAAGCCTGTGGATGTCCAGGTTGACTTATTATCTTATTATTGTAAATAAGCTGACCTGACTCCAAAGGCAGTATTTATTTGAACAGCCTAACATAATTAAAAGTGATATTTTTTGTTTTGTTGCATAATAGTTTAGCTAATTGGCTTCTCAAAGCTGATCCTGTGTGTCTAAGTGAGTGAGTGTGTGTGTCAGCACCCTAGTGTCCTGAACGGGTTGATTGCTGCTTTGCATACACTGTGGCCAGGATATTAATTACCTATTAATAATTCTGCATTGGAGAAGTGGGTTTGAAATTGGAAGAAAGACAATTTAGTCACTTAGATAACCACTTTATTATAGTATGAGGTTTTTTGTTTGTTTCTGGGAATCCGTTTAATAGCCAACTTAGAACAATGCTCATATAGCATTAATTTAATTAATATAATACGTACAGTAAACAAAGGAATAAAAATGGATAAGAAAGTGACTGGTTGAATTAAGTCTATGCAAATTATATTAAGATTTTAAATTAAATATTTAAACTGTTTAAATAAAAAAATAATGTAATCCGATATTTTAATCAATGTATAATAAACATAGCAAAATGAAATTAGTATGGCTTTAGGGAAGTTGGCAGCTTAATCAGATTGGAATGATGCAGCCTATTCTCTTTTATGAAATGTTCCAAATGATTGTTTTATGAACTTCTTTAAAATTATGGAAGATTACTTAAACACTGTGGTTTGGATGACTTCAAATTAGATACCTTCAATACTTCTACTTAAAAAGGAGGAAAATTACAAGTAGTCAAATGCTTGATTGTAATGACTTTCTCCATTATAAATAGAATGTCTAGATATTTACTTTCCTGATAGGGATCTGGGGGTAAATGTGTCTCTCCTTTGAAAATTAATTTTACTAGTCAGTCTTAATTTTGTAAAAATGGCTTCATATAAAACACTGTTAAAATAGATTGGGTTTTGATTTCATTGTTTTATACTCTTAGGAATTAATTTACCGTATATACTCACGTATTTGTCAGGCCTTGATACCCGAAAAATCAATAATAAAATCAAACCCTGACTTATATGCACGTTGAAAATGTGACATTTATTTATTTTTTTTTTACATCTTCTTGCCTCCTCCGATCTCACATCAGTTTCTCAACCACATCAAATTTTGTTGCAGCAGTGCAGTTACCAATTTCTTTCGTTACTTCAACAATGTTTAATTTAAAACCAGCTTCATATTTTCTTTTGATCGAACTTATCCACAAGTATATACAGTACATTTGTTTTTTGTTGCACTCACCTCCATTTAGCATTATTTATTTTTTTTTTTATTGCTGCTGTCACAAGTTTGATACATGCATCAGCAAGTGATCCATCAGCAACTATTTTAGAATGTTGATATTTTTGGAATCTTTAATAAAAATTCTAACTTTTTAAGAATATTTAATTAAGGATAGGTGGTTAGGAATCTTTTAGCTTTTTTCTGACCTTCAATTCTTAACATTTATGGCTTTGTCATTTTTATTTGTCTTCCTGGTCTAGACATTAGTCTGAATAATGACAATTTTCTTATTTTTCTCCTTTTGGGTGATCAATTTCACCATGCATTAATTTTTATTGCTTTCTGGTTATAGCATAAACTTCTTTAAAACTGGACCGTTACTTAGGAGAAAATTTGAAAAGTTTGATTTAATATTGACTGAGCTGAAGAATCTTAGAACGAAGATCAGTGGGACTCATCTGTAGTATTTAATTTCAATGAGATTGCTACCTTGACTCAACATATTAGTAGTTTGAGGTGAAAAATGAAACATTTCTCTCTAGGTTTAATAAAAAAAATAAAATGAGGATTCTGTGGCACATAACCAACATGTAAAAGAGGATTGCTGCTTCTATTCTGGAGACTCGAATCATTGGTGTGTAGCCTGCCTGAAGTTGCAAGCCAAGGACAACACCTGTCAATTTTAAGTGTTGGGTGGCCAAACATCATAATTCAATTTTGGGAAACAACTGTTTACAAATTTCAGTTAAGATTGGTTTACTGAACAGCAGCTAAAAATGCATCAGATTTTGAATTGAAAAGACAATTAATAGAACTGAAATTCTCCTTAAACACAAACGTATCTGTGTACAGTAATCCGATTAGTTCAGGGTTATGAGAGCATGTGACCTTTTCCATTTTTTTATAGACTAGCATACCACGCTTAAAAAACATTGTTTTGCATTTAAATTCTTTTCATTTTGGGTTACCTTTGGTTAAAGATGCAAAGATTAAGTATTAATTGGGCATTTGGAGAATTGGAAGGCTAGGATTCTTAGTGTTTTAAAAAAACATCTTAGTAAACTAGTCTTGTTTAGTTCTTCATTCAAAAGAATGTCGGACCCTACATGCCATGAATTGATTATCAGAAAATAAATACAATTATAATTTAAAATGACTACCTCATTAATCTCCTTATTATTAAATCAAGTCATAGATTCTACACTTTTTACTAAATCAGATATAAAGCGTGCTAAACACAAATTCAGATGAAAAAACGAGGGGACAAATGGAAGACACCATTTCAATCTCCTAAAGGTCATTATGAATTCCTCCTAATGCCATTTGGATTGGTAAATTCATTAATGACATTATTGTGAATGTCATGGGTACACTTGTACTGGTTTATATTGATAATATTCTAATTTTCTTTCACCAGCATGTTAGAAATGTTTGAGACTTTTTTTTTTAAATTACAGATAAAATTATTTATTTGTTAAACTAGAGAGGTATGACTTCAATCAGACCTCTGTGTTCTTCTTAGGGTATAAAACTTTGCAGTCACGACTGAGAATGAATACATTCAAAGCTGCATCCATTTTTAATTGGACAGCATAAGAAAATGTTAATGTTCAGCTTTTTATTGGGTTTGGTGCTTTACTGGTAATTTTATCCATCACCACACTAACCAAAAAGACAAAATTTGAAAATGGATGAGTTATTGTTAGCATAAATTTAATATGTCACTGTGCTCTATGCAAGTATATCTTATAAAACCTGATTTTTCCTCACAGGCGTACACATAGTCAGATTAAGGACAGAATCTGACACAAATTGACTAGGACAAACTAGTCAGAGTGTAAGATGCTGTAACTGTATGCTATATCTGTCTGTTAAGTCAGAATTGTGTCCTTATTTGGAATTGCATGTTCGTCTGAGGGAGTCCCGGCTGTGGCGAAACAGTATAAAGCTTTGCAACTCTGCCCGGCACACCTTTGAAGCCAACGAACGGATGGAAGACGTTGCCACCTGTTCCTGTGAATGCCTTCCACATCTGCATTAACAACGCTGACAGACTTCACTCCTTGGGCCCTCACTCCAGGACTGGTCCTTGTCACTGGCTTCATTCATTTTTGTACTAACTGCAGTGTAAGCTGACATTAAACAAAGCTATTTCTCCTACATGATTTCTTACCACCGTATCACTAGGAAGGGGTATCGTCTTTTATGTTATATCCATTTAGATTCGGGTTAGGTAGCATGCCTCAATCACAAAAAAGTTATTTCCAGGGTGCAGCGCCCCCTAGTGAACATAGTTATATTTATAAGAATCTACTTGATAAGTAAAATAGATAACCTAGTCATTCTTTCTCTCACACTTAGTCTCCCCAATATCCAACTTTGTGTGTTTTTTTTATTCATGTAACACAATAGTTTAAGCACCCAAATTAACAAGCATTAGAGCAAACATTTTTATAAGATATACATTCTTCTCAATAGTAATGTACACGAACACAGCATTTATGTAGCACATATTTTTCTATAGTGTAAAATTATTTCTAAAAATCAGCATACTGAAATATCATCAGACATTTATACATTATTATATTATGTACATTTTTATACTTGTTGTTTGGGGCTTTCTGAAAATTGCAATATGTAATATGTTAGTCATTTGATGTCAATTATTGGAATAACCTTCGTTTACAGCAGAGTATGCACAACTATTTAATCAGGCAGTTCTTTTTCCAGACTCATTATTGCCTAGTTTGGAGTAGTACAAAAGCAAAAAAAATTAATGATTGTGCTTTTTTTGTTAAAATGATTTGCTACTTTATATTTAAAGTAAAGCTTTTTAATATTTAGTTTATAAATACCCATTATTTAACAAAATAACAGTACATTTATGAAATCTTAAAATTTCAAAATGATTAGGAGAAAAAATAAGCAGAAAAAACTGCAGTCTAAATTGTGGTAGGTTTGGTGGGCTGGGGGTCTGTACGTCTTTGAATAGGGTGCTTCAAAAGTACATACTGCATGGATACCAGTCAGAGAGAGGTGGAGACCATGAAAGTTAAGGTTTAATTTTATGTAAAAAAATAAACAAATTAAAATTACAAACAAAAATTAAAATTACAAACACAGCAGGTCTTTTTGCCAGCTTCAGAAACATTAGTCATACCTCCAATAACTTTACCTGTCATTCAGTGGAGCAGACATAGTGTCAACTCGGTAATTATGTGATGTTTGCATTGCTTCATTGCCAAAAGAATGTTCCTAACCAGAAATGATTTGTCAACAATAGCATTCTGCCAGGTTTATACATTTTAGTGAATCTGTCTCTATCAGTGCATCACATAACAATTTTTATTTTCCAAAAGCATTTCTCACCACCGTACGAAGTAACTGGTAACAAACACCTTACAAGTAAGATGAACAGTTTTTCAGTCGTGACCTGCAGCCCTTAAGACAATTCAAGTTGTCATTTTGTTAACCGGTAAACTTCAACCCCAGCCTTCTGAATTACTTACACTGAATGCAAAGAAAGTCAGCAGCTCGTCATGACATCAGCGCTCACAACTATCCTGGATTTTGCTTTCAGTGTGTTTAGCTGAGACATGGGCCCAGGAGCAAAAACAGAAAGTCCCTAACTAACTCTTCCGACCAACAAACCAGCATGCACACAGTGTAATGTGAAAATGTGTATGTAATAATATGCTGAACGTGATGCTTATTAGGCTGGTTATTAAAAAAACAAGAACAAGGACTTACCTTTTAACATGAATCCTCAAAAAAGGACATGTTTAGACTTGGAATGGACTATCCATGGTCTAGGCCAGTGGTTCCCAAACTTTGCTTAACTATGGCCTAGGCAATCCATGAGTAAAATTTCAGGTGTGGCTTCAGAGTTTACAGTTTGAATAAAGTCATCATCTTTATGTGCTGTGCTTCACTATCACTTGAACTGTAATCTACTGTATAATGCAGTCCCTGGCCATTTGTGAAGAACTGTCACCAACATGACAAATCGCTTTCTTCTTCACGTTTCTGTATTCCACCTGCCCTGCTGCCACAAATGTTGCATCAACAGCCGCTGTGCACTGGAGATGAGTAAAGCGTCGTTTACACTTACCACATGAAGCTGGTGTGCAGACCACGGTGAGCAAATGAAAGACATTTATACATGTTGCAGCCTGTTCTAATCTCAAATTATATTTAAAAAAAAAAAATCATGTTTTCTTTGAAAAGATCTGTCCAAATTTTTTTTTTTTTTTCAGAAATTTGGCAAGAGCTCATGAATTTAAATTTAAAGTAAGCACATTGGGCCTGTGCATAACTTTTTATATCCCACAGTGCATGAAGAACCATATTGCAAATTATTTTATAGTCAATGGGCAGCTGAGTGTTTAGTCTGATGGATGTTATGTTGAACAAATTATTGCATTTTATTATGGAATGTTTTTATTGCATTGTATTTTGTTATTATGTTTTCTTCTTTAAACAATGACATGCACATCTTTCTTTGTGCTTTATCATGCATTTGCATGTATTTTATTACACCTTCTTTCCTTGAGTTTTGATTTTGTCTGCTTTGTAATGTTCTTTGTAATTCTGGACTCTATGAAAGGTACTTAAACGAAATAAAGATTGTGCAATAAAAATTACAAATTGTGAATACCTTTTTTGCAAAGATGACGAGTACTTCTTGTCTGTTCATTGATGCTAAGAAAAGAGGAATCGCACTAATTGGACTGCAAAAAATTATTGATGTAAACTTTTAAAATATAATATTTTGCAAATCTGTAACACTCCAAAAATGTTTTAGAGAAATCAGACTAGCTAGCATGAAATATAAAATAATTAAGCATAACATATGCATGTGGCATCATCTTGTGCCAACTACTGAAGTTGTCCAGGCAACAAAATCCTGGCTTTTCAACGCAAATAGAAAACATGCTTTTGCATTCCTTTTCAATCTGTTTCTCACAGAACATTTTGCACCTCATCTGAGCCCATGGATTACCATGCGTGGGCATAATTGTTACAAAACAAAGGGGTAAGCTACTTGAAACAAGTGGTCTACTTGACACAGAAGGCTGTTTCAGTGTTGACTACACATGAATTCAAATTATTATTATTTCATTACAAAATAACATAACAGAGACACTTTACCGTTTCAGGCAGGAAGATGGCATGCCATCAACTGCTTAAATTCAACAAAGAAACATGATCATAAGGAAATTCAAAAATAAACAGAGACCATTCAATTTGTTTACATCATTTGGTCAGCAGTTTGCCAAATTGTGACATTTTCTTATTTAATTACTTTGTTAATTAAATATACCCCTACCCTCTCTGGAAAGAAAAAAGGTGATTTATTTTCTGCATACTATATTGACGCTACATACTGTATATAAATACAGGGTGGGCAAAAGTAGGTTTACAGTTGCTTGTATAGAAAAAGACATGCAGGTTATGATAGCTTTATTAACTTTATTAACTCAAAGGAATGTCACAATGGTACAGTGCACTTAGGTATAATCTCATAAGTGTTCAAATTGCTCACCTCACATACTCAAAACTGTAAACTTACTTTTGCCTACCCCACTATATTGTCTCGCATGCACATCAAAGGATCTGCTAATGGGCTCGATCAGCCTTCTGGGGCAAGAAGGGGTACTGTTGCTTATATTCTCTTCTCCTTACTTCCCTGCAGCTTTGAGAAACTACCCAGTAATAGCCTGTTCCTCTTATGGTTTGTGCGATATAAGAAACCCGGCTGCCTAGAAGGAGGCGTCTTTTGCAAACAGGGCGACCCACCGGACAGAGCTCCAGTAATCGACCCTTAATTTTATGGCAAAGAACCGAATACATCTGTTATTATTTGCCCAAAGGGCTTCTTTTACAGATGTGAAGAGGCGTGTTTTTTGTTGGGCGTCATTTAATTAAATGGGGTAACCCAGTTGGTGTCCCAACTATTTCATCTTTCCGTGAGCTGTCATTTCTGTGCCTGGCCACTATATATATATATATAGAAGGACCAGGGGAGAGAGTATTTCCAGGACAGTTTCTCCCTCAGGCCACCAGAGGGCAGCCCCCTTAGCTTCCAGCAATGCCACGGTTCATGAGCATGGGAGCTCAACACTGTTAGGGCCCGTGGCCACTGCCAGGGGGTGCATGAATATTTCCAGAGCCTCATTTGGCCACACTTTCACCACACCCAGAAGTGTGGCTGGAAGAAGCTCGTTGGGTACCAGGAGTCATTTTGGGTGCCCTAATAACGGGAGGCAGTTACCGCCATTAATTGGCCATAGTTGGGAGGGAGAGGACAAAGCCTGAAGAGGCTTTATAAGTATCTATCTGTCTATATATATATATATATATATATATCTATACTAATAAAAGGCAAAGCCCTCACTCACTCGCTCACTCACTGACTCATCACTAATTCTCCAACTTCCCGTGTAGGTAGAAGGCTGAAATTTGGCAGGCTCATTCCTTACTGCTTACTTACAAAAGTTAAGCAGGTTTCATTTCGAAATTCTACACGTAACGGTCGATAACGGTCAACAACGTCCGCCATGTTGAACTTTCTTATTTATGGCCCAATCTTCATGAAATTTGGTAGGTGGCTTCCCTGCGCTAAACAAAACCAATGTACGTACTTATTTCGGTGGTATGACGCCACTGTCAGCCGCCATATTGAACTTTCCAACGTCAATAATTCTCCAACTTGCCGTGTAGGTAGAAGGCTGAAATTTGGCAGGCTCATTCCTTACAGCTTACTTACAAAAGTTAAGCAGGTTTCATTTTGAAATTCTACGCGTAACGGTCATAACGGTTGACAACGTCCGCCATGTTGAACTTTCTTATTTATGGCCCCATCTTCACAAAATTTGGTAGGTGGCTTCCCTGCGCTAACCAAAACCGATGTACGTACTTATTTCAGTGGTATGATGCCACTATCGGCCGCCATATTGAAGTTTCCAATTTCACTAATTCTCCAACTTCCTGTGTAGGTAGAAGGCTGAAATTTTGTACTTATTTCGGTGGTATGATGCCACTGTCGGCCGCCATATTGAACTTTTCAACGGTCTTTGTTACTTATGGGCCCATCTTCAAGAAATTTAGTATGCGGGTTCCCAACGCTAACTGAATCCTACTTACGTTCATATATACGTCCATAGCTTGCAGCTCGGTCACCGTGTGAGGCGGCGTTGGCTCCCCAATCCCAACGCCTCCCACGTTGTTGGCTGCCTGCCTATATAAGGCCGTCTGTTGCTACAGTCTCTACATTCCCTTCCTTGCTTCGCCACGGGATTCCAGTCTCCCTGCTGATAACTACAGCATTTTTATTTAATCTATGGCTTCTCCGCTGTTTTATTGTTCATTTATTACGATTATAGTTATTGTTTAGGTATTTTAAACTTACTTTACATTGTTCTGGTACCCATTTCTTTTATCATTCCAACCGTACCCGCATTAACATGTCTATCGAGGTGATCACCATCGATCAAAGAACTGTCACTTACCGAGTGGTTTCCATGCCCAGAGATGACACCTGCCTTTTCCATTCTCTTTGTTACATATTGCACGGCCATATCAGGCTCACTCTTGATATCCGGAGGAACATTGTGTCTTATGTATTGAATGACTGGGACAGGTTCAAGGTGTGGACTGATGATGGTACAGGAGATAATTATACTACACAGGAGCACTATAAGAGTGAAATGCCTAAGCCCTTCACCTATGCATCTGCATGTGAGTTGATGGCTGCCGCTGAATTGTTCGGTTGTCGCTTTCAAGTGTACCGAAATGGACATATATTTTACACCTTTCGACAACCGCCAATGCCTCTTAAACATCTTAGATTGACAGGTGACGATTTCAGTAGTGGACACTTTGATGTTTATGAATGTTTAAACTCTCAAAAGCTGGATGTGAAGTTATTGATGAAACTGGTTGTATACTTACAACGCTTGACAGATGCCAAATGTCTTCTTCAACACAAGTCCTACAAATACTGTCGTAATTGAAACAAACCATGAAACTCAAACCGATTATGACAGCAGCAATCCAAGCTGTGAGATTTGAAACAAGATTACTGTTCACATGGCCAACTGTACGTTGCATGCTCAAGAGTAAGCTCAGCGCACAGCTTGGTCATATTACAACCGGAGGGCCGAACTCACAATGTGGTATACAAAGAGATCCTTAACAAATAACTATTGGTATATTTTTCCTCAGTTTAAAAAGGTTTAATTTTCTTCTTAATAAAAATTTTAAGGCAGTACTTCGCCGCTGCGAAGCGCGGGTATTTTGCTAGTATGTGTATATACTGTATATAGATATGTATATATATATATAAATATGTATATATATACTGTATATATATAGATATGTATATATATATGTGTATATATGTATATATATATATATATATATATATATATGACAGCAACACTCATAACAGTGACAAAACAATTACATTGACAATCATGTTACGTTATTTTTCCGTTTCCTTTTCTTTTTCATTACTTCTTTAACACCCTACTTCTCCAATGCAAAGTGCGGGTATTTTGCTATATATGTATATGTGTATATGTATATATGTATATATGTACTGTATATATATATATATATATATGCATATATATATGTGTGTGTGTGTGTGTATATGTTTATATGTGTGTGTGTGTGTATATATATATATATATATATATATATATATATATATATATATATATTGTGGGTACAGCCCGGACACAGACAGGTAGACATGTTCTTTCTCCACACACGTGTTTATTTACACCACTATAATACAAATAAAGTGCACAACCCAGTGCCGCAGCACCAATCACCCCTTAAAGTCCTGGCCGCACAACAATGCCTTGCTCAGTCCTTCTGACCGCCTCCACTCCTCTCCTCCGAGCTCCATCCTCTTCCACCTGACTCTTGCTCTTGACTGGAGGGAGGCGGTCCCTTTTATCCGCACCTGGATGAGCTCCAGTTGCTCCCCGACAATCTTCCGCTGACACGTCCCAGAGTGGCGGAAGTGCCGGCTGTTCTCCTGGAAGCTCTCCGGGTGTCCCTGCTTCTCTTCCCCCCAGCACTTCCTGGTGTGGCGGAAGTACTGGGGTCCAGGGTTCCCAAGGCATTGGGGTGCCTCCTGGCGGTGACCACGGGCCCCTACAGGGTGGGGCTTCCATGCCCTGCACCCGTGGCCCCCAAAGCAACCAGGAAGGCGGCCCCCACGTGATCCCAGATGGGCGCATGCCCACTTCCGGTCCTCCAAGGCGTCCAGGCCGGGTCATGGCCCCAGGCATCCTCGACTATATATATATATATATATATATGCCAGCAACACTCATGACAATGACAAAACAATTACATTGTCAATCATGTTACGTTATTATTAAAATGTTTCCTTTTCTTTTTCATTACTTCTTTAACACACTACTTCTCCACTCGCGCGCGGTATTTTGCTAGTATATATATATATATATATATATATATATATATATATATATATATATATATATATATATATATATATATATATATATCTGAGAGGATGCCAGACTGGCAAAGCAGTACTAGAGGTATTAGGGGCAACAAACATGGACATAAGATAACTTGGATGCAGGACACATGCTGTCAATGGAAGGAACCACAATGACCAATGTGAGCACATATCCAGCAGGTGGAAGTGTACACTGTAGGGCAATATACAGAGATGCAAGCACAGGAAAGAGTGAGTTTCAGCCTTGGAGTAAGTGTGCAGTGCCTCCCCAGAATAGAGGCAGGTAGCCCACAAGATATTAGGCATTCCTGGCTGTTATAATAAGTTTGTTATAATATTAAGTTTAATGTCACTGTCTCTGTGCAGACATTTTAAATCTATTTTTCTTTTCTTTGTACATGCATAGTTGAGCCAGATTAAGTGCAAAGGGGCTCAGCATTTAGAATTGCTGGGCCAAGCATAGGACAAGATAGACAAAGACAGCTGGAGGAATGTGTAGTCTGCCTAAAGACAAGTGTATATATTTTGTCTTCTGTTAAAAGTCAGCACAAATTCTTCTTTCCTTGTTTGGAAATGGACTATTTGGCGACGTGGGGGCCTGCACGTGGAGAAAGCAGTATAAAAGACTTGGATAGCAGTCACACACTTTGCAACCTGACGGACGAATGGAAGACTACGTCATTCAGTCCTGAAAACCCTTCCTACGCCGTGACGATGACTGCATACTCTACACGCCAGGTCCCCACCCTTGGAATGAGTATTGTAACTCACTTCCCTCGTCTTATATGCAGCATAAGCCGATATTAAACAAAGCTAAGTTATTTTTCTCTTATGTGATTTTTCATCGCCATATCACTAAGGGAGGGATACCTCCTCTTTAATTTATAATTATTTAAATTCAGGTTAATTAAGACGGCGCAATTGAAAAGAACATATTTCCAAGGAGCTAGCGCCTCCTATCAGAAAACACTGGCTCTCTGATGAGAACATGATTAAAGGATTCTAGGAGCAGACTGGAAGAATTGCTCTGTTGCCAGAGAGCAGGACCACATAATCATACAAGAAGAATGCATGCTTGTCCTCTGTTAAACAAAACCAGAGCACTAAAGATATCTGTTTCTTTAAAGAAATATTGGGGCTTAGGGGTGTGGGGTGATCTGAGAAAAGGCCACAGGATTTTCTAGGGTGGCCCTGTCAGTTGGTCACTGAGCATGGTGTCAGGCAAAACATTGCATAATGGCACAAACTGCCAGAGAGCAAGTAGAGTCCAGAGCTTGTAGTGTGAGACAGGGAAAGAGAACTTGGGAAGTGGGGGAGTGAATTGTATTGGGTGCTTGCGGATTCACATTTTGTATAGTGGCATGTGGATTAGTCACCTTATTTGAAAAGCACACATTAAAATATGTGTGTAGGAAGCCCTAGTGAGGCAGCAGGGTTTAGTTTCCTTTCCATTACAATATTTTGTTACTTTGCATTCTCCTGTTGTTTATATTCAGCTTGTATTCATTTTTTTTACATTTAAGAGTCTGTCAGCCTGGGATTTTACTGCATTGTGGTGGGAAATATATCCATAAGTCATGGATTCTCCTTTTGAAAACCTAAGACTAAAATGCCATTAATTTTGAGATTACTTGTAAGAAAAGTCCAGCCATCACTAACAGCTACCAGTTCTCTTATTGATTATCATGTTTCGATAGTGTAATGGAGCAATATTGCTTGGTTTCTACTTGCTCTTGCTGCATCAGGTAGTTCTCAATTTTCTGGCAGAATAGTGGAGGTCGTATTCACTATTGCTTTACATTGTGTTCCATACAGTTTCCTGTCTAATCCTGACAAGATTGTTGTCGCCTCTTGTTGAAGATCACTCCCTCCACTCCTTGCAGAATAATAATATGACCTGGATGGTTTGGACAAATTTGTATACACCACACATAATGTTTAGTATTCTGGATAGAAGAAGTTTAATTTTAGACTCAGCAGAACCTTAAGTAGATTCTTTCAACTTATGCAGGCTGGAACATAAAACTATTAACATCTTATGTGACCAGTCACACCCTATCCAGCCTACCAGATTTCATGCGTGATCTTAACATCTTGATCTTAAGTGTCTTCCACACTTATCTGATGAATGTTTGCATTGGATTGTTTGCTTGTGGACTGGTGGGGCATACTGATTAATGTGTATTGTTTTATTTATAGGAAACTAATCCAATTTCATACAACTGACAGTAAATTAGCAATAAAATAACTATACAGTAAAACCTTGGATTGCGAGTAACTTGGTCTGCAAGTGTTTTGCAAGACAAGCTCAAATTTTTAATAAATTTTAACTTGATAAAAGAGCAAGGTCTTGCAATGCAAGTGGTACGTATATGCTTTGTCTGCCGAGTGTCACGTATGGATTGTGGGTAATAATCTCCTATGCCCGTTCTCAGTCACTGTGCCTCACTCATTTAGTCTACATCTTTATGAGCGTATACTGTTTACTATAGCATGGTGACCACGTGTGTGTGCTGTAATGTACGAGTCCCTGTCGTGTACCCCAAAACATGAAGCTGAGTCTCAGTACTTCAGCAAAGCCAGCTTTATTCAGTGTGAAACAGGAACAGCACGGTTATTTATTGTAGAGGGATCTACCATTCTCCTATATACAGACACAGCAATCAGGCAGGGTCGTGACCAAGTTAGTGACTAAGTAATACTCTGCTCTTGCATTTATAATGTTCTTTGCATCACCCATTGACGTCAGGCGCTTATAGCTTGACCACGATCTTTTGTGATTCACTTTTAGGGAGAACTGCGCTGGGAGCCTACGGTTGCTTCGCAACACTCTTCTGCGTGATGTCCCATTAAGGGGTGCATAAAGCATTTTTTTATTTTGTGTCCAAGTGTAGTGACTCTTCAGGCAAAAGCAACTGTCATTGGATGGGTTTCCTTGTTAAAGTCGCAAAAAAAGAAAAAGATTCCAGTGAGACAATAGATAGCAGTGATTCCGTTCATTAGAGTGAAAGTCATCCTACACAATAACTCTCCTCCTCTTCCTTCTCTCTCTCCTCTCCCTCACACTAGCCACGATTCTTTTCAAAGGTAAAGTGCAGGTTAATTTGTTTTATGTATTTTTACTTTATATTTCGTATTAATCATTTTTATATAAATATTTGAGGGTTGTGAAACAAAATATCTGAGTTTCCATTATTTCTTATGGGGAAATTTGCTTTGATATACGAGTGCTTTGGATTACAAGCACGTTTCCGGAACGAATTATGCTCGCAAACCGAGGTTCCACTGTATTCTTTTTTCCTCCTCCTGCATCCTTTTTTTGATATTTTGTAACTGTATTGTGCAAGATTTGTTACAACCTGGTCTTCTTGTTTGCTGTGTTCCCTAGAAGGCATCACCTTTAGGCATCTGTGACTCATTCAGAATGACAGCAGATCTTGTAACTTTCCTCAAAAAAGGTGCCTTGTTGCCCAGAAAGCAAGTTTAGAGGGATATCCAGATCTAGACAGCATGTCAAAATTTTACTGTTTTTTCTTCTTTTTTCCAATGGACTTCATCAAGCTAAGGGGAATTTTATGATCAGATCATTGACATGCTTGTCTTAACTTTGAGGCTTTCTTTTGAAGTATTTAACATACTGTGGAACATTATAGGATACAACTTAAACAGGTTATGAACAAATCTGTCATATACAGTATGGTCAGCCCATCAAGATATTTGGCACCCTGTTGAGGTACAATATTATATTTGAGCAAAATTTAAGCTGGTAAAAAAGGGATGGATACTTTTTTGAATAAGATGATTTATTTGTTTCATTTTGTGCAAGCTTGTGAACTTCTTTATGTGATTTAACAAAATATGTGCAGTCTTTTGAAGATCACTGATGAAATCACATTCTATTTCAAATTTTAAAATATGACACAACACAATAGGAAACAAATATTGGTACCTGAATACTTTTTTCTAAATCAGGGATGATTAAAGCTCCTTTTGATACTAAACTAACAAGTGATAGCCACATTAACCACATTGAAGAAGAGTACCTGTAGTTCCTTAAAGGTATTTTCACACTCAGCCTCTTTGTTTTGTTTCAAATGAGAAGATGATTAGTTATTTTGTTTCAGTCTCCAGTTGATTTGGTTGCATTGTACACAATTTTCCAACAAACCAGATTGTAACAATAAATACCCTGTAGGCATTTCATGGACATCTTTAGTGCTGCAGAAAAATGTTTTCATGTAGCAACAACGAAAGCTGTGTTTGTGCACTGTATCTTGGTATCTCCTTAACTAAATACAGCTCTGTGAGCAGAATGTATATTATCTGATAACTGCTTTGCCTGGTACAGTAAGGACACGTATCATTGAGGTGAATCTGCACAAGATGGCAAGCTGGGGGCACACCGTGATGTGCTTCAATTTCATTATAATGGATGCATTTAATTTCACTGTATGATGATCTGTATTTACACTCTGGTAGTCTGCTCTAAGAATGTAACCTCACTTTAGTTTATCCTTAATCACATCTCTACTTTCTCCAGGCCTGTAAATATTTGTTAATAATGTTCATTTGGAATGTTTGATTAACATTTACTACATAGCATCAGACCTAATGTGCCTTCAGTGTGCATTTGTTTTTCCAAATTTACTGACACAATACTTCAACTCCACTCTCTTTTCTTCAAAGACTAATACACTTACTGGCTGAATCTAAAGAACACTTCTATAAAATAATGCAAAAATTGTATTCTTTTGCATAGACTATAGAAATAAGTTGTGCTGAGTAACTTATAAGGTATATGGTTAGGCATCTTGTGGCTTAAGTTAAAAAATATGATGTGCTGAAATGGTTGTGGCTTTAAAAACCTGGGATTATATGGATGTTTAAAACCTTTCAAGTTTTTTATTAAATACTAGCCAACCCGCGGCGTACCATATGCCACATAATTAGGCCGATTTTTTAATGATTTTTAAACACAGGGAGAAAATTAACATTTGAAAAATTGGTAATGTAATAAATCAGCAAGAAAAGCAACATTGTAACAATGCGCAGAATGAACCAACACACAATCGTCCGTGACTGAAAACTGGCGGAACGCCATCGTGCCTTGTCCTGCCAGACAGAGGGTTGTGAGTGCACTGCGCTCAGGCGCTTGTGGAACGGCAGGAGAGGAGAAGGATGTCAACTCGGCTCCCTCCGTCATGCTAGTCTGCTGATATGTCGTTCAGTATGCACTGCCCATCTCTAACTCGTCACTTGAGTCGTTGTCGTCTTTACACAGTCCACATGCACATGTGACTCATGTAGACGTTTCATTGCTCTGAGCGGTTTTGGCTGCTTTTCTATATATAATCCACCAAGACACCCGACCACGGTAGTAGCGAGGTGGGAGGGGGGTGTGCACAAAGGGTAGGGACGCAACCAGTGGGAGCATATGAGTCGCACTTAGTGGGAATTCCACAGTTTGCAGCCCGAATGGGGTTCAACGGCTTACCCACGCCTCTCTGCGCCGGGTAGACACACGCTCAATCTCATGCATAATTATTAATTGAATGCTAAACACTTCTGGAAAGACCCGGTTGTCTAAAACGGGTTGGTGTGAGAATACAACAGTAAGTGAATGAAAAGATGGAACTCTGGAGAGAGCAAAATACAACACAATAGTGAAGCCGCGGCATAACAAATGCCGCATAATTATTTATTGATGGTTGAACACTTCTGGAAAGACACAGTTGTCTAAAAAGGGAGGGTTTGAGGATACAACAGAAAGTGAATGAAAAGATGGAACTCTGGAGAGAGCAACATATAATTGTCTGTGAGTGAAGAAGACGCATGTTTGTTGCGGGTGCGAATTGCTGTATGTAGCGTGTAAAACAGGTTGCTATGGTGCACGCAGTCGTGCGTCGTAACCGAAAACTCGGTTTTTAAAGACTGCTTACTTCATTGTGTTTTAACCTGAGTTGGAAAGAATTGTTTTAAGGATCCAATTGAATACCCCTCGCAAACCGTTTTACACACTGCATATGGCGATTCACCTCCGCGATAGTGATGGGTCGTTCTTGAACGATTCGTTCATTTTGAACAAATCTTTAATGTGACTCGGGAAGAACGAGTCGTCTCGTGGGAGTGATTCGTTCAGTTGCACATTTGTGCAACTTCCTATAGTTTCTGTATTGGAATAAGCTTAACCAACTCAGTCTGAGCCGGAAAGAGAATTGATTAGTTCATTCCTCGAGTCTTTCGAGTCGTTCATTCTTTTGTCACTTACCAGCTCAGTACCTCAGTCAAATACCAACGTAAAATTCCATTTGTAGTATGTTGGATCATATTTAGAAATTATCATAAAATTATCAAAAATATCTAAAACGCATTTTCATATAAATAAAAAAGGTCTTTCAATTTCTGTCACTATGATTTTGTTACTGTTTCTTGAGGATCTGTGGTGTGTTGTTTTATAAATAAATAATCCTGTTACAAATAATTTATTGATTAATTATTGTGATTAACATTTGTGTAAGCAGTAGATGTGTTAGGGGGTTAACAGGCAACATTTTAATTATATTTTGCTAAAATGAATGAAATGACTCGAAAAAAGATTTGTTCATTTTGCTGAACGAGACTCAAAGGTACGAGTCGGTAAAATGATCCGAATTTCCCATCACTACTCCGCAAGAAACATGCCTCTATGAACAGTCAATGTGGCTCAGAGGTGCCAGGAGTTGGTGGGCGTGGCTCCTTCCTGCGTGCGCCACAGGTGTCTTGCTTGTCGGCGGCTCAGTGAATCCACGCCCCTTCTGGCATGCTTTCCATGGTTGTCTTGCCTTAGTGAATTATATATATAGATTCTTGTGGCAAATGGCAGTAATACAAAGTTGAAAATCAATAGAGTGGCCAGAATTATTGTTGACTTGCATAAGTTTTTCATACAGAGATTTTTTTTTTTTAACAAATTGTAAAGGTCATAAACTGCTGTTCTTTTTCCAGGTTTCTGTGGTGGTGATCCTCACCACCTGATCAAAGCACTATGCAGTCCCTACATTGATGAAGGCCAGAGGTCCACATGACCATCATCGTCAAATTCTTCCACATGAAGCCTGAAAACCATGAGGACTGATCAGATCATTTATGTTAGGTAGAAAACCTAGTGGGGGCTGGGCGATCTCATGGCCTCGGAAACCCTGCAGATTTTGGGTTTTTTTTTTCTCTAGCCCACTGGAGTTTTTTTTTTTTGTTTTGGTTTTTCTGTCTTCTCTGGCCATCGGCCCTTACTTTATTATTTGTTAATTAGTATTGCCTAATTTTAGTTTTATATTTTTTCTCTTTTCTTTCTTCATCTTGTAAAGCACTTTGAGTTACATCATTTGTATGAAAACATGCCATATAAATAAATGTTGTCATTTTAAAGTAAGGTTGAAAAACATATTCTTATGTAAGTAAATTAAAGAAAAATATGTATTGTACCATTCATTCATTTTCAATAGTTAATTCTTCTAGTAACAGTTAACTACTACTTTTGAAATGTAGCATATTGCAAATGTTAATAAGTAATCCACCTATGGTTATGGTTATGTTCCGGTTCAGCCACTGGCAACCGGACATACTAGACGTCGACACTAAATCTAATAACCTGTTCCAGAAAAGTCATCAAAGCTTTGACACATTTAAGGGAATTTATTGGCTCTTTCAAAATCATACCCAACCTCTTTGAAGAGCACACTGAAAGTCTGAAGCCCTTGGAGGAAGGAATGACTGATTTATGAAGGTTTGGTTATGGGGGGAAAAGAACAAAACAAATAGAATAACAGCACAAAAGTAACACAATAGCCCTTGAGAGCATTGCTCTGGCCAGTACACTTACTCAAATGCTGCACAGGAGATCTGGACAGTTGCCAAACATTTTTGTTGTTTCCTAGACATGCCAATCCTCACAGTTAAGATTTATAGTAATACCTAAATGCTAAAATAGTGAATTTATTTTTGTCTAATGTCAATCATAACATTACAGAAAGACACCATTCAGTTAGTTGAAAATACAGCAGCAATGAATTTTACCAGTTTTAGCATCATTACACTGGTTACCCATGTCATTTAGAATTGATTTCAAAATTCAACTAATGGTATATAAAGCTTTACATAATCTTGCTCCTTCGTAACCTTAGATTGTCTAATGGTGGTCTGCTTATGATTCCAAGAACCAAGCTTAAAAGAAGTGGTGAGGCTGCTTTTGCTGTTACTCGTCAAAAATCTGGAATACTTTACCAATATAGATACACCCAGCTAATACTGTGGAACATTTTCAGAAAATTCCTAAAATCCCAGTTTTTGAATTTTGTTTTATTCATAGCATCAGTTTAGCTCTACTATGAATAACTTAGATATGCAAAGAATTCTCTTTTTTCAGTTAATTTTCAATCATTATTATTCCTTACTCTGTTTTCTTTTCTTTGCATGGTGGTGTTCTACACTGCCACCACCTGATCAAAGTCCTGTGCAACCATCTTTGATGTTTGAATCAAAGCAGATACTCCAACCTGCCACAAGACCTATAATATCAAAACCTTTTAAGATAAAGCCTAAAAAAAATTCCTTATACAACCAGCTATATCCTAACTAAAGGGTCAGGAAACAATCCCAGCAAACACAGGGTGCAAGGCAGGAAACAAACCCAGGGCAGGGCGCCAGCCCTCAGCAGGGCAACAATAAAGAACTACTTAAGAATATTTATGTTAGGCACAAATACCGTGGAGGTGATGGGCGGTTTTTGGCCTAGAACCACTGCAGATTTGTTTTTTTGAAAATTTCTAAATTACTGACATATGTTTGGGCTTTACACCATCAAAGCAGTACATACAAAATAAAAAAAATATGTATGACTACATGTGGCTAAGCTGTCACCATCTCCAAAGACTGCTCCAACAAGTTAGATGCTGAAGTAAATTAGGTCAATAGAAATCCCTCATGTTTTAAGCAATTAATTTTAGAAAAGCAATCAATTAAACTGTATAAATGGATGCATGCAAAATGGAATAATCAACTTCAATAAATTCTAAGTGACATAAAAAAACGAATGCCTCATAATGCTTCTGAAATATTTGATTGTATGGCTTCTAACCTCAGCTGATAAATTAATTTCTGTTGCTGTCATTATATTATATTTTTATTGTTGTGTTGACAGAAAACCTTAAAATGGCTCACATTTGAATTACTGCCACCTAATAACAGCTCAAAACTGTGTAATGTAAGTGTAAGTAAACTATTATGTAGTCAATAAGTCTGAGTAAAATTAAACTTCCAACAAATTCTTATTTAGTGCTACAGAAATAAAAGGACCTCAGGCACAGGATAGTGATAAATGGTGTTTATATAACCTGAGGTGCTGTAGCAGTGTAAAAGTAACTCCACTTTAGGCTTCTCTGTGGGCTTTTTCTTTTCTTTTCTTTTTTTTATTGAATTTATTAAAAGCAAGTAACATTCCATACAATAAAGTCAAATTTAGAAAAGTAAATTCAATTCAGCCCCCGCCCATGAGAAAGAGAGGATGGCCAACAGATAGAGTAAGACTTTAAGGGTAGAAAAGCAAAAATCCGTTTCCTCAATATAAATGCTTATTCTGAAATGTTACTGAGTTTTGAACAGATCCTCTAAGCAAGAATTTGAACATCAGTTACCATTAACTTAAAAGAAGTGAGCTAGGATTATTCTAGTTGAGCAAGATAAGTCTATGTGCCAATAGTGTAGTAAAGGCAATTACAGTTTGTTTGTCCTTCTCTACTTTAAGCCTATCTGGTAGTACACCAAACACAGCTGTTAATGGATTAGGAGGGATTGTAACTCCAAGGCGGTCTGATAGGCCTTTAAATATTTAGGTCCAGAATGATGTTCATTTGGTGCACACCCAAAACAAGTGGCCTAGAGAGTTTGGAGCTCGATTGCAATATTTGCAGGTTGGATCTTGCTCTGGAAACATTTTGGACAATTTTAAAAGAGACAGATGCGCTCAATAAAAGATTTAAAGTTGAATAATTGTATGCTTTGTGCATATGGAGCTACAGTGAATTCTGGGCATGGCTGCCTTCCACATCTTTTCTAAAATTTTAAGTAAGAGATCCTTTTCCCACTGTACTCTGGGATCTTTGAAAGGAAAGGACTTTAAAATGTTTTAATATACCATATTTACTCGTGTACCACATGCCCTTATGTAATACGCGCACCATAATTTTTACAACGAAAATCGCAAATATCATTTTGCCCCGTGTACGACGCACATTGTGATTGTATAGGAAGCGTTTAGAGAGAGAGAGAGCACGATCGTGAGAGAGCGCAAGCAGACGAGAGGCAAAGAGAGTGGGAGTGTGCGAGCAGGCAAGCGAGAGAGAGAACATGAATGCGTGAGTAAGCGAGCGAGAGAGAGAGTGTGCGAGCAAGCGAGTGAGAGAGAGAGTGCGAGTGCGCATGTGAGCGAGAGAGAGCGCGAGTGAACGAGCAAGCAACAGAGACAGCGCGAGTGAGCGAGCAAAAAAGCAGAAGTAAACATTACAAAATTAAATTTCCTCGTGTATGACGTGCACCTGATTTTCTAATGCTAATTTTCGGGAAAAAATGTGTGTGTGGTACACACGTAATTACAGTATTATGGAAATGTTGTCTGAGTCTTCAAGACTGATCAATATTTCTTCTGGAATACAAATACGTGGGAGGTGAGGAAAATTGGGCAGATTTCATTTAGTAATGTTTCTAATTTGGAAATAGTGGAAAAATTGTGTTGATGGGAAGCTAAATTTGGAGTGTAATTGTTCGTAGGATGCAAACACATTATCTATATACATATCTCTAAATGATTTAATCCTGTATGTTTTACAAACATTAAAAACTGTGTTAGTTTGAGAGGGTGGAAAAAGGTGGTTATCATGTAGAGGTGCCATAGATAAAAGCTTCTCTATCCTGAACTCGCACTATAACATGGCGTAAGCACAAAAGCTGAAATGTGCTTAAAAAAAAAAATCCAGATGTAGGAATCTGTGCGTACTCCAACTTCCACGTTCTTCCGCTACATAAATCCCGATCAGCGTGAAAACTAACGCTCGTGCACGCACTTTATGTAACGCCCGAACTCTTCCCAGAATTACGCCTCTTTGAATATGCAAATCAATATAAATTGCCCTTAAGCTCAGCCTTCTGTGAAAAGACAATGGGAAAAGCACGGGGGAAATATAAGAATTTCAGCGAATACCAAGTGGAGGCAAAGGAAAAACATACTATTTGTTCAAATAAACCGTGGTATAATAAACAAAAGGAAGTTGATCGAGTGACATAGCGTGTTGGAGAAACTTGAAAGCTCACGTTCACAAAATTGCACAGTGCCGGAAATAAAAAAGAAGTTACATATCAAAGTCGCCGTGAAAAGCCGAGTTGTAGCCCACTGTCTGAGTGTCATATGAAAGCTTATTAGGGTACAGAGAAAAAAAGGCACACAGTGGGGAAAAAGCAGGAAATGTCAACTTCAATCTCGACATTTCCACTTTAATCACGTAGTTTATTTTGTCATTAAAGTAGAACATCATAAACTTCATCTTAAAATTGTTTAATTAACCAGTTTCTCAAATCACATCGTAATTAAAGTAGCACGTTAAATGCTTTGTTTTGTATTTGATCTTCTATGTGCCTATGTGTGTGAATCACTACTTGCTTCTTAAACCGGCTCTCTTCCTCCAACTGGACACAGAATCCATTACATTCGTGATATTACAGCTCTCTGAATAACTAAAATACTGAGATGTATACGTGATATCATTTTCATGATGATAGGAGTTAAAGCACGTTATTCACTTTGATGATGTTTTTCACTTTGATGAAATAATTTATTGCAGCAGTACTCAGGGGCGGCTCTACGCTTGTGGTGGCACTGGGCAGAGGAAGAATCGGTGGCTCCTTCGCCCGCCAATGTCAGTAAAGTAGCTTATGCACGGTGGATGGTCTCGTCCGTTGCAGACACTGCATAGCCGCCTTGTGCACATGACACAAGCATTTAACTTTTGACGAAATTTGTCACTGCATTTTTAGCTGTGTTGTTATTTTCTCTTTCTGTGTTATATTCAATATATATTGGCGTAGCCGTCACTGCAGTCAGTGCTTTTTTTTCCCCAAGTAACCGATCGCCACACAATCAGCTCTGTAATAGAAGTTAAGCCATCTGTAAGCTTAGCGCCGATTCTTCAAAACGTTTAAGGAACATTGAAATATCTTCGTAGTACATGTTTAATTATTCTATCCTTAACGACACTCCCAGTGAAGAATATAGATTATTTAAATGAAGTTAAAGTTTTATCTGTATAATTTAATAAACATATTTTGCTGCATTTCACCTTAAAAATGATATCGTCATCATATGTAAATACGCGCTTTATAAAGTGGCTCAGGTTGTGCGATATTATAACTGTAGTGCAAGTTTACAGTGGGGTGATTGTACTTATAAGTACAAACAGTTCTACAAGGTGCAATTGATTGAGTGCATTTAAAGTTCTTGGGATGAAACTGTTTCTGAACTGCGAGGTCTGTACAGGAAAGGCTTTAAAACGTTTTGCAGTGGCTGAGACAGCATGTCCTTGAAGCTGTATACCGATAATTCTCTTTCCGATCAGCTGCTGCTGTGATTCACACTCAGATACAGTGATATAAATACTCCGAGTCGTGCAGTGAGAGTAATATGGAAAAAGATGATCCGCTGTGGCAAATCCTAACGGGAGGAGCTGAAAGAAGAAGAAGAAGAAGAAGAAGTGAGAGTAACAACACTAAAGCAGTTATGGTATTTGGAATACTATGGCTGTTCCCTGGACCATTATATTGTTACAAGTTAATTACAATCAGATGCGTTACATTAATAAACAATATGCGGTTAGTTTCAGTGTATTTATAAAGCCGCTTCAGGAAAATGATGAGTAACCACACAGGAACAGTAGCATTGCTTTGATGCTGGGTGCCGCCAGTCTGCAAAACCGAGTGGAGAACTTGCATACGACAAGGCATGAGGTACCGTGGAAAAGTGCGTGGCTTTACGCCAAGGTTTTATACATCGCGATTTGAACGTGGAAAAGTTCTTACGCAACATTTCTGTGCGTACGCACCGTTTATACATGAGGCCCCAGGTTTGTATAGCTTGTATATTTGCTGTCCAGTAATAAAATTGAAAGCTAGGTAGAGCCATGATTGAGTATAACTTCTTAAAAAAATTATTCGATAATGTATATGGAGATGCTTTTAAATAGGAAGAGAAGCTTGGGAAGGATGGTCATCTTAACAATGTTAATTCTACCTGCTAATGTAAGATGGAGGGTGGACCATCTATTCACGTCTCATTTAATTTTTTTTTTTACTTGTGATATTTACCCCTAGATATTTAAACTGATCTTCTAAGATAAATGGTCCAGATATCTTTTGAAACTCAGCAAATGCTTTTAGGACACAGAATTTTATGGGTCAGATATACAGTATACAGTACCATATCATCTACTCTGTGAATCCCCTTTAACTCTGATGCATTTCGAAAGTATACAGCCAATGGTATAATGGTGATTGCAAAGAGCAAAGGTGATAAAGGGCATCCTTATTAAGCACCAGATTCTATTTTGAAGTAGTATGAAATAATGTTCATACAAACTGAGGCTTCTGGACTAGTATAAAGTAATTTTAATCCATGCACATATGTTTGAGCTTAACCCAAATGTGTGCAATGTGATGAACAAGTAGTCCCATTCAACTGTATCAAATGCTTTTTCTGCATCTAAAGATAAGATCTCTGGGGTGTTTGATTTAATGATTAAATATATTATATTAAACAAACTTCAGTTAGAAGATAAGTGTCTGCCTTTAATACATGCTGGTTTTTTTGTGCTATTTCAGAAGGAAGCACTTCTCAATCCTTCTAGCTAGAGAGTATCTTAATGGCATTATTCAGAAGAGATATTGGTATACATGATGCACATTGTAGTAAGTTATTATTTTTCTTAGGAAAGATAGTAATTAATGCTTGGCGAAAAGTTTGAGATAGAATTTTGTTGTCTTTAGCTTCTATAAACATTGCTAATAATAGTGGAGTTAACTTATTTGAAATTGTTTTACAAAATTCCACTTGTTAGCCATCAGGGCCAGCTGCTTTCCCACTTTGAAGTGAGTTAAAAGCTTCTAATAATACTGAAAGACTCAGAGGTTTATCCAGTTCCACAGCACTAAGAGTATTTAGCTGTGGTATCTGTGATGAATCAAGAAACTCATTAGATTGTGTCTTATCTTCATTAAATTGAGTAGAATATAAGGACTTATAGCACTCTAAACGTGTAAGTTATGTTTTAATGGTCAATAATTTGTCCTCTGTCTGTGTTGTTAATTGCTGTTATTGAATTACAGACTTCCTGCTTGTGGATTTGTTGGGCTAAGATCTCATTCGCCTTCACTCCGTGTTCATAAATAATGATGTTGCGATTTTAAGATAAGCTGTTCTGTTTCTTTAGCAGCAAAGAGGTTAAATTGTGATTGCAAAACCTGTCTTTTCTTATAAAGTGCCTCATTTGGAGATGTGCTGTATTCTAGATCAATTCTGGTAATTTTGCTGATTAACTCAGACACCTTCTTGGTTTCCAATTTACTTCTGTTAGAAAGATATGAAATAATCTGCCCTCTTAAAAATGCCTGCAGATTTTCTTGAATATACCTGCTGAGACCTCTGAGGATGCATTTGTCTCAAGAAAATAATCAATTTGTTTGGATGTCAATTCTGTACAGTGATCATCAACTATTGACATCAGCTAATGACAGATGGCAGCTACAGGATGAGTGTATAGGACGCAGTAATTTAAACTCAATGATCAGAGGGGCATGGTCAGAGATAACAATAGTGTTGTACTTACAAGATTTGTGGGCAAAGAATTGTCTATGAGGAGATAATCCATTCTTGAATAACAATGATGATGTATGGTTGAGAAGAAAGAGTATGCTTTTACGTTAGGAAATAAAAACCTCCATGGTTCTGATAAGCTATGATCCATTACTAACTGTGTAATTATCTTTGCAGTTTTAGATGTTATCACTGTTGTAGCTTTGGATCTGTCCAAGTCTGGATTTAAAACACAAGTTTCCAGCCATTATAATTTTGTGAGTGTTCACATTAGGGATAGAGGCAAATGCATTTTGGAAGAAAGCTCTATCATCTACTGTACATTAGGCACATAGATATTAATCAAAATCATTTTAGTATTAGATAAATTGCCCATCACCATGATATATCACCCTTCAGAATCAGATATTGCATCTGACACTACAAATGGATTAGTTATGTGTATTAAGATTACCACAACCCCTGGTTTTCTTTGTGTAGCTGGAGTGAAAAATGTGGCCAGGCCACTCTCTTTGTAACCGAAACTGGTCCTTAGTTAATAAGTGAGTCTGATTTTGCAGCAGTTGCTTTTTCATCCACAGAAGAAGTTGAATGTTCAGCTATTTCAATATGGGCCGTAAACGTTTGCTTAACATCTTCAAGCTGAGCAGCAAGTACTGTCTACGTTACTCATATTTTCTTGTAATTTTTCATCAATTTTTCGGTGGATTTCTATAAAGTTTGTAGTAAACTCAGTACTTAAACATAACTCCAGGTCTTTTATATCTTGATGCTGTTTCTTATTTTTTTTGTTTAGTACTCTTAATTCTTTCTTTATTTCCCTATTGACTTTCTTTATATGTCGCTTTATATCATTTATGTTTCCCCAAGCGAGACCCTGAGCAAGATGATCATTACCTTCAGCTGAGAAAGTGCTCTCGATCTTCCTCGATCTCTGTTGACTAGTTCCAAGTCTAGTGGGGGATGATGCGGCAGACTCGTGGGGGGGTATTAGCTGAAGTTGTCAGTTGGGACGAAGAGACCAAGGTCAGCTCCAATTGTCCTCCTGGAATTGATGAATACTTCTTGCCCTCCTCACTTGCAGTTTTGCTCCCATTAATGCTCTCAGCTGGAGCTGATGCTGCAGCATCAGGTCCTATCAGGTCCATAACTTCACCCATTTGTTCCAGGTCTGTCTCTGGAGGAAGGCCATATCATGAACTTGAGACCAGTTTAGACTTTGATGGGGCTTTGCCATCTTATCCCTTTCCTCTTCTTTCTGAACCCTTAGTTTGCTGCTCATGCTTATTTGTACCTCTATGCAGTATTATTAAATCTTCTCAGGATGATTAAATACAGGATTTCTTAGAATGATATTTTAAAAAGGGTAAAATAACACCACTGCTAACAGAGCTCCCCCTGCATGTCCATCTCCAACAATAAATTAAACTAATTCTGATTTTCAATATATTTGTGTTTGTAAACAGCACTGGACAAAAGTCTTATGCCACACAAGAAAATTATTTTGAAAACTAATTATCAGGGTTACAACAGTTTAATTGCTTGTGAAAACACTATATAACATTACAAACAAATATTGATGCAAAAATTGTTATAACTGCTTGTGTTTAAAAAAAACATATTAGTATCTTGTCAGGATTTAGCAGTGAACAGCAGAATACTAAACCAGATTTTTATGATAGGATTTTTTGGCAGCCATAAGCAAATTTAAGGAAACCAGGTGAGCTGAAAACAGAAACTGCTTACGTACATACAATATGTGCAAAAACAAACCATATCTGACAGGATTTGCAGCACAACTCCTGGTCTAGGCTTTGATTTTGTCTTGTTTGGACTACTGCAACTAACTTCTGGCGGGAGCACAGGCATGTGTCACTTCCCTCTTCAGATCACAATGCTGGTTTCCTGTAATGGCACATATTGAGTCCAAAATCTTGATGCTTGCCTATAGTGAAATCAGTGTGTGAGCTCCTATATACTGTTAATGTAGACATTTCTGATGTCAAAAATTTGGGTCTACTGTTGAATGGCGTCTGGTGATGCCATCTCTGTGTGGTATCAAATTCCAGTCCAGACTCTTTTCATTTGTTTGTCCTGGCTGGAGGAAAGAGTTTCTCACTTCCTTTTAAAATTCTGACACTTCCAATGTTTTTAAGAGGTGTTTGAAGACTTTCCTGTTTGGTGTATTCTGTCTAACTAATATGTTTTATTACCTAGGAATTGTAACTGTCTTATATTTTGCTCTGAGTTCTTCAATTTTGTACCCTCATCATGCAACACCTATTCCAAAGAGTCCCCAGGCTAATGTTTAATTGATTATGTTGACCTCTTTTGTAAGTGGCTTTGGATAGAATGAGATGCTAAACAAATAAATGTAAATGTTTGTCTACAGCCTTCTGTGAAGAACAGTTTTGGCATTGTCATGATTTGGGGGCATATTTCAGGCAGCAGTGTAGGGGATCTGGTCAAAATCGATGAAATGATGACTGCTAAGAAATATAAATAGATTTCGATTCATCATGTTGTACCTTTGGGGAAAATAAGGTATTGACAAAAACTTTAACTTTCAGAAGGAGCAGTGCCAGAAGGTTTTGACAGAGGTGGCTTTGGGAGGACAAGGCGAAGTCTAAAAATAATAATAATAATGATAATAATACATTTTATTTATACAGAACCATTCCCATGCTCAAGGGAAATACCTTGATGTATTTTGTAACTTTGAAGGCCTTTGGTTTCACATTTGAAGAAGTACCCGATAGAAGCAATATCAAACCACAAAAACATGTACAGTATTTTTTAAAATTCACTTGCAAATACATTTTTCCATGGCAAATTAAGATATACCATAATTGTAAAAAATACTACACTTATAGCATCCTTTTAAGCTCCTGAGGAATCCTGGAGATGGGACTGCCTGTCTTGATTTACCACATCCTCGTTGAATCCCTATAAGTTTTTCTCTGGGTACTCCAGTGAGACATATTAATTGGTATAAGTTGGGCGTGTATAAGTCGGTTGGTGTGTGAGCCTTATTATAAACTGCTGCTTAGTTCAGAGTTGGTTCCTGCCATGCATCCAGATGCTACTGTGTCAGTCTCCAGGTCAACACTGAATTAGATTAAGCAGATACAAGTAGGTATATACGTACAATCAGACAAAAATGTAAAAATTAACAAGAAAAGTGACTGTAGTACTAGGGTGTTGTACTGTGTTAGCCATTATGAAAGTAGTCAAAAAAAAATGAAAATGTTCTGTAAAACATGTTCATACTGAACAACTTTTTCAAATGTGCATTAGCACTCAGGCCCCTTCTTCCGGCAAAATGTAATCAAAGAAGAAGGGGCCTGAATTGCCTTGAAAGCTTGCATGTTGTAATCTTTTTAGTTAGCCAATAAAAGGTCTCATTTTGCTTGACTTTTCACTAAGAAAAGTGACTTAAGCAAAAAATAATGCAAAAATGATTCTAAGTACTGGACAATTGCTGATTAAAACACAGTAAAAGATGATTAAAGATTACTCACTGGAAAGATGCTATGTCATTGGTTAAAGAAGGTGTAAAACAGGGGTTCCCAACCTGGGGTGCTTTCACTCTTAGGGCATGTGAGATGGCATTTCAGAGGGTGCAACAAAGAGGAAGGCTGCTTCAGAATTTGCCACAATTGAGTGAGGTGGTAGGTCAGCGTTTCTCAACCTTTAAGTATTTGCGACTCGAGTTTTCCCAACAGTTTTAATCACGCCCCCTAACGTTTTTTTGAAACCCTAATAAAATGTATTCCTATATTTTTTGTTGCTGATACACCGCTACAAGTTTTATTATAACTACTTAACTTCTCTCAACATTTATCTAACTCTATATTTATTTTTCTAATATTAGAATGTAGTTTAAGTTAATTTGTTTTGGTTTCAATAGACATATTTTTCTATTGTTTTCTTTTTTTCACATCGTCGTGTCCCCTTACAGGTGAGAACCACCATGGTAGGTTATTTATTAGTTAGTGCTTCTCCTCTGTGATATGAAAAGAATGAAGCATTTGTCACCTGTAAATGAGCCACAGAAATGTGAGTTCTCATGGGTTCTTTGCTGCAAGCATTTAACTATTTTTAAGAGAAGGAAATTTGGACCTTCCAATGATCCGTAGAGTAGGGAGAGGCCTAGTATTGATTTCTGTAGAAGCCCTGATTGTGATTAATTTCAAGGTTTGATTGGCATTTTTTCTTGGGGGACAAGGGGGACTGATTTGGATGCAACATGTGCTGCTTATACTCAACCTATTTATTTAGCTGGCAGACGTGACAATTTTGATTGTGTGGCGCATCTGTTTTTGAACTGTGTTGCAGGTGTTATCAGGGTACAAAGTTTGTTGACTGGGTTTCATTGCTTAGCGCCGCACCACCACCCATTGATTCACGGAAGTCTCCAAACCCCCAAACCTCTTGATCGTTAATCAGGTGTCATTTTCTCATGGTGTTTGATGCTTCATGGATTACCCTTAACCCCCTGATCATCAATCGAGTGTCTAACAGGGGAAACATTTTTAAAGAATTTTGAGATATATAAAGGAAAATTACACAGTTTATATTTAAATTGTATGCAAGCTAATTTTTCTTTGTTTAATTTGTTCACCCGTAGTAGTGCATGTAGTTCAGTTTGTGATTAAAAAATTTGAAATTTGACTTCATCATCTTCATATGTGATAGTACTTTTGTAGGGGGTATGAGCATAATTCAAACATTGTCTAGGGGTATGGGGCATAGAAAACATTACAAACCACTGATCTGAAAGGTTAAAATAAAAAATGGACATTCTAGGGGGAACAGAAGTCATGCTAGTTTTAGAATCTGATGTTTCCTCACTTGGCAGTCAGACATGGCAATGCTGCCCTTTGGCAATTTCAGCTACACCTCTACAACATCATCATGTTGGTGACCTTCCGACCTGGGAGAGTTGTTTGCTCTTGACTCATAAATACACAAACTTCTTACTTACTGTTTAACAGATTTCTAATAATGTAAATGCTAATGCACATTTGAAAAAGTTGTTCAGTATGAACATGTTTTACAGAACATTTTCATTTTTTTTCTTTTATTGACAGCTTTGTCTTGCTGGCAGGCACTTTTTATACACATGCTTAGGATTATCTCTTGCCAAATTTTCAGATTCCTCTGTCAAATTACAGAGTTTTATTTTTGATTCATCTTTTGCCGTTCCTTAGCATAAAAACTACTGTATAGGTAAAATTCTTCCCATATGAGCCAAAACACAATAATATTTTCATCTGTCATTATTTTTCTACATATACTCAGTAATTTTTCTTGATATTCTTATATCCATTCTTTATAAATTAAAAGGCATTTTAGTTTTACAAAACCTGACTGCATTTGATATGTGGTGTTAAAAATGGAAGCAAGCATACAGACCAGAATATACGTAGGTAAAGTGGGGAACTAGCAAAAGTCCACCTGAGACATACACTCTGCATTATAGTTGGCCGAAGGCCTGTCTTTCATGCCACACATTAATGGCTCTGTATGCAAATTACCAAGTGCCTCTTGTCATCTAAAACAAAGGACTTTAATGAGAATAAATGAGTCCTCCCTTGGGTAGGTCTAAAGATAGCAGAAGTAGATGGCATAATTTTAATAAAAAAAAGGGTATGAAAGCTATTGATTGTGTTGTGCAGATTGAATTAAACCTTTTACTAGTAAGCATTTTTCTTTAAAGAGGTTTAGCAAATTGTTTTTTTCTCTGCATTAACAATTAATCATACAGTGCATGCTGAAAATGGTTTAGTGTGCAGTCTGTGAAGTGTTACATAATGGATAAGAGACAAAGTGAAATATGAAAATCGTGTGTGACATTTTGCATACTGTAATCATAAAAATTATAATAATATGCTGATTTTGCTCTGCTGTCTAATTGGCACTATGAAAATTACAGTTTAGCTCTAATTACAGTTTAGAAATGGACAATCATTAAGTGATATTTTCTTAATAAAGTGCCTTTCAAAAAGTAGTTTAAAAATAACAAAATACAAGAGCAGTACTATGCAAGATAAGCACAGCTTTTATGCTGTACTTTATGTTTTCATATTGATACAATTGTATGTATTGTGGATTTCACTTACAGCTCATAACAACCCTTTATTAAAAGTATTATATGTTTCCATATTTTAAGCTACAAGTGACTGGTACCCTATCCAAAATTCATACAGCCACAGCAGATTTTTGGCTGTCACTGTTTATACACATTTGTTGGTACCCCTCCACAAAAAAAAGAGGAACCTGCAATTGTCTGTGAAATAACTTGAAAGTCACAAAAGTACAGTAAGTGGCACCCATCATTGTTTGCTCCATATTAAAAAAAATAAACTTCCTTTAGAGTTTTGATTCAACAGAATATTACAAATAATAATACAGTACAATTGAAATTTGAATTTAAACAATACAACTGTCATGGACAGAAATATGTAATATATAATTTTTTTTGATTCCTTAATGAGCTCTTAATGAGACTTCTGCACCTGTTAACAGATAGTTTGGCCCACTCATCCTGGGCAAACTGCTCCAGCTATGTCAGTGTTGTGTGGTTGCTTATCCAAACTGCATATTTCAATTATTTCTATAGATGGTTGATAGGATTCAAAACCAGGGCTCATAGATGGCCACTTCTGAATAGTTAAAGTTTTGTTCTTAGCCATTATTGGGTGCTTTCATCTGTGTGTTTTGGGTTAGGATCCATGACCTGTGATTGAGAAATAGGTTTCTGTCATTGGGCAATACATTTCGCTCAGAATGTCTTGATAGTCTTGAGATTTTGTTGCTCCCATGCCAGGCACAGCCAAGCAACCCCAAAACATAACCAAGCCTCCTCCATGTCTCCAAGTAAGTATGGTGTTCTTCTCTTTGAAAGCTTCCTTTTTTTCTTTGCATACACACAGCTGATGTGACTTGCTATAAAGCTTCAGTTTTGTCACATCTGTCCTAAGGACACCTTTCCAGAAGTGCTGTGGCCTGTCAATATGCATTTTAGCAAATTCTCCTCTGGCTTTTTTATGGTTTTCTTTTAACAGTGCAGTCCTCCCTCCATTGCCTTCTTCCATTGAGCCCACTGTCACTCAAAGCGTGACAGATGGTGTGATCGGGCATTGATGGACCTCAATCTTGAAGTTCAGCTTGTATATCTTTGAAAGTTGTTCTTACCATTTTGACTACCATACAAGTGCCTATTCTGGGGTCGCTTTTCCTCTTGACGCTATGTCAAGGGATATTGGCTACAGTCCCATGGACCTTAAACTTTTTGTCACAAGAACATTAAGCTGCTTGGAGATGGGCTTATTGCCTTTGCCCGTAACATGCTCGTCTGTAATTTTTTTCATGATCTACTCAGGCAATTCTCTTCTTTGCTTTCTCTGGTCTATGTTCAGTATGGGACATCCAATAATACCAAACAGCAGTATGACTATTTTTCTCCATTTAATAGGGTGAGTGGCTGATTGCACGATTAGAGACATGTGTGATACTAATTAAAGAAAATAAGTAGTTTGAAAAATCACTCTAATTGTTATCTTTTCTAAAAGTACTGATAAATGTGTCTAGGCCAGGTGTCCTCAATCCCAGTCCTGGAGAGCCGCAGTGGCTGCAGGTTTTTGTTCTGACCTGGTTGCTTAATTAGAAAGCAATTCTTGCCAATAAAGCACTAACAAGCTATGAAATTAAATTAACTCTGCTATGTCAGGTCATTCTCATATCCTAGATTTTCTTTCCCTTTCTATCATGCAAATGATTTGAAGGCTAAAATGGACGAGTAATTCTCAGTCCTTCACTTTTTTCTCTTCATTTTTCTTCCAAGTATTTAATTAAACCCAATAGTGCAGATAAATACACACAGGTGTAAATGTAAATAAGCTAAATGGAGAAATGCTGCTCTCTCTTGTCATTTGCATGTTTTTGATAATAAGGAGCAATTAAAATAGCTGTTTAAGACAAAATTAAGCAATAAGGGCTCAAAATCACTAAAGTGAAGCAGAAGTGTTACTTTAGCAATAAGTGCATTTTATTAAGCAACTGGGTTGGAGCAAAAACCTGCAGCCACTGCGGCTCTCCAGGACCGTGATTGAGGACCCCTGGTCTAGGCCATTTTTGAATATCTTTGTAGAATAAGTGGTATTTTATCTATTTTCACATTTCCTTTGCTTTACTCACTGACATATCAAAGGCATGCAGGTACAGTATATACGGGACACTTGCTTTTCATTAGATCACTTTTCAGGAGGCATACAGCAATTTTTCAATGAGCTGTAAGGGCACCAACAAATATGTCCAAGTCTGTATGAATATATATATTGAATACAACATAGGAAGTCAAGAAAAAATAATGCAATACAACAATTAAATTGAAAAGAACAGATGTGCATAGGGAATATCAAGGAAAATAAGTGATGTAAGGATGACTAGTGTCGTGCAAGATCACACCTCACAAGGACTAGCTAAAAGTTCAGTTCACACAGATTAAAATGAATGAATTCATGTTTATAGTTCACCATTTAAATTTTGAACTAGTTCAACAAACACTTATAATCATATATGTTAATATCCTCACGTTCAAAAAAGAAATTAAAATATAAATTCCCGCTCTATTTCCAGCCATGTGACACAAATGGTGACTGTGGAACCAGCGTGCAGGTGAATTAAACTATTACACTGCTGGTCTAAATTCGTGTCACATATTGCTTGTCCAGTGTGGGAAAAAATAAAGTGGCCTCGCCAAGTACAACGTTTTCCTTAAAGCGAACGTGTCAGCTTGGGGTAGCTTAAGCACAAGCAAGCACACACAGACAGTGCCTATTTGATTTTATGTTATTTTCTCCGAATACAAATAAATGGTAAAAAAATCGTACCATATAAATATTCGTAAAAATCCACTATTTGTACTTATCTGAATACCGTATTCGGATTCGGCTCTATTCCTACATTACAGGGTAAGGCGAAATGTTTAATCTGGATATAAACCAGATCCAGAATATCACATAAAGCCGAACTACCTCATGTCCAAGTTCTTCACTTGCAAACTAGTTCATGCACAACACTGAGAATGACAATGCCACTTTTCAAATAAAAAAATGTGCATAATTGAGATTTACACCTTTGGATGTAGAAGTTCCATATATACTACTGAGAGCATTGTTGTACCTGCTTATGACAACAATTTGCTCCAATCCTCCTGAAAAGCAGACAGATGATAATGTAAATAATTATAAAAATTCTAATTCTCCTGTTCTGTTTAACCAGTCTGTGCTTTATGATATCTGGCACATAAGCAAAATGCTTTCAAGAAACAAGCGAGAACCTGAGAATCAAAATCTGAATCTGTTAGAACAAATATAACAAATATTTGTCTAAATATCTAGTATTACACTTTTTGTAATTACTCTTAATACAAATTCAAAGTGTGCAACCTTAAAGACATTTTTACAACCAAAACTGCTGTCATACACTTGTGGGAAGTTAATTTTTTTAAAAGAGAAACAAAAATATGAAGGAGTAGTTTTTTGTTTCTAGGCTTGCTGAGTCATTAGAACAACTACAGGTGGAGGATACAGCTGTAACCTAAATCTGGATCATCCAGAATATTTATGAGTTCAGGAATTGTGGATCACAACACCTTTTCTTGCATACACTTAATGTAATGAGTAGTAGTACACTCACAGCTGATCTGCAAAAAATCACAGCTGTGTAGGTCCATAATAGTACAAGGAAATATATCATTTTAATTTTTTTTATTTTTATATACTGTATTACTCCCCATCAAGTTAAGGGCCTTGCTCAAGAGCCCAACGGAGCAGGATCCCTTCTGGCAGTAACGTAATTTGAATCTTCCAGATACCAGTGTTAGCAATGTATTTTATTTTTTTCATTAATTATATTAGAAACATGTTGGCGAAGTTGGATGAGTTTAAATACTTGGGATCAACAGTACAGAGTAACAGGGATTGTGGAAGAGAATTAAAAAAGAGAGTGCAAGCAGGGTGGAATGGGTGGAGAAGACTATCACTATAATTTGTGACAGACAAGTATCAATCAGCATGGTCCACAGGACGGCAATGAGACCAGCTATGTTATATGGGCAGAAGACGGTGGCACTGACCAGAAAGCAGGAGACAGAGCTGGAGACGGCAGAGTTAAAGATGCTAAGATTTACATTGGGTGTGGCAAGGATGGATAGGATAAGAAATGAGTGCATTAGAGGGTTGGCTCAGGTTGGATGGTTGGAAGACAAAGTCAGAGAGGCTAGATTGCATTGGTTTGGACATTTGCAGAGGAGAGATGCTGGGTATATTAGGAGAAGTATGCAAAGGATAGAGCTGCCAGGCCAGAGGAAACGAGAAAGGCCTAAGAGAAGGTTTATGGATGTGGTGAGAGAGGGCATGCAGGTGATGGGTGTAATAGAGCCAAATGCAGAGGACAGGAAGATATGGAAAAAGATGATCCGCTGTGGCAAACCCTAACAGGAGCAGCAGAAAGAAGAAGAATATTAGAAACATGCCAGTTAAGTTTCATTTCTGTGTGTGGCAACACTGCTTAAAATTCAATTAATCTGCAGATCATAACATTTATTGTTACTCTTTAAAGAAAGCATTCATTGTTAATATGAGCAGTCCGTGCACTTCTGCTACAAGACTATTGGCACTCTATAATGCAATATAAGACTATTGGATTTTTCTTCATTTTCCCGCATCATTACACAAAGAAACATCCGTATTTGAAACTTTCAACAATTTATTCTTTTTCCCCCACTACATCATGTTGCAGCAGCTTTGAAGAAAATAATAGCTGAAAGACAAACACAGAGGTACTGAACAGCACTAGTCTCAGTCCCACCCCTGCCATGGGGCTCAAGTATCATATATGAGAGTGGACCCAAAAATTGTTAAAAAAGAAAAAAAAAAAATTGATATAAAATTTACAGCAATTATCTTTTTGTCATCTTCAAAATACTGAACTTGAGATGCAATACACATGTCCCAGAAATTCTCCCATTCCTGGAAGCATTTCTTGTATACATCTTTGTGGCTCTAAAATCTGTACTGACCCCTACTCTCTTTTTCTGTTTCTTTTTCCGGTTTCTTTGTGGTGGTGGCCTGCGCCACCTCCACCTACTCAAAGCTTCATGATGCTCCAACAATGATGGATGGATTAAAAGGCAGAAGTCTACGTGACCATCATCATCAAGCCCTTCCGTGAGAACCCTAAATCCAAAGAGGACTGTTTCATTTATGTTAGGTAGAATGCCCAGAGGGGACTGGACGGTCTCATTGTCTGGAATCCCTGCAGATTTTATTTTTTCTCCAGCCGTCTGGAGTTTTTTTTTTTTTGTTTATTCTGTCCCCCCTGGCCATTGGACCTTACTCTTATTCGATGTTAATGTTGATTTATTTTGTTTTTCTTATTGTGTCTTTTATTTTTCTATTCTTTATTATGTAAATCACTTTCAGCTACTGTTTGTATGAAAATGTGCTATATAAATAAATGTTGTTGTTGTTGTTGTTATCTTTTGCTACCATGTTCAGAGCCACTTGATTTTTTCCCAGATTTCTACCACAGTAGCAATTTTTCTTTCCTTCAATCTCAGTTTAAACTTCAGAAAGGAAATTAATTTTGGTCCAAAACTCTTTGACTGACAATGTGGTAGGTGCAAGAGTGTTGTCATGGTCCAAAATGAAGTTCTGGATGTGCCAATTCTCTGGACATATTTTCCTTATGCTTTCCCAAACTATTTAAGAACAAGTCCACCAATGTCGAAAACAGTGACCATTGTTTTTCTTGATGTTCGGTTTGACCTTAAAAAATTATCCAAGTCACTTGCACAATTTTAGAATAAATACCTGAAATAAGCACTGAATCAGCTGATTAACCAGAGTGTATGATACCTGGAGGCATATTCGAGAACTACACCTTTCCCAATTTGGGAATGCTCGAGTCCCACCTCATATAATATTAAGAATAACAGGTGCAAATTGATTGTTTCTGAAGATCACATTATTCTACCATGGGATGTTTGTTTAGCCTGTATTTTCCAAAGTCAACTTAATTACAATATAGAACTTTTGAAGAATGAAATATATTATCGTCATCATGTCTGAAGAGGAAAAACGGGCTTGTCATATTTAGGACAGTTTCAGATTGCAGAATTGAATTGTAATTGTAAAAAAATGGGATCAAAAAATGCTGACTGAACCACACCACCATGTTTTATGCAGGCAGCTTCATGACGAAAGTCAAGTACTTAGGAATTCTTATTAAACAACATGGTGATAACCATGCAGAAAAACAGCAAAACGGCAGAACACATACCAGTTCAAAGTATCATGACATTTTCTAACCTTCTTAATCTTGCCTTGCAAGCAGGTCCTCCAACTTGCAGGGAAACCTTGTAGTTTGGTGGCAAGATTGGCACTCAGGTCCCAATCCGGGTGTTTTCTATTGCAATAGCATGCTGATGCAGCCCAACATCATACAATAGATCTCCAGATCTGTATTTAGGGGAATGATTCTCCATTTGTCAGTTTGATCAGTATAAACAAAACCAAAAACTAAATTTCAGACAATCTGAGGGCTTTGAATAAAAAATGCTTTGAAACTTTTTTGTCTGTCGCAAAATTTTCCTAACCTGAGTTATTGTAGAACGATATTTTCTCATCTTAGAATACCAGAAAGTGACTGAGAGTCTCGGGGATTTAATTAAAAATAGAGTTACTTCACATAAGTCCCCTCTTTTGAATTAATTAGTTAAGCATCCTATTCAATCACCCATAAATGCAATGCTTTAATTTCAATTGACTTTTTACACCTAATTAATTTGAATTTAATTTTTCTGTCAGCCTGAAATCAATAATATGTTCAGCTTCTCCTGAGTCAATAAGGATTGAACCCAAGTTATTAGCTTCTCCTCCTCTTAAGGAAAGGTTACCGGCATCGCTTGTTAAATCTGTCCTGAGGGCTTGTAGCGAGATGAATTATTTACCAGTAACTGTGGACATTGATTCCCAAGATGCTTTATGATATTCATTCTCACGCATAGTACCATATTTAAAGCCTCTGGTGTTACTGCTTCACCAGGCTTACGAACATATTCTGACAAGAAACTGGAGAAGAAGCATAAGCAGCACAAGTGTGAAGCAAGTTCTGTAGCCAGTTCTGCTTATTTAGTTAATTATATTTTAGATATTGTATTAAATGAAAAGAACTGTAACAGGATCAAAATTCTGACTCCCACATTTTCAATGGATTTACTCATTTTAAGTTTCTCTGAATATGATTTGATTACTTTCACAGTTTCTGTGTGTCTGTTTCTCTGCATGTCAGGATGCGAGTCTGTTAACACAATAACAAAAAACAGTCACCCAATCCAAATGAAGCCCATTGATTTTGCAAAAAATTCAGTAGTTGACTTTAGATTTTTTGCCCAATGAAATGCATTATTTTATTTCTAATATTACACCTTTATGTAGCAATATACATGAGCTGGAAAATCTAGATTTGTGGACAATGCATTTATTGCAGTATTTACCTTGTCCAGCCTTTAGAATTATGCTTATAACATAACATTCTCAAATCCACTTAATGTCTACGGAAGTTACGTTACTGTCCTTTTCATGCCAGTTTGTCTGTTTCCATCTCTTCCTTTAACAGTATAATGGTGAACATTTCTAAAATCCTATTAAAAAAATAAAGTGCAGTAAAGATAGTATTCATGTGAGAAGACAGACACAGATTCTGAACTTTTCCTGCAAGAAAGAAATGTCATCAAAGAAATATCTTTTAACAGCAGATTACGTTCAAAGTACAAATGGCTGTCAAAAATGACAGTGACTGAATTGCATAAGAAGAGTTGACATGTTCCAGTCTTCAACTGGAAATATGTTTTACTGAATTCCCCCACATAAATGAATTTTCATAAAGCTCTGCTTCGTAAAAATATAAATTATAACATTGATTTAGTCATATGTGAAGAAAACGAAATCAGATTTATATGAATAAATTCTGAAATTTTCAGTTTGACAATTTTTTTTTGCCTATGCATGAATCTGATATTTGAAACCAAACCTCTGACATTAGTCTCAAAGAAATGTTGATGCAAACAACATATTTTAATAAGCAAACCTAGAGCTTCTAATTTATTATTTGTGTATGTATGCTAGAGAACACAGTTTAAGGAAAAGTTATACTACAGTGCCGTAATTGTCATATTCACCTTAAATTTCCTGGAATTGGTCTTGACCACACAATCTTATCCCATAAATGTATGACTTGTATATCTGTAGCTATAAGCTTTTTGTGTCTTTGTCCAACTCTGAGTTTGGGAGACAGTTTACGGGCTCAATTAGATGCATTTACCTGCCGAACCAGGGGTTGACGCTGCCATCTAACTCTTTCTCTTCTTTCCTGCAGAACAACTGAAGAATCTACAACCTAACAACATCACTTCCGGCACCAACCCTTAAGACCCCACCTCTTCCTGACTTCACTTCCAGTTTCAGAATGCCATTCACTTATGACATCATTTCCTGCAGCCGACTATATATACCACCTCCATTTTGTCATTTGTCAGTTCCGTTTTGAACTCTGTCTCTAAAGACTTCATTTTCTTTTTTTGCTCTACAGTATATGGGGGGGATCCACAAACCTTTGACTGTGTTTGTGTCCTTATTTTACAATTAAAGTATACAGTATGTCTTGTGGCTAGTACTGCAAACACTACTCTTAAATTTGTGAATGAATTTCATTTCCTCTTCATCTTCAACTTAACCAACTTCTGTGTGGGGTCGATGTGCCTGATCAGCATTCTCCAAACAGTTTGGTCCTGCACTTCCTCACCAGTCAAGTGCTCTTCCTTCAGATCTTCTTTTACTTTATCCATCTACCACTGTTTCGGCCTCCCTTACTTTCTCTTCTCCTGTACTTTCATTCCTATCATTCTTTTGCCCACATATTCATTGTCTCTCCTCATCACATGTCCATACGACTTCAGCCTATTTTTCAATACTTTCTTAGTTATCTCTGCCACTTTTATTAGTCTAAGTATTATTTGGTTGATATTAACTTTCCACAGTCCATGTATGGGATACACAATCTTATCACATTAATTCTAGTAATACTCTGTAAAAAATGTACTGTGTATCATTGAAAAGGATCAACATGTTCAATATGGAACACCATTATTAAATCTGATATTTCATAAAAATCTGCCTTGATAGGCCTTGACACTCATGACCTTGTATTGGATTAATCGGGTTTAGAGAATGTTATGTTATAATAAGGATGATTTTTTCTTATATACTGAGTCCTTAAATATTGGTGTTGCACCTATAGTACACCCTGCTGACCTTTGTCTGTAGAATGAAATGCTGAGAGGCCAACTAGTACTGTATATTCTGAAGAATTGTTCAATATTGTAGTAGCCATTAGAGGTTTCAGGACTTTTGTGTAAATGAAGATCAGAACAATAGATATGACAATAGTATACACTAATGGAGATACATGCAAATAAATGATTCTGAAAGGGTCATTCTGACAGACTTTTCTGGTTAAACAAGAATTCCACCATCTACATATGTAACCAGAATTGAAAAATAACTATTTGATAATTGTGATTTGTGAGGCTAAATGTGATACCATACATGCAGCTGAAGTAATGGCAGTTGCTTTCTTGATTAATAAAAGCAGGCCTGACCAATCACTTTCAGGCAAAGGCCATGAGTGATCAGAGCAGGTACACTGGGTACATATAGGGAAAAAGATGCTATTTGGGTCTTAGAAGAACACAGTCTATATATAACATATTCAGGTAAGCTCAGATTGTAGTTATCCATACCTGGCAAGTTTCATAAAAACCTTACCTGAATATGCAAAATGTGTATGTATTTATAATGGTTAGAGGCCTTCTAGAAGAAAGAAAAAGATGCCTTCTACACTCTGCCAAACCAGGACTACAATCATCAGCTTTCAACACTGAATAAGTGGATCATGATTGTATTGTTCCAATAGCCTTTCTTTAGCCTGGATTTGTATTTATGAATGAATATACTAAAGTGTACATTGGGAGTGAAAGCTGCATTTGAAAGCAATTTAAATATTGTTAATTATATATATATATATATATATATATATATATATATATATATAAAGAGAGAGAGAGAGAGCTCAAAAAATTAAAGGAGCACTTTGAAAACACATTTGATCTCAATGGGAAAAAAATCTAATTGGATATGGACTGGGTATTGTGTTAGGAATGAAAGTATGCCACATTATTTGATGGAAATCAAAATTATCAACCTACAGAGGGCTGAATTCAAATACACCCCAAAAATCAAAGCGAAAAAATGATGCGGCAGGCTAGTCCATTTTGCCAAAATTTCATTGCAGCATCTCAAAATTGTACTCAGTAGTTTGTATGGTCCCCACATGCTTGTATGCATGCCTGACAACATCGGGGCATCACTGAGCTCCAGTACAGTCTGAGGTCTATTGGATTTAGGTCAGGCAAGCGTGGGGGCCAGTCAGTGGTATCACATGAGGCCTGGAATTGTCTTGCACTAGGAGGAACCCAGGACCCACTGCACCAGCATGGGGTCTGACAATTGATCCAAAGATTTCATCCCGATACCTAATGGCAGTCAAGGTCCCGTTGTTTAGCCTGTAGAAGACTATGAGTCCCTCCGTGGATATGCCTCCCTAGACCATCATTGACCCACCACCAAACCGGTCATGCTGAATGATGTTACAGACAGCATAACATTCTCCACGGCTTCTCTAAATACTTTTTATGTCTGTCACATGTGCTCAGGGTGAACCTGCTATCATCTGTGAAAAGCACAGGGCGTCAGTGGTGGACCTGCCAATTCTGATGTTCTATGGCAAATGCCAATCGAGCTCCAAAATGCTAGACAGTAAGCACAGGGCCCACTAGAGGATGTCGGGTCCTCAGGCAATGCTCATGAAGTCTGTTTCTGCTTGTTTGGTCAGAGATATTCACACCAGTAGGCTGCTGGAGGCCATTTTGTAGGGTTCTGGCAGTTCTCATCCTTTACCTCTTTGTCCAAAGGAGCAGATACCGGTCTTTCGGTTGGGTTAACAACCTTCTACGGCCCTTTTGGTGGTCATCTCACTCTTACCCCTCTAGTGCAGCTGTTGCTAATTTCATTAACACCAAAGCATCTGAAACTGATTAACAACCCCCTCTTCCACTTAATTGACCAGATCAATATTCCAGATGTTTCACTGACTTGATGCTATAACTCTAATTAAAAAGTGTTTTTTAAATTTTTTTAGCAGTTTATAAATCCTTACAGATCATATTTTTCTTGTCTGATTATATCTGCCATGGTCCCACATTCCTTAAAAAGAACACAATTCTTAGGGGGCAAGCACCCCTGCTGGTGACAATATGAAAAGTATTAAAGTAAAGCATCTATAGTTGTGACAAGAATAGGATCAATCACTATCATGATCGCCTCCTTCACTAATTAATTCTTCCTTTATATAAACTGAACTAAGTAATGATTTATCCAGTTGGCGCCTAATGCATAGCAATACCAAGCACATAATACATTGTCATTTTTCTTTCACAAATGGTGGGATTTTTGAATGGCTCCATAGTGAAGACACTGCTTGCTTTGTAAAGGATACTGTTAGAGTGAAATATGACTTTTGTAAACAACGACCTTGCAAGCTTTTCTCAGTATTTTTAGACCAGGCATATTATTTTATGTTTTTTTTTTCACTTCCTGCTGCTAGTATTCACTAGGTGACTTTGAATAAATGTTTAGAAATGACAGTTTCAAATCCTACTGAATCCACTTGAGCCATAAATGAGTGTTAAGAAATGTAACCAAAAGTACCTCACTAGTAGTAATAATAATGACAGAAATGTCACATATACAGAGGACAGTGACATTCTTGCTTGCATGTTTGACTAATTTCTCTCCAGTGCCAAAATATGCAAGACTGCAGAAAAATACAGATGTAACCTAAGTGAGTAATGAATGATTCTTATATCACATAAAACCAATATGTGATGAAATGTAGTGGCTAAAGCAGTGGATTTGAAACCACAAGTTGGCCGGTTCCATTTCTGCCTCTGATCAAGACACTTAAGCTGCTTTTACTACTAGAGTAAGAAACATTTGTAAACAGTGGTAACATACAATGAACTTGTATGTTGTTTTGGATAAAGGCCTCAACCAAATATAAAATGAAAATTACAAAATAGTGGAAAGCCACATGACAGCCTGGTGAGATAAGTATGTTTCATATTTACCACAAACCAAATAGAAGACAGTTTGTTTTGTATTTTTCTTTCCTTCTTTTAGAAGATAAGGAAGACTGTTATGAAGAATAACACTGATGAATTGTTAAAGTTAAAGCAAGACTATAGAAGAATGGCAAGAAGCTTATGCAAATTGTCCAGGCAGGAGTAGAGATGGCCAAATAGACACATAGAGAGATGGAGAGAGAATGCTAGCCTATTGTCTCTGTAGCCAAAGAGTGTTTAGCCAGGAGGGGACTACTGAGTAGGTTTGAAAATCAACTTCAAGACAGAGGATTTTTAGAATTTGGAGTGAAGATTCATTATGAGCAGGGCTGACAGGTTCTGGAAATATTTCCAGCCCAACGACAGCTGAAAAGTCTCCTAATGGTGCTGTGAGCCATCCCAAACAATTGACAGCTTTTGACATGCCCTTCCCTTGGGGTATTTCAAATTCTGTGAGGGTGTGCCATCTTGGAGTACTGCTGCTGTCAATGTCGAGGAGGAGGAATATGGGTCTTTGAGCAGCCGCTCAAACCTTTATAAAATAGTGCAAAAATGTCACACACCATCAAAAGCTTGTCAGGAGCTGAGAGTGTAACCCAGCCAATAATACTGATTACCTGATTACAAAACTATATTTTTCCTGCACAACGACTTTTTAAATAGCCCAATTTGGCATGGAAACCACATGTGTGGCAACCTTGGTTATGAAGTGTGTTTTATTGTAGAATCACAAAACGATCCATCCCAATTCAGAAGAATGTAGAGAAATAAACAGAAATAGAGAGAGTGCTAGCCTGGTGGCCTTGTAGCCAAAAAGAATTTGGCGAGGAAGGGACTACAGAATAGGTGTGAAAAGTGACCTCAAACAAAAGTATCTTTGAGCCAAGAGGGAAAAATGGGCAGAAGATTCATTATGAGGTGTGATATATAGTGGAATCACACCATTATGCATCAGAAGTTGCAAATTTTGCATTGTGGTAACTGCCAATAGTCAGCTGTGAACCAGCAATGTCTAAATAACAAAGACCCTCATAGACAACCTCTTCTAGGCTCAGGCTCACAGGGAATACCAGTAAGCAGTGTCAGTGGTGCATTTCTTGCTGATATAAGATGAGTGCTATGTCTCACACAGTCCCCTCCTCCTGCACAGCACCAAAGTGGAAGAGGGTGGTAAGGGAGACACAGAAAGAGTCATGGTGAGAAAGGTGAGAGCTATACATTAGTTGAGAGGTAGACAAGTGAGTGAGTGAGCCTCCAAACCTAATAGATTGTGGCTGTTTCAAATGTAATTTCAACAGAACAGTGTCTAATCCCACACATCTGACCTCCGGATTGAGCACATCTGGGACATGGTCAGATGATGACTGGTATACAAGAGATCAACAGTGGCTACACGGTTAGACTTTGGGCAGGAATACAGGCTGCACTGCATGCCATTCCACAAATACTAATTCAACATCTCTTAATGTTCATGCTAGACTGTGTAGTAAAAGGGATGTGCGGTCAAGGGAAGCAAGTGAGGTAGAGCCTCACTTGTCATCATGAAAGTAAAAAAACTAATAATGATAATATGAAATACATTTGTCTACTGGTCTGTGCTATAAATTTGTTTTCTGTATGATCATTTTTATTGTGAAAATCGCTGAATTTGTGCATTTCCTGATCACACACAGGGGAGAAACCCGAGATGCGGCAGCAATGAGCCTCACCTTCGACTGCGCTATCCCTCACACACTGGGTTGATGCATGTAACTGGCACGTGCCTGTTGCTGTCTCTCTGTATGTCGCAAATATAATGTTTGCAGACACGTTTATTATACACCCTCACTTTCCACAGTCTGGTTAATATCTTTAATGAAGGTTTGTGAAATATTTAGTCTTGCTGATCAGACATAAAACTACAGTGAGAAGGCACAAGGTGAGGCAGACAGTACCGTGCTGCTCCAAAGGGAATAGATATGAGCCCAACAGGTGCTCGTTGCTGCTGTTCTTCTTGACGATAATCTCCATTGAGGCAGAGAGACTTTTAAAACTAAAAGAAAATAAAGGAGGACTTTTGCAACAAAGTGATGGAGATTTTCGCAGAGAAGGATTGGCTCATGGACTTCATTTACAATTAACACGAGAATTACCAGAGCCTACAAAAAAACTTGTAAATCCGGCACACCTTAAATTCCTTCAAACCTCTCCTTCAGCGTCTTTTGTCTTGTAAATGAGTCAATAAGCCCAAGCAGCAAGCAGCTTGCTATACCATATCCCCCAACCGCCACAGAATGAGCAAGAAGTTGATTATCTGATAGTAAGCTACCTAGAGTTGTAAGAGGAACTAATTTAATGTGTGTTTTGTGTCTACAACAGTCTATGTAAACACATTGTTAAAACATAAACATTTTTCATGTTTTAGTAATAAATGACAAAATGTAGACATGAACTGTATAATATGTGAAAGCTGATGGCCAAATATCCAATAAACACTTTCACAAAAGGTTTAAGTGCAAAACAATAGCTTCCGTGGTGTAGTGGTAAGAACTGCTGTAGTGAGTTCAAAATCAGCTCCCCCACAAATTTACTGTTTTGAGTAGTGAGCTGCCCTTATTGCTAATATTATACATTAAAAACATACATTAGATTTGTGTCTGTAAAAGCCGGTGTAAATTTATAGTACTTATAAAAGTTAGTGTTTTTTTTTTTTTTACTTTTATTCTGTCAGTCATGATCACAATACATCACTTACCCCTCCACCACCCCAGATCTGAAGTGGTTACTTTTTATCTGAAACTGGGAATAACCGTAGATGTGAGTGGTGTTTTAAGACAATGGAACAGGAAATTCTCTGATCTGGAGGGATAAAAGCTGACACACAAACGCTGGTGAATCTGCCTTCTTCGGATCTCACAGTCACTTTTTTTTATTCCGTTTTATTGAGTGTTCCTGCTCACGCTAAATTAGTATGCACCTTATGGTCCATGATGTCAAAGCCGCACTGACAAAACAACAGAGACACAGGTATATATGATATGTGGAATAACTCATTTTATGACCTGTATAGTACATTTCGGAAAACATTGTGGCACTAATGCAACATTATTCATATTCATTCACATGCCTTCTTGTGGTTATAATCAGTTTTTTTTTTCTATCTTGCCCAGTCTCCACATGTTGCCGCGTGGATGTGTTTTTTTTGTACTCCAGGACATGCAGAGGAAAGAATAGTGAATAAGCTACTCTTTTGAGCTGATATAATTGTAAATCTGAGTCAGGGCCTCACCAGCTATGAACCTCATCATAAGTCACTGGTGTAGAAGAGGTTATTTCCACCCATTGTGGATAAACCAATTCCTAGTTATTATGCATTTTGCAAGCATGACTGAGCTGTACTTCTAATTATATATGCCATTGTTAATAAGTAATCTACCATATAAATATTGCATTGATAAATCATGTCTTTCATGGCTTTGCAATTTTGATATTTCAAAAGACAGATATTTCAAAAATGAAAAAGCATTTTCATCTCTGCAGACAAGGCAAAGTGAACCACATTCATGACCAAAGTCTTTGCTGAAGACATTGTTTTACCTCCATTATATTCATGATTAAAAAACAGAAGAAATTCTTTACACTTTACATTCCCTGGTGCTCCAGTGACTTGCCCCAGATACAGATCTATCTATCTATCTATCTATCTATCTATCTATCTATCTATCTATCTATCTATCTATCTATCTATCTATCTATCTATCTATTAGATACAGCACATGTCTCCCTCTTCTTGCCTGTGTTGTCCTACCAGCCACACTACCTTGTTAACCATCTTAAGAAATAGTTTGTAATTTAGACGAAACCCTGGGGAAGAATACAATAATCTTCATTCATCTGTTGCTGGACTGCCTGGTTTAGAAAAGCACAGAGAACTGAGCTGATCTGGCGCATGTCATCTTATGCTCAGATCCCGTACCTTGTCTGACAGTAAAATCAAAGTCAGTACTGAAAGATTGCTGTATTTATTGTGCGGAGTCACTTTTGTTGTATTTTATTTTTCTCGTTATGGATTATATGCTGTGGAAGTTATATGTTCTATGTGTTTGTGATTTACAAAGGGAAAGTGCAAAACAAGACCTCACTTGGCTATGTGACATTTAGTACTTAGTATTATATTTACAAATGTCTGACTATAAAGAGATATACAGTAATCTCATCTGACTGAACTAATTTAAAGCATGACTGGTGTATACACATGATGGTTAGAAACTTAAGTTTTCAAATTTGGGTTTGATTCTTCCTCACAAGGAGCAAGTAGTTGTAAACACCAGGGGCCTCATGTATAAACAGTGTGTATGCACAAAAATGTTGCATGAGCCCGTTTCCATGCTCACATCGCGATGTTTAAAACCTAACCTAAACGTGCCGTAAAGCCAAGCACATTTTCATGCCAGCTAAACGCTTGGCGTATGCAAGTTCTCTGCTCGGTTTTGCAAACTGTCGGCACCCAGCGTCAAAGCAGTACTATTGTTCCAGTGTGGTTTCCCTATCTTTTTTAAGTCAGATCCCTGACGCGGCTTTATTAAATGCACTAAAATTAACCCCATATTGTATATTAGTTTAATGCATCTGATTGTAATTAGCCTATAACAATATAATGGTCCATGAAATGGCCAAACTATTCCAAATACCATAGCTGCTTTAGTGTTGTTCCTCTCAATGCACCACTCAGCATATTTATATCATTGTATCCGAGTGTGGAATCACAGCTCTACAGCAGCTGATCAGAAAGAAAATTATTGATATACAGCATCAAGCACACGCTGCCTCAGCCTTGCTGTCTATTTGAACTGCTCTCAAATGCTTCAGAGCCTTTCCTGTGCAGACCTCGTGGTTCAGAAATAGTTTCATCCCAAGAACTATAAACGCACTCAATCAGTCCATCAAGTGCTCCTTGTAGAACTCTTTGTACTTACTAGTTCAATTACCTCACTGTAAACTTGCAATACAGTTATAATATTGCACAACCTGAGCCGCTTTATAAAGCGCTTATTTTCATATGATGACGATATCGTTTTTAAGATGAAATGCAGCAAAATATGTTTATTATATTATACAGACAAAATGTTAACATCATTTAAATAATTTATATTGTTAATAATTAACACTAGAATTACCAGAGCCTACGAAAAAACTTGTAATTCCGTCCCACCTTAAACTGCTTCTTAAATCCCTTCACACCTCTCCGCCAGTGCCCTTTGTCTTCTAAATGTGCTGATAAAGAGAAGCTTGGAGCAGCCGGCTATTCCATCCCCCCACCAATTTAGAACGTGCACGAACTTCTCTTAGCTCATGCCTTGATTGAGTATCTGGGAGTGAAGTGGAGTTTTAGAGTGGAAATAATAGATCGTTATTTGGAACACACGCATTTCATGTCTGTTCAGTTTCTACGGTAATCTGTTTCAACACATTGTTTAAACAGAAACGTTTTTTATATTCTAGTAGTAGATGACAAAATGTAGGCATAAACTATATAATGTATGAAGCCTGAAGTCCAAATAGCAAAGAAACATTTTCACAAGAATAACACAATTGCGCTTTTATTCAAAAACCATGTGAGGACACGGTGTCGCAGCGCTAGCTAGTTCAGCCATGATTCCTGCCATGTGGTGTATTCTTGCTGGGGCTGGCGCAACACTGGAAGGATGGATGAATAGAATAATTAAACATGTACTACAAAGATATTTCACTGTTCCTTAAACGTTTTGAACAATCATCGTTGTAAGCTTACAGATGGCTTAACATCTATTACAGAGCTGATTGTGTGGTGATTGGTCACTTGGAGAAAGAAAAGGAAGGAAAGAATTGGGTGGTAGTACGTTTGAAAGAGACAATACTGCTGCAATAAATTATTTCATCGAAGGTCACGCACAGCGCAGCAAGCATCTTGCAGGGGGCAGGAACAATCTCTGGAAAATGCGCCAGCTCGTCACTATCACTGCGCCACCATGTTCCCATGTTTAATAACATGCTTTAACTCCTGTCATCATGAAAATGATATCAAGTATACATCTCAGTATTTTAATTATTCAGAGAGCTGTAATATCACAAATGTAATGGACTCTGTGTCCTGTCGGAAGGAGAGAAAGCTTGTTTAAGAAGCACGTAGTGATTCACACACATATAAGAACATATACAAAACAAAGCATTTAACATGCTACTTTAGTTACGATGGTATTTGAGAAACTAGTAAATTAAATGATTTAAAAATGAAGTTTATGATGTTCTACTTAAATGACAAAATAAACTACCTGATTTAAGTGGAAATTTTGAGATTATAGTTGACATTTCGTGCTTTTTTCCTGCTGTGTGCCTATTTTTTTTCTTTTCTCTGTACCCTAATAAGCTTTTATGTGACACTCAGATGGTGGGCTACGACTCGCCTTTTCATGGTGACTTTGATATCTGACAACTTGTTATTTATTTCGGGCACTGTGTGACTTTATGAACTTGAACTTTCTTCGACACTCTATATCACTCGATCAACTTCCTTTTGTAGTTTATACCACTGTTTAAACCAACAAATGGTACGTTTTTCCTTGCCTCCACTTGGTATTCACTTAAATTCTTCTATTTTCCCCTATGCTTTTGCCATTGCCTTTTCAAAGAACGCTGAACTTAGGGCTATTTATATTGATTTGCATATTCAAAGAGGCGTAATTCTAGGAGGAAACAGGGTGGTACGGCAGGCGTGTGCCCATGCGTTACTTTTCAGGCTGACTGGGATTTATGTAGCAGAAGAATGTGGAAGTTGGTGAACGCACAGATTTATGAATCTGGATTTGGGCGTACGCACATTTCCGCCTTTGTCTGTATGCCTTGTTTTAGTGTGAATTCTATGCACAGCCTTATGCATGAGGCCCCAGGTCGTCAGTTAACTATTTTTACAATACACAAATAAAGGGGAGTAAGCATTGCATCTCCTTAAATATTTCAATATGCAAAAAGAGTACTAGTAAAGGGTAAAAGTGTTATGTCTTGTAAAATTCATACAGGTGGTTTTTTCGAAATCAAAGAGGTTAACACTTCTGAAGTCACCACCTTACTGACAATTAAACATGTTCACAAATACACAGTACCAACAACTTATGGCATACATTTTGCATACTGCACATTTTACATATGTTTCATACAAGTGTTAAGACAAGGAAGGATTTACATATATCACAGTTGAGGTGTTTGCAGTTTTATGTATGAAGCTGAAGAAAAAAAAAATGAGTATGTTGAATTACTTGTATTCCTCAGTAAGAAAAAAGCTTTTGTAATAACAAAAGGAGAGACAGCTTTAGTCTGTAGTCTGTGTGGCTCCTAGCCTTTATACCACTGTCAAAAGCCTCCATTGATCTCTGTTCTTGTAACAGACTGGAAGGGTATTTGTGCCTCGGGAGATTAAATCCTGACAGTTTGAGTCCCTGTTGTACATTTTGCTGTCTATAGCTTGATTACTTGGAAGCCATCATAGATTTTTTTACAGTGCTATGTAATCCAGATATCAAGAAGGGAAATCTGCAGCCTTAAATCAACAGGTATGTGGTTAAAAGAATATTTTTGATTGTATATTCAATAATACAAAATAAGTAATACATTTTTAATAAGATGGCTGATTACGATATCACAAACCTCTTTTTTTTGTTTGTTTTCTTTCCACTTCTTTCTTGGCATTCTTTGCTCTTTTGTCAAATAATCCATCCATGCAAATAATAACCCATCAACATCAGGCTTGCAGGTATCCTTTAGAGCTAAATTTATGAAGATGGGAACAAATTAGCATATACATGTGAAGTTACAATTATGTCTACTCCTACTGTATAATATAATAAGCTGCTATGTTATGAACTAACAGGGCCATCTAATAGTACATGCATTATTGTAATATACACAGTATTATATTTTTGAGCTAGTAAATGGAATAGTTCATTTTTGCAATGTATATTTTAAAGGTTTCAAATTAAGTACAATTAACATTATTTTGCAAAAATATCTCCTATGTCTCATGCAAGACTTTTAGTGTGTAAAGGGCTGGTTAGGCACTGTTAATTGAAGACATTTGAAATTTCTGCTATAGAACTTTTCACTTGAATAAACAATCCTACCACACCATCAGTGGCTATTTCAATATAAAGAGAAAACTTTCAGTAATCAAGGCTAAATGTTAGGAAAAATAATTCTTACAGAAAAACCTGATTCAAGCTCCAGTTGTTGTTTCACTTTACATTGTTGAGTTCTATATCATTGTTTTATAGGCACTGTTTAGCAGTGTAGTATAATAGGAAAGGATTAACAATCTAACGATTAATAGATCTTTTAGGGCAGAGATTGTTACACTGGGGCAAGTCCTTTAGTACAACATCACTGTAGAAGGTTGAGATGATCAAAAAACAAATTAAACTTTAATGCATAGATACTTTGGTTTGTTTCACTGATGGCTACTCATGCTCTTTTTGGATAAGAGGCAACATAGATTTATTTCAGCAATCAGGTATGTCCTTCCATCCATCCATCCATAAATATCTATATATCCAGATCAGGGTCGGAGGGCAGCTGAAACCATACCCAGCAAACATCCCTGGATTGGGTACCAGCCCATCACACATGGGCCACTTTAGCATTGATAACATTCAGGTCTTTGGACTGTGGGCAGAAACAGGAGTACACACAGGAAACTCACACAGACATGGTGAGAACATGTAAACTCCATGTAGGGAGTACCCTAGAACATGAACCTCGGCCTTCTTATGTCAACATGCTGCCTAAGTCAGATATCTCTTTACCTTAAAACTCATCTTTCTGGAATTTGGTAAAAAAATAATCAATCAATAAATAAGCAAATACTTTTTAAAGTTATTTTCAATATCCATTTCCCAAACATGCAGACTTCATATTCGATCAGCACTGGGCACAAGGCAGGGCCGTTTGAAGGAATTTGGGGGCCCCAAGCAAAATGGACATGGAGGCCCCCTGCACGCACGCACACACGCAAAGGAACCACAGCATAGCCATACAGTTTAAATTCACTCACACTTTATATAAATAAAAAAGGTTTACAGTGCAAATACTGCTGTTGCATATACTGTGCATAAATAAAAAAATGTTTAAAGTGCAAATACTGCTGTTGCATATAAAGTGCATAAAATTTGAACATTTTCAACAATTGAACATTTGCAAAAAACACCACTGTACCATAAAATCAAATATACATTAAAAAAGTAAACAATAACTAAATCCAACATACTTAAAAACACACACACACATACATACTCACATTAACATTTTTCAGTTCTCTCAAACATGTGCAAATTATCTAAAACTGCTGTTTGCGAGCCTTGTTTTCTGCAAAGGCAATCACAATGTCCTCCATGTCCAAAGACTGGCGAACATCCCGCTCAATTGACATAGGCTCACAGGACTGGCACTTTTCTTGGCCCACCGTGGACCTCATGTAATTTTTTATCAGCTTCAAAGCTGAAAAGCTCATCTCACCAGAGGCCAATTATTCTTATTTCTTTTTATTATTTTAATTTCTTCTATGTAAAGCACTTTGAATTGCCATTGTGTATGAAATGTGCTATATAAATAAACTTTTTACTGTTAACAAACAATGAAATTATAATTAAATGTTTACTAATTATTAGTAGAGCTGTGAGTCGACTACCAATGCTTAAAAACATCCCAAGCTAATGTTTGATGCACAGAATTTATTGTGTGGTTTTCCTAAATAGATTATCACAGTGGAGTAGTTAGTATAGCATGCTATGCCACTTTCATCAAAACCTATTACAAAGCTATAGCAATGTCATGTCATTTATGTATGATACATAAACATATTTCTGCTAGCCTACCTGCTGCAAAATTGCACCATTTGTACAAGACAAGTAGAGCTATTTTATGTGTGTAATTTATCACTTACCACTGTCTTGTTTTTTCTTATCCTCCTCTTCCTTTCTCTTATTTCTTTTTTGGCTTCCTGAAGCATAATTCCGCTTCATGACTGCCGAGGAAGTTTTGTATTTTGCCGGCAGCAGAGATCGCGTGGTTGGCTGGCTGCTGTCAGCGAGGGGGGCCCCCTTGAGGGGGATCCCGATAACAGTGTCATTGCACTTTACTGCATTCACTATCAATGGGGCGCTCACACAGTTTGTCGCTGCATTTTATTCTTAACCAGTCGTTGTCTTGGGGCCCCAGGCCAGCTCGGGGCCCCAAGCAATTGCTTGGTTTGCCTGCCTGCCTTGTCGCGACGGGCCTGGCACAAGGACCAGCCTTTGATGGGATGGCAGTCTCAGGGCATGCTCATTTTTTCCAGAGCAAGGTTTTGCTTGGGGTTAAAGCCTATTTTGGCAGCATCAGGTACAAGACAGTAGTCAGACTTAGAGAAGATATCAGCCCATTGCAAAGCATTCACTTAGACCACCCTGTGGGCAAGCCTCTAATCCACTGAAATATGCTCCAAATGTAAAGCACCCCACACATCACTGAGTTCTCTCCAACTGGGCAATTCCACAGAGAATACCCTAACTGCCCTGTTTTGTTTTAGAGCCAATGCTATGTATAGAGATGTGTCCTGACTGGTATTGTGTTCATAAGAATTACTTATGAATGGTTTGAAATCATTTCAGTTTTTTTTTGTCTTGACTCAAAGATATGGGAAAACCCCCAGGTACGATATACCATTTAACTCGTCTTGATAACTAGTTATGCAAACTTGACCCAACTGAAAACCCTTTATTTTTAGGTAATTTTTGCACCATATTTTGTGCAGAAAATTAAACCCTTAAGTTGAAGAATAAACCAATTGGTGATCAAAAGGATTTAATCGAATACAAGGGGTCAGATTTACTCCATTGCACAAAACTTTGGAAAAACTGGAAATCCATAATATAGGCATGTGGAGTGCTATTTTGAGGTTGCTGATTAAGAGTAAGATAATATTCTTGATGTCTGATTTTTTACCGGTGGTCCTACATGTCTAGTAGCTACTCCCATAATGTTAAAAATTTCAAACATAAGCATTTGGAGGATTGTTTGTGACTATTTCAAGGTCAGTGATTACAAATATGATGTTATTTCTGATTTGTGATCAATTACTAGGGATCCAGTCCTCTATAGACTTCTATCAGAGTGTGAAAAGTAAGAACTTTCTATTACAATTAAGAATATTTCATCTTTAAACATTTTAATATTTAAACATTTCAATTTTTTAAATATCTGACACATCTATTCTTGTTTTTTATGCACATCTACTTCATGAATTTAAATCATTTTATTTCTGATAAACACCCAAAATTAGGACTACTCATGCTAATTCAGACTTTTTTTTCAACCTGCACCACATTTCCCTTGTTATATGATTAAAAAGTATTATTAATAAAACATTACAAAAAAAGGGAGTTAAATAATGATAATATGCTTGAACTATGAAGTTTGTTAACTAACACTTTATAGAGGGCCACGGTCTGATATTGCATCAAGGTCCATTTTGTTTTGAATTCTTTACATATAAGAAAGAGTTCATAAAAGGTAGTTTGTTCCTTAAACATTATGGATGTTTAACACATTAATTACCTGTGAATCTTGAGTGCCTTATCGGATTTGTCCGCCTGTCTCCTCTCAGCAGCACCATATTTGAAACTGTAATGACACAATATTAATTTAATGCTCACAGATAAATTTAAATCCATTTATTTTTACATAGAACATTTCACACTTTCTAGCGTTAAGCACTGTAATAAAATCACAACACATACAATTATACATACATTGATTTGCAATATAGTGTGCAGCCGACCCGGACACAGACAGGCAGACATGTTGTTTGTCACCACCACACGTATTTTATTTACAAAAGATTATGTCACTCAGACTTAGTCCAAACAGTGCACAGACCCCAACACACACAGTCCTGGTCACAAATGCCTTCTTCTCGGGCCACCTCCACACCTCTCTCGTGCCTTGTCCTTCTTCCACCTGACTCCAGCCTCGAATTGAGACGGCCCCTTTTATTCTCTCCTGGATGAGCTCCAGGTGGCTCCCGGCATTCCCTCGTTGGCCACGCCCCAGCATGGCGGAAGTGCCGGCTGTTCTCCCGGCAGTTCTCCGGGTGTCCTTCCTAATCTTCCCCCCAGCACTTCCTGGTGTGGCGGAAGTGCTGAGGGAACAGGTCCCCAAGGCATTGGGGCGCCTCCTGGCGGTGACCACGGACCCCTGCAGGGTGGGGCTTCCATGTCCTTAACCCGTGGCCCCCAAAGCAACCAGGAAGGCGGCCCCCACGTGATCAAGGGGGGACACAGACCCACATCCAGTCTCTCACGGCATCCCGGCCGGGTCGTTGCCCCTGTCATCCCTGACAATAGATACAGATAAAGGAGTTAGTGATGGGGTGTATCAGTGTGCGTCTGCAAAAGATTTCAAACTGGGCAAAGGTAATTGCCATGCTGAAAATAAAAGAAGGTATGGAATGCCATGTATCAGCTGTATAAACTTCATGAGGTGTGTGACTGAAAAGAAAAAAGAACTGTCGAAGAAAGAAGAATAGGTGCACTCTTTTTGTTTTTCTGTAAAAAATGTCTTTGAAACTCTTTGAAGGAGCACAGAGAGTTTAGTGCGCCCTTAAATGTAAAATGTTCTAAAACAGGTTTTGGAAGGTTTTTTATTTTCACAGCTCAAACATGCCCCCCAAAACAATCTACCGGGCATCTCTATGTCTCACCTATGTGGACACTTCCTGCAAAAAAATCGATGAAATATGATTTTTGGACAGCCATGAGCCCCACTGTTTAATATTAACCTTTCCACAATGACCATATACATGGTAGTTCTGGCAACAAATTGGAAAGTGACACAGATGTTCCTGTTAAAACTAGAAATGAAGGGCAGGAGAAGTATCTCTGCTTTATGAAGTAAGCTTTGCAAAGGTTTAGGTGGTAAAAGAAAGGAGATTAAGGGATGATTGAGGAAAAAAGGCTTCTGCAAGAGGATTACTCCAGAAAACAGGATCATTTTGTTTTACCTTTTCATGGTGGGTGTCGATAAAAATTAACATAAAGGGTAAAAGATTACATGTCAAAGTCTCCTAGAATGGTATTATTTACTTTCATCATATTCATTTTCATTCATCAGTGTGAACTGTCCAAGTTCTCAAGGCCTGTGCTGACCAACTTTACAGTGTCCTCTGTGACCACTTCAGTTGGTCCCTAAGGCTTCAGAAAGTGATGCTGCTGTGAAAAACATCCTGCATTGTTCCTGTTCCAGTTCCAAAGAGGACAGGCTGCTCTTCATCTAATGCCTACAGACCAGTGGCACTTACATCTCGCGTCATAAAGACTTTTGGGAAATTGCCCAGGACTATATGAGCCCTCTTGTGGTAGACCACCTGGACCAACTGCACTTTGCCTATCAGACAAAGATTAAAGTGGAGGATGCAATTATCTATCTGCTCCACCTCATCTCACCTGGACAAAGCTGGCAGCACTGTGAGAATTGTGGTTTTTAATTTCTTCAGTGGCTTCAATACCATCCAGTCATCCTTGTTAAGGGGTAAACGCATACCAGTAGCAATATGTCTGTACAGTGCCGCACTATGACTGTGACAGCTAAGTCAGAACCTTTTTTTCTTTTTCTAATTTTCTTGCTTTATAGTCTATATATGCTATCTATCTATCTATCTATCTATCTATCTATCTATCTATCTATCTATCTATGAAATGGTAGCAAAGTCCACCTGATATATTAATTTAGCCACTGGTATTTGACATTTTTATATGAAGATCTTTTGTGTATTTTGGGGTTTTGACATGTGTGAATTCTAACTCTTATGTTTATTTTATGTTTGCAATAAAATAAAAGTTTGTTACTGTCATATTTTTCTTTAATTGTTTGTCTTGAAAGGCACGTCACCATGATCAAAGCATTACTGATGTTGTGGAAGTGATGGTATGAATATGATGACACACGCACTATGTTTTATCTTTTGGTGGATAAAGATTTTCCTCAAAATCTCTTAGTGTTAGTCTTTTCTTAAGTAGGCCTTAGCAGTAGGATTGTTTGTTTGGTTTTAATCTCCTTGTGATTACTGGTTTTGCTTGATCTCATGGTTTGCTCCCCTCATACCACACCTCTGTTTTCCTGTAATATCTCCTAGTATTTTTAGTAATCCTCTGGAATTCCTGGATGTTCTCAACATCATTAGACTTCCCTTCAACACAGTATAAAATAAAAGCAGATGCTCCTGTTAAAAAAAATTAAATAAATATATACAAATTTTTAGGGAATGGTCTATACAGTACTTCCAAATAAAGTACACTTTAGTGATACCATAGGAAGTCACTCAATGTAAGATTTTACAATGCAATACAACTGAATGTATTGTGCAATAACAAGAGTCAAGTATATTAATTTATGTAATATTTATTATGTAAACATTGGGCTGAATTAACAAGCTGCCTAGATAGATACATTGGTGCAGTGGTGGCTTCATTTCTTTCTCTTCGTCATCCAGCATATGCTCTGGCTGGGCAAACAAGCTGTCAGCTATCTTCATTTATATTCTTCTTTGAGTAAGTCTGTGTGTGTAATCATGCATGTGTGTCTGTGTGTGCATACATTTATACTGTATTTAAATAAGCTATGTATTTCAAAAAGTACTTGTGCAAAAAATATACAAATCATGGCCCCTGATCAAATTAAATCTGCTTAAATTAAATAATTTCTAAGGCAGTTATCGATGGACATACTGAAGTTCGGACTACTTTTTGAAGGATATGGGGATAAGTACATTGGCCAGACATTCATGGCGAATAAGTCAAGGAACCGCTTATTCTAAAATTTGTATCTTTGCTAGGATGTGTTCATCTCTACAGAAGTAAAAAAATGCACAATTTTCCGACAAAACATATAACTGTAAGACATGAAAATTCATTCTGGTTTTCCACAAACACACTTACAGACACCATGCTAAAAGCAGCCTTTCGTGATGTTTTGAACACCATCAAATCAGAACCTGAACATAACTAGATAGAAAAATCTTTGACTCCTTCATCAAACTTCCCTTTACATGAAAGTAAAGAATTCCCTACAGATGTTTTGTGTACTGTTGAAGACTTCCACTCTGCTCTAACAGATTAGGATTTGAGCTGTCAGAAGAAAGTGACAATGTTAGTGCTGCTGAAAAATACTGTCAGCAGTGCAAAGGGTATTGCAAGCAGTGCAGCTTAACAAAGTGTGTAATTGGCAGCTTTGAATGGTATCATACACTTCCAAATTATCTATATTTAGAATGTTCATGCATTGTTAGTTGTATGTTTTCCACAATTTAAGTAATTCAAAAAATACAATTTTCATACAGTGAGTCTTTCTGAAAAAAACAAATCAGCCTACAGCCACAACTAGTGTTTGTCTGAGGGTGTGCTTCCAGAGATCTTCTCCAAGCTTTATTAAAGACCCTATTCACAACATAAGAAAGGTGTCCTCTATCAATGAAGAAACTGAAGAAATTCCTCATTCTGAGTGCCTTATTACAGATGTCAACATCATCTCTGCAGAGGCAGCAGAGGTTGAGGAACTGTAAAAGAAGTAAAGATTTTTGGGGGTTGAAACAAGCTGTGCAGAAAGTAACTATGTCAGTCAGTTGGTCTGTAATAAACAGTGGTTTTAAGTCCTGAAGGGCTGATAGAAAGGCCGATATCAAGGAATGGTAGAACTGTGCTAGATACTTAAACTGTGAATCTGATATGATGAATGAAAACTGGTAAAATTGTTAATGAATTCCTGCAGCTGGCTTCTGGAGTGGGAGGCAGCACTAACACAGTTATTGCTATATCTATCCTTTATATAGATCCAGTACAAAGCTTAGGTAGGAGGAAAAGAAACACTCTTCTACCCAGCTGACAAACCTTCTCTATGCTAGAGTCCCTTAAGACTCCACTGACAAAAGTTTCAATCAAAAAAAAAAAGTATTAAGGCTAAGAACTAATTCTGCAAGCCTGAGGAGAATGTGCGTGGGAGGATCTTGGACTCTTAGACGCTGATATGTATAGAATTTATTTTTCATTATCTTGAAATTTTTAAGTTAAAATAAGATATAGATATATAGGCCGACAGCAGAAAGACCTCTCCAGTCTATACCATTTCCAGAGAAAATATAAAAAGGCAAGTCCAAGTCTAACCAACTATTACTTTTTTTTAAATTCAGCATTACAGATAAAAAGTTAATGCAGCACAGCTAGATGCTGATATACAGCAACATTTAAAATAATGTTCTAATTAAAATCAACAGAAAGTGAATTTATAAACTGTATGTTTTACTATGATAATAAGTTAGATTTATAATTAAAACAACTAATTAAAATACAGGTCTTTGAAATGGTCCAACTAATACAGTAAATATCATTTTGTCATTCATAGCTGTATCAACACAACTAAGCGATCATTCATTTTAATTGGTGTTAAAGATATTGGACTTGTTTGCAGCCCAGAAGAAGCTCCATCACTTTGATTAAGAGGAAATGATTAGTGGAGACTTAATGGCTCCCTTTTATTACCATTTTAGATGCAGACTCATTAACTCTTATGTTTTAATCAATTTCTCTTTTATGTATTATAAGGCAAAGAAAGCTTGAGAAAAAATAAAAATAAGTGAAAGTTTACAATTTGAAATTGCATTGGATTGCTGAGACACCCAGAACCACAGTGAGTAAACACTCATTAAAATGTGAGGTACCTCTGCATGTGCTCCTTGAAGTTTGACATTCAGAGTTACATTGAAGTTGTCAGTTATGTGTTTTTCGTGCTCCCCTCACTTACTTTGATCTTCTCACACATGGGTATCTTGTCCTACTTTTGCTCCGCATGGTGTTTGTCAGCTCCAACCCAATGGATTTTGCACACTTCATTGTTCTTTTAAAAAGCTTACTATCTTTAGAAGAATGGCTTGCTTTAGCCACTCTAGAATGGTAATCATGTACAGTAACTGTGGCAGGCTCTCTATTTTTATAGGAACCCCTGCAGCTGGTGCTGAAGGTGCAGATTTGAATATGGAATGCCAGCTCATTCTGCTCCAGACTCAATACCAATATCAGCACCATTATATTGCCCTTCCTTCAACACAGAAGCTATTTCAGTGACCAATTCCAGTTCCTTGCAATGGTATACAAACTTTTCAAAATGATAGGGTGGTCTTTGTTTGTTGCTGTATTTTTGCAACTACCAACAAGTGACCATCAACAGGGATGTTGAGCATCAGTGTCATGCTATACATGGGTGTTTGATGTTGCTCTTGAAGATGGTGATCTGCCCATTATACTATATGTAAGCAGGCAAGCTGCATAGTCGTCAAGCTCTTGCCTGTCTTTCTTTTTGAACTGTTGCTGGCGGCTGGCATTTCAGGTCCCAGATCTTATGTTCGAGGCTCTCTACCAATAACTCAGAAGAGCCCAGCAAGTCCAATGTCTGGTCTTCACACCTCTCAGCGCTTTGTTGAGTTGGATCATAGGTCTTCTTCTTGTCCTACTTCTTATACCAATGTAGTAGTGCACAGTGTTGGCCAGTGCCAACCCAATGGAGTCTGGCTTCTTAGCATTGCTCTTTTTGGCAGCTGGCTAACCTTAGAAAAAACACTTTCTTCAGTCATACTAGAATGGAGATCATACAACTGTGGCAAGATCACTCCCTTTATATGGACTCCCCTGTGGCTGGTGCTGAAGCTACTTATTTCAATATTTGAATACTAAAATGTCAGATTATGCTGTTGCTGCTTCTCGGCGCCGATATCATCCTTGGACTGATATAAGAGTTAGCATTGTTACATTATATAAGTATATAAATAGATTCCCTTTTGTAATTTAAATTCCTGTTTTATAAAAAGCTACTTGAAACAACTGTATTTGAAAAATACTTAATCTAATAAAGACTTCATATTCAAAATATTGCATACCTAACCCTTTTTATTTCTTTGCAGCTGTTTGTTAAAACAGCAACACACTGCAAAAGTCTAAAACGCTAAAACAATTTACTCATCTTACTTTAAAGCTTTATACATATCGGTTAGGTAGCAAATAATTTTTGGGTTATATATAAATTACCCTACACAATCAAAGTAAACAGAAGCAAATAAGGTAAATAAATAATGAAACAAATAAGGAAAACAATATTGTTCTACAATGATTGCATGGCACTTTCGCAGTTCCAGTGACTGGGGCATTTTTCCTTGTCCATAGAAATTATTTAGAATTGACCAGCAGTTGGAATAAACATAGTCGAACTTGTTAATTCTAGAGAAGTTTATTACCATATTTGGAAATTATATACATTTTACTGTACAGTTAGAAGCACATGCTGACACAGCGCATTGCCGCACCCATCAAATGACAAATCAATTTAGGCCATGCAATGGGAAAATATACTGAACTACTAATCCCAAAATGCTAAATGAGGAGACACACAAGAATTTCTAAACCTAAGAGACAGTTACACATACTAACTACCATTGTGGATGTTCAAAAACTTGTAACATGGAGGATCGCAGGAATCGTGGGATAGAGGGGTCCTTTCATCGGATTGGCTGGCACAACGTTGTTTCAGCTGTGGAATGGCCAAATTAGGGAGGCAGCTTGATGGCTGAGGTCTCCAGGACTCTAAACAAATCCAAGTCATATTATGTGATATCATCTATTGTTAAATTCTGCTCCGTACTTGTAAAATGTTTATTTTTATATTGTATTGAGGATTTGTTTTGTTCTGTGTATTGTATTGTATTGACCCCATTCTTTTTGACACCCACTGCACGCCCAACCTACCTGGAAAGGGGTCTCTTTTTGAACTGCCTTTCCCAAGGTTTATTCCATTTTTTCACTACAAGGGTTTTTTTGGGACTTTTTCCTTGTCTTCTTAGAGAGTCAAGGCTTGGGGGGCTGTCCAGAGGCAGGGCCTGTTAAAGCCCATTAGAGCACTTCTTGTGTGATTTTGGCTAAACATAAATAAATTGTATTGTATTGTATTAAGAGAAACAGTAGCATCTCTCATCTGGCAGAATGAGTGTGGATGTGTGTAGACTGTGGCATCTTATCCCGGAATGTTCCTGTCTCATGCCCAAAGCTGGAGGACTGGTTTTTGGACTCCTGCAATCCTATGTTGGAATAGGTGGGCTTTCAAAATGAATGGATTAATAACAAAAAAATTCAGACCAGGGACCATTTTGAAAAAGCTACATGATTCAGTGAATAAGATAGAATACAATTTGAGTTCATCAATTAATCTAAAACATTTCTGCAACATTTACTACTCTTAACGGTGTTCATAAACTGTAATGAGGTATTATTATTGTGTATCTCAAGCAACAGTGTTGCTATGTATAGAATCACATATATAATAAAAATGAGAAATATGCAAATAAAGCTATTGCTATTCAAATTATATAGCAAGTGTGCGGTCATACGGCTCAATTACATTGCAGTTAGGCAGAAAATTACTGAGTAATTACAGTATAAATACACTTTAACCCTTGTGCGGTATTCATATTTTTGTTACTCAGCTGGTATTCATGGGTCTGGTATACCCACAGTGTTTTTGAGTTTTTAATAAGACATCAATATAAAGTATGGAAAAAAGTTCATACATTTTTTGTCCAAGATGGAAAATGATAGCATTCATTAACACTAGAATTACCAGAGCCTACGAAAATCTCGTAGATCCGTTCCACCTTAAAACGCTTCGCACCTCTCCGTCAGTGTCTTTTGTCCTTTAAATGTGTTGATAAGCAGCAAACAGCAAGCAGCCTGCTATCACATCCCCCACCCCGCACAGTTGTCTCAGCTCAAGTCTGTTTATCTGTGTGTCAGTTCCTTTGAGTTGTATAGAGTGAGAAGTCAAGCAAAATGACACCTTTTATAAATACTATATCGTTATTTGGAACACTTGCATTTCATTTGTGTTCCGTGTCTACAACGATCTATGTAAACACATCGTTAAAACAGAAATGTTTTTCATGTTTTAGTAATAATTGACAAAATGTAGACATGAAGTTCATAATTTGCGAAGCCTGAATTCCAAATATCAAAGAAACACTTTCACAATAGGTACAAATATAACAGAAAAAATGCGCTTCCATTCAAAAAAAAAAACTGCAGAAAAACAACCCGCGTTAGGGAGCGACATTGACACTCAGTTGCTACGACAGCTTCGGTGGCGCAACGGTGTCAAATGTTGACTGGTAATCAAAGCTTCATGGGTTCGATCCCAGACAAGTCTGTTTTGAGAAGTGAGCTGCTTGCATTCTTACTATTTTAGAATAAAAACATACATTTTATTCCAGTCTGTAACAGCCGGTGTAATTTATGATACTTGTAAAGGTTAGCTTTGTTTTTTTTTTTTATTCAGTTTTATTCTCTCAGCCACGTTCATGATCCCAACTCAATGCGTTTGACACTGCTGTTTTCACATAGACGCGCTATAACAAAGGTAAACTCAAATCATGACGACGGTTCTACATCGGACCAAAAATGCACTTTTGCCATCGCTGTACTTTGTATATGTACATGGGAAGCTCTGCACTCTACTTGTGACTGTAGGAAGTAAGTAAATAAATAAAGGTAAATGGGTAAATAACATTTGATCTGGCCTTTATGTAAGTAACATATAAATTTTAATGTTTTGGGCACATACACTGTCCTTTGTATGTAAGAGCCAGATCAAACTGGACATTCTCTGATCTGGAGGGATAAAAGCTGACGCACAAATGCTGGTGAATCTGCCTTCTTCGTATTTCACCGTCATTCAGTTTTATTGAGTGTTCCTGCCGCACTGAATAAGCTCACACCTTGTGGTGCACAATGTTGACGCAGCAGCACAGAGAAAAAAAATTAAGAGACAAATATATGGGACATTGGGTATAAAATTTATCAGAAAACATCATCGCACTGATGCAATATTATTTGAAAACGAACAGCGTCAGATCGGGTGTGAATTTACGCTGGTGCTGTTACTTAGAGTCAGATCAGGAGAGGGGGGGGTTGTTAGAGTGTGATCATGATTGAGAGAATAAAACTGGAGCTTATTCAGTGCAGCCCCCCAGTTTTATTGTCTGATTCAGGTTCAAGCTTCCTGTCACACACACACCCCCCCCTTCCGATCTGACGCCGTTTTCAAATAAAGACTCTTTTTTTTTGTCAGTATGGCTTTGATATCATGGATCAGAAGGAGCATACGGTTCCATTGTCTCAAAACACTACTGGCATCTACAGTTATTCCCAGTTTCAAATAAAAACTAACAACGTCAGATCCCTAGGGCGGTGTATGTATGGTGATCATGATTGATGTATGAATGTATGTGTGTACTGTATAATATTATCAATAAGAGCAGCTCGCAGGCTGGATCGAACTGGGGACTCTTGATTACAAGTCGGCAAATCTTACCACTACACCACGGAAGTTGTTGTATCCTTTGGTGAAAGTGTTTATTTGATCTTTGGACTTCAGGCCTCACACATTCTAAAGTTTATGCCTACATTTTGTAACATTTATTACTAAAATATGAAAACGTTTCTGTTTTAACAATGTGTTTACACAGATTACTGTTGAAACGGAACACACATGAAATGCATTTGTTCCAAATAACGATCTATTATTTCCACTGTAAAACTCCAGCAGTTCACTCACTCCCAGATAATCAAACAAGGCATGAGCTGGGAGAAGTTTGTGAACTTTCTGCAATGGTGGGGAGATGGAATAGCTGGCTGCTTGCTGCTTGTCTTAATCTGCACATTTAAAGGACAAAGGACGCTGATGTAGAGGTGCGAACGGATTTAAGGTGGGACGGATTTACGAGTTTTCTAGTAGGCTCTGGTAATTCTAGTATTAAAAAAAAGGAAACTAAATATCCAATTGGAGATCACAACACTATACCTTAGTGATCCCAGTGAAATATGCCAAAAAGCTCTCATGGTCAGAAAAGACAAAATATTAGTATTGACATACATCTAATAAGACATATCTTTCATTTAATTGCACTCTTTAAGTCAAGCAGTTTGAAGACAGCAACACTATGTGTAAGAGACATTTGCTAGTTACTTAGGTTATGTTAAATTGACAGAAGTATTCCCTTAGCTACTGTATGTTAAAATGTTTGCCTATATGTTAATGCATAGTCAACGGGAGGTTCTATTATAATCTCCACAAGCTGAATTAAAATGGAATATTCTAAGTATTTTTTTGTATCTCTGACTACAGATTAGTCTAGTTTATCATCTGCCTTGCAGTAGATAAGGCATGGAGAGCACATAGTTTCAAAACGTACCCTATTGAATGCAACATATCCTGTAACATATCATTTTGACCATATTCAATGCACCGTACATACAGAATGTACAGAATGTATTAAGTAAAGCATATATAAGTTTGCCGTAGAGAAATAACACAACCTTTAAGTATAGAAAGCAACTGAAGTTTCACAAGAAAAAGCTAAGTTCAAAGAAGAAACATTTTTTCCTTTTTGCCTTTCATTCTGTGTGTGTAACAACTTTTTTTTTCTATCTTTGTGTGAACTGTTTTGCTTTGAATTTTACTAAACCCTTTTAAAATGAACTTTATTGGACCGAGAAGCTTGATTTCGAGATCCTGGAGGAGATGGAAAGGTTTTTTCAAATTGAAAGAAAAATGGAAAGAGCAAAGGACGAATAAATGCTGGAGAATAGCTGTATAGGTCTGCTACATACATAAAACAACAATTAGTTTGCTTCTCTTTCAACGGCATGCTGAGCTCATGCACTTAGCTGGAGGCACCATTGTTCATAAGATATGCTCATGCAGCCTTATGAGCTTATGTATGTATGGATGTATGAAGACCGCAAAGGAAACTGGCATTTGTAAATACAGTGACATCAGAATTTCATACAACCAAGGGATCCCAATAAATATTTAGGGAGCCAACTGGGCCACCCCATTAAATTTTCTGACAAACAAAAAAGAGTGTACGATGGCACCACATAAACAAAACCTCAGACACATTGGCCATGTAAATTGCCTTAACTTTCTTCTTCTTCAAAGTGCCCATGTTAAGCAGATATATTGAAAGTCTGGGTCAGAAGAAGTCACCACCTTCAGGGGACACCTGCAATTATATGGCTCTGACTGGAAGGGATGAGGCCTTTTGTGAACATTGGGGGCAGGTCAACCGCACTGATTAGGCACTTTCTTGGAACTGCAGATGGAAGAGACAAGGTTGTTAGCAACAGCACACCCTCTTGCCCTGGCGTAGTATTGTATACCGTAGAAGAGCCTTGAAGGTGATCCTCAGGAGCCCATGTATGACACTGGATATATTCATAGTATTTCCCATTTATTTTCTATCATTTTTGATGAATTTTTATTTCTTTATCTTGCTCATAGAAGCCTTTTAGTTTGTGTATTTATGAAAAATAAATAAATATAAGAAAATTAATTGAAATAGACATACAAATCTAATAGCAGTTTAGAGTGTTATGAGGTTTTTGTAATGCATTTTGTGTATCTTTAAATTAGATATTACATTGTAAACTTTAAAGGGATTTTAAAAAAGCAAATTTACCAGTAGTTAAAGATAAGCTTGAACTACACATGAAGAGGGTCATACTATCTATAGACAAACTCAAAACTCTGGTAACCTTGTCACTCCTCTGATCTTAATCCTTAAGCTTGAAGAAACAAATCCTAACATTACTTGTAAACAGACAACAGACGGCATTGCGCTTCTTTCTTTTCATTAGTCAGCTCTGACAACTATTTGCAAAACCTCTCACCATGACAGTGCATGAGATTCAAGAGTGTCTGCTGCTGAACCTTCCTGAAAATAGCAGTTGTATTACTGATGTAACAGGTGTGGCAGACGACTGGGGTTCTTTCCCAGCTGGGACTCGTGGAGGATGGAAGGAACGGGAGAGAGACAATACGTCCCCGGCAGCAGATGAGAAATAGAAAAAAAAAGGAAAAGAAAGAGAAAAAGAAAAGAAAGAAGGGACTGAGCTATTGTGGTGATTGGAGCACTTTGTGCTGTGTGCTAAAAAGAAAATAAAATAAAAGTGTGAGCTTTTGTAAGTGTACTCCTGGTAACTGTGTCGAGTTAGGTGGCTGGCACGCCCCTATAGAGTTGTCACACTGGCATAGTCAGCAGGATTTTCCTGGCTGTGTAGTAAGGCAGTGACCTGCATTAAAATCTGTGTAACGGCCCGACACAGCAGCGCGAAGCATGCACACTCCCACGACACGCACACGCTCCGCAGCAGCGGTTCATCTTACAGACAGCCGAGGGCTCATGGAAATGCACCATGTGCTTCAGTGGGAAGAAAGAAGTTCAGGCGCAATCTAAAGACAGCGGGAAATCAGAAAAAGTCCATCATCGGCAAAGGGATCGGTCAGCCTGAACAAGCGGCCAGGCAAAGGAAACTGCCTCTAAGAGACAGGATCCAGGAGGTAGGTACCAGACCCAAGGAGTGTTTGCCCTGGGAGTGTTGTAGTGTTACCTCATAGGGGAAGACTGCCTGGACGCGTATTGCTGGCTGGCAGATACCAACTCTGAGGACAACGATGGGACGAGGTCCGGGGAGGATGAGGACCTGATGTTCGCGGAGGAACTGCAGCTGACGTGAGAGTGCCTAAAGCCTTATCCCAAAGGAAGTAACTTGGCAGTGGAGTGGGTGCTGGAGAGCCAAGAAACTTTCCTGGAAGCAGGTAAGACAGTGGAGGGTGTGTGCCGGGATCACACTGCCAAAGTTGTACAGACGCCTCCACCCTCTCTCCGAAAAACACCCAACAGAGCCGGCATGTCCTCCAGCCCATGCAGTCTCTGTTGCAGGTCCTACAGCAGACGATCATGAGGCTGGAAAAGAAGGTCCACATGCCTCTGTTGGCAGTGCAGGAGTGGTTGAAGCAGCGCAACGCTGAATTCTCCAGCCAGAATGATGTGGCGGTACAGGTGAGTGACACCTGTACTGTATATGAAAAAGGGGTGCAGAGTAAAATGGCACCAGTAGTGGTCAGTAGACACTACTCTGACAATGGATACAGCTGTGATGACAGATTGCACGGTGGGGGGCGGAACCAGCAGAGGTGTGTGCAGGGCGCCAGCTGGTAAGTGCCGGCTGTCAGAACACACCTTCCCAAGCACTGGCGGCGGTTTCACAGAAGTTCACAGGGGTGCAGATAGGACAGGGTCTGTTTTTGTACCAAAGGGAGACCCAGACTGGTGTTGCACCCCAGAGTAAGAGGAAGACCCAGAAAAAGAAGACCAGGCCTCCCAACATTGTGCAGCGTGAACCTGTGCGCTCACCTGCGTTGAAGGGCTGCTCTCCATAGGGCTGAGGAAGAGGTGGAGAAAAGTTACCTGTCCTGTTTCCATGTCTGGAGGGCATGGGAACATGGAGAGAATCACCAGTGCTTTTAGGTTGTCTGTACAGGGCTGCGAAGGACACCATTGGATGACATTGCGGCGATGTCTCCCCGCCCTTTTCTTGGGTTGCTTTTTCAGGGTGGAACTGTGATTGGTATGTCTGCGTCCCATCCTATCAGAAGACCGCACTCGTGGGACGGGGCAGTTCTTCCTATGAGCCTCAGCTGAGGGGGGGGCAGTGTAGCAGATGGCTGGGGCTCTTGCCCAGCCAGGACTCCTGGGGAATGGAAGGACCAGGAGAGAGACGATACTTCTCCCAGAACATGAGGGGGCAGCCCCCCTGGGACTACAGGACTGGAGCATAGAAGCTCAACGCTATTGGGGACTGTGGCCACCGCCAGGGGGCGCCTGGACAATCCCAGAGACCTGGACTGTAACATTTTTGTCACACCAGGAAGTGCTGCCGGAACAAAATCCAGGGGCACTTGGACTGCTTCCAGGTGTCCATGCAGCACTTCCGCTACAACAGGAAGTGCTGCCGGAAGATAGTCAGGGAGCACCTGGATCACATCTGGATGAACTATGTAAGGGGCCATCTCACTCCATTTGAGGAGCCGGGAGGTGGAGGACAGAGCTTGTGAAGGGAGGAGTAGAGTCTGATGAAGAGAAAAGAAAAAGAGAAAATGAAAAGAAAGAATGGACTGAGCTATTTTGGTGATTGGAGCACTTTGTGCTGTGTGCTAAAAAGAAAAGAAAATAAAAAGTAAGTGTGCTTCTGGTGAATGTCAGGTTGGGTGGCTGGCACCCCCTCCCCCAGTAGAGTTGTCACACAGGACAAAACCTATAAGCACAAACTTTACTTGGGTTAACTTGCAAAGATGCTTTAATTTTCAAAATTTGAATGTCACAAGTTTGTCATTTATGGTTAGTAATGTTTTAAAATGAATGATGATGAAATCATCTATCACTATAGGAATTTTATATCTCATCTAGTCCTACATACAATCTGGTCATTTGGACGCTCTGTAATCTGAGTCTGGTTGATTTGAAAATCACATTCATTATGTTTGGGCTGTAATATTAATTTACATAGCCTGCCTTAATTGAAGTCTTGCTTCTTTACATTGTATCATATTGGTTTAGTGCAGAAACAATCTAAACATGGGTTTAACACTGCTAATGCCAGTGAGATCATTTTTAAAAATGTTTTCTTAATTTAAGCAATTTGTTAATCAGGTGTTTGATTCAATGGGTTAACTGTCTTGTTGTTTGTTTGTTTCTGCCTTTTCTAGGTGAACTTATAAAGCCTTTACAATATAGTTAATGGTGCAATTGGCTGAGGCTTTCAGAAGATTAGTCACTAGTCACTGTAACATACACTAATCAAGGAAAAAATGTCATTCTTTTGACTCTAAGAAGTTTAACAGGCTAGAGGAGAGACCACTCAATCTATTAAACTTGCCTGGTTAGCTAACAGCTACGTTGACCCAATATCTCATGAAAATATTTTGAAAAGTTGTCAAGGTTTCAACTTGAAAAACATGATTCAGAAGTTTACTATAGAGTCCTGTAAACTTTGTGTGAAGAAGTTCTTTCTGGTTTTCATCTTAAATGCAATTCCTTCTAAGATCCAGTGTGTCCTCAGATGATTAATGGAAACAATTCTGCTAGATCAACATTATTGATGCTGTTGACAAATTTGGTCTGGATTATGTCCTCATGCAGCCTCTTCTGCTCAAGTCTACAAAGGTTTTAGGTCACTTAATTTTTCAGAGTAGAGGTACACTTGGTTACTCTTCTCTTCATATGTAGAGTGGTGAACAGAACAGCACCAAAAACTCCAGATATGTTCTCATTGATTGTTTATAGATTATAATGAAGAGTATGAATGGGATGGCTCCTTCTCTAGGTAGGGTGCCAGAAAAACAGAAGGACAGTACAGTATGTCATTATGGTGGTTTGGAGCTGCTGCAGGAAACTACTGGAAGGAAGCTTCACTGTCAAATTGTATCTTACCTGGAAGTGTTTATGGGTCTGACATAAAAGAGATGTCTCCTCCTCTGCTGAGTGAATTGGAGTCAGAAGCATAGGAGAATAAACACCATAGAGCCTTATAAAAAGAACTGTGCATAAATAAGTTTTTATTTCTTTGACTTGAACTTACATATGCACATTTAAATCCTGAGGAACAAAAACACCAAATTCTTAGGTCTAAACAGTGTGCTTTGAGGGTAACTGCCACATTTTGCTCTCTTATAATAATGGAACTATTACCTGTCAAAGACAGGTAGAATCATTTTTTTTAAATTTGCTATCTCTTACCTTACGTGTACCATCAACACTTTTCCTCTGTATCTGTGGACGTAAATGTCTTGTGATCATGTTCCTATATAACCTGCTTCACAGACTGTCCTGTCCACTTTTATATTTTCCATCGTTGAAGGTAACTCATTCAGCATGCGCCTTTACTCCTCCTTGTTAGTCTCACACTTGCATTTCCTTTTTCGTCACTTCATTAAAGCCAAACTGACCAATCAGGGTGTTCTTCAGGATTGGAAACACATACCCTAGTGTTCCATCCATTTTCTAACCCTCTGAATCCAACTACACGTCACGGGGGTCTGCTGGAGCCAATTCCAGCCAACACAGGGCACAAGGCAGGAACCAATTCCAGCCAACCCACTGCAGGACACACACAAACACACCAAGCACACACTAGGGCCAATTTAGAATCACCAATCCACCTAACCTGCAAGTCTTTGGATTGTGGAAACCCACACAGACACGGGGAGAACCCAGAAAGCGAACCCAGGTCTCCTAACTGCGAGGCAGCAGTGCTACCACTGCGCCACCGTGCTGCCCTTACCCTAGTGTTTTATTAATAAAATAGTAGATTATGTACTGTTTTAATTCTGTTTAATAAATTGTATATTCTAGCGTTTTGTTTCTTGAAAAACACTGATTTACCTTTGGAATGTCCTGACATGGCTTAACTGAGACACATTTCTTTTAATATTACATATTTGAGTATAAGACCTGTGCATCCTTCATATTCACAATATTTTTTACCAGTATGTCAATATTCCATACTTCACAAAGTTGAATGACCATTTGATGATGTTTTTAAATGTTAGTAAGATCAAAGTAAAGCTTTGTTAAAATCTTGTTATATAGCAGTATATCAGTAAAAAAGGCATTTTAACAGCACATATTCACCCTATATTTATTACGGTTTATAATATTTATTTAATTATGAATTATTATTAATAGTTAATTCATATATTTATTACTGTTCAATAAGAATGCAAACATTATTACTGCTGTATCGAGTTTCCCTTCCTGGTCCCTTTTCTGTCTGGGCCTAATCTTTTTATATTTGTGCAAACACACTGCAGGTGCTCATCTTTATTCCCACATTACTTCAAGTTGCACATTAGGTAATTAGTGACTCTGAATTGTCTCATCAGAACTGGCTGCATGCTGTTGTGGACTGGTATCCTATTAAGCGCTGGTTCTTGCCTTGCATGCTAGGAGAGACTACAGCTTTCCATAATACTGTAGTCACAGTTGTAGGTTTTAAAATAAAGGAACTGATGGATGTTTCTTGCCAGTGTCTTAGCAGCATCATTACTCACATGTTTAATAACAGGGTTAGCACTGATATTGATGTAAGCACCATATTTAATATTTTTCTTACACTATATTTTTTCTCTCTCAAACAGTATGGCATTTTTTGAGAAGTTCAAACTTAAAATGAATCACTTTACAATTCATTTCAAATAAACAAAAATATGAAATATCTAAAGGATGGATGAAGAATGTTAAATTTAAATATCATGATTCAACACATTTATATTTGTTATTAAAATAATGCATGATGTGCGTAGTGTAAAAGCTATTGTAAATATAATTAGTTTAAAAGAGCATCAGAAAAGAAAACATAATTAACATATGCAATTATTTTTAATATGTGTGCAGCTCATTTAAAAAGATGGATTTTTAATTACCAGTCAATTTATATTTTTTAGCTTCTGATGAAAATGAACGACATGAAATACATATAAAGCATTTCATTTCATATAATGTTAATAGCATTATCAACAAGCTGAATGAAGCAGAGTTTGAAAGCTGATTATTCCTCTTTAATACATGCTGGTTATTATTATTTATGGTAGAGCTAGACATGTTGCTTTTCGCATAGAGTAATCCAATATTTACTAGGAGATCTTTGTAGGGCTTACAAAATAAGTGTGATCAGATTACTAATACAGGCTGACTTTACTTCCAAATTTGTCATCTGTACTGGTCGGTGCTGCAAAGTCATTGAACATGTCGAAAAGTTAAAAAACACATAATGAAAAAAATATGGGCATTTTTTATTATTCATGTTACTTGCTTTTGATGTCGTTTATGGGCAGTATTTCTCTGATTTGTGTACAACAGATGAAATTTAATACATAGGATGTGTTGCTGTTTTTTTGACAGCTTATAACATTCGAGAATACAAGGCATTCTTTTAACTCACTTCTCTTTATAAGACAAAGTGGGCATTGCCCTTTTTGCTAGGCTTTCAATGGCACACGAAGCCTCCTTGGCTAAAAGAACACACTTGACATTCATTAGAATACTGAAAGCCACCTGGGGCCTCTACCCCTTAGGTTTGTAGCCATAAACCCAGACCCCTAGTAGCAGATTTTGACTTGTATTTGCCCACCCCCAGGTTTGGTTTACCGAATATACAATTTAAAGAGATTTGTTATTTTCATGGGAATTGTTACATATGCATTATTTTCACTTTTACTTTAAAACTTTTGTAAAAACAATACTTGTCCTTTATTTCCGGCCAGAGGCGTGGTTAAATCTCTTTCTCGCAGGACATGTAACACTGCTCGCGTTGTGAAGGGGGGTCGGCTGAACGTACACTAAGGAGATACTATCAGATCAGCTGCTGTCTTTCTGCTGCTTCTGTCAAGCTGAGAGTTCTGCTTGTTGCTTGTCTTTGTTTTAAGAGCTGGGAGCATGTGAAGTGTGTCTGCCAAAAGCATTCCCACAACTGCTAGGTTAGATGTCCGTGAACTTGTTTTAAATGTTGTCTCACTGCCTTGTCCAGCGGGACGTCAAATTGTCTTCCAAGAAGATCACGTCTTGTCTCCCTAGTCTCCCTCCCAAGATTTTTTCTTATAATAGAGAGATATTGTTTTATCAGAATTGTTCCAACTATTGGAGATTTACCCTTTTTTGGGTGGCCCAGGACCTCGATTGTGACAGCAATTTGCAAAGTTTGACAACCAATCTGACATATCTGAGGTAGCAGACAGAAGTGAGGAGCCGAGGATGTCACCTCAGAACATGCTTCCTGAAAAAGTACATAGTGCTAGAAAAGGACTCCCTTACTACAGTGACAGACCTGCAGTTTCCACTAGTGATATGGAGTATCACATGATGTGTTGCCTCATCCCTGACGTATGGGTAAACTTGTTAGCTGAGGTAGGGAGGAATCCGTTGTTATTGTCCCAGTATAAAGAAATAAAATGTGCTATGTATAGGTTGCCAGTTCTAAAAAACAAATTTAAAGTTAGATTTTAAGCTTAGGGGTAGAACTGGTAGTGGGATGTCTGTTTGGATTGTTCTCTATCAACTTAGCATATTTGGATATTGTGATCATCCCTTCCCCCTGACTCCTTTTTGCAGAGTAGCTCAAGCTCATTCACATTGCAAGGGAGTAATCTTATTGTACTGATCTTTGTGCATGTCCTCAGATATTCTATAGACTGAAGTCTGCAATATTATTGTACAACTTCAGCACATCAGTCTTTTCAGATTTTTGTTATAGTGAAATTAAATACAGTAATATGTTTCATTTAATCTCTGGTTTTGTAGAGAGGACAGCAATTTATTAGCCACAGCTCAGTCTTGTTGAGAATTAGCGGTCAGCTACTGTCATAAATTGCTGCAGCAACTGAGGTTTGCTTTGGCCTCATGGTAGCATTCCTGATGATCTTTCTCTTTGAACTGTCACCATTTATAAAAGTAAGGACAACCTTATCTTACCAATGTGCTGGTGCCATAATTCCTCAATGCTTATATTATGATCTTCACAGTCATGCTGTATTTTTTGTGATCAAATTTATATTTATTTATTGTTTAACGAGTAAAAACTAAACAGTCAAAAAGTTTCAAATAAGCCTAGCCTATCCCACAACTCTAAAGACCACTAACATCTCAAAAGAGAGTGAGAGCAATGGAAAGGTGCAGGGAAAAGGAAAATCAGAATAGTATTAATAATAGAATAAAAGTTATGTTATATTGAATTTTAGTGCATCAGCTGTTGCTATCTATTGATTAAATGATTTTAAAAACATTATTAATTCTAGTGGTGGACATCTACTAAATTAATTAAATTAGAAATTCAAACAAACCAGTGTTAAACTGTCTTTATTTATGGGGATTTCCATCTGGAAGCAACAATATGTAATTTTAGCAGCTACTGTACCCAATAAGGAGACTGTCTTTTAATAATAATTAAAAGAAACAGAAAAGTCATCGGCCAGGAGAAAGACTGAAGAAAAAAAGAAAATTGTAGTGTATATGAAAGCAAATGGGCAATCACAGGATTTTTCGTCAGAGATGAATACTGTATACGGGGATGTTCTGTACCACATGGAGGTGCACTGGTTAAGCTGGAGGTTAGTTTTGAAACATTTTTACACCCTGCTCCCAGAAATCAACACATTTCTACACTCGAAAAACATGACCCAATTCTAAACTGTAGACAATTTATTGGGGAAGCCACTGCAAGTGCCATTGACCAGGGAAAAGCACCATCTTGTGTTGTTCTCCATAAGCACCAAGCATGTTATCCACCTGAAACTTACCATCCCCTGGGAAAACTAAATTGAGCAGGTAAATGGGTGAAAAAATGGACAGGTATGTAGAACTAGTGAAGCAGTATTGCAGCAATGGACGGCCAGCAAGATGTGAGCCTACCGAAGTAAGGGTTCAGAGAGTTTACTGGCTAGATCTTGAGCTGGGTTAACTACAAACTGGGCAACACCAGGGCTAGCAGGAGAAGAGCCATCAGGGAGGTGACAGAGTGAGCTGAAGTAGCGTCCAGGTGGTTGCAAGTCAACAGATTCATTCATTTGGTAGTGCTACCTCAATACAAGACACAGCTCGATTCGCTCTGGCTATGTTGCCTAGGTCAGGGTGTCTGTTGTTTTCAAACCTGAAACAGCCATTAAATCCAGAAATCATTACTAACTTTGTGTCCAGGTGTATCATAAGATGTATGTTTAAAAAATAAAGGCTTCATTTTTGTTCTGTTTTTGTGTAATGCATGATCTCAATGAAATATTATTACTAAAGGTAGCTTACAGTCGATCTGATTGAAGGATTTAAACACAATAAGGCAACACTGCTGTTTGAAGTGTTATCCTGTTCTTTTCCTGTATACCTCTATTTCTGTTTAAGAATGATATATTTTACTTTTCATTTGTCAGTGGCCTAAAATATATTGGAACGAATGCATTTATAAAACCATTTAAAATGCATGTGTGCATTTTCATATTAAACTGTATTTGTACCTTCTCTTTATGAAGTTGTCTGTATTGTAAAATAAAACTGTGCACAAAGTAGTTAGTGGGCAGTTAATTTATAGTGTCAACATGTTCTGTAGCATTCTTACATTTATTGTGTCATTCCGTGCCATTAGCGTTACTCCACTTCAATTATGTGTTTTTGTTTTTATTTTCTTCTCTTTTTATTTCACTTCTGACAACAAGGCTTCATTACAGTCAATGACAGATGAAGTTGTCTCTTTGCACGTTCAACCTTTTGATTTTTCTAGGCAGTGTTTATTATCATCATATTGACTATCTGTCCAATTCATTCATCAGATGCATTAACTGGCCATGATATGCTGCAGAGGATTGAACAATGGGGTTTGCTACGAGGTTGTTAACCCTGAAATTTATATGCCTGCCATACATATTTTTCATTCTGCATTGATTGTGCTCATTTTGAAATCTTATGTTATCTACTTTTTGTCTGCTTCTAAGAGATTAGATCACTTTGATTTCCAATCCATTCTTTTGAATTAAAACGGGAGAATGAATGATTTAAAGTGGAAATAATATATTATTAAATGGAAATCCACAATCAGTCTTTTAATAATGGCATCATATGGTGGATGTTGCAAATGAATACAGACTGCCTCCAAATGCCAGTCACTTTTGTCATGTTCAGTATTAGTAGTGTCCTGGCAAATAAACTAAGAAGTGGCACAGAGTTATCTATTGAATATATTACCAGTTAAAACAATCTTGGACAGTCGATGCTTGAAATCAAAACGGAATGGAAAATCCTGGAAGAACAATATTTAACAAAAAGATCAGTTAAGATATAATCCAACATTAAAGACAGTGAACATTCACATGCATTTTACTGAAATATTATGTCTGTTTTAAGGACAACACTGTGGAGTAGCAATTATCACTATACCTGGCAGCTGTAGAACACTGGGTTCAAATTCTAACACTGTCACCCTACTGGCATTCGAGTTTGCATGTTCTTTGTTAGTCTGCAGTGGGCTCATTCAGGTACTCTTTTCTCTTGTATCCTCATGGTATCCATGTTAGGTTGCTTGCCAACTGCAAACTGATTCAGCATGAGTAAGTAAAAATGAATCAAGGTAAAAAATGGAAAAAATCAATTAACTATAAATGACAATTCACTTTTTTAGTAGTGTACCTGGGTATTAAAAAGGTGTCATGCCAAAAATGTGCCTTTTTTACTTTATATATTTATTACCTTTGTGGAAACTGGCCCGGACACAGACAGGCAGACAACGATGGTTCAACCCACACACGTTTATTATACATTATTCTAATATTTAGTAAATAGTGTCACACACAATCCCAAAACTCCACCAAAGTCCTGGCCTCTACCAAATACCTCTTCCTTCTTCAGGCTGCCTCCACTCCTCTCCACCAAGACTGTGCTCTGCACTCCCGACTCCAGCCAACGAATGGAGGGAGGCAGCCTCTTTTATACACACCCAGACATGCTGCAGGTGCCTCCCGATTAGCTTTGTGGCGGAAGTAGGAAGCACTCCGGATGTCCCTGGTCTTCTTCCCCCTAGCACTTCCGGGTGTGATGGAAGTGCTGAAGGCCAGGGCTCCTCAGGTATTTTGGCACCCCCTTGTGGCGACCACGAGCCCCTATGTGGTAGAGCTTCCAAGCTCAGTTCCCAGGGCGGTCACCCTCTCGTGGTTTGGAGGAGGCGTAAGCCCTCCTCCGGTCCTCCTGGGCATCCCGACTGGGTACCACCCCCAGCCACTCAGCACACCTTCTAGACTTTTCTTTTCTGTCTGTTTCTCTCTCACCTGTCTTCAGCATAAAATCTTTAGTTTGTGAGTGAAAGCTGTAAACTTCGCCTGGCTTCTCACTAAAAAGACGTATTCTTTATTATTGAACCTTTGAAAAATCCTCCTTTTAAAAAGTATTGCTAGTAATTGAATCTTCTAATTCATATATTTAAAAATGGTCCTCTGCTCCATCCCACATAAAGAACTGCATGCCCTTATAGCATCATGTTGATAGTAAGTTTATTGTACACTACTTCAAGGCTTGGACTGGGGGTATGGCGGGTATTTTTCTTTTTCTTTCATCGTAATATGATTTTCATTTTCATTTGTAAATTTTAAAACAATTTTTACTTTTTTCAATTTTAATAAAAACATCAACACAATAAAATTAAATCTTCTGACACAACAACTAAGCTTTTAGTATCAGAACTGAGCAGCAGACAGAAAATGCTGTTGTTTGCAGATAAGAATCCAAATGACCAAGCAAGAACAAAACTAACATTTGAAGGAGAAAAAGCAGCCAGTACTACTGATCATGTAATGCTGTGCAGAATGCACCTTAATGTAATTCATGTGGTGTCCTCACTTTATATTGATTTTCAGAATTTGGAAAATTTCTGAATAACCAAACATTTATAACCACTGCAGAGGCAGGGTGAGTCCAGAAAGAGCTGGGATGCAAATCAGGCAAAACTCTGTTTAATTTGAAAAAAAAAAAAGTCAAAATAAAACATGTGCTTGATGATGCTACAGTTGCTGGCTTGTTTCCTTCTAAATCACTATGGAGGCATTTAAAGACTTTCTGTCCAGTGTGGTCAAGTGCAAATAAGGCCCCACCTTCCAGGAGCATCACCCAATTATTCCAGACAGACTGCAAGGGGCAGAACTTCTTTGGCTCCATGGCCTTTAATGGTGTTTCTCGAGGCTGTGAGGGAAAAAAGAGACAAGACTGTTAGCGACTGCGTCCCCTCTCGTCCTGGGGTGATACCACATACCTTAGGTGAGACTGGAAGGTGGTCCTCTGGTGCGCATGCATGACAACACACAAGAAATTAATCTATCCCACTTTTGCATTAGGCAGATGAAGTGCAAACATTTTAGAGGCAGACATCAGGTCAGTCAGTCAGTATCCAACCTGCTATATCCTAACACAGGGTCACGGGGGTCTGCTAGAGCCAATCCCAGCCAGCATAGAGCATAAGGCAGGAACAAATCCCGGGCAGAGAGCCAACCCACCGCAGGGCACACATGCGCACACACACACACACCCTGCATGTCTTTGGACTGTGGGAGGAAACTGGAGCACCCAGAGGAAACCCACGCAGACACAGGGAGAACATGCAAACTCCATGCAGGAAGGACCCGGGAAGTGAACCTAGGTTTCCTTACTGCGAATCAACAGCACTACCACAGCGCCACCATGCTGCCCCAGACAGCAGGTGAATTTTAAAAAAAGAAAAAATTCAATGTAAAAGCAAATGAGAAGCTAGATGAACAGAAGAGCAGTTGCTACTGTAGCAAGAGTTAATCAGAGTGGCATAAATTTCCTCCTGAAAAAGTAGCTGCATTGTCATCTTTGCTGTTAAGCAAATTTCTGGTATAGGGTTGCAGAGTCCTTCCATATTCTTTAGTGTTAGAGAATTTCAAAAAGATAAATGTGACAGAAGTATAGCAGAATGATGTTTAATTCTTAGGGACATGGTTTTAAGTGGAAAGATGACAAAGTTGTACATTTTAAGCCCTAACATCTTTTCTCTTAATTGAATAATTTTCTGAATTTGCTTATTGAAGCAGACTTAAAAAATGGAAGTATTAACTGCTAAAAAGACTACAGAGATCAATGATCAACAACACTGTGCTGATTACCAGGAGAAGAAATGTCCCACATCACACAAAGAGTAGGCCAACAGCTGGTAAGGGCAGGTGAAGAGCCTTTCATCATAGGTCATGCTTGCAGGAAATGTGTTTTTCTCAAACAATAAAAACAGAACCATCTCAACACAGTTACATTTAAAATTGTCTTGAAAACACATGTTCACCAAAATAAAAATGCATCATTATGAAAAAAGTAGATTTTATGGAACATAAGAAAACATCTGCACAACACTATGAATGAAACATAGTGTTGCTTCAGAGACATTCTGGTCCTGACCCAAAATAAAAATATTCTAAAAAACAGTAAAATGAAAAAAATTAAGGAAATTGATAAAAAAAAGGCATCATAAAAAATTTAAGACTGTAAAGGACAGTATTGAAGAAAATTTACAAAACACCCAAAAATTCAAACTTCACAAGCAGGTATAAGAACAACAAGAGTATCATAAAACCCTTTGGGCTGTGAAGAAGATTGCTAAATGCACCCCTAGAAGATGTGGTCGCCCCTCCGAAACCCCCTCTTAAAATGGTGATACAATGGGAAACAAATGCAGTTTTTTACCTCCTCTTTGCTCGATTAGCTCTGCTGCTGCTGTTGCCGTGCCACGTGATCTGCTTCTCGCACGTTTAAAAGCCTGTATGGCAGCTGTCCTTTTGTCTTATTGCCTTATCTCACTTCTCCCCCAGACATCCTCTGCTTTATGCTTTATTATGCTGTTTACGAATAAAGTTTATGTTTCTTGAAAACCCTGAATGAATCTGTGCAGTTGCACTCTGTGTAACCCAAACATGATATGTGGTACCAGGAGTGGTTGCACAGATGGATCCTCAGGACAATGTGAATGTTTTGCTTCCTCCAGACCCAGAGATACTGCCTCCTATTCCCACTGTTTCTCCTAAGGCTGTGCTGGTGAAGATCAGTCCTACAGATGACCCCAAGATGTTCCTGCTAGCTTTTGAACACTCAGCGACTTTGATGCACTGGGATAGACAATCCTGGGCTGTCATCATCGTCCCATATTTTTCCGGGGACGCCCAGCTTGTGATGCAAAATATCCCCTCTCGAAAAGATTGGAGATTATGATTTCTTGAAGCAACAAGTGACTCTACGTAAAACTACAAGCTTCATGGCTAAGGGCTGTGCACTTTGCCAATAGAAACTGTACCAGGATTGCCCTGTTTGTACTCAGTTTCAGGATTTAATTCATCTCGTTCACAGCAGGTTTGAGGGGGATCCGTTCAAATGGATTGTGGAGAGTGGTACTGGCGGGGATTCATGTAGTTCTCTGGGACGAGTTTTTTCATCACGATGTTGACTTATTCGCCACCTTGGACAAATGATTGGGAGACTCTCAGGCTACTTGGAGACAGGGTGGTGCATTTGCTCCGCCAGGGGCACACTCTCAACCTGCCCGAGATCGTCGCAATAAACAGCAGGCTCAGTGCACTGAACCTGAACATCCAGTTTCCTCAGAAAGGCCATTACGGGCTCCCATTGTTACTGATATGATCACATCTGGAGACGGTTCTGGTCGTAGACACGGCCAAGCGTATTTCGGCAGTGGTGCCAAGCGCAGATGTTTCCGATGTGATCAGGTTCCTCGCCAGAGAATATCACTTCTCCCCTGCTCGGTTCTTGGAAGTCGGCTTAGCTGAGGTGTGTTGCTCCCATGTTCCTTCTACTTCACTAAAAAAGGATCACTTAATGATTTCCGTGATGCTACCAGGCCACGAGATCCCGGCCTTGTTGGACTCAAGTAGTGACCTTGGTGTTGTCAGACGTGACTGTCTCAGCAGTATGTCCCTGTGTGGTACTGAGACTGTACATGTGGATGTTAAGGACTATGAGAGTGCTGCTTCCTTTAAAATATAAGGGTAGAAACTTTAAAGTTTGGACTGTCATTTCAGATTCCTGCTGGTGGCTGTCGGAGAAGGTCTTGAGCCCCGATTAGACATTGAACCTGATCTCTCCATTGAGACCAGGAAAGACTCCTCCGATTTCCTAGAGTGGCTGGCTAGCCCATCTTCAACTTCTCAACCTGCACCAGCCACCAGGTGCAAACCGAGCACTAACAAGCAGACAGATTTTGTGCGCTTGCAGCATGCCAATAGCTCATTAGAATATGCATTTAAGCAGGCTTGCTCCACTAGTGACTCCTACTATCAGGAGAGTGAGCTTGAAAACCCCACAAACCCGACTGCCTTTTTAGAGTGATTTCGGATCATTTAGGGGGTAAATTTATTGAACAGTTAGTTGTACCTGAAGTACATAGGAATATTCTTTTGAAGTTGGCCCATTCTCACGTCTTGGGTGGACACCTGGGGGTTGATAATACAAGGGATCGATTATCAAAGCAATTTTATTGGCTGAATATGGGCAAAGATGTTGAATAATTCTGTAGCTCGTGTCCTGACTGCCAGATCGTCTCTGCTTATAAACCTCCAAGGGCTCCCTTTTTGCCTATGTCTATTTTGGATATTACTTTTGCTCAGGTAGGACTAGATATTGTGGGCCTCTTTCAAAGAGTAAAAATGGGTATAAGTATATTCTTGTGCTGGTTAACTATACAATGCAATATCCTGAAGTCATTGCTCTGAGAAAAGCCACTTCCTCCACTGTTGCCAAAGCTCTGTGTGAGATGTTTACTCGTATTGGCATCCCTAGTGAAATTTTAACTGGTCAGGGCATACTTTTTACTTCTTGCGTGATGCAACAATTATGTGACAACCTTGCCATTAAGAAATTAAGTACAACTGTTTACCATCCACAGCAAATGGACTAACTGAGCGATTTAACAAGACTTTAAAACAGATAATCAGGAGAGTTTCTCATGATGACCCAATGTCTTTCCTTATGTTTGCGGTGCGGGATTCACCACAGGTGTCCACTGGCTTGAGTCCTTTCGAGTTGTTGTTTTGTAGGCGCCTGTAAGGCATCTTAGATGTTGTCCATGAGGAATAGACAGGAATCCGGACAAAAGCTCATGGGCCGAGCTTTGCAGATCGGGTAATTTCGTTGAAAGACAGGATTTCTAAACTTTCTACTATTGCTGTGGAGCATCAGCAACGTGAACAAGAAACCCAGAAACGTTTATACGATACATGTTGTAAGCTACGTGAATTCAAACCTGGTGATCGTCTTTTGGTTCTCATTCCATCTGACCTGAACAAGTTTGTAGCAAAATGGCAGGGTCCTGCCATTGTTGAGGAGCATATGGGGCCGGTGAATTACAAGGTCAGAATACCGGGATGGTACAAACCATTCCAGATTTTACATGTTAATCTCTTGAAGGAGTGGTGTGACCCGCAGGGATTTGCGCTGCCTTGGCTGCTGTCTCTCAGACTGATGTTGCCATTGGTGACGATTTGACTGACTCACAAAAAAAGGAGTTGTTATCTTTGATTGAATGGACTACTGATGTTTTTTCCACCCTGCCGGGCTTGACTCACCTTGCAGAACATAAAATCATTACTGAACCCAGTGTTAGGGTGCAAGATGTGCCCATTTCGAATCCCAGAAGCACAATGGAATATTGTGCGCGAAGAAGTCAGACAGATGCTGGCATTGGGTGTTATTTATGAAAGTAAGAGGGAATGGTGCAGTCCCCTTGTATCAATCCCAAAACTGGATGGTTCGGTTCTGTGTCGATTTCAGATGCTTGAATAAGGTCTCCAAATTTAATGCTTACCCAATGCCCCGTGTTTATGAATTGTTGGAAAAGCTAGGTCAGGCCTCCTATATCTCCACACTGGATCTCACGAAGGGTTACTGGCAGGTACATCTTGAGGCTGACAGTTGTGAGAAAACAGCATTTGCCACTCCCGATGGTCTTTACGAATTTACTAGACTTTGAAGAAATCATTGATAACCTGAATAGTACCAATCAGAAAATATTGTCGCACTAATGCAATATTATTGGAAAACTAACAGCGTCAGATTGAGTGTAAATTTATGCTGACGCTGTTAGTTAGGGTCAGATCAGGAGTGGGGGGAGGGAAAGCGTGAAAGTGACTGACTGAATAAAACTGAAAAAAGCTACCTTTTACAAGTACCATAAATTTACACCTTATCTGACGCTGTTCGTTTTCAAATACTACTGCATTAGTGCAAAAATGTTTCTGATTGGTACTATTCAGGTAGTAAAATTATTTCTTCAAAATGTCACATATATTTGTCTCTTTCTTTTCTTCCTGGTGCTGTGTTGACATCAAGGAGCAGAAGGCATGAGCTTATTCAGAGCAAACTGGAGCACACAGGTGGCCGGTTGCTGTGTGCTATAACATGCTTGACCTGGCGGTGATGAACACACATGTACTGTACAAGGCATGTATGGGGTCCTTGCAAAGGAACTTTGTCATCGCTTCTTACAAGTAAAGGCGATGGAAAAAGAAAAAGAGGATGCAACATCGACAAGCTCCTATTCCAAGACCGCCGCTTCCCCCAGGAAAGCAAACTCAGTGAGTGTCAGGTGCCCCTTCAATGTAATAAGAACCACAGCACAGAGAGAAGTGTGCACGTTGCAACAGGTACACATGTCGTAAATGTAGGAAGGATGGTCCTTGCATGTGTGGGAACTATTAACATTTGAATTTGATGACTGCATATTGTGCGGAGCTGACCTCTCTGTACTATTCTTTTCTCTGCATGTCCTGGGGTACAAAAGAAACACCACCATGCACCAAAATGTGGAGAATGGGCACGATTGCAGAAAAAAAAAACACAGTCACTGATTACAACCGCAAGAAGGTATGTGAATGAATATGAATAATATGAATAATGTTGCATCAGCGCCACAGTGTTTTCCGAAATGTACTATGCAGGTCATGAAATGAATAATTCCAAATATCATAAATACCTATGTCTCTGTTTTTTTGTCAGTGTGGTTTTGACATCATGGACCATAAGGTGCGTACTAATTAAGTGTAAGCAGGTACACTCAATAAAACTTAATAAAAAAAATTCAGTTGACAATTAGATACCAAGAAGGCAGATTCACCAGCGTTTGTGTGTCAGTTTTTATCCCTCCAGATCAGAGAATTTCCAGTTACATTGTCTCAAAAAACAACTCACATCTATAGTTATTCCCAGTTTCAAATAAAAACTAACTAACAGCATCAGACCTGGGGTGGTGGTGTTTTTATTGGGGGGTGTATCTTGATTGTGACTGAGAGAAAAAAAGTGAAAAAAAACCCCACTAACTTTTACAAGTACTATAAATTTATCACGGCTGTTGCAGACACAAATCAAATGTATGTTTTTATTGTATTACATTAACAATAAGAGCAGCTCACTACTCAAAACGGTAAATTTGCCGGCCACCTCTTGATTATAAGACAGCAGTTCTTACCACTGCACCACGGAAGCTGTAATATTGCACTTGTACGTTTTGTGAAAGTGTTTATTTGATATTTGGACTTCAGGCTTCACACATTATATGCTTCATGTCTACATTTTGTCATTTATTACTAAAACATGAAAAACATTTCTGTTTTAACAATGTGTTTATATAGATTGCTGTAGACAAGGAACACACATGAAATGCATGTGTTCCAAATAACGATATACTATTTACCCTCTACAGCTCTAGGCAACTCACTCCAAGATAAGCACTGAGCACTGAGATTCTTCTTTGCGAATTGAGCTGCGGCGATGGGTTTTGGGAAGGGATAGTAAGCTGCTTGCTGCATGTGTTGATTGATAGAGGTGCAAAGACATTTAAGGTGGGCCAGGTTTACAAATTTATTTGTAGGCTTTAGTAATTATAGTGTTAAGGAAGCAGGTTCCTGCTCCTTCTCTCTCCTTTAGGACATTTTTGTGTTTCCTGAAGTTTTTGTACTTTAAAGTCATGTGCCCCATTGTGGGACTATGCAGGCCAGAAAGCCTGCCATTTGAGCTTGGGGCAAGGGTGCCAGGGACAAAACCAGTTTCTGTCAATCAGACCAACTGAAGTCCTGGTCTGCCTTGTGATATTTTGAGACCTGCATCTATTTCTGCTGTTTATGGTGATGCTGTATCAAAACACAAGTCTGACTGTAATCCACAAGAAAAGGGGACAAAATGGATCCTAGTAATAAGAGGCCAATAATCTATTAGGAAAATACAATAATGAGTAGGTTAAAACAGTACATGAATGAAGAAAGTATACTAAATATCAGCCAATATGAGTTTATGGCAGAAGGACCCTCGTGGGAATGTTTAATTTTTTTCTTATTTATACTAATGATATAGTGTCAACATACAGTGTGCCTTTTAGGGGAAGTGGATTTTAAGAAATTAGCTATCTATCTTGTGTGTTCCTTTTTATGCCCCCAGATTGCAAGGCAAAAATAAATAAAGAACCCTAGTCTCACCTAAAGCCCCAACTGTATTTTGCATTGTCTATGCAATGTGAAGGAGCAATTGAGAAGGCTAATAAAAAAATGGGATGTAGTTAAAAAATTATTGAATCAAGGGATCTTATGCTCAGAGTGTATAATGTACTTACTAGTGAGACTGTATGTGGTCACCATGCTCTAAAAAAGACATGCTTTTTCATGTCTGTAACAGTCTGTCTGTTGCGTGCGGAAGTTAATTTTGTAAGAGTACTCACCGTATCAATTCTGTTGAACCTTTTCACATTGTGGTCTAAGTTAGTAGGCAACTTTGTTCCATTTTCCGACTTCAAGAAGCATAGTGCAACTGCTGTACACTGAGACCAGAGGAACATTATCTCTTAGTACCATACGATGTAGTCTGGTCTTGACCTGCTGCAAGTACGGTACCCTGCAACTGACCCAGAGAATTTATCCAAAGAGACAACATCCTGCTTTGGAGAGAATGCGCAAACACCAACTCTGATTGTGCTTGGGCCTTGATTTGATCCTAGTGTTTTTATCTGTTAATTAAGTATAACTTTTGGTAAACTGCTCTTTAGATTCAGTCTTTTTTCCAGATTTGTCTAAATGCAAGTGTAGATTGCTGTTTTTTTGTAAATATTACCCTACTTTTCATTCTGTTTTATAGAGTGCATTCTGTGTAATTTTTATGTGCTACTAGGACAGATTTCATTTATGAATAGATGGAAGTCAAAGTCTTTTGGCTGCCTTTCGTAGTTTGATGCCCATCAAAATCTTTTTCTGACATTTTCAGAAATCAATTGTAATGTGGACATGACTCACTTGCACACATACCATATAAAGCAGACAACTAACATTTTTTTTTTAACAGATGGGTATCCTTCTTGCTCTTACTTGTTTATTACTTAAGTGATTACGCTATCTTATTTGAATTACACCCCTAACAGGGTTTATAATGAAATGGAGACTAGATTTTGTAGGTGGCTTAGTGAACTGATTGAGTATGTAAGGTAGGCAAGTCAGCACGCCATCTTACCTGGTAAACAGCAACTGAAGCATTTACCGGTAAGCCCAGAGAAGATCCATGTTTATTAAGTTGTACTTTGGTCAACCACATGTTTATTCTACCTCAATGTTTATTTGCTTACAAACAGAATATTTTGTACATTTTGCATCTGTTATCTATGTTTGATAGATTCAAATCTAGACTAAGAAATGGACTGTGTTTTTTAATAGTCATTTTTCTACATTTCTAAAAATCGGTTTCTGTCTTGTTTTAGAAAGGCACACTTGTACTTTTTTCTATACTGTTTGTGACATTTTATCCCATTATTTTTATAGATTTTTGATACACCACATATTATAAAATGAAGGTATCTTAACTTAAGCAATTAAAAATGAACCCAAATTTCAGTAGATTCAGTGGGAGTTTAGTACTTAAAATAAAAATGCATTATGTGCTAACATATGGTACACAGAGCATTATTTGAAAAACTGAAGTGTGAGTCTGTGCCTGAGTGGGCCCCGTGGTGGGCTGGCATCCTGCCTAGGGTTCTTTTCCACCGTCTGCCAGTGCTGCTGGCATACATTTCAGCACTCTGTGACTTGAAAGTGGATCATGTGGGTTTGACAATGGATGTGTGTATTTATATAAATATTCTAATATTCACACTTTCTCATAAATTGGAAAGTAGTCTTACTTAGTTAAGGCATCTGTTGGGGTTTATTACATTGGCCTGAAGAACATATACTCATTATTCTCCTTATTTTGGTTAGCCCTATTAGTTTAAATGTGAATAAAACATTTTTTGCCTAAAATGAAAGAAGCCGAAGCTATCCTGAATACAGTTCTCTGATATTAAGGATTAGATTATAATTGGTTTGGAAATGAATTTTTCTATTTAATTAATCTTAACAGATTTTAAAATATAAAGTAGAAAATACTTAAAGTAAACATATTTGCAGAAAACAAAATTAGATTTAATAATAGTAACATCAGAAATAATACATTTTTTTAAATCCATTAGGTAAAAAGAATGCATTTTTTAATTACTGTGGAAAAATACTGGCAAGTGATAAAAGCACAAAAGATAAAAAGCAACAGCTTACATCTTTATTAAATTTAAGTTTTTCACATCTTTTTTTTTTTTTTTTTTGGTTAAACACTTTTTATTTTTCTTCAAGAAAAATGGTTATTAAACTACTAAGCGTGATACCTGAAGTATAATGTGAAAATGAAGTGCTTTTATTGAGGCTGGAGCTTTTTTCCCCACTGAGCTCAATGGTGTACTCTCATTGAAATGTAATAAACCAATGAAATGTGTAAATGCTGCAATAGCCCTGAGACTCATAATCCTGGATATGAAAAAATACGGATGGCTTTCTCTCTATTCAAGGAAAAATATGAATTTTCAAAAAGAGATCAAGTCTATTGCAATACAAGTCATTCATCTCTACTATAAATACATCATATGCTCAATTCTTTCCCAATAGGATTTGCGGAAAGGTAAATTAGAACATATTTGCACAATTTGCAAATTAAATATCTATGTCTTCCTTTCTCCTCCTCAGAGATGGGTAAAGATAAAGCAAATCCAGGCTGCAATTGATGCAAAACATGCAACAGCTACTGTCTTTTCCACAGTAAATTTACGATTGTTATTTTAAAAAAAAAGTATTATTACATTACAATTACATTTTCTGTGTTTATTTGTTATGTTTAGTAAAACCAGCAACAGAGACCAAATAACATAAAAAAACTAAATATATATGCTGTAAGGGCCATTCTATAAAGTGTACATTGGGTTAAAATATTTGGTTTTATATTATTATACAGAACATACAGTTAAATAGATAATGGAAGGCTAATGTTATCCTCTAAAAGCTTTCATGCAAATGGAATATTCTAGCTTTTTGTCTTGTCAAATTGTGAAGATGGTCAGGTTATTTTTCATTGGCATGGGGAGCCAACAATTTCAAACTGTAACGTGTACCCTGTAATTTATTACAACCAACAATAAAACAGCAACATCATTTTATTGCACAAAACTTAAGTTTAATATTAGAAAGCTAACTTATAAAGGCTACAAAGAAACATTTCTTGTCTGTTTTGGTGATACGGGTGTGATAACTTTTTTCCTATATTTTTTGAGATTTGTTCTTTCAATTTTCACTTATTTTTTTAAAAAACAAACATTCTTGAATTGTGAATAGTACTGTTGGTTTTCATTTGATTTATGTCAGACCCCATCTTGGCAGGTCAGTAGCTGCTTGATTTTGGGAACCTAGAATGCATGCAGCTATAAATGCCATGAAGTATTTCCACAGGCACCTAGGAAATCTCCATTGTGGTTAATCTTGTTCTGTCAAAAATATAATGGGGTTGATTTGCCATCAAGGAATGTCCAGTCCTGACATGTATAGAATGTACAAATAAATTAAGGACTATGCAAACTGACATCAATGAATCAATCTTAATTTACATGCACATTAACAGCATACACCATGACAAAATTCTTTGCAAATCTTTATATATAATATGTTACCCTGGCTGTTTGTTTGTCTGTCCAGGATTTTAAATCACCTGTAGCTTGCAAACTGTTTGACCTATTGACCTAAAATTTGGTACACATATACTGCGTAACGTCTACTCTCCACTTTCACAGAGATGATTGACCTCCAAGATTATTCCTCTTTTCATTTTTATTTTATTTTATTGTAGAATCAACTCTTGGCACCAGCCAGGAAAACATACTAAGTAATTGCAACACAAACACTGACTTATCAGTTTTAACGAGGAAAGATGCCGACGAGAAAAGAGAAGAAGCAGGCTGCTAGAGTGGAGAAAAGAAAAGCTGCTCAGGAAGCAGCAAGCACATCAACCTCTGAGCAAATGAATGTTAAAGGTACAGAGATAGAGGAAAGTGTATATGTCAAAAAATATTTCTTTAAGGACCACATATAAAAGCAATTACAAGTACAAATTAAAAACAGTTTCACATACACACACGCCCAGAGGAGATAGGAAGCATATCTATGAAACTCATTATAGAATTATGGGAGAACCGATGTGCAGTTATCTTCCACTGTCAGTCTTTACAGCAAGTATAAGCCAATTTAATTATATATATATATATATTGTGATGGATGTCAGGCAAGAGTTGCCGGCCCTCACCCCCAGGTCGCCAGGAGGAGCTCTCCTGACAGCATGGACGTGCCCCTAATTCCAGCAGGGCCTCATGGACTTTGTAGTTTTTATACACAGCCCTGCTGGATACCTTGGTGACCACAAGGAGTCGCTGTAGCGAGGTTCGTAGACTCATATGTGCCCTATAACCTGGAAGTGCATCCTGGTCACGTGAACGGGAGGAATGACGTATTCCAGGTTGAAGAAAAAGAGAAGTTTTACCTGACCCAGAAGTGATAGAAAGTCACGTGGACTGAGGGACAAACACTTCCGGGTCAAGGAGTATAAAGGACTGTGGGAAATCCCAGACGGACGAGCTGAGTTGGGAGGTAGGGTGGCTAAGCGTCTGGGAGATTGGAGGATTTGATTATTGTGATTGTTATTATTATTGGAGTATTTGGGAGTGGAGGGTGTTTTGTGCACTTATTATTATAATAAATATTCATCTTTTGGACTTTTACCTGGTGTCTGACGTGTGGTCTGAGGGTACAAGGGTGCGAGAAAACCCTAATCTGTCACTATATATATATATATATATATATATACACACAGTATATATATATATATATACAGTGGTGTGAAAAACTATTTGCTCCCTTCCTGATTTCTTATTCTTTTGCATGTTTGTCACACAAAATGTTTCTGATCATCAAACACATTTAACCATTAGTCAAATATAACACAAGTAAACACAAAATGCAATTTGTAAATGGTGGTTTTTATCATTTAGGGAGAAAAAAAATCCAAACCTACATGACCCTGTGTGAAAAAGTAATTGCCCCTGAACCTAATAACTGGTTGGGCCAACCTTAGCAGCAATAACTGCAATCAAGCGTAACTTGCAATGAGTCTTTTACAGCGCTCTGGAGGAATTTTGGCTCACTCATCTTTGCAGAATTGTTGTAATTCAGCTTTATTTGAGGGTTTTCCAGCACAAACCGCCTTTTTAAGGTCATGCCATAGCATCTGAATTGGATTCAGGTCAGGACTTTGACCAGGCCACTCCAAAGTCTTCATTTTGTTTTTCTTCAGCCATTCAGAGGTGGATTTGCTGGTGTGTTTTGGGTCATTGTCCTGTTGCAGCACCCAAGATTGCTTCAGCTTGAGTTGATGAACAGATGGCCGGACATTCTCCTTCAGAATTTTTTGGTAGACAGTACAATTCATGGTTCCATCTATCACAGCAAGCCTTCCAGGTCCTGAAGCAGCAAAACAACCCCAGACCATCACACTACCACCACCATATTTTACTGTTGGTATGATGTTCTTTTTCTGAAATGCTGTGTTCCTTTTACGCCAGATGTAACGGGACATTTGCCTTCCAAAAAGTTCAACTTTTGTCTCATCAGTCCACAAGGTCTTTTCCCAAAAGTCTTGGCAATCATTGAGATGTTTCTTAGCAAAATTGAGACGAGCCTTAATGTTCTTTTTGCTTAACAGTGGTTTGCGTCTTGGAAATCTGCCATGCAGGCCGTTTTTGCCCAGTCTCTTTCTTATGGTGGAGTCGTGAACACTGACCTTAATTGAGGCAAGTGAGGCCTGCAGTTCTTTAGACGTTGTCCTGGGGTCTTTTGTGACCTCTCAGATGAGTTGTCTCTGCACTCTTGGTGTAATTTTGGTCGGCCGGCCACTCCTGGTAAGGTTCACCACTGTTCAATGTTTTTGCCATTTGTGGATAATGGCTCTCTCTGTGGCTCGCTGGAGTCCCAAAGCTTTAGAAATGGCTTTATAACCTTTACCAGACTGATAGATCTCAATTACTTCTGTTCTCATTTGTTCCTGAATTTCTTTGGATCTTGGCATGATGTCTAGCTTTTGATGTGCTTTTGGTCTACTTCTCTGTGTCAGGCAGCTCCTATTTAAGTGATTTCTTGATTGAAACAGGTGTGGCAGTAATCAGGCCTGGGGTGGCTACGTAAATTGAACTCAGGTGTGATACACCACAGTTAGGTTATTTTTAACAAGGGGCAATTACTTTTTCACACAGGGCCATGTAGGTTTGGATTTTTTCTCCCTAAATAATAAAAACCATCATTTAAAAACTGCATTTTGTGTTTACTTGTGTTATATTTGACTAATGGTTAAATGTGTTTGATAATCAGAAACATTTTGTGTGACAAACATGCAAAAGAATAAGAAATCAGGAAGGGGCAAATAGTTTTTCACACCACTGTATATATATATATATATATATATATATATATATATATATATATATATATATATATATATATATATACTGTGTGTGTATATATATATATATATATATATATATATATATACTGTGTGTGTATATATATATATACTGTATATATATATATATATAGCAATTACAGTACTATTAAAAATCTTTTTGGTAAATAATATAAAAATTGTAATATTTTAATACTTTGAATTATACATGTGCAACTGATCACAAGATTACAGAACACATTTCCATTTTTGGATTTATTATTTTTTTAATTTTAGATTTATTTATTGGTGTACTGCATTACTGCCATTCCTTCACTAGGAACTAATTAAGAAAAAAGAGAAAAAGATAATTAGGAATCCCACTCTAGTCAATGTCCAACTTATTTCGGCTTGCTAAGATAAAGTGGGTAAACAGGTTAAAAAAAGCATTTTTTGTTACACATATGCATTCAAAATAGTATAAGGAATGGCTGGTACAGTAGCTATTCACATACAGCAAGTAATGCTAAATGTGTTAATCTCTGTGGAAATCATTAAGTTTGATAATATGGAATGTGATGGAAAAACTTTAAACTCTACAAAATCTAAGTAGATTAATAGGCTATGTGTTAATTATTTGCAAAACGATGAATCAGCAGTCTATTCATTCTATTTATTTCTATAGAAAATGAATAATGAAAAAACATAACTGGGTTAAATTGACACTGAAAAAAAAGTGAAATCCTTGCATAATTTTGATGTAGTTTGTGTGTTAAATTGGCAGGCTTCGGTATGTCTGCAGTGCAGTATTCTTTTTAGTATTTAATATGAAAATGCCTATATTCCTGGCAGTGGCAATAATTGATTCCTTTCTGTAAATATTTTTCTTTGTTATTGTCATATTTGTCATTGTTTTAGAACAATGTGTTTGAAGTTATGAAAGCAAGGAAAATGGTACTTCAGTTTTTGTCAGACAAGTTTTAAAAACCCAATACAAGACTCAGCTTTAATTTTTGTTTAAACAAATCTTTAACGATTCTTATTTCTGATTAATGCTTTCCCTTATGAGTTTTTTATTCATTTTTATATGCTTATTTATTTTGAAATGGCTAACTGTTATTTTTGTTTACTTCCAGTTGACACTGTTTTAAGTTGTGGTATTTGTTTCATGTATGCTTTAGTATTTTGACTTTGCATTTTTGGGTTACAGTCTGGGTTTAATGCTTTCTTTATTAGACTTCTGCTTACCATCCCTTGCTTGTTGAAATGACTCTTCTGATCATCAGATTACATTTGGTTGCATTCCAGCACTAACCTTAAAAGATAAGCTGTTTATTCACAATTTTGGCATATATTTATGTGCTGCAGGATTTTTTTGTAAATTTTATAAAATATGTAGCCTGCACTTGGGTTTATAATGGAGATCAAGGGTTCTTGGGTCCCATCTTGAAAACAAGCCATAAAACTATTCAAGTATGTCCATTGTGAAACAGCAAAGTTTTCAATACTGGAAAACAAGCCTTCCGCATTTCTGAGACATACCTGTGACAACAAAATTAAACTGGGAGTAAAATATTTTATAACATATCCTTGGGACTATTCTCTTGAGGGAGGCAGGGCCGTTTCTGGGCATGGCACGTTACTGCAACCCCATGCAGAGATTCCTATCTTTATTTTGTTTAGAAAAATTTGTCTGGACTGGACTGGAACACAAATAAATATTTATGTTGTGTGTCTCAACAGTACTGTAGCTCTTGAGTGAATTGTTAAAAGCTGATTTAACCCAAAGTATGATCATCTCCCAAATAGACATACTGTACATTAAAACTTGTGTTGAAACTTAGCAAACATCCTCTGTTGCTCACCACCATTTGTGAGATTCCCTCTGGGCACATTAAAGAAGTTGTGTATTTGTTTGGATAGGTAGATTGTATTATTTAATTACACAAGCATATGGTAAACAGGATTTGTGGGTAAAGATTCCTATTTAAAGATAATAATCATATTCTCAGTTTTAATGAATGTTGTCATTATGCCAAGTTTTCAATTTATTTTGGTTAAAAAAAAAATTATATATAGAATATCACCTTCATTAAAAGGCACACTTTCAGCTGGGGGCGGTATGGTGGTGCAGTGGTAGCACTGCTGCCTCGCAGTAAGAAGACCTGGGTTTGCTTCCCGGGTCCTCCCTGCGTGGAGTTTGCATGTTCTCCCCTTGTCTGCGTGGGTTTCCTCCAGGTGCTCCAGTTTCCTCCTACAGTCCAAAGACATGCAGGTTAGATGCATTGTCGATCCTAAATTGTCCTTGGTGTGTCTGTGTGTGCATGCCCTGCGGTGGACTGGCACCCTGCCAGGGGATTTGTTCCTGCCTTGCACCCTGTGTTGGCTGGGATTGGCTCCAGCAGACCCCCGTGACCCTGTGTTAGGATATAGCGGGTTGGAGAATGACTGGCTTTCAGCTGGTGGTTTAGTTCCTGACATAATCGGCTTTAATGGGAACCAGCAATGAAGAAAGAGTAAGCAATATGAAAATGTAAAAATCTCAATACACACGTCTCAAAATCTATATGTCAGCTATTCAGTCTTAGGCTCACAACATCCCAAATATATGTACATTGGCTAAAGAATTGCTAAATTAACTAGTTCTGGAAAATCATGAAAAGCTAGGGAGTACACTCAGAGCAGAATGAAGAGATGAAAACAAACGCTCGAGCTGGCAAAGATGCTGGAGAAAAGAAATCTTCAGGTGTGAAAACACCTCCCATGTCTATCTAGGCATTCTTCAATATTTTAGTTCAAAATAATCTACTTATTTGTCATAGGAGATTAGATGGGGCAAGTTTTATTATAGCACTAGTATCCTCCAAGTTTTTTAAAAAGGTTGCAGAAGACTTTAGTGAGGTGGAGCTCTGCCAAAAACTGCCACAAAGACAAAAGAAATAATTAGTAACAGGAAAATATATCTCTCTATATAAAGAATCCAGCGTCTGTCTATCTGACTGTTGTCTTTTCACGAGAAAACTACTTAACGGATTTAGATCGAGTTTTTTCTATAATTTGCTTGAACATTTTGGTTGATTTTGCGACTTCTCTCATTGTGTCATTGTTTGCTTGTGGAACAGATTTATTTACGCGAATCTGAGAGACAAGCAGAGGCCCAAGGGGAGGGGGCGAGGTCCTCCTCACTCACGCTCCAGCCTCGGGGCGTTCCTTACCGCTGCTTAGCTAGCGAAAGAGTGAAATACTTCATGGATTTAGATTGGGTTTTTTTCTATAATTTGAACATTACGGTTGATTTTGCGACTTCTGTCATTGTGCTAAGAAACATAGTTCGCTTGCAGGAGCGATATATTCGCCCTAATCCGAGACAGAGGCTACGGGCTGAGGGGAGGGGGAAGCGTAATGTCAGGAGTAGGGAGCCAGGCAGGGCCCTCCTTGCTGTCCTGTTTTTCTAACTTAAAATACACAATAATGCAGAATTGTCTTTAACCTGTTACAACAGATGCACTACAAATAATTACGAAAAGGCAGAATTTTAAAAAAATCATTGTAAGTAGTTTAATAAAATAGTAGTAATTTCATGTATCTCTATCAGTAAATGATTCCAAATTTTTGGTGCATAAAAGCAGAAGGTCACGTCACTGATTCTTGAAACAAAAGTTCTCCTGGAAGGTTAGATTTAAGTCTAAAATCATCCAAAGTGGTATTCTCAATGGTATTTTCTTCTGCTAAGGTTTTAACTAGTGCAGTTTTTTTTAAACATACTGCATTAAGGAATACATAATGAATAAATAAAAGATTCTAGAGCAGTGTTCTTCACTGTGCGGCTTGCAGGCCATAAGTGGCTCCCAATGGTAAAAGTACAGCCTGCAATTCTGTTTTTAGACTAATAATAATTAAGGCAATTTTTAAAAAGTTTAATTGCTTTAAAACAAGGCACAGCACGGTTTCACAAATAAAGTGCAACTATGTACTTTGCTAATAAGGAGGTTGAAGCTGCAGGGATCACACAGAGTTTAGCATTCTTACACTTCCAGAACATCAAAACAACATTCTAACATTGTAATGAATTGGTTTCTCATTTGAAAAAGAGGCACAAATAAGCCAGGACCAAGTAATGTCTCTGATACAAGTACCAAAGAGAGTAATGTAATAAGGAAAAAAACAGCACTCTGAAGAAAGCAAAAATAAACAAATAAAATATATTTTTGTAATAAGCGGATGCACCTCAAAACCAACTTGTTTGATATTCACAACATCTGCAGTGATCTTGATCATTTTACAGTGACACATCCTGATTTCAATGAGAAATATCCACCTGTTAGCAAATGGCACAAAAAACACATTGCAAAGATCTTGAGCAGAAAGCTAAACAGGAATCGAAAGGACACAGAATCCATTACATTCGTGTTATTACAGCTCTCTGAATAATTAAAATACTGAGACGTATACTCAATATCATAGTCATGATGATAAGAGTAAAAGCATGTTATTAAACATGGAAACATGGTGGCGCAGTGATTGTTCATGCCTCACGCAAGATGCTTGCTGCGCCGTGCGTCACCTTTGATGAAATAATGTATTGCAGCAGTACTGCCTCTTTCAAACTTACTAACCCCCAATTCCTGTCCATACTTTTCTTTCTCCAAATATCCAATTGCCACACAATCAGCTCTATAATAGACGTTCAGCCATCTGTAAGCTTAGAACACCAATTCTTCAAAGCTTTTAAGGAACATTGAAATATCTTCGTAGTACATGTTTAATTATTCTATCCTTCCAGTGTCACGCCAGCCCCAGCAAGCATACAGCGTGAGGCAGGAACAATCCATGAACGAAGCTCTAGCTCCTAGCTAGCGCAGCGACACCGTGTCCTCACATGTTTAATTATTAACAATATAGATTATTTAAATGAAGTTAAAGTTTTATCTGTATAATATAATAAACATATTTTGCTGCATTTCATCTTAAAAATAATATCGTCATCATATGTAAACACGCGCTTTGTAAAGTGGCTCAGGTTGTACAATAGTATAACTGTATTGCAAGTTTACAGTGAGGTGATTGTACTAATAAGTACAAAAAGTTCTACAAGGAGCACTTGATGGACTGATTGTGTGCGTTTATAGTTCTTGGGATGAAACTGTTTCTGAACCGCGAGGTCCATACAGGAAAGGCTCTGAAGCATTTGCCGTTTGAGAGCAGTTCAAATAGGAAGCATGGCTGAGGCAGCGTGTGCTTGATGCTGTATACCAATAATTCTCTTTTCAATCAGCTGCTGTAGATCTGTGATTCTGCACTCAGATGCAGTGATATTAATACCCCGAGTGGTACAGTGAGAGTAATATGGAAAAAGATGATCCGCTCTGGCAACCCCTAATGGGAGCAACTGAAAGAAGAAGAAGAAGGTGCAGTGAGAGTAACAATGCTAAAGCAGCTATGGTATTTGGAATACTTTGGCTATTCCCTGGACCATTATATTGTTACAGGTTAATTACAATCAGATGCCTTAAACTAATAAACAATATGCAGTTAGTTTCAGTGTATATGATAAATCCGCGTCAGGGATGTGGATATAAAAAAGAAAGGGCATCATTTGAAATCATGTGGATGTTAGCTAGACACAAGACAGCATTTACAGATGCTGAGATAGTTGAAGAGTGTTTTTTTTGAGGTCTGCTGAAATATCATGCATGGATTTCAGGTATAAAGATGCAATTCTGTGCAGAATCATGGGAGTGACACAACTGTGATGAAAAGAATCAAAATACTCAGACACAAAATTCAACAACAGCTAATTGAGGACATCATCACTGCTCTGTTTTTCAGTGTGGTGTTAGATGAAAGCACAGATATCTGTGACATTGCACAATTATATGTGTGGGTCAGATTTCCAAAGGAACAATTGGCCTTAATAGCAATTAATGGTCAGACACATGGGGAAGACATTTTGAAAGCACCATTGGATTTTTTTGACAAAGAATAACTTGGCCGTTGGCAAACTGATATCTGTGTGTACCAACTGTGTTCTAAACATGCAAAGCAAACAAAACAGACTTATGAGAAAGAAAGAGGATACACCAAATTTCATTGCATTCCACTGCATTATAGAAACTCTAGGAAGCAGGCTGTGATGCAGCTGGTTGTGAAGACTGTAAATTTCATATTGTCAAGATCATTAACCTTAGACAGTTTTGAGCACTACAGGTGTATGAAGCGCAGTTTGGTAATTTTGTAATGCAACGTGAAGTGAGCAAGTTTATATTATATAATACAATTAGGCAGTTATTTATTGCAACATATAATAGCAAATTAATGTTACATATTTTAGGTGAGGTGGGTATCCAGAGGATGACTCTTGGAACAAATTCCCTCAGATCTGGGAATTTGTTGCAAGCAGAGGAACAAGAGAGTAGGAGGCAGAGGTAGGAGCACCGACATGAATTTTAAAATTAGCACTATTAACTGACTTCACTGCTCATTTGAAGGCACTTATTCTCCAACTCCATGGAAACAACAGACTTTTGGGACAAATGCTGTGTCATACCAATGTTTCAGAACAAAATCAATCAATTGTTCACATAAAACAAAGGATTTTTCTCACTTTCTTTCACACAAAGTGCTCACGAATGACATAGCAGAGTTAATGAAACATTTCAATAAATTAATGTTGATCTTGGAAAAGATTTGAGGCAAATTGGAATCATGAATTAAAAAATGTGACTAAGTTCTAAAATGAAACTTTCTTGAAAGCCCTTTCAGTGTGCCTGTGTCCTTCCTGTTGCTCATAATCACACATCCCTATTGTAGCAGAGCTAAATTTAAGAGTGAAATCAGTGAAACTCCAGATATCTTGCTGTCTGAACTCCAATCAGGTGTCGTTCATTTTTGAAACACAGACAATGATAAAGCATTCCCTACTGGTAAGCACTGTGTGAAGAATGTGTTTTCCTTCTTTGTGAGTACCTATACTTGTGAAGTCACATTTTCAGCTCTAAATGTTGAGCAAAGAAAAATGTCTGTCAGATCCACATATTGATTTCCTCATAAGAATTCCTCTGAATAACGTCAAGTACAAAATGGCTGAAGTGAAGCAGCATCAAGATTATTTCCAGCTAAGCAGCTTTTAAAGAACTCCCCTGGCCTCTGGCCCATTGTATTTTGGAAAGTGTGGCCCTCTTGTAAAATTTAGTGAAGAACTCTGCTCTGTAGGGTGGTTACCTATGCTTACTATTCTGTCAGTTAAAAAGAGACATTTTTGAAAAAGCCTGTAGCAACAGGAGCAAAGATGCAAGGGGCTGTTTTTGTCAAAAATACTAAACGCAAGTGTAAAATATACAGTTTGTACAAAAATTGAATTGAGTGAAAAAACATTAAAAGCATTCAGATCACTCCTAAAATGCTCATATTTGTCCTTTCACAAATGTTTATGTAACATGATGGGCTGGTATACCCCCCAAAATCAACTACTACAACCACCTGCTTTCCAAAACCATGTACTGGAGAAAGTTTAATTAAAATTGAATAACTTAAAGTGGACGCTTAAAACAATTTTGGTTAGCTTCTCTTTTCCCCCTTATGACATCTAGAAAGTTTTTAAGGTTTGTTTAACTATTCTCATCTCTCCATTCATTTATTCATTCATTTTCCACTGCTTATCCAAAACTGGGTCACGGTGGGCAACAGTCTTAGCAGTGAGGCCTATGCAATACTTCCCCCAGCCACATGTGCAAATTCATACTGTGCGTATAGATGTATGTATAGAAATAAGTATAGATATACTTTATACTGCTGTTTCTCAGAAAATAATTTGTGCCAGCACACATCCACAAATAAAATAGTGCCCAACATTAAAATACAATCACTATACAAGATAAAAAGCAATGTATGTGCAAATAGGTGTACTATAAATAGGAGCAAGTGATCATGTTAATGAGAAAGATTAGCGAAAAATACATGTTGTGTTCTTTCAAGTAAGAATTTTTCATTTTGTCCCACTGAATACTGTCATGCATATATGTTGAAGAACCTCCTCACAAGCTCAGTCAAGGTCAGTAATAACCCGTCAAGGTGAATGAAGGCAATGCGACTATTGCTGTCTTCTATTGTACTCCTTCTTACCGACAGTGCTGAGAAGTCACCTGGGGCCTCATGCATAACGCTGTGTGTAGAATTCACACTATAACATGGCGTACGGACAAAAGCGGAAATATGCGTGCTCACAAAAAAAATCCACATGCATAAATCTCTGCGAGCGCCAACTGCCACGTTCTTCTGCTACATAAATCCCGGTCAGAGTGAAAAGTAACACACGTGCCTGCTGTCCCGCCCCATCTCCTCCCAGAATTACACCTCTTTGAATATGCAAATCAATATAAATAGCCCTTAAGCTCAGCATTCTGTGAAAAGGCAATAGGAAAAGTTCAGGGGAAAATAGAAGAATATCAGCAAATACCAAGTGGAGGCAAAGGAAAAACATACTATTTGTTGATTTAAACCGTGGTATAATCAACAAAAGGAAGCTGATCGAGAGACATAGCGTGTTGGAGAAACTTGAAAGCTCAAGTTTACACAGTTCAGTCGCACAGTGCCGGAAATAAAAAAGAAGTCAGATATCAAAGTCGCCCTGAAAAGGCGAGTCTTTGCCCACCGTCTGAATGTCATATGAAAGCTTATTAGGGTAAAGAGAAAAAAAAGGCAAACAGTGGGGAAAAAGCACAAAATGTCAACTTCAGTCTTGAAATTTCCACTTTAATCACATAGTTTATTTTGTCATTAAAGTAGAACATCATAAACTTCATCTTAAAATTGTTTAATTAACCAGTTTCTCAAATCACATCGTAATTAAAGTAGCACGTTAAATGCTCTGTTTTGTATGTGATCTTCTATGTGCTCTATGTGCGTGAATCACTAGTGCTTCTTAAACCGGCTCTCTTCTCCTGACTGGACACAGAATCCATTAAAGTCGTGATATTACAGCTTTCTGAATAACTAAAATACTGAGATGTATACGTGATATCATTTTCATGATGATAAGAGTTAAAGCACGTTATTAAACATGGGTTTCGCAGCACAGCGATTGTGCGCGACCATCGATGAAATTATTTATTGCAGCAGTACTCATGGGCGGCTCTAGGCTTGTGGTGGCCCTGGGCAGAGAAAGAATCGGTGGCCCCTTCGCCCGCCAATGTCAATATGGTATCTTGTGCACGGTGGATGGCCACGTCCGTTGCGGACACTGCATAGCCGCTTTGTGCTCATGACACAAGCGTTTAACTTTTGTCGAAATTTGCCACTGCGTTTTTAGCTGTGTCGTTATTTTTTCTTTCTGTTTGATATTCGATATATATTGGCGTGGCCGCCCCTGCAGTCCTTGCTTTTCTTTCTCCAAGTAACCGATTGCAACACAATCAGCTCTGTAATAGACGTTAAGCCATCTGTAAGCTTATAGCGTAGATTCTTCAAAACGTTTAAGGAACATTGAAATATCTTCATAGTATATGTTTAATTATTCTATCCTTCACGCCAGTCCCAGTGAAGAATATAGATTATTTAAATGAAGTTAAAGTTTTATCTGTATAATATAATAAACATATTTTGCTGCATTTCATCTTAAAAATGATATCGTCATCATATGTAAATATGTGCTTTATAAAGTGGCTCAGGTTGTGCAATATTATAACTGTAGTGCAAGTTTACAGTGAGGAAGTTCTACTTATAAGTACAGATAGCTCTACAAGGAGTAACTGATTGAGCGCGTTTATAGTTTTTGGGATGAAACTGTTTCTGAACCAGGAGGTCCATACAGGAAAACCTTTGAAACATTTTGCCATGGCTGAGACAGCGTGTGCTTGATGCTGTATACCAATAATTCTCTTTCCGATCAGCTGCTGCTGTGATTCACACTCAGATACAGTGATATAAATACTGATTGGTGCAGTGAGAGTAATATGGAAAAAGATGATCCACTGTGGCAACTCCTAACAGGAGCAGCTGAAAGAAGAAGGAAAAGAAGGTGCAATGAGAGTAACAACGCTAAAGCAGTTATGGTATTTGGAATACTATGGCTATTCCCTGGACCATTATATTGTTACAGGTTAATTACAATCAGATGCATTACACTAATAAACAATATGCGATTAATTTTAGTGTATTCATAAAGCCGCATCAGGAAAGGAAAGGATAACCACACAGGAACAGTAGCATTGCTTTGATGCTGGGTGCCACCAGTCTGCAAAACCGAGCGGAGAAATTGCGTACGACAAGGTATGAGGTACCGTGGAAATATGCGTGGCTTTACGCCAAGTGTAGGTTTTATACATCGCGATCTGAATGTGGAAATGTTCTTACGCAACATTTCTGTGCGTACGCACTGTTTATACATGATAACCCAGGTCTGTGTATGTTCTTCTATTTGTGTTGAGGTTTTTGTAGCTTGTATGTTTGCTGCCCAGTAAAAAAACTAAAAGTTAGGTAGAGCTATGCCACCTTCTGCCTTTGGTCTTTGTAGGGTCGCTTTTTGGATATGTGCATGTTTTGAGTTCCAAATAAATGAGGTTATTATTGAATCTAATTGCTTAAAAAATATTTATTGATGTAATAATCTAATAGAAGCGGGTTGATACGCCATCTGCGAGGTGAGTATGTGGGGCATAGTGACTTTAGCTCCAAAGATCAGAGGTGCATGGTCGGAAATAACAATAGCATCCTACTTGCAAGATTTAATCGTAGTCAAATTATTATCTATAAAGAAATAATCAATTATTTAGTAGCAATGATGTACAGTTGAGTAGAAAGAATATGTTCTTGAGTTTGGGTTTAGAAACCTCCAGGGGTCTGATAAGTGGTGGTCAGTTATAAACTTTGTAATTATCTTTGCAGTTTTAGATATTGTCCCCACTGTGATAGAAGTCCTATCTAAGAGTGGATTTAAAACACAAAGTCCCCCGCCATTGTAATTTTATGAGTGCTCACATTGGGAATGGATGCAAATAAAGTTTGTATAAATTCCTTATCATCGATATTAGGTGTATAAGCATTTATCAAAATCATTTTACAGTTAAATAAGTTACTCATGACCATCACATATCTCCCTTCAGGATCCGATACTACATCTGATGCTACACTTGAGACTGTTCAATGTATGAGAATTCCCACACCTCTAGTTTTCTTTGTAAAGCTAGAATGGAACTTTTGGCCAGTCCAGTCCTTTTGCAGCCGGAACTGGTCCTTGCTTAGTAAGTGGGTCTCCTGTTAAAATACTATTTTATTGTTTAAACCTGTTAGGTTAGGGAATACTTTCTTTCTCTTTAATTTGTGATTCTGGCCTTTAACATTCCAGCTCACAAAGTTAACTGTCCCATCATGGAGGCATTGATTCTGAATTTTTGATGTCATTTTATAGTCTTAACTGGAAGTGAGACAGCTTTAAACTTAATTTCCTATTTCCCCAAGAGTTATTGCCATGCAGCCTATTGTTATGTTGGAAGTTATAATTATAAGGATTAAAGGGATAGATTAGATATAGATATAACCTGCTCTCTTTCTCTCCCCCTCTTATATTTTGCGTCCCCATCATGAGGCTGGACCCAACTTCACGCAGTCCCGCTCCTCTGGCATACCTAGAGACAGAGCACGTCCAAAGCAAAACAAGCCCCCACGTTTTAGGATTAAAAAATAGAGATATCTATTGCCAATATAGTCTAAATACTTTATGCCTAAAATATAATCATTAACAAACTATAAACTTAAAATATAATCTTCAGCAATCTTAAAGTATTACGATAATAAACCAGGGGAATGGTGTTAGAAAGTGGTTCAGAATAAGCATAGTAAGTCTTGATGCAATAATAACAATAACAATAAATCAAGGGCATGATGTTAAACAGTCTCCTTCAGGGTATTAAAAATGAATAAATAAATAAATAAATAAATAATAAAAATAAACACACACGTCTATAACTGTAATTAAAACATAAGCAGATAGCGTCCGTGTAATACAAAGGATGTATAATTATAATACCCGTTTCATTACAAACGGCTCAGACAGTAGGTTATATATCCTTGCCATGTCATGACAGGCTACAACTCACAATTGTGTTTCAGAATAGTGTCAGGATCAGCTTTCTTAATTCCTTTTCTGCTTCTTCCTTGCTGGCGAAGGCATAGAATTGGCCTTGCATTTCCACTTTCAGTTTGGCAGGATACAAGAGGCTGTATTTGATATCGGCTTGCCATAACCGCTGTTTAATGTTGTAGAAGGCTGCACGTTTAGCAGCTGTTGCGGGAGAGAAATCAGGGAAGATACAAATGTGGTTATTTTCATATATAATCTCTTGCTTGTGTCTAAGGAGTGCCATCCCCTCTAGCTTAAATAATAATCTCTCGAAGTAGATAATCAAAGACCTAGGTCTAACAGTATTTGATCCGCGTTTTTGTGATAAGCAGCTGCTATCTAATCTGATTTAAAGTCATCTCCAATTCTTTTGGAGAATAGTTCAGCTGCGAATTTCACTAGGTTTGGACTTTCACGATTCTCAGGTAGACCCTTGATTCTAATATTATTCCTTCTGCTTCCATCTTCCAGAGCAGCAAGTCTGTCTCCGAATTTTTTGCATTCGGAGTTGGCAGCTGTTGCTTTTCCTTCAGCAGTGGCAGCTAGATTTTCGGCTGTTTCAATCCGAGTCATGAATGTCTCCTTGACATCTTCCAGCTGAATGGCAAGTGTACTCAGTTTAGACGTGGTTTCCTGAATGTGATCTTCAATTTTACCCAGCATATCTTTAAAGACTGCCTCAAAGCGAATATATATGCGTTTCTCCAAGTCTTTATTATCCTGCTGTAGCTCCCGTCGCAGCTTCTCATTTGCCTTCTCGCTTTTCCTTAAATCTTTCTTTATCTCTTACTTGAGAAAAGCGATCATCACCTTCAGTTCAGACAGATCATTTCTGCTTTCGTGCACTGTAGGTGAGGCAGTGGGCTCTATTACAGCCGTTGTTCCCAGCTCGCGCAGAGTAGTTGAAAGCGTGGACTGCAAGGCAATTTTCCAGTTTCAGATGATCTTCTCCAATCGGCGAACTATCGTGACCTGCGTCACTTGCACTCGTACATTTACTCCCCATTTCGCTCTCAGCCAGATACGATGTAGCAGACCATGGTCCCAAGGAGTCTGGGCTTTCACCCATCTGATCCAGGTCAGTCTCTGAAAGGCCATACCTTGAGTTTGAACTTGGACTTGTCGGTCTGAGCTTAGATGTAGCTTTAGTTTTCATTTCTTTCTGAGTCCCTTTCTTGTTGGTCATGTTTATATATGCTTGCATATGCTGTAGTAGTATCCTCAGGTTTGATAAATACAGGATATCTCAGGATAATAAGAAGATAATATAAAAAAAAAACACAGCTGCTAACGGACCTCCGCTTCAGACGTCCATCTCTCGCAACGGACGAGACCAACTCCCGGTTAGACACTTCTAATTCTGGGGTTGATGCTCCCGGGACAGTGTGCACCCTTTACCTTGGGCTTTGTGACCATGACCCACCTATTTCTACATGTCGGGTCTGGAATCTCCTCCCGCGCCACCTTGGTGGTGCATACTATATCTCTAAAGGACACCTGGGCTGAGTCCGCCAATTGTCTATTAGTACACAGGTCAGCCAACTCCTCCTCCAGTTCAGCGACCCTGAGCTTGAGGTGCTGGATCAGCTGGCATCTCTTGCAGATGTAGCCCTCATAGACAACTGGCTCTTCCAAACCATCATCTAAAAAGTCCAACATCCAACAGGACAATCATTGCACTGGTCTAATTATTAAAATTTGATTTGGGATTAGTAAATTGCCTTATCTTTTTTTTTTTGTTTTTTTGTTTTTCTTAAAATTAAATTTCTTCTTCTTTCGGCTGCTCCTTAACTTAAATGGTAACACTAAGATCTGCTACAGATATTTTAAACCTTTTCCCCTTAAGCTCCTGTACTGTTCTCAGCTGCCTGCTATTTGTCTATGAGGTTAACTTTACTATTCCCTGTCTCTTCTCCTAACTTTGCACTCCTCTTATTTATAAGCTCTCCACTCGCACTGTTTGTATTCCCCGTATTAATGAACCCATACACTGTCGCCCACTTAACTTTTCTACCTCTGGACCACTAAGGACTGTTTAATCTAAAATAAACAAATAAATAAAACTTTACTACCTTATTTGCTCCTACTGCTCCTTGTACCTGATCGGTGTCTTAACGCAGGCCACTTACCTGCGCACTGCTGAGCCTTCCCCTTGTACTGCTTTGACGGCAGCCGCTGCCTTTTTTCTTTTCCTTTAAACTAAGGAATCGCTGTTACAAAAACGTGGTTATTTGCTTACAAATGACGATATCAGTTACTGCTGCTTTCTACCCTACTTCCTCGATGCTAATTTAAATACAGATAACAAGATCTAGTACAGGTACAAGTACAAGTAACTTTTCCAACCGCACCTCCAAACACCCAGCTACTTTTGCTCTTGTGCGGGCAAAAAAAAAAAACCTTCTAAAGGGAAAAGAGCTTTAAAAATTCTGACACGGTTCCTTAGCGGCAACCAAAACCCAAGTTTTTAAGAGCAAAATGTATTTTTTTATTTAAATCTCACACCACAGAAGAGTCCAAAAACTCTCAACAGCCTCTAGTGTTTGCAAAGCACACATCAGCCACTTTTATGGCACTTTTTTTTTTTTTAACAAAAATCATAACAATCACACAATACAAAAAAATCCACTTTTCCTCAGCACCCTAATTCCACTATAGTGTCAACTAGTTTGGACACCTGTCACTCAAATAGCCCACTCATGCATTTATTTAGCTCAAATATCAGAATTCACCTTCTACTAATCTTGTAACCAGAGGACCAAAAGAAAACCTTGGATAGAATATGAAAATTCCACATAGATAGTAAGATGGATTAAACCTGAATTACTGGTGCTGTGGGATAACAATGCTAACTTCCACATTTCATCATTCTACTGCCCCAAAGAGTAAGTCACAAATAACTTAGAGAATGGTGCTATTTGAAATTAAAATAAGGCATTTTTTAAATAGATTTAAGCCTGAGATTTTTTACTTTTATTTTTATTAAAGTGTTCATTTAGAGCACCACATTACACAAGAGACACAAGTCAAATGTCTACTTCAAACATCATCAAAGGTAAGAGAAGCAGTGCAGCAGGAGGTTGCCCATTGTTAATTTCACCATATGTGAAGGAATAAAAGTTAAATCATTTAACGTGAACAAAAATATGTACAACACTACCAAAAATCATATATATGGAAGCATCTATCAATTTAATTCAGTTGCATGAATATACAAATTTTAGGAATAAAAAATATGTTATTGATTTATGAAAATTAATTATTTAAGATGCATTTACGTATATAAAATTTAAAGTGATTTTTAAAACTGAGTTATTGCCAATTGTTGTCATGCTGGAGGACACTGTAAATGTTACAGGTTATTATATATACTGTATATATAGACTGAAAAATTACAATCATTTTCCAAAAATGTAGTTTTTTTCAGAGCTAGTCAATTCAATAGACATTATATTGAGTATTTGTTTTCCATTTTTTGTGGTCATGATTTTTGGGTTACCATCAAAATTATTTTAGTCTTTGGAAAGTTTTGACAACAGAACATATGCAAGTAAGAAGCAATGTAATGCAATTTACTTTTTAATGCCAGCACTTAACACTGTCTAGCTTATTTTGATCAATGATGTTTTATTTGCCCAGCAATTTACTTTCCAGTTTTATCATTATTTTTTATGATTGTTTTATCCCTTCATTGCTCCCTCAGGGGTTGAGCTTAGTGCAATAACACAGCACTTTACACTTGGCCTTGATGGGCTCAAAATCATTTTCTGGGGCTGTGGAGGTAAATAATTACTCATGTGTCATCATTTTAGATTCTATTAGATTATTATGGCATTCAATTACTTTTTATTGCATTTCAATTTAATATTTCTGAAATCTTTCAACATAATGCTAATTAAAAAAATAGTAATACTTTTCTTTCATGATGAAAAGTACTTATAGTATGTAACTATTAATTGTTTTGTAATTAAATATGATGTTATTCCTAGCAGTGGTAACTTAAATTATAACATGGTCAATTTTTTCTTGTTCATTTCTCTATCTGCAATGCTTTGACAGATTATTTGTGAATTAAAAAGTTTGTAACAACTGACTTTAATAGTATTTTATAACAAAGCAACCGTTTTTATGTTTCTTTTACCGCACATGTTTTGTTAATTAACGTTTTAACAATTTATTAATGTTAATTCGTTTATGAATTGCGAGTTATATGCTAACTGCTATTCTTTTTTGAGGAGTAAATGTCTTTTAAATCACATAGAAACTAATTCTGCAGAAGTGTGTCACACAAATGATTGGCAGTTAACTGTCCTCAAAATGTGGGAGTTTGAATAAATTGTATATACTAAGCTTCCTTTGAATTTTAAATTTCACATTACTTTATAGATCTTTTTTGTTTCATTTTAGGTATTCCTCATGAATTAAAGATTTTTGTCACTTCTGGTTAGATAATCGCATAATTATACACAGAACACTGAGAAAGGAAAATTACATGTAAAACCTCGCCAAATTCAACAAGTACTGACGGTGCAATGTACTATAGTGTCTATTAGGCCCTTTCAGGCCTTAATGTAGAGTCGCATGTTGCTGCATAACTTTCTCTTTAAATGATCACAGTGTATGCAAATTTAATTAATTCACATGAAAGAGCACATATTTAATTATCCCTTTTATAATCTGTTATTCCATCAACTTCAGTTCTTAGCCGATTATGTTTCTCAGCTTTGGCAGTTGCTTATTCAGTAAGGGTGGTCTGTTAGCTTTATGGGACAACTATAGAATCTTCTTGATGCCAAGTGAGTATTGTGTCAAAGTATTTCCTGCTCCAAACCACCTCTTTCTAACTTTTGGTCAAAATATTATTACCTTAATGAAGAAAATACAATTTAATTCATAATCAGGTATTCAGTAATGCAAACCTCCTAACATAGGCTTTTTTACTTTCGCTCTTAACATATTTACATGTAGTGTATTCATTTTTTAAGCACATTATAGGCTCCATTGTTAAGCAAAGTATATTCTGATACCAAATATTAATATATTTTATTTCCTTTTTATCAAAATTCCACAAAACCTTACAATAACATGTAACTTTTTTACATGCAATATTGAATTGGAAAATGACAGTCAAAGCTTCTTTTTTCTGTATAATGGAAAACAGATTTGCCTTAGAAAGCTAATTTCTCTGAATCATAATGGCTGACAGTAGAGACAGATTTAAATATTTTAGTTATTGTTTTAAATCTTCAGTCACAGAATTAAAACTGTGAAAATGTACTATTTGGTTAAACTGGCAAGTAAAATATATACATGAGCCTCCTTTGCAATAGAATGGTAGCTTGCCTAAACAACAATAGCATTTTTATGCCATTCCACTGAGATCTGTTTTGTCTGGTTTTTTTTTGTTCTTGAATCTGCTTATATTGCTTGATTATTTGCTCTCATATTAGATTTTCCACAATGGCTCCATCTGCATTTTAATTCTAATTTGGTAAGATCGTTTTTTGCAAGTTTATATGAGTTTCAGCTTAGTAAATCATGGAATACTCATTAGGAATGACGTGTTTATGATCCTAGTTTGCTAGCCATTTCATGATGTTTTTAAGAAGGTGATGAGCCCTGTCATAGTTAGTCCATATTTTAGATGCTTCATTTGAACTGGAAAAGAAAAAGCACATTAGCGTATATCTGTACCATCATATATCTCTCTGCTCCTTCCTGAGTTGTAAATTTAACCTGTATACTACAGCTGTCAACATCTGGAACAATTATGCATATTGAAGTTTTATAGCATATGTTTTTAGATTTCTCAACAGATATGATGAGTATTCAAAATACAGAGGATCTCATAAATGAAGCAGGTTAATAGTTTGTAATTACTACAAAGATGAGCTGACAAATATGCTGAAACTGTAATTTCTACACCTCCTTCTGTAACACATGTGTCATCCAAAATATCTATTTAGGAAGTGCAACTATAATAGGCCATAGTTAATTATAGAGTTACATTTGCTCAGATTTGAGAAAGACTAAATTTATAGGTTTGGTATCAAACAAGAAAAAATTCTGGAAAATAGTTCGCTAAAGTGCTAAAGGTGGCAAAAGTTAAATACAAGGAATGGCTGAAGAGGGATTTTTCCAACAGTAATGATTTCATTCATTGAAATCCCTATAAAGTCTTATCAATATCAAAGCGAAAAACTCCCAGGCTTTTCCCTCTCTCTGGATAATCTGTTTTGCTGTTGGTTTGACACTCAGCATCTATCACCTTCTGTTTCTCCTTACACAGATAATTTTGTCCCTGACACTGTCCCTTTTAACCAACCTTACTTTTGTCAGTTAGACTAGGGTTGTACTCTATATTGACACTTTCAGAAGAAGAATGTCAGGAAGGCAGATGTCACTGACGGTATGTCATCTGGAACTCTGACATTCTGTGCTGATCAGCTGACTCCTTTATTTGCTATGATTTCCCAGCCTGTTTTAAATCTGATATTATTGCCCATGTCAGGAGAAGGATACTACTGTATTATGGGACTTAATGATTATAGGCTAGTCACTCTAGCATGAGCAGCTATGAAAAGCTTAAAGCATCTGATGTGGGCCCACCAGTCCAGTCCATGACTGATTTTTTCCTTGATCCCTTGATTTCCTTGATCCCTTGTCTATAGTACAAACTGTTCAGCTGAAAATGTGGTCAATTTCTGCCTACATCACATTCTTAAACATTTTGATTTTACTAATACATCTTAGGATCATATTTGTAGATTTCAGTTCTGCCTTCAACTCTATGGTCCTAAAATTGCTTTACAGCAAAATCATTAGACTAGCTGTACCCCCTAATATTTGTCAGTGGATTGTTAGCTTTCTGACAGAAAGGAAGTAGTATGTAAGGTAGGGCCAATATCTATCCAATCATGTGTATTAGCCGTTCCGCAAGGCTGTGTTTGTTCACTCCTCCTGTTCTCACTTTACAATAATGTGTGTACCTTCTTTGATAATTCCACAAAAAGTTAAAAATTTGCAGATGACATGACAGTTAGGATCTTATCACTAATAATGATGATATCTGCTACAGAAGAAAGGTGGACTGCCTTGTTAAACAGTGTGTTTGTAATAATCTAATCTAGAACTCAACACCATCAAGACTGTGAAAATGGTGACTTAAGATGTCCCTACATAGAAAACTATCACCTGGCTATGTCCATAGTGGAGTCATTTATATATTTGGGGGCCTCTATTGCAAATACTCTGAAATGGGACAAGAACATCTCTTCCGTTATTGGTAAAACATGGAAGCCACCTATGGAAAGTCAATATTTTGCCATCCATCGTAATGAAGTTTTTTTCAATTATCAACTAGGCTGAATAAAACTGCCTGGTTCTCTTCTGACTCCTCCCTGATCAAGACCAGGCCACAGCAGATGGTTCAATTTATCTAGAACGTCATTGGCTATCAGCTTTAGGAGTTCAAGAATAGAACAGAGTAAGATTATAGAAGAGAGTAAGATTATTCATTCACCAAATTACCATCCAAGAAAGAGAACAGGACTATGTGCCATCTCCATCGCTTCTTTCTTGAAGCCCTTCTACTCCTTAATAAACATACTCAGGTGTAACCCCCTTCCTTTCTTACCATGTCCTAGTTATCATTGATACTTCCTTTTGGCAACATTTTAAATTCTGCACGTTTTATTTTGAAATATCGTTCAGGTTGTAAGGCTGCTGCTCCAGTGTCTAAATGTAAATTCAAGAATTGCTTTTATGTTAAACATTAATTTTTAAAGAAATGTCAATTTTTCTATTAGTTTGTCTAGCACCTCTTTCCACATTTTCTGGAAAAACCTTCCTCTATTTCCCTCCTCATTCCTACCTATGAATATTACTCTAGCACCACAGTAACTTATTTTGTTGGATCGCTTTATGCTCTCTCTCAGTCCCAGCATGAATTGTTTTATACTAGTATTTTAACTATCAAAATACTTCTTGCCTATTGTTGGAAACCACCTGAGCTCATTAGTTTTAAAAATTGGCGTTACTTGTTTTTCAAGTTAATTTGCCTTAAACTATCCTTAGGCCAAACTAAATTTAGTTTCTGTTAAACACATTGAGAACTAGTCAGCCTCGGCTCACTTGTTTAAAGCCTGTGTACCTGGGTCATGTTGATACTGCCCTTATCATTCTTCTGGCCACTTAGGTAATATGGTTTGTTCTACACTTTCCCTACCGTTTCTTTCCCCTTTACCTACATATCAGTCTAGTGGTGCCTTTATTCCTGGGCTTTAATTGGGGTATTTAGAGTGTTTAGTGGGAATGGGAGGGCACTGTCTGAGTTATGCTGCTCTTTTCCTTCTTAATTATCATTTCTTTGTGTTTTTTGTTGTATAACTTTTGATTAAAAGAAAAAAAAATCTTAAAAAATTTTTAAAAAGGTCACACCCTTGCTTTAAATACAATATTTTGAGATTGCATTTAATCTTCACACCACATAAGTATAATTTGTACTTATAATTACAGAAAAGGACCTCTCTAAATATATAATCCAGCGTCTGTCTGTCTGCTTTTCACGAGAGAACTACTTAACAGATTTAGATCAGGCTTTTTTCTATAATTTGCTTGAACATTCTGGTTGAATTTACGACTACTCTCATCATGCTAAGTATCATAGTTTACTTACATCAGTGATTTATTTGTGCTAATCAGAGACAGAGGCTGCAGGCTGAGGGAAGGGGGAAGCGTGACGTCAGTAGTGGAGAGCCAGGCGGGGCCTTCCTCACTCACATGCCAGCCTTTGTTCAAGTCAGTCTTCCTCTCGCCACGTGTTGATGAGCTAGCAATACCTGTTTGTTTATTGATTTTTAAAGTTTGTCCTTTGTCACTGCTTCACAGGCGGAGCCGCGGGGGACAGCTAGTTATTAATATATTCACATATATTACTGTATGTGATATGCTTCCATATTCTACACTGTATATATGAAAATATTTACTAAGTCACGTTACATATTTTGGAGTGAAGGTAATTTCCCATATTTAGGAAAAAGTAATACTTTTAGAAAAAGATTTACATTTGTTTTGCTTCATTTTCACAGTTTAAGATCTTCAGTAGCTTTCTATAAAATATTACACTGATGAGAAGACCTTATGTTTTACTATCTTCCATTAATTCAATATGCACAATACCTCATTTGGGAAGTTGTGAATCTTCTTAGCACTTCAAGCGCTAGTGCATCTAATTTATCCAGATGAGTTCATACCAAAAGAACATAATGCAGAATCAAAGAATAATATAATAAGAAAAGTAAAGTTGAAAACCAGAAAAAATATGTTGAAGAGGTTGTATGAAACATACAAAATACTTTTAAAGTGCTATTTAATCCTTAATTTAAAAAGCTAAATAATGTGTCTATTGTGTAATAGACTGGTGTTCTATTTACAGTTGGTTTGTGCATTTTGTTGTTGCTCAGGCTACTCTAAATGTGCTACTGGGTAAAGCAGTGTGGATCAATAAATTAACCTTACTAATCTTTTCAATGAAATCTGTCTAACCTGCCCAGTGATCTCGCTCTCAATACCAGTAATCATTTGTGAGGGTTCACTGTTGAACATTCCACCTGGCACTCAGGGATTAAGCGTATTTCCAGTAAGACACTTACTGGAAGCCAGAATCTAGTCGTATAATAATAATTATATTAAAAATATTTTTTAAAAATTAAATGAATACAATAATAATTTCTGTGCAGCCACAAGACTTTCAATTTGAGTTATTTAATAGAACACTTTGCAATAAAATGAAATATTCTATGAAACAAATTCTATGAAAAGCTGTAGTGAAAGAAAAAAATGTGAGCATTGTAGAACAGAACTTCAAGAAAAGAGGGGCAGCAGACAGCATGAGGCAGGCGGGTGCCCATAATGGGTGGGAGCATGTGGCTTAGAGAGTGTAAGTAAGTGTAGGTGCTGTGGCAATTTCTATTTATGAGGACAAAGGGAAAATGTGACACTTTTCAGTCCTTCTTATTTGCCCTGGTGTACTTTTCCTGAAAATTGAATCCTTCCTCATAGCCCATTGCTAATGTTTTTGCTAGACATGTATTTAAAACTGTACTGTAAGTACCGAAGTCCATTTAGTGACTCAACAGACAAGTGATTCCTTTCCTTTGTCCACTCTGAGAAAGAATAGCTAAAAAAACATCTGCTGTCTTCAGCAGCTGTGAATGATACTCAGTGCTTTTGGATTTTAAAAATATTTGGTTCACTAATAGTGCGCTTGCATATCACTGAAACCTCCTCCACTGTTACCTTTTCTGTGTGTTTCTACACACTTGTGATCTGATCAAAGCAATTTGCATCATCAATTGGCAACCCCTTTTCTCCCAGGTGACACAAGCTTCTAAATTATTCCATTCAGATGTCTCACTCAGATCCATCCACATGAAAGAATATAACTTCTTAATGGGTGCCTTCTACTTCTCCAGATACTTCAGGTTTGAATTGCACAAACCCTGAACTTGAGTGGTCACACTCCTTACCTATTTCATCCTTGTGCTTTTGTGCCAATAGTCCTATTGACTTTAAGAAACAGGAAGTTGTTGGTCTTGTACTCAAGGAGCATGGTGTGGACTCCGTTCAAAATTTTCTTCAGTTCAACAATTCAGTTGTTCTTTCATTTAATCTCTTGAATCTGATTAAAACACACATGTGCCAGAGGTAAATCTCACTGAACTCATCTTCAAAAAACCTCTTGACCAAGGATGGCTTTCTTCCTGAAACAGTGCTTTCAAGGCTGTAAACATCTGTAGCAGCATCTTGGTACCTGGGAATAATGATAGCTATTGTGTCTGTCTGTGAGAAAGGAGACTATATACAGCTTCAACAAATTAACAGTAGTCCCTTTGGTTTTCTGTGCAAGATGTGAAAGTATTTATATATTTTGAAGATAATGGTCTCAACGTCGACATCTAGTATGTCTGCACTGCTAATTCTATCATACATCTCTTGATGCACCGGCTTGCAGCGGCTTGTTTAACACTGTGAACACAGTCTTTCCCTCTTCCTCACGCCTGATTCTCCCGAACATTGTATTGCAATTGTCACCTGTAAATGCAAGACATTTAGAAAATATCCTATTCTTTTCCAATGTTTCTTTAATGTATGTGAGTATTTTTTAAAATTTGATTAATTTAATTCTCTCACCACTGTTATATCAACCAAACTACTGAATAAACACAGGGAGCATTTTCACGGCATCATAATTGCTCCCATTGCCATAAATACAGCAGCATGTTTTCTAGTGCCTTCAGAGCTGTCTCAACAGAATGTGCTGGTATCATGGCATTAATAACCACTTCTGTCTTAGTACAAGCACATTTTCGGGTTGTCTCTTCATTGGGAAATGCTGTTTTTAAGAATGTTCATTCCATGGTTCTGTAGGTATTGTGATGCTTAGTAGTGTGGAATGCAGAAGCTCCCTCTTCAGCAGTCACAGCAACTATTGTTTTTCTTGGTCTCACAAAATAGTCAGTTAATTTAGCTGTAGTTTTGTGTTTTACAGGGCTTATGTTGGCTTCTAGACCATACCTTTATTATTTTATTATTCTAGACTAGCTGTGTAAACCCGTGCTGTAAAAAGCCGGGGTTCTAGAAACTATTGAAATCATCAGAAAAAAATTGAAATGTAGAGATGTCAGGTAATTGAAAGGAACGTCTCTGAGCATCTCTCTCCTAGGAGGATTTGTTTTGCTGATGTGCTCGCATTACTTGTGCATAGCAGCGGGAGAAAATGTAAAAGGGATACCGCTTTGCCAATGTTACTGGCTAAACGACTTTGTCTTCTGAAGTTTTGTTTTGCTGACGTGCTGGCCTCACCTGTGTTATTAGAGGCTAAGCGAGTTTTCCATTTCCTCGGAGGCAAAGCCATTACCCCCAACTCCACCTCTCACTTCCGGGCCAGACAGACACACACACTCCCACGCATATTATTATTCTAGATAGTACCTTTATTCGAGACTTTTGAAGGCCATGCATTCTGATCCCTGATTCTGTAATTCTTTTGTGATTTTAAATTTATAAGTTTGTATTTTAGTCTGTGTTCAGGTATCATGTTATTGTCTCTGACTGTTGCCGTGGTGCAGCATAACTGAACAATTGTGCAAGTGTTCCTTGTGAGAAGGTGGGACCTTCAGGGAAATGTCAAAGCAATGCAAATAAACACAGAATGCATGATAACTATAGAAAGAAAATGTCAAAATGAAAGCATTGTCAAATCCTGGACATTTTAGGCTATTCTGAAAATCCTTGTTGGATGCATTTTTTATGTCTCAAAAAGAGGACAAATCCAGAAAAAATAGGACATATGGTCACCCTATGTAAACAGGCAAGACTGCTTTATTATTATTATTTTTAATAGAATGTAATGCTAAATGGCAGGATAACACAGCTCGTCTTAATACATTTTCATGTTCTTGGCTTGCTTCAGTGCTACCAGAGCAGACTTTGGATCCTTTCTACAGCCACAAAAAGAGCAGTATGGGTACCATACCTGTATTGAGAGGTGCCAAAACAACATCCGATCAACATCACTTATTCTTTGTCTTCTTGTCCAAGTCCTTCAGTTCAATTACTATATAATCTGTATCATAAAGCAGGAATGGAAAATTTATAATGTATTACAAATACTTTTTTAATAGATTTTGAAATCTGTGAAAAAATAATACTAAAAAACTGCTAAATAAACAATTGTACAGAACCAATGTTGAAAGAAAGTGTGATTTAGAGCATAAAGATAGAAGTATTGGTACTGTAATATAGAAAATAAATAAAATGAAAATTTCAATGAAACAGCAAGAAAAACATCACAGTTTGTAAGAAATAGAATAGATGAGAAGCTAGACAAGGATGGACCCGAATGGTTCTTTTTCAACGTGGAACTTAGAAATCATTAAGTTCTAAACTGTGACTTGCCAAATAGTAAGGCGAATATTATACAATTTAAACTGAGATTTTTTACAAGATGTTATAAACCTTCCAGCCATCCATTTAATTAACCTTGCAGATTTTTTTCAGGGAGCACCTTCAAGCTGTTAAGATCAGAAACTTTACAAAGCTTATTATAGAACATTTCATATCCCTTAATCATAGATACACTGATCTCCGGGTGCTCTTTCACATTATTTGAGGAAAAACTTGAAAAGAAAAACAGAAGAAGCCAAGATGATTTTCACTTTTGCTTCACATATTTCTCTAGGATTAAATGACTGACTAACCTTTTAATTTCCTTCTTCATCTCCTCTGAGGGGTGCCTTTTGCCACTCTTGTCTTTCACTTGTTGTGTCTCTCCATCAGCTGTATTTCCATCACCACTTAATATTGTGACAAAAAGCAGACAGCAAACAGAAAAAGGTTTTGGGGATGGCCAACCCATACCCTGCAAAAATACAGAAAACATGTCTTTATAGGCAAAGTTCAAAATAGAACTGGCTAACAGGTTGATAACTGAGCTTAAATATGGTGGACAAAAGGAGGAGGTGGAGTCAGGATGACTGGAACAGGAACTGATGTGGCGGTATGATGGATTCTGCATATGGGAAATGATGTCATCAGTGTTGGCTGGATGTGACTTCAACAGTGGGTGGACCGGTGGTGATGTCATCAAGGTGCTGGGTCTTTGAATGAACTTGAGAGGAACAAGAGGAGAGTGGATTGTGAGAGTGAGAGCGCCAACCCCCGATCTGGCTGACGAATATCAGTATTTGATGTAATCTATTTTTTCTTCCTCTTCAGTAAAACATCTAAAAACGTCTATACAGCCAAAATGTTGCATCTGTAACCTTCCTTTATTATGTATTATGTTTCAATGTGGGAATAACCCTTACTTTTTTCCTTTTGCTAATGCAACCCTTTAATAACACTGTTGAATTAACCAGCTTACATATTTGAATGATTCTGGTATACATTTGTGGAAAGGTTGTGAAAGTGATAAAAACAGAGTAAAGGTATAAATAATTAAAGTTATTAGTGAAACTCCGCAGTGTTGCATCCATTCAAGTATGCTTACAAGATAAACAAAACAAGGAAACATTATATTCTCCATTTACCTATTAGAATGATATAATAGGCTGTTAAGTATTTTGTAGTGTAATGAGTATGAATAAAAGTAATTCAACGGTATAGAATGTGTTATCTTTAGTGCTACTGTATCAGACACTCTGTCGTTTTAGACAAAGCCTTACACACAAGCTTGTCTTCAATAAATTTGTAATAAAACATAAAAACATATTAAATTATGTATAACTAAAATATATTAAACGTTAATATTGTACAATAAAAACTTAATAAAGACATAAGACTAAATCATATGCATATATGCTTTTGAAAGGCAAGCAAGTTATTGCAATTACCCTCATAAAAATTATATGTGTAAAATTTGTTGCTGTAAAATAAGTGCTCATATGCTTTGAACTGATGATATTTTAGGGAAAGCATGGAAGTGATTTACCTGCAATGACCACAAGGACTCTGTGACTGTTGAGCTTCCATAAATTGTTAAAGAATAAGTTCTAAAATTACAGTACTGTATTTGTTAAATGATTACATTTTGTACAATATGTGAGTCTTTGAATTAATAGCAATATAGAATTTACAATGAGTAAGTGAAGAACATATTCTTTAATTCTAATAATATTATTTTCTACATATTGTTTTAAAGCACAATGGACCCCTTGAACTCATTCAAGGTCTATTAGGAGTTCTATATAGTCTTTATTTTTTCATGGAATTTCAATTGTCACTCACAAAATTCAAAAATAGATAGATAGATAGATAGATAGATAGATAGATAGAGTCCCAATGGCATTTCTTGATACACTTCTGCTGAATAATTTGTTGGCTGAAACTTTCTTGAAATTATGTTACCAGCCTAGCACAAAGCATAGTAAAATTAAAGGAACACAGTCTCTTAAGGAAAAAATCATTTAGATCGATTAGCAAAAATAAACTAACTTGTTTAAGTTACATTATGAGTTTAAGTGTGTCTAAATAGGCTCTGCACTGGACTGGCATCCAATCTGGTACTGGTCCAGGGTGTGCAGACTCTGCTAGATATACTGTATACAGTAGATTCAAAAAAATAAGTTTTTGCATGCCAATATTAAACGAAAGCCCGGTTGGGCGCCCCAACTTATTTTTTGAACTCCATTATGTTTGGTATTTGTCCACAGGGCATATAAAGTTTCAAGTAGAGTAATATCATTAGGGGTACATTTTACCCAATGCATCAGTTTTCCGCACAAAGTTTACATGTATTTCACTGATTAATGGTTTTATGCATCCACTCTATCAGCAAATTTCTTTAGTTGGATACACTGAAAATCTTCATGCACTGCCATTAGCACCTTTTATTCTGCTGGCTTGATAGTTATTCCTGCACAAACTTGTAATCCATTGTTGATCGGCTGTTCAGTGTTGAAATCGGAAGAGCTTGTAAATATTGTCATGAATATACGTTAATTAGGACCAACCATTCTGAGATTTCATGAGCCTATTAAATCTTGTGTTCTGGCACCAACTAAGCCACTGGTGCACAATAGCAAACCAGAATGTGATCTGACATCTGATAGCATTCCTTTTTTCACAGGAAAATTTTTTTTGTGAAGATGAGTACGGTGAGATTTACCTCACACACTCACTTTTGTGTATTTCAATTATACATTCAAGAGATGGAAAGGGAGAACAAATGAATTGTGGAGCAGAATACATTTTTAAACAAGACAACAATTTCATGTTTCTGGGAGTATTGGCACAAAAGTACAAGAATGAATGGGCATTCATCGAGATCAACCTATCCGGGATTGCAGGAACCAATTGAAATCTGATGTTCTGGAACCATCTGCCTACTGGTGCACAATAGCAAGCTGAAATGCAATCTGACATCTAGGATTGTCTAATTTCTCATTCTGGAACACAGCCCCAAATGTCCAGAACAAACAGCTTCCAAAGAAGTACTCTGGCACACATGCGTTTCATATTTTCCTCATGTGTTCATTTGTTGGTTCAACTGCTCAACACATCCCAACAAGAACTATTTTCCCTCCCAACTTTCTGTGTTTCTGTTTACAACTGGCCAAATCTTTTCCCATGTTCTATTTTTCCAAATGATTCTAGACTGATTTGTCTAGTTTACTTTTTTATCAACTGTACAATGGCTGTTTAAAGTTAATGTCTGCCTTTATGCAGTAATGGCTGTTCATTCATTAGAAAAAAGAAATTCTCTGTTTAGCTGCCAAAAATTTTAATGTTTTAAAATTAATAGTTCTTTAGTAAGAGTATTATAATTTGCCCACTTCTCCTCTATTAATAATTACAACAGCCTGCTGACACCAATTAGAGACAGTTGCCTCATTTTGTTTCTGGTTGTTTCATGGGCAACAGATATTTGTCTGTGAAAGAGTGCAGCATAAGCAGCATAAAAATATTTATTTATTTTTTGCAAAAATATGGCATGTATCCTGATTCTAGCATACCCCTTATGCAAATATATTACTCATGCATGTAGGTTCAAGTTTATAGCGGGTTAGATAATGGATGCATGGATGTGGGTTCATGATTACAAACCCTTACATTGTCCCATCAGCTTTTAGTAGCGAGGCTATGATTCTGTCTGGCATTTGGGTACTTCTCTTTTGCCAGGTACAAAGAACACTACTGATCTGGCTGGTTTAAACACTCAAATTATTATTATTTCTTTATTTGTCAGAGTGATTTGCACAATTTGATTTTTCCACATACATTTTTAAAGAAAAGTCTCTTTATCTCTGCACTGCCAGGAGACAGGCAGTTGAAAAAGAAAGTATTATTTTGAAGGCTATAAAAAGAGAAGCACCAGGCTCCTGAAAGGTAATTGTCAGTTTCAGACAGCAATTTAAATTTTCACTTCATTGCAGATTGAACTCAGCTAATTTAGTACATCCCAGATGTTCCCAATTTTTTGGTAGCCAAAACTAAGCATATACTTTAATGAGCTCCTAGGATGACGTTACTATATATATTTGTCTATATCATAATAATAAATTACACTCCTAAAAAATGGTTCCTGACATAAATGCACAGAATAATCTTACATCTTCACCAACAGAATTCCAACTCTACTTTAGTGCCTCTCTAAATTTTTCCAGTTGACTCTAGAGTAGTTGGACTGGTGGGACTGGTTAATTAAAAGGACTGTCTTTTTTACAACCATACTGGTTGATTCAGGAGGCTTAATAAATAAACTAACACAGCTTAATAAACTGTCAGTAATATCCATTAGTTGAAGCTTGATCATTGTAAAAGAACGAGTCTCAACACTATTAAAAAGGTTTGTGGCAGCCACCCGTATATTGTTCCTAGCTGCAAAAGGATTATATTTGATACAGCAATGTTGCTTGTTTGAGTTTCACACTGAACTGATCGAGTTAGCCAAGATGGAGGACTTTATATCTTGTAACCCGGAAGTGACGTCAGTCTGGGTGCCGGAACAGGAAGTGATATCAGGTCAGGCAGATTTTCCCGTATTTGATCTGGCCACCCCCTGGCCTGGCGGGTAATCACCTCCACTTGGTCCCTTCAGCTTGCTCCTAGTCGCACGTGTGTGACATCATTCAGATTTCTTTCTCAAAATTTCCAAAATAATGAAAAGATCTGCCCAAATGTTTTTTCTGCTTTTAAACCATTTTAACAGACCCAGCTAATTTAAACATTTACAGCTAATTTGTAGATACAAATATAGAGTGGAACTTTGGTTCACGAATATCTCAGTTCACGTACAACTCGGTTCACGACCAAAAAGTTTGGCAAACTTTTGCCTCGGTTCACAACCACACACTCAGTATACGAACAAGCCAGTTTCCCTTTCGGTTTGTGCGCGCGTGTTGCATTGTTCTTGGTCAGACTGCCTGCCTGCTGCAGAGAGAGAGAGAGATAGCGAGCGAGCCACGTGCCTGCTGGGGAGGGGGAGGGGGAGATTGCTGCACATGTTTGCCGGCCTGTCTGCCTGCCTGTGCCGGAGGGGTGGAGTTGGGGGATGGTTCACGTGCACGTACTGCCTGCCTTCTGCCGAAGGGGGGTTGGGGTACAGCTGAGAGAGAAAGAGAGAGAGAGAGCGAGCCGCTCCCTGTTCATTGTTCTCAGTCAGACGTGCGTGCTTTACCTGCACTCTCTTTGTGCTCTACAGTATTTTGTGTGCTTTTGCAGTTAACTATGGCTTCTAAGCAAGTGAAGAGTGGTGAGAAGAAAGTTTTGAAGAAAATTGAAATCAAAGTAAAGAAAGAAAATATTGAAAAGTTTGAGCGTGGCGTTCGTGTTACTGATCTTGCTGCCGAGTACAAGAAGTCAAAATCTAAGATTTCGACTATTCTAAAGCAGAAAGAATATATTAAAGCAGCTGATATTGCAAAAGGAGTTACAGCGTTAACCAGGCAGAAGCTTCAAGTGCTGGAAGAGGTGGAAAAACTGTTTACCAGTTTACTCATTTACCAATTTGAGAACCCTCGTGCTTTCAAGCAGCACAATGTAAACAAAGCCAGACTGCCAGTAATGTGGAGGGCAAACATGAAGGGTTGGGTCACAAGGACTTTGTTTTTGGAATGGCTGCATGAGGCTTTCGCTCCCACCAGCTAAACAGCTAAAAACCCCAGAAACCCAAGAAATCACAAGAGAGAAAACACCTGAAGGAAAACACTTCATGCCAGAACTCAACTCATGCAAGGTTAGTTTTCTTGGTGGTTTTTGTATTATGGATTTTTCAAAAGTTAATTTTTCAGTTCGTAGCGTGAATTGTTGAAATGTTACTTTTCTCTTTTTTCAAATGTTCACTTTTTTCCCTGTGCTTAAAACTCATTAAAGTGTTTACAGATGGAGTTGTTCATGGCGTGATTAGTTGCAATGTTACTTTTCTCTTACAGCAATCTGGTTTTTTGGTTGCTTGTGGTTGGTTTTTAAAGTTCGGATTTGTTCTAATGTTCCTTTTTTTCCGCTGTGCTTAAAACTCATTTTAAAAAAAGTGTTTACAGCGATCGGGCTGTAAGGCTATTAGCATGAACTCCTGCAATATTTTTTGGTTTCTTGTGGTTGGTTTTTAAATTAAAGTTCGGATTTGTTCAAATGTTCCCCTCTATTCAGAAAGAGAGAGAGCACGAGTGAGCGAGCTCAGAGAGAGAGCGAGGGCGAGCTGCTGACAGAGGGAGGGGGTGTGTGCGCTACAGAGAGAGAAAACGAGCGTGTGCTGCTGACGGTGTGTGTGTGTGTGCTACAGAGAAAGAGAGAGCGCGTGCTGCTGACAAAGGGGGGGGGGCTGACAGTGGGGGTGTGCTACAGAGAGAGAGAAAGCGCGAGCGAGCCTGCTCGTGTAGCTGAGCAGGGAGCCTGGGTGTTTTGTGTCAGTGTTATTCAATGTTTTTTCATTAGTTTACTATTACACTCTGCATTCTATGGTGTAATTAACTATACAGTATTTGTGCTTAATCTTTACATATATTTACATATATACATACAGTTCGTACTGTCTGGAACGGATTAATTGTATTTACATACAATCCTATGGGGGAAATTGCTTCGGTTCATGACCAACTCGGTTTATGACCAGAGTTTTGGAACAAATTATGGTCGTGAACCGAGGTTCCACTGTATTACAATACTTTACAGTATATATACTGTATAACATGTTGTACCAGCATCTTTGAATCTTTCAAACTTCTTGCTAGATCCTGCCCATCAAAGTTGCGCTTGCTTTTGTACTGCTTGATGACCTTATTCAATTATTGCTCTAATGCAAGAGTACTTCAAATCTCAAAGATTTAAAATAAATAAATAAAAAAGTGAAATATGTCAGTTGCATAGAAACTGCATGTTTCTCCACAAAAAGGATGAAAGCTAAAATTCCTTTTTGAGTAGAAAAAAGTAAAACCCTTTCTCTGACAGCAGATTTCAGTATTATAAAATAAAACTTGCTGCAAGCAGAATCGTCTGGCTTTTTCTAAAGATGTTAACTGTACCATTTGTATTTTACCTCAAGGGTGTTCTTTTACATCTAAACTACTTGCATTTAGCAGTGATTGTTAAACAGTTAGATCATGGAATTTCTCTATTTGCCTTTCTGGCAAAGCATGTAAAACGTATACAGAGAACCTTTCACCATTTTCCTTTTATAACTACATAGTGTACATTTGACACAAAATGAGATGTATCAAATAGATCTGATTTTTTCATGATTAAAATGAGGTGCTTTTTATTTATGTTATAATTATTTAATTATACTGCATATCATTTTTTGCAGTACTTATTTTTAACTTTAAAATGCCACCTGTCCAGAATCTAAACAGCACTCAAGGAAATTGCATATCTAAATATTCTGATAAGTAGCCACAACTGAAACTGCTCATAGCAGTCTTGCTTTAATTTAACACAAAATCTGCCTTAAGGTCGCAGTTATTTTTACAGAAGGCTAAACTACAACACAACAACTGGATCAGCTCCAACACAGCTGTTGCCTTCTTAATATGGCACCCTCTGCCTCCATGTTGTTCGAGTGAGATTTTCAAGCTATATTTGTACTTTTTATATCCATCCATCTATTATCCAACCCACTATATCCTAACTACATGGTCACGGGGGTCTGCTGGAGCCAATCCCAGCCAACACAGGGCACAAGGCAGGAAACAAACCCCAGGCAAGGCGCCAGCCCACCGCAGGGCACACACACACTAGGGACAATTTAGAATCGCCAATACAAAATGAACAGTCTGAGGAAATAAAATAATAAAAAATCTCTATTTATAATCTGATAGAGGAAAAACTATGGTAGCAAAGTTATTATATACCTAGAACATTTCTGTTTTTATTTCTGGAGTCAGTTGTACAGAACCATGAACTCCAATACTCTAAATAATAAGTCAGTCTTCAAAATTGGCAGAGCAGAACTGAAACCAACAGCATAATAACTATGATGTATGGGTGCAGCTTGAAACTAATGAATTGTTTATAGAATTTTAAATTTCATGCATATTTGGACTCATCCATTACTCATGAGACACTTGTGTCTAGGATTCCTAGAAATTAAGAATATTTGAGATTGAATAGTTAACTGTGAATTTTCAGGCTTGGTGATTTCTTTTAGATTTTAATAGTTGATATTCTATTCTGCTTGACAAATAAAAAACAATCCTGTATTCATATTGTTATAAATAATATTGATTACAATGATTATTATTTTATTGGACTGAAATGTTACACTTAATAGTATTCTACTGAACATTAGGTGGGGTGGTTAAGACAGTAATATATATATCAGTAAGTTTTTATAATTGTAACAAGTATAAAAATAAAAAACCTGAAGATGCATATAACATACATACTGTATCGTATTATAGCATTAACAGAAAACTAGCTGAATTCTCACATCACAAGCCAAGCCTAGAAAAATATCTTGTCTTTCTTTCTTTCTTGCCCAGAAATAGAATTGAAAATTCTGGAGGTTTCACCATGCTTTCCCGAACTCTAGTTTTAGCACGTAGTGATGGACCTTAACAGTTTTAGTTCACCTGTGTAGGCCAAACAATCCATGTGGGATGAAGATATCTTCTCTAAATGTCTGCTTTATCTTTCAGTGAAACCTTTGCATCGATAAAGCCCCACCTGAATCTTTTTACTTACTGCACATAAAGTCACAGGCCAGAGTAATAGCAACAATCTTCTTTTTAAATTTATTTAAGCACTCACCAAAATATAATATAAGAACATTACCTGTAGTTTACATGAGTATATATGGGATATACTCCAAGCTAATTTCTTTCCTGCCAATTAATAAAATTAATCAAACGGTTAAAACATAAAATATAAAAACAATAAGTTTTACATTATTTAGTAGTCACAGAAATTCTACATCTACACTTCTATTGTGATCACTTTTATTAAAAACATTTCCTCTTTTTTCTTGTTCTGTTCTAATGCAATTTCACACTGTACTGTCTAAAGTATTAAAATACACTTTAATTTTTAATTATACTTTGATTTTGTTTTTCTGTTCTTTTTAAGTTCTTGTTATAGTAAGCAAAACTGATGTAAGCCTTTTACTCAGCTTCTTTAAAAAGCATGTTAATTTGTTATACTAAAAAATATGAGTTTACATAACACATATCATGCAAAGAAGGGACTTTAAATTAAATTTGTACAATTTTCACATGTTGTTAAGGTAGCCACACAGCAAGAAGTCACTCCATGTTTAAACACAGGATCTGAATCTCTTTGTGTTTCCATTTTTCTTAAACTTTATTTTTGGACTATAAGTTGTTTATATACTTATTTGTCTAATGCCTTTATCCAAGGTGACTTACATTGTCATTTAAGATACAACTGGTTACATTTCTTTTAATTTTCCAATTGGAGCACAAGTAGGTCAAGTGACTTGCTCATGGTCACACACTTAATGGTTGGATTTGAACCCACCACCTCAGGATCTGAAATCCAAAGCCTTAACCACTTCACCACACTGCCTTTTTAGACATTAAGTATTGCCAAATCTAGTAAATTAAATATTTATTTTAAGATGAAGTTTAATTTATGACAGTCTACTTTAATGACAAAATACACTATGAGAATAAAGTGGAAATGTCGACTTTAATCTCGACATAAACAGCGAGAATAAAGTAGAAATGTTGAGAATAAAGTCAACATGGCAACTTTATACTCGACATAAGCGTCATAAATGTCGGGAATAAAGTGGAAATGTCAAGAATAAAGTCAACATGTTGACTTTATTCTCAACATTTTGTTTTTTTCTTCTTCACTGTCTGTATTTTTTTCTTCTTCACCATGGCACTAATACGCTTCAGTAGTGATAGAACAAGCCTATTTACAGTTGATTTGATATTCTGTAATAATCAAAACAACATGCAGTATATTGAGATTATTAAACCATTAAAATCTGATGATAATATCAATTATTTAACAAAGTTTTAGTCGTATTAAGCAAAAACTGTTATTTTTGATGTTAGTATTGAAGATTTTAAGCAGCTGGAGCAAACCTATAAAGACATAAATTAGTATGAACATTTAAGTATGCTCATTGAGGAGCAGTGAGGAGTACACAAAAATATACTTTTTTTATAAAAAAACATGTTCACCCTAAAATATTAAAAAAAGTAGTAATTGTGAAAGGACTCCTCAAATCATTATTATATTACAGAAGAAATAGCAGCTGAGTATATGAAAGTAACACTTTCTAAAGGTATTAGAAATCCTAAAATGTAATTAGACAAGAATTTGAAAAGTCTACTCCAACATGTTTTATAATAGTTTAAAGGTAAGGGAATATCACTGAGGAGGTAAAGTATATTAAAAGCATTAGAGAAAACATTAACAGAAAAAGAAATAATAAACACTGTAAATGCACATTTTATTCAAGTTTTCACCGATGATCAACTCAGAAACCTCCCAGTAGCTACAATAAATTGTAAAGAAGTGCTAAATGGTTTTGAAATTATATAGACAAACATACCACTTTATTAGAAAAGATGCCAATACTGTACTTGGTAACATTTACCCAAGATTTCTCAGGCTGGCTAATCAATACATCTTCGCATTAATGCATATTTTTTGGAATGCATTCTATACTGATGAAATTCTTAAGGGCTGCAAACTTTTACCTATTATATAAAAAGGTTGCGACAATTCAAGTAAATGTAGTTAGCTTAACATGTATTTCAGAACACTTCACCATATCAATAATTAAAGACAACATTGACAAAACATATCTAATGCAGTTATATCAGAAAATATGTGATTAGAAGTAAAGGATTGTGGGTTAACATTCTGGAATTTAATGAGTAAACAGCAAAAGCCAATTGATCATTATGACATAGATCAGAAATCGTACGTCTTCTAATCTACACTCCTGCCTCCCTTCCTGTTTGCCTAAGTTTTAAATCGTGCCCCCAACCTGAAGAAACATTGCAAACACCCTTGTTGTCAAACTCACATGAATTTGAGTGCCTTTCATTAATGTACTTCATGGGAGTCCATAATTTACAACCAACTAACCTTATTAAGTTTGATGGATGAGCCTGTCTTGGAGTGCACTATCACATGGATTTTTAGTTCACCTCAATCCTCCATGATCATTAATTGTAAGCACCATAGGTTTTTAATAAAAGTAAGGACAGAAAACATTTCACTAAGGTAAAACTATTTCAGTTATGAATCTTGACAGTTCAGGCTGTCTCGGCTAACAGCCAAAATTCTGCCAGTGAGGTTGATTTGAAGACCGTTTTCAATGTGAAAGCTGCTTGCTGGTCTGATGAGACAGCTGCATTGTTAGTGAAGTGGCTCAAAAGCCAGCCATGTTGGTCCTGAATCTGCTGCTCAAGAAAACGCTTCTTTAAACATTCAGAAATGGCTTACAGATTTTGACTGTTAAGGAAAATACTCAGTAAATAAAGAATAGTTGTGGGTCACCATCACAAATTAATTCAAGGATGAATGTCTTTTATTACTGTACATTAGCTAATGGAACTGTCATGTGCTCTTCTTCAGTGCAGCAAGACATAGTGATTAACACAACAGAACAGCACTTTATACAAGTTAAATTTATTTCATATGTCACACAGGTGCGCATGAGAGGCAGCTAAAGGGCTTGAATGAGGGCAATTCCGAATCTGACCGGGATGTGGCAGAGTGCACTGATTCTTTTTCTAGCTCTCCTGCAGACCATTCATGTGAAATTCCACCTGGCTCTGTTGACATCACTTCTAGGTCCAAACCTATAGATGAAGACCTTTCCGGTTCTGGTCCCCTTGATGTCATGTGCGGGCTCGAGACTATGGTGGAAGAACCTTCCGATCCTGGCCCCTTTGACATCACTTCCTATCCTGACCTTTAAAAGCCTCCACCTTTTCCCTATTCCCTCAGTTCTGTTTTGGACTCCTGTTTGTGCACATCAGTGCTATCATTTATTTACAATTTGCAACCAGGAAAATAATATATGGGTGGCTGCCCCAAACCTTGCTATGGCTCTTTATGGAGTTTTTCATACATAACATACTGTAGCTATCTTAATTACAACAATCAGAGAACAGATTAGTGGTAAGAACTTTGAACACTTTTATACTTTATGTAAAAATCCCAAAAATGTTAAACAGATTTAAATTCTTGCGTAAATATTTGGTTCATTGAGTAGGACTTCTTATATGTAATTTAGTATCAGAGAATCAAAATAAAAAAGTTAAAATGACATATGATCTCATCTCTATAGTGATATATTGGAGACAAGGGATTCTGGGTGACCTTGTTAAACAGAAAGGCAGTTTCAAGCACTTTACAAATTCATATAGTAAGTTTTTCCCTTACAATGACAAATCTCTACTTTACTAGCTAATCAAATTTTTTTTACTCTCTATACATAAAATCCTAAGCCTAAAAGTGCAATGATTTTATGTGACATTTTTATGTCACTTTTTTGTCACGTTTAAAATCGGGCCTATTTCAAAACCTACATATATATGTTTGGTATCATTCTTTTCAGAATTGTTGCTAGATTTTCAGACTCTTATTCCATTTTTAAATATTAAACTAAAATATCAAGAAAGTCGTAGTTTTTATTTTTGATTGAGTAAACTATCTTTCACAGGAACAAGCTATAAAAAAAAATTATCTATTCATAACACCAATGTTTGTATTTAGGTGATTTAGTTAGCTGAAGGTTAAGTTTCAATGACCCATTGCATACCACTTTAGTTTTCACGTGATTTTTCCTGTTATTTGAATGAGTAATTTTTTTAAAAAAAGTTTTTATATCCATAAGAATGTCAGTTAAAACAAATGGATTGTTTATTTAGTCTTATAAATACTCATCGAGCATAGTGGACCTCAGTTTAACGGGAATACTCCACAATCGGTAAGAGAGTAAATATTTTATTCTCTTTTCATGATTTTTACTCCATTAAATAATAGTTCATTTTTCTTTTAGATATTTATGGAATTTTGTGATTTTCATTCCAATAAATATTTTTTCTTTTGTATATTTACAGATTTTACTAATATTCTGGCCGCAACTCGCCCGCATTAGTTTAATTATTTGAATTAAAGGCAGATAACATTCCATACAATCAAGTGAAAATTGAAAAGCAAACAAAGCAAAATTCAACTGCTACCCAAGAGAAAGAGAGGAGAGCCAGCAACCAAAGCTACTCTGTAAAAGGAACAAGAAAGGGAAGGTATCCTTTTCCAGAAAATGGAAGCTTATTCTAAAATGTTATTGACTAGATCCTGACAGGTTTTTAAAAGGTTTTGAACAGATCCACTAAATGAGAATTTGATTTTTTTTCCAGTTTCAAGTAGCATAGAACATTGGTTACCCACTGACTTAAAAGAGGTGGCGTGGGATTGTTCCAGTTGGGCAAGACAAGTCTACAAGCTAATAGTGAAGTAAAGGCAATTACGGTTGGTTTGTGATCATCCACTTACCATGTGTCCTACAGGTGGCGCAGTGGTAGTGCTGCTGCTTTGCAGTAAGGAGACTGTGGAAGATTTTGGATTCGCTTCCCGGTTCCTCCCTGTGTGGATAGCACTTTGAGTACTGAGAAAAGCACTATATAATGTAACGAATTATTATTATGTGTCATAATGTCACTGACACATTCAGTGTTTTTCTGTCTAACTACTGCTGCCCCCAGGAGGTGGTTGATTCCTTTTTGTCTGGTTTCTACCTTCCAACCATTCAAGCATGTTTGAGCCTTCAAGGGTTTACTCTCACTTGTCTGCATAGCTCATTGGCTCTCAAATGCATGCATTAACTCCACCATGTTAAGGTATGAATCAAGGATGGGTCTAGTGGCATAATAATTGCTATTAAAGACATGTTCACAGTAGTTGTTATATTCTTCTTCATTTTATTTGACTGTTTACACCTAAATGTCTTGTATTATTGTCCCCATTTGACAGTTGGTCCACATTTTTTATTAGGACATACCCCACAGATTAAAAAACCCGGGCATAAGCAATCTTATATTATTTTTACATTTTTAGAAAGATCTTTAATATATCCTATAAGTCTGTTGATCAAAATACAAAAACATGAAAATTCAAGCCACAGAAAGTAGATGAATAATAGTTTCCTTTAAAACTGAAAGCAACTGGTTATAGTGTGAGGATTTTCCTTTGGAATTAGGTGATGACAAAGGTGAGGTCTATCAATAACAAGTGGGAGTTTGAAATTTGAAAGAGAAACTTATAAAACCCATGGTGGGAGATATTGTGGAGTTGCCTATTATGACAAAAGGAGTGATTTAGAACACTAGTCAGATATTAGGTTAAATATCATACTCTTTTAAAGGTGGCAGAAAAACTTACAAAACCTAAGAATTTACCTGACAAACATATTCATAATTTAGCTTAAGTAAAACCAATAAGGCGGCACAGTGGTGCAGCGGTAGCGCTGCTGCTTCGGAGTTAGGAGAACTGGGTTCGTTTCCTGGGTCCTCCCTGTGTGGTGTTTGCATGTTCTCCCCATGTCTGCAAGACATTAGGTGCATTAGCGATCCTAAATTCCCCCTAGTGTGTGTGTGTGTGTGCCCTGCGGTGGGCTGGTGCCTTGCCTGGGGTTTGTTTCCTGCCTTGCACCCTGTGTTGGCTGGGATTGGCTCCAACAGTTAGGATATAGCGGGTTGGATAATGGATGGATGGATAAAACCAATAAGAAGAAGCACAAATGTCAATACCTCCCATGGCCTTTACACTAAGTACAAGGTTACAAAAAAAAGAGAACCCTCAGAACAACATTATTTTGTAGGATTGAAAATAATCGTAAAAAGGCAAAGTTGATGAACTAGGAGATAAAAGGAAAAAACAAAAGCCAAATTGAGTCAAAAAGCCAGAAAAATCAAAAAGAAAATCCATTACCAAAATCCAATATGCAAACCAAAATTCTTTGGCGAAAAAAAAGTGAAAAAATCCAAACTCTCTATTAAAGGTTTAGTTCTTGTTCTGCTTGGTTTCAAAAACTTCGATAACATCTTAAGTGCATCATAACAGTCAATTTTGAGATACGCTGCTAATGTATACAATGCATAAAATGGTGTATGTCATTACCTAAAGTAAAATCAAAATGGCAGTGCAGAAACATTACAAACTAACCCAAACTCTAATTGAGTTTAAAATGAAAAAGAAAAAGAAACCCTCAGAATTACAAAACAACAATTTTATAACAAATAAGTACAAAGAAAAAAAATCAGGAGTGGTCTCCCCTAGACTTTCTCGTATACTCAGATATGGAGATGGATATTTGAGGACTAAATATATTGAACAATTATTATAAAAGTAAAGATGAATAAATTGGACTCTATAGCTGCATGAATAAAAGGTAAAGTACAGTAATCCCTTCTCGATAGGTGAAAATCCGCAAAGTAGAAACCATATGTTTGTATGGTTATTTTTATATATTTTAAGCCCTTATAAACTCTCCCACACTGTTTATAAATATTCCCCGCACAGTTATACAGCATAAACCCTTTGTATTCTCTTAGATATTAGGTAAGATTCATTGAAATTATGTATGTAAACACACTGTTTATATACAGTAAAACCTAAATATTATTTTAAAGATATCGAGAGTCTCCGATATCACATATGTTACAGCCATTACGATAGAAAGGCCACCAGCAATAAATACGTACAATGCAAGAAAAATTGTATACAGTAAATGTGTGTACAGTGACACTAAACGTACATACATGTGCTAAGTAGTGTAAGTAAAAAATAATTATTGTTGCTCACCAACAATGACACGATGACTTGTCCGATAATGATGAGTTTAGTTTTACTGCACAACAAAGGAGTGTGTCACAGCTCTTCTAAAGGAGCCTCTTTAGGCGACTGTGTAGCACTGCCGTTGTTCTTCTTCCGGCAGTCTTCAATCCAAATCCCTCAAGCAGATTCCATCCAGACTACTGCCTTATTACATCCACTTACAACTCGTTTTGCACCCTGGTTGAAAGGACATTGCGGCTGTAGATCTTATATTCCTTTCCTACTTTTTAAATAAAAAGAATCGTAGCCTCATTGATGCCATAATGGCGTCTTACAGTGGTGTAGCTTTTCCCATCCTTCAACTTTTCCAAAACATTTACCTTTTCGGCAATCGTTAACATCTTCCATTGGCGCTTGGGCACGGCCCCTGAAGCAGCAGCAGATCGTTTTGGAGCCATAATGAAGGGCTTGACTATGCACAAAGATAAACACAGAAGAGCACAAAAGTTAACTCTTTACACAGCGAAACACGTTGATGCTGGATGAGCGAGACAAGGATTCCTGGTTAACGCCGCGGAATCGAATTCAGCGCTTCGTCGCTGAGCCATTCAGCATACAGGAACTTAACTGCATGCTCTGATTGGTTAACTTCTCAGCCATCCGCCAATAGCGTCCCTTGTATGAAATAAACTGGGCAAACCAACTGAGGAAGCATGTACAGGAAGTAAAAAGACCCATTGTCCGCAGAACCCGTGAAGCAGTGAAAATCCGTGTTATATATTTAGATATGCTTACATATAAAATCCATGATAGAGTGAAGCCGCAAAAGTCGAAGTGTGATATAGTGAGGGATTACTGTACCACTTCCGGTTAATGGAAATAGCCTTAAAGTTGATTGAAATCTACATTTTGTACCTAATACTTGTATACAAAATTTGGTTGACCTAAGTAAAAGCCTACTCAAGTTGTCAAGTTTACAAACACAAACGCACACTTTCATAATTCCAAAAATGCTATTTTCGGACTTAGGGAAGTCTAAAACGTTGAGATTTATCAAAATCTCAAAATGGAATTTTTGAAGGATTCCAATATATTCCCTATACTTCGTATACAGAGAAAGTCAAGAAGTTCTAAAACATTGAGATTAATCAAAATCTCAACATGGAACCTTTGGACGATTACACTACTTTCCCTGAAATTCTTATACGAGAAAGTAATGATACAGTGCCAGCTTCATGTCATTTCAAGAGCTGGAGGAGCTGCTTTATCCTTAGACCTTCTGAGACTACAGAAAAATTTAAAGCTAGTATGGAAGTATGCTTTGTGTTCTATAATTGGAACGCCCTTTACCCTAACTATTAATATTCCATGCACTACTTTCTGATGTAGATTGGTCTTTTGATTTCATTTAGTTTTGGCACGATTAATATGTGGTGATAGAATAAAAATGCATTGTGTGCCATTGCATGCCATATTGAAAAGCAATTAATCTTTTTAATTTATTTTTAATTTTGCCACAAAACATTGTGTAAAATATTAATTGCATTTCATTGTGTCTCACAAGTTTAGATGGATTTAATTTTGGCACAGATAATCTTCTATAAAAAGTGATGCCTAAAATAATCTGTAATAAAAAAGGAACTGGCTATGACTGCCCGCACAGTAAGTTGTAAGGTACATCCTAATCTGAATGAGAAAAAAATTAAGATATGAAATTAACCAGGAATGTCAAGCATGAACAAAAATAATCATTAACCAACCGTCCACAGGGTGGTTGCTCACTGTGCCCTATAATAAATGTCAATTTTAAAAACTGGTTATAATTTTATTTAAATACTGTAGTTCTGTACTAAGCAAGTATTTATGTTTCATCAGTGCTTAGAATGGTCACATGGTTGGTAAGCAAGTATTTTGATCATATCCAAACATTTTGATAAACGTGAAATAGGTAAAGAAATGGGCTGTTTTCATTGTGATGTTGTCAGGCTGATTATATAATAATAAATATGTATTTACATCAAATGGAGAACTGAATGTGAAATAGAAATCAATAATAAGGAGAATTGTATATTCAGTAGCTGTGCATAAATCAGCACTGACAGCCTGCAATACAATACACACAATGGCAAGGAGGAGGGACCACCAGATAGAAAGGCCCACACCATACACTATTAGAATGTTAATTTGAGCTAAATAGGATTATTAACATTTTTTGTCAGGTAAATGGTGCACAGCATGCTTTGTTATACGCAGTTTCCTTGCATTGCTTTATTCATCTGTTTCATATTTAAAATGTAAACAGTAGAATAATAGTAATTACTATTGCATACAGATTGTTCTTCTTGATATTATGAACTATATGTAAACTGTTGGAATTGTTTCTAAATTTACAAATGTCTTTAAAAAACACTGTTCAACAATGGACTGACAAAGGGGAGCTGCTGATAAGTTTATTTGTGAAAGAGCACAAATGAATTATGGTCAGTAGAAGAAATGAAAGCATCTTTTAAAACGGGTGGATGTGTACACACAAGCTACAAAGTTTTATTTAACTGTAAGTCAAAACTGACAAAGAATCGATTCATTTCCTGAACCCAGGGTTCTGAAGGGCAAATGCCTGTCTGAATAGTTTTGAGCACAAGGCAGTACACTAGTCCTTCACACAACATTCTCGTGTCTTTGAGATGTGGCCGGAAAAATATATAAAGACATGGAACAGGATTTAAGCGCAGTACTCTGGCACTGTTAAACTGTAACATCACTGTCTCAAAATACTGCTCAGATTGTAAGCCATGGTAAATATAAAATTTGCCAAAGTTTTACCATAACTGTATAACATGTTGTGTGTGTTAGTTATGTAATTGAAAAGATGAAATATATGTATTTAAATGTAAAGTATTAAGTGAATACATATGTTCAGTATCCTCCTCTAAATTTTTAGCTTGGTGTTGCGATGCCTGTGATGATTTAATAAATCAGTAATTGATAAACTATTTGATACATACATGAAAATCGCAGGTTGTTCAGCATTTTCCTGCTCAGGACAATGTTCTTCTTTAATTATTTTTCGTATTCTTCCTTTTTGAAGCTCTGGAAACTGCTAACCTATATTAAGGCTGTTCCTATTAATTTATTATGTTAGAATGGTTAACTTTACTGCTTCAAGGATTCAGCATTCGGGCCTAGTGATTGCCTGAATGAATAAGAGGGAATTTGCATGCACTCCCTTTATCTGTAGTTTTTTTGCGGGTACTCTGGTTTTCCATCCACATCCCAAATACTTGCTTGTTAAGTTAATCTGCAACATCAAATAAACCCTTTATGAGTGAGCAGGGGTGTGAGCATTAGTCCTGCCTTGCCTCAAATGCTACCCAAACAAGCTCTAGCCTTCTGTAACCCTGAATTGGTTGAAGAGGTTTGAGATTATAATATGATTGGGCAAATGTGCCCATGTTTGGAATGATAGTGGCAAAATGAAGGTACACCCCAAACAGACACAAGGAGAATGTACAGTTTCCATGCAAACAAGACCCAGGTATTCCAGTTGTGTGGCAGCACTGCCAATCATTGCACTGCAATGCCATGCCAGACAAAATATAAGTTTGAAAATGTAAGTCATGCCTAAAACCTAATTAATTTGAAATTTCTCCAGAAATGGAGAGGTTTTGGGAGTCCCAGCTGTCTCCTTCCTGCTAAATTATTTTCAAGCATAGAAGCTAATTTCAAAAAAGGAAACCACAAAAACAATAAGGCATCATCTAGAGTTCTGCATGAGTTTCCAACCATGGTTAAATTCATTTTCCAGTTTTCATGACTCTTCAATCAGATGAAAAAACTGCAAACAGTATCTGCAATTAACACAAACGTAAATTTGTACACCCTTCTGCCATAGTTTTCTGATTACAAGATAAATGCAGGCCCTTAAAATACTTTTAGAAGTTCTGAAAGAAGTGAAAACAAATTATGTTTTTCAATGACTTTTAATGTTTTACGGGAATGCTGTATTCGGGGAAATTAAGCCTAGATTTTAGGAACTAACAATGCGTGAAACTGAATATCCCCATTTGGGATATTATGAAAACATCTGCAGCTATTTGAAAGAAAGTGTAAGGGTCTAATTAATCCTTCAAATGGTGCAGATTTAGTTGCAATCAATAATTAGACTCCAACTGCATAAATGTATGTTGATTATACAGATACGTGATCTATTCTTAACATTTCATTTGAATATTTTCCTTCCTTTATTTTTTAAGATAACACAGTGCACATATTTTGTATCTCACTGTATAAATTAAGCACATATCACTTTTTTCAAATTTGTTTTTACTTAAAGGTCTCTTTTTTGTTGTATTGTATTGTTTTTTATTGGTTGTGGTGAGCCTGCAAGAGATGAAGGCCTATAAGTAGAATCGAAGTTAGTGTTTAGACATATGATTGTACAATTGTCAATCTCTTAAAAATAATGCTAAATAATATTTAAGTCATCTTAAACTTTATTGCTTAAAAGAGCATTTGTACAGATGACACAATAATTTGGATCTGTTAAATATATATCTTGATTTGATTTGTGATCAAAATATGCACATTCAATGTTGAATTCAAGTAGAACGTTGCAATTATTTGAACAAAGGCCATACAGCCTAAGAAAACATGCACAATAAAACATTTTTCTACAGGATCACGTAATGCAGTCAGAAAAACATTAATTAGTAGATTTAATTAGCATTAATTAGTTAATAGCTGTTTCTGCATGGGTTTTTTGTTCTCCCAACATTCTGAAGATGTATGTGCCTGCTAGGTTGTTTTGTAACTGTAAATTTTCTATTTGTCACTTTGTGAGTGTTTGAGAGTGAGATCTGGCAGACTGTCTCACTATTCATGGTTTGTTCCCCATTTTTTTGTCCTTTATTGCAGACCCCAATGACCTAAACTGAAAAAAGTGGATCTGAAAAAGGAAGCCTAAAAAATTATTTCCAAAATCTCCTCTCGTTCTCTGTTTAATGGCACTGGAGGGTGTTGCAAATTTCAGTTTTTGTACATTCTGAACTGAATTGTTATGTTATTTTACACATTTATTTTACTTCTCTTTATGTTAATAACTTTTAATTATTATTTTTTTTGACATCATTGCAGTACCATTTTGGTTCCCATTCCTCATACGAGACTTCATTTATGAAAAATGAGATTTGAGGTGGCACTATAGTATGCATGACGTTACTATCAATAGTGTCCAAGTTTGTGGAAACAATTCAAAAAAACATTTTTTGTAGTAGCTTGTTGAATTTAAATTAAGGAGACAGGGTTTTTTGTGTGATTTCTTTTGACTTTATTATTAGTTTTTGTATTGTGCTTTAGTTATATAATTTGACTGATTTTTCAGGCTTTTCACCCTAGTTTGTTCTTGTTGTTATTGTTTTGTCTCCTGACCCTTTTGCTTTTCATTCTGCCATTTTCTCCACCTTGGTAGAAGTCCACTGGAGCTTTTGGCCAAGGCATTTCCTATATCAAAGGTATTCACTATTGCTTCATTACATATCACAGAATCTCTTCCTGTTTTGATGGCATTCTTCTGTATTGTTGCAGCCATGAAGTTCAATTAATATATTCAGTGTATCAATTGTGTGTATATACTCACTTGCTTTGCACTCATATCAGAATTTTCCCAAGTGATTAGTAAAATTTATCTAATCTAATAACCTGCTCATGAAATATGTGTTATACTTTGATATATCATTTTTCCTAATTATTGTTATTAACTACATTGCTTGTTTTCCCACATTATTGTATATTCCTGATTTTTTATCATATTATACTGTAAGAAAATATTTTTGGGCTTTACCAGGAGAAACGTCAATAAGGTCTTTTGTGCCCATAGATTTTCTACCTGGAGTTAAGCGGGTAAACTCTCCTACTTAAACACTGGTTGGTTTAACAGTATTATCTTAAAGTTATGAAAAGTGTTAAACAGTCTTGTATTTGAGACCCCAAAACTTCTGGATCCAGAACACACTGGGAATTTTGAACTATGACACTCCATAACCTTCAACTTCCCAAAAATCTCTGAGAACATCTGGAGAATAGTGATGAGTGAACACCATGAGTTTGGAGAAATCATGGAAGTGTTCCCAAATATCGAACTCGTGAAATGTATTGAAGTCAATGGGGACAAACTAACTGAACTAGATTTGACTGGATTACAATGGTGCAATCATCTTTAAAGTGTTCCTAAGGGAGAGGGAAATGTATGCCAACTAGACTGGGCCAATTATTGTGGACAAAAATGTGACCTGAGCTGTACAGCAGCGGTGCCAACCACTGCACCGCCGTGCCTCAGTGAGATCAGTCAGATGTGCAAATGTCTATTTCATCAAAACAAAGCAGAAATACCAAAATCGTAGTCAACAGTCAGACAAAATACATAAGTTGTTTTGTGATGATTTATGTGAAAAACTATTACTTTGTGTGCTTTTCAGAAAACAGCCCAGCAGCAGCTTGCTGCCCCCACACCGCAGCTCTGCCACTGTAGCAAACACGGAAATACACTCAGCAATTTATGTGACAGACTATTGCTTTGTGTGCTTTTCAGAAAACTGGGTTTCAGCTCTGGAAGAAGAGGAAAAAGAAAAAAAAAACAGCCCTAAAAGAGTTAAAGGCAAAAAATTCAAAGTGCCGTGTCATGATTAAAGCCACTGGTTCAATCTATTTTTTGAAGTCACGCTGAAGGCTCGCTTCTGTGCTCATGCTTTGCACTTTTTCTTCTATCAAAAAGATGAAAACATTTTGTAAATAGTAATACTGGTAAATCTTTTGTTATTGTTATTTCATAATGTCTCCTGTGTTGGAGTGGGTGTACTGTCAGGCTCTTTCATGCTTTGGTTTCATTCTCTACGTGGCTAATTACGTATGCATAGGGTACACGCCTCCTTCTCTTATATTGACATGGAGCTCAAAGATTAACCTGCACATTTGATGACAAGTAGAGGTAAATCGTTATTTATGCTGTATATGTTTTATAAAAATACATTTTGAGAACCTGCATTATTTACTCATCTGTTAAGCTCCTTAAATTGAGTTTACCTACACAGTATAAATGTGCCTTTATGGCTTTATGTTTTATAGTATTTGTTTTTATGGAAAATGTGAAAAACTGATATGAATACTGATGCTATAGTGGTTCACTAGCTGCCTTAGCACTTTTGGTTTCCATGAAGTCTGCATGTTCTGTTTATATCTGCATGAGTTTTCTCTGCTAACCCCAAATTTCTCATAGTGATCAGAATTGCAGTGTGTCAGCCAGTAGACTGGCAATATTAACTGTGAACGTGTGCTCTTCTTAGTGCCAACCACTGTGCAACCCCATGAGATCAAAGAAGAAAGAACGTAGTGAGAGATGCTAAGTAACAAGTCTGCAATCCAAATGACCAGCATTATGCACCCAGGGGTGGTCCCATCCAATTCTGTTATAGCTCCAGGGGATGTTGCACTGGCCTCGCAAAACATTATGGGATGCTGAAAAAAAAAAGTTCTCCTAAACCAGCTGATTTATCAGTAAATAATTCAACGAACATGAACCCAGCAAATTCACTACAGATAATGCTTTTGGGAAATTTGCTGATCAACACTATGGGAGAAAATATTGGCAGGAACATCTAAAGCACCTCAACTAATTGCTGTATTCATCTCTGTCAGCTTTTAAGGGAGGACTCCTAGCAGAAGGTTTTTGTAGATTCGTATCCTAAAAGATTCTTTAATCACAACATGAAGAATAAGTTTATATTTAGCTTATACAGGGTGGTCCAGATCTAATTATGCAGATCCAGATTGCTTGGATGACTTTGATTTATGCAGGGACAATTCCAGTTCGACGCAAAGATGATTCTTCATGTCGTCAGTTCACACACTTCTCAATGGTCCTGGATTTTTCGGGTTATTTTCTATGTAATAAACTTAATAATTTATAGCATAATGAACATTGCATAATTATGATCTGGACCACCCTATATTAATTTATATTGTTGTTGTTGGTTTGAGGTGGCTTTTTAAGAGTAATAACCATTCCAAATTGTGTTATTCCCAGCACTGAACCTGGCACACTTTTGGAACTAACCCTTCCTGCTGGGCACATGTGTTTACTGTAGGTGATAACCAAAACAATCTTCAAAATGTTTAGCACCTTTTCAAATCCTTCAGTGTCAGGCTAAAATAAAAGGTTGTTTTTTCTACTAGCTCTCACCCTCACTGCCTAGTGTGCCACTTTTCCAAATTCTGTCATTATTACTGTCTAGTTTAAATTTTAGAGGTCTGATATATTGACCACCACTCAAGAGGTTACCACTTCAAACATCAATTATACCTTTGCAAACATCAAATCATCAATCCAGTATGGCTGAATATTCCTTACTCCTATCTGTTCCACCAAGCTAATGACATAATGAATACTGTTCCCAGACGCAGCTGTATAATTTCTACCAGTGCCCTACACTTTCCTCCTTGTTATTAGTAATACACTCTGACTTTGCTCTTCAGATTTATTTAGAATGGCAAGAGACTTTGATTACAACTGTCTGTTTTAAAACACAACAGGTGTCTTACTCCTTGATCTGGTATTACTGTAACTGTTCACCCCTGTATATTTAAATGCAATAGCTTGTGCCAGCTTCAATCTGAAGACCTGGAAGTTTCACCAAGAGTCCGTCATATCATGTCCGTCATTATCAAAATTTGATTTCAAATCAGACAGGCAATTAGTGTTGATACCCAAATGACAAATGCTTTTGGCCTTATTGAATAATCATAAATTACTGATAGGTGGTGGCCCCAGTATTTAGTCTGACTGGAAGCAGTTTGGCATGTGCATTATTTGGTAGTTCTGGTCTTGAATCAGCCCAAAATGCTTAGGCTTGCTTTGGCATTCCTTCATCTTCCCTTTACTTACAGTATATGTGTAGTCAATGACTTCTTAGTCACATCGTCTGTATCTTATCATTCTTCTTTTTATGTCCTGCAAGCTCTTTCTATACCAATTTTGGTTCTCTTTACTATGCTGTCACCATATTCAGTGGTCTTAAAGCCACATCTTATGGTCATTTCTTTCCTGCAAAACCATTTTGAAAATATTGCATAAACCTCAAAAACTCAAATCAATAGTTTTCTCATTTTAAATATCTATGAAAGATATATTTAACTACCAAATTATGCTTAATGGGTGTTTTATTGTGTTGTTAGACATTCCTAAAACAAAAAGTACCAAGTAACCTCTTAGGTTCTTTTCTTAATCAGGATTAGGAAGAAATGTGAAAATCAGCTATACCACTGTTACATACAACCTGTCACCTGTCTTACTGTCCATATTGTACATTGTGTATTCAAACTGAGAGATAAATATTGGTGGGCTGTCTTTATTTTGCTTTAACCCAGTTCTACCACCAGTAGAGGGCTTCACAAGAACATTCTCTTGTGTCCTTAAGGGATAACAGAAAATTCCCAGATGGTTTCTTTATTTTAGGTACAAATTATATATCTTTAACACTAGAATTACCAAAGCCTACGAAAAAACTTGTAAATCCGTGCCAGCTTAAATCCCTTCGCACCTCTATGTCAGCATCTTTTGGCTTGTAAATGACTCGATAAGCAGCAAGCAGCCTGCTATCACATCCCACGGCAAAAGTGCGACGTGCATTCTTTCTCTGATGTAGAACCCTTGTCATCATCTGAGTTCACCTTTGTTATGGCACGTCTTTATGTGAAAACAGCAGTATCATATCGGGGGGACCGTAAACATGACTGGGAGAGTAAAACCAAATTAAAAAAAAATACAAAACTAACCTTTACAAGTACCATAAATTTACATGGCTGTTACAGACTCAAATGGAATGTATGTTTTTATTGTAAAATAGTAAGAATAAGAGCAGCTCACTTCTCAAAAGTGAGTCGTCTGGGGTCGAACCCATGAATTTTTGATTACCGGTCCTCAGTAGTTCGGCAGTGGTCATATGAAAGGCGTGTCAATATCGCACCCTAATGCGGGTTCTTTTTCTGCAGTTATATTCTTGAATAAAAACACACTTCTTTTGTTATACTTCTACCTTTTGTGAAAGTGTTTATTTGATATTTGGACTTCAGGCTTCACACATTATACACTTCATGTATACTGTAGCAGTAGGGGGCGCCAGCGCTCCCTTGAACCCTCAGGTACCACGCCAAACACCAGGTAAAAGTGCCACGATAATTCTTTTTATTATAATAATTATGTGCACTAAGCACCCTCCACTCCACACTACTCATAAATAACCAATAATCCAATAGCAATAATCACAATCCTCCACTCCCAGACGCATTGCCCTTCTACCTCCCAGCTCAGCTCATTGTCTGGGAGTTCCCATGGTCCTTTTATACTCCCTGACCTGGAGGTGTTCCTGCCCAACAGTCAACAAGTCCTTATCCCGTCAGGGTAAATAGTCCTTATCTTCACCCCGGAAGCACATCATCCCTTCCGCTCATGTGACTTGGAAGTACTTCCGGGGTATAGGGCAAAAATAAGTCTTTGGTCCTCCCTGCAACTCCCTCTTGCGGCCCCTGTGGTATCCAGCAGGGCTGAGGATAAAAACTACAAAGTCCATGACTCCCTGCTGGTCTTCGGGGCAACCCCATACTGCAGGGAGGGCTCCATCTGGTGGCTTGGGGGACTTGGCCGGGATAAACTGCCGGGCACAGTCCACAATACCTTTTGTCAATTATTACTAAAACATGAGAAACATTTCTGTTTTAACGATGTGTTTATATAGATTGTTGTAGACACGGAACACACAAGAAATGCATGTGTTTCAAGCAACAATATAGCATTTACTCTATACAACTCTAGGCAAATCAGATGCAGGTAAACTGACTTGAACTGAGAAAAATTTGTGCCCATTCTGCAGCGTTGGGGGGATGTGATAGCAGGCTGCTTGCTGCCTACTGACACATTTAAAAGACAAAAGACGCAGACAGAAAGGTGTGAAGGGATTTAAAGTTCAAAGGGTTAATATTGAATTACAATATTTGTATTTAATGCATACAGTTTAAAGCATAGATACATATGACAAATCTATTTTCCAGCAACTGTGGAAAAACTTTTAACTGTCGGTGTATGTGACCAGGGTATATTTTGAGTGCATGTGAGTTTACATGTAAGTGACTGAATGTAAAAAGATTCATAAAATTAACAGATGTGATCCTGTATTCTTTTCTTTTGCTGGTACTTGACTGAACTTTTGAGAGGAGTAAAACACAGTAAAATTCAAGCAGACATAGAATAATGTAAGGGAAACACCAACATTACATCACTGAAGATTGCCACAGCACTCTTTCCAAAGTATAAAGATATGTAGTGTCTTCCCGGACCTGAGAAGGGTGAGGTGTGGACTTCAATCAACAGCTGATCACAGAGGAGAATCTTATGCAACAATATATGGAAGCAACAAACTCAGAGCGTCCAAGAAAAAAAAATGCATTTGGTTATTTCAGAATCTGAGGAGAAGGAAGACTCCATTAAGAAGTGTGTGAAGCATTGCAAAGCAGAGCCCACCTTCAGCCTGAGGACTGTCCACTTCAGTGGTGGTCAGACCATGCAGGGGCACGCAACAGACTGGCCTGCATTGTATACAAATACTTGGCAACAACTGAAAGATTAGTTCATTCTGACAGGTAGAGAGGTAGTTTTCACTCTCTCAAGATAATATACAAAAAAGTGAGCTGCTTTATCTTCGGAAAATGTCAACAGGCTTTTTTGTCTTAGGGTCATTGCAAAGGAACAGTATAATGATGCTGGGCAGGTTTATTTTGTGTTGTGTAAATCAAAAGAGGGGGGGGCTGGACTCTCTACCACTCTGGAGTTGCCCCCGGTGAGAGGCGCCGAGCAGGTGTGGGCATACTTATTGCCCCCACTGGAGCCTGTGCATTGGGGTTTACCCGGTGGGCGAGAGGGTGGCCTCCCTCCGCCGGGTGGGGAAGGGTCCTGACTGTTGTTTGTGCGTATGCGCCGAACAGCAGTTTGGAGTATCCACCCTTTTTGGAGTCTCTGGAGGGGTTGCTAGAGGGCATACCTTCTGGGGATTCCCTCGTTTTGCTGGGAGACTTCAATACTCACGTGGGCAATGACAGTGAGACCTGGAAGGGCTGATTGGGAGGAATGGCCCCGATCTGAACCCGAGCGGTGTTTTGTTATTGGACTTCTGTGCTCGTCATGGATTGTCCATAACGAACACCATGTTCAAGCATAAGGGTGTTCATATGTGCACTTGGCACCAGGACACCCTAGGCCTCAGGTCGATGATCGACTTTGTGGTCGTGTCGTCGGACTTGCGGCCATATGTCTTGGACACTCGGGTGAAGAGAGGGGCGGAGCTGTCAACTGATCACCACCTGGTGGTGAGTTGGCTTCGATGGTGGGGGAAGATGCCGGTCAGACCTGGTAGGCCCAAACGTGTTGTGAGGGTCTGCTGGGAACGGCTGGCAGAGTCCCCTGTCAGAAGTAGCTTCAACTCCCACCTCCGGCAGAACTTCAACCACGTCCCGAGGGAGGTGGGGACATTGAGTCCAATGGGCCATGTTCCGTGCCTCTATTGTTGAGGCGGCTGACCGGAGCTGTGGCCGCAAGGTGGTCGGTGCCTGTCGTGGCGGCAATCCCCAACCCGTTGGTGGACACCGGCGTGAGGATGCCGTCAAGCTGAAGAAGGAGTCCTATAGGACTTTTTGTCCTGTGGGTCTCTGGAGGCAGCTGATAGGTACCGGCAGGCCAAGCGAACGCGGCTTCGTTGTTGCTGAGGCAAAACCTCGGGCATGGGAGGAGTTTGGAGAGGCCATGGAGAACGACTTTGACGGCTTCGAGGAGATTCTGGTCCACCGTCCGGCGTCTCAGGAGGGGAAGCAGTGCAGTGTCAACACCGTATATGGTGGGGATGGTGCCTGCTGACCTCACTTCGACGTTAGGGTCGGTGGGAGGAGTACTTCAAGACCTCCTCAATCCCACTAACATGCCTTCCAATGAGGAAGCAGAGCCTGGGGACTCTGAGGTGGGCTCTCCCATCTCTGGGACTGAAGTCACCGAGGTGGTCAAAAAACTCCTTGGTGGCAGGGCCCGGGGTGGATGAGATCGCCGAGTTCCTTAAGGCTCTGGATGTTGTAGGACTGTCTTGGTTGACACGCCTCTGCAACATCGCATGGACATCGGGACAGTGCCTCTGGATTGGCAGACCGGGTGGTGGTCCCCTCTTTAAAAGGGGACCGGAGGGTGTGTTCCAACTATAGAGGGATCACACTCCTCAGCCTCCCTGGAAAAGTCTATTCGGGGTTCTGGAGAGGAGGGTCCCGGATAGTCAACCTCGGATTCAGGAGGAACAGTGTGGTTTTCGTCCTGGTCGCGAACAGTGGACCAGCTCTTCACCCTTAGCAGAGTCCTGGAGGGTGCATGGGAGTTTGCCCGACCGGTCTACATGTGTTTTGTGGACTTGGAAAAGGCATTCGACCGTGTCCCTTGGGGAATCCTGTGGGGGTGCTCGGGAGTATGGGGTACCGGACCCCTGATAAGAGCTGTTCGGTCTCTGTACAACCGTGTCAGAGCTTGGTCCGCATTGCCGCAGTAAGTCGAGCCCGTTTCCAGTGAGAGTTGGACTCCGCCAGGGCTGCCCTTTGTCACCGATTCTGTTCATAACTTTTATGGACAGAATTTCTAGGCGCAGCCAGGGTGTTGAAGGGGTCCGGTTTGGTGGACTCAGGATTGGGTCACTGCTTTTTGCAGATGATGTTGTCCTGTTTGCTTCATCAGGCCGTGATCTTCAGCTCTCTCTGGATCGGTTCGCAGCTGAGTGTGAAGCGGCTGGGATGAGAATCAGCACCTCCAAATCCGAGAGCATGGTCCTCAGCCGGAAAAGGGTGGAGTGCCCTCTCAGGGTTGGGGAGAGATCCTGCCCCAAGTGGAGGAGCTCAAGTATCTCGGGGTCTTGTTCACGAGTGAGGGAAGAATGGAGCGTGAGATCGACAGGCGGATCGGTGCGACATCCGCAGTGATGCGGGCTCTGCATCGGTCTGTCGTGGTGAAAAGGAGCTGAGCCGTAAGGCAAAGCTCTCAATTTACCAGTCGATCTACGCTCCTACCCTCACCTATGGTCATGAGCTATGGGTAGTGACCGAAAGAAAGAGATCGCGAATACAAGCGGCTGAAATGAGTTTCCTCCGCAGGGTGTCTGGGCTTTCCCTTAAAGATAGGGTGAGAAGCTCAGTCATCCGGGAGGGGCTCAGAGTAGAGCCGCTGCTCCTCCGCATCGAGAGGAGTCAGATGAGGTGGCTCGGGCATCTGATCAGGATGCCTCCTGGACGCCTCCCTGGTGAGGTGTTCTGGGCACGTCCAACCGGGAGGAGGCCCCGGGGAAGACCCAGGACACGCTGGAGGGACTATGTCTCCCGGCTGGCCTGGGAACGCCTTTGGGATTCTCCGGAAGAGCTGGAAGAAGTGGCCGGGAGAGGGAAGTCTGGGCCTCTCTGCTTAAGCTGCTGCCCCCGCGACCCGACCTTGGATAAGCGGAAGAGGATGGATGGATGGATAAATCAAAAGAAAAAAGAAATGGAAAGGTATATCTGTTCATGTTTGGGAGAAATGTATATGTTACAATAAACAAAGTAAGAGATAGTTAAGAAGTTGTTTTGTCTGTTCTCTGACTATAGCACAATCTGTGGCTTTTTAATTATAAAAATCTATCTTTTCGGTTAAAAAAAATTGTGATTAATCATAATTACACAACATCATGTGAGTAATTGTGATTAAATATTTTAATAGTCTGACAGCCCTAGAAAAAGCAGATAGCAAATGTCATGAAGGTTTCCATATATTTCTCCAAATTGCAGCTGAGCTGAGTTCTTCACAAAAGTGTCAGAAAAGCAACAATTGAACAAGGAGAAAGCTCATCTTTTGCAACAAGTACCCAAAATGAGCACCAGGCTTATGTTATGACTTGGATTCCCAACAGTTGCAAAAACAATTCTAATAATGTTCACTCAAGGGGTATTTACCATCAAAACCTCAGCTAAATATAATGGCAAATGTATGATCTTTATAAAATGAAAATATTTATTGTCACAAAAATTTTCTGTTATACTGTAAAGCTCCAAAGAGCACACAAAGCATAAAGGAGTTGCCTGCAAAGGCAATCTGAGGTGAACTACAGAATCCAAATACAGTAGTCACAAAAAAAAAAACAGAGCAAGATGGTCAATATTCTAAATATAAAAAGACACAAAGCAAAACAAAAGTAAACTCACCAATTCTACAGTAGAGCTCTTTTACTATGAACCACCAGGAGCTGTGAGAGACCCTTGGTTTATAGGACAGAGGGCAACTCCTGGCTTTGATTGGCAGGTAGCCCTGCCTCTTGGGGGACCACCCACAAAACATATGGACCATAACACAGGCTTTGATATAGTCACATAAAATGCAAAGACTAGTCCAAATCATAAACAAAAGAAATAGCAGCACATACAAATAAATCAAAAATGTACAACAAACAGAGAAAAGAAGCATATGAAGCATATAAAGCCCTGGTCCAGATATAATAGCTTCCTTGTTTTTATCTCTGATAGCAGTGTTCACCATGACACTTTTCAGTTTCTCAAAACACAGAATGTTACTAAGTGTAATACTCTAAATTGTGCTTAGCCTTTCAGCTTTACCAGAATACACTGAACCCCTGTTCAGCTTGACAAGACTAAATTATCTCCCCTACAATGGGCCTTTATCCCAATCCTCTTAGTCTTTTTTACCTCCTCAATATTCCTAGCACATTTAATCACAGTTACTGGTTTTGTCCCCTTGCTCCAGATTTCAGGTCTATAATTTCTCACCCACTTTGTCTGAGTTCATCAGTTACAATTCCTCCTTTATCACATATCTGTATCCATCTGTAACCTTTCTAGGCTACTCAGATCTTGCTCTCACTATGCACCCAAGTAGGCAAATCTACTTGATCAAAATAGTTGCTGAATTGCTTTTTGTGTCTGGGTGGTAGACTCCTGAACTAATAACTTTGAAGAATTGCACTGTTTCTCTAATACAATGTCTAGAGCTGTTTGCATCACAAATGAATCAAGTGGTTCCATTTGTTATTGGTGATCTTCTACTTAACTTAAATCCACTATTAACAGAAATTTGAGTGTGGTAGAGTGGTGAGTATGCAGTGCCATGGTTCCTTGTAGTATATGGAAGGACTTTGGAAAGAAATTGAAAGTGTGAGTACTATTAGCCATTTGGATATGTAATTTATAGACACTTCTTGTTGTTACATATTGATTATATTAATGAAAAGTACAGTTGATCATCAAAAAGTAAAACTACAGACTAAACCTTCAAGCCTTGTGTAAAAGTGTATAATCAACGTTTCTTATGCATGCTGGCAGTCTTTTTTAACCTGTTGAGATTGAAGCTGTGATAATATTGGTACTTACTGTCTAGCACAAGTAGTCTTAGCCATAAGTGACAGAAGCTTGATTGAACATGAAACAGCTAAATGTTTATCTCTTTAATTAATCTTCATTGGTGTAATCGTGAAGGACTAACATCCAATGTCAAGTTGTCACTGCCATGCGACTGGTGGCATTTTCAGAGAATCTGGCAGATTTGCTTGCAGATTTTCTCCACACTGCTGGATGACCTGAAATTACTGGGCAGGCTTTGTGGAAATCCTGTTCAAACTACATTTCCTCCCAAAAACTAAGAAAACACAGCCAGGAAAACTTAATATTTTATATAAATGGTTCTTAAACCAGCTTCATAAATGCAGGATCAATGTAGAGCTGCCATTGATTGCCACACAAAATGTTCGTTTTAAGGATTCACTTATTTCTTTATTTTCTTCTTCCATGATTCTTAAATAGTCTCTGTTAAAAGCTGCTGCCTTCCTTATACCTTCTAAAAAGGTATAACTGGAAAGTAAATGTTTCTTAATTGAAAAATTACATTAAGGGTAATAAAATATGTATGTGCTATGACTATGTATCTGTGTGTATTTATTCTATGTGAAACTTACTATGTGATCTACATCTGAGGCTCTGATCAGCTGGGAACTTGTGAAAGTCTTCTTTCTTGTTTTGTTTGCTTTTATTTCTTGTATACCTTAAAAAGAAAGGAATGGGTTCTTCACGGGTGATTAGATATTCACATGCTAGACACATTAAAGACAAATGGCTATATGTGATTTTAACATAAAAACACCTGATTTACTGAAATCTGCGAACCAGAGGCGACTGTGGAGGGGGATATGCCAGCAATATCAACGCAGAAGAGGTCAATGGGGAAGATTATGTAGGAAGCTAGAGCTAGGGAAAGCAAGGTCCCTTTCTTATTACTATTTAACTTTCCATTGTGAGGTCTTAAAGACAACAACAACAACACAATTTATTTATATAGCACATTTTCATACAAATGATGTAGCTCAAAGTGCTTTACATAATGAAGAAAGAGAAAAAAGACAAAATAAATTAGAAAATAGAATTAGGGAACACTAATTAACATAGAGTAAAAGTAAGGTCCGATGGCCTGGGAGGACAGGAAAAACAAAAAAAAAAAACTCCAGATGGCTGGAGGAAAAAATAAAATCTGCAGGGGTCCTTAGGCCATGAGACCACCCAGCCTCCTCTAGGCATTCTACCTAACATAAATTACCTCACAATCAGTCCTCATTGTATTCAGGGTTCACATGGAAGAAATTGTGATGACGGTCATGTGGACTTCTGGCCTTCAATCCATCAATGTAGGGACAGCATAGTGCATTTTCAAATTGCGATAGTAGAGAGAAGGTGTTTTGATTGAGTGGAGTGAAAAGTTTGTTGTAATAAAGTATGAAAATAATAGAATTGTATTTCTAATAAATAAAAGTTGTCTGGAGCTGTAGGGTAGAGAGTGCCAGAACATTTTAACTTGTGTTAAAGGTGGTAAGGTGGACATTTTGTCAAAAAGTCTTAACTTTTCCAAACCTAACTATGCCAGGTCCTCCTCCTTGGAAAAACATCAGTAAGGAAGGGCACAAAATTAAACCATAATAATTCCCACTAATCATATTTCATTTAATTTATTGAAAATGAACCCTGACAAACCCTTGGAGAGGAGAGTAAGGTGGGAAATAAGACCTGTGGAAGGTGGAGAGGAAACAGACCAATACTCAAATAGAAGACATCAACGCTCATATGAGAAGAAAGGGGGTTAGGGTGAGTACGCACAAACACATGACACTCACTACTCACCACAAAAAGAATATTACATGAGTAGGGAGTTTGAAACGGTGGAGGAGGATAGATTTGAAAGATTGGAGGCTAGAAAAACTGATTGGGACAATAATTATTATTATTACAAAAATGGAAGGGATAATGTAACCTATAGAAATGAATATTGAAGGCAGGACAACAGAAGCTATACAATTAATTTTGGAAATATTTACTGGGGCAATTCATCCTATCTGCTAAGGTCTAGACCCCGAAGCAGAGTGGGGACTGGCTAGGAGATTTGGAAATGCAAATAGGGGCAGACGATATAGACCAAGATTTGTTCGGCATGAGCCTCCATGTATTAAGAGCTATTATGGCTCCATAGGAGAATATTTTGGAGATGGTGGATATAAAGGAACAAATGTGAGGTGGGGAGGAAGAGGAATAAGTATGGATCGTGGCCATATAAGGATTAGTTCAGCAGAACAGAGTTTGGCTCGAGCACAGTATCGGGACAATAGAAATTCTGGGTCCTACCAAAATACCTCTAGGAGAGAAAGAGAGGTCAGTACAAATATGACATTTTCCCAAAAAGTGAAGATCCTATTTAGATGGGCCCAACTTAAGAGGCACCTGAAAAATACTACAGAAGCCCTTAGGTTAAGGAGCTTATAGAAGCCAATGCTCGGAACTGGCAAGCAACTACACTACAAATCCTGTTTGAACATTATACTGAGAAGTTAGAAGAAACACAGGTGGAGACTAGAGGAATCTTAAAAGAGGACACTAATTGGCAGGACTGTTGGCAAACAGCCACAGTATGGTTTAGAATGAGGTTTCCAGCCTCTGAATCAGATTTATGGATCTCCCAGCTAAATAAAGATCTAAAAGATCTTGAAACTAGTCTATTAAAGGTGAAACAGTATAGACAGATCGAAATGCAAACAAAGATGATCCTAAAAGGGATCAAAGCTAAATTAAGCTTAAAAGATCAAGAGGTCCTAGTACAGAACATTTTGTGTTCTCATGGACAAATAAAGGGCAATATTTCAGAAGAAACTATTCCAGAGGCTGGAATTTCTAATCAGGCAATTGCTGAAGCAAGCCAAAAAACACTCATGACCTCATGACACATAAGACTCTGAGCCAGAAAAAAATACCATGGGGACAAACCGGCACTGTAGCCCACCAGACAGTAGAATCTGACTCTCTGGACAGTGACTGGTGGGTATCCAGAAGAGGTTCAGAGAAACAATCAAAAAATAAGGAAGATAAAAATCAAAAACAAACTAAACCGGAGGTACAAAAAGTAACTGAACCAGAAGGCTCACCACAAAGGATAGAAACTATAAAAAGGAGGTGATAGAATTGTATTTCTCTGAGATGTGGTTATTTGAGGATATGCCGAATAATGTTCATCAATGGTTTTCTCTGACTGTTTTGTGCAGAAAGAGATCAAGTAGCAACAGGTATAACTACTGGCGGAGGGCTGTGCTTCCGTTTTGATCAGCGATGGTGTTCAGTGGATATCGAACTGTTGTGCATTTCTCTGTACCCCATTATCTTCCACACAAGTTCAAACAAATCTGTGTGGTGGCAGTGTGTATACATTCGACTGCAGACAATACTTGCCTCACAGATAATTTGTCAGGATACTGAGAAACTGGCAAATGATTCCCCTAATGCTCCCTAATTCATCTCAGGTGACTTTAACTTCAGCTCACTCAGCTCTGTGTTATTATAATATGAGTAATATGTGACATGAAACATGAAGGGGGAGCAAATTCTTGGTTAGTGCTACAAGAAAATTATAGGAGCTAATAGATCATTACAGAAGGCAGCTGTTGGTACATCTGACCACTATGCTGTGAATTTCCTTCCTACATACAAATCAAAACTGAAATGAGAAAGTAAAACAAGTTCAGGTTTGGTCAAAAGAGGGTATAGAGGTGGGTTATTCTCTACTGAATGATAGTCATTTATTAACAACCACTACTACAATTTTAACAGACTATATTCATTTTTAAGTGTTACCAGAAGCAGAAGTTAGAAATAACTATAAGAACAAAGTTTTCTAATGGAAAGATTTGTGATGCTAGGCTTGGACTGTTTGTTTTAACAGGAAACAGCAAGATTCAACAGAAGGTGCAACTAAATACGTTGAACAGATTAAACAAATTATTTTAATGAACTGAATAAATTTTACTTTTGGTTTGAAAAGTCTAACAAACGATTGTGAATTAATTAGAGATTTTCAATTACAACTCCCGAGAAGCTGTAGCCCAGTGCCTTTCACTGAAGGGCAGGTGGGAGAAGTTCAGAAAAAAGTGATGAAGCCTTCTTAGGTTCCAGAAAGTGATCTGATTAGGGGAACAGTCCTTAAAGAATGCTGTAAAGAGCTCTCTGGAATCTTGTGTCAGATTTTTATACATTTGTATGTTGCAGATTGAATCAAAGCACTTTTGGAAAATAAAGAGAAATTAAACTAAGTTACCCTGTAAGGCCTAGTAGATAAGTGGTAACCAGAAAGGCAAGAGTGACATAAGACAAGAAGAACCCAAAGCAGGGCCATAAGAAAAACAGGAAAAACCTCTGCCAGTGTAGAAATCAGAAGCACATTGTTGGATAAAATTAATGAGGCCAAAGAGACAGTTGCCATCTGGAGGAGGAAATATATCATTTTTCCTGAGATACTATTAGACAGATGACCTCCACCAGATGCCAGGGATGCTTGATCATTTGACCCATAGAAGAGACGTCCTGAGTGAGCAACTCTGAAATGCAATTTTGATGTTGGTTTTACCTAGAAGGCCCAGAAACTGTTTTATAGTCTTCACTTTTTCATGGCTAAGCAGAGTTTGGTGGCCCTCTACCTTGGTGGCCCCAAGATTTTAAAGATCACCCTGATCCTGGGATTATCTACAGAACTGAGCACAGACTTCATCATGCATCCTAGTATATATTTTAAAAGCTGCAATTATTATGGCTTGGCTGTGGTTTTCTCCCTGGCTTTCCATTCTATTTTTTATTTGTTATTGTCAATTTAATTATTTTTGTTTTATATTATTAAATATATTTTGGCTTTCTCTCCTTTTGTATTGCATAATTCTTTAAGTACTGCCTCATCTATCAATTATCTTTTTTATGTCAATTCTAAAACTTATTCCCCTGTATTCTTCCTATTGCGCCCCCTGCCTATACATGCTTTCTGAGTCCCCAGTATTAGTGCTTTCTTCTCTTGTTGTATGGCTCATTTTCTGATTTTTGTTCTCATTTTTAATTTTTGCATCATGGAGTTGGTTTTGTTCAATTTTGGTCTGCTTCTTGCATCCATCCTTTTGATAAGTTTCACTTGTTTAATTATATTTATCTGTTGTGGCGAGTGGCTGTGGGTGGTACCCAGCCGGGACACCCAGAAGGACCGGAGGAGGGCTTACGCCTCCTCCAGACCATGAGGGAGTGACCGCCCTGGTGGCTTTGGGAGCCATGGGAACAGAGCTTAGAAGCTCAACCCTATAGGGGCCCATGGTCACCGCCAGGGGGCGCCCGGATGCCTGAGGATCCCAGGCCAAAATCACTTCCGTCACACCCAGAAGTGCTTAGGGGAAGAAAACCAGGGTCACCCAGAGTACTTCTGGGTGCAAGGCCAGCACTTCCGCCACACCTGGGAGGGTCAGCAGAAGGTTATCGGGAGGCACCTGGAGCTCATCCGGGTGAGGATAAAAGGGGCCGCCACCCTCCATTCGATGGCTGGAGTAGGGAATACAGAGGACGAACTCAAGGAGGAGAGGAGTGGAGGCCGCCTGAAAAAAAGAGAGGCGTTGTGAGGCCTGGACTTTGGGTGAGTTTTGGGGTTGTGTGTACACTTTGTAAATAGTGATTGTGAATAAACGTGTGTTGGGTGATTTAAAACCATGTCTACCTGTCTGTGTCCGGGCCATGTTCAACACTATTTGTTAATAAACTCTTTAATTATTAGGTAACATAGTTTTGTTTTTTTCCCTTTTTGGTTTGCGTTTCTTCCCTTTCTGTTTGCGGAGGCCACAAAGCCTATTTCTTGAGCTTTAGAAGCCAAGCTTTCCTTGTGCTAATGAGGTCAATTTAGTGTTATCAGGCCTGTGACGCAAAGTGAAATATGCGTACTTTAAGTTGTCAACAGCCACAATACACTGATTCTAAAAATGAAGGTGCACAAATGTCAAATTTAACCTTTTTATAACACACTTCTCTTTGTAAAAACATATAACACATGCAGCCAAAAAAACTCATACCTATGGAAGGGGGCCCCTGTGCACAGGATCCGCTCAGGGATGTGTTTTGTCCCCTCTCCTTTTTCCTCTCTATGCCAATGACTGCACTTTCAGTGACTCATCTGTCAAACTGCTGATGCTTGCTGATGACATCTGATTAGCCTGATCACAGACAGGGTCCCGGGGGGTTGGCTGGAGCCTATCCCAGCCTACACAGGACGCAAGGCAGGAAACAAACCCCAGGCAGAGCACCAGCCCACCACATGGCGCACACACACCCACAACAATTCAGGATCACCAATGCACATAACCTGCATGTCTTTGGACTGTGGGAGGAAACTGAAGTACCCAGAGGAAACCCACGCAGACACGGGGAGAACATGCAAACTCCACGCAGTTAGGACCTGAGAAGCGAACCCAGATCTCCTAACTGTGAGGTAGTAGCACTACCCACTGCGCCACCGTGCTGCCAATTTAGAAGACATGTCACAGTAAACAGGGTGGAATCATTTTAAACTTCTTGGTACAACTATCATTCATAATCTAAACTAGAATGAAAATATAACTGCACTTATCAAAAAAGCTCAGCAGCGGATGTTTTTTTTCTGTCAAGTTTAACCTGCTTCAATCAGTGCTTGGTACAATTTTGTAGAGCTGTTTTCGAAAGAATCCTCATTTTCTTTGTAACAGTCTGGTATGACAATGCATCTGCTCACTCGAAAAATAAACTGAAGTGTGTTATTCAGACAGTAAGATTGTCAGACTGAAACTGGACTCCACTGAGATCCCATAGATTTCACAAGTCAGGATATGTGCTGGAAATATAATCAGACTAGGCTTACCGGGCAAACGTCTTTTTCAGTTATTACCATTGAGAAAATGTTACCCGCCACTAAAGGCAAGAACCACTAGACATCAAAACAGTTTCTTTCCTATTGTTGTCACTCTGGTTAAACACAGTCTCTGATTTATCTCGATCTTTTCCTGTTTATCTGACTCCTCCATCTAGTGTAAATCATGTTTATTTTCTGTTTATACCTTAAAGACTTACTTTATATATTAATGTGTGGGACTGCAATTCTGCTTTACTATATCGATTTATATATTTGTGTTTTATGCAATACATTTTTTCATTACACTGTATATAATGTTATGATAACATCATGTATGAAATATTGCAGGGGTGGCCAACTCTGACCCTGAAGAGCCGCAGTGGCTACAGGTTTTTGTTCCAACCCAGTTGCTTAATTAGAAGCCAATCCTAACCAATAACTGATCTCATTTAATTTCATGGCTTGTTAGTGATTTAACTCTACCATGTCAATTCATTTTTAAAATAAAGATTTTTTTTTTCCTTTCTAATGATACATGTATCATCCAAGTGATCTGAAGTCTAAAATGGATGAGTAATTTTCAGTTCTTCAGTTTCCTTCTGAGTACTTAATTAAATCAAATAGTGAATTATGGAGACAAGTTAGATGTAGAACTGCTGGTTCCTCTGTCATTTGCATCTTATTGCTAATAAGGAGCAGTTAGAGCAGTGAATACATCTGTTTAAGACTAAAATAAGAAATTATGGGTTTGAAATTTTAACAAGCAAGACAACGAAAATGAAAAAGGAAAATGTCATTTGAGCAAGAAGTGGGTCATCAGCAATGAATGATTTCTCATGAAGCAATTAGGTTGCAGCAGAAACCTGAAGCCACTGCGGCCCTCCTAGACCAATATTGCTAAGCCCTGATTTAAAGTGTCTGAGTCTTAAATAGCAAATAAATTAAATCAAGTTAATTAGTAGCAAAAACTAGGCACAATTTACTGTAAGAAAATGGTTAGAATGAAAATCTGTAGCCATTGTGGCTCTCCAGAGTTGGCTACCCCTGGAATACTGCATTGGGATGGTAGCATGAACAGAACCTTAATATTTGTAAGGATGGCACACCAAGAGAAGAGTGAAACATGTATGTTATTTATTTGGCTTGTAACAAAGGCAGATACCAAACTCTTGTAATTCAAAAAACATTTTGTAGAACTTGAAACACATGATAAGAATTTATTCACAGTGGCCATGTAGATGGACTGAATACACTGGTGAACTTCACTCAATACAAATGTCTTGAAAAAAGAGAAACAGTGATGGTAAAGACCAATGTTTCCAGTGAAACAGTAAGCATAAATCAGAATCTTTGTGTATCCGAGCAAATTACTCAGGAAATTTTGTTCTGGGGGCGGCACGTTGGCACAGTGGTTAGCGCTGCTGCCTCACAGTTAGGAGACCCGGGATCGCTTCCCGGGTCCTCCCTGTGTGGAGTTTGCATGTTCTCCCCATGTCTGCGTGGGTTTCCTCCTACAGTCCAAAGACATACAGGTTAGGTGCATTGGCGATCCTAAATTTTCCCTAGTGTGTTTGCACCCTGCGGTCGGCTGGCGCCCTTCCCGGGGTTTGTTTCCTGCTTTGCGCCCTGTGTTGGCTGGGATTGGCTCCAGCAGACCCCCATGACCCTGTAGTTAGGATATAGCGGGTTGGATAATGGATTGATGGATTTTATTCTGGGAATCTGCAACACCAAGTCTAGAGAGTCTGTCACCAGCCCTCAGCTTCGAATGTACAATGTCCAGTCCATGATTTCACCTGAAAATTGGCCTGATAGTGCCTGTGTTCCTTAAATGTGCTGGATTCCAAAATAATAAAAGATGAGCAAAATGCAGGAAGAATTTTATTATAATCACTTGGAAACACTACTGATGTGAAAAGAAAAACAGCCTAAAGCTCATGGAGTCTTTGAAAACAATCATTCTGCCAAATGCTGTCCAAACTGATGCTCAGTGGTTTTAAGAATATAAAAACTGCTATCATTACACTTGATGTGAATAGCTGGACAGTGTTCACAGTGCTAGAAATTATTCTGTTGATTAATCAATTGGAACAGATTGCCTTGGCTGAAAATTCAAAGTTCAGCAACTTTGTGTGACCCTGGGAATCACAGAGCTTTTCCTGAGCCACATAAAGTATTTCTCTACAGCGTTTGACTACTGAACAATAGTTTAATGAACACTGAAGACAAACTAAAGATCTAATCAAAGGCTAGACCATATGTGCCATTAATTGCATTTTCAAGAAATTCAGATCATTCTTGTTAGATAATTATAGTCCTGGACTTACTGATTACAGATGCTTCTTTACTTTGAATACCAAACCTGAAGAAGCAAATGACAAATGTAAATTCCATTTAATGTTGTCACTTTTGTAAAAAATAACGGAAGATTGTGTGTTCAAGTATGTGTGTATATACAGTTATACATTACACACAGAACATATATATGACAACGTATAATTATAATTTTTATCATTTAGAGATGCACACTAGCTCCCCATGATCCCAAAATGTGATTAAGCGTGTTCTGTAAATGATGTAGATGCTAGCATAAAATGCAATTCACATTTTTATACTACTGAAAATCATTTGAAATATTTAAATGTGTCATGAACAATTTTTGCAATACATTAGTATATATTTATATTGACTTCTTGTATACTGTATATCAAGAACTGTCGTAATGATTTACAATTCCCTATCTTTCTAGTAAGACCTGACTAATTTAAAGCACCTTCATTGAATTTCAAGTTAACTAAAATGTATTAATACTGTATATCTAAGAGCAAAATGAATCTGTTTAAAGATGTCTTAAAAAATGAAATTAAAAATGCATTCATTCTTTTCAGATGCCTTGAAGCAGCCATTAACTGTTTATTTTAAGACACCTAAAATGAACAGAAAACGTTCATTCAAAAGTGGGGCATTTCAAACAAAAGCCTTATTCAGATGGGATTAGTTTTACAGTATGAAGTGGGGTAAAGGAATTATTACCAGAGGACCATCATTTAAAAATACACCATACTGCAATGAGGTCCTAAAATGCATTTCAGCATATTGATGACTGTTAAGTTGGCATGCCTTTAAAGAGCGTATGTTTATATGTGTGAAAGAAAAATGGGAGATGGAATGAATTTAGTTGCACTTTTTCAAACTAAATATCACCCTGTCACTTGGAAATTTACCTGCTGTACACTGAGCTAATTTTTCCTTTAACCTTGCTCAATTTGATTTCAGCTACACATTTTACTATCTCATATGTGGAATCTGATAATTATAATTCTAATGTCATCCTTTGAAAATTATACAGTATTGTTGTAGTCATCTTCTGCTGTAGCTCCAAGGCAATATCAAATTTTACAGTGATGCTTAAGCATGATTACCACTGTAGTGCCATGGTGATGAAGACACTTTATCTTATTAGCATAATCTTATTCTAATTAATAATGAATGTAAATGGTGGGGAGCAATATTAACTGCCACTTTAGCTGTCCCTATCAACTGATGGTGACAATGCAGGAATTGTATAAGTTATGATTTGTCTTTTGCTTTAAAACATAATGCACACGGTTTCATGGCTCCCTAGTGTGCTATCTTTTGTCGTAGCATTTTAAATATAATGTGTACTTGCTGAGGATGTCATTACTGTTATAAAGTTGGAAATGAAGACCATTTATATCTGACTGCATCAGGTTAATGTTATTTGAACATGGAAGAATAAAGAAGCTGACTTTCTTTAATTAGTTTTTCATGTTCTGAAATGTCAAGATTTGCTATTGAAGGTGAGGTAATAGATTAGATGAAGGTGATACAGTCTAAAGAGGTCAAAAAGTAATTTTAGTTATCATCTATTATTGTACATTCAGCTTCCAGCTTTGGGACTATAACCTTGAACTCAGATGTGTAAAGTAGCTGACATAGTTTCAATTACATTTTCATGGAAAAATATCAGATCAGAGCCTTAGGCACTGCCATGGGATAGTTAGGCCTATTTATATATATATATATAAAAAAATATATATATATATATATATATATATATATATATATATATATATATATATATATATATATATATATATATATATATATATATATATATATATATATATATTTTGTAACCCTTATGTTCTTAAGAAGACGGATTTCATTTTACTAATGTAATCTGTTTGTATTATGTGACACCATACACATTGCATTCATATCAATAGGTATTAGCGAGTTTTAATTTATTTTAGTTATGGGGAAAATTCTTCAGCAAGGATTATATATGTTATATGGAATTATATTATTAACTGTGCATGACCTCATTAAAATGAAGGTTACTTCTAAAATTACAAGATGATAATCTAATATTTGTTTTAATGTCTAGAGACATGAATGTTTATATAATAATATTCTGGGAAAAGTAAATGACAAGCTAAAATTTCAGTAATTCTTTTTTTTTTTTTTTTAAGTTTGCAACCTCAACTCAACAAGTTCTAAAAGGCAAATTTTTCCAGGCCTGCTACATTTAATTTATTACCCGATGAAACGTGTTTAGTCATACTGTAGCTCCATGAACCTGGCTTTGACTTTTTGACCCAATTGTTGTTGCATTAGTTTTCTCTGGGTACTTTAGTGTTCTACTACAATGCTAAAAGACGTGCGTGTTGCGTCTGATGGTAAGTAAGTTTTATTTATGAAAGACATTCTAGAACAACTGAGGTTGATCCATGTGCTATACAGGAGTGTATAAATTAAGAAAGCAATAAAAAAATATAACACAACACAATTGGGATATAAAAACACACATATAAAAGAACACATTATCAAAACATTTATAAGCCAAAGTAACAAAGAGGTGTTCAATTTAGATTTAAAAAGCTGAATTGTTGAGGCTAATCTGATGATGAGAGGTATTGCATTCCATAATGGGTGTTATGCAAGAATTAGTGATTAGTGACTGTTAATGGATGCAGGCTTGGCAGTGGACTAATATCCAATCTAAGATTGATTTCCACCTTGGATATAATAAATTCAGGATGGGAATAGTGGATATATAAAATGAAAGCATGAGCAAGTACTTGAAACTGTCACACATTAAAAACGCAAATTAACACCTAAGTTTACCCACTACACAGCCTTTACTCAGTAGCTGATTTAGATATGGGAGACACTGGCAGCCACACAGGCTGGGGCACACGTGCGCTCCTGAAAGTGTGCTGAATGGAAACAAAGGGGTTCTTGCATGCTCTGGACACTGAAGGGGAAAGTTATCTAATTCTAATAGTACAGAGTGCAAGCTCTGTACACAGACAACTGCTGTAACCAGGACTGACCTTACTTACATTCCTTGGCTTGAAAAAGCTACTTCACTGGATATAAATACAAAGAATATATATCAAACAGATTAAAATAAAGTTGTTACATTAATAAAATAATTCACTTGAAGATTTTACTTTTATATTTTAAGATATATTATACATTTGGCTATCTCTCAAAAAAATCTATGCTCTTCTTTACATTAATAATGCACACTATACTGAAATCCATTAATCCATCCATCAATTTTCTAACCTACTTATCAATTATAGAAAGTTGATGCTTATCCTGGTGGCACGTAGCCTCCTTAGCATTACAGTATGTTTGGCCAGGCCAAGTGCTTTCCACATTTCTCCTGAAACAAGCAACGGTTGCTGTGTTGTGAAGAGTGCTTAGGAGGCTAATCTCTTTCTTGTCTTTGTATTTGATCACAAGGGAGTTTTGCCTTTTTGCCATGCAGTTACTTGCACAATGAACATTCAGGCAACCTAATTCAGTGGGCAAATCATGGTGGTTGAGGTGTACAGTGCATCAGTTTCACTAACTGTGTCAACATCTGAAGACCAATTCACATTGTCATCACTATTGCTTGATTCAACTGTTTCAATTTTGTTCTGAAAAAGGCTTTACAACCTCATTTACATTCCATTATGTTTCGTTTGAATATTGATGAATAATGATTTCTCATGAAAATTTTGATGAGTTACATTTGAGAAGCAAAACACAAATATTCATGATTTTTTTCACGGCATAATGATATTTTATCCACCAGATGGCAGCAGATTATCCCAAGATTTACTTGGGCTTAACAGCAGATATTTACACATTATCCCCAGTCGAACTTGGGCTTAACTGTAATTTCATAAAATTCTAAGCGCAGATCATGCTTGGAGTTAATACCAAGGAAGTTGATACAAGTCAGGAACCAACCGTAGGCTCCAGTCTATCACAGGGTGCATTAATGCACACAGCCATACTAACTCCCATAGGGCATTGGAAATGAGAGGAAAACTAGAGTCCCTGGAGGAAGACCCATGTAACCGATGGGTGGATATGCAAACACCTCACTGACTCTCTGGAGGTTTGAGACAGCAGCACTAGCACTTGCATTACCATGCCACCATGTGGTGAAATTAGTTACATGCAAATATTTTGTACTGTTCTATTACCGTATATTCGCATATAAGTCGGGTCTTGAAACCTGAAAAATTGATCATAAAATCAGACCCCGACTTATACAACCATTCAAAAATACGACACTTGCATTTTTTTGAGCATCTTCTTGCTTCTTCCAATCTCGCACCAGTTTCTCAGACGCATCAAATTTTGTTGCAACAGCGCCATTACCAATTTCTTTCACCACTTCAACGACTTTCAATTTAAAACTAGCTTCATATTTTCTTCTGATCAAACGCTCCATTGTAGATAAGGGATGCTCTTACGATAAGCGTATGAGGGTGTGAGATACAAAAAACACAAAACAGTGCAAACGTCACTTCAGAATAGTTTGGGTATTACTATTTGGTCACTTGGGCCCAATGCATAGAAAAAAAAGGAAGTTTGCTCCGTGGTTACTTGCTCAGGTGGGTATTAGCATATCATAATCTCTTGGATCAATAGTGTGAGTTTTCTGCATTTGACTAATATGACCGACTTAATAAAATACCGGAACTTATATGGTAAAATCAAGCCCAGACTTATCCGTGGGAGAACTTAAACGCAAGTATATATGGTTAATTTCAGAGGTGGTAATGATAGATTGGCCATCTAACTTTAGTGAAGAGGATAACATATATTCTGTTTTGTGTGTTTTATTTACCCACTTTTGACACCCATTTTACAATCAACCTACCTGGGAGTGTTTTTGGGAGTCAGGGCTGGTGGTTAGAGAGGGGGTTGTCAAAAAACAGGGCCTGTTGAAGCCCATTGAGGCATTCCTTGTGTGATTTTGGGTTCTACAAGAAATAAATTATTGTTGTTGTTGTATTAGACATTGTAACTCTAATATTGTTTGTTTCACTAGTCTACAATATGTGTGTAAAATAGGTGTTTCCAGTGATACATTTAAATGTATTTTTACTTCTTTCATCAAATAAGAAATCCTCAATGGTGATAACAACATATAAAAGCAATTTTTTCAGCAGTTCATCTTCTCTGATTCCTTTGTTCAGTTTACTGGCTCAAACCAATAAAGTTCTTTCATTTCTTTTTTTGCCTGAACTATGAGAATACCAGAAATGTACATAATCTCTTACCCAGGCAAAGCAACTGTGTCACAACATGGGCTTAAATCTTCAAAAGGTTGCTGTGCGGTTTCAGTTTCACACTGAGTGAGCAGTGCATTATGAAATATATTACAGACCAACTGATACCCACCAGATATAAAAGTCAAGCCAACAACTACATAATGGCAGGTCTTAACTTTTGACCTTCAGCTAGCAGTATTCGACCACTGCATGACAGTATAACATATTTGAATCCAAAACACACTGCTTAACAACTGGTTATACAAGATTTCAAAAACATTTTAACAATGTATTTAGTATTATTACTAAATGTATACAATTCTTTGAGGAATAGTTCATTGAGAAGTTAAACAACATTACAGCTTTTATTGGCTAACTAGAAAGATTACAATATGCAAGCTTTTGAGGTAACTCAGGCCCCTTCTTCGGGCAAAATGTAATACAGAAACTGGAGTTCCCTGTGTCTTAAAAGATGTGCAATGTGTTGCATGTAATAAAGTGTAATTTAAAGAATGTAGATAAAAGTTTTACTGTATTGCAAAAAAATGTACCTCTAATCTCTAGAATTTTTCCTTGTTATCTGTGATGTAATGTTATGGTGACTTGTGCTCTCTGTATCTCTTTATACATATTTAATAAATAATATTCTGAGAACTGCTCGTCACTGTATGATTTTTTCCCAACAGGTCCTATAAATAAAATTCATACATTTACTTTATATTGGAAGAAGCAAACTTATTAGCACATTTCATTGGAGCAAAATTAAATGAAGCTTCACATTTCATAAGATTTTCAAATTAAATATTAAAGGAGATCTGATCATCTAATTTTCACTTAGTGGCAAGAATGCAAAGAGATGATTATCAGTCTGCAGTTTTAAAAATGAGTACTGAGGATATTATTACAGCTTTTGAGATTTAAAGGCAGCCCTTTTCACTAAGGAATTAAAAAATGAGTAAAATGTGGGGAGTTGGTGAAAAGGCTGTTGTCATGGCTATCCTTGAAACTTTCATTTTGATTGAGAGTAGTCTTTATGAGTGGCATTGGTAAGTTTAATCATGGATTTTGTCCTTTTACTCTAATCCAGTGGTATGGTGTCTTGGAAGAAAGACAACACTCAGTAGCTCCTGTATGTCCAATAAAAGATGAGAACCTTCAGCCTTGTTTATCCAGTATTCATATTTATAATGAGTATTTACATTTACATGTAGGGAATTCATAGTGCAGCTGTGGTGTAATAGATATTATTGTAATATTTACATTGTCGCATCTGAATTTGGAAACTAACACAACAATTTCAAACAGGATGTATATTTTTACTTAGATAAAGTACATCAACATCCATTACTTCATAGTCCCTCTTTAGTACGCTGCAAGAGCAAGCATTATTTCATTGGTAGTTCTCTTTTGGCAGGTTGTTAATTTCCTGGAATGCATAGCAGTTTCTTTCACTGTACTGCACTTGATGCTGAAGATATGGTATCACACACACTGGAGATTATTTAGTTGCTTTGTTTGGGCATCTTTATTAATAAATTCCACTTGAAAACCAGATGAGTAGGCACTCAACTGAATAATACATCCAACCGCTTAAACAGTGCATCAGGAGTCTGTTACTATATTATTTATGAACTACTTACAGTTAGCCCCTTATTCAACATGATGAAGATTCCTTCATGTGTAATATTTAAAGAAAAAACGATTTGCAAAAGACATATTAATAACTCTTCAGCAAGCCGGCAATAGTTTCTAAACTGATTGGCTAATAGTGTTGTTAACATCTGAGAAACAGTAAAGTCCCATTTTATGAACAGTGAATCAAGTAAAAATAATATTTACACATGAGTAAACTTACCTATGTAAAAATTTAAAAATTTCTGATGCTAATTGTACTTAAGTATCAAAAGTACAAGTAAATGTAGAATGTCTTCCTTTTTTATGCGAAGTCGAACAAAAGGTCCTAAAAACTTAAAAGAAATTCTGGCCATTTTCTTCTTGCATGAGTCATATTACAATCACTAAATTTCATATGAATAGGCATCTTTGTTTTTTCATCCTAATTATGTAGGGTGGGCACTAATAGGAGAGGTATACAGGCTTCCCCCACTTTAAGAAGGAGCTAATTCATTTATGAAAAGCCCTTTGTCAAGTGAATTTTAAGAACACAAACACCTCATTACAATAGACTCAAATGGAAAATATTTAAGCGCCCCTTGACCCCCAAAATAACCCCCAAAACATCAATTGATAGAATTAGATTAATAAGAACATTAGTCATCAAATCAATCTTCTTATCTAATATGCTACCATGGCTGTCCGTTTGTCTTTCCAGGATTTTAAATTGCCTGCACCTCGTAAACTGTTTGACCTATTGACCTGAAATTTGGTACACGTATACTATGTGACGTCTATTAGTCTTTCAGGGTGATGATTGACCTCCAAGGTTATTCCTCTTTTTATTTTTATTTGATTTTATTCTAGAATCAACTCTCAGCAGCAGCCAGCTAGGGCGGCTGTGTGGCGCATGCTTATGGCCGCTGTTCTCATCCCTACCACCTTCGCCATCACTTCCCCTACCTCTTTATATCTTAAATCATTCTTGAGGCAGATTAAAGACTTAAGTGCCAGCTTAAGTGAAAAATGAAAGAAAACGTACTAAGTAATTGCAACACAAACACTGACTTAATCAGTTTTAACGTGAAAAGACGTCGACAAAAGAAGAAAAGAAGCGGGCTGCTAGGGTGGAGAAAAGAGCTGCTCAGGAAGCAGCAAGCACATCAAACTCTGAGCAAACGAATGCTAAACGTACAGAAAAAGAGTCTGAAAACTAGGAATGCTCAACTCAAATGTATTCGCCGTTACTCTTCCTTAAACAGTGTTTAATAAAGTACTTTACCTAGACTTGATTATTTCCAGCTCCACATTCAAAGAACCAGCCTTTAGGCTTTTCCAACTAGTTGACAATCTGTTTTTGGAGCCCTGATACCCAGTACAATGTGAGGAGATATGTAAGCAACGCATGTAGCATGATGAATGACCCACAGCATTTGAACACACAAGTACACCTCAATGCAGCCTGCAGAGGGCAGTGTCTGAACTTTGGAAGTTACCGAAGACTGGGATTGCACATCTCCAATATCCAACTTACTTCTAAAATCCAGTCCCACCCCAATTATTGGTCTCCAGCAAGGTGTACTTGACTGCATAGATGATCAGGTGTTTATATCACTGGGGCACATTTGAAAATCATCTGAGATTCTCTGCATGCATTAATCTTCCTAAAACGGGGGGTACCCTATATATTACATTACTGACTAAGTAAATCATTGTGTGTATTTGCATAACACTTTTTGTTTACTGGTTTAATATTACAGTAACAAATATCTCTCAGCTAAATATAATGCAGAAAAAGTGGCCATTTACAATTACAGTAATAAAGCATTTCAATTTTGTTAGTATATAAACACAGTCAGCTCTGTACCAGTTCTTGTTGGCTCCTTCAGTAGATCATGATGATATGCATATTTTTGGCATCTGTTTGGAAATGACAGGCAAATAAACTATGGTTCTGTAACAAAGAAGATTTTTCACTCATTTTAGAAGAAGTAAAACAGAAAGCATGTATTTTATTGTTTTAACATTTTTAAAGTGTGCAGAATTTCATAAACTGTCTCTTCGAAAGGGGTTCCATGTGCTTTAAATACTGACACATCAATTTATAACACATTTACCCACAGCGAAAATGTTTAGACTGTTGGCCATGTGGTACGGTACGTGGAGTTGGAACCCAGAGGGACATTCAGAATTATATTTATTACGCGTCAGAAAGTGCCCCAGACTGAGACTGGGGACAATGGAACTGTGCACTCGTGAAATTGTTCAGCTTAGTTTCATTTTGACTTCCAACTGAAAAAGTGAGCAGAAAGTGAGTTAGTGACTGATGAAGATGATGTGAAGGGAAACCACAATGAGCACAGTATTTGTAAGAGTGTTGGCAAAAAAGAAAATTATAGGAGGCAAGAAATTTACATTTTTTCTCCAATTGAAACTAAAATGATATTAAGTTTTAGAACCAATGTTTACAGGATTTTAAGAGGCTATAATCATATGAAGATCACCACACAAGATTTCCATTCATTTTTCTTTGCATTCAGATTTCACTCAAATACTGTATAGATAGATAGATAAAACTTTATTAATCGCATGGGGAAATTCAAATGCATACAGCAGAAGAATCAATCGATAAATAAATAAAAATAAACTTAACAAGTACATCGGGTGGAAGAGTTGAATTGTTCTGCCCCTTCTTGAAAAGCACCACTGTATTGTGAGACCAGAAACACCCAGGTATTCTGCACAACTTCTGCGTTCTTCCCCTGAATAGTGACTAGTCTCAGAGGTTGCTTGGCATGCTGGACGTCCCCCACCAGTTCTTTGTCTTGTTGATTTTGAGTTGCACGTTGTTGTCCCTGCACCACAAGACAAAGTCCTCCACAACCTTCCTCTATTCTAAGTCATCTCCATTATTAATGCATCTTGTGATGGATGCATCATCTAAACATTTCTGTAGATGGCAAGCGCTAGCATTGTGCTGCAAGTCTGATGTGTAGAGGGTAAACAGGAAAGGAGACGGCACAATTTCCTGAGGTGCTCCAGTATTATACATCACCATTTTTGATACACAGTCACGGAGCCTCACAAACTGCTGTCTGTTGGTCAGGTAATCCATAATCCAGGAGGTTCTGGAAGCATTTACCTGTTTTATAAAATAAGCAAAAATCTACTTGCTTTGAAAACATTTTGAATAAAACTAAATTTGTAAATTACATACAAAGTGTAGCGCTGCTGCCTTGCAGTAAGGAGACCATGGTTCTCATCTTGGGTAATTCCTGTGTGGAGTTTGCATGTTCTCCCCGCGTCGCGTGGGTTTCCTCCAGGTGCTCCAGTTTCTTCCCACAGTCAAAAGGTGGATTACTAATACTAAATTGGCTCTTGTCTGGGTGCGGCACCCTGTCTGGGGTTTGTTCCTGCCTTAAGACCTGTGCTAGCTATGATACACTCCAATCCCGCCATGAACCTGTTGAGGACAAAGCGGTTCAGAAAATGACTGACTGACTTTTTGAGCTTCATTTTGTGGTATCAAAATCTCTTGAAGTTACAAAACCAAAGTAGTTTAGGGAATAATGAAGTTTTTTTTTTTTAATTGTTTTCTCAAACTGCAATGGGCTGGCACCCTGCCCAGGGTTTGTTTCCTGCCTTGCACCCTATGTTGGCTGGGATTGGCTCCAGCAGACCCCGGTGACCCTGTAGTTAGGATATAGCAGGTTGGATAATGGATGGATGGATGGCTGTTTAATCAAAACAGTACTTTAACTATATAAGAATAAACTCAGAAAACATCATATTTTGAAAGCAATAAAATAAATACTCTGTTAATTTTTTTTTACCCATTCAACCTCTCTTGTGAATCCCTATTGCTGGTCACTACATTATCAGCATTTGCTTTCTTTATTCCAAGTGAATAAAATCCTACATTTATTTTAAAATCCCATTTTATGTATCACAGTTTGAAAGCAAGTACTATTATGAGACCACCCGTAGTTCTAGTCTTGATAAAGCTCTGCTATTACCCAGACAGCAGGAGAGTGAACAGAGAATGGGAGAAGTGTGACGGGTCAGCTGGAATCTTTAAAACTTTACACTACAATAAATGGGAGCTGATTCTGTAAGGTAAAGAATGCATCCTAGGATTTTAGGAGAAATGCAATGCACAGTGCTTCATTTAGCTGTTTCTTGTGCTTGACAGAGAGAGACACTGAGATACCACACAGTAATAGAGAATGCTGCTGTAGGCTGGCACCCTGCCCGGGGTTTGTTTCCTGAATTGCGCCCTGTGTTGTCTGGGATTGGCTCCAGCTGAACCTCGTCACCTTGTAGTTAGGATATAGCGGGTTGGATAATGGATGGACGGATGGATAATAGAGAATGTCAAAACACTTTTAATTAAAAAACAGAAAAAAATTACTTGGTGACTGTCTCAGAAAGACCTTTTTCTGGTCAACTTTTTGTAGTTGATCCTTCATATAAGAGACTCGGAAAAGAGGTACCCAGGATTTTTAAACTTTCCTACACTTTAACAACCTACTCCTTGATATATAAAAGTTAGAATCATCTTTTTCTTCATTTACGGCCCACCTTCTCATCTTTTGCTGTATTTATATTACAGAAAATTTAAATTTTACAATTTGACTAGTTTCCATTGTTCATTTCTCCAAGTAGACTCATACATGTAAATTGAGCTCTTCCAGAATGGTCACATCAACAAACTTGAACACTGTAGAAAAATTGAAGCGTTTAGTATAGTCATTAATGTAGAGTGAATATAGGAGTGCTAATAAGACAAAGCCTTATATGTGTAATCATACTCAGAGTGAGGGGCTTGGAGATAGTGGTCTTCAACCCAACTAACTGTTTCCAAATGGAAAGAATAACCAGTAGTCATTAAACTGGATATAGGTACTAGGTCTTTCAAGAAGCTGAAGAACATCAATAATCGAGTTGTGTTACAGATAAACTGGTAATGGGCCCAAGTACACTTTAAAGAGCAGTTTGGTTACACATCACTCAAATACAGCACCTTCATTATGAGAACTATCAGAGCAAAAATGTCGAAGGCTATTAAGTTGCAGGCCACAGTGAACACCTTTTGGAATTGATAACTCTATTTCTTTGATTTTAAATCTAAATATTAAGCAGATTATATTTTTAAGAGCAGATTAAAAACAACATAAAATATTTCTTTTTAGTTCTTCTACTTTTCCTAATTTTCAGAATCACATTTGGGCAGATTCTCTTACTATTTTTAAGAACCATAGTACATGGGCTTCTAAAACGAGACTGCCCTGATGCACCATTAAAACAAACATTCCTGTAATTTATATTTCCTTTAGATATTTAACATCAGTTGAAAATTTTACCAAAGGTTTATCATTTGTCCTTATGCCCCATTAGCACTCTTTGATTGAAATTATGCACCAAACTTTAAGGAAGCTTTGTCACCAGCATACTTTATGCTCTTGAATTTTCACCTAAATTTAGGTTTATTCCAATTGGATCAGTTAGCACTAATATTGTATTGCCATATTTTGATTTTTTTTTTCTCTTAAAGTACAGTATATAATTAATGTTGAAATGTTCCCAAAGGAAAGAAATGTGCACCTAAAGAAAACAATGGTTACCTCTGATTGAGCCAGCAAAAGACAGTGCTGTTCCAATTAGAGGTGTTGACAATGGAGGAGCAACTGTAGCTTGGGGATCGCTTTCATCCTATTTTAGGAACAGTAGCATAATACATTAATGAAGACTTGAAACAATTGGAAAAACTGCTGTGTATAAGGTACTGAAAGTTGGTTTCACTGAAAAGCATGCTAACAGTTTAATGTATACTGAACACTTAAGTTTTTCCATTTTTTATCTTCTTCTGAAAATAAAAATATCTCCATATTAGTCCTGGGCAATTGAGTCTGTTTTATGGTTGGGTAGCAGATCACAATGATATCCTTTTGTGTAGAAAATTGATCCAATTTTTAAATTATATATTTTTATTTTCAGATGGGTTGTATTTTAATCATTTTTGACTTTACACTAATAAATATTAACCTTCTTAGCATATGCTTCACATGCTTTTTAACTACATCAGTTTTATCTTTTCTCTGATATTGATTTAAAATAGATTTGCTGCATTTTTCTAATCCATTCTCCCAGCAATTGAAAGGATTAGTAATAAGTGTATCTTTAAGTCTAAAATCTATATTTTAGTCCAAATATTACAAGTTTATACTGTACATAGCACAACTACATTATTAAAACTTTTGTTCAGTCTCCTATATTCTGGAGTGGATACTCCAATAATATTCCAATGCTTAGACTATTTTAATTCTTGTGATTGCATTCTGTTATTTACTCCAAATTATTGTAATTGAAACCTTATAATTTGAATTTCTGTTCAATTCTGAAAAATGTATTATCTTTTTTTTGTATAATGAAATTATTATAACAAAATTATTCACAGAACTCATACCTGTGTTGCTTTTTTTCACATCAGGGGAATCTTCTCAAAAAAATTTGACTATACGTCCCAAGTTACGGAAATTATGGAGAGACTTACTTTACTGTCTACGGTTGTAAAAACAATAGTTTAACAAAATACAGCATAGCATCCATGAGAGAAGAAGAAGATTATAGCTAGACTACATTTCAATTGTTTCATTTATTTAGACCAACTGGTTAGATTATCACAGTACCGTTTATACCGGGGTCCTCAATCACGATGCTGGAGGGCTGCAGTGGCTGAAGGTTTTTGCTCTAACCCAATTGCTTAATGAGAAGCACTTGCTCAAGTAACACTTTTGCTTCACTTTAGTTGTCTCGCTCATTAAGAGTTTGAACCCTTATTGCTTATTTTAGTCTTAAATAACTGTATTCTAGGTTTTTAATTGCTCCTAATTAGCAATATCATGCAAATAACAAAAGAGACCAGCATTTCTCCATTTAGCTTGTTTCTGTTTACAACTGTGTGTATTTATCATGCACTATTGGGTTTAATTAGATACTTGGAAGGAAAATGAAGAAAAAAAAATTAAAGGACTGAGAATTACTCATCCATTTTAGCCTTCAAGTCATTTGGATGATATCCTTAGAAAGGGGAAGAAAATCTGGGATATGAGCATTACCTGAAATAACAGAGTTAAAGTACTAACAAGCCATGAAATTAAATCATCGGCAAGAATTACTTTCTAATTAAGCAACCGGGTAAGAATAAAAACCTGCAGCCACTGTGGCCCTCGAGGACTGTGATTGAGGACCCCTGATTTATATCTTCATTTTGTAGTGTTAGAGCTTCCTGGTTAATCCTTACAGTATGTTCTCACACATGTGCGAGTAGGAGGCAGCTAAAAGGCCTGAGTAATTGTAACAAAACATCCGACCAGGGGGTGGCGGAGTGCACTGACTGTCTTTCTCATTTCCCTACAGACCTCTCCCGGGAAATCCTGCAAGGTTCCAGCCTCTTTGATGACGTCACTTCTGTTTCTGGCCCCTTTGCTGACATCAGTTCCTCTCCAGACCTTTAAAGCCTTCATCTTGGCCTACTATAGGCAGTTCTGTTTGGACTCTGTGATATGCACATTGTGTTTTTGATGCCTAAAACCCTTTTTGCGGCTGGGAAAAACAAAATACGGGTGGCTGCCCCAAACCTTTATAATGTCTTGGACTCATATTTATGACAGTGCTGTAGTTGGCAGGATGAAGTCCCAGAAGAAACTGGGGCTTGGACATGTACATAACCAGGTAGGAAAGTACCTGGGCCGGGTTTCTGGGGGGGGAGTGTGTTTCGGGGTCAGGAAGGACTCATTACAGGCTCCACTCCTCAAATACAACCCCAGGCTTATAACTTATCAAATGGAGAATGTGAAGGGGACATACAGGTGTAGGCTGGTTTGTGGGGATGAAATAAAAAGGGCTTATTATGTTTTCTCGGAGGAGAGAGCTGAGCGGCCCATTGGCACTAAGGTCCCAGATAAGTATGGGCCACCCCCAGTCCAGCAGGCAAAAATAATAAAAAACTGGGTACTTGATCCAGAGAGATCAGTCCAGGAGCAAGCTATGGCCCTCTGGGAGCAGGTGGCTGTATGGTTAAGGCCATTTGAATTAACCACCTGCCAGATAGTTCAACAGGTAGCCTGTCTTCTCTTCTTAAAAGGCCTCCCTAAAACTTTGCCCAGCTGGACTGGGTTTGACTTTCACTCTATGGAAGAGCTTATAAAGCTCATGAAATCACCTGAGACAGTCTCAAAATCTGGGAGAGCAGAACCGCCCTCTAGTGGATTTCCTAGAGATCACGTCCTACTGAATAAGTCTGTTACACATAAATCGGAGCCTGTTTCTGAGTTCCCGGGCCACCGGGCGTGCGACCTACCCGGGAGTGAGGTGGGATGTAGGTGGAAGGGGGGAGATGGTTTGTGCGCTCTTGACGTGTTCAAATACAGGATCAGTAGTCATTAATGGTTATAAACTCCATGCCCTGTTTGATTACGGTAGCAGTGTTTCCATTGTTGATTGCAGATATGTTTTACCGCGACAGAGAATTAAACAAAAGACCAGTATTAAATGTATTCACGGAGACACCCGGATGTACAACACTGCCCTGTGTTTCGAGAGTCAGGGAGGATCGCTAAAAAAATTTCCCATGGCAGTCCACCCTAATCCTCCCTTTCCAGCGATTCTAGGGTGGGACTGATCAGAAAATAAATGCGGTAAACTATTGAATACTCCTGATAAAAACTTAGGCCTTGTTAAAGATGGGGATAACTCTTCACAATCTGTCTCCACGCTGTGTACACAGCCTGCGAAGAGAGATACGGAAGCCCACGAGGAGGACGGGGAGATTCCTGGTCCGTCGCAGGCAAATACATCATCCACCCACGCCTCGACGGTTCGGGAGAAATCCCCTCCCCTTGAGGTCAGACCGGACCCTCTCTCCGACATTTACTTTCAGTTTAAACAAACACCGGCTTCTTTTAAAAGGGAGCAGTGGAATGATGACTCCCTAAAATTTGCAAAAAATGCAGTAGTCCTTGTCAACGGCCAATGCACACACCAGCCCATGCCACAAGGACCTCACTTATATCGGTTCGTGGAACATGGGGCGGAAGTTCAGAAACTGTTGTTAATTCTGCGACCCTACCGGCGGCAGGTTTGTGAATTAGCTCACGCCCACCTCTTTGGAGGCTATTTAGGCTCCGAAAAATTTTTAGAGCAGATTAAGCTTAGATTTTATTGGCTGGGAATTAACGAGGAGGTTCGCCATTTTTGCATTTCTTGTCTAGAATGCCAATTGCAGCAAATTCCTCTCGTTCCCCTTCCCTTAATTGATGTCCCCTTTGAACGAATCGGGGTCGATATTGTAGGACCCTTGGAGCCCTCAACCCGATGACATAAATATACAGTATATTAGTCCTTGTGGATTATGCAACCCGATATCTGGAAGCTGTTCCCTTGCGCTCAGCTACATCTAAAGCAATCGAACGGGAACTTGTAGGAGTATTTGCGCGTGTCGGTATTCCTAAAGAAGTCCTAACGGACCAAGGAACACCTTTTACCTCGGAGACGTTCAGGGAAACGGCCAAGTTACTGAAAATAAAGCACTTAAAGACCACGGTGTACCATCCTCAAACCGAAGGTCTAGTGGAGAGATTTAATCAGACTCTCAAGCAGATGCTTTGCAAGGTGGTCAGCGGAGATGGGAGGAATTGAGATCAACTCCTCCCCCTCGTTCTCTTTGCCTATCTGGAAGTCCTACAAGCCTCTATGGGGTTCTCTCCTTTTGAATTGTTATATGGACGACAACCCCGAGGTATATTGGATATTTTGAAAGAAGATTGGGAAGGAGAGGCTCTTCCCTCTACAAATATTTTGGAATATATCTAAGTTATGCGACAGATTTTGGAAAATCCGACCTAATTTTAAAAAGTCATATGGAAGAGGCACAAGTGCCACAGGCCCGTTATTCCAGCGGGATTGTGTCAGGGTATTAGTTCCCACCTCCCATTCTAAATTGCTCGCCTATTGGCAAGGCCCTTATGAATTTAAGGAGAGAAAAGGATTGGTCGACTATTTGGTGAAACAACCCAATCGTAGACCAACTGAGTTGGTTTATCATGTAAACTTGCTGAAGCCGTGGAAGGAGATGGAACCAGATCACTCCTCCGCTCAGCCCTGCTCATTCTTTGCTCACATAGACACCCTTAATTTTGGCGAGGAATTAACTTATAGACAAAGATGGGACCTGGAATCAGCTATCCTGTCTATCTCAGAGGTGGTGAGTGAAAAACCCAGAAAGACCTTTCTGATTGCGCACAACATAGTGACTGAACCAGGGGTTATAGTCCAGGAGCGGCCCTATAGACTTCCTGAGGCAAAGAAAACAGAAGTGGAGCTGGAAATCAAGCAGATGCTGGAACTAGGAATGATTGAGGAAAGTTATAGTCCCTGGTCGAGCCCAATTTTCTTGGTTAGTAAGCCTGACTGCAGTTGGAGGTTTTGTAGTGACTTCCGTCGGCTTAACCAGGTCTCCCTTTTTGATGCTTATCCCATGCCTCTCGTGGATGACCTCCTCAAGAGACATGGACAAGCCGAATTTTTGACCACGCTTGACATGACAAAGGGGTACTGGCAGATTCCTTTAATGGACTCCACAAAGGTCAAGACCTCGTTTAGCACTCCTAGCGGACACTGGCAGTATCGTGTTCTTGCATTTGGGTTACACAGGGTTCCTGCAACTTTCCAGCGTCTGGTGGACAAAGTGCTCCAACCCCATAATGCATATAGTGCTGCCTATCTGGATGACGTCGTCATCTATTCCAGCACATGGAAGGAACACGTACATCAGGTCACTGCGGTATTGCGGACACTAGGAGAAGCCGGGCTTCATATTAATCCCAAGAAATGTTTCTTTGGATTGACAGAGGCTATATATTTGGGCTACCTGGTGGGTCGGGGTACCGTGAAACCACAGTGTTCAAAAATAGATGCCATTGAGGCAAGTCCAAGCCTTTCCCGGGTTGTACCTCGGTTTTCAGAGAGAACAGCGCCCTTGACTGATCTTACAAAGAAGAGAGCTCCTAATCAGGTGGTATGGACTGGCAAGGCAGACGCTGCATTTAGTGACTTAAAACAGGCTCTTACGTCAGCACCAATATTAAAAGGTCCTAATTTTTCTCTCCCTTTTATTCTCCAGACAGACGCTTCGGAGACAGGCCTGGGTGCCGTGCTAAGTCAAAGCGTCGTGCACCTGAGCCGGAAACTATTGGATCGGTATGCAGCGATGGAAAGGGAAGCCCTTGCGCTCAAATGGGCGATTACGCAGTTGAGCTACTACCTCTTGGGCCGGGAGTTCACTCTAGTGACGGATTATGCTCCTTTACAGTGGATGGCCCTTCACAAGGAGTCGAATCCACGGGTCACTAGGTGGTTTCTTGACCTTCAACCTTACTGGTTTTCATTTATTCATCGTAAGGGTTCTCTCCATGCCAACGCTGATGCTCTCTCTCGTGCCCACGACCTCTCGGTGCAGGACACCGACCCGATGGGTCTGGGCTGAGGGGGGAACCTTGTCACACACGTGCGAGTAGGAGGCAGCTAAAGGGCCTGAGTAATTGTAATAAAACATCCGACCAGGGGGCAGTGAAGTGCGCTGACTGCCTTTCTCAGTTCCCTACAGACCTTTCCCGGAAAATCCTGCAAGGTTCCGGCCCCTTTGATGAGGTCACTTCCGAAGCCGGCCCCTTTGATGACGTCACTTCTGGTTCCGGCCTCTTTGATGATGTCACTTCTGGTTCCGGCCCCTTTGCTGACATCAGTTCCTCTCCCGACCTTTAAAGCCTCAATCTTGGCCTGTTATAGGCAATTCTATTTTGGACTCTGATATGCACATTGTGTTTTTGATGCCTAAAACCCTTTAGCAGCTGGGAAAAACAATATACGGGTGGCTGCCCCAAAACTTTATAATGTCTTGGACTCATATTTATGACAATATATAAAGAGAAAAAAACTGACATTGTTTAGTTTCCTTGCAATTACAACTGCCCACTTTCTCAGTTTATGCAACAGCAGTTGTAAACAAATATTTACAAAGGTGAAAATGATAAATTAATAGGTTCTGTCATTATATTTGTTACACTTCATTTTGATAAAGAAAATTGTTTTCAGTTAAACCAGGATTTTAGAACACTAAAGAAATATCATATGTAGTGTTTTTAAGCTTCTGTTCCTGACAAAGTTTATTACAAAATGACAAATGTTTCCCAATTGAAATTCTCCATTTTATAAACTGAAGCCTCCAGTGTGTGGTGGTCCTCAATATAATGTATATTACTAATTAGGCACAAAATTCAAAGGTTCATGGTCATTCTGCCTGATACCTTTAATAAGGTTAATATCAAGGAGCTCTCATTATGACTTCTTGCTTGAATTTTGTTATTTTACCAATTTACTGGATTTAATAAGTCCTTTCCAAAGTTAGTGTTTCTCTGTCCTTAATAACCTGTATTACTGTTTAATGGTAATGAAATGCCCATTGCTGTGGATTTCAGGTTGATTAACACTTTTCATGTATCAGCAATAAACTTATTTTTCACTAGGGGGTTTGCCCCCTGCTTGTATTGCTTGCCCACACCCCCCGGCCTGTGCTACTTCGCATTTAAGGCCAATCGCGCTGTGAAGTGGGGGACTGAGCGTGCCCCAAGGAGACGCGGTCACTCCTGCGAAACCCCCTCTTAAACGGTGATACAATGAGAAACAAATATAGTTTTTTTTTTACCTTCTCTTTGCTCGATCAGCTGCTGGCTTGCTGCTGCTGCCGTGTTGCGCAATCTGCATCTGCACTTCAAGCATTTAAAAGCCTGTACAGCAGTTTCCTACTCTTTTGTCTTTTATTTCCGGCCCCGGGTATTGTTAAATCTCTTGGCACAAAGTCTCATCTTGCAGGACGTGAGTTCTTGATATTTTTTAGTTTATAATTTAAAAACAGAATAAGAATCTGAATATCTAACAATATCACATTAAAGTTCAATAAATTGTGAAAAGAATGATACCAAAAATATATATGTAGGTTTTAAAATAAGCCAGATTTAAAGCATGACAAAAAATGTGACATAAAAAGTCACATAAAATCGTTGCACAAAATCATTTTAGGCTTAGGATTTTATATATATATATATATATATATATATATATATATATAGAGAGAGAGAGAGAGAGAGAGAGAGTAGATTTACATTGTTGTCATGTCCCCACCACTGAACTGAAGTCTGCAGCCTACTGGGGACTCCTTGCAAATTTTATTCTATTACTATTATTATGTTGAAACTTATTTTTCTTTATTTACTATACTATTACTAAATTTATTTAGCATTAGTTATTTCTCTAAATGTCTTGAGCATGGGGAATGTGCTATATAAATAAAATGTATTATTATTATTATTATTTACCTTGTTGTATATTGCTTTTAGCATGCGTAATGTCCCAGTGATGCCCCTTACTCCTGAAAAAGCATCAAGTTTCTACTGACTTGTGTTGAGTTTTGTTTAATCCTTTATTTACTACATTCAACTGCATGTGGATTTACTATACCGAAACTCCTCATTATAAATTTTAAAATTGTGTCTGATTCTGGTATCATTTTGGAAACTGTTGAGATCTGTCCAGGAGCCTTAATTGTTTTTATTATTTCAGAATATATTTTCATGTCTTTGTTTTATACTGTGTATTATTTATACTCACTAAACTAATAACACAGTGTTAGATGGTTTGCTTTATTACTAAGACCATTTACTTACATGACACCTTTATCCAAGCTTACAACATATGCAATATAATTTATTGCATTTTTTTTTGCTTTGCTAAGTGGAGAACAGGCAGGTGAGGTGATTTGCTCAGGGTTGTACAGTGTCAGTAGCAGGACTTCAGGGTCTGAAGTTTAAAGTCTTTTGCTACACTGCTGCCTGCTTGGTTGTGTACCCTTCTTCTTACATACACTTTTATTGCTCCATTTTTATGTGTACTTGTTTTCAGTCAAATCTGCTCCTTGTTTTGGTTGATTCCATAATTAATGATAGCATGTGCCATATATTTTGACGGGGATTTCTATTCCTTGAAAGCCATACATTTAAAGAAATAAAGCTGTGTATTTTTCTTGTCAAAATGTCAGTGTTAATTGCTACCTACTACCATATGCCTTTTTAGACTACAGTGCTGCGGGCTGGTTGCCAGTTCAATGGACCTTATACTGCAACTCGTATAATTACACAGCACCATAATGTGGGTGAACACCTTTATTTCTAATTAGGGATTTTACCTTAGGCATTAACTTTACTATTTTTTCACTTCTGTTATAAAGCTTATGACAACATACAAAGCATTAGTATTTAAACTATCTGGTTTTTCTAAAAAAAATCTTTTTTTCCCTATTTTTATTTTTATATTGAAATGTATTTCTTTAAAGATATTAAGGAAAAGCTTGGTAATGCTTTACATTAAGTATTCCCAAAGAGAAGATATGTAAGAAAAGATGTGTTGAAGACCTATAAAACAGGTTCAAATCTTTAATCATATTTTGTATGAAGTGTACTGGTTGTCCATGCCCTTGGGAAATGTTGTTTAAATGGTCGCACATACTGTATTCATAATTTTATATTTTAGTACCATATTTATAGTGCTATGAAAAATCATTAGCTTCCTGCATGTTCCCATCATTACCTCACCTCAGATTCCCTCTACTATTGCAAATTTTTGACACTTAATATTTTCAGGTATTAGATAGATAGCCCTGCCTTGGGTTTGCTTCCTACCTTGTGTCCTGTGTTGGTTGGGATTGGCTCCAGCAGACCCCCATGACCCTGTAGTTAGGATATAGCGGGTTGGATAATGGGTAGATAGTTAGATAGATAGATAGATCTTTGTCTCCATGGAAAATCTGGCTGTTTACAGAAGCTTAACACTAGAATTACCAGAGCCTACAAAAAAACTCGTAAATCCGTCCCACCTTAAATCGCTTCTTAAAACCGTTTTCACTTCTCCGCCAGCGTCTTTTGTTAATCTAAATATGCTGATAAAAGAAAAGCCGCAAGTAGCCGGCTATTCCATCCCCCCACCGAACATGCACAAACTTCTCCCAGCTCATGCCTTGATTGATTTTCTGGGAGTGAAGTGGAGTTTTAGAGTGGAAATAATAGATCGTTGTTTGGAACACACGCATTTCATGTCTGTTCCGTTTCTACAGTAATCTGAGTAAACACATTGTTAAAACAGAAACGTTTTTTATATTCTAGTAGTAGATGACAAAATGTAGGCATAAACTATATAATGTATGAAGCCTGAAGTCCAAATATCAAAGAAATACTTTCACAGAAGGTACAAATCTAACACAACAATTGCGTGTTTATTCAAAAATATAACTGCAGAAACAAAAAGCCGCCTTAACATGCGACATTGACACCTGTTTTTTATGACTGCCTTGGTGGCGCAATAGAATCAGCTGCCAACTGGGAATCAAAAGCTCGTGAGTTCAATCCTGCATCCCTCTGTTTTGACAAGCAAATTGCTCTTAGTCTTACTATTTTAGAATAAAAACATACATTTGATTTCAGTCTGTAACAGCTGGTGTAATTTATGATACTTTTAAAGATTAGCTTTGTTTGTTTTTTTTTAGTCAGTTTTATTATCTCAGCCGCGTTCACGAGCCCAAACACACCCCACCCCCACATCTGATACTGCTGTTTTCACATAGACGCGCTGTAACAGAGGTAAACTCAGCTCCCTTCTACATCGGAGCAAGAATGCACATACCATTGCTTGCATACTAAAGTGTCAGCAGGCACTTTTCGTGGCATTACACACATTTTTGAGCATGCCCTCTGCACACTACATGTGACTTTAGGCTTTAGGAAGTAAGTAAATAAATAAAGGTAAATTGTGTCATAAAATGATTTCTTCAAAACATCACATATATTTGTCTCTTTCTTTTTTAAAATGTGCGTTGATCACCGTCAGCATGTTGTAGCCCACAGCATCTGGCCACCTGCATGTTCTTGTGCGCACTGAATAAGAGACAAATATACAGTCTGACTGAGAGAATCAGACTGAAAAAAAGCAAACATTTAGAAATGCCATAATTTTACAGCTGATCAGACGCTGTTCATTTTCAAATAATATTGCATTTGTGCGATGATGTTTTCACATATATTGTCTCTTTCTTTCAGGTGTGTAATAGAAACCACAGCATAGAGAGAAATGCAATATTATTTATCCGATGTAGAAGGGAGCTAAGTTTACCTCTGTTATAGCGCGTCTATGTGAAAACAGCAGTGTCAGATGCAGGGGTGGGGTGTGCTTAGGCTCGTGAACACAGCCAAGATAATAAAACTGACTAAAAAAAAAAAAAAACAAAGCTAACCTTTACAAGTATCATAAATTACACCGGCTGTTACAGACTGAAATCAAATGTATGTTTTTATTCTAAAATAGTAAGACTAAGAGCACTTTACTTCTCAAAACAGAGTGGCGCAGGATCAAACTTGCGACCTTTGGATTCCTAGTCAGTAGCTGACTCTATTACGCCACCGAGGCAGTCATAATAAACAGGTGTCAATGTCACATGTTAAGGCGGCTTTTTGTTTCTGCAGTTATATTTTTGAATAAAAGCGCAATTGTTGTGTTAGATTTGTACCTTCTGTGAAAGTATTTATTTGATATTTGGACTTTAGGCTTCATACATTATATAGTTTATGCCTACATTTTGTCATCTACTACTAGAATATAAAAAAACATTTCTGTTTTAACAATGTGTTTACACAGATTACTGTAGAAACGGAACAGACATGAAATGCGTGTGTTCCAAACAACAATCTATTATTTCCACTCTAAAACTTCACTTCACTCCCAGAAAATCAATCAAGGCATGAGCTAGGAGAAGTTTGTGCATGTTCTAAGTCGGTGGGGGGATGGAATAGCCGGCTGCTTGAAGCCTGATTTTTATCAGCACATTTAGATGATAAAAGACGCTGGTGGAGAGCTGTGAACGATTTTAAGAAGTGATTTAAGGTGGGACGGATTTACAAGTTTTTTTGTAGGCTCTGGTAATTCTAGTGTTAATAAATGCAGTAAATACCATTATTATATCTATACTAATAAAAGGCAAAGCCCTCACTCACTCACTCACTCACTCACTCACTCACTCACTCATTCACTCACTCACTCACTCACTCACTCACTCACTCACTCACTCACTCATCACTAATTCTCCAACTTCCCGTGTGGGTGGAAGGCTGAAATTTGGCAGGTTCATTCCTTACAGCTTCCTTACAAAAGTTGGGCAGGTTTTATATCGAAATTCTACGCGTAATGGTCATAACTGGAAGCAGTTTTTCTCCATTTACTGTAATGGAGATGAGCTTCAACGCCGTGGGGGGAGTTTCGTGTGACATCATCACACCTCCCACGTAATCACGCAGCACATAGAAAATCAGGAAGACCTCAAAAAAGCGCTGAAGAAAACATGCATTATATATTTGAGAAGGCAGCGAAACAATAAGAAGCGAGCGAGTGACATATACAACCATATTCATGAGTTCTGCTACTTGAAACAAAGCACGATGTAAACCTACACTTTAAATTAAGTTCATAGACAGGCTGCGCTGGCGCTTGTAATTTAGTGCCTGCCCATATAAGGCTGTCGGTCAGCGCAAATCCAATAGCAAACTGCCACGGGTTAATATTCACGGGTGAAGGACTGTGCTTATGGAGAGGAAGATGAGATGGTCAGGGTGGTGTTTGACACAAACTCAGCGAAACTGCGAGAGAAAGTTTTAAGTGCCAGGACTAAGGTAACATTAAATACAGCCATGGACATAGCAGAGATGGCACCAGCACAGCTGGGAACCTTCGATGCATGTACACCGAGTGGCTCACGGAACTGACGCAGTGCACAGATAAAAGCAACAGTTCCAAAGAGCTGAACAAAACCGAATTACACAATTGAAAAGGCAGCAAAAATATGAAGCGCCTCATACATACAAGCATATTCATAAATCCAACTACTGCGGAAACAAAGCACACGTTGGAAAAAGTCAATGTCCCGCTAAAGGAAGACAGTGTAAAAAAAACCCGTGCATGCAGTGTGTCAGGTCTCAGATAAAGAAGAAGACGAGCTGTTTATTGATGCAGTAAGAAACGAATCGATGAATGAAACCTGTCATCTTTACAACGATTGACAAACACGGAATGTAACTTGAACACAACACATCCTACAAATACGAACCTGATTGAAAGAAATAATGATAATCAAATCCTTGATGACAGCAACACTCAGTAACACTCACAAAACAAATACTGTATATTGACAGTCATGTTACGTTATTTTTAAAATGTTCCCTTTTCTTTTCTAGCTTTTTAACACACTACTTCTCGCTGCGATACGCGGGTATATATATATGTATATATATATAACCCGATCTACATACTCGAATAATGGATACTTTATTCGCCATCAATGATTGTTTTGGTAAAGCCATACTCAGTGTATTCATTAGATGAACGGTAAAAAGTAAGGCGAGGGAGGATGACTTATTGAGGCATGCAGGCTGTAGTGCGCCAACTCTATCTGAATTGCGATCACATTTGAAAAATATATCTTTTCAAGTTCTATTTAGTCCATATGTGTCAAACTCAAGGGCCGGGGCCACATCCGCCCGGCGTAATTATATCCGCCCGAGATCATTTTATATACTGTATTATTGTTATTAAAGCCCGGTATATGAAGCGCTGGTAACACAATAAACTACAGATCCCATAATGCAGCGCTTCAGCTGCCTTGCCGACCACCGCGCTAATCAAGTCTACCTTATGATGCTGCAAGTTATTGCGAAGCTAGCTCACACGATGCTGAAGAGAAAAGTTGATTCTGAAAATAGAGCCTTTAAAACCGATGGGAGGCTGAGTATATGTTTACTGAACCCGTGTGTCTCATTTGTGGAGCTAATGTGGCTGTAATTACAGAATTTAATCTAAGACGGCACTATAAAACAAAACATCAGGGTAACCTGAAAGACCTGAATGCAATGCAGAAGATACAGAAAGCAGAAGAATTAAATAAGAATCTGACACTTCAGCGGACGTTTTACCGTGCACAATCACAAAGTGATTTCAATTGAGCTGCTTTTATGGGAGACACAACCACTTGCCCCACTTTCCCTGTTGCCAAGTAATGTTAAACCAAGTCGTCACTACGGTGTTCCCAAATCGCACTTTGCTGATAAACTGAGCGCACTGAGTTTGCACGGCGCTTTGGTGACTTTGAAGAACAAAAAGTCCGTCTACATGCGGCTCGAACCTTGTGCATGTTTGGTAGCACATATCTGTGTGAGAAGCTCTTCTCAGTGATAAAGACTAACAAAACAGCACACAGGAGTCGCCTCACTGATGAGCACCTGCAATCCATCCTGAGAATCTCCACAACACAGAACCTCACACCAAACAGAAACGAACCTGTGGCCAAAAAAAGATGCCAGGCGTCCAGCTCTAAAATGACATATGAGCAAAGACAACTGAATGATTTGATTTGTTATTGCTGAAAGGAACACATTTTATTTATATTTCTAGGTTTTGTTATGCAGCATGTTCATATTTGAATTTGTATAATTTTGACAGGATATATTTTTATGGAGAGCAAAATCTTTTGGGATATTTAAAATCTAAGTTTATTTTTATATATAAAATTACATAAGAGTAAAGAAATTTGAATGTTTGTTCTTTTAATGTTTACTTTATTTCTAACTTGTATAATTTAGACAGGATATATTTTTATGGAGAGCAAAATATTATAAGTTGTTTAAGGTTTGAGTTGATTTATTCAGGAATAATATTCCTGTCTGTTTTTACCATTCCTACCAAAGATATTTCTGTCGACTAAATAAAAATTCCTTCTATTTAAAATTTAAATAGAACTTGAACAAATACGATAGTTCATAATATCCACGAGACTTGCACGTAAGAGCGGAGTTATCCGTTTTAACAAGCAGTGTATTGCACTGATACTAAATAGCTGTGTGTGTATATATGTAGATATGTATGTATATGTATATATATGTTTATATATGTGTGTGTGTATGTAGATATATATATGTATGTATATATGTGTGTGTGTATATATATGTGTATATGTATAGATATGTATATATATATGTTTGTGTGTGTGTGTAAATATATATATATATTTATATTTATATATATATATATATATGACAGCAACACTCATCACTCACAACAGTGACAAAACAATTACATTGACAATCATGTTACGTTATTTTCAAAATGTTTCCTTTTCTTTTTAATTGCTTCTTTAACACACTACTTCTCCGCTGCGAAGCGCGGGTATTTTGCTAGTTATGATAATAAAACAAACTCCTCTCACATCTGAATACCTAAAAAGAAAGAAAACTTCTGACTTGGCAGTCCCAGTCCCAGTGTAGCATTATGCCAATGTATTGCTGTTGGTATAAAGGAGCCCCAGTAGTGTTTCTTGACACACTTCTGCTGAATAATTTGTTGGCTGAAAGTCCTCAGTGTTAATGTGTCAGAGAGATGATGTGCAGCATTGTTCACAATGGCATTCAGATTTGTTTCAGTTCTCTCCTTTGCTATGACCTCTGTGGGGTCCAGAGTGTGTCCCATAATTGAGCCTGCCTTTTTAATTAACTTGTTGATTTGGTGGGCCTCTCTTGAAGTGATATTACTAGCCCAGCACAACACAGCGTGTAAAATTGCACTGACCGTCATGGATTTATAGAAGATGTGAAGGATGTCACTAGCCACCTTAAAAGACATCCAGTCTCCTAGAAAAGAAAGAGTCTGCTCTGCCCTTTTCTATATACTTCTTCTGTGTTAGGAGACCAACATGTCATTAATGTGGACCAATGAAGTACTTGTAGTAATGCTTCACCTCCACATCCACATCTACTCCCTGAATAGTGGCCAGGTATTGAGGCTGTTATCTAATATTAGGTAAATAATTAGTGATTAAGTAACACCTTTTTTAGTTATGCTATTTATTGAATTAATAAAATTATCCAAGCCAGTATTTTGTGAAAAAGTAATTGGGTTGATTTAATTAAGGACAAGTAAAGACATGACTGTAACTACCTACCAGTTCATTATCATTTAAAAAATGATTTTTTTTCTATCACATTATCAATAAATCATCCTTTGATTAACAAATAATTTAACATCATATTATTTTGATGAATTATTAAGCATATTAAAGAGAGTGTTACCATGGTTATACTCTGAAAATATTAAAGCATTCAAAAGTAGAATGGTTGCATAATGGTAATTGCTGCTCCCTTACAGGTCCAGTGACTCATTAACTTGGAGTTTGCATGTTCTTACAGTTTCTGTATAAGCTTTCTTTAAGAATAGCAGTATCTTCTAAGATCTCACATATGTTATTGCTATGTTGTTTGGATTAGATTGCCTAAGTCCAGTGCCGATTCGTGGTACTTGCTATCAACTACCTGAAACTAGATTTATTTTTTTTAGGGTGGTCTCGCTCTCTTCATTTGTGGACCTGCCTACAGTATAAGAGTCGCCCATGATGCAAAACATACAACCCCCACCTAAGTGTCATGAAGTTGGCAGATGAAGCGGCAAACTCAATATGACTATAAGTTGTAGACAGAAAAATGTTACATATAGTGGGTTACTGTGAATTCTGGGAAAGCAAGATGCAAGCTGCAGCAAGTGGATGATGATCTGAAAATCGTGGAATGACATATTCTGCTTTTCCTCAGGAGAAAGTTCAAACTAACAGAAAAAAAAGAGTTTTACTTCTTGCCACAAGGGATAGACTCTGCATTTGGACCCGAGTTTGTACCTCCCAGTTCTCCTATTGAAGGAGATCGTTGTTACATTCTTAGTATCAGTGACTTCATCATTTGTAATTTGAACTTTGCACCTTCTAAAAACCTCCTTGTGCCCATGTGTTAGATATCAAACAAAAGTACCATCTGCCTTTGAAAAGCACAGAACTTTGGAGCAATACTACTGGACCCTGGAGTAAACATCATTCAACACTGCCCATCTGAAGCAATTAAGACAGACTTCTCCTTGCTGATTCATGCCACTAAGGAGAGAGCTCTGGTTGCAAGAATCATTCTGTCTGATTCACTCCACTGATTATGATAAGATATGATGAGGTTTACAGGTGACTTTAAACCCTGAACAACTCACTAATACTATTGCGTACAGCAGAGTATTGCTCTTGTGGACAACTTTAAAATATTTTGAGAGAGATCTTACCTTGAGGTCTCTCTTCAACAACATAACAAAAGGTAATAAATCATGACTAACACTTTAATGTTATATTTAAAAATTTACAGTACATGACTGTGATACCCCAGTAGCAGATTTGTCTAAAATGTATTATATCTCCCATGTAATAACAAAACATAGATTTAGGAATAAATATAGATAAATGGGTATTAATGTAAATAACACATTGAGATCCGTTGTAATTTCTCGGTCACACAAGGTAAAAAAGGTGGGGGTCTGGCAAATTTTTTTCACATTACATATGCTGTAAAAACAAAACTTGGGGAATTTTGCCTCGTTTTAATATCTTGCTAGTGTTGTTCAAAATGTGCCTAGTTTTCTGTTACTTACTCTTTATCATCTACCAAAATATAATGCCTCATGTATTACAGAATGTTTTATCTATTATGCTTAATTGCAACTAATTATGGTGGGATCTTAATAGTAAGCAACTCCAAAATTAATTTTGATAATCAGCACAACCTTAAAGCAATAGAGATTATGGATCTGCTGCATGCTTTTAATCTGTGTCAGCATGTCTAACAGCCAATATACTGTATAAGGCCAGTCATACATTAGATGTTGTAATTTCAAAAGATTTTAACATTGTGGACTATGGCCAGCCAGTCATCCCGGCCAATACCCCCAGGCCACCAGGTGGAGCCCTCCCTGCAGCATGGAGGTGCTCTGAATGCCAGCAGGGAATTATGGACAATGGAGTTTTCATCCACAGCCCTGCTGGATACCACAGGGGCCACTAGAAGGCGCTGCAGGGAGGAGCAATGAGTATTTTGCATACAACCCAGAAATGCTTCCTAGTCACATGGACAAAGGGAATGACGTGCTTCTGGGTTGAAGAAGAAAAGTTTTCATCTGACCTGGAAGTGCTAGGAAATCACATGTACAGTGGTTCAGAAGCACTTCCGGGTCATGGACTATAAAGGACTGGGAAAGATACCAGATGATGAGCTGAGCTGGTTGGCAGGGTGGCAATGCGTCTGGGAGTGGAGGATTGTGATTGATTATTGATTGTATTGTATTTATGAGTATTGTGGAGAGGAGGGTGCTTTGTCCACATTATTGTCCTAATAAATTAATAATTTGGATTTTTATCTGGTGTCTGGCATCTAGTCTGAAGGTTCAAGGGGATGACAGCGCCCCCAATCTGTCACAACATTGAAATGACATGGACCTTAGATCTTGGAAAATTAGATAATTTCTGTATATTTTTAATGTATTGTTTCTAGAATTGAAAAAACAGTGCATTGTTAGAAGACACCTTTTTATGAAACGGCTGCGTTGTGCTTCACTAATGTTCTTAGCAGTCATCCTGAGAATAGTAACAATTCATACGCACTCATTGGTGTAAACACTAAATTTTAAACTGTAAACATGTTGAAATCATCCACTGAAATTTAATGATGGAACACTCAAAAAATTGAAGAAGATTAAATTAACGGTACACTATGAAATTGTGAAGGACAATTCAACATTGTGGTGCACAGGCAGGATACCAGGGTGCAACTGAGGATCAGAGAAGGCCTGTGCCCGTTATTTACAGTACTTTGTCTCTTATTATGGGAACACAAGGAATAGTTCTGTCTTTCTCTTCGCTCTGTACACCTTCAACTATAAATGTAACACCAGTTTATGTCACTTGCAGAAATTCTCAGAAGTTTCTGCACTTTTTGGGTGTATTGATAAAGGGGATGAGAAAGAGTATAGGAGTCAGATGGAGAAGTTTGTTTGTTGGTGCAGAAAGAATTGTCTGCAACTTAACATCAGCAAAACCAAAGAATTGGTTATTGACTTTCTACACACTCACTATTCATGGATGTAGAGGCAGAGTATTTGACGGTCCACAGTAATGACTTGTGGACTGGCCTTGGAACACAGCGTAACTACGTATATAAGAAAGGGAAGAGCAGACTCTTCTTCCTTAGGAGACTGTGTTGCTTTAATATGGGAAGTGACATCCTTCACATCTTCTACAACTTTGTGATGGCCAGTGTGTTTTTCTACACTTCATGAGAGGCCCACTGAATCAACAAGCTACTTAAAACGACAGGCTCAGTTATGAGATGCACTGTGGACCCCCTGGAGGTTGTAGCGAAGGAGAGAATTAGAACAAAGCCAAGTGTCATTATGGACAATGCACACTAACACTGAAGACTTTCAGCCAAACAATTATTCAGCAAAGTATATATATCAAGAAAAAACTACTGGGACTCCTTTAAACCAACAGAAGTACGCCTCACTGTGACTTGGACCATGGCAGTCGGAAGTTTTTCTTTCTAGTTTTCTTCCAATTTGGTCAGTCTGGTGTATGTACAAACCATAGTGTGTGTTTGCATATATTTATTTATTTTTAAATCTATTTATGTATTTATTTATTTAAAGAGATTCTGTAAAAAGACTATTTTCCCCGTGGACAAATAAAGTTTTATTTATTTATATAATGTATCTGTCTATCTATCTAACATAAACAAGAATGAGACATTGTCTTACTCCCAGCTCCTAACCTTTACACATAATCACAACAGAGTTCCCAAATAACAACTGTTATACAGCATTTGTTTTATTATTGGAGTTAATTTCAGGAATATTTAACGATGTTATGTCCTGTACTGTATACCTTTCCCTTTGTACAGATCCCTGTATTTTGGATTAAGGCACTTCTAAGTGCTGTATAGAATGCAGAGTTACAGTATATTTGTTACTACATGATACATTTATAATAAAATCTGTGAATTTGTTTAAATGGATTATAAGATGTATTTGAATTTGGTAAAAAGCATTCATCTTAGTGCATTGTTACACATGGCATTCTTTCAGAATTCTGTGTTCTATTGTATACTTTTACTGTACTTCTAGTAGAAGTACATCTTCTTAAGACACAAATATAATGAAAATGATACAGATGTGTTAGGATGTGTTACCGGCCTCAGGCCTAGGGGAACCTGGTCCAGATACAATTCACTGTTGGTACAGGGTGTAGCCACAGCGATATAGTCAAAAGCATAAATGAAACAGGCAGCAGTCCCGAGTCTCAGACCATACTTCTCTGTTCTACTTTATTCTCCTTTTACCAGAAATATATATATGCTTCAGTTTCTGCATAGATCAACATGGCAATCAGTTAAAAAATGGTGCAAGCCAATTTCCTCCTCTAGAACAAATGGTGTAAACACATTTACTTTGGTTCAACAATGGTATTGTGGCTAGCTATCAAAAAGTACTTGATTAGAAACCAATGTCCCCAGAACTCGTTAATTTTCAAAGGACGCAGGCAGTTCTGCTATCACCACATTGTGTGTGGATGAGATACTTAATCAAATTACACTAAGCAACACAATAATAATTTAGAATACTGAATTCTAGCCCATTACAGATGCATAAAACAACTGTATTTATACAGTTAAAAAAAAACAGAGCATTTGTTTTTCTCCAATTTTAAATATTCCAGACCTGGAAGTATGGTTTTCTTATGTATTATGACAACACATTAAATTTCTAATTACAGTATTGTATCCAAAATGAAATTAATCATAAGAAAGAGACAACCATTTAAAATGAAGCTGATATACACATTATTAAATCTGGGCAGATTTTACCACTCTCAATCTTAACTCACTAAAGGTTGTCAAAATGACAGTGTTTCGTGGAGGGTAGGTTTTGTGTTTCTTTTTACATAATTAAATGCACACTTGAAATGAGAAACTTTGTTTGCAGTAACTAGTAGAATATTTTCCAAATGCACTTATATTTATATTTGCAGTTAGGATATTTTATTCATTTTGTTATATTGAAAATAAACTTATAAAGAGTTGCATGAGATTATGTGTAAAAACAGCATACCTACAAAAGCCACTTTTTATTAAATCTCATGCACACTACCTAAACCATAGTCTACACTAACACAGATAATTTTAAAAATAATTTTTTAATTTTATTTTCTCCCTCATGTCACTCTGAATTGGTATTTTTGACCAACGAAAATGTATTTTTTCAAAAATGCTCTGTAAAATGTGTAAATGTGAAACCACTGGGTCTCACATGACAGTGTGGATTGAAAAAAACGGAGCTTTTTGAAAATGCTGATATGTCATTGTCATGTGTTTAGGCACTGATTTACATTTGTTCCGATAATTCCCTTTGTTGACTCACTCAAGTGAGGGGACTGCCGTTTCCTCAATTCTTTCATTGGCTGCACCTCTGAACCATCAAATAGTTTACTGTATTTATTTTGGCAGAACTCCTGGACTATATAACCAAGGCTTTAGCAAACTTGTACTCATCTGGAACCTTTAACACTAGAATTACCAGAGCCTACGAAAAAACTTGTAATTCCGTCCCACCTTAAACTGCTTCTTAAATCCCTTCACACCTCTCCGCCAGCGTCCTTTGTCTTCTAAATGTGCTGATAAAGGGAAGCTTGGAGCAGCCGGCTATTTCATCCCCCCACCAATTTAGAACGTGCACAAACTTCTCTCAGCTCATGCCTTGATTGAGTATCTGGGAGTGAAGTGGAGTTTTAGAGTGGAAATAATAGATCGTTATTTGGAACACACGCATTTCATGTCTGTTCAGTTTCTACAGTAATCTGTGTCAACACATTGTTAAAACAAACGTTTTTTATATTCTAGTAGTAGATGACAAAATGTAGGCATAAACTATATAGTGTATGAAGCCTGAAGTCCAAATAGTAAAGAAACATTTTCACAAGAATAACACAATTGCGCTTTTATTCAAAAATATAACTGCAGAAACAAAAAACCGCCTTAACAAGCGACATTGACACCAGTTTATTATATCTTTCTCCGTGGTTCAATAGACTCAGCCCCCGCTTAGGAATCAAAAGGTCACGAGTTCGATCCTGCGCCCCTCTGTTTTGAGAAGTAAACTGCTCTTAGTCTTACTGTTTTAGAATAAAAGCATACATTTGATATCAGTCTGTAACAGCCGGGGCAATTTATGATCCTTGTAAAGGTTAGCTTTTTTTTAATTCACTTTTCATTCTCTCAGTCGCGTTCAGAATCAATCCATACAACCCCATCTGACACGGCTGTTTTCACTAAAGACGCGCTATAGCTCTGCAGTGTACCACGATGCATACTAACGCCAAACCTAAACAAATGGTGTTCTTGGCTGATAAACCATACATGCCCGATGAGAAAGATTTACACATTTATGGTATTTCAGTATGGATGACAGACTTTTATAAAATGATCTGAGAACAATAGTGTGGACAGAAAATATAAAACAAAAGTGAGGTTAGTCTGTACTAAGCCCAATATAATAAAATGCATTAACACTAAAATTACCAGAGCCTACGAAAAAACTCGTAGATCCGTCCCGCCTTAAATCACTTTGCACCTCTCCATCAGCGTCTTTTGTCCTTTAAATGTGTTGATAAGCAGCAAGCAGTGAGCAGCGAGCAGTCTGCTATCACATCCCCAATTGGCACAAAGTTTTCTCAGCTCAAGTCTGTTAATGTGATCAAAAGCAAAGATTTGGTCACAAATGACAGGATGCAAGATGCCGACCACACTACCAATCTATATCAGAGAAGATGTCGTGGAGATGGTCAGCAGCTTCACATTTCATGCAGAATTGAAGCAGACACAAAACATCTCAGCTATTGTCAAGAAAGCTCATCAACAATATTACTTCCTTAGATGTCTGAGAAATGCTATAAATGCATAGTAGTGTCCATACTCAATGGCTGCATAACCTCTTGGTAAAGCACCTGCTCAGCTCATTACCACTTCTTGCTCCTTGCTCCCTCTTCCTTTTTAGAAGCTCTTGAACTCGACACCGTCGGTAATGTAACCGAATGAGCTGGACAATGAGGACACAAATCGTAGCAAGGGCATGGTGCAAAAAGGGGCAATTGATTTTATTACAATAAAACAAATCCAAAAACAGTGTTCAAATAAATAGTGTAGTGCATGAAAACATCAATAAATAAATAAATAATCCATACAAATCAAGGTGGAACAGTGGAGGTTAAAATCCAATAAATGAATCCATTAAAACAAGGTTAAAACAATGGCTGGAAGCAGCCCCCTCTTTAAAAAAAAACACTGTGCCTTTTTCAACTGGCGGCTCCCCTGCGTTTCCCATCCGGACCCTGCATCAGGGTGGAGTCGCCCTACCTGCAGCTGACTTCTTCTAAGGGTCTGTAGCCTTTAGGACCCTGGCTCTAAAGGGCTCCACCAGACCAAGACTCGGATGCCCCAACGACCAGGAAGCTCACACTGGGGTTTCCACCTCCTAAGAGTCCAACTCCCGCTGCCTTCTGCAGCCTTATGTGGAAAGCCGTCCTTGATAGTGGTCACTTCTGCTCCTCTAAAAAACTCAGCAGGACTGACCCAATGCGTCTGCCCCCGGGTGCCAGCCAAACACCCCTCTTAGGGGCTCACTTCTCCCAGTTGCCTGTCCTTCTCAAAGCAAGCCTGCTCTTGCTCACTCACTCACGAGCTTCCAGCTTTCTTCTTCCTTAACCTCCGTTCTCTGTTTTCTTTCTTTTTTGTTTTTTCTCCATTTTGCACTCGCACTTCTCCTACTTATAATGTAAAGGTGGCACTGGTGTGGTAATTAGCAGCTCCCGGCATTAATTACGAATACGGACAATTCCTCACCTGTGCACTTAAGCAAGGAAATGCCCGCACCATGTTGCATCCACGTGTGCTCCGGCAACACTACCACGCCCCCTCTATATGACGCGGGTGTGGCAATTATTTATTTGAAACTGCCCTTTTATTCTGAGCCACGGACCCGCTTTCTCACATTGGAACAGAATGTTACTGATACCCAGCTCCCTACTGTCCATGACATACATAACACTCCACAAACATTGTGACTAAAAACCTCAGTCACTTTCTTCCTTGTCCATTCCGGCAAATACTGGACCATTAGTGCTGGCATCAATAGATTCAGGGAGAGTTTTTATCCAAAGATGATAACAGAACACCTAGCCATACTGACAAGTACATCTTATTCTGCACATTTTATATAAAAATGTTCCATTTAATGTAAGATGTTGTGTTCATGTCTTTTCTTTGTCTGTCTCTGTTATTGTAGAACTGTCAGTAGTCTGAGGGAGACATGCAGATATGAATTTCATTGCACTATATACACATGCCAATAAACCTTGACTTTTATATATAGATAAAAATCATTCTATACTTTTATCTCAGACCTGAAAGATCTAAAGAAGTTGGATTGTTAATTAAATGGTTTTTTTTTTAATTCTCGTCAAAGTCTTTAATATGTTACAGTTCTTAAAAATGCATATTAACATTTGAAATTAAGATTTATTATCTTGTACTTACGTGTAGATGAGCTTCTGAGGATTTTTTTATACTATTAGCTAAAAGGTACAAGGCTTCACTGCTTTATGATTTGCCAATTTAAGCTGAAGAACATTAACAGAGAATGTTCTTGTATCTGCAGAGCTCCTTCTTAACTTTCCTCTTCATCAGAACTATAAAACTGTCTCCTCTTCTGGGAAATGCATGACAGCTGGGATTTTTATTCATTCCAGGTCAGGAATTCTTTTTTACCTTTTTGTTAACCTGTCTGTTGTTATCACGCACTCGTGTTATTAAGACTGTTTACATATAATGCAAAAAGCACCTACTGAGATTGCGATGTCTGTCTGATCGTCTGTCCATCTGCATGTTGACATGAAACAACTCTGTTCTCAATTAACAGATCTTGTTGAAAAATTGCACACTTGTTCTTAAAGGACATTAGTTAAAAAATCAGCTTTTGTTGAAAAATCATGAATACAGTATGCTGTTAAAATGTATTAAATGTTAAAGTTTCCTATTGAAAAGCATTGGCAAATGTCGGAACAAATCTATCTTAAAACAGAGGAACATTATGTGCTACTTCAATTATGAATTAGTTTAATGTTTAAAATTTATCTTGAGAGGGGTCACTTTGTCTATTGACCTCTTTAAGACATTTGACAGCCACTCCTCATGGCAAAAAAGAATTCCAATATAAGTTAGTCTAACAGCCACAAAAGAAAAAAAAAGCAGAAAAGCAGATGTCACTTATCTAGAAATGAATATAATAAAAAAGAAATAATGGGAGTGTTGCTGTGAATAAATACATACTTAGTATTGACAGTACAATGCACTAAATCCAACCCCACAGCTGGATTATCTGAATATCACAAATATTGTCTTTCTTTTTCTACAATTTATTGGCAAAATTCCAGATCATGCAAACAATTTTATCTTGAGACTTGAACAGATTTTAACTCTGCAGGCATGTCTTTCAAAAATGTTATGTGTAAGTAATTTAATCTACGGTTACTCATAGATCCTCTGCAGCTAACTAGCAACAGAACATCAACGGATTCCATTTTAAACTCACTTGAATTGGCATCTGCTGTCTATAAAAGTTATTGAGCCACTACAAGCCTATTAGCGCTACGGTTTTAACTATATGATATCCATGGCCAGACTTATGCTCTTGTGGTATCTTGTGGTATAGGGCAATGGTTCTCAAACTTTGTGGCCTTTTATCCCTATATGTTTACTAACGACTTACAGTCAGTAATTGAAGAGTGGGTTACAATGATCACAATTAGAATAGCAGGGTGAGGGATGGGCTGTCCCCCTTAGTGAAACGCTTGCAATTAGAAGAGTAGAGGGACCCCCTTGTTAAAATGAGCATGATTAGAGACTGGGAAAAATATCACACAGTGCTGTCAATCGGATTGATAGACCTGAGGGGGCAACTCGCAACCCACAGATGCCACCCTGTGATCCTGTGGTTAAGAAAGAAAGCTATAGGGGCCTTGAAATTAATCGAGATGTTTAAAAAATTATTTGCTGCTTGTTTTTCATAGATACATTCCTGCTACTGGACTGGCCAAATTATATTTAACCCTACTACTGTTACTCCAAGAAAACTCATCCACCACAGTCACATGCACATTATCTTCCCCGAGTTTACTTCAGTGGTGATGGAAAGTTGCTGTTAGTACTGCATTTATGGCACCAGGGTGAGCTGAATACAGGCTATTGGAACATAAATTGCAAGAAGAAGAAAGTGATTTATTGCGTGGTAATAGTTCTTCAAAAATGGAGTGACTATATGATGGCTCCTAGTTCTAGTGACAGTGAAGAATACATAAACTATGATGACAACTTTGTATGTACATGGTATCAAAAGAGTGTTGGAGAATTTTCAGAGAAGCTCTATCAGGAACAGATAATCTTTTATAAAATGTCAATCTATACTAATAAAAGGCAAAGCCCTCACTCATTCACTCACTCACTCACTCACTCACTCACTCATCACTAATTCTCCAACTGCCCGTGTAGGTAGAAGGCTGCAATTTGGCAGGCTTATTCCTTAAAGCTTACTTACAAAAGTTAAGCAGGTTTCATTTCGAAATTTTACACGTAACGGTCATAACGGTCAATAACGGTCGACAACATCCGCCATGTTGAACTTTCTTATTTATGGCCCCATCTTCACGAAATTTGGTAGGTGGCTTCCCTGCGCTAACCAAAACCGATGTACATACTTATTTCGGTGGTATGATGCCACTGTTGGCCGCCATATTGAAGTTTCCAATGTCACTAATTATTCAACTTCCCGTGTAGGTAGAAGGCTGAAATTTGGCAGGCTCATTCCTTACAGATTACTTACAAAAGTTAAGCAGGTTTCATTTCTAAATTCTACACGTAACGGTCATAACGGTCGACAACGTCCGCCATGTTAAGCTTTCTTATTTATGGCCCCATCTTCACGAAATTTGGTAGGCGGCTTCCCTGTGCTAACCGAAACCGATGTACATACTTATTTCGATGGTATGACGCCACTGTCAGACGCCATATTGAACTTTCCAACGTCACTAATTTTCCAACGTCCCGTGTAGGTAGAAGGCTGACCCCATCTTCATGAAATTTGGTAGGTGGCTTCCCTGCGCTAACCAAAACCGATGTACGTACTTATTTCGGTGGTATGACACCACTGTCGGCCGCCATAGTATAGTTTACAATGTCACTAATTATCCAACTTCCCGTGTAGGTAGAAGGCTGAAATTTGGCAGGCTCATTCCTTACAGATTACTTACAAAAGTTAAGCAGGTTTCATTTCTAAATTCTACGAGTAACGGTCATAATGGTCGACAACGTTCGCCATGTTGAACTGATCTTATTTATGGCCCCATCTTCACAAAATTTGGTAAGCGGCTTCCCTGCGCTAACCGAAACCAATGTACGTACTTAATTCAGTTGTATGATGCTACTATCGGCCGCCATATTGAACTTTTCAACAGTCTTTGTTACTTATGGGTCCATCTTCAAGAAATTTGGTACGCAGGTTCCCAACGCTAACTGAATCCTACTTACGTACATATATACGTCCATAGCCTGCAGCTCGGTCACTGTGTGAGGCGTTGTTGGGTCCCCCAGTTGTTGGCTGCCTGCCTATATAAGGCCGTCCGTCGCTCCAGTCTCTACATTCCCTTCCTTGCTTCGCCAAGGGATTCACGTCTCCCTGCTGATAACTACAGCCTTTTTATTTAATCCACGGCTTCTCCGCTGTTTTATTGTTCATTTATTACGATTATAGTTATTGTGTAGGTATTTTAGACTTACTTTACATTGTTCAAGTACCCATTTCCTTTATCATTCCATCCCATTAACATGTCTATCGAGGTGATCACCATCGATCAAAAAACTGTCACTTACCGAGTGGTTTCCATGCCCGGAGATGGCACCTACTTTTTCCATTCTCTTTGTTACATATTGCACAGCCATATCAGGCTCACTCTTCATATCCAGAGGAACATTGTGTCTTATGTATTGAATGACTGGGACAGGTTCAAGGTGCGGACTGATGATGGTACAGGAGATAATTATACTACACAGGAGCACTATAAGAGTGAAATGCTTAAGCCCTTCACCTATGGTTCTGCATGTGAGTTGATGGCTGCCACTAAATTGTTCAATTGTTGCTTTCAAATGTACCGAAATGGCCAAATATTTTACACCTTTCGACAACCACCAATGCCACTTAAACATCTTAGATGCACTTTACATAACTTGAGCAGAATATTGTTGTTAAAAATCATTTTGGATTTGGAAAGGTCGTTTGGCATGAAGCCGTATAAACATTTTATTATTGCTGAGTTAGCAGACTCTTCTAGACAACAAATGAAGTTTATTGATAGCTTGACAAAAATGCTTAGTTTTCAAACTGGTGAAAAACAAAACCTGCTGATGTTTTTTTTTATTTGTATTTTATTTAACTTTTTGCAATCATTTTGTTTTATTCCTCATTTTTCCTTAGTACTGCCCTAACATCTACAAATACCTGATATTGTGAGTATCATTTTGTTCTAGTATAATGTTTTTATATATTTTCTCCTTCTATCACTCTCTTAAAATAGGTATCAAAATAGAGGCTTGGGCATTGGATACTTTGTGTCTGTCTCTCTCTGTATCTATCTTTCTGTATATGTGTAATTATACCATAAACACACTCGCAACTAGTCACATATGGGAATTCGGGGGTCTCCTGAAAAGCTTGACTGAGGAAAGAACTACCACTCTGAAGCGAGATGGGATGTTGTTGCTAATGGTATCCTTTCCTTTTATCAAAAACTAGAGAAGACACCCTGGGACGACACTTCTGCCTGGCTAAGATGTCCAGAGGAAGCCCTGCTCCTTCTGTTCTTTGCGCCATATTATGTGGTGACCCAGGAAGGTGGTGTCTGATTACCGACCAGGACCCGAGTCTGTTAAAAGCTAAAAAGGAGAATGAAGAAAGCATTGAGACCGCAACTGGCTGATAGTTGTGTCAGTTTCTTTTTAGTGCACCCACTTTGGTTTTACTTTTAATTAAAATTAAAAGGGATTACTGGAGTGGTACCCCAACATTTCTTCCTGCTTCCAACTGTATCCTTGCCACTGCTCACAACACACACATGCACATCTCAGATGCTATTTGGATGTTTTTTTTGGCAGTCAAACACCTATTGCATACTCTAGTTTTTTCATAAGAACAGCTAGGTGGGTCTTGAACAGTGGTTTAAGTGCAGGGCCAACATCCGTGTAAGCCTACCCCAATGATATTAAAATTTGTTTATTTGATGTAGTTTACTTGCACATGGAATTGCATTCTATTATCATTATTATTTTTGTTTATGAGTATAAAAAAAGTAAAATGCTCCAGTCTTCAAACCACTTAACTACAGTGGGTGCCTTAATGCACCTGATTGTTATGCCATGCATATATTTTCTAACTTGTTTTGTTTTTGAGAACAGACAGAATTGTGCACAAGTAAGCATCTTGGTGGATCGTCTCCAGATGGGTCTGGAAACAAACTGCAGTCAACTAGACAAATTTAAATCTTGCATTAAAAGCTCTGCAGCACGTTTAATCAGCCAGTAAGGTGTAATTCTGAAGCATGAAGGTGAAGAACTGGAGCATTTGGATTTTGTAGTGCACAATAAAGCCTAACATAGTCAACCATTTGGAGAAAGAAGAGTAAGAGTATGAGGTTGTGGTGAAACCAGCAAATGTTGCAACCCATACAGACTTCTTTAGTGCTATTCCAATATTTATTTTTGTTTTTTTGCTTTATTTACATTTTTATATTGTATGAATTGCATGGTGGTGGAGTCATTGGGGAGTGCTGCAACATCATAGGCGTTGTTTCTGATATAGTATACATGTATAGTTTACAGTGTTTCTCAGTCTGAATTTGGTTTTGGCTAGGAAAGATTTTTAAAGCAAATATCAAAATTCTTAGGTTTTAAGACTTAGTACTAGATTTTATGTTTGGGTTTGTTTAGTGTTTTGCGTACAACAAATATAACATGATCGCTCAATAAAATTCCTCTTCAAATCTATCTGATTAAGATAAAACTGTGCACAAAAAGTAAATAAGCCATAGAAAAAAAGATGAATCTACAACTATAGACTATACTGTACATGCAGAAAAAAGCATTAGCATTTTCTTCAGGGATTTGCATCTATACTTTTCTCTGTTTTCTTTTCTGGTGTTCTTGTGGTGGTGTTTTGCATAACCACCATCTAATCGATGCACTGTGAGGCTGCCTGTGATGCATGATTGAGCTGTCAATGAGACACGATTAGGACAAAGCCTGGAAGCAATGTGTCAATGAGACACGATTAGGACAAAGCCTGGAAGCAATGTAGAATGACTCAAGGATATTCATGGTAGGCAGAATGGCCTATGCGGCCTTGGAACCATTGCAGATTTTGTTTTTTGTTCCCCCCAGCTTAATCTGGAGTTATTATCTGACCGTATCATCTAATTCTTCTGTAGAGACTTACAATATGATATTATATACAAGGACTGTACTTTTCTTCTAATTATATATCCATGTCATGTAAGTGTCACACTCTTCCTAATTTAGAAAAGGAAGAATAATAATAGAAATCATGAGTCATGGCTCTTTCAACAGAAGCTTTTTTAGAAATTAAATAATATATATACACATTACCATTTTGAATATTAAAAATGATAATGTCATAAAGTAACCATTCAGTTCTTTACATTAACATAAATGTATACTTTCTTTCTTCACTATCTTCCATATTAATGTATTTTATACTTTGCACAATAAATCACATGTCCACAAGTTAAAACACAAGTTCGGTTACAGGTGACTCAACTGCAATAAACTATTGCTAATTTTACTATGCTATGCATCATTTAACTGCACAAAGTATTCCAGTACATATCACATTAACCTGTTACAATTAAATTAACAGAAATGTAGTTTTTCCTTTTTTATTTACTTGTGGTAATTTATTCAAAGAAAACTTAAAGAGTTAACAAGGCAATGAATGAAAAACAGAAAAAATGCGAACATATACCCTGTGTGTGTATTGTGTGCATTTCACATTAAAGAGCATTTTTACCATCTTTCACATTATTAATACAGTATTTCAAAACAACAACTTTCAACATCTTTTCAAAATATGTACAATATGCTATGAACTTTATTCTGTTTATTTAATTATAACATATATAATATTATATAACATCCTGTTACCAAGCATAAATAATCAATCCAGCAGATGTTCCTGCGGAGGCCATATCAATACAGAAAAGAACAATTGATCAATAACATATAAAGTACAATATTCTTGAATTGAAACAGTTCCCAGTTAACAGTTAAATATATTGCAGAGCATAACCCAACCAAATTAACAAAAATGTTTGCTGGAGCTGAACCAAAATATACATCACATAAATTTGGATTGATTTATTTGTATTACTTATTCATTATTATTATTATAGTAGTTGCTTAATTTAACTTGTTTTGTTTTATTGTACTGCGGTGGGCTGGCGCCCTGCCCGGGGTTTGTTTCCTGCCTTGCGCCCTGTGTTGGCTGGTATTGGCTCTAGCAGACCCCCGTGACCCTGTAGTTAGATATAGCAGGTTGGATAATGAATGACTGAAAATGTTTTATTGTAACTGTTTCTTTGACATCTTATAAAGCACTATGAGCCAGAGTACATTCTGTGTATGAAAATGTGCTATAATAATACAACTTTGATATCAATAGAATAAATAATTCACTGCATCAGGCAAAATTGAAGATAGGATTGTCTGAAAGACATTTTAAAATAATCACATATGGGAACCATAATTTCTATAATTGTATGACTTTGAAATCAAATAATATTGATATACATAAAAATAATTTTTAAATATGTCTTATAGCAGCTAATGAGTACATTAGTTACCTATTAGTTAACTATTGATTAATAAAAGTATTGGCAGTCATGTTAACATTTTGCCATTGAACTATAGAAATAGTCAAACAGCTGGAGGTCAACCCTATGGTTTCCAGCTTCAGTCCAGGAGGGCACCTGTAACTGCAGGTTTTTGTTCCAACCAGTTTCACAATCAGTAAGTCATTTTACCTCAAACTGATCTTATTCTTTAATTAGCTTGTGATGTTTTTCTTTAGTTATGCTGCATTTAAAAAGAGCAGAAGCAGAGGTTTTAAAGCATAAGAAATCACCAATATTCATAGTTTTGCAATAGTTTCAATTTCTTACATCTCTTTTCTCTGTTCACCTTTTTCTTTGTCTTTAAAGGTATTCTAACAATAACACATTAACAATGAGCTGAGTAGACACCAGAGTCAATGGATCTGAATGCTCTTAACTTCTTATGAATGTAAATGTCACACTACTGCTGTTTTGTAAATTTGGAATAAGAGAAGGCAGAAAAGACCAGCTAAACAAATAAAGAAGCATTCTGAGGTAAAATGACTCACTGATTGGGAAAATGGTCTTTCCTTTGCATTTGGGTGCAGATACATTATTTAAATATTCAAAACAACTGAATCAAAGTTATATTGTGGAATATTAGTATGTTTATTGTCTCATTAGCAGTGGAAATATATTTTTAAATATGTTAGCGATACAAAAATGTTTCCCCTACTGCTCATGCAAGAGAATGCCACAGAAAGCAGCAGGTTGCGGGAGATGTAGTTGAGTCAAAGCTTGCTGTCTTATTGATGGTGATCATGGTGAAACAAATAAAAACAAGTGGTGGCATTTGGACTGGAATGGGTAATTAGTTGGTACAAGCTGAATTCAGGGATGAATACTATTTCATAACATCATTAAGTGTCATATCAGTCACATTTTGTAGAGAAAGATTTTAACTTGAAATAATGTCCTATCACACAGTTTTGCAGTGTTGATCTTTGTAAAAGGTTTTATTAATGAGAAGAAATCTGACCGTCAAAACAGGTGCTTACCTGTTTATTTTAAAGTAATATCCATCATTTTACATCAATATGGTAGACATATTAGTAGCTTATGTTCTAAATTGGGCTATTCAGCTCAAATGTTAAAATGAATTTTCATAAAAATGTCTGTCAAATATCATAAAATAACAACTTTTGAGGCACTTTTCCTGAAAATCCATTAGGCAGCTAATAGGCATTCCACACAATAATGATAATAAAGTGTTCATGATTTTGTAAGGAACAGTGCCAATTTATGATTTAAATTTACAAAAGTCTGTCATTTGTAGTAATTGAAACCAATTTAAACAAGCTTTTATTAAAGAATGACCAAGCTTATAGATAAATCCTTTTAACACAACAGAGGATTAGGCATTCTTGTATAGCTTGTGTCCTAAGTGTCAGTTTTGGCAAAAACAAAAGATATTGTTTTATTTTCTTTAGAGAGAAAGGGTTTGGGCTACTTGAACATTATTGATCATAAGTTTATTTATCTTTATATTACTAACTACATATTATTGAATGCTAATATAGGTAAAGTAAAAGCAACAACAGTTTTGGTTATTATTGTCTGCAATAATTCATCTCACCTTTCAAATTACTAAGTAAGATTGAGCAAGTGACTATGATCTTTTAGGTCCTGATAAATTAAAATGTCATTCCGTTTAAATATGTGTGAGGGCACAGGAGCTTTATTAAAAATGTTATTTATAAACTAATATGTGATTAACAGAGAATAATTATACTTAACAAGACAAAAATAAGCAATAAAAATGTCAGTTGGATGACTAATTACGCACATGTACACACATTCCTTACATAATGCATAATTCATTTTCAAATTTTCAAAACTGTTTACTTAAGATTAATATTTCATTAAACTAAGTAATACAAAAGTATAACAGGAATGAGTCCTAATTTTAGAAATGTTGCTATCCAGTCATTCAACATAATTAAACTGTTTGTAAGCAACACATTCTGTTAAACTGTTGCTTTAAATGACAATTATGTTTTATCCAAAATGTTAGTATTATTATTAACATCTAAAAAGGTAGCTGATATTATTTGCTTATATTAGGAATAATTGTGCTGTTAATTTATAACAAAAAACAAAAGCAGTAGTAATTTCCGGATGCTTTATTTGTTTATTTGGAGTGGAGGTGTAGCTCATGATTACATTGAATAATTGTTCAGGAATATTCAGCTGTATGAAAAATTATTTAAAGAACAAGAGAGTAGAAACACATAACTCCAGTCCTTAAGTCCTCACACTGACTTCCAAATAAGCTTAGGTCAGGTTTCAAAATCCTCCTTTTAAAATACAAATCCTGAAATGGTTAAGATCCTGCTTACTATTCTGAATTTATCATTACTTACAAACTAGAGCATACATTAAAATCTCAAGATGTTGGCCCACTTATGATTCTAGGGAGTAATAAAATCCAGGCTGAAGACTGACTAATTCAGTTTAGAATACCCTGAGTGGAGCTGCTGATTAGCACCACATACTGCATCTCTGTGGTTAGTCATTACTACTAACATATAAGTAGTGTGATATTTATAAAGTGCTACTAATGTTCATCTATTCTGTTTCTCTTCTAAGTATTCACATGTGGCACTTGTGACACTGCTATCTTGCCAAGTTGTTTGCTGCCATGGAAAAACAATCTCAGATAAAGGAGCACTGGAATTGTTGGTTAGAAGGGTCCTTTCATCAGATTGGCTGGCCCAGCACTGACTCAGCTGTAGAATGGCCAATAGATGGAGGCAGCTTATAGACCGCAGTCTCTAGGACTGTAAACTGCATCTGCCGCCTTCTCTACAATCTGGCCATGGTTCTACAATTAGCTAATGGACAGATGCCATTGTTTTTAACTTATGTTTTTTATATTCTACTTTGTTTTTGATGTATTTGAACCAATCCATATCCTTGTATGTGACAGTTCTTGCATTGTGCCTTGAGAGTTTTAGTGTCACTCTTCACTTGCACTTGTTGAGGAGCGCTGTGCAAGAACAAAGTACTGTAGTTTGCACAGTTCTTTTGTATTTCTGTGGTAACAATGATTGATTGGCCATCTAGCTCCACAAAGAGAATTACTTGTGTTCTGCTTTGTGTATTGTATTGACACCCTTTGCAAGCCCAAACTACCATTCTCTATGTCTTTCTTAATTACCTTTCCCCAAATTTATTTTTTGACCAACAAAGGTATTTTTCTTGGGAGTTTTTGTTTTTCTTTGGGAATCAAGGCTGGGAGGTTGCCAAAAAACATGATTTTGGGCTATACAAGAAATAAATTGTTGTAGTTGTAACTGAATGTGTCTCATAAGGAGAAAATCCCTTGTTTTACTCTAGTTTGGCCACACTTCTCACCATCCTGTTTGTAATGTGTACTTTTCCTCATAAGCACTAAAATAAAAAATGGGAACCAAAAGAACCATAGTGCACTCTTGCTTTACTTGTAGAACATTTCAAGTTGCACTTTTAATGCGTAGGGCTGGACATTACTAATAGATGGAACTCTACAAATGGCATCTCATTCTATATATGTTACATTTGTTATAAAAAAAGAAACAAAAAGGGAAAACTTTCTAAATAACAGAACTGACCAAGAAAAGAAATGTCACAACACCAGAAAAAGAGTTAAAACTAAGAATCTGTGCTATCTTTTGTCATAATAAAACACCAAACCAAAAATAAAAGCCAAAGCCAGAAAAGGGTCTTTAATGCTAATTAAAAACACTAATAACAACACAGAGATTTCATTAAATTATCTTCAAAATCAGATGATCAGGAAGTGCAAGGTGCCAAGCTTTCTTCCCTGTCATTGTGATTACCTCAGCATTGTGCACCTCAGTGGGTTGTTGCATAGAAATACCATAGCTTTTTTTCAAAATAACAATTCACTAAAGACAAAAGGTATTAGCAAATGCAGATGCAGAGGCTAGGCAGAAGATATAGTATGTATTTTAATGTACAATATGTTCTAACATTGCACAGTCTGCCTTACATTTGTGGAAAAAAAGTTCCTGGTTCATTATATTGGTGCATATAATATACTGTATATATGGATGTGTGTGTCTGATTTGATTTATACTTTAAATGTATTGATGGCCCTGTGGTGGGCTGGCTCCCTGCCCGGGGTTTGTTTCCTGCCTTGCGCCCTGTGTTGGCTGGGATTGGCTCCAGCTGACCCCCATGACCCTGTAGTTAGGATATAGCGGGTTGGATAATGGATGGATAGATGGATGTATTGATGGTCAGTAGTGATGGTTCTGGCTTTGGACCAGATCCTGTTGGCATAGGCCCTGATCCCAGCATGACCTCTACATCCTGTATTAATGTATTCCAGAAATAAATCAATGCATATGTTCTAAACACTGTGAAAACTACAATGCAAACAATGCTTTAATACAATGTAGCACAAGCACTACCAATTGCAAGGTAAGAGCATTCATTCATTTCAGAAATCTACTTTCGCCATTAAAGGAATGCAGAAAACATGGTGAAGCATATCTGTCGTAAAACACGAAAATAAAACTAATGCAAACACAACACTTGGGTTTTTGAAAAAAGTATCTCATGTTTGTGTTGACTTATAAAAGATGCATTTTGTAAATGATAAATGACTAAAAGAAATGTACTGACCTTTCATAATTCTTTCCTTTTATTGAATGTCACCTACTTAGGTGATGCATGGTTGCTTTTCTAACAACAGACTAAAGAAGATTGATGGCTTGTATTACTGACCAGTAACATTTACCAAAACAAATTCTTAGCTCTGAATTTATTTTCAGTGTCAGAGTGAAGTCTTGACAAAGGCATTGATGTTATATCTGTGTCCGAATCATGAAAGCTACTGTTTCAAATGTAAATGATTTCCTTTTAAATTATATAACTGTTTTAAACCTATACCATTCATGAAAAGTAAGGCGATAACATTTCAGATTTACATAAGACATTAGGTGTTTGAGTGAGAGATAGAGATAAGTTTGAATGATCGTCTGTCTGTGGACTGCAATTTATGCAAAACTGGGTAAAATGATTAGAACTGATATTACTATTTTACTTTCAAAACATGTGAAAGTATTCATGCCGGTATTATAATACTGTTATTATTATTATCACATCTTATAATCCTTATAAATACATTGGTTTTCAGATTATATATATTAGATAGATAGATAGATAGATAGATACTTTATTAATCCCCAAGGGGAAATTCACATACTCCAGCAGCAGCATACCAATACAAAACAATATTAATTAAATTAAAATGTAGTGTAAGTTAAAAAATGCAAGGTGGAGGGTGCGAGGCAGGTATAACAGACAATAACATTGTATAATGTTAACATTTACCCTCTCCTCGGGTGGATTCGAAGAGTCGCATAGTGTGGGGAAGGAACGATCTCCTCAGTCTGTCACAGCCGAGGACAGAACTATGAGGGATTAAATAGTCACAAACAAATGGTGTAATATGTTGTAATGATACACTGAAAATTACTAACAACAGGTTGTGCTGAAGGCCTTTTTAGCTGGCAGATTATTTATGCATTTATTAATTATGCACTTATGGTTATTATTTTAATTGTTTATTTCACCATCCTTAAGCAACAGTTTTCACACCACTTAACCAATGACAGAATAAAGGTGCAATTCTCTTAATCTGAATCTAATTTATTATTAATGTTTAAAAATGAATTTTACTGCAAGTGATGAATTGATTATAAGTTACTGTAATGTTTGCATTAGTACTGACTTACTATTGTTTTCAAAGCATTATAGGTTATATACCTTTAGAAAGAAATATGACAATGGCTAATTTATATGTAACCTGAGAGATTAAGGCCTATTTAACTGGTGTGTGTGTGTGTGTTATTATGAAGCCTCAGGGGTTAAGTAGCTATCTTAGCGTGTGTTGCATGAATAATAGTCCAGATGCCACTTTAGAGGCTAAGTGCCATTCCTTAGTGTGTGTTTCAGAATAAAACCTCAGAGGCTAGGCAGCTTAATGTAAAATGTGTTACATTTAATACAAAGTCTGACTACTAAAAGAATACTTGCCAAATCATGAATACTTAGTTTGTGAATCTCAAAGTCTGAATTTCTAGCATAAGCCCTCAAAGAAAAAGGGTTATAACTTTTTAGTGTTAATACTCTGAATAGCAGAATCACAGAACAGCAATAACTTATCAATAATTGACAATTCATTAACTAGAAAACTCAAATGTATATACAGTAACAGAAATAACACTCCAAAAATACAGTATATTGAGTAAAATGGCTAAGAATATGGCATGTTCCAGGAGACTGCTCTAGAATCTTCCAGCTTTTCATGGTGTTCTAATCGTCTTACATACTGTTGTGCTGCTTGAGGCAAAATATCAGACTGGCTTTGGAGCACCAACTGGAAACAAATGCTGTGATACAACTACGTAAACCTTTGGTGATCAATAGATATCAGATGGAATGAGGCATATGTCTCTGACTCCTGTAAACCTGCAGCTGACTTAATAGGCTCGATCTTGAAGTCAGAAGATATACAAACAGGTGTGTTCTTGTCTTTGGGAAAGAGCCAGAGGCTAAAGTAAGTGAACTCTGGCTTGTCTTTCAAGAAAGAGTTGGCTTTCTTTTTTTAGGAGATTATTACTAATTAGCCTTTAATTGTCTCCTGTGGTTGTTTATCTGAAGCCAGAAACTGTTGTCATACCATTAGAAGGAACTGGTTTTCTCAACCTTTAATGTTAAGGTTGACAAGTTAACTGCTGATGCAATTTTTAGGATAGGCATTAGCATTTCGATTCATTATGGTAGGTTGTTTAAAAATATTCTCTTATATACACGCACTCCAATATCCTACAGTAGGCTAAGAGGAATAGTGATTGCCTTGTCCTATATGTTATCTTATGTCCACTACAGTTCAATTATCTATGCTTTAAATTATAGCCTAAACCCATCAAGTCACCCTGCTCTAATACTGTAATGGACAGAGCCTGATGTACAGTATCCCCAAATAAGTAGAATCTAGAGCTGCAAATTGAACTGTATCTTGTCACTAGATACTAGCAACTTGCTTCATAGGCAGTACATCTGGTTTCAGTCTGGAGTGCTGTTTTTCAGCCTTAGGCACTTTTTTTTGTGGTTGATACAATTCTGCTGTCAACTTGAGCTTTCATGTCCCTCCAGCTTTCAACAACATTGACCCTGTCACACACAACTCATTCAGTGTGCCGTGAACCGAGTGGAACAAAATGCTTGAAGCACGTGTTCCAGCCCAGTGGTTTAAAATGTCAGTTAATGCTTACATTACAACCTAATAAAACTAATGTGTTGTGCCTTCAAGGAAGAAATGTGTACTTTTATATCTGGCCCCATATTGATTTACTAGTCTCAAGAGATGGGCAACTTCCCAATTCAATCAAATTTGTGTCTTGTGCTTTTAAATATCTGAAAGGCAGTTAATGGGGAGTGAGCTGCACAGCCAAATTCAGTTTAAGAAGGAAAAATCGCATGATAAAGGAGAATATTTAATCTCTGTAGGTATCAAGGAAACCATTCCAGATATGGAAAAGCTTTAGCCAGTTTTTTTCAAAGGCTGGATTATTCCGAGGAAGGCATGTATTAACTCTTATACATAATTCTTTCTTGATCATTTACCTACCTTCTACTCATTACTAAATTTCAGATTGAATTTTTTCTTTAATCTGTCCTATTTTGATATTTTTTTGTGGTTCTGGTAGCCATGACAATTCTGTACATATATATTCCAGACTGCAGGTCCTGTTAATATCCAGCAAAAGTAACAAGACTCTTGAGGCTGTTGAGTCCACCTCATTTGTGGACAAGTTTGCCTTGCCACATCACCACATACCTTGGCATTGCTTTTTATTCTAAAGACCAGCAGAGCAATGGGGATTACAACAGCATCAATTTTTTTTTTTTAGTTGTTTACTTTTTTGCTTTAAGAAAGGGAAATTAAACACGGTTTAAGTCTTTTTTATGTCATTGTTTTAACAATGGTCATTCAAAAGTGCCAGTGATATTTTTGTTCATTATGTTCTTTTTGGGTACTTTATGTTTCTATCCTTCCTTAATGACTAGAGACCAGTGACACTTACATCTAACATCATGAAGACCTTTGAGAGAATGGTCCTGGACTATATGAGTCATCTTGTGGTAGACCACCTGCTGTTTGCCTATTGGACAAAGACTGGAGTGGAGTGTGCAGTAATCTTTCTGCTCCACAAGGCTTATTCTTACCTGGACAAAGCTGGCAACGCTGTGAGTATTATGTGTTTTGATTTCTCTGGTGCCAACAGTACCATCCAGCCATTTCTGTTAAGAGGTAACCTCAGATATATGTGGATGGATGAGCCTATGGTGCCCTGGATAATGGACTATCTGTCTGGTAGACCACAGTTTGTGAGACTCAAGGACTCTGTTTCAGGTACGGATGTGAGCAGCACTGGAGCATCACATGGAACAGGCCTGTCAACTTTTCTCTTCACTTTGTACACCTCAGACTATAAATATAACAGCGGGTTATGTCATTCGCAGAAATTCTCAGTTGATTTTGCACTAGTAGGGTGTATTGATGAGGTAGATAAAATTGACTTATAGAGTCAGGTGGATGACTTTGTTTCTTGGTGCAGAAAGAATTAATTGCCTTCAACCAAGGAACTGGCTATTGAGTTTCATCACACCAAAGAAATTCAACTCCTGCCAGCCTCTATTTATTGAACTACTGGGGGTCCACATCAATGACAGATTGGACTAGTCTCATAACAAAGAAGAGCAATATAAGAATGGGGAGCAGAGTATTCCTTTAATGTGAGTAATGTCATCCTTCACATATTCTACAGTTCTTTGATGGCCAATGTGATTTTCTACGCTGTGGTGTGCTGGGCTCATAAGACCACTTTAAAAGAGGCACATTAAATCAACAAGCTGATTAAAATGGATAAGCTTAGTTATATGATACAGTCTGGATCCCCTGAAGGTAGTAGTGGAGGAGAGAATTAAAACCGAGTGCTATTATGAAAAGTGCTGGACATCCTCTCTCTGACACACTTAACACAGAGGACATTCAGTCAACAAATCATTCAGAAGTGTGTCAAGAAACATGACTGGGGTTCCTTTATACTAACAGCAATAAACCTGCATAACACCTCACTGGGACTGTGACTGTCAGTTCAAAAGTTTTGTTTCTTTTTAGTCATTCTGGTGTGTGTTTATTTACAAATTTATTAACTAAGTTTCTGTAAAACCCCAAATTCCCCCCAGAACAAATAAAAATCTATCTATTGTGGTCTATGGCCGGCTTGTCATCCCGGCTAATACCCCCATGCCACCAGAAGGAGCTCTCCCTGCAGTATGGAGGTGCCCCGAAGACCAACAGGGAATTATGGACAATGAAGTTTTCATCCACAGCCCTGCTGGATACCCCAGGGGCCACAAGAGGGAGCTTCAGGGAGGAGCAAAGAGTCATATGTGCCCCATAACCCGGAAGTGCGTCATAGGCAGAGCAACGGCAGAAATGACGTACTTCTGGGGTAAAGAAAAGGACTTTTGATCTGACTGGGTATTGAAACACTTCTGGGTCAGGGACTATAAAACGATTGTGGGAGCTCCCAGGTGGCGAGCTGTGCTGGGTGGAAGGGTGGCAACGCGTCTGGGAGTGTGGAGGAATTGTTTATTTTGATTATTGGTGAATTAATTAGTATAGTGGGGAGGAGGATGCTTTGTGCACTGTGCTGTATTAATAAAATAATCTTTTGGACTTTTATCTGGTGTCTGCCATCTTGGACAAGGGTTCAAGGGAGCGATAGCACCCCCTATCTATCTATCTGTCGCACTCTTGTAAAGAATGCATATTTAGAGAGTTATTGGTGCTACCTGCCCAAACAATACTACTACTCCAATGAGCTAAGACAAACTAAATGTGGCCCAGATAAAGGTGAAAGAACTGTGTCTGGTATGGCGTACATCTCCACATCACTGCCATGCCTACTGTTAACCCACCGTCTATTGAACTGTTGAAAAAGTGATTAGGATTTTTTTTTTTATTTTGGGATGAGTGCTCCATTTTAAATAATCCAGAGCTTCTGACTATTTGTGAATCAGATCAAAGTGGCAAGCGGTTGTATAAAATCAGTAAGATTCATTTGTTTAAAAAAAAAAAAGAAGAGTCCAAAAACAAATTAAAAATATAGAAAATAAATGAAAAAACAGAAACAAGTACCACGAAAGAATGTCACCAAGTGAGTCCTAAGCCAGATCAAACTGAAGCACTACTGAAATGCAAGCTTCTTCTTCTTCTTTTGGCTGCTCCTGTTAGGGGATCATCTTCTTCCATATCTTTCTGTCCTCTATATCTTTTTCTGTTATACTGAAATGCAAGCTATCCTGTACTTATTTCTTTGCTCCCAGTGTCATCAGAGTAAGGCCATAGGTTGTTGCTACTGGGAGTACAAAAACCACAGCAGGACATTACTAGACCAAAGATGATATCATAGCAGCAATTTGGCTTTGCCTGGGCTGCATTAAAAAATTAAAGGATTACACACCTCTGTTCCTTTGCCTGATTAGTGATTCTCAGTGGTTTTGTTCTAGCATAGATAATGCCATCCCATGATGCACAACACTAACTTCACCCACTAATAATGTATTTCAGTTCATGTCTGTCTCCTGCTAGGCAATTTTATCCACCATAAATTGATTTTGAAACTTCCCTTGGTCTATGTTTTTTTCTGTAAGATGTCAGTTAACCTTAATTAAGATACTGTATATTTTAAGAATGATACTGCTTGTTTAAAAAGATAAATAATTTAAAATTCAGCTTATTTGGATGTCTATGACACATATAATTTACTCTAGAAATTAATTTCTTTCAGAACAGTTACATGAAGCTGACACAAAAACACCTGTTGCATACTTTGTACTGTACTGTACCAGAAAGTTAATACAAAAAAGCGTTAACCCTGAAGCTGTAGCACAAAGATAATTATATTCTAAGCCAATGCAGTCAATCATGCCAGGGGCAGGAGGTCATTTGTTCTCCTTTAACATGATTAGTTGAACTGAAGATATGTACAACTACATATCTCATGTATGATAAGCCAAGCTATAAAATGTTCCGACACTGCCTGCTCTGATTAATTATACCGTCTGACTGGGAGCTTGGCTAACTCTGGTGATAGAAAAATATCATTGTAAAATGTTATTTCATATTATAACATTGCTCTATTTCAAATACATCATAAAATGTTAACATGAAACAACATTTTCTATTTAAATGTTTCAGTTTATGGAGGTATAAAAGTTTTAAGATGAATCCAGAAAACACAGTTAATGCATATGGTGCCTTAAACATCCTAGGAACTCAATTTAGTGGTGCACAAACTCTGTGGCCTAGTAAGCAAAATGTACAGTAATTAAAAGTGGGGATTAAGGGTCACACAGGGTTGAAGAAGCTGCTGTTGCCTATTATGATGATTTTTTCTATGTCTATTTTCTAGATACTACTCTGTAACTAATGTTGAAAAATATTATTACAGCTTTATTATTATTAACTGTAATTGAGTAAATTACCAAATACCTTATATGTGTTAGTAGTAATCCTATTTTATTTAGCCAGCAAAATAAACAAATTTTAGCCATAACAGTACATACTACTGTTATTGGAAAAAATGCTATAGTATTGGACAAGTGCACAGTGCTTGTGGCTATAAGCCAAACTGATAAAGAGCTTGTTACATGTTTCTATATACACATATAACTTTTTAAAAAAAGTTTTTAAATAATTTCAGAGCGGAAATTTGTTTTGCATGATCTTTGGGGGTCAGGGTGCACGATCAGCCATTGCATAGCATCCATTGAACAATTTTCAGGTTAAGGACCTTGCACAAGGGGTTGTATGTTTATTGTACATATACTAGTATGCTTGTGTAACTTTTTATTGAATTCAATAACGTATTTTGGCAGGCAATACATCCTGAAACACAATATTTTGAATAAACACTTGTTTCACTTGTTTAAACACAAGAACTTTAACTTTTGCTCTCGATGCTAGTCAAGACCATATACTCACCTAAAGGATTATGAGGAACACCATACTAATACGGTGTTTGACCCCCTTTCGCCTTCAGAACTGCCTTAATTCTACGTGGTATTGATTCAACAAGGTGCTGAAAGCATTCTTTAGAAATGTTGGCCCATATTGATAGGATAGCATCTTGCAGTTGATGGAGATTTGTGGGATGCACATCCAGGGTATGAAGTTCCCGTTCCACCACATCCCAAAGATGCTCTATTGGGTTGAGATCTGGTGACTGTGGGGGCCATTTTAGTACAGTGAACTCATTGTCATGTTCAAGAAACCAATTTAAAATGATTCGAGCTTTGTGACATGGTGCATTATCCTGCTGGAAGTAGCCATCAGAGGATGGGTACATGGTGGTCATGAAGGGATGGACATGGTCAGAAACAATGCTCAGGTAGCCCGTGGCATTTAAACGATGCCCAATTGGCACTAAGGGGCCTAAAGTGTGCCAAAAAAACATCCCCCACACCATTACACCACCATCACCAGCCTGCACAGTGGTAACAAGGCATGATGGATCCATGTTCTCATTCTGTTTACGCCAAATTCTGACTCAACCATTTGAATGTCTCAACAGAAATCGAGACTCATCAGACCAGGCAACATTTTTCCAGTCTTCAACTGTCCAATTTTATTGAGCTTGTGCAAATTGTAGCCTCTTTTTCCTATTTGTAGTGGAGATGAGTGGTACCCGGTGGGGTCTTCTGCTGTTGTAGCCCATCCGCCACAAGGTTGTGCGTGTTGTGGCTTCACAAATGCTTTGCTGCATACCTCGTTATTTCAGTCAAAGTTGCTCTTCTATCAGCTTGAATCAGTCGGCCCATTCTCCTCTGACCTCTAGCATCAACAAGGCATTTTCGCCCACAGGAGTGCCGCATACTGGATGTTTTTCCCTTTTTACACCATTCTTTGTAAACCCTAGAAATTGTTGTGCGTGAAAATCCCAGTAACTGAGCAGATTGTGAAATACTCAGACCGGCCCGTCTGGCACCAACAACCATGCCACGCTCAAAATTGCTTAAATCACCTTTCTTTCCCATTCTGACATTCATTTTGGAGTTCAGGAGATTGTCTTGACCAGGACCACACCCCTAAATGCATTGGAAGCAACTGCCATGTGATTGGTTGATTAGATAATTGCATTAATGAGAAATTGAACAGGTGTTCCTAATAATCCTTTAGGTGAGTGTACTGTATATATGCTTGGCCATTTGACAATACATCAGTATCAAAAATATCTAACGTATGCTAGTGATGGTGGTAGAGAAAATGGGACAAGCACTTGCACACCAAAATGTGGTACAAAATGAATGTAATAATATGATAATAAACACACATCTACATCAGCCTTAAAATCTGTATTCTTTAAGCAGGTTGTCCAAATTGGAGTTTCTGGTGTGTGTTCATTACTACAAACATGCTCACTGCATTCATTTCTACGTGCTGCATAGCTTGATGCAGTCATCAGTGTGACTTGTGACATCATCACCAATCAACTATTTAAGAAAACAATTTGGGGTACTAATTGTCCCAGTCCTGGAATAACCTGAGGCATTCAACTTCAGCTGTCTCTATTGCTTCCATAACACGTATTCACTATGTTTATTTGCTTTCTGGCTCCTTGATCCCATCCCGTTTTTGACTTTGAGTCTGCCTAGTCCTAGTTATTTTAAGTTCTGTTTTCTCATAATAATCAAGTTCAGGGCTTTTAGTCTGTGCATAACAATTCTCAGTGTAGTGAGTTATAGCATTTTCGCAAGAAGGAAATTTATTTTTTACCTCTGATTGGAAGGATGATGCAGACCACGTTTGCATGAGATGACAGACCATCATCCAGTCCAGCCCACCAGTGAAAAGATCCTGGACCTGTGGCCTGCTCTGTGCATAAAGTTTGAGGTAAAGTGGTTTATCTGATGTCTCTCTGATGCTCTTTTGCTTATATGTCACATTCTGTGTAAATAATATTTATTTTGAACGAATACAGTATATAGTGATTGATGTTTTATTACAGGTACTAGACTGCCTACTTCAAAGATACAGAAGTGAAACATAAGCTTGTGAATTAGTTAACTTGTACCATATTTCTGTTATTAGTTACTGTTTTGGAAGGCTGTTCCAGTATACACCTTATTTTGAGTAAAGTGCTACTTGTAATTTTTACTGTATATCACTACATGTGTATTTCTTGGCCACATAATGCTTAAGATATTTCAGGGTTAAGGCATTAATCACACCTTTATTTGCTGCTGCTCAGCTTATAATATTTCAGTTACCTTACAGTTTGGATCTCGACATAGGGCTTGCCGGTTGGTTTAGTCACCATAACCATATTTTAGATGCAGTTTAAAAAAAAAATGGCTGCCTAATTCTTGTTTAGTTCAGTTTAGTTTGTTATACTTTCAACTCAGACAGTCTTAGCTGGTGTTTATTTTATGTCCTTAATTTATATGATAAACTGCATACAATTCTGTTATCCTTAGGAATTACATGATATACACACACAACAAACTACTGTTCTTCATGCACTTTCTTTGTTTCTGCAAGAGGATTGGTCTGGATTTATGAGAACATGAAAGGGTGGTTATAAACTTATATTGCATTTTTTTTAATTTAAACTTGTTTGTAATCATGTATTCTTTCAATTTAAAGATTGTAAGAGGGCTGTAGTTTTATTTCTTTTAGGATATTGATGAGACAGAGCTTTTGTATGCACCTATGGCCCTTTTTGCAGTCACCAGTGACAACACCAGCAGTCTAGTTCACTACCAATCTGAACAAGTCTTCTGCTGCTATTAAAAACAGTTGTAATTACCCTTCCCAGGTTTGTTGATGTCTTTGTGGTAATGTTCAATCTCATATACTGTAAGCATTACCTCTTAGTTATTCCAAAGGACGGACAAACACTTTTGAATTGTTTCAAAGGATTTTGCATGATTTGGAAGATGGCAAACTATCAGCTAGTTTGCAGATTTTCAAGAATGATTTGATGGTATATATGTAGGAAATGATCTGAGAAAAAAGAAGATAAAAAATATTGATTTGTATTGAAAAATTGCACTTTTGGCACTTACTTTGACATGTAATATACTGAGTCACAATATTTGTTAAATGTTGCCTGTTTCAGGCAGTCTCATCACACATTTGAGTTTGAACCCGTGGACTGAGCTCACTTTTGTCACAAACCTTTTTTTTTCAACTCGGAAGAATGTAATCTGTTCATAATGTAGCAATTTCTATTCAGGTTTACAAATTACATGCACTACTGCAGTTGTTGACTCCTCCTTTGCTAGTGTCAGGTTACAGTTTCTTAACTTGATAGACCATTCCAAATCCAATATTCTTAAAGAAGCCTAAGATGTGCAAGTCTTAAATTGTCCTTCAATCTGTAAATTGTTCAAATCTGTAGCATAACTACTCAAATAGGAAATCTAAAGTCCTGTTATCCATAGCATTTGATTCGTCCCTGATGTAGAGGTAACCATAAGAAGTAGGACTGCTTTTTGTAAGAAAGGCATCAAATGTAAAGAAGGTTATGTTCTTTTATGTAAGCTCTTGCACTATGTTTATGTTTTGTATTTTTATTATACAGTAGTATTATATTAATGTTAAAGTAAATGATGTTCAAATAAAGGTTTAATAGTGAATGAAATAGGCAATGTTTTATACTTAATAGTTATATTGACTTAATTTGATCTGAGAATAAAATTTTAAATTATTATTACATATTACTAAAATGTTTGAGTACAAATATAAAGTAAATTAATTTAACCTCAGTGAAATGGTACTAGTCTGAAAACGTATGATTAAGTTAATTTATTTAATTTTCGTGGCAACTTATTGACTCTTTTTTGGTCTTTGACTTTTGGTGACTTATTCAGGTTTACAGTGTAGGGCACCTGGTAGCTGTTAGGCTGTTTTGGCTCTCCTTTGCACTGCAATAAATGAAGTTCATTAACACTTTACAACTTTATATATTCAAGCAAACTATTTCCTGACATCCACTAATTGTGACTTATAATATCAGAAATTTACTTTTGCAGCATCAGATGCTTTGGTTGATAATAGTGTAAGCTCTACATAAGATTTGTTAATCTAAATTACATTATGGGCTAATTATGCCCTAACAATCCTTAAGAGCATATTCTTAAGCCCCTTTTTTATTTTATTAACTGTACACAAATGCCTAAACCTTTTTCCTATCCCTAGGATCCACCTCTGCCCGACTGTTTATTAACCTCTGACGATATTAAGGAGTTTTTAAACTGAAATTATTTCTGAATGCTAAGATATGTGTTGCTCCACAAGACTTGCATCATTCACTCTAATCCATCCATCCATCCATTATCCAATCCACTATATCCTAACAACAGGGTCACGGGGGTCTGCTGGAGCCATTCACTTTAATCTTAAACATTAATTGCTAAATCACCATACAAACCTTTTTATTTTAATTAGTAATAAAAAATACAAAATATAAATTACAAAAGGTTTATTCATCTCTATATATATAAAATCTAATGTCTATCTGTCTGTCTGTATGTTTGTCCACTTTTCACGAGAGAACTACTTAATGGATTTAGATCGTTTTTTCTTCTATAATTTGCTTGAACATTCCGGTTGATTTTGCAACTTTTCTCATTGTGCTAAGTATTATAGTTCACTTGCGGTACCGATTTATTTGTGCAAATCCGAGAGAGATGCATCAGGCTGAGGGGAGGGGGGCGGAGCTCTCCTCACTCACACGCCAGCCTCGGGGCATGTGCCTTACATCTGCTTAGCTAGCAAATGAGAGAACTACCTAACAGATTTAGATCGAGTTTTTTTCTATAATTTGTTTGAACATTTCGATTGATTTTGTGACTTCTCTCATCGCACTAAGAATCATAGTTCACTTGCAGAAGCGATTTATTCTCGCAAATCCGAGAGGGAGGCTGTGAGCCAAGGGGAGAGGGAAGCGTGACTTCAAGAGTGGGGAGTTGGGCAGATCCCTCCTCACTATCCTTTTTCACTAATACGTGGGTGGAGCCGTGGTGGGGGCGGCTAGTATATTATATTTTGCTTTTGAAAACCAGAACATTGCAATGGCATAATACTCAATCGGTTCACTTCCCGGGTCCTCCCTGCATGGAGTTTGCATGTTCTCCCCGTGTCTGCGTGGGTTTCCTCCGGGCGCTCCGGTTTCCTCCCACAGTCCAAAGACATGCAGGTTAGGTGGATTGGCGATTCTAAATTGGCCCTAGTGTGTGCTTGGTGTGTGGGTGTGTTTGTGTGTGTCCTGCGGTGGGTTGGCACCCTGCCCAGGATTGGTTCCTGCCTTGTGCCCTGTGTTGGCTGGGATTGGCTCCAGCAGACCCCCGTGACCCTGTGTTCGGATTCAACGGGTTAGAAAATGGATGGATGGATAATACTCAATCTAAATATAATAAAAATATATCTGATTTACTTCAAAATCAATCGAGAGAAAACAAAGAAAAAATAGAAATAGAAAAGGGGAAAACCAAAATAAGATTCAACCCCTACTGAAGAGAAAGAAAAAATGAAGAAAGACATGAGCAAATAAGGCCATTAATAAATGAAAAAAAAAAACACACACACATTTTAAGTATAGCATATTATATTTGGAAACTAATGAATATACAGCCAACAATTGCTGATGGAGTTTAAAGGAGGTATATAAACAAACTAAACAACATTACAATTATAAACCTTAAATATTTCTGATGAACAGCTAAGAAATATTTCCTATAAAGTGTGTTCCCTTTCAGTTGTATTCTCTGATCTCTTTCATGCACCTGTCAGTAGAAAATGTCATGAAAATAGTTTGTCTGAAGGTTAGATCATTAATACTTGTCATGGAATCAGAGATAAATCTACCCTGAAAGTAAGATAAGGACAGTCATTTTAATTTTGCAAAGCCTTTCTTAATATGCTTAAGGTTTTTTTTTAACTGACCCCATGCACTGTAAGGAGGCTGGGGATTTATTATTACGACAAGCCACTGCAGGGTGTGCCACCATGCTGGGTGCAGCCTATTCCCGCAGGATGGAATATTTTGGGTCCTAGTATGAAGTGTTAACTTTTATTAATATCTGCAAATAATTATCCCTTTGCTCAGTACTATGCTTTTCTAGTGTTTCAGCAACTTTGCCGGGAGGAATGGCTTTTCTTAGATGTGCTAATTAATAGAATTTAAGTATGAGATTATTTTGTTCTGTTAGAATATGTCACTGTTTAAATGATTCAAGCTAAAATACAAAAGACTAGCAAGAAAGAATGATTAAGCCAGTCATTTCTTTGTACTTTATACGTTTTTGTTTTCAATTTTCAGATATTAAATGATTTTTTTTATTTCCACAAACACTATTACTGTACCTCAAAATTTAGCATTGAAAGCCACATGACAATTACAATACCTTGGAAAGTGCTTGCTTTGACCTACGTGGCCTTTTAGTTTTAAATGCCAGGGATAGCAGATATTTTATGCTAGGGACAACCAAAAGTCAATGAGATCTGATCTCCATGTCCAACCTATCCTCGACTTTCTTACTTAACCTGACCCAGTGGTGAAAACCAAGATATGATCTATATACCTTTCCTTTACCAGAGTAAGAAAAAAACAAATGAAAGATCACTGGTTCACAGGAAGGCTGACTTGAAACAAAAGAAAAGACTGAGAAGATGAGAATAGTTATGGGAACAGGATGATTTAAAGGAAAAAGTGTTCTAGCTGCCCTTATAGACTGAAATTCTGACAAACCAAGATCCGCTTTTAACATTTTAATTTTGCACCAAACACTACATGTAATAAAAATACCATATTTTTATTACATACTGGAATCTTAGTTCCATTAGAAGAGTTAGACAGGGCCAGTCCTATTTACAAAATCTATGATATGGCCTTGATTAGATTACCTTTACGAACTTCAGATAGTGTTTGTAAATATGCATGGTTATGCAGAAAGAGGCTGACTTTTATAAAAAGACTGTCTGCGGAATGCTTATATTGGCATTTACAATATGCCAGCTACAAAGATAATTATCAGTTGTAGCAAACATGTAGCCTTAGCAGCATGCATATAAAAACTGTTTTCTTAAAAAAGGCAGTTGTGGTGTCTTCATTTTGAAGGCTTCCTAACAACCATTCATCCACTCATTTTCTTTTTTCTGAACTTTTTCCAAAGCAGGTTCAAGAGAAAGTAAATCATTTTTTTTAATCATCAGCAACCAACACTAGATAGGATGCCAGAGCATCATGGGACACATTAAAACACACAACCAGACTAATCCATGCTGAGCCAATTTAAAGTGACATGTGACACTTAAAAAAATATGGTGTACCCATGGAAACCATATGAAAAGAGGAAAACAGTGGGGAATATTCCAGTTATGGAGGATTAAGTTTCATTTTAGTAGGGCCTAAAATAAATAAACTGAGGTAAGCTTTTAACTGTGGAAACATTAAAGGAGCAGCGGAGAAGGTTTAAAAATGTTTTACATATGATGCTGCACAAGTCTATCTTGAAATGCATAATCAATAGGAAATTAAAGAAAACTCCACAGTGAAGATAACAGGGACAAATAAGATGTCAGCAGTATGATGTGTACAAGATAAATACCAGTGCTAACCATTGGGCATGTCAAAGCATGAGAAAAAGGATATTAGATAGAGAGAAAAATTGCAGAAAATGCAAAAGAGGACAGAATGAGATTTGTTTTGTATTTTAGTAGTAAAATAATGGTCAAAGAGAATAATCTAAATTTGCATTTACAAAAGAAGTCGATAACCTCCTAGCAGGAATTATTAAGGAGGTACTGTGTGACTTACACATTATAGCAGGAGAAGTGCTGTTTGGAATAAAAAAAAAACTGAAATCAAACAAAATGCTGGGACTAAATAAGATTTATCCAAGAGTGCTTAAGGGGGTGTGTGAGTGGACATATATATCATTGATGCATATTGTTCACAAACTACAGCAAACTGGGGAAGTTCCTAAGGAATGAAAGCTGGCAATCCTGTTATATAAAAAGGGCAATCAGACAGATTTAAACAACTCTAGGACAGCAAGTCTAACAAGCATTATAGATGAGTTAGTGAGAACAATTATTAAGGAAAAGATTGAGCATCACATGGCAAGAACAGGTGGATTAGTGAACAGTTACGTGGGTTCTGCTAGGGCGAACAGTTTTTCGTTAACATGCTGGAATTCTATGAGGAAATAACAAATGGATATAAACAAAGTGGGGTAAATGATAATTATTTATCATGATTTTCAGAACGCTTTTGAAAAATTACCACATGATAGGTTAGGCATAAATGGTATGTGGATAAATACAAAATTGTCTCAAACACAGGAAGCAAAGACTTCCTTATCAGAATTATGTAATATTAAAACTTGTAAAGTGATGTTCCTGAGGAGTCATTGCTAAGGCCAATACACAATCCAGATTGGAATCTAAATAAGAAAAAGGTTAAGATCACAAATGATACCAAACTAGGTAGAATGGCAGATATCAGCTGAATCACTGAAGAGAATTTATTTTTTGTCCAGTATTTTTTAGCCTTTTGCAAAAACTCTGCAAACTCTTACCCACCGGAGAATTACATTCCTTGTTCTAACAGTCAGTTACCACTTCCAAGGCCTTGTATGTATGAATCTGCCATCTTGTGTGTGTTTTAATTTTAATTAAAAATTTTAATTTTAAATTTATTTTTAATTTTAATTTACATTTTTATTTGCACTTCATATTGTTACACTGTGGACCCTGAGCTTCGCAATTTCATCTATCTGTATACTTGTATAAGTATGGTTGAGATGACAATAAAGTTCGCTTTGACTTTGAAATCAACCTTCATACGTCACCCTGTCTATGGTTAGCCCACATGGTGGCTCCACATGGTTTTTTGAAATGATATACACCTGATCTGGCTACATTCATCACCCGGCCACCAGGCACCCATTAGTAAGTGCCACTTCCAGGCCTGGCCCCAGTAGCGATTTTTTTGAGGTAATCATGGCAGTCACTCATGGATTTGTCTTTGTCTAGTCCCTCCCTTTAGACCAATTTTTCACATGTAGCCTTATTAGGAGCACATATCGCCAGACAATAGAGTTCTAAGGATTATCGATACATATAAACCCATCCACCACACTAAAGTCACAATCATCAGAGGGGTCACAACTCAAATGTTGGACTTAATAGAGAAATGCGTAATTTTTGTCACCTGTTTCAGTTTTAGATTTGGTTTGATTTTTACTTTAGCAGTAAGTAATTTAGCTTTTCTGATATATTCCTGTTTCAGGCGGAAAATGAAAAAACAGTTTCAGATGATCTCTAATGATTATATAAAAAGTAGAAACTGCCAATTAATTTTATGCATTTTTATGAACATACCTTTGTCTTCGTAATAAAAGTCTTTATCAGGTTTCTAGGCAACAAGACTTTACAATAATATGTTTTGCCATTCGTATGTCACACAATATTCTTTGCCATTTTATTGATATTATCTAGTGAGAAGTCAAGCAAAATGACACCTTTTATTGGCTAACTAAAAAAGTTTACAATATGCAAACTTTCGAAGCAACTGAGACGCCTTCTTCAGGCAAGATGTAAACAAGATGAAGAAGGGGCCTGAGTTGCCTCAAAAGCTTGCACATTGTAATCTTTTTAGTTAGCCAATAAAAGGTGTCTTTGCTTGACTTCTCATTATCTTCACAATGACTAACTAGGTACAAAACCTAATATTATTATATATACTGCTCACAAAAATTAAAGGAACACTTTAAAGAAACACATTAGATACATCAGATCTCAATATGAAGTTGGATATCTATACAAATAACGACAGGGCAATGTCTTAGGAACAAAAGGATGAAGTCTTTTAATGGAAATAAAAGTTTTCTGCCTACAGAGGGCTCAATTGTGTAGACACCCTAAAATCAGAGTGAAATGAAGATGTGGCAGGCTAGTCCATTTTTTCAAAAACTTAATTTCTGCTACTCAAAATGCTTTTCAGTATCTTGTGTGGCCCCCACGAGCTTGTATGCATGCTTGACAACGTCGGGGCATGCTCCTAATGAGATGACAGATGGTGTCTTGTGGCATTTCCTCCCAGATCTGTATGAGGGCATCCCTGAGCTGTTGTACAGTCTGAGGAGCAACCTGGCGGCGCCTAATGGGCCGAAACATAATGTCCCACAGATGTTCTATTGGGTTTAAGTCAGGGGATCGTGAAGGCCATTCAATTGTTTCAATTCCTTCATCCTCCAGGTACTGCCTGCATACTTTTGCCACATGAGGCCGGGCATTGTCGTACATTAGGAGGAAACCAGGACCTACTGCACCAGCGTAGGGTCTGACAATGGGCCAAGGATTTCATCCTGATACCTAATGGCAGTCAAGGTGTCTTTGTCTAGCTTGTAGAAGTCTGTGCGTCCCTCCATGGATATGCCTCCCCAGACCATCACTGACCCACCACCAAACTGGTCATGCCGAATGATGTTACAGACAGCATAACATTCTCCATGGCTTCTGCAGACCCTTCAACGTCTGTCACATGTGCTCAGGGTGAACCTACTCTCATCTGTGAAAAACACAGGGTGCCATTGGTGGACCTGACAATTCTGGTATTCTATAGTAAATGCCGATCGAGCTCCACTGCGCTGGGTTGTGAGCACAGGGCCCACTAGAGGACGTTGGGCCCTCAGACCACCCTCAAGAAGTCTGTTTCTGATTGTTTGGTCAGAGACATTCACACCAGTGGCCTGCTGGAGGTCATTTTGTAGAGCTCTGGAAATGCTCATCCTGTTTGTCCTTGTCCAAAGGAGCAGATACCAGTTCTGCTGATGGGTTAAGGACCTGTCCTGTCCAGCTCTCCTAGACTAACTGCCTGTCTCCTGGAATCTCCTCCATGCCCTTGAGACAGTGCTGGGAGACACTTTAAACCTTCTGGCAATGACACACATTGATGTGCCATCCTGGAGAAGTTGGATTTCCTGTGCAACCTCTGTAGGGTCCAGGTTTCGCCTCATGCTACCAGTAGTTACACTGACCATAGCGAAATGCAAAACTAGTGAAAAACAGTCAGAAAAGATGAGGAGGGAAAAATGTCAGTGGCTTCCACCTGTTAAACCATTCCTGTTTTGGGGGTCATCTCATTGTTGCCCCTCTAGTGCACCTGTTGTTAATTTCATTAACAGCAAAGCAGCTGAAACTGATTAACAACCCCCTGTGCTACTTAACTGACCAAATCAATATCCCAGAAGTTTCATTGACTTGATGCTATACTCTGATTAAAAAGTGTTCCTTTAATTTTTTTATATATATATAAAAACACAACAGGCATTTGGTGTACACACAGGCACTTTTTTCTGGAGCTAAACCAGAATATTAATTGCAATTAAAAAGTAAAATAGTCAGAGGTCAATGTCTATACAAATGAAAAAGAAAAAAAATGTTTTCCTTGTTGATCATTGAATTTACTTTTTGCATGGCAAAGATCAAGTACCTCAAAACTGTACTAGATAAACCTGTGCAGACAGAGAAACGGGTCACTGCCAGCTAATGTTTTTAATATTAAATGTTGCAAAAACAGAATTAACTAGAGTTTAAGATCCAGGTGTATTGGGTGGTCAAAATTATTTTATTTCTGCTGAGGTCAGGGCTTTTTATATTGGGGAGAGGTAGGAACAAGGACCAAAACATGATTAGAAGTAAATATTCTCAAACAAAAACAAGACAGCCACCTATAGATGAGTCATTGGCCTGTTTAGACAACAATAGTAAGTTAGCTGTGTAAAAAACAATTAGACAGCTACTTATAAGAGGAGGATCAGACAGCTGTACAGAGATACACTGCAAACAGATATCAGAAGGTCACTGATAGGTTTTGGTCAGTAGTAGTACAGGCAATATAGAATTACAAACATCCAGATCTCAGGGGTATGTAGCATAACATTGGTCTTGACAAACCAAAAAACACGCAACTAGCAGGAAAATATATAGCTTGCTGAAGCGGATAGCCAATGATTTACAAAATGGACCTGTTCAGAGAGAGTCACCACTAAGCAAGATGTTAACAATCTCTAAGTACCAACTTAAAATTTACTAGAGGTAGATAGCCCATAGAAAGGAAACAGCAAAACTTGTCATGATGAAAAAAAGCTGCTTTTCTTTAGAAAAAAAAATTAAGCCACAAACAAAATATTATATAATCTCAAATCAAAAAGACAAATTTTGTTTTTATTATTGCCCACTGTACTCAAAAGGAAAAAACACAATTATCACTATCCTATTGTTTTGATGTTTTCTCAGAACAAAACTTTTTGCCTTTTTCTTTCTTCATACAAAAACAAAGCAACAACAAGAGCGCAGCATCTTCTCCTTAAATTTTCAAGATGTCTCTAATAAGTGTGAATGTATGCAGAATGCATGAATATGTGTGGCAACAACTCCTGCTTCATGCAATCATTGCAACCCTAACCCCTGATTTTTGCGATTTTCTTTGTAAAAATTAGGGTGCACGTCTTACATGACGGCGCGTGGTACACTAGTAAATACGGTATATATATAAAATGCATAAAAACAAATACCCATATAGATAATGCATATCTTGCATTCCACAAACTATTCTCATGAGAAAGTGTTACAATATGATTAAAAATGAAGGTGAAAGATAACAGCATTAAATCATGGTTTATCATTTTTGACATAATAAGTTTTAACCATCATCTACTGTTCTTACCTCATCTTCAAGATTCTCTACAGTGAATATCTCTTCTTAGATTTTGAAAAATACTCCAGCCTCTTGACTCAATCTCCAATGGAGATCTTCAGTCTGGGACTAACAGTATTTTGGATTTTTAACGTCTTCAAGGAATGAGGGGTGGGATTCATATATCGTGTTACTTTTAAAAAAATTGAGCCTGTTTTATGTATTTGTGCCAAAAGTTTCCTGGTTTGTAAGAGGGCATTTTAGCCAGACCTAATATTAGAAAACTGATTTCTGATGCAGAATTTGATGGTGTGATGAGCGACCTGGAACAAGAAAGCCTCTAGTCCAAAGGTAAAGTTATCAGGTATTCTATCAGGATATCAAGGACATGACTACTGTTTAATGATTCATAGAGAAGTAATAGAAAAAGTAAACAAATGGCAGACCACTAAATGAAGATTTGATTCAAAACAACTAAAACAGTTATATGTAAGTCAATAATTATACGTATTGTTGTTTTCCTTACACATATGTTTAAAAATATTTGAATGGCTAAATATTTTCATGTTAAATTGATTTACAACAATATTTCGTACTGGAATAAATTATGTAATTTATTATATTTTAGTTTAATTTTGTAATTTTGCACTTAAATGTGACGTGATAGGAACATTCTAATTATATTCTTTTATTGCGCTTATGAATGCAGGTAAAAACAACTATTTACTGTTAAAACAGTTTAATTTTGCCAACTTAATTTATGGAATTTAAGTATATTTTTTTATTGATTTTAAACTGTTATTATGCTGTAGCATGTGAATGTGATGTACTCTTTTTAGGTTTATATCCTCTCATAGAAAATGTATTTTCAATAAAAGAAATGTACTTTGAAAACAGTGGTATTACAACATTGTATTTAATTCTGCCTTTCAAGCCATTGAAGGGCTCATTACAAGATAAAGTCATAAAACAGTAACACTGTAGGTTAGGTAATGCAAATATTCAATGAATTTGTATATGACTGAATTCTATCCCTAGTCATAAATATTACATGCATCAAAATGTTAATGTAACACATACTCTGCAGTAGTAAGAGAATAACATGCCTGTAAAGGCACTGCAAAATTCTGCTTGGCATTAATATAAAATTGTACATCTAAGCAACAAAATATATCACAGGTGGCTGTTTGGAAACATTTTGACATTCTTTTTTGTTTTTTAAGAATATTGTTGTCCTTATAGTGGTAATGCCTAATTGACAAATATAACTTGTACTCACGTACTTCAAATGCTGATCAATGCATTATATTTCGTTCTGTCTTGTGCATAGTGGCAAATCATCTACAGAGCACACATAATGGAAACTAAAATGGGCTAAGCATCACAATAACTACAGATTCATGCACTGAACGACTACATTGTTAAAAATGGCACTGCCAGATTCTTAGGCAGCCTGTAAATTATCACATGCTCATACTAAGACAGAAGCGATTGCACTTCATTCTGTTCATACAGCTGTAAAAGCACTAGAAGACATACCTTACTTTGGTGTTTCTACAGAAGGAAGCAAAGTATTTCCTGGGCTTAGTCAGTATTTCGATTACAAGAATGATGGTGTGCAATTTAAATTAATAAAAGTGAAAAGACACCAAATACTTTATGTCAGTAGATGCAATTGCACAATACATTTAAAAACTATCTTTTGTTTCACATTTATTACTTTTATTTATAAGGAATATTTAAAGAGCTAAACCTGAAAGCAATAAGGTTATTTAGTTATAGTCTATTAAGGATTTTTATTATGCATTCTTTCAATGATTTTCTAAACTTGCTTATCCAGAGCAAGATTGCAAAGCAGCTGGAGCCTACCACAGCAAGTGCCAAGTACATGTCAGGAACAATCAATCAATCCCTGGGCTGAGCACCTGACCATCACACAGATGTTCAGGGGCCAGTTTAGTATTGCCAACTAACCTAACCTGTGGGAGGAGACCCATGTACATGTGGAGAACATGCAAAGCACCTAAGACATGAACTCTGGTCTCCTTGTTGCAAGACAAAAGTGCTTGTTAAGTAGTGTTTATCTATTAATTACATTGTTTTAATAGCATTGGAGATCTTGGCCAACTATCTGTCCCACATTCAACAATATAAATACATGTAGACATGGTGCCTACGCTTATTTCACCCCCCAGCTCCAACCTCCCATGCACTCTGGTCACCAGCCTACCCTGAGCCACCCACTGCCCAATTCAACTTTTCTGGAAAATCAAAATATGGTCACCCTATCTTAGAGCAATGTGAAAAGGAAAAAAGCCTGCCACAACAGCCCAGTTGCTGCATTTCGTCTGAAATATTGTGCCTCACATGTGTATTTTTCTGAGACAGTCTTGCAAAGTTGCCTCTCTCACATGTCCACATGTACAGGTGTGCCTATAATGTTCGCAGTATAAACTCAGAATAATTCCATCGAGTTGCTGTTCTGTGTTGATAATTTAGAAGATGTCCTTCACTGTAAACAATCTGAAGTCAGCATGTACTATACATTATCCATCCATCTTCCAAATACACTTCTTCAGGGAAGTGTCATGGGGAAGTGGGAGTCTATCCCAGCAAGCATTGCACATAAAGCTGAAAACAATCTGTGTAGAGAGCACAGTCCATCGCAGGGCAAACGCAGACACACAAACGGGGGTCAATTTAGTATTTCCAGTTCACCTAACCTGCATGTCTTAGGGAAGTGTTTATGGTAATGCTTTAAAAGTAACATGCAGTAAACTGTGGTAAAATTGTTAAAGTAATAAGTAACCTAACACAATACTTCTTTTATTGAAGTAAAATACTTAAAAAATAGATATGCATTACTGCATTACAGCTTATTCCTATCACTCCAAAAAATATTACTGCTTTATGTTGCCTGAAAGCTAGTAAGGAAGAGGTTAAGCACGTGTCTAAACTTAGCATGCAGTCAAGTGTAAAGAACTGAACAAAAGTTAGCTGGCTAAAGTAAAGAAGAAAAAGTAACACAAAAGTAATGCACTGTTTGTAATGCACAAGTGACTACATAACATGTTTAGGTACATTTTGTAAGTAATGAATAATGTAAGTAAGTTGCTTTTCAAAGTAACGCTCCTTAACACTGGTGGGGGGAGACTTGAGCACCTGGAGGTAACCCAGGCAAACACAAGGAGAACATCCTGTTCCTGTACATTGCCATTGACAATATATTTGTTTTCTGTCACTCTAACTACAGACAACTTAAACTCAATGTTTTAAGCACAGGCCCCTTCCCTCAAGCTATACCTGCATTGAAGTGTTCTTTGTAACAGTCTTAAGTGAATCGATAAATATTTTTCTCACCCCCACCCCTTCACATACACAGCTGAACAATCTTAATCCAAGCAAGAGTCTGAGGGAGCCGAGTTTACACTGGACATAAAGTGGACATGAGAAGGCAGTGAAAACTAGTTTGGTTGAGATATGAAGTGGTTTGAAAATTTCAGAAAAATGCTGTTCCTTGTCTCACTGGTTTTCGTACCTTTTGGAATACTCATCTTCACACAGCACTCCACCTACAGCAGAAAACACACCGCCTCCCTGCACACTGGCTGACAATGTCCCCTCTAGGCTCACCGCCTTGTAGTTATTGGTTGACCTTTTTCCCACTGTTTCTCTCGCCCAGGAAGTCTCAGACATGGTGTAATAACTTGTATTCTGGAATCACACAGTTGCACTTTAGGTTAAGACCAGTTAACTCCAGGAACAATGTTATACATCAGAAAGAAAACACCCACTCCAAAGATCTGGTCTTCAAGCACTCCCCACTTGACCACTTGTCCCCAGCTACCTCTTATATTTATTAGAGAGGGTGTTCTCTACCGCCTCCTATCTCTGCTTGTTACAGTTAACTTTAATCCACAATAAAGTCAGGAGATAGAGGACAGACTGTATGTGTGGTGTATGGGTGCAGACTGAATAATCGCTGCTCTTCTGTTCCACAAGCTGTTAACTTTTGAGACTTATTGAGAGTAGACTACATCTGTCAATTTTAATGGATTTATAGGTAAGGGGCCTTGTCAAGCAGCCTCTGGGAAGCCATTATAAGCATGTTGAATCAGAGATTCACAAAACAAACATTGCATGACTGGAAACAAATTTGTGATCAGATGAATGAAATGCTTAGAAGAAAGAGAAACTCTTCTCCTGTCATTTAACAATCTACGAAACAGCAACACAATCGGATTAAAAACAGTGTGATGTTATTTTTTGTCAATAAAAGTATGTCAAAATGTCCTTTTCTCAAATGGAATGTGTAATTGGCATAACACAACTCAGGGTTAATTTGTGTGTGCTATAATTCACCTCAGGTTACTTTAAAAGTATTTTACCGAGCTTCCATGTATCTTCTAAGCAACAGTATTGTGAATGGTTGGTTTGTTTAATCTCATTTTAAAGGAACTGCATCAGTCATGTCATTTTCTGTTTTATTGGATTTTAAACTTAATTTAGGTCACAGCAAATCAAGGGACTGGTCTAATACAATCACAAAATACAAAGAAATTAAAGTTTAAAAATTATCTTTAAACGTTTAAGGAATCCTATTTAGTGTATGTAAATAAAGGAATGTCACCATCCGATCAGAGTCTGGCTATGGAGATTTACATTTAAATAATTTAAATTTGTTCAATGGGCAATTTAAAATAGGACAACATTTACTCTGTGAGCATTACCATCTAGCTCTAGGATCATTAGGTTATATGTTCTGGAAACACACTAAAATAATTCATTTTGAAGAAAAATGTTTGTATGCTTATCAGACAGCCTTTGTGTCACAATCACTTCTAATCCATTAACCACGAAATTTGGTATACTCCTGGATAATATTAAATAGCAGATTGATTTTAATGGAATATACCACGCTACTAGTATGCAGACTTATCTTGCTCAAGTGGAAGAATCCCAACACACCTTCTATAACTCATTGAGTAAGCAACATTCTATATTTTCTCAAATTAGAATAAAATCAAATTCTATCTTGGAGTATATGTCCAAAACCTTTTTAAAACAAGGCAAGAATTCATTCATGTTATTATAGAATAAGCATGTTGGGCATGTGATGGACTCTTTTGTGCTATTAATTGTTCTATTACAGTAATCCCTCGCTATATCGAGCTTCTACTTTAGCGGCTTCACTCTATCGCGGATTTTAAATGTAAGCATATCTAAATATATATCATGGATTTTTCGCTGGTTCGCAGATTTCTGCGGACAATGGGTCTTTTAATTTATGGTACATGCTTCCTCAGTTTGTTTGCCCAGTTGATTTCATACAAGGGACGCTATTGGCGGATGGCTTAGAAGCTACCCAATCAGAGCATGTATTACATATTAACTAAAACTCCTCAATGATATAAGATATGCTTCCCGCGCGGTGCTTGATTGTTTGCTTTTCTCTTTCTCTCACCCTCTCTGACATTCTCTGCGCCTGACGGAGGGGGTGTGTGCAGAGGGGCTGTTTGCTTAGAAGATACGGACGCTCCTCTAAAAAATGTCGCTTTGTCGCGGTGCTTCGGCATACTTAAAAGCCCAAAAGCACGTACTGATTTTTTGATTGTTTGCTTTTCTGTCGCGCGCTCTCTCTCTGGCATTCTCTGCACCTGACACGCATTTTTTTAATTGTGAGAAAGAACTGTCATCTCTGTCTTGTCATGGAGCACAGTTTAAACTTTTGACTAAAGGGTGTTATTTCATGTCTAAAGGGCTCTAATAATGTTAACAGTGTGGGAGAGTTTATAAGGGCTTAAAATATATAAAAATAGCCATACAAACATATGGTTTCTACTTTGCGGATTTTCACCTATCGCAGGGGTTCTGGAATGCAACCCCCACGATCAAGGAGGGATTACTGTATATTTAAAAAAGTTTGTTTTTGTAAGTTTTTTTGCTCAATTCCCTCCTACTTTTATTTGTCTCTTAGGTGAGGATAGAATCTTGTTTTGTTTTTTTCTTTGTATTTTTATTTCTTCTTTTGTCTTTTCTGTGTAGAGTTTGAAGTAAGCGGTTGTATCTGTTATGATATTGTTTGTTTGAGTAGCGTGCCACTGTAATGTTCTGGTTTTAAAAAATAAACTGGAAAAAAATATATGAAAAAAGCAGTTGAGATCATCATGTTACAAATCAAACGGCTCCTACTCCCTGGTGAAAAAACAGCCTCAAGGCCAGACCTTTGCTCTCCTGTATAGGAATGTCATTTAACTGATTGAACCAGAGTAAAAGGCCTGTAATAGGCAAGCTTCCTAGAGGTTTATATAAATACTAGGGGGGCAAGCCCCACGGCGCCTAACCCCCAGTTGCGGCCAGTCTGCCACTCGCATTGTGAATAGGGGGGCTGAATGCACCACAAGGAAACATGGTCACTCCTCCGAAATCCCGTCTTAAACGGTGATACAATGGAAAACAAATAGTTTTTTTTTTACCTCCTTTTTGCTCGATCAGCTGCTGGCTTGCTGCTGCTGCTGTGCCGCATGATCTGCATCTCGCACGGCACTTTGAACATTTAAAAATCTGTACGGCAGCTGTCCTACTCTTTGTCTTTTATTTCCAGCCCGGGGTGTGGTTAAATCTTTATTTTTTTTAGTTTGTAATTTAAAAACGGAATAAGAATCTGAAAATCTAACAACATCACATTAAAGTTCAATAAATTCTGAAAAGAATGATTAAACATATATACAGTGGAACCTCGGGTCACAACTGTAATTCCTTCCAAAACTCTGGTCATAACCTGATTTGGTCGTGACCCAAAGTAATTTCCCCCATAGGGTTGTATGTAAATACAATTAATCCGTTCCAGACCGTACGAACTGTATGTAAATATATTTTCTTTAAGGATTTATAAGCACAAAAATAGTTAATTATACCATAGAATGTACAGTGTAATCTATACTAATAAATAGCAAAGCCCTCACTCACTGACTGACTGACTGACTGACTGACTGACTGACTGACTGACTGACTGACTGACTCACTCACTCACTCACTCACTCATCACTAATTCTCCAACTTCCCGTGTAGGTGGAAGGCTGAAATTTGGCAGGCTCATTCCTTACAGCTTACTTACAAAAGTTGGGCAGATTTCATTGCGAAATTCTACGCGTAATGGTCATAACTGGAAGCTATTTTTCTCCTTATACTGTAATGGAGTTGAGCTCGATGGCCGTGGGGGGCGGAGTTTCGTGTGACATCACGCCGCCCACATAATCACGTGGACTGACTGTCAATGCAGTACGTAGAAAACAAGGAAGAGCTCCAAAAAGCGCTGAAGAAAACATGCATTATACAATTGAGAAGGAAGCGAAACAATAAGAAGCGAGCGACTGACACAACCATATTCATGAGTGCTGCTACTTCGGAAACAAAGCATGGTGTAAACCTAAAATTTAAATTAAGTTCATAGACAGGCTGCCACTGGCGTTTGTCATGCCCACTGCTAATGCGGGATACAAATTAATGATAGGACGCAGGATATAAACGAGAGTTTTGATCACTTTGTAACTAAGTTAACATTGCTGGTGAGAGGCTGTGCTTACGCAAATTCCGAGACTGTCTTAGTGGGGGGGGTTGACAGTTAAGGCGGGTGGGGGAGTCACGTCATAATCTCCCCTCCCATTCACCTCATTTCGCTCTGAGCTGAGCTCCGCAGCTAACACAGTCTTGCGGAACCAACTTTGTGACGCTGCCACCAAATACTCACAGAAAAATCCACAAGTTAATAAACACGCTGACTCTAGGGTTTCTACACTCTCTGAATCCTCCAGGCACTACTTACAAAAGGTTACATTGACAATCGTGTTACATTATTTTTAAAATGTTTCCTTTTCTTAGCACAAGCACAGCTGAGAAGCTTTGATGCATGTGCTCCATAACGCGTTAAAAAATAACGCATTTAATCACACTTTGCATTCCAAGCAAAGGGGAACTTCTGTCAATGCATGATTTCCTGGTACACCGATTACATTGATGCACACATCAGAGCTACAAAAATGTAACAGTCGGAAAAAAGCGCGTTGGTACGACTGACTGGAGGAAAATTTCATTTCAAAAGACTACCTGACGGAAGCCTTGATAAAAGTGTGGTTTTGTGCACATATATATATATATGTATATATATATGTGGATGTATATGTATATATACTGTATGTATGTGTGTATATGCATATATATGTTGTGGCATCCAGCCGGGACGCCCAGGAGGACCGGAGGAGGGATTGTACCTCCTCCAGACCGCGACGGGGTGACCGCCCTGGTTCTGTTGAGGGCCACAGGTAAAGGGCTTGGAAGCCCAGCCCTGTAGGGACCGGTGGCCACCGCCAGGCGGCGCCCCGGTGCCTGAACAACCCTGGAGCCAAGCACTTCTGCCACACCAGGAAGTGCTGGGGGGAAGAAGACAGGGGACACCTGGAGGGCTTTCAGGTGTACAGCCGGCACTTCCGCCACACTTGGGCGTGTCTGCGGAAGAGTGCCGGGAAGCAGCTGGAGCCCATCCGGGTTCTTATTTAAGGGGCCGCCTTTTTTCAGTCGAGAGCGGAAGTCGGGTGGAAGTGGACAGAGCTGGAGAGAGTACTGGAGGCGGCCAAGAGAGAGGCACGAAGGACTGTGTGGCCTGGACTTTGGGGAATCGGTGCTGGAGGCACTGGGGGTGTACGTAACATAAAGAACTGTAAATATTGTAAATAAAGGGTGTGTTGGGTGAACATAAGATGTCCGTCTGTGTTTGTGTCTGGGCCAGAGACAGCAACACTCATGACAATGACAATGTCAATCATGTTACGTTATTATTAAAATGTTTCCTTTTCTTTTTCATTACTTCTTTAACACACTACTTCTCCGCTGCGAAGCGCGGGTATTTTGCTAGTAGTAAACTAAATGTAAAAACATTGAGTAACACTGACACAAACACCCAGGCTCCCTGCTCAGCTGCACGCTCGCTCTCTCACACTCGCTCGTTCTCACTCTCTCTTTCTCTCTCCTGCACCGGCTTTCTCCTCCTGCTTCCTGTCTTCACAGCGAATGCACAGGGAAAGACTGAACACGTGCGGAAATTATCAGCGCGTAAGAACCGGAAAGGAAACTGGCTTGTTCGTCACCCGAGTGTGTGGTCGTGAACAGATGCAAAAGTTTGGCGAACTTTTTGTTCGTAACCTGATTTGTACATGTTCAGAGATGTTTGTGACCCGAAGTTCCACTGTATGTAGGTTTTAAAATAAGCCCGATTTAAAGCATGACAAAAACGTGAAACAAAAACGTCACATAAAATTATTGCACTTTTAGGCTTAGGATTTTATATATATAGATTAGATTTACTAAACACCCACAATTTCTAACAATGAAGCCTGTAATATTTACAATGACTACAATCATAATTATTTTCATACCATGCTGTTCCAATTGTTTTCCATGGTAACACACTATTAAATAGTTATGTAACTTGAGTAGGGCAGGCACATTTAACCCTTTTGATGATTGCAGATAATACAAATTTAAATGATTTTTTATAATAGGTAAAAGAATAGGAAATTTCTAACCATACCTCACTTCAATTACTTTCACTCACAATCATGGGGGCAACATGTTAACCTGTTATTGTCCAGGCCACATCTTCAGAAACTTCTTCCATTTACTTCTGGTTAACTGTCAGACTGGTTCTGAGATATGCAGCAATTCGTCCAGCATGATCAGGGTGTTTTGCCAGTCAGTTGTGCCTTCTGTATGCCCAAGGCTAATTAATCTTATAATGCTACTTTAATATTCAATAATTCTCAATTTCCCACATTAATGTTTTCTTTTGGTAAAAATGATGGTAGTAAATGGTTCTTTTGAAATGTCAAATACTAATTGAGTTTCTGTGTGCAATTAAAGGTTAAATTTATGCAATAGCAAAGATCATTTTTTTGAAGCACTGATAATATTTAGCAAAGTCAAATTATTGTACTTGTCTTATTACTGATGGTCTAAGCTAGATTTAAAATTGTATAAATACATACAATTCACACTTCTAAAATTATGTCTGTAAAATGTTCTTTCACAAATGATACAGCACTTCTCAAAAGTGCTGAATACAACTACATTCATATATAACACAGGCATGCTGCCGATACACATACTTATTTAAACTGCATGATACGTAAGTCATGGTGACACTAGTAAAGGGATTTTTCCATTCATCCTTTCTCTGTGCTGTATCACATTATCATTGGTTTATGTGCATGCATATATCCATTCATCAATCCATCAGTTTGTAGGACCATTTTTTTTAAAATGCTTGTTTTGTGCTACATATTTTATGACAGCTTTGGGCACAAGGCAGGAAACAACCTTGAACAGAACACCAGTCTCATGCAAGACATTTATGCACACACACAAATTCACTCACCCATGCATTTACTGAACTTTCTCAATTTAATTTTAAGCAACCAGAGAGATGAAGTCTAAAGCGACAAATTAATGTCCAAAGCAGAAATAACCCCTGGAGAGTGCCCTAGTTCACCATAGGATATATTCACACTGGTCCTCTTCTGATTATCCAGTTAATATAACATATATGACTTAAATATGAGAAAACTAGCAGTAATGTAAGGAACAAAGGGTAAATGTTAAGAGATAATCAACATACTTCAATTTCATTTAATATTGTGATTATATTAAGCTACTTAGGTTATTTCAAGGGTCTAGATATAATTAATATGTTTACAATGTGTAGGCTGTATATCAAAATTATAATGTTGCTATCAATCTCCCTGTAAGCTACCTGGCAGGTTAAACAGAGAGCTACCCCTCTTAGATTTTCTTTGTATTTAAACTTATTTATTTTTGCGGATGTGACATGGGTTTGATCTTTTTACAGAAAAGTGAAATGCAAAAAAAAGGGGGAAGTCTACCAATACAGCCCAATGGAAATGTTTTTTGTAATGTTACTCCACAAACACATGTTTTCTAATGAAAGGATTTCAAATAGATTTGGCAGGGATGATTTCACTTTTGAGTTCTTTTGAGAACTTGCTATCATGAGCTGCCAACTCCCAGATGTTTTTCACCATAAACAATCTAATGTCAGCATGTCGCTTGTATACATGTTTGTTTATTAGGTCACATTTTTATTAAGTTTGCAGATTCAGTGTTTGGCCAAATTGGAATTGAATCACTTGTAAAGCATAACTGAGACACCTTTAACTGCAGTCTGAATGTAGCCTCAGTAGACTGTACTGTCAAAAGCAGCCTTTATGGTTTTTTCAGCTCACCTTACCATTGCGAGTTTACTGTAGTATCATTCCTGCAGGATTCCACCCTTATAGGCAGCATGTAGGGGTATTATGTAAAAATCAGGAAACTGAATACCAATAACATGTACTGGTATCCACCCATCCATTGTCCAACCCGCTATATCCTAACTACAGGGTCATGGGGATCTGCTGGAGCCAATCCCAGCCAACATAGGGCACAAGGCAGGAAACAAACCCTGGGCAGGGCACCAGCCCACCGCAGATGTACTGATATGTAGCTTCAAAATGTGAATGGGCCATTTTAATTCTTGGGTGCTTACAATGTACAGAGGGGATACAATCCGCGTTGTGTGAAATTTAAAACTTTTAAAATCAAAATATTTCTCACAATTTTTAAAGGTAGAATATGAATAAGGCAGTTCTTAACTATTTATTCTAATACTTAACATGCACACTTTCTTTTTTTGTATTAATATTTCAGAATGTTAAAAAAAGAAAGTTACATGAAAGTGGCTGGTGTCCTCACAGACATCTTCAACACATCTCTGAGCCAGTCATCAGTCCCAGCATGCTTCAAGTCAACCACCATTATACCAGTGCAGAAGAAGTCATCAGTGACATGCTTGAATGACTACCGACCAGTTGCACTCACGCCAATCATCATGAAGTGCTTCAAACGGTTAGTCATATCACACATAAAGACTAATCTCCCTGCCTCCCTTGACCCTCTTCAGTTTGCATATCGCTCAAACAAGTCAACTGAGGATGTCACATGCTCTCCCCTTCACCTCTCCCTTACACATCTGGATAAAAAATACACATGTCAGGATGCTATTCATAGACTTCAGCTCCGTCTTCAACACAATCATTCCTCAAAAGCTGTTTGTAAAACTGGGCAGGTTGGGCCTGAACACAACCCTCTACAATTGGATCCTGGACTTCTTGACAGAGAGGCCCCAGTCAGTTCGGATGGGCTGCAACACCTCCAGCATCATCATACTGAGCACTGGAGCGCCGCAGGGCTGTGTGCTTAGTCCACTGCTCTTCACTCTGTTGACTCATGACTGCACAGCCACGCACAACACCAACCACATCATCAAGTTCGTGGATGATACAACGGTACTGGGACTGATAAGCAGGGATGATGAAACAGCATACAGAGATGAGGTGGAACAGCTGTCCGCATGGTGTGAAGACAACAATCTATCTCTCAATGTCAACAAGACAAAAGAGATAATTGCGGACTTTAGAACATCACATCCTGCCCACATCCCACTCAGCAGCAACGGTTTAGATGTGGAGACTGTTAGGAGTACCAAGTTCCTCTGTGTGCACATAACTGAGGAACTTATGTGGATGCATAACACCTCATCACTAATCAAGAAAGCCCAGTCAAGACTACACTTCCTGAGGCGGCTGAAACAAGCAAGTCTTCCCCCTTCCATCCTCACTATGTTCTACAGAGGCACCATTGAGAGTGTTCTGGCCAGCTGCATCACATTTTGGTATGGAAACTGCAACATATCCGACTGCAAGCGCCTGCAAAGGACAGTGAAGACAGCAGAGAACATTATTAGGGTGCCTCTCCCTTCACTACAGGACATATTTTACAAACACAGTGTCCGCAAGTCCTGCAGCATTGTGCAGAGCCACTTACACCCCTCACATGGACTTTTCACACTTCTGCCATCCATGAGAAGATACTGCAGCATCACAACCAGGCTGCAGGATAGTTTTTACCCCTAAACTGTCAGGCTCCTTAACACCATGCTACCCCCTGGGATCTTCCACACTGCCTCGACCACCTCTAAAAACAGAACTTTTATACATGCAAGCCACTTTCCTGCAAAGGCTAGTGTGCGTGTTAAAAAAGAACTGAAAATTTCATACTGACCTTTAAATATTTTGACATTCTTGATATCCTTCTGCTGTGAAACATTCTGACCTGTCATTGTTTACACATGTCTTAAATGACTATTATCATACACTAATAATTTCTGTATTATCTATATTTATTATTTATTATATTACATATCTATTGACTATATTTATGTATCTAAGTTGCAAATACCATACATTGCATCAATGTTCATATTGCTTACTACACGTCAATATTGCTGCTACTTCTTTGTCTTGCCTTTGCACAATGTCTTGTCTTGTTTTTGTTTTAATTTTAAATTTTAATTTTAATTCCATTTTTAATTTATTATTTGCACTTCATGTTGTTACACTGTGGTCCCTGAGCTTTGCAATTTCATCTATTTGTATACTTGTTTATGGGTGAGATGACAATAAAGTTCGCTTTGACTTTGAAAATGCCACCTTGAAGCAAATGCTTCATTGCTCACCCTAAAGTGTCAGCCCTGTGTATTTGCTCTGTTTGAGTCTGATTGACTGAGATGAACAGATATCAGGGGCCTCATGCATAACTCTGTGCATAGAATTGATACTAAATCATGGCATACGGACAAAAGTGGAAATGTACATACACACAAAAAAATCAAGATGCATAAATCTGTGCGAATGCCAATTTCCACGTTCTTCTGCTCTATAAATCCCGGTCAGCATGAAAAGTAACGCACATACATGCGCCGGCTGCCCCACCCCAACTCCTCCCAGAATTACACCTCTTTGAATATGCAAATCAATATAAATAGCCCTGAAGCACAGCGTTCTGTGAAAAGGCAATGGCAAAAGCACAGAGGAAAATACTGTAGAAGAATTTCAGCGAATACCAAGTGGAGGCAAGGAAAAACGTACTATTTGTCGGTTTTAACAGTGGTATAAACAACAAAAGGAAGTTGGTCAAATGACATAGAGTGTCGGAGAAACTCGAAAGCTCAATTTCTTAAAGTCGCACAGTGCCCGAAATAAAAAAGAAGTTGTCAGATATCAAAGTCGCCATGAAAAGGTGAGTCATAGCCCACCATTTGAGAGTCATATAAAAGCTTATTAGGGTACAGAGAAAAGAAAAAAAATAGGGACACAGTGAAAAAAAAGCTTGAAATGTCAACTTTAATTTCGAAATTTCCACTTTAATCACGTAGTTTATTTTGTCATTAAAGTAGAACATCATAAACTTCATCTTTAAACCGTTTAATTTACTAGTTCCACTGACAGACTAAAGAGATCGTTCCTCCCCCACACTATGCGACTCTTCAATTCCACCCGGGGGAGTAAATGCGAACATTAATTTTATTTTAATTCTTTTCATTTTTATTACTATTTAATTTAATATTGTTTCTTTGTATCAGTATACTGCTGCTGGATTATGTGAATTTCCCCTTGGGATTAATAAAGTATCTATCTATCTATCTATCTATCTATCTATCTATCTATCTATCTATCTATCTATCTATCTATCTATCTATCTATCTAGTTTCTCAAATACCATTGTAACTAAAGTAGCACGTTAAATGCTTTGTTTTGTATGTGTTCTTCTATGTGCTCTATGTGTGTGAATCACTACTTGTTTCTAAAACCCGCTTTCTCTTCCCCCGACAGGACACAGAATCCATTACATTTGTGATATTATAGCTCTCTGAATAATTAAAATACTGAGATGTACATTGATTTCATTTTCATGATGACAGGAATTAAAGCATGTTATTAAACATGGGAACACGGTGACGCAGTGATAGTAACGAGCTGGCTCCCTGTCAAGAGATTGTTCGTGCCTCCCGCAAGATGCTTGCTGCACCGTGTGCGACCTTCGATGAAATAATTTATTGCAGCCATACTGTCTTTCAAACGTAATAACCTCCAATATCTGTCCTTCCTTTTCTTTCTCCAAGTAATCAATCGGCACACAATCAGCTCTGTAACAGATGTTAAGCCATCTGTAAGCTTAGAACGCTGATTCTTCAAAACTTTTAAGGAACATTGAAATATCTTTGCAGTACATGTTTAATTATTCTATCCACCTATCCTTCCAGTGACGTGCCAGCCCCAGCAAGAATACAGCGCGAGGCAGGAACAATTCCTGAACTAGCTAACGCTCTGACACCGTGTCCTTATGTTTAATTATTAACAATATAGATTAATTAAATGATGTTAACATTTTATCTGTACAATGTAATAAACATATTTTGCTGCATTTCATCTTAAAAATTATATTGTCATCATATGTAAATATGCGCTTTATAAAGTGGCTCAGGTTGTGTAATATTAACTGTATCGCAAGTTTACAGTGAGGTAATTGTACTAATAAGTACAAACAGTTCTACAAGGAGCACTTGATGGACTGAATGATTGCATTTATAGTTTTGGGATGAAACTGTTTCTGAAACGAGTGGTCCGTACAGGAAAGGCACTGAAGCATTTGTCGTATGAGAGCAGTTCAACAGGCATCATGGCTGAGGCAGCGTGTGCTTGATGCTGTATACCGATAATTCTCTTTCTGATCAGCTGCTGTAGAGCTGTGATTCCACACTCAGATACAGTGATATAAATACTCTGAGTGGTGCAGTGTGAGTAATATGGAAAAATATGATCCACTGTGGCAACACCTAACAGGAGCAGCTAAAAGAAGAAGAAGAAGGTGCAGTGAAAGTAACAACGCTAAAGCAGCTATGGTGTTTGGAATAGTTTGGCAATTAGATGGACCATTATATTGTTACAGGTTAGTTACAATCAGATGCCTTAAATTAATAAACAATATCTGGTTAATTTCAGTGTATTTTATAAAGCCGCCTCAGGGATGTGGAGTAAAAAAAGAAAGGGAAACCACACTGGAACAAAAGAACTGTTTTGATGCTAGGTGCTGCTAGTTTATAAAACCAAGCAGAGAACTTGCATACACCAAGCATTTAGATTCCATGTCATCAGCAGTATGTAAAAAATATTCTTTTGGCAAGAGCAATGGTTCTATTAGAAAAATGAATGTCCAGGTCTCTATTCATTTTACAGTCTTTTCTGCCATCTAGCAGATAAAACAAAACAGTCTAGGTAACGTTTCTAGATTTTTGGCCTTCTACCCCTATATGTTGACAGTTGTCAAAAATAGTTAAAATCAAGCAGCACCAGAGAATATATTCAAACTGCAGAGGAAATATGTCCAGTTGTCATCATAGAGCACTACATATGGCCCATGGCTGGCGAAGATGATGTCAGCCTATGTCAACCCACACTAAAGAAACATAGAGGTGCTTTGAGCCCATGTCTTTGATCCTCAAGTACAGCATTGGACTACAATATTTCATCCGGTAAAGCCATTTTTACTTAGTTAGAAGAATTTGATCCAGATTCCCTGGTATTTATATTTCTTATCTAATATTTTCAAAGCAGCTTAATCCAATTAACGGTAGCTGTGGCAGGACTGGGTGGAAGGCAAGAACGAAAGCACATTGTAGAGCCCACTCATGCACAGAGAGATTATAACTAAGCTCCAGGATGCAGGATCTGTGAAGTGGCAGCTCTAACCACTATGCCACCGTGGCACCTATGTTCACCACATAACAATTCAGGGTCTTTTTTATCTAGTAGAGAAAAGGAATGCCCATCAACTATAACTGGAGTCCCAAGTGTATTGTATATGTAGTAGTACAATGTGTACTTTGAAAACAATAATATTTGTTTCAGTTGACCTGCTTTTATTATTTTACATTACAGAAGAATCCTGGTTCAAAACAATTGTGTTTAATAGTTACTGCTTTTGCCACAGAAATTTAAAATCAACATAGTTATAATGTATAAGCTATGTGATGACCAGAAAAATGAAAAGAAGTTTTGCTAGAAATAGCATCATGATAGCTGACTACTTGTTGTCATATGGCCCAGAATGCTGTGCATTTGCATCTAATTTCTGTTCTTTTGATATAACTGGATATAGAAATCTGCCCTAACAGTTTCTAAATTGCACAAGTGCATAAAATTGCAAGCATTGTTCACAGCAGAGAAAAATAAGTATCAATTCATAATTCAATCCAGTTCAGTTTTCAATTTTCTTTCCATCTAATGACTGCCATCCCCTTTGAGAATGTTTTTTTGTCCATTCATTTCTATTCCAAGGACATGCCTATCTGTTGCAATTTACAAATTACACGCTTTGCATCTATATCCCAAATGACACTAATCTCTCTGGGGATTCCATGTTGGCTGAAATGTTTAAAGATCATTTGCTGGTGCTCTCAGTGTGACATTGCCTTTGTGAGCTCAGATGCTGGAACGAGGGACAAGATGAGTGGCAGCAAATCATAAAGAGTCCTGGTATTAGGTGAGTGGACTAATTCTTGCTTTGAAAGAATTTATGATCTCTGGGAGTCAGAATGACCAGTCAATCATCTTGCACTGGTAAATCCATAGTAAGTAAAAACATTCAGTTCTTTTTTTTTAATAAAATATCAGGAAAGGGGTTTATTTTCTGTGGCACTTTGGCTTTGTGATCATTACCTTAAAATAAAATATTAAGAAATTTTCATAACATGCAGAATGATATTCTGACACGGAGATTAGAATCTCCCGACACCATAGACCTGGGTTGGATTTCTTGTTTAATAGCCATCTCCATGGAGTTAGCCTGTTCTCTCCATGCCCATTTAGGTATTTGATTTTGATCTGATATACTATATAATTCCAGTGGGGAAATTGATTTTTTTGCGTGACCTTTGGTGGTCACCGTGCATGGTCAGCCATTGTATGGCTGAACAATTTTCAGATTAACCGCCTTGCTCAAGATGGATCCCTTCTGGCAACCTTACAAATACCAGGGCAGATCCACAGCCTCAGAGCCATCACTCAGCCTTGTGTCTCAGTCCTACAGTTTCCCCCCTTATCCCAAAGACATGCATACTAGATAAATGGGTGTGTAAGCAGGAAAGTGTGTCCTGTGATGGACTGATGCATGTTAAGTTAACATTTGGCTCTAAGTTGGCCAAGTATGAGTCAACAGACATTTAGGTTTCTGGTTTTTGAAATAATACCTAAGCTTTGTCTATATAAGTAAAGCTGACCTGGCATCTCTTTGTTAGTAACCATATATTTGTGTATGTTTGTTCCTGCTTCACTCAAGAATAGCTGTACAAATTTTCATCAAAACTTTAGGACAACCTAAGGATACTGAAACTTAGGATATAATGTAGGCTATATGGTGTCTCGATAGAGTGGTGGGGTGGGCTTCATGAATCTGATATCTTTCGGTGGCTTTTGTCAAGCATTAAATCCCCCTTTATGATGTAAGACATTAACTTAAACCTGATTGACAGAAGGCGAATGACAGCCAAAATGCTCATAACTGGAAGTGATAAAAGAGAATTAATATTTATACTGTTGATTCCTGTCATCCTATAAATAAAGCTTAGTTGGGGTCTCTGTTGTATGCCTGGATGTTTGTGCATCACTCAGAAACAGCTTCATATATTTTCATGAAAACTGGAGGAAAACTCAAATCTTATATTGTGGAAATTCTTTTGTCAAGGGGTAATTCCCACCTTTATGATGTCAGAGGCCAACTTTAATGCTGATTGAAATTATACCTGAGCAATGCAAAGAAACAGAGCTAGTTGAGTTTATAAATTACAATAAGTAAGACCAAGTTAAGTTAAAAATAAATTAGTAAATCATTTACAAACATTCTTATTTAAAATAAACTATGTGAAATTCAACATTCAGTTCTACTCCATCACCCAATTCAGAGAGCTATGTGAATGAGAAGCCCAACATGAAATACCTCCTTATGTATAACATTTGCAGTATCAAATTAAAGTTAAGATAGAGCCCGACTTGTTTATTTTAGTACAGCATTAACCAGTGCTTGACAAATTTTAAAAAATGTGGACCATGAAAACTTACAGATTTAAATAATATCTATATCCCTTTCCCACTGAGATGTAGACTACAAATTTTACAAATTACTAAATACATAATTAGTATTCACAATAAATGGAATCTAACAATATCTGTCCATAAATTATATTATTTTTTGAACTATTGCTAGTTGGCATTGAAGGAGAGGAAAACAAAAACTCAAGTCAGCAGCATCCTTGGAGTAAATAAACCTCTTGTGGGTCCAGAGTCAGTTGACAGAGACAATACTTGGCAGTAGAGTAGTGGCATCAAGGGCCACATCAATATAGAGAGAAGAGAAACAGAATAGAAGAGGGTAAGTAATGGTGTGTAAATATTCTATTATATTTTTCGCACAAATGACTAACAAACAGCAAGATAGCATGCACAGCTAATCTGCAGCTTTAATCAGGTTATGCTAAGCTTGAGTAGTGAGTCTTCAGCCTGGATCTAAAGTCTGAGACTGAAGGGGCATCTCTTATATAAACAGGCAGATTATTCCACAGCTTCGGGGCCCTGTAACTAAAAGCTCAACCTCCCACAGTTATTTTTTTTAATCCTTGGAATCTTAAGCATGCCAGGATCTTTATATTTGAATGTGTAGTCTGGCTTGTAAGAAATGATAAGTTCAGATACTGTAAGTAAGTAGGGCCTGGGCTCTTTAACAGTGCTAATTCTGTTGATAAAAACCAAGACTAAAAATATTTGTCAACAACATTTTTCTGTGATTAAAATGGAACAAAAACCAAATACAAATGTCCCTTTAATGAAGAAAACTAAGACGAATGCCTTTAAAATCATTATTGACGAAAAATAAACAAAACAAAAATGTCACAAGCAGACAACTGGACAATGAATGATGTGAAACTCTGCATTGCACATGACATGGTCCACCAATAAATAACAAACATGCAATTTTAAAAACTTTTAAAAACTTGTATACACGCTAGTGTAATTGGATGATACTAGTTTGGACACAATCAGGAAATCATCATGTAAGCCAGAATCTTGCTTCACTCTGCTCCACTATGTCAGCCAACATGATTCTTGGAAGAAAAAAACAGTCAGACATATGGACCAATTTTAATTACAACGCTGGCTAAAATAAAAGCCGGTGTAAGCCATGTGAAATGAAGCTCACAGGAAAGAACACCACAAACCTGAAGAGGCATCTAGAGATGTGCCATCCTGAGATTCATGCCAAGGTATGTTAATTATTTATTTATTTTTGTGCGCCACACCAAGAGGTAGCACATCCTTTTAGCTCCTAGCACAGCCTGCAAATTAGTTAGTAAAATGGTTATAGGACGTATCACCTAGCTTCTAGTACAGCTAGTAAAATAGTGTACACCAGGGAGTACCTTCTTTCATCATGACAGACAGCATACGGTAAACTGGAGCCGGAGGCACGTGTAAAAAACTGTAAAGGAGAAGATTTCCTGTCAGGATATTGAACTCTTATTGGTCAGTCTCAGACCTTATTATGCACAAAGGGAGTTGTTTCATAGCTTCACCATTGTTGTTTACATTCCTCTGTGGGCAGAACCTGGAGTGGCGTGTGACTTCACACACAAGACTGTCACAAAATGGCAGACCCAACACCCTGATACTTTGTTGTTATATCAGGGGATTTCAATCACATCGACATTTCCTCCCACTTGACCTTCTGACTCCTCACAGAATTTTGCATATTTGAATATTAATATTCCCTTTTGTTCAGTATTTTGTTAAAAGACAATGGCAAAAGTACATGTAAAACAAAGAAGGATTTCAGCAAATGCAAAGTGGAGGCAAGGAAAATTATACTATTTGTTGGCTTAATACTTGAATTACCAGAGCCTATGAAAAAACTTGTAGATCCGTCCCATCATAAAAAGCTTCACACCTCTCCGTCACGTCTTGGTCTTCTAAATTTGTGGCTAAGCAGCAAACAGCAAGCAGCCTACTATCACATCCCCCACCGGTGCATAGTTTTCTCAGCTCAAGTCTGTTTACCTGCATGTCAGTTGCTTGGAGTTGTATAGAGTGAGAAGTCAAGCAATATGACACCTTTTATAAATACTATATCGTTATTTGGAACACTTGCATTTCATGTGTGTCTACATAGATCTATGTACACACATTGTTAAAGTAAGTAATGTTTTTCATGTTTTAGTCATAATTCACAAAATGTAGACAAGAAATTTATAATGTGTGAAGCCTGTCCAAATATCAAAGAAACAGTTTCACAAAAAGTACAAATATATTAAAACAACTGCGCTTTTATTAAAAAATATAACTACAGAAAAACACCCCGCGTTAGAGTGCGATATTGACACACATTTGCTAAGACTGCTGTGGTGGCGCAACGGAATCAGCTCTTGACTGGTAGTCTGAATTTTACGGGTTTGATTCCAGATAAGTCCGTTTTGAAAAGTGAGCTGCACGTATTCTTACTATTTTAAAATAAAAACGTACATTTGATTCCAGTCTGTAACAGCCGGTGTAATTTATGATATAGTACTTGTAAAGGTTAGCTTTTTTTTTTCTCTCTCAGCCGCATTCAAAACCCCCAACCCGCCTTTGACACTGCTGTTTTCTCAGACGCACTGTAACAGAGGCAAACTGAAATCATGATGATTGTTCTACATCGGATCAAGAATGCACTTTTGCCATCACTGTATTTTGTATATGTACGTGAGAAGCTCTGCACTCGTGACTTTATGCTGTAGGAAGTAAGTAAATAAATAATATCTGTATAGTAATTACAGTAATTAAATTATTATACAGCAGCTTCCCTGTCTGCCTATCATATAGTGCCTTTCCTTCCTATCTATCTATATATCTATCCCCTTAGCTGTTTTTTTTATATATCTTATATACAGTGCATTATGGGGTGCCAAACAGGCAATTACAATAATTTTTGGAATATATAAAGTCATTCCTGAATATATAAAGTCCATCCATCCATCCATATTCCAACCCGCTGAATCCGAACACAGGGTCACGGGGGTCCACTGGAGTCAATCCCAGCCAACACAGGGCACAAGGCAGGAACCAATCCTGGACAGGGGGCCAACCCACCGCAGGACACACACAAACAAACCCCCACACAAAGCACACACTAGGTCCAATTTAGAATCACCAATCCACCTAACCTGCATGTCAAAACTTGAATATCCTTCTATATAAAAGCGGTCGGGATTGTCCTTCTGTCCCGTGAGTGCTACGCAGGCACGGAGTTTCACACACGCCCCGTCCATTTTGCAATGCACGATAGGATTTGTAGTTTTCGTTTTTCCAGGTAAAAGATGATTTTCTACTCCAGACTCTGCAATATCTTCTTCTTCTTTCTTACTATATAAAAGCGGTCGGGATTGTCCTTCCGTCCCGTGAGTGGAAAGCGTAGCGATATTCCGCTTATCACAGACTTACTACTTGCAGCTTGCGGTACGAAGCGACATGATGTGAGCAGAGTGTTGGTGCTCCCATCGTTCCCTTGCTTTTGTGCGCGATGCGCTGGAAAAATAGACAAAATTATGTCTCTGGAAATAATTAATGTTGATGGAGTACAAATGCCTCACCGCGTAGTAAATATCAGGGGGGTTCAAAAGGTCGACCTCAATATAGGAAAAAAGTTTACACTTCATCACAAAAATAACAGAAACTACGAGTATTAAAGTAATACCGCTCAAATGCAATATAACCAAATTAATGAGTTTGTATAAAATATCAAATTGATCTACATATTGAATTGCCTTCAGAAGTGGTCAACTTAAAAGTCGGTCACCTTAAAAGGCGGGTCAGCCTAGTATAAAGTAATTCCTGAATATATAAATTTGTCATCAGAATATATAAAGTCATTCCTGAATATATAATGTCAGAGTTAGAATATATAAAGTCACTCCCGAATATGTAAAGTCAAAGCCTGATTATATAAAGTCAGCGTCAGAATATATAAAGTCATTACCGAATATATAAAGTCAGCGTCGGAATATATAATCTCATTCCTGAATATATAAATTTAAAGTCAGATTATATTGATATTGATTGAAATGACTCAGGCACATTTTCAGTAAACTCAAAGGGTTCCTACTACAACGTAATGAGCTAAGTTAATAAAAACATCTTCAGAAAAATATTAAAAAAAAACCCACTGTTCAGTAAATTCATTCAAAATGATGTATGTGCCCAGCATTTTGAACACTATATTTATTTATTCTTTTTGTATGGGTGCATTTTTAGACGAACCTCACAAGCCCAATCAACTCTGAGTGGCTTCTGTCGAAGTTTACCTTTCACTAGTACGAGTGAAATGGCAAGCACTAAAATTCCTTTGACTTTATATATTCAAGAATGACTTTATATATTCCAAAAATCATTGTAAATGCCTGTTTGGCACCCCATAGGGCACTGTATCTATACTAATAAAAGGCAAAGCCCTCACTGACTGACTCACTCACTCACTGACTCATCACTAATTCTCCAAGTTCCCGTGTAGGCAGAAGGCTGAAATTTGGCAGGCTCATTCCTTACAGCTTACTTACAAAAGTTGGGCAGGTTTCATTTCGAAATTCTACGCGTAATCACATGAACAGAGTATCAACGCAGTACATAAAAAACCAGGAAGAGCTCAAAAAAGCGCTGAAGAAAACATGGATTATATAATTGAGAAGGCAGCGAAACAATAAGAAGCAAGCGACTGACATATACAACCATATTCATGAGTGCTGCTACTTCGGAAACAAAGCACGGTGTAAACCTAAAGTTTAAATTAAGTTCATAGACAGGCTGCCACTGGCGTTTGTAATTTAGTGCCTGCCCATATAAGGCCGTCCATCAGTGGCAATCCAATAGAAACACTGCCGCTAAATATTCACAGGTGAAGGACTGTGCTTATGCAGAAGAAGATGAGATGGTCAGGGTGGTGTTTAGCACAAACTCAGCAAAACTGAGAGAGAAACTTTTAAGTGCTGGGTCTTAACTAACATTACATACAGCCATGGACATCACACGAGATGGCACCAGCACAACTGGGAACCTTCGATGCAAGAACACCAAGTGACTCACGTGAACTGACACAGTGCACAGATAAAAAGCAACAGTTCCAAAGAGTGCTGAACAAAAACCGAATTACACAATTGAGAAGGCAGCAAAAAATATGAAGCGTCTGATACATACAAGCATATTCATAAATCCAACTACTGCGGAAACAAAGCACACGGTGGAAAAAGTCAATGTCCTGCTAAAGGAACACAGTGTAAAAAAAACCCGTGCACGCAGTGTGTCACATCTCAGATAAAAAGGAAGATGAGCTGTTTATTTATGCAGTACAAAACGAATCGATGAATGAAACCTCTTATCTTTACAACGATTGACAAACACGGAATGTAACTTGAACACAACACATCGTACAAATACGACCCCGATTGAAAGAAATAATGATAATCAAATCCTTGATGACAGCAACACTCAATAACACTCACAAAACAATTACTGTATATTGACAATCATGTTACGTTATTTTTAAAATGTTCCCTTTTCTTTTTCATAACTTCTTTAATACACTACTTCTCCGCTGCGAATATATATATATACCTCGATCTACATACTCTCAAATAGACAAGCCACACCCCGTGGCGCAATTGTAGAGGCTTTGCCTCTTGTGCCGACATCCGAGGTTCGATTCCTGAGAGGGGATGCACTGAGTATGTATGCGCGCTTCCCGATTCATTTTACCCTCGCATCTCCTTGGTTTGGGACGTATGAAAAAATATGCGGTTAACGCAGAATCATGTTAAGTTATTTTTAAAATGTTTACTTTTCTTAGCACAAGCACAGCTGAGAAGCTTCGATGCATGTACTGCATAACGCGTTAAAAAAATAACGCATTTAATCACACTTTCAATTCCAAGCAAAGGGGAACTTTTTTCAATGCATGATTTCCTGGTACATTGATTACACTGATGCACACATCACAGCTACAAAAATGTTAAGACTCGGAATAAAGCACGTTCCTACGACTGATTGGAGCAAAATTTCATTTCAAAAGACTACCCGAGCGAAGCCTTGATAAAAGCATGGTTTTGTACACACTGAAAAGCAAGCAAAATTAGATGCATTACAGAAAGCGGACTTTGTGGCTCTTACTGGGGATCATTGGACTTCCGTGACCGTTAGTAATTCTAATTACATCTAATTACAAAATGTTCAATGATCACACTGTTTTAGCCTATTGTACAAAATAATTTTGGCTGAGGTTACTCAGAGTTTAAAGATTAAGTTGGTCAAATGACCTTTTATGTTTCTGACTTTTTTTAAGAAGAAAAACTGCACTTTATGTTGAAATTTTGGTTATTATTATTTAAATACAATACCATTCTGAAAATGTACTTAAAGTACTTAAACTACCACTTTATTTTTATGTCTGCCCAATTTTAACCAGGGATGATATTTTTGTTTCTGTTTTGAATTCAAATGCAGTTTAAAAGCATTTGTTTTTTAGAAATTAAAAGAGCTTGAGTTTACAATATTCATGTCCATGTCTATTATTTGATTCTGTCGCCCACTAAAACCCTTTTAAATTAAAAAAAAACATTTGCGATTTGGGGCAAATTGTGCGATTACATACGATTAATCAAGATTAATTCTTACACAGCCTCTAATTAATTGGATTAATTTTTTTAATCGAGTCCCACCCCTAATATATATATATATGTTGTGGTCCCCGGCCGGGACGCCCAGGAGGACGTGAGGAGGGCTTGTGCCTCCTCCAGACCGTGAGGGGGCGTCCGTCCTGGTTCTGTTGGGAGCCACGGGTCGAGGGCATGGAAGCCCTACCCTGTAGGGCCCGTGGTCACCGCCAGGCGGCGCCCCGATGCCGGTTCATCCCGTGTGGCCCTCGGCCGGGGATGGAGCCCGGCCGGGACGCCTTAGAGGACCGGAGGAGGGCATGTGCCTCCTCCAGACCGAGTGGGCGTCCGTCCTGGTTAGACAGGGGGCCTCGGGTACAGGGCTTGGAAGCCCAGCCCTGTAGGGACCCGTGGCCACCGCCAGGCGGCGCCCCAGTGCCTGTTTATTATATTGGGGAATTCGGTGCAAGAGGCACTAGGGTTGTGAGTGCACGTGTTATTGGACTTGTATATATTGTAAATAGTGAATAAACAGTGTGTGGGTGCAAAATATGTCGTCTGTCTGTCTGTGCTGGGGCCAGCGTTCACAATGTAGATATATACATATGTAGATTTGTATATATATGTGTATATACAGTATATATGTAGATATGTATATGTGTATATATGTATATATGTCTATATTTGTATATGTGTATATGTATATATGTATATATGTATGTATATGTATATATATATATATATATATATATATGATGTGTATATATATGTTTATATATGTGTGTGTGTCTGTGTGTACACTGTGTGCACAATTATTAGGCAAGTTGTATTTTTGAGGATTAATTTTAATATGGAACAAACACAGTGCTATCAGTCAATCTAAAATGTTAATAAACCTGAAACCTGAATGTTTCACAACGGAAATGTGAGTGTGAACATCATCAAGGGAATACATATGTGCGCACAATTATTAGGCAACTATTAGTGTGCAGATTTATTATGCAACTAAAGGAAAAATGAAAATTTTCCCATCTCACATGTTTATTTTCATCTGTTATAGTAAGAATTATAAACAAACACCTCAAAATTTACAAATAAACATCTCTGACATTTCAAAAAAAATCAATCAATCAATCAATGACCAATATAGCCACCCTTCTTTCCAATAACAGTCATAAGCCTTTCATGGAGTCTGTCAGTTTCTTGATCTGTTGACGATCAGCTTTTTGTGGAGCAGTGACTACAGCCTCCCAGACACTCTTCAGAGAGGTGTATTGTTTTTCTCCCCCGTAAATCTAGCATTTAAGAAGTGCCCACAAGTTCTCGATAGGGTTTAGGTCAGATGAGGAAGGGGGGCCATGTCATTATTCCTTCATCTTTAAGGCCTTTACTGGCTGGCCACGCAGTGAGAACTTCGATGCAAGTGATGGAGCATTGGCCTGCATAAAAATCATGGTCTTTTTCCTGTATCACTGTTTGAAGAAAGTGTCTTCGAAAAACTGGCAGTAGGTTTGGGAGTTGATTTTGAGTTCATCTTCAATGCAAAAAGGTCCAACTAGCTCATCTTTAAAATACCAGCTCATACCAGTACCCCACCTCCACGTTGGATTGGCGCTCTGTGCCCATTACTGATCCACAGGTCCATCCATCTGGTCCATCAAGAGTCACTCTCATCTCATCGGTCCATAAAACCTTTGAAAAAAATCTGTCTTCAGATATTTCTTGGCCCAGTTTGACGTTTCAACTTATGTTTCTTGTTCAGTGGTGGTTGGGTTTCAGCCCTCCTTACCTTGGCCATGTCTTTGAGCACTGAACACCTTGTACTTCTGGGCACTCCAGGTAGGTTGCAGCTCTGGAATATGAAAGTACTGGAGGATAATGGGTTCCTGGTAGCTTCACGTTTGATTCTTCTCAAATCTTTGGCAGCTAATTTGCGTCTTTTGTTCTCAACACATTTCTTGCGACCCTGTTGACTATTTGCAAAAAAATGTTTGATGGTTATGTGATCACACACCAATATCTTAGTAATTCCAAAAGTGCTGCATCCCTCTGAAAGACTTTTTACAATTTTTGACTTTTCAGAGTCAGTTAAATCTCTTTTTTGGCCCATTTTGCCCGAGGAAAACTAGCTGCCTAATAATTCTGCACACCTTGATATAGGGTGTTGATCTCCTTAGGCCACACCCTCCCTCATTACATGAATACACATCACCTGAAGTGCTTAAATCCAATAAGCATTCAAGTTAATACAGCTTGGAGTTGGAATATACGCATTAAAAATGATGATATGGTCAAAATACTCACTTGCCTAATAATTGTGCACACAGTGTATATATATAAACTAGCAGAATACCCGCGCTTCGCAGCAGAGAAGTAGTGTTTTAAAGAAGGTACGAAAAAGAAAAGGAAAAATTTTAAAAATAACGTAACATGATTGTTAATGTAATTGTTTTGTCATTGATATGAGTGTTGTTCTCATATCTATCTATCTGTCTATCTATGTTGTTCTCATATCTATCTATATATATATCTATCTATCTATCTATATATATATCTCTATCTATCTATATATATACCTCTATCTATCTATCTATCTATCTATCTATATATATATATATATAGCAAAATACCCGCGCTTGGCAGCGGAGAAGTAGTGTTTTAAAGAAGGTACGAAAAAGAAAAGGAAAAATTTTAAAAATAACATAACATGATTGTTAATGTAATTGTTTTGTCATTGATATGAGTGTTGTTCTCATATCTATCTATCTATCTATCTATCTATGTTGTTCTCATATCTATCTATCTATCTATCTATCTATCTATCTATCTATATCTATATATATATCTATATATATATCTATATATATATATATATATATAGCAAAATACCCGCGCTTGGCAGCGGAGAAGTAGTGTGTTAAAGAAGGAAAGAGAAAGAAAAGGAAACATTTTGAAAATAACGTAACATGATTGTCAATGTAATTGTTTTGTCACTGTTATGAGTGTCGCTGTGATATATATATATATATAGCAAAATACCAGCGCTTAGCGATGTCATGTGTTAAAGAAGTTATGAAAAGAAAAGGAAACATTTTAAAAATAATGTAACATGATTGTCAAAGTAATTGTTTTGTGTATTTGGTGGCAGCGTCACAAAGTTGTTTTCGGTAGCTGCATCAGAAAATGTACCACGACGTCTGACACGCCTCCTTTTTACTGTTTTCTCACAGCTTGGATTGCTGCTGTCATATATATATACACACACATACACACATACATACATATATGTAATATACATATATATATATATACACATACATATCTTCATATCTACATATCTATATACATATCTACACACACAAATTATATATATGTGTGTATGTATGTATGTGTGTGTGTGTGTGTGTGTGTGTGTGTGTGTGTGTGTGTATATATATATATATAATCTAGATAGGGGTGTGTGTGTATATATATATATATATATATACACATACATACATATATATACACATACATATACTTGTGTGTATGTTTGTATGTGTCTATATGTGTGTGTATAGCTTTGGTCACTGAGTGCAAGGGAAAAATAATAAAATATAGTCTATAAGTTATTAAACAGTAAAACATTAACGTTTTAAGAAGTACAGGTACATTGAGCACTACTGGAGTGGTTGGGTAAACTACATTTTAAAGACGGTGTAACACAACAGGTAAGTAACTAACAGCAGCTAAAATGTATATGGATCATCGCTCGGTAGTTGATCCCTTTTGAAAGGCGCTACACGACGGCTGTGGTATAGAAATTACATTTTCTATGTGAGCGTTCAAATTTGTGCCTCTGGTAATATGCCTTACCGGCAATTAAAGAAAATTATTTTTGTGTCCTCTGCCGTGTTAAGAGAGAAAGGCTTTGGTTTGGGATAAAAGGAAAAAAGGTGTAAATAAAGGAAAGATGCCTTTTTCTTTTATATTGTATAGAGAGATGTGTTCGCTGACGTTATAATCGCCTTTTGGGGACAGTCGCGCTGGGTCTTGTGTAGACTGGTGAGACGTCCCGCCATTAATCGGCTGTGATGGCACTGTGAGTCCTCCACTCGTATGCGTGTGTTCATAATCCGAGGTGAGAACCTCATAATCGTATACGTGCAAAAGAAAGTGTGAATCGCCTAAATATTATTTTGCCGTGGTGTAGAAAAGGGGTCCCGTGTTTGCACTTGTCTGGGCTATAGCTCAGGGGGTGGATGAAAAAAATTAAAAGTGCTCACTTTGACTTAAGGCAGAAGCGCAGTCAGCGTCTCAAAGGCCGGCACAGCTATGCATGCACGCTGGCTGCTCGACTTTTGCTGGGCAGGAGACCCCAGTTTGCAGACACGTTGATGATATCAAAAGTCTCAGCGCTCTTTGGAGGTCATTCATATATTATATATATAGCAAAATACCAGCGCCTACAGGAGAAGTAGTGTGTTAAAGAAGTAATGAAAAAGAAAAGGAAACATTTTAATAATAACGTAACATGATTGACATTGTCATGAGTGTTGCTGTCATATATATGCCTGCCTAAATAAGTCACCCTCGCTTCGCTCTTACTTTTTTACCGTTCATTTAATCATGGCTAGTGGCGGAAAAATTATAAAATGGAAGGAGGATGGCTTTACCAAAACAATTATTGATGGCGAATCGATTATTCATAAAGCTTGAATTGGTGATCTGTTTTTCTGTGTTAACCTCATATTTTTTCATACTTCTTCTCAAACTAAGGTGGTGCAAGGGTAAAATGAATCGGGATCGCTGATCAATGTAATCGGTGTACCAGGAAATCATGCATTGACAAAAGCTCCCCTTTGCTTGTAATGCAAAGTGTGATTAAATGCATTATTTTTCAGCGTTATGGAGCACATGCATCGAAGCTTCTCAGCTGTGCTTGTGCTAAGAAAAGGAAAGATTTTAAAAATAGCGTAACACGATTGTCAATGTGACCTTTTGTAAGTAGTGCCTGGAGGATTCAGTGTATTGAAACTCTAGAGACAGAGTGTGTATTAACTTGAGGTAAATGGGAGGGGAGATGATGACGTGACTCCCCACCCCCTATAACTGTCAATCCCCACAAACACAGTCTCGAATTTGCATAAGCACACCCCTTCACCTACAATTTTAACTTAGTTACAAAGTGATCAAAACTCGTTTATATCCTCGTCCTCTCATTAAACTTGTATCCCGCATTACCTGTGGGCATGTGAAACGCCAGCGTAGCCTGTCTATGAACTTAATTTAAAGTTTAGGTTTACACCTTGCTTTCTTTCCGAGGTAGCAGCACTCATGAATATGGTAGTATATGCCACTCGCCGCTTCTTATTGTTTCGCTGCCTTCTCAATTATATAATACATGTTTTCTTAAGCGCTTTTTGTAGGTCTTCCTGGTTTTCTACGTACTGCGTTGACAGTCAGTTCACGTGATTACGTGGGAGGCGTGATGATGTCACACGAAACTCCGCCCCCTACGTCTTTGCAGCTCTACTCCATTACAGTTAATGGAGAAAATACCTTCCAGTTATGACCATTAGGCGTAGAATTTCGAAATGAAACCTGTCCAACTTTTGTAAGTAAGCTGTAAGGAATGAGCCTGCCAAATTTCAGCCTTCTACCTACACGGGAAGTTGGAGAATTAGTGATGAGTCAGTGAGTGAGTGAGTGAGTGAGTGAGTGAGTGAGTGAGTGAGTGAGTGAGTGAGGGCTTTGCCTTTTATTAGTATAGATATATATATATATATATATGCCAGCAACACTCATGACAATGACAAAACAATTACATTTTCAATCATGTTACGTTATTATTAAAATGTTTCCTTATCTTTTTACTTCTCCGCTGCCAAGCACGGGTATTTTTCTATATATATATATATATAGATATATATATATATATATATATATATATAGATAGATAGATATGACAACAACACTCATATCAATGACAAAACAATTACGTTAACAATCATCTTACGTTATTTTTAAAATGTTTCCTTTTCTTATTCATAACTTCTTTAACAACGCTACTTCTCCGCTGCGAAGCGCGGGTATTTTGCTAGTAATAGATATATAAAAAAAACAGTTATGGGGCTAGATATATAGATAAATAGGAAGGAAAAGCGCTATATGATAGGCAGACAGGGAAACTGCTATATAATAATAAAATTACTGTTATTATTTTATAGTTAGACAGGTAGATCAGGCAGGCAGAATGGCGAAGGTTAAAAAAAAAAAAAACTTTTCCTCTCCAGAAGGGAATTGAACTCGGGTCTCTGAGGTATGGCAAGTCTGCTGCAAAATCTTACCGGTACACTATGGAAGCTATTGTGTTGTTCTTCAACCTTTTGTGAAAGTGTTTATTTGATCTTTGGCCTTCACGCTTCACACATTTTATAGTTGATGCCTACATTTTGTAACATTTATTACTAAAATATAAAAAAGTTTCTGTTTTAACAATGTGTTTACACAGATTACAGTACAAACGGAACACACATGAAATGAGTGTGTTCCAAATAACAATCTATTATTTCCACTCTAAAACTCCACTTCACTCCCAGTTAATCAATCAAGGCATGAGCTGGGAGAAGTTCGTGCACATTCTAAGTTGGTGGGGGGATGGAATAGCCGGCTGCTTGCAGCTTGTGTTTATCAGCACATTTAGATGAACAAAAGATGCTGGTGGAGAGGTGAGAACGGTTTTAAGAAGCGATTTAAGATGGGACAGATCTACAAGTTTTTTTGTAGGCTCTGGTAATTCTAGTGTTAAGCAGTGGATAAGCAACAAAAGGAAATTCATGGACTAATACAGCATGGCAGAGACACTTGAAAGTTTAAGCTCAGAAAGTCACACAGTGCCCGAAATAAAGAAGTGGTCAGATATTAAATTCAATATGAAAAGACACAGTAAGCCATCTGATTATTCTGTTTCAGACAATATTACAAAAGCTGACCCCCATGCCAAGGACGCAAATCTATGAGATGATGCTACTGCTGTGCCCAGCACATCTGCCTCGGAAACTGCCAGGCAACCATCTGGTTGTTTGCTGACGGACGCTGTTCTAGAGTCACAAAATATAATAGTGGATGCTGTAAGAGGTGTGGCCAATGAACTAAGGAATTGGTTAAAAAATAAATGCTGCATCTGATTACCTGTTTTTACATTCTGCTAATTACATATAAAGTTGTAACATTGTCTAATTTGGATGTTCATTTGGTGGGTCAGGGTCATCATATGGCATCTCTTCAGATATGGGCAAGCAACAATTGTGTGCCACATTATACAGCATGCTACATGCTTGCACAATGCAACACACTTTCTGTGAACTATAAAGCAGCACATTAATAGAGTAGAAATGCTTTCTATTTACATAAGCAAAGTCATTCTTTGAAGCCACCTTTATAGTGTAGCATTTGTGCCGAGCGCCACAATGGATAGAGCCCCAGCTCTTTATATGGCTCTTTGAAGTGACTCACTATCCTTAAAAGACTGCTTGCCTTTTGCCGCACTAGTTGGAAAAAGCACATGTGGCTATGCATAGTTGCTGTTTTTATAGGCTCTCCTGCTATAGATGATGCAATGCCAGCTCATTCATTTGAGAATTCATTCCTACCTGATGCAACTTGTCCAGTGCTGTTTGAATAGCAATGTGCATGTAGTTGAGCACTCCGATTACATTTGGTAAACTGGACGTTGCTGCGAATTGTGCTTTGATGTTTCCTACTTCAACCACAGTGTAAGGAAATCTCATATATCTTGATGACAAGCTGATAACACCATCCTATACAGCTGGCGTAGCGTAACTCAGTGATGATTATTAAATACCCAGTCATCAACAAGTTCACTGTGAAAAGCCCCTGTGGCTAAAAATCCGAGGGTGGACAGAGTTTGCAAAGGACTAGGTAGAGCACAATTCTTCAAAGTCTGCCTTTGTAAAGCCAGCACCAGTTCAGCACACAGCTCCAAGAGAGTAGCTCTTGGAAATCGTAATTGACTTAGAAGCCAGTCACCACCTATAAATACACACTCTCTTCCAATTCTTCCATTTGCAATGTCTTAAAACAATGCTAAAGCAGCTATGGTAGTTGGAGTAGTTTGGCCAGTCTGTCCACCATTATATTTTTACAGAATGATTACAATCAAGTGAGTTCAATTTGTAACATATATCCATTTAATTTTGCTGTATTTGATAAATCCTGCGTCATTCTTATGAATGTAAAAAAATAAAGGGAGACCACACAGTACTAATAGTACTGCTTTGACGCTGGGTGCTGCCCATTGGCAAAATTTAGTTTTTATACATATTGAAGTGAGCATACACACCATTTATACATGTGGTCCCTTGTCGTTTTCTGTGAAAAAGAATAAATGTGTGCTGTTCCGTCACATTTTTGGTAAAATCTTATAGCAGAATAACTAAGGCATGTTGAAAGCAAGAAAACTGTGATAAAAGAGCTGCCATTATCTGACCAAGATCTTTTGGAGTAAATCCTTTCTACACCTACTCTTCATTTTATGCTCAATAATCACTACATGTGGTTTGGCTCATGTTAGTATAATAGTTTAGAGGTATGGTATGTTCTGGGCATATTCATATGTTAAAAAAGATATCCTTGACTGTTTGACTAGCTTTTTGTTAACTAAAACAATTCTTAAACTAATAATAATTAAATTACTAAAATGTGACTAAAACTAAAATGCATTTTGGTCAGAAGACTAAGACTAAAGCTAAATCAAAATGTATTGTCAAAATTAACACTGCTATGTAAGGCTTTATAGATTAAAAGGTAGACCATGCAAACACCTGAGAACTGGAGTTATGTCTTCCATCCATCCATCCATTTTCTAACCCGCTGAATCCGAATACAGGGTCACGGGGGTCCGCTGGAGCCAATCCCAGCCAACACAGGGCACAAGGCAGGAACCAATCCTGGGGTCTTCATACTTTCTTATTCTTGTAGTGATTCATTTGCCACAGCATTCTGAATTAACATTAGAATCCCCACCAAAATTTTGCTTCCCTTGATCACCCTATTTTTCTTGACTCACATGCCCGCTAATAATTGCCTTTGTTTTGCAAATGTCTGTGTAGGTGTGTTAGTTGCAAAAGTTAATGCTAAGTGGCAGTTTAAGTCATTGTGCAGGTTGACATCACAGAAGCGTGACTGTCAAGAAAGTCGAAACTCACATTCAAGCAATTATATTTAATATAATAAACACATACATTTGCTTTGTGTTGCTAACATTTCTTGTTTAGTTGCATATTTACATGGATCGTTGCAGACAAGGAACACACATGAAATTTATGCATTTCAAATAATGATATATCATTACTTATATAACTTCTTACAACTGTTTGCCTTAAAATCTTCATAGCAGACCTGAGCTGTAAGTCAGAGGATTCGAGCTGGCAGTGCTAAACAGAGTGTAAATCTCAGGAGGGGCAAACGACTGGCTGAACATGGGAAGGATCAGTGCAGGGTCTGTGTTGCTAATTGACACATTTGCAAAACAATGGTCGGTAATCAGCAGGCAGTTGCTGCGCTGATAAGGACATACAATTTTCCTCACGTGTGTTTAGGGAAAGTAGGCTTTTCAGGGAGAATGAAAATTTTGAGAGGCTTTAGGAATTCTAGTGTTAACTGTAAGCTGCATAAAGAATGATTTAATCAGCCAGCGATAAAAACACACTGTAGTAGTTACTAATCCTAGAACTAAATTCAAGAATTAATTTCTCAGTATCCTGCCTGCTTAGAAAATCTTAATTGTATTACACAACATGCCAGTTTCAAATATTTTTTAAGTATTCTATTACCAGTCTTCAACAGGTACCATGGCTAGTAGGTCTAATATAATGATTAAAGAAGGATAGAACATACACTGTTTGTATTGTGTAAAGGGGCAGCTGTGAGTAGCACTCCAGCCTGATAGGGTCTCTTACATTGGTACTAAAATTTAAACAAATGTTGCATCTCTGGGTTGCTAGTAAACTGCCAATACGATAGAATAAAGCATATAAAAAAGTGTTTTAAAATGTTAAAAAAATGATTTATTAAATTGTATTCTTGTATTGTTATTTTTTTCCTTTAGACATGCAGGTGATAGCTGTTTTTAAATCTTGCAATGTCATGATCCATGCAATTATCACTTTTGTCAGGTTCGTTTGTTAATGTCTGAAAAGCTGTAAGTATTTCACTAGTAAAGTAATATAATTAAAGTTAGGTAAGGTTAACAATTTAAGTTACATAATATAAATGTAGATATGAAGAATAGACGTTTTTCAGTGCTGTACTCTCAGGGGTGATTTAATGTGCCAGGACATCACCTTCCAACTTTTTTAATTACTGCAAGCGCAGTTTGTCTTTTTCAAAGTCACCAGTAGGCTTGTTTGCCGTGAGGCTCAGATTACTTTTGACAAGCAACTCTAAATGCATAATTGTTTCCTGTGCAAAAAGCTATGAAGACAGGTATCAGAACCTATGCATTAATCTAATAAGCAATTTTTCAGCTAACCCTTTGTAGCCACTGGATTGCTGAGTTTCAGGTAAACAAATCATGTTTATTAAGCTCCAGCTTTAATGTATTTTTTATTTTATATGCATGATTTTGTTTTATAAAGTAAGTAGGGAACATAAAATATGGACTATCTATTGTATATATTTTTTAGATTTTTTTTCATGAGGATTTCTTTTTTGCCTCATCATTAGACAATTCTGTTTCCATGAGGTATTTTGATAGGCCAACATGTTTGTTCTTATTCAGCTCAAAAAATAAGCATTGAGACTAAAGCTGACAGTTCTGGGAAAAAAAGTTTGAAAAGCCTTGATTTTGTAATCAGAGGTGTCACTATAAGAGGAAAAATATCAAGTTGATTTGTCTTAAAGCATTGAGTAACATTTGCTTAAAATATAACTTGGCACATAATAATCAAGTGATTACTTTTGTCAGATAGCAGATATTAAGATGGCTATCTGTTGACTACTAAAATACTTGATCATTGAGAACAAACCAATATTTGGATATCCAGGTTAATAAACTTCCCTGTTTTATTAGTCACTAATTATGATTAAATGACCCATTGAGTGCCTCATAGAATAAGTTTAACAAAAATTTGAAGAAAAGTATTTATTTTTCATTATATAACTTTCACACATTTTGGGAGATGTTAGGTATGAGGTGACCACCTCTGATTAACTGGAACATGAATAAACCATGCTTAACCTAACAAAATATACTGTATTTCTACCTAATTTGTTACAGATATACTTTAATATCGTAAATTTCTGCAGATAACATGATCTAAATCAATTAATATCAAACATACAGTATGTTTTAGACATAATAGGTGGTTGAATAGGTTTGTCAGTTGTCGAGTTTGTTTTCTTTCTGTGTTTTATTCATTCATCCACGCAGTTTTTAGAATATCTACATTCAAGATAGCTTCACCATAGTGATGTTCCAGAAGTGTTGCAGCATAATGCACACTGCAAAAAATGCATATGCAAAAACTTGGGGAAAAAACTTTCAATGGGAGTTGTTTTGCTTTTATTTAGCAAAAAAATCTACCAGTGGGGTAAGCAAAATTTACTCAACAAGATTTCTTAAAATAAGCTAAATACTCGTAAATACAAATGTTTGAAATAAGTCAATAATTCTTACAATAAGGAAAACAAAATTTAATGTCATGATATGAATATTTTTCCACTTCATGTGATTTCTATTTTTTGCTGTGTAGTGAGCTTTGTCATCTATTCCAGCGTGTAACTTATTTCTGGCAGTTTCCTTCAGAGTAAGATTGTTAGGTCTTCTGCCCTCTTTTAGAATTGGTAGGCTCTGTCTTTTGTAACATGTTTTGTTTTTGTATTTGTAGGAACAGGCAAGAAGTTTCAAAGAACTAATGTATTTTGCATGCTGCAGAGATTGTAAAGGTAATTCATTTAGTTGTTGGCAGGAGAATCATCTGGGATGTTCTCTGTCTTTCTTCATATCATGAAGGACTGAGCCAAAATCAAGATCATGAAAGAAACACAAATCAAAACCTCAAAGGCTTCAAAGCTCAAGTGACACCTAGAAACATTAGGTTTTGTTGGTAAATTGCAGAACAGGCTCATGGCTTTCACAAACACAAAAAAGGTTAGAGAAGTGTAGAAAAGAACAAGAACATAGTTTCTAAAAGATTATAATGATTATTTAACAATGATCAAAAAGGGCCAATATACAAAAATTTGAAACACAGAATTAACCAAAAACAAAATCTGAAATATAAACAGCAGAACTTGTAACAGAAATAATTCCAAAAAAACAAAGTAAATCCAAAGATCGGAGCTGAGCTAACACATGCAGGAACTAATGCCTCAGCAGCCAAGCTAAGCTCAACAAATGGTTTATAGAGGCCTCCATACCCGAATTGGAGAAAGGGAGTGGGATAGATTTAAAAACATTACAATTAATGTAAGTAAGGAATAAACAATGGAATTAAGAAAATCTGCAGATTTGCAAAAAATCAAAAATATAATAAAGACAAAATCCTAACATCAGTTAGGTGAAATAAGCTTTTATATGTTGTGCAAGACAGAATGAAAAGAACTGGGAGATAAATGAGAGGTAAGTACCAAAGCAATATATCAAAAGGATAAACTAGCAGCAAAAGCAAAACATGAAGTAAACTGATTTGTCAAAAAAAAAACCCAGAATATTCTTCATCCATCCATCCATCCATCCATCCTCTTCCGGTTATCCGAGGTCGGATCGCGGGGGTAGCAGCTTAAGCAGAGAAGCCAAGACTTCCCTCTCCCCGGCCACTTCTTCCAGCTCTTCTGGGAGAATCCCAAGGCATTCCCAGGCCAGCCGGAGACATAGTCCCTCCAGCGTGTCCTGGGTCTTCCCGGGGCCTCCTCCCGGTTGGACGTGCCCGGAACACCTCACCAGTGAGGCGTCCAGGAGGCATCCTGATCAGATGCCCGAGCCACCTCATCTGACTCCTCTCAATGCGGAGAATCCGCGGCTCTACTCTGAGCCCCTCCCAGATGACTGAGCTCCTCACCCTATCTTTAAGGGAAAGCCCAGACCCCCTGCAGGAGGAAACTCATTTCAGCTGCTTGTATTCGCGATCTCGTTCTTTCTTTTTTTTTTTTTTTTTTTTTTTTATTAATTTTATTACAATACATACAAAGCAATCAAGTTTTACAAAAAAAAATAGAGTTAAGAACAGATCGATCCCCACCCTTGAGAGAGAGAGCAAGCCAAACGGTGTAAAATTTAAGGCTTTTAAACATACCTAAATTAATAAATTCTCTGTGCTTTATGAACTTATTTTAAAATATTACTGATTAGATCCTGCCATGTTTTGAAAAAGTCTGTACAGATCCTCTAACTGAGTATTTGATTTTTCCAATTTCAAATAATATAACACATCAGTTTCCCACTGACTTAAAGAGGAGAGTTTGGGTTCTTCCAGTTTATCAGAATAAGTCTGCGTGCCAAAGTGTAGTGAATGCAATCACAATTTGTTTGTCTTTCTCCACTTTAAGCCCTCTGGAAGAACCCCAAACACAGCTGTTAATGGGTTAGGAGGGATTGTGAGTCCAAGGCTGTCTGAGAGGTAATTAAAAATTTTTGTCCAGAATAATGTTAATTTGGTGCAGGCCCAGAACATGTGACCTAGTGAGGCTGGACTTTTGCAGCGTTCACAGGTTGGATCATGCCCTGGAAACATTTTGGAGAGTTTTAGTCGAGACAGATGTGCTCGATATATAATTTTGAGTTGTATAATTGTATGCTTTGCATATGGAGCTCAGTGAATTCTCTGCATTGCTACTTTCCACTCCTTTTCTGATATATTAATTGAGAGTCTTTTTCCCAGTGTCCTCTTGGATCTTTGAAAGGAAGGGTTTGTAAAATGATTTTATATATTGTAGAGATGGAGTCTAACTCCTTAGATTGAGCAATATTTTTCCAGCATGGATGAGGGTGCAAGATGAGGAAAATCTGGAAGGTTCTGTTTAACAAAGTTCCTGATTTGAAGATAGTGAAAGAAATGTGTAGCTGGAATGTTAAATTTGGAATGTAATTGTTCATAGGATGCAAAGACGTTGTCTATATAAAGATCTCTAAGCAAGTTAATTCCAAATTTTTCCAGATATTAAAACTGCATATGTTTGTGAAGGTTGAAAGAGGTGGTTCTCTTGCAGGGTGCCACAGATAGAAGCTTCTCCGTCTTAAAATGCTTTCTACATTGGTTCCAGATTCTAAGTGAGTGGAGCACAATTGGGTTATTAGTGTATTGTCGATAGCGTGTGTTTATTGGAGCGCAGTTCAAGGAATACAAAGAAGTACTGCAGGATTTTACTTCTATTGTGGTCCAAGCCTGTGTATGTTCTTCTATTTGTGTCCAGGTTCTTATCGCCTGTATATTTGCTGCCCAGTAATAAAACTGGAAGTTAGGTAGAGCCATGCCGCCTTCTGCCTTTTGTCTTTGTAGGGTCGCTCTTTTGATGCGTGGATGTTTTGAATTCCAAATAAATGAGGTTATTGTTGAATCTAATTGCTTAAAGAATGATTTATTAATGTATATTGGGATGTTTTGAAATAAAAAAAGGAGCTTAGGAAGAATATTCATCTTAACAGTGTTAATTCTTCCAGCTAGTGTGAGATGAAGGGTTGACCATCTATGCAAGTCTTGTTTAATTTTTTCCATGCAGACGGCGAAATTTTGTTGATAAAGAGCTTTATGTTTACTTGTGATGTTTACCCGAGGTATTTAAACTGTTCTGCAATGATAAAAGGTAGGGTGTCTAATCTAATATTATATGCTTGCGAATTCACTGGAAAGAGTACACTTTTATTCAGATTAATTCTGAGACCAGAGATCTTTTGAAATTCTGTGAGTGCTGCTAAGACTGCAGGCACAGAATTTTCTGGGTTCGATATATACAGTACCATGTCATCTGCATATAATGAGATTTTCTGTTCCAGTCCTTCTCTGCTAATCCCCTTTATCTGATCAGTATTTCGACAATGTATTGCCAGTGGTTCAATGGCAATGCAAACAGCAGCGGTGACAAGGGCATCCTTGTCTAGTGCCACGTTCTAGTTTAAAGTAGTCTGAGCAAATGTTATTGATGCAAACTGAAGCTTCTGGGTTAGTATACAGTAATTTAATCCATGCACAAATGTTGGGCCAAACCCAAACTTCTCCAATGTAGTAAAAGGTATTTCCATTCAATCATGTCGAATGCTTTTCTGCATCCAATGATAATAATATTTCTGGGGTGTTTGATTTAGTTGGTGAGTATATTACATTAAACAGGCGTCGAAGATTTGAAGATAAGTGCTGGCCCCTAATAAATCCAGTTTGGTCTTGTGATATTACAGGGGAGCACTTTCTCCATCCTTCTAGCTGTGATTTTAGAGAGTATTTTAACGTCGTTATTCAGAAGTGAAATTGGTCTGTATGATGCACATTGTAATAAGTCCTTATTTTGTTTTGGAAAACAGTGATTAGTGCTTGGCGAAAGGTTTGTGGAAGAGATTGGTTATCTCTGGCTTCTGTAAATGTTGCTAATAGGAGGGAGCTAGCTGAGCGGAGAATTTCTTGTAAAACTCTGCAGGGTAGCCATCAGGGCCTGCTGCTTTTCCACCTTGGAGTGACTTTATAGCATCTAGTAATTCTGATAATGCAGAGGTTTATCAAGTTCCTCCACACTAGAAGCGTCTATTTGTGGTATCTGTAATGTATCCAGAAATGTATTAGATTGTGTATTGTCTTCTTTAAACTCAGTAGTATATAGGGATTTATAGTAGTCTCTGAAAGTGTGCATTATATTTTTGTGTTCGATGATTTTATCTCCGTTAGTGTTAGTGATTACGAGATTGCGTTGCACTTCTTGCTTGTGAATTTGTTGAGCTAAAAGCTTATTAGCTTTCTCTCCATGTTCATAATAATGATGTCTGGATTTGTAAATTAGTTGTTCAGTTTCTTTAGTTGTCAAGAGGTTTAATTCTGAATGTAGAGCCTGCCTCCTCTATGTAGAGTCTCGCTTGGTAGTCTGGCATGTTCTTCATCTATTTTAGTAATTTCGCTTTTTATCTCTGCTACTTTCTTGGCTTCGGATTTATTTCTGTGGGAAAGATATGAGATAATCTGTCCTCTTAAGAAGGCCTTAAGAGTTTCCCAGAGTATTCCTGCAGAGATCTCAGGGATGTATTTGTCTCTAGAAAGAATTTGATTTGTTTGGATATAAATTCAGTACAATTCTCGTCAGCTAATAGAAGCGGTTGAGGCCATCTGCGGGGTGAGTGTATGGGGCTTAGTAATTTCAGCTCCAAGATCATAGGTGCATGGTCCGAAATAACAATAGCATCGTATTTACAAGATTTAATCTTAGGCAAGAAGTTATTGTCTATAAAGAAGTAATCAATCCTTGAGTAGCAATGATGTACTGGTGAGTAGAAAGAATATGTTCTTGAATTTGGGTTTAAAACCTCCAGGGATCTGATAAGTTGTGATCAGTTATAAACTTTGTAATTATCTTTGCGGTGTTAGATGCGTTCCCCTGTGGAGGAAGTCCTATCTAAAAGTGGATTTAGAACACAATTAAAGTCCCCAGCCATTATAACTTTATGAGTGTTCAGATTGGGAATGGATGCAAATAAATTTTGTATAAATTCCTTATCATCAACATTAGGTGCATAAACATTTATCAAAATCATTTTACAGTTAGATAAGTCTCCCATGACCATTACATATCTCCCTTCAGGATCCAATACTACATCTGATGCTACAAATGGTACTGTTCTATGTATGAGAATTCCCACCCTCTAGTTTTCTTTGTAAAACTAGAATGGAACATTGGCCAGTCCAGTCTTTTGCAGCGGAACTGATCCTTGCTTAGTAAGTGGGTTTCCTGTAAAAATACTATTTTAGCATTTAGACCTGTTAGGTGAGAGTACTTTCTTTCTCTTTAATTCGTGATTCAGGCCTTTAACATTCCAGCTTACGAAGTTAACTGTCCCATCATGGAGACACTGATTCTGAGTTTTTGATGTCATTTATAGTCTTAACTGGAAGTGAGACAGTTTAGGTCTTAATTTCCTATTTCCCCAGAGTTGTTGCCATGCAGCTTATTATTACGTTGATAGTTATAATTATAAAGATTGAGATGATAGATTAGGTATAGATCAAGCCTGCTCTCTTTCTCTCCCCCCCTTAACCCCCCACCCTCCCTTTTTGCCTCCCCAAGTGAGGCTAAAACCCACTTCACATAGTCCCAGTCCTCTGACATACCCAGAGACAGAGCACGTCCAAAGCAAAACATCTCGTTCTTTCGGTCACTACCCATAGCTCATGACCATAGATAAGGGCAGAAACGTAGATCGACTGGTAAATTGAGAGCTTTGCCTTACGGCTCAGCTCTTTTTTCTCCACAACAGACCGATGCAGAGCCCGCATCACTGCAGATGCCGAACCGATCCGCCTGTCAATCTCACAATCCATTCTTCCCTCACTCGTGAACAAGACCCCGAGATACTTAAACTCCTCCACTTGGGGCAGGATCTCGCCCCCAACCCTGAGAGGGCACTCCACCCTTTTTCTGCTGAGGACCATGGTCTCGGATTTGGAGGCGCTGATTCTCATCCCAGCCGCTTCACACTCAGCTGCGAACTGCTCCAGAGAGAGCTGAAGATCACGGCCTGATGAAGCAAACACTGCAAAAAGCAGTGACCCAATCCTGAGTCCACCAAACCGGACACCTTCAACACCCTGGCTGCGCCTAGAAATTCTGTCCATAAAAGTTATGAACAGAATCGGTGACAAAGGGAAGCCCTGGCGGAGTCCAACTCTCACTGGAAACGGGCTCGACTTACTGCTGGCAATGCGGACCAAGCTCTGACACCGGTTGTACAGGGACCGAACAGCTCTTATCAGGGGGTCCGGTACCCCATACTCCTGGAGCACCCCCCACAGGATTCCCCGAGGGACACAATCGAACGCCTTTTCCAAGTTCACAAAGCACATGTAGACTGGTTGGGCAAACTCCCATGCACCCTCCAGGATTCTGCTAAGGGTGTAGAGCTGGTCCACTGTTCGCGACCAGGGCCGAAAACCACACTGTTCCTCCTGAATCCGAGGTTGACTATCCGACGGACCCTCCTCTCCAGAACCCCCGAATAGACTTTTACAGGGAGGCTGAGGAGTGTGATCCCTCTATAGTTGGAACACACCCTCCGGTCCCCATTTTTAAAGAGGGGGATCACCACCCCGGTCTGCCAATCCAGAGGCACTGTCCCCGATGTCCATGCGATGTTGCAGAGACGTGTCAAAAGACAGTCCTACAACATCTAGAGCCTTAAGGAACTCCGGTATCTCATCCACCCCTGGGGCCCTGCCACCAAGGAGTTTTTTGACCACCTCGGTGACTTCAGTCCCAGAGATGGGAGAGCCCACCTCAGAGTCCCCAGGCTCTGCTTCCTCATTGGAAGGCATGTTAGTGGGATTGAGGAGGTCTTTGAAGTACTCCCCCCACCGACCCACAATGTCCCGAGTCGAGGTCAGCAGCGCACCATCCCACCATATCACGGTTTTGACACTGCACTGCTTCCCCTTCCTGAGACGCCGGACGATAGACCAGAATCTCCTCGAAGCCGTCCAAAAGTCGTTCTCCATGGCCTCTCCAAACTCCTCCCATGCCCGAGTTTTTGCCTCAGCAACAACTGAAGCCGCATTCCGCTTGGCCTGCTGGTACCTATCAGCTGCCTCCAGAGACCCACAGGACAAAAAGGTTCTATAGGACTCCTTCTTCAGCTTGACGGCATCCCTCACCTCCGGTGTCCACCAACGGGTTTGGGGATTGCCGCCGTGACAGGCACCGACGACCTTACGGCCACAGCTCCAGTCAGCCGCCTCAACAATAGAGGCATGGAACATGGCCCATTCGGACTCAATGTTCCCCACCTCCCTCGAGACGTGGTCGAAGTTCTGCCGAAGGTGGGAGTTGAAGCTACTTCTGACAGGGGACTCTGCCAGCTGTTCCCAGCAGACCCTCACAACACGTTTGGGCCTACCAGGTCTGACCGGCAACTTCCCCCACCATCGAAGCCAACTCACCAACAGGTGGTGAACAGTTGACAGCTCCGCCCCTTTCTTCACCTGAGTGTCCAAGACATATGGCCGCAAGTCCGACGACACAACCACATGTTGATCATCGAACTGAGGCCTAGGGCGTCCTGGTGCCAATTGCACATATGAACACCCTTATGCTTGAACATGGTGTTCGTTATGGACAATCCGTGGCGAGCACAGAAGTCCAATAACAAAACACTGCTCGGGTTCAGATCGGGGGGGCCATTCCTCCCAATCACGCCCTTCCAGGTCTCACTGTCATTGCCCACATGGGCATTGAAGTCTCCCAGCAAAACGAGGGAATCCCCAGAAGGTATGCCCTCTAGCACCCCCTCCAGAGACTCCAAAAAGGGTGGATACTCCAAACTGCTGTTCAGCGCATACGCACAAACAACAGGCCACCCTCTCGTCCACCGAGGTAAACCGCAACGCACAGGCTCCAAGTCAGGGGGCAATAAGTATGCCCACACCTGCTTGGCGCCTCTCACTGGGGGCAACTCCAGAGTGGTAGAGAGTCCAGCCCCTCTCAAGGAGATTGGTTCCAGAGTCCAAGCTGTGCATCGAGGTGAGTCTGACTATATCTAGCCGGAACCTCTCAACCTCGCGCACTAGCTCAGGCTCCTTCCCCTTCAGAGAGGTGACATTCCACGTCCCAAGAGCCAGTTTCTGTAGCCGAGGATCAGATCGCCAAGGTCCCCACCTCCGGCCACCACCCAAATCACACTGTACCTGACCTCCTTGGCCCCTCCCATATGTGGTGAGCCCATGGGAAGGAGGACCCACATTACCTCTTCGGGCTGTGCCCGGCCGAGCGCCATCGAGCCCCACCCCCAGGCCTGGCTCCAGAGGGGGGCCCCGGTGACCCGCGTCTGGGCAAGGGAAAACGTCGTCCACAGTTTTTATTCTTCATTGGAGGTTTGTTGAACCGTTCTTTGTCTCATCCCTCACCTAGGACCAGTTTGCCTTGGGTGGCCCTACCAGGGGCATAAAGCCCCGGACAACATAGCTCCTAGGATCATTGGGACACGCAAACCCCTCCATCATGATAATAATAATAATAAGAATATTCTTAAGCTTAAAATAAACAAGAATTGCAAACAGAATTTCTTTGAGGAATCAGCATAATCAGATGAGGAAGCGATCCCAAGTTGATCTGTGATGTCTAAAACTGATGTTTGGAACTACATTGCAACCATCACACTAGTCATCTTGTGAAGAAAGCAAATAGGCATTGCAGGAAAATGCTAATAAATAAAAAATATTTTAATTATAATCACAAAATATGAAATGACCCTAAAAATAATCAAATAATCATCCAAAATTATACTTTTTGAAGCATTTGTGTCAAAAGCACCTAACACTATAACATAACGCATTTGCTCACTTTTTCAGGAATGCAAAGGGATGGCTATGAATGCTTTATAAAATCACTCACAACTTTCTTTGTCTGTTTGTCAAAGCTAAAATTCTTGTGTAATAAGCAGTGTGTTTTTCTGTATATGAGCATTCAGGTAAGTTCAGGGTTCTCTTTTATATTGTAACCAAGATCACATCAAAAGTAATATAATGAATCAACTAATTTAATAGGATATAAAGCATATGTAAGATAACATTTTTGAGATACAATATATTTTCCTAAATAGCATAACAATTATCTGTCTCAATGGGAATTAAAAAAAACTCTGTTTTATGTGTGGTTTAGCCATAAAAAGAACTCATTAAAGAAGTCTATATCTTCTCAATTGTTTCCAAAACTTTGACATAAAGTAATAGTATATAATAGATGATATATACAGGCACATAGTAATTAGCACTAGTTGCGTTAAAAGTAATATTGCTCACCTAGTTATTACATATGTGTAGCTTGCTTGGGTAATCAATTTTCTTCAGCATTCTCTAGATAATTTGGTCTCTGTCGTCTGTCTGATCATGTCATTTCATGATGGTACTCTTCATACTGCTGAAATGGTAAAACTGGTTGCATTTTATACTGTTACATAAGTTGTACTGGGCATTCTAAAAAAAAGACATTCACCCTTGGATTCCAAGACTCCCAATAATTTTGGTGTCATTACCATGGGCATGAGTAGCTGCTTAAGATTATAACAATGGAATACTGAGAGGTTAAACATAGTAGGCAAGGGTCTGTAATGGTTTATAAGTACTGGTATGTTTATATTTTTAGTAAATGACTAACAACAGAGATGTAAAAATAGCTCATCAGAAGCTCTATGGCAGGGTATGCCAGACAAACAATTTGAGTTTTCGGCGAGGATTTAAATTCTGGAAGGGTGTAAAGTGGAAACTGATAAGTACAGGGCACTGAGGGACACCACATCAGAATATAATGACAGAGTACCATTATACTATTACGTTTCTGCACATACTGAAATCAGTTTGATAAACATAATTTAAACCACACAAGAATAATTCTTGAGTGTCCAAAGTAATTTTCATATCTGTTACTCAGAACAGTATGGTTAATGCTGTCAAAGGCTGAACTTATATCTAAAATAATAATTACTGTAGCATTCCCCTGATCAAAAAAATGTTCAAAATGTCATTTATAACATAATTGAATACTGTTTATGTAAGGTGACCATTACAAAAGTCTGACTTAAACTTCTCAAGTAAATTATAATATTAAGACTGAAGCTACTTGCAATCACTTTTTCAAGAACTTGAAACTTGAAATAGGTGTGTAATTAATAAGATTTCTTTTTCCAATGAACCTCTGAAAACTGACATTTGAAGTGCTTTAGGAACTGTGGCAATCAATGACAGTCTACAAAATGACATTTTTTTCAGTGGACTCTCCACTAACTTTTAAATATGCCCTGTATTTGTGGTTTTGATTGCCTGCATGAGAGTTCTCTACTGTTAAGGTGCTCATGTTGGCATTTTGACAAAAGCTGCCTGACAGCTCAAAGCTCCCTTAAAACACATCCTAGAAAATATAAATTAAGAAAATGAATGGATAAAGGTACTGTAGGTTACCCTATTGAGCCCCCTCAATTTTAAGAGTAATGTGGGCTAAAACAGTCTATTAATCTTTACAAAATACACTTCACATATTTGTTTAGTTACTAATAAAATGCTTGATAGTTTTCTGCAATACCTTAAATAACATTGTTTTATGTTTTTAGTAAAAAGTTTTATATAACAAATTTGAAGAAAAAAACTGCAATTTGTCATATTAGGAATATGAGAAATTGTGAAATTATAAAGTGAGGTTTTGGAATTATTTAAATAAAGTATAGTGAGAAGTCAAGCAAAATGGCACCTTTTGTTGGCTAACTAAAAAGATTACAGTATGCAAGCTTTCAAGGCACATCAGGTCTCTTCTTCAGACAAGATGTAATCATAAAAATAATAATTAAAGTATTCATTTTTATTAATTTATTAATTAAATAAAATATGATAATCAGCATAAACTTCTTAAAACAATACAGTTATAACCAGAAGACATTAAACAGACACATGGTTCCTGTAAAATATAGACTATTAGTTAGGAACTCCCAAGGCAGGGTATTTTTTTCCTTCGTTCTAGTGGTGACCCGACCACAATTAGTAAATCAAAATAACTGGCACAGAACTGAAAGAGTCTGGAGGGGGTGAATGTCATTCCTCTCTGCATTGTTATTTTTTTAATGAAAGATAAACATTTCAAAAATGGTTCTTTGCCATGTGACATTAATTTATTAGACTGTCGTTAAATTTACTAGTTTCATGAATTTTGCAAAACATAGCAGAATTTGATATCATTCTGATAGAAGACTAACACCAATGTTATCTTTCCAGCTGTTTTCAGTGTATCATGGGCTGCTTGGGCTTCTTTTAGTTCATCAGTTTGACATTTGGCCTTGTGACGGGCCACATGACATTAAGGGTAAAGGTTTGCACCCTGCACAAAGAAGAGTTCATAATAAACTCAGACATACTGTATGTGTTACAGAGTTATTTAAAAAACAAAAATGTTTTTAAAAAATTTAAAAGAAAGAAGACAGAACCAGTTTCCACCTCTCCAATATGAAGCTTCAAGCATTTCTTCATTAGAAGTATTAGCACACAGTAGAAAAACACTGTATAAAATTCACTTCTAAAAAATAAAAGACCTCAGGTTAAAATGTCATTTGTATCTCAAGTTTTTCTTTCGAAGTGTCGTTCATTGGCTTTGTATATTATTTCTATTGTTCTTATTCAGATTTTCACTTGCAAAAGAAATAAAACTAGAATGCTGTGTTTTGGGTATTAGGAATATACTGGAAAATAATTTAATACAAAACTAAAGGAAAAGCATAAGGATAGTACCTTCCCTTGATCTCGCATGCATGGTTTCATCTGAAAAAATGTACCTAATTAGAATACACTAATGAGAGCTAATTAAGATGTCTACATTAAGATGGTGTAGCTTGAAGGACTTAAAGGTTCATTTGTATGCAGCAGATTGGTTGATGCAATAACACAATCATCTATAGGAATTTATTTGTGTTAGTGTAGATGTAATTACTGTAATGACCACCTCATATGAGCCTATGTACTAGCTAGGTGGCCTAAAAGGCAATGTAGTCTCTGCGGTCTTTGAATAAAACTAGAGGTTTTGAAGGATGATTCTTGATATATGAATGCTGTATAACTTACCTTAAGTAAATCACTGCCTCTGAAATGAAATTTACTTCCATGGCTTACTTCTGAGTCAGGCCGGAAAATTCACTTTTTTTTTATTTGGAGTCTAATAACTTAGGATGTTTAACCACAAACAGCCCACTTCATATACATAAGGCCTCTGTTTTGAGTTAGTTAGTAATTATATTTTTTTTAATGTGTGCTTTTAATTATATTCACCTGTCTGCTATAATCTATGTTCATGCAGCTGGATCTTTCATATATTTGGTTTCTAAGCAACATTTCCCAAAGATGCTTGTGAATCAAGTATGCTGTCAGTATTTTCTCATCAGGTGTATCGAGGCAGTAAAAAAGGTGAAAAAAAAGAGTATCTATTGTAAATTAAGATCAGAAACAAAGTTAAAGGTTTGGGGTACTTTTAAGCAAACCCCGTCTAATTGAAAAAACAAATTACAAACATGATTTGACATGTGCTTCAAGTAACATTTTCACAGTTGCAAGTCAATTACTAGACTAGGGTTTCCAGACGTCTTTTATATAAGGGACATGTCCCATATTTGATCATTTTGTCCCTGTCTTGTTCTGACCTTTCAGAGACACACAAATTTCTCGTATTTAGTTCATTTTCAAATTTCGTAATAAAAATATATTTTTACTACCTTCTTACGGTACTTAGTTGTAAATTTATAAGTAATTATACTTTTTTTTAGAGTCTTTTGATGAAAATAACCCAAATGTAATGAGGAAGCTAGTGTCTGCTGTTTGCAACTTGCGACACTGTGACCGTTTTGCTCTCCAGCCGCGCTGCTGTGCAGATCTGTATCAGCATTGCAACATACAGTGTCAACAAAGTGTGTTGTTATTACTTGCCATGGCCCACTTTTATTCTAACTTAAAAACTAATCAATCCATCCATCCATCCATCCCAAGATGCCAAAACGTAAGTGTAAATTTCATGATGAATATTCCAGCGAATGGACATTTATCAAACAAGGCAGAAGCTGTTTTGAAGCAAACTGTGATGTATGTAATTGCACTTTCAGTATTGGAAATGGTGGGAAGTCTGATATCAAGCAACATATTATATCTCTACTTTTATATAATGGTCTGGGTGTGTAGGGGGCATGTATAAATTTATATATATGGTAATATAGAGAGAGATTTTAAGAGTGCCCCGTATTTCTTATTTTCTAATCTGGCAACCCTATAGTAGACTGAAGGCAAAATGGTAGTGGAGCCGCTTAAAAAGCGTGCAAGGCTGAAGATTTGGGCTAAGGTGACCAACACCTGGAAGTGATGTCACTCATCTTCCTGTCACCAGTTTTGAGATCTGCAGAGGAGAGGAGAGGCATTAGACAACAATGCCATCCCCTGACTCGGAGTAGATGATCCCAGAAGTTGACTCCAAAGTACATGTGTGTGACATTATAAAAATGTACTTTAACTATTGGCACAAGTAACATTGTCTTTCATGATGGTCTCTTCAGTGCCTTCAGCGTGACCTCTAATAATAAGAACTTGCATTAATTCTTTGCATAAAATCTTGTCTTAATAAGCATCTTATTTGGCTTTGAAAATATCTTCCAGATTAATTTTAATATAACGTGTATTTCTCTTTTTCCCCTCTATAAGTTGCACACTTCTTTATTGGGCTGCGTTTGGCCTTTGTTACTAAAATAAATATTTATAAAACAAATAAATGCCTTTATCTTCTTTTCTTCTGCCTGTGGGCAACGCCTTTCCCGTTTCCACAGGCACAACACAGACCCAATAAGCACAATAGCACAATCACCACAATACTTCTTCTCTTCATCCTCCACTCCTGTACGGCAAGTCCCTCTCCTCCCGACTCTGGCTCCCAGAGTGGTGGCTGTTGGCTCCTTTTATAGTATGCCCGGAAGTGCTCCAGGTGTTTGATGACCCATTTCCGGCTGTACTTCCAGGTGTGGCGGAAGAACCACCCACATGGGCTCTGGAAACAATGCAGTGCCCCCTGGCGGCACCCCCGGATCTCAACAGGGTTCTAGAGAACTCCATCTCCCATGCAGCTCTGCAGTAATCCGAGGCACCACTGCTACGCATGGGGGCTACCCTCTAGCATCCCAGGGAAGGTACAGTTCTGTCCATACTCATTCCCCCAGGCCATACAAAGAAGAGGTGTCCCAACCAGGCAAGGGCCCCGGCAATGCACCACACTGTATATAAACAGTGACCTGTGTGCTGACCCAAACTGATCACTGAAATAAAAATTGTAAGAAAAATCACTTTACTTTTGGGTTAATTTTTATTCTAATTTGAAGGCTGGTTTTTAGACCCCTATAAGTGCGACCTGTAGCATATAACTACAATATACAAGAGTTTTACCTGTTACAATATTACAATTTTCATAACAGATAATTTGCACACAAAACATTTTACTTAATTTAAGCACTTCAAAAAATAAAAAACAGCAATAAAAATCCATGCTGCAGGAAATAAGAGGAATTCTCTGCATAATCCTTTATCATCCATCAAAAATTTCCTTTGGTCAGTTCAAAAGATATAGTAAAACTGGCAGTGACTTTAGCAATGGAATCAATGGTACTCTTCGCTGTAAAAATGTTCATCAATACCATTAACTACATGTTGCCCCCAAAGGCTGACTCCATACATAAAATGAAGTAGACAACACTCTGGGCAGAGTCCAGGAACTTCACTGTAGTTGAAAATATGTGATTGTTGGTATTATTATTAGTAATTTCATTATTATTAAATATAAGTAATCAGTTTCCACTATGTATTATTATTGCTAAAGTCATTCATTTTCATTTTATAGCATCATAAATTATGTATAAGCACTATTACAATGCATTAAATTTGCAATAAAGTCAAATGGATTCAGAACAGAGCTGTGTCAGTGTTCATCTACAATATAAAAAATGCAAAAGTTAATTCCACCACGAAAAATAAAAAAAAAAATGAAATTATACTGATGGACATCAGCTGAAATTTATTTATGTTCTTTGTATTATATTTTATATGTGGATTCATTTTTGCTTTGATAAAATGGTATGTACATACTGGTAGCATGTGAAAAAGAAAAGACAGTATTAGGTGAGTGTGAAAAATATTTTTATCTGTATTGATATACTAGTTACATTTAATTAGATAATGAGTTTATACAAATATGGTTAAGTTATGTGTATGTTGTTGATTTTTCTATTTCCTATTATTTCTGTTCTACACTTTTGGCTTTAGGCTTCTATTGGAGGTCTGAGTGTACCAAGGTGGGAAGCTGCTCTTTGGTCTCATATTGCACAAATCCTGCCAAGGGCATATGCTAAAACACCAGAGCAGTATCTATTTATTGTGATCAGACATTGCATAGGCAAAGCAGCAAAGATTTTTCACTGATTAAACTAATTCTAGTTATTTTAGAATTGCTCCGCAGTTCTTTATTTACATTCAATGAGACGATAAAAAGTAAACAAAGACGCAACTTGTTGGAAGAAATAATTGGTGCAGGCAGAATACAGTATGTGTCTCTTCTGGGTATTAGTTAAGAAAAATGTCTCTTCTGTGTATTAGTAAAAAAAAATTAAAGCCTTCAGTTTAATGCAAATCAGTTGAATACTTTTAAAAACTGGATCTGGAAGTGCACAGCATATAACATTGCATAATAAATGCCTGGAACAAGTTTCTAATTAATCTTGTTGTAACTATTGAACTGTTTTCCTTTCAAAGAAAATAGCATGCAGTAGTGGGGAAATCATTATGACACGTATATAGCCATTTATCTGTCAAGCCATTGTCAGACTCATTTATTCCAATTAAGAACTGTAAGGAACTGAAGCCTTTTACATCAGGTATAAAGCAAAAGACAATCCAGGATAAGGAACCTGACCATCATAGGACACACAGTTACAAATACAGTATGTATTCACACACCACACTTTGACTGTGGCTTAAATTTATGGGAATGAAATGATATCTTCATGACATAATTTAGTTTATGTCATCATGATCTGTATAAGAGAAACACTGAATAATATTCATAACTATTGCTCCAAGGTGTTGCATTAAAAAATTATCCCTACTGCCTTTGCATGTCTGCAGACCTGTTTTGAATATTGGATTTCTTGGTGTTTCTGTTATTCCTTGCGGTTCCAGTTATTTTCCACAGGCGTTGTGGTTTTCTCTTGTGTACAAAGAAAACAGAGTAATTGGTGGCATAAATAAAATAAAAACAATATGACTAGGTATCTACTCAGTGAATATGCCTGCACTGAATACTTGTCGCAGTGCTTGATGACATCTGGAGTCTGTCCCTACTGCCTTCTGGGTCATTAGACTTTCATGGACAGACAGAGTAAGTGTGTCCAAGAAATTGATTCATAAACAGAAGTTTTATGCAAGTAATTTCTTCAGTTTGGAGATGGTAAAGACAGATATATCTTATTTCTCGTTCAGACACGTTTCTCTATTCTGGAATGGCTCACTGAAGTAGCTGAAGGATAAAGTTGCCATTGCCATTTTTTTCTTTATCAGTCAAATCAGACTTTTATTTTGGCTAAGGTGTGGAATCTGAAATCTGTGAACTCCATACTTATTTCAGTCAAAGTGAATTCTCTAAACAGCTGAAACAATTAGTTTTTTTCTATATACTTAAGATATAACAAAGAACAATTAAAGGAATTAAACTAGAAATTAAACTTTTTAATTAATATAACTAAATCACTTAATTTAATCTGAAATAATCTCAAAACAGAAACAAGTAGGAATTAAACTAATAAACAATGCACTCAGAAAATATTTAAATAATGAGCTATTTATGCTGGTGGTTGGCACGTACTGTACCTATAAAAGTATTCGTGGGAGGTTTTGACACTTTCTTGTTATACAAAATTGAATTACTGTGGAAATAATTTAGCTTTTTTGGTATTGACTAACAGAAAAAGATACTTCAATGTCAAAATTAACGCAGGTTTCTGTAATGTGGTCTAAACTAATCACTCATTTTTAGCCATATAGGAACAAGCCAGCATGAGAGAAAGAGGAGGAAAAGAGAACAAAAGAAAAGAAAAAGATCATGGAGGTTGAAGAATGGAAGAAGAGAGACAGGAGTGTGAAGGAGAGTGAGTGGGTGTAATGAGAAGAAACAGGCAGATGGGTGTGGAGCCCCAGGAAGGAGCCTGTGGCCAGCGCTCAGGAGTCACTCCTATTGAACACCCAAAGTAGCAGGAGCAACCACTAAGCTCAGGAGTGTCCTCTTGCTGCGAGGAGGCAAAAGATTGGCGGTGGTGAGAGGACAGGGTGCGCTTTCACCAGGTGGACCCTGGAAAGACAGCGATGGGCATGGAGGGCTCTGTGGCTCCCCACAAATACCATAGGATTGACAATAGGGACATGGGCCAGGAAAAGAAGGATCTCTGCGCCTGCTAGAGGACTTCTTCTCAGACTGAAAGGTCCAGACAGGGCAAGCCGAACAGGAGTCGAATATTTAAAGGGACATTAAGGCTCAGTGTATAAAAAGACAGTTTTCTGCCAGTGAAACTGATCTCGTTTTTAATGGATTTTTCTATTTATTGAATGTTAACCTCCACTAGCACTTTGTTTTTATGTATTATTTATTATTGAAGGAACACTGCACTTTTTGAACACTGGTTTTTATTTTAATAAAAGCATTTGATAACTTTTCACCTTCCCCTTGCTTCATGTGTGTTTTGTCCTCATCTCCCACACTCATCCGGTTACATTATCGACAGTGTCAGGTTCAAGAGGCTCCCAAAAATGAAGTGCAGGCATGGAACCAGCCTTAACCATCTCAGGATGTTGTCTTGTTGGAAAAAAAAAACTTCTCCCATGGCACGGGTTTCTTGCAGACTGCATCAGCTTTTCCTCCAGGATTTCCCAGTATTTTTCTGCTTTCATTTTCTCCTTTAGCCTCACAGCCCTTTCAGGCCTGCTGCAGAAAAGCATTATCATTGGTATTGATTAGCAAAATTCACTAAAGTGTTATGTGAAGTGAATATGCCGTATTTGCTGGTGACCTTGTTTGCCAAACATTTTCTTGTAAATTTGCTTTGCAACTGGCTTAAACAAACATTTCTTTTGCTGTGTCCAATGTGCTTTGCAAAGCTGACATGACATGACAGAGCTGTAGCAACCATGAGCAGAACTTCCATGCATGTGTACTGCAAGATCATTCCTGAGCTGCTTCGGGTATGTGTCATGTCATGAACCGATCAGTACTTCAGATTTCTCCCTTTCACGAGTTTAAAAATAACAAAAAATCTTTCAGTATTTTCATTCTTCACAAGGCTAATATGTACCCCAACATTGGGAGTCTGTAAGTGTAAAAATATATATTTTGTATTACATAATGCTAGTTTGTGGTTATTTGTAGTATTTTATTTGGGGTTACCATTTAGATGGCCAGAGCCACAGGGGATGCACAAACCAGTGTGTTTCTTTGTGCCGGTCCCAATCCCGGATGAAAGGAGAGGGTTACGTCAGGAAGGGCATCCAGTGTAAAATTTTGCTAAATCAATATGTGGACAACAATACAAATTTCCATACCGGATCGGTCGAGCCCCGGGTTAACAACGACCGCCACCAGTACTGTTAGCCAACAGGGTGCTGGCGGAAATTGGGCTACTGTTGGACTAAGAAGAAGAAGGAGAAGAAGAGGGGGAGACGTATCTGGAGGCAAGAGGAGAGGAGGAAGGTAAAGAGAGTGGAACTGAGGGTAGGAATTTTGAATGTTGGCAGTATGACTGGTAAGGGGAGAGAGTTAGCAGATATGATGGAGAGAAGAAAGGTTGATATATTGTGTGTGCAAGAGACTAAATGGAAGGGGAGTAAGGCCAGGTTGATATGAGGTGGATTCAAATTATACTATCATGGTGTGGATGGGAGAAGAAATGGTGTAGGGATTATTCTGAAGGAACAGTATGTCAAGAGTGTTTTGGAGGTGAAAAGAGTGTCAGACAGAGTAATGATTATGAAGATGGAAACTGGAGGTCTGATGATGAATGTTGTTAATGCATATGCACTGCAAGTTGGGTGTGCGATGGAGGAGAAAGAAGATTTTTAGAGTGAGTTGGATGAAGTGATGAACAGTGTATCCAAGGGACAGAAAGTGGTGATTGGAGCAGATTTCAACGGACATGTTGGTGAAAGGAACAGAGGAGATGAGGAGGTGATGGGTAGGTATGGTATCAAGGAGCGAAATAAAGGTCAGATGATAGTGGATTTTGCCAAAAGGACATGGCTGTGGTGAATACGTATTTTAAGAAGAGGGAGGAATATAAAGTTACATACAAGAGTGGAGGAAGATGCACACAGGTAGATTACCTATGCAGAATTGTCAATCTAAAGGAAATTGAAGACTGCAAAGTGGTGGCAGGGGAAAGTGTAGTTAAACAGCATAGTATGGTGGTTTTTAGGATGGCATTGGTGATCACGAAGAGGAAGAGAGTGAGGGCACAGCCAAGGATCAAATGGTTGAATTTGAAAAAGGAAGACTGCAAGGTTGAGTTTAGGGAGATGAGACAGGCACTGGGTGGTAGTGAAGAGTTACCAGACAGTTGGGAAACTACAGCAGAAGTAGTAAGGGTGACAGCAAGAAGAGTGCTTGGCGTGACATCTGGGCAGAGAAGGAGGAAAAGGAAACCTGGTGGTGGAATATGAAAGTACAGGAGTGTATACAGAGGAAGGGGATGTCAAAGAAGAAGTGAGATAGTCAGAGAGATGCAGAAAGTAGACAAGAGTACAAAGAGATAAGGCACAAGGTGAAGAGAGAAGTGGAGAAGACTAAAGAAAAAGTGTATGATGAGTTGTATAAAAGGTTGGACACTAAGGAGGGAGAAAAGGACCTGTACCAATTGGCTAGACAGAGGGACCGAGCTGGGAAAGATGTGCAGCAGGTTAGGATGATAAAGGATAAAGATGGAAACATACTCACAAGCGAGGAGAGTGTGTTGAGCAAATGGAAAGAATACTTTGAGAGGCTGATGAATGAAGAGAATGAGAGAGAGAGAGGTTGGATGATGCGGAGATAGTGAATCAGGAAGTGCAATGGATTAGCAAGGAGGAAGTAAGGACAGCTATGAAGAGGATGAAAAATGGAAGGGCCATTGGTCCAGATGACATACCTGTGGAAGCATGGAGGTGTTTAGGAGAGATGGCAGTGGAGTTTTTAACCAGATTGTTTAATGGAATCTTGGAAAATGAGAGGATGCCTGAAGAATGGAGAAGTATACTGGTGCCAAAATTTAAGAATAAGGGGGATGTGCAGGACTGTAATAACTACAGGGAGATAAAATTGACGAGCCACCGCATGAAGATATGGGAAACAGTAGTGGAAGCTAGGTTAAGAAGTGAGGTGATGATTAGTGAGCAGCAGTATGGTTTAATGCCAAGAAAGAGCACCACAGATGCGTTGTTTGGTCTGAGGATGTTGATGGAGAAGTATAGAAAAGGCCAGAAGGAATTGCATTGTGTCTTTGTGGACCTGGAGAAAGCATATGCCAGGGTGCCTCAAGAAGAGCTGTGGTCTTGTATGAAGAAGTTGGGAGTGGCAGAGAAGTACGTAAGAGTTGTACAGGATATGCACGACGGAAGTATGACAGTGGTAAGGTCTGCGGTAGGAGTGACAGATGCATTCAAGTTGGAGGTGGGATTACATCAGGGGTCAGCTGTGAGCCCTTTCTTATTTGTAATGGTGATGGACAGGTTGACAGACTAGATTAGACAGGAGTTCCTGTGGACTGTGATGTTTGCTGTTGACATTGTGATCTGTAGCGATAGTAGGGAGCAGGTTAAGGAGACCCTGGGGAGGTGGAGATATGCTCTAGGTAGGAGAGGAATGAAGGTCAGTAGGAACAAGACAGAATACATGTGTGTAAATGAGAGGGAGATCAGTGGAATGGTGAGGATGCAAGGAGTAGAGTTGGCGAAGGTGGATGAGTTTAAATACTTGGGATCATAAATACAGAGTAATGGTGATTGTGGAAGAGAGGTGAAAAAGAGAGTGCAGGCAGGGTGGAATGGGTGGAGAAGAGTGTCAGGAGTAATTTGTGACAGACAATTATCAGCAAGAGTGAAAGGGAAGGTCTACAGGACGGTAGTGAGACCAGCCATGTTATATGGGTTGGAGAGGGTGGCATTGACCAGAAAGCAGGAGACAGAGCTGGAGGTAGCAGACTTAAAGATGCTAAGATTTGCACTGGGTGTAACGAAGAAGGATAGGATTAGAAATGTGTACATTTTCCAAGCAAGAGGAAAAGAGGAAGGCTTAAGAGAAGGTTTAAGGATGTGTTTAGGGAGGACATGCAGGTGATGGGTGTAACAGAACAAGATGCAGAGGACAGAAAGTTATGGAAGAAGATGATCCGCTGTGGCAACCCCTAACGGGAGCAGCCGAAAGAAGAAGAAAAAGAAGATTCTGCTGGCGTTTTTTGTTGTTAAGGTACAGTGGTACAGTGGTTAGCACTGCTTTCTCACTGCACAGATCACATTTTTGACTGCAATAATCAGTTCTTAGTCCTCAAGGACTCTTAAAACACCACTGCACCATTAAAGTCCACTCCAAACTATTTCAGTTTCTCCTTTCACTTTGACTTCACTGCATTTTGCGAAGTTCAATCAAGTTCCCAAACATTTTCATTGTTTTGTCAAATTCACAGCAAAGTGAACCCTGTACGTTTCGTTCATCATGAATCTCCACAGCATAATGTTACCGCCACCGTCTTTAACAGAGGGGATGTTGTTGATAATGTGCAGTGATACACCAAATATAGTCTGGTGGCCAATAAGCTCAATTTGGGTCTCATCAGACCATTCAAAATTATTCGAGCTGACTTCGGAGTGTCCCATTATGTCTTCTGGTAAACTCTAGCCGAGATGCCATGTGTATTGTTTTAAAAGTGGCTTTTGCTTTGCCACTCTCCCTTAAAGCTGTGAATGGTGAAACATCTCTCAATCTAAGCCACTGTAGTTCTTAACCACTTCAGAGTTATCATACATCTTTTGGTGGTCTCCCTCACTAGTCTTCTTCTTGCACACAATTTTTGTGGACAGTTTACTCTTACAGGTGTGCTGTTCTCTTTCCATTTCTTAATCAATGGACTCTAAGGGATATTCCCAGACTTTGACATTTTCTTTTATCTGTCCCTTGACTTTTGCTTGGAGTGTTCTGTTGTTTTCATTGTATTTTAGACAATGAAGCTAATTCAGCACAAGTTGGACCTTCTCGATAAGTGACATTTATATTACACTCAATTAAACCTTCAGACAGGTGACCCATTGAACTAAATATGTGTCTTCTAATGCCAATTCGCTGCACTTGTGATGATTTAGGTGTGTCACTTTGAGCAACTTTTCAGAGATTTGTTTTAAATTTGACGTTTAAATCGTCTTTTTCAAAAAAAGGCAAATTTAATCCTGTATGCTCAAATGTTATATAGTAAAAAAATACAAAAACTTCCATAGGGATGAATAGTTTTTATATGCACTGTATACAAACAAAAAACAGTACCTAACTGTATAAGTGATTAGATAAAATAAAAGAACCAATAGGTATCTGAGCAGTCCCCTTAAATGACTAGATGCCAACGAGTTAGCCTCTCATAGAAGACTCAGTGAGATGAACAAAATTCATAGATTGGTTGCTCGGGTAAATTCAGTTGGCTTAACCGGCCAGGGTGGCCACAGGAAGACATGTTCAGGTATGTATAGTATTAATGTTGCTACAACATTAAATCTGGACAGGTCAAAAAACAAAGCAATATTAAGATCTAGACCTACAATATCCAAAAAAGGTTCAAAAAGTCTGAATACTAGAGTGCTCCACCAAAGAATTGATGCTTATTTTTGTCAGCTGGACATACGGTAGCTTGCTTACCAATGAAATTCTAGCCTGATTAATTTACTTGTAAAGGTCACTCCATTCTGAACATTTAATTTTTATTGTCACTAGTACACTGTCTTGCATGAGGTTAACTGGCTATGTGATTAGAAAACGATCATAAAAAAAGAAACAGAACATTCTAGTACTAAGGTAGAGCTCTCACAACATACTAGTAGTAGTGGAAATTCCTAGAATTAAATAGGAGCTACAGAAACATTCTAGTATTAAATAGATTTATATTTTAGCCCTTTTTGATGGCTCAGCAGAAACAAAGGAAATGATGGAGCAAAACCTACAACATTCACCGTTACCAGACATTCCTCAATGTCTTGGGCTAACAAATCAATCTGAACAGCTGAAATTGGGAGGGTCTGATAGCAGAAAGAACAACATCCTTCTTTGAAATCCTTATGGAAAAAGACAAAGAAAGATCACATTCGTTTCTCAAAAAAAACACTAGAACAGTGGACAGGTGATCTAATATTCAACTCATTTTTTTGAACTGTCGGTATGTATAACAGTAGTGAATGGCACAGTTGAAAGAGGAATAAGTGTTATCAAAAAGTAAAATGATATTCTGACAAAAGTCAAAGAACATAAACTGTTTATTCTTTGGTCACAAACCATCACAAAAAAATTCAAACTTCAACGTAGTGCTAATGTTGACATTAATGTTTAGTTCAGACAACATATAAACTGCCATATGAAGAGACCGTTAATGTTGCTTATTTTCATGAATTTTTTTATGTTTGTTATAAATATGATAGCAGGAGTTTGGTGTTTTTTTGTGGCCTGGAACCCCTACAGATTTTTTTTCTACATATGAAGTAGAGTTTTTTGAAAAATTTTGTCCACCCTGGCCAACGTCCTTATCATCAGATAGTCATTAATAGATTAAAGAAATTCTATATTAAGAAATCCACTTTTCCTTAATTATATATCTGTCTTATGTAAGTATGCATTATTCAGTTTTGCATGCTATTTATGCATTATTATTCTTATCTAATTTTGTTTTTTTTTTCTTTTGCATGTAACTACTTTTTTGACATCTTGCAAAACATTTTGAGCTAAATGTATGAAAATATGCTATGGAAATAAATATTGTTAAATGTTGTTGTTAAAGAATAAAACTAGCCTTGTGAAGAACTTTAATCTGTTAGGTTTTTTTTTGGAATACTTCTAAAATACACCTGAGGCCTAAAAATTTAAACAAGGTCTAAAAATCACAAAAAAGAGGAGGGAAACTGCAGAGCCCTCTGGCCAAAAAACACCCCAAATTTTATTATATACATTGATGTTTATTTTATGAGACCCCCTCAACAACCCTGGCACCCCTCAGTTGGTGCTTGACAATCCCCCAACTGACGCTGTGCACTGAAACTCTGTCTGCTGCTGGTTCAACTGCATGTTGCAGGCTCAGCGTGTAATATGTCTGTCACCCACTGGTTGATGCAGGTAACATTTAAAACCAGCTGCTGACCTGGCCATGTGTTCACTTTCCAGAATGTTCACTCCTCCAGAATGAAACTACTTGATGAAGGAAACTATCTGTTCTTTTAATCTGAAAAAGGGTGCTAATTCAGGATGATCAACAACGTCACTGCTTACTTGTTGTGTTTTTGCGTGCCGAAGCGACAGCTCCCATTTGAATAAAATGCTTGAGACTGTTTCTGTCTTCACAACAATAAAGCTGATTTTCTCGGAAACCTGGACTCTCCTCCTTCTCCTCTGTGCAAGAATGTGATCCACGCATCAAAAGTGGTACCAAGAGTGGGGTCTTGTACAGATGGACCTCCAACAGCCTCAGCATTAGGCGCCTGCAGGGGTTCTGGCCCCTAGTCGTCCCAGGGATGTGCTCAAGAAGATGACTTCTTTGGATAACCCTAAGTGTCTCCTCTTTTGCTTAGATCACATGGCCACTTTGATGTGCTGGGACAGACAAAACTGGGCTGCCATCCTGGCCTCCTTTTTGATTGGGGATACTCTGCAAGTTGTGCAAAACCTTCCTCTTGAGAGACTCATATGGATATGAGCTACTTGGTCAGGGAACATGCTTTCCGGCTGTAGCAAATCGATTCTGATTGTCCTATCCAGGGATATGTGCAGGACTTAGTAGACCTTATCCAAAGATGGTTCTGTGGAGACACCATTAAGCGCAATGTAGAAAAGCTTGCCTTGCAATTGATGCTGAGTTGTCTGGGATATGTGACACCCTCTGTGATGCTCCTGATGGATGTCAAAACTTTGTTGGATGTGACCCACAGATTGGAAGAGGCCCAAGCCACTTGGAGACAGGGGGGCTACCCTTGTCTGGCTTCTATTCCAGTACAACCACCACATCCCCATGCCATTGGTGTAGGCACTTTGGCCAGTGCCCCACACAGAAGACACCATTGAGGAAATTCTGAGGCCAGGACGAACTGCAGGTGCTTTCGCTGTGACCAGTCTGTAGATCTTGCTAGGGAGTGTTGCATCCCACAAGCACAGTTCCTGGAGATCAGCTTGGCTGAGGTTTGTTGCTCTAAGGCCAAGTTCTTGGAAAAGGATAATTTTAAGATCTAAGTTGGCCAGACCTGAAGCCAGCTTGGAGTTTGAACCCGATTTGTCCTGTGAGGATGGAGACAATTGCTCATCTGAGTTTCTGGAGGGCTCTTTAAAACAGGCATCTCCAACCTCCTCAGATGGGGCAGCTGCTTCAGGCACTACAGAAGCATTAGCTGACACACAAATGTAGTTTTATGCTTGCAATGAGCCAACAGCAGCTTAGATTTTACATTTGAACAAGCACATGTTGCAGATGCTTGTTACTATAAGGAGCAGAAGGGCATTAGTTTCAAAACTCAGCACTTTGGCTTCTTGTATCGGACGATTTCTGAGCGCATTGAGAATGGGCTGATTGAAGGGCTGTTGGTCCCGGGGGTTCATAGAAAGATGGTGTTGAAAATTGCTCACTTCAGTGTCTTGGGAGGTCATCTCAGCACGGAAAAGACAAGGGATCAAATTTCAAAATAGTTTTATTGGCTGAATATAGGCAGAGATGTGGAGCAGTTTTGTAGCTCTTTTCCAGACTGTCAAGTTGTTTATTTTTTATAGACCGCTAGGGCTCCCCTTTCAATGAAGCCTGTTTTGGACGTCCCTTTTGAGTAAGTTGGGTTAGATATTCTTAGTTCAGTTCCCAAGAGAAAGAATGGTTATCAGTATATGCTTGTTTTGGTTGATTATGCAACACGATATCCTGAGGTGGTGACTTTGTGGAAGGCTAATGCACATGCTGTTGCAAAGGCTTTATCAGAGGTTCTCAGTCATATTAGCATTCCATGTGAAATTTTAAATGACCAGGATATGGCCATTACCTCCTGCATAATGTGAGAGCTTTGCAATTAAATAACTGACCACCACTTTTTACCATCCTCAGATTAATGTCCTGATTGAATGGTTTAAAAAGACTTTAAAGCAGTTGAATCAGTGGTTGGCTCATGAAAACCCAACATCCTTTGACACGTTTTTGACCTTTCTCATGTTCACAGTTCACAAATCTGTTTAGGCATCTACCGGCTTAAGTCCATTTGAACTATTATTTAGCAGGTGACCACAAGGGATGTTGATATTTTTTGGAAAAATGGAAAAGGGTTCACACTGACACTCAAGGGGTGAAATTTGTTTCATTTCTCTCCAGGAACACATTTTCATATACAGTGAACCCTTGTTTATCACAGTTAATTCGTTCCAGACTCTACCGTGATAAATTCATTTTCGCGAAGTAGGATTCTTTATTTATAAATCGAATATTTTCGCAGTTAGAGTATAGAAAACTTGTTTATGACCTTCTAAATACGTTTTTTAACTTTATTAGAGCCCTCTAGACATGAAATAACACCCTTTAGTCACCATTACACTCGTATTACCCAATATATTAGACAAAATAAGAGAAAATAAGACATATTAGACGTTACAAATATCATATTACTAGGCGCACTCGCCTTTTAAGGCGACCAACTTTTATCCTCAATTTTTGTGCGCTCCATGTGTACATCAGGCATGTAAGTGTAGGGAATGTGAACATCAAAGTGCCCATTCATAACATCTCCCGAAAGTTTTTTTTTATCCCCTCAAGTGCCTGTCCAAAGTTGTACAATGTCAGCCCGAATCTGTACCGCTAAAGACAGAGTTTCATGCACGAAATAAGCTATAGATGAGAATAAGCAAGCACCATCTCCCCTGATATTTACTACCCGGTGAGGAATTTGTACTCCATCAACATTAATTATTTCCAGAGACATAATTTTGTCTATTTTTCCAGCACATTGTGCACAAAAGCAAGGGAACGATGAGAGCACCAGAACTCTGCTCACATCGCGTAAACGTACCTCAAGCCGCAAGTAGTAAGTCTGTAATAAGCGTAATACCGCTACGCTTTGCACTCACGGGATGGAAGGACAATCCCGAACGCTTTTATATAGAAGATTATTGTACTGTACATTTAATTGCACACAAACACACACAGTTGTTACACACAACCACTAACCAATGAAGGCACGACCTCAGTAGGAGAGTCATCAGAGGTGGTGCAGTATCTTCAGCAGGTGCGTTGTTGTCTTCTTCCGCTGAAGGAGTACTAGGAGTAGGCAGTGGGTGTCTGGGTGCGCGGCTGAAGAACATCTTGATAGGCAGTTGCTGGCTGTCTTTTCATATGCATGAGGAGGCTTTTGTAGGGTATTGCCATCTTTAATCATATCCAAGAGTTTCACCTTCTCCTGGATAGTAAGCATCTTCCTCCGGCGCTTAGTTATATTGTCAGAAGGCTTAGAAAAAGCAGCACGTTTAGGAGCCATCGTAGGGCTTAGATAAAAGTTCTCAGAAAGCGCATGCGTAGTGACGTAAGCGTGTATGAGAAAAAAATCGCGATAGAGTTAAGCCACGAAAGTCGAAGTGTGATATAGCGAGGGATCACTGTAGTCCTCTATCACTGTGGAGCATCAGCAGATCGAACAAGAGGCACAAAAAGTAAACAGCTCGAATTCAAAAAAGGCAATCAGTACTTGTTTTCCATCGGACCCACTGGTGAAATTGCAGGGTCCTGCAGTAGTGGAGGAACAAATGAGCTATGTAAAGTATAAGGTTAGGATTCTCATTCAACAAAAGCCTATTCAAATCTTACATGTTAATCATTTGAAGGAGTGGCATAACACTAATGAGGTGTTGGCCATTGCTGTTGAGGTCTCTCAGACTGAGGTTGCTATTGGTGATGATTTAACTGAGAAACACAAGGCTGAGTTACTGTCCCTGATCGGGAGGAATACTGATGTCTTTTCACCCTTGCCTGGCCAGACTGAACCTGCTGAACACAAGATTGTGACTGAGACTGGTTTTAAGGTATAGATGCAAGTGGAAGCAAAGAGGACTATAGTACGCAATGAGGTGAAGCAAATGCTTGAATTGGGTATCATTCACGAGTGTAAACGTGAATGGTGCAGTCCTATTGTTCTAGTTCCAAACCAGATGGCTCAGTTTGTTTTTTTATAGATTTTAGACACTTGAATAAGATTTTCAAATTTGATATGTATCCAATGCCACGTATTAATGACTTACTGGAGAAACTCGGGCAAGCATTGTATATCTCTATCCTGGATCTCACAAAGGGGTACTAGCAGGTACATCTGGAGGAATACAGTTGTGAGATCACTTTCACCGCCCCAGAGAAGTTGTTTGAATTCATTAGACTCCCATTTGGGTTTCATGGTGTGCCTTTAACTTTTCAGAGTATGATGGATCAGATATTGTGACCCCATTCTGACAATTCTGGAATGTATCTTGATTTTGTGGTCATTTTCAGTAATTTTCAGTAACATCAAGTAACATCTTGACCACCTTCAAGCTTGGTTTGACAGCTTGTGGCAGGCTGGTTTGACAGCTAACCCTAAGGACTGGGTACGTAGGGAAAGCATTATTTGGGATATTGTATGGGGAATGGTTTGATTAGTCCTCAGTTGTACAAGGTGGGCGAGATGCTGGCATATCCCTGTCCAGGAACAAAGAAGCAGGTTTCAGCTTTCATATGACTTGCTGGTTATTACAGGAGGTTCATCCTGAATTTTGCATATAGAGCTGCACATTTAACACTAGAATTACCAAAGCTTATGAGAAAACTTGTAAATCCGGACCATCTTAAATCCACTCGCACGTCTCCAATCAGCGTCTTTTGTCTTGTAAATGTGTTCGATAATCCCAAGCACCCAAGCAGCAAGCAGCCAGGTATACCAACCCCCAGCCACCACTGGAGGAACTTCAAAAACCTCTCCCAACTGAAGTCTTGTTTATCAGTGAGTCAGGTAACTAGGATAAAAAAATATAGCGTTATTTGGAACACATGCATTTCACGTGTGTTCCATGTCTACAAAGATCTGTGTAAGTGTAGGATGACAGGAAATGTTGAACACATGCCTAAAAGACAAACTTTTTCCATGTTTTAGTACTAACGACAAAATGTAGACATGAAGTATATAATGTGTGAAGACTGAAGTCCAAATATCAAATAAGCACTTTCACAAAAGATACAAGTATAACAGAACAAATGCCCCCAAAGACTATAACCAAAGAAAAAGAAATCATGTTAGTGTTGCTTGTTATCCTGATTTCTTGAGTAGTACAGCAGTTAGAGCTGCTGACTCCTATTCAGGAGGTCCTGGGTTCGAGTCTTAACGTGTTCCAAAATAAACATTTTGAGTAGTGAGCTATTCTTATTGTTACTATTATACAATAAAAACAAACATTTGATTTGAGTCTGTAACTGTCGCTGTAAATGTATGGTACTTGTAAAGGTTAGCATTTTTTTAATTCAATTTTATTCTCTCAGTCACGTTCACGCTCGCCCCGATCTGACACTGCTGTTTTCAAATAAAGACGAGCTATAACAGAGGCGAACTCAGATTGAAGAAAAAGAAAAGAAAACCTCCCCGCAAGAAACTTAACGTGTTCCAAAATAAACATTTTGAGTAGTGAGCTATTCTTATTGTTACTATTATACAATAAAAACAAACATTTGATTTGAGTCTTTAACCGCCGCTGTAAATGTATGGTACTTGTAATTACGCAAGTGACTCTCCACGCTAGTGTTTAGATCTGGACGGTGTATGTACCCAAAAAGAAGTCTAATTGCATTCTTGTACCATTGCTCGCATACTAAAGTGTCAGCAGGCATTTTTCGTGACATTACACGTGTAATTTGTGAGCATAACCTTGTCGACCAAACAGCGGAAGCCCTGTAGTCTACTTGTGACTTTACACTGTAGGAAGACAAGTAAATAAATCAAGATAAGTAACATTCAATCTGGCTTTTATATAATTAACATATAAATGCTTATTATGTAAAGACCATCACAAAACATAATCACAAACAGGAGTTTGCACAATATGTTGGCAAGCTCTGTAAGCCTTACTGTTTCTTTGAGGGACAGGTGAATGGCAGGATGACACTGAACCTCGTCCTGTATCCAAACGGTGCCATCTTTTGCCTTTACGCCTGGTACAGCTGCATTGTTCTTTTATGTGAGTTGATGTTTCTTGTGGGGAGGTTTTCTTTTCTTTTTCTTTATTTGAAAACAGAAGTGTCAGATCGGGGTGAGCATGAATGTGACTGAGAGAATAAAACTGAATTAAAAAAATGCTAACCTTTACAAGTACCATACATTTACAGCGGCAGTTACAGACTCAAATCAAATGTATGTTTTTATTGTATAATAGTAACAATAAAAACAGCTCACTACTCAAAATGTTTATTTTTTGGACACGTTAAGGCTTGAACCTAGGACTTCTGAATAGGAGTTACACAAGAAATCAGGACAACAAGTAACCACTAACTTGATTTCTTTTTCTTCAGTTTTAGTCTTTGGTAGAGCGTATTTGTTCTGTTATACTTGTATCTTTTGTGAAAGTGCTTATTTGATATTTGGACTTCAGTCTTCACACATTATACACTTCATGTCTATATTTTGTCGTTAGTACTAAAACATGGAAAAAGTTTGTCTTTTAGGTATGTGTTCAACATTGCCTGTAATCCTACACTTACACATATCTTTGTAGACACAGAAAACACGTGAAAGGCACGTGTTCCAAATAACAATATTTTTTGTAGCCTAGTTACCTGACTCACTGATAGACAAGGCTTTACTTTGGGTTTATGCAGTTTCTCCTGGGGGGGGTGGGGGCGTGGTCTTGGATAGTATACCAGGCTGCTTGCTGCTTGGGATTATCAACACATTTACAAGACAAAAGACGCTGAATGGAGACGTGCAAGTGGATTTAAGGTGGGCCGGATTTACGAGTTTTCTCGTAAGCTTTGGTAATTCTAGTGTTAACTGACCTGGCAAAAAGCAAAAAGAACCGCAGCATTTTCTGGTCCAATGATTGTAAACGGCCTCTTCTCTGACTTGAAGACCATTTTGTCGTCATACAGGTTCTGAGGAATGCAGATTTGTCTAAAGAGTTAATTCTGCAGACGGATGCGGGTGTGTTTGGCTTGGGGACTGTTCTCTCTCAGAATTTCGATGGGGAAGAACATACCATCATTTTTCTGAGCAAGAAATTGCTGCCCTGGAAGCCTCATTACTCACCAATGGAGAAAGAATGTCTGGCCATTAAGTGGGTGGTGGAGACAATGTGCTATTACTTGTGGGGTAGGTGCTTTACCTTGGTGACTGATTCCACTCTACTCCAGTGGTTCTACAGACAGAAACATACAAACTCCTGGCTTGCTAGGTGATTTTCATTGTCCCAGTTTTGTGCATGTCAATGCTGATGTCTTCTCACATCTGGCAGACTGTCACTTAGTTCACACCTGTGTGAACAAAGTTGAGGGGGGTTGTGAGACCCCAGCACCACACGGCACCCCCCAACTAACATGGTTCTTTGAACGTTTAGTTTCCTGTTCATTTTAAAGGCATAGGGAGTGTTTTTGATTAAAATACATATGTTTAAAATGTACTGTTTGCCTATTATTTTTAAAAAGTATGCCTAAGCTGACCCTTCCCTGTATTTTGAAGTATTCTTTTGCCAAATTAGCTACAAAATAATGCAAATACTTAAATGGCAAGAAATAACTTTTAAGTTTTCTTCCTGATTTCCATGTCATTGAATTTTTTCCCACATACTTTAGAAATGATATTCTAATATGATTCTCTTTGAATTACAATGCTTTCAGAATCTGCAGTAAAGAGACTCACATGTAACATAATTGCCTTTTCAAAGGTGGACTTACAAGATGCTGGGTCCAATTTTAAGTCCTATAAAGGCAGCAATTTATTATCTTTATTTCAGTGTGCTCTTTTGTATATAAACCACAGGCAAAAGCACTAAACGTGCGTTTGGGCAAAAGTGTAGTATTAACCTTCCTGTCAACATATACATGCATACAGTTCTGAGAATTTTGTACTTTTTAATGCGTCTCAGAGATACATAGGCTGTTGATGCAATGTCACTGTGATTTGCTGAAAGTCATTTTAAAGTTAAGTAAAACTCGTAATACCAAATAATTTCAAAAGTCAATTATTCAGCCTATTTATTAGTAAGTAATGTTTATTCAACTATAAGGGCTAATACATATGCATGATTCTGACTTCACTGGGTGATAAATTTTACTATTTGTAAATGCATTAGTGTGGGCAGCTGGAGCCTATTCTGACAGATTTTCTGAAACCGTGAACAGTAATATTTACATCCCCATGCCACTCTATAGCAATTTACGTCTGGGTGTACAGATTCATATTTTTGCTTGCCAGTGCATAATTAAGCTGTGACATTATTTTAAAATTCAATCAGTAATATACAGTCCGTTAAAAAGATTACACAACATGCTCATGATTTATATCGTCCTTGAACTGCATGACAATCATTAAAATTCTCAGTTAAGTATTCTGCAGACTGATATAATACACTGGTAACCTGCCATATTTGCAAGCTGCTTTCAAATTGTACAATAAAGAGCTCACATAACATACAAATAATTTATACTTTGAAGCTGAGAATTCCCTCCCTTTAGAAATATCAAGTATATATGATTGTCCCCACTATACAGTTCCATAAAAGAATTACTACGAATTTCCTACCATTTTGTCTTTATTCATAATTCTCCTTTTTCTGAATACATTCAATGTTATTTTAACATTATTGCTTCTACTTATTGCACATTTTGTCAGTTTTTAAAAGCAGGCTTTTATGATATGAAAGGTTCTATTTGATCGACAGTACAATGTAATGAGGCTATCATGGAGGGCATCTTTTATACTCTCTCCTACACTGTCCTTTGTTCGCAATACCTTATGAAGAAATTGTTAAGTATTTGTTATGACATACATGATACCCACATGATAGCCACATTCTCACTAACTGTAAACTATATATATGTTGATATACCATTATTACATGACTACTGTATAAGCAGCAATCTGGGACATCCTGACTGTACCATGTTCAGTATACATTCTTTAGTTGTGTAAGGGATGGATGAGTATTTCTAAGACATTACTATTAGATACTTCATTATTATTAAACCTTCATTGTATACTCTTTTCATCCTGTGTTGTCATTGCAATTGAGCACTTAATCATTTCATAAGACAAAATTAAAATAGTCTTCTTATGCAGTTATGCTTTCAGAATGGCCATGAGTGAAAGGGTCACCATGACTGAACCCTGTACAACAAGAATACTGGCACACAAAAGAGAAGTAGATAATAGCTTTATACCAATATACTTACATAATGAAACCGTATAAGTGCCGACAACAAAAATACAGTAAATGTGCCTAATTTGCAGGCTTTTTGCATACAAATGATATCGTCAAATGGATTTTGATTGACTGAATTGCACAATTAGGCTATTTGCTTAAGATGCCCTACCTAGTTTCATGGCATACTGTGGAAATTTTGTTCATCTTTTCCCTACTGTGATAATCTTGAGCCTACATGTGAGCATTCACTGCTACACTTCACATAGTCTATTACAGTATATTTGCAAGCTGACTGATGCAGAATATCAAAAGTGGTTTCATACCTGAAGAATATTAAAAAGTATAAGAACAAGAAGAATATTAGCAGTCCCTAGCTAGCTCCAATTGCCAGAAATGTGTAGCTATTAAATTCTTAAATGAAGGAAGAACAAATGACTCTTGGCATAGTGTAAGGGGGTGCCAAGCCGCTAAGAGTTTGCCAGGAAAAGGGCTCCATTAGGGTGGCACAAGGTAGGGAGAAGTCCTGCAGAAAGTCTCTAGGAAATAGAGATAAGCTAATGTCAGGAAAGGGTCTGCATTTGTCTGTGTGGGAACACAGGGGATCCATGTTCTACCCAATAAAGACACCACTTTATAGACCCAAGGCTATTTTTCTGGGTTCAATGGGCTGCCCGTTCTGTCACAACAGCACCAAGGATAAAAGGAAAATTGGTCTTGCTATATTAAATGACAATACACTGTGCTTCAAGGAAGTCTCAAGTATTTTAGAAAAGTTGGTATGAAAACAGGCAATTCAGGTCTATAGGCCCACACATCCTAATCACTTAGGTTCCCCAAATTAGCATTGAGTTGAGATATGAAGATTACTAAAATTTAACTCTTCTTTATTTAAACGAGATCTTTATTATTTTTGTAAGAAATTTACCCTGAAACAAGTTTCCAACTGTGTCCTCATGTTGTTCTTTATCTCATAGAACCTAACCAAATTTATTTTTATTCACAGTGTAAGTAATACTTATTCCTGATGATAAAAGCAGCTTGGCTATTGTCTCACAGCACTAAGAATCAAGTTTGATATCAGGCTACTGAGTGTTCTCCCCATGATTATATGGGTTCCCATTGTGGGCTCTGTTTGTACATGGATTGTTTTTACATATCCTGTGGAGCCAAATGATGTATCTATGACCACATAAATGTATATACTGTACATATTCAGCCCTTCAAATTAATTATTTAAGTATTTCCCTAACTGTTTTGAGCAGTGTATATATGCTTCTGTCATTTTTGGGGTCAGCAATGTATTGTAATGAAATAAAAATAGTAGTAGCAAATAATCAGTATGGTGTTTGTAAAACTGCATATGGTGTGGAGTCAAGGGCCCCCTGTATGTAGTTTTGTAAATCATGCCTTGGTTCAAGCAATTCAGATGCTGATGCTTGTCAGATGTGACAGACATTTACAGCTAAAAGGCTTAATCAGCTCCATTATTTTTCTTTCTTTCTTTCAAATAATTCTTGTTCTTGCTTGTTTATTAAAAAAATAGGAAACAATTCTATATAAGATATGATTCTGTGCATGTTTCATGATTATGTCTCTGAATTTAATCTACTGTCTTAATTTACTTTTAGTGACTGCAACTGTTTTTATTTGTTCATGCTGTACTATTGATTGTATAGTCCTCAAACACAGAGTGCTATTGCCACCATCAACAGCAATTAAAAATGTTTAATTAAGAAAAGTCATGCTGTATGTATCAGGCAGAAGAACACATTTTCCCTGAGAAATGTTTCTTATTCTCAAGCAATGACATTGTTCCATTCACACTCTTAAATGGTAAATGAAAGACACTTGAACACTAATGGAACTTTGGATTTAACCAAGAATTCAAAAGCAAACAAACAAATTAAAGTGAGAGGGTCTCTGGTCCGCTTCAGTGAAGAGTGGAAAATCAACATTGCACTTTATCTGGAACTCCACTGGCTCTTCACTTGCCTCCAGGTTGCTGACTTCTGGGCCTGGCAGAACAATGCAGATTAACACTAGAACTACCAGAGACTACGAAAAAAGTTGTAGATCCTGCCCACATTAAAACCGTTCTCACTTCTCCGCCAGCGTCCTTTGTCTTCTAAATGTACAGATTAAGACGAGCAGCCGGGTAATCCATTCCCCACCATCGCAGAACGTTCACTAAGTTCTCCCAGCTCATGCCTTGTTTGATTATCTGGGAGTGACTCAACTGCTGGAGTTTTAGAGTGGAAATAATAGATCATTATTTGGAACACATGCATTTCATGCGTGTTACGTTTCTACAGTAATCTGTGTAAACACATTGTTAAAACAGAAACTTTGTCATATTTTAGTAATAAATGTTTCAAAAAGTAGGCATAAACTATAGAATGTGTGAAGCCCGATTTCCAAAGATCAAATAAACACTTTCACAAAAGGTTGAGAATCCTCACAACAGCTTCTGTGGCGTAGTGCTGAGATTTTTCCTCTCAGAGTGCAGTATGCTTACTGAGACTCAAGTTCGATTCCCCGCTAGGTAGAAAGTGTTACTTTTTTTTTCTTTTTAACCATGGCCGTGCTGCTGCCTGCCTGCAAGCGTCTGCTTTCTGCGTGCTGGGGCGTTTTTATTTTTTTCTCTTAAGTAAATTGTTAAGTTTAAAATGTCGATCGCGGTTATTTCTGTTGATTAATTCATGCTTTCATTCATTACAGCTAATACTGTTATCAAGTGGTCGCTATTTTTGCCTGTTGTATACAATCTATCTAGCGTCTTTATCTCCACTCTCACTGCACGCTTGTCTGTCTCTCTACTACGCAGTGCTCTGTCTGTGTGTTATGGATCTTAAATATAACAGTTATAAGGACAAAAGGAAAAAAAAGTAACACTTTCTCTCTAGCGGGGAATCGAACTTGAGTCTTGGTAAGCATGCTGCACTCTGAGAGGAAAATCTCAGCACTACGCCACAGAAGCTGTTGTGAGGTTTCTCAACCTTTTGTAAAAGTGTTTATTTGATCTTTGGAAATCAGGCTTCACGCATTCTATAGTTTATGCCTACTTTTAGTAACTTTTATTACTAAAATATGACAAAGGTTCTGTTTTAACAATGTGTTTACACAGATTACTGTAGAAACGGAATACACGTGAAATTCATGTGTTCCAAATAATGATCTATCATTTCCACTCTAAAACTCCAGCAGTTGAGTCACTCCCAAATAATCAAAAAAGGCATGAGCTGGGAGAACTTAGTGAACGTTCTGTGACGGTGGGGGATGGAATACCCGGCTGCTTGCTGCTCATCTTAATCTGCACATTTAGAAGACAAAGGACGCTGGCGGAGAAAAGTGAACGGTTTTAAGGTGGGTCGGATCTACGAGTTTTTTCGTAGACTCTGGTAATTCTAGTGTTAAAGAAATCATCAACAGATGAACAATTGGGATAAGACTGTTTTGAATTTTGGAATCCTAGTGTAAAAGATTAAAAAGATTAAGTGTAAAAGATTAGTGCGATTAAACATTACAAACAATTTTACACTAAAATACTCTCATTGGTTACAAATAGGTAAATAAAAAAAATCTCCCTTCTCTCTGGAAGGATTGACATATCTTATCAGTAGTCTTGTTGCTTATTTTTTCTTATTATTTATTCATACACATGAACTTGTGCCAAATCTCTCCTCTCTATATTTCAGATAAAGTTGCTTTTGGTTTATGTGGCTTCCAATTTTCAGTAAAATACTTCATTTTTATCACAAGGTTGAAAGTTTTGTGTGTGTATCATAGGATAGAAGTCATACAGTATACAGTATATGTTAATCCAGCATTTGTGCCTTTAAAGCAATACAGTATAAAGCAGATTTGCAGCTATCTATTAATTATTGAGTATTTCAAGGTGTTATTACTCCCAGCCTCTGGACAAGTGATTTGCTTGCAAGGTCAAATTTCATAGCTGAATCCAGACAACTAATTTATAAGACTATTAATTAACTGTGTGTTTATCTCTGCATTATTTTTTTGCAAATAATGACTTAAATGAAAAAGTAATTTTATCTTCCTCTACATTATTGCTTTAGCAAATGTAAAAAACATCTTTTGAAGTTGTCTTAAAGCTTTTCACATTATAGCAGCCATAACACAGTTTAATGTTCCGATGCCTCATCTTACTAAATGGACGAGGCCAGGCTTTCATTTCAGCTGAGAGCTCACAAGGGCTTAACTCTGGGGAAATGCCGCTAACTGATGTTTTTACAAAAGCTGTGCTCTGGGAACTAAATGGTTTTTCCATACTGCCCTTTCTGCTCATAGCTCAAGATCCCAGTTATGCCTCAAGTTAAGAGCAGGTCCCTGTAGTTATTTTGCACTTGAAAATGTTCTAATGTAGAGATTTTTTTTTTACTTCACCAATCCAGTCAATAATGGCATCTTATAGTTACCAGGATCTCACATGATTTTTTTTAATTACTAAGTGTATATAGTGGGTGTTTGTCAATGTTGACAAAAGAAAATACACTCACTGGCCATTTTATTAGGTACACAATGCTAGTACCGGGCTGGAGCCCCTTTTACCTTCAGAACTGCCCTAATTCATTGTGGTCTAGATTCGACAAGGTGCTGGAAACATTCCTGAGGGATTTTAGTTAATATTGACATAATAGCATCACGCAGTTGCTACAGATTTGTAGGCTGCCCATCCATGATGCAACTCTCCTGTTCCACCACATCCCAAAAGAACTCTCTTGGATTGAGATCTGGTGACTCTGGAGGCCACTTGAGTGCAGTGAACTCATTGTCATGTTCAGGAAACCAGTTTGAGATGATTTGAGCTTTGTGGCATGACACATTATCCTGATAGAAGTAGCTACCAGAAGATGGATACACTGCAGTCATAAAGGAATAGACATGGTGAGCAACAAGACTCAGGATGTGACATTTAAATAATTCTCAGTTGGTACTAAGGGGCCAAAAGTGTGTCAAGCAAATATCCCTAACACCCTTAAACCACCACCACTTGTCTGAACCATTGATGGGTCTATGCTTTCATGTTGTTGACCCAAATTTTGACCCTACAATCTGAATGTCTCAGCAGAAATCAAGGCTCATCAGACCAGGCAATATTTTTCCAATCTTCTGTTGTCCAATTTTGGTGAGCCCATGTGAATTTTAGCCTCAGTTGCCTGTTTTTAACTGACAGGAGTGGCACCTGCTGTGGTCTCCTGCTGCTGTAGCCCATCTTCTCCAAGGTACGACTTGGCTCTTCTGCATACCTCAGTTGTAACGAGTTTTATCACCTTGAACCAGTCTGCCCATTCTTCCCTAACCTCTGGCATCAACAAGGCATTGTCACCTATAGAACTGCCACTCACTGGATATTTTCCCTTTTTTGGACCATTCTCTGTAAACTCTAGCGATGGTTGTAAGTGAAAATCACAGCAGATCAGCAGTTCTGAAATACTTACACCAGCCCAAAGTCACTTAAATCAACTTTTTTTCACATTCTGATGCTCGGTTTGAACTTCAACAGGTCATCTTCACATTGTCTACATGCCCAAATGCATTGAGTTGCTGCCTTGTGACTGGCTGATTAGACATTTGCGTTAACAGGCAGCTGAACAGGTGTACCTAATAAAGTGATCGGTGAGTGTATTTTCCCAGTTTAACTTTCTTTTTATCTTTTAGTAATAAAATAATTTAATAATACAGTACAAAACATTTTTTTCTAATGAATGTTGTAACTTTATGTAATGCTTACATGGCCTCTTAAAGTTTGATTGATTTTTTTAACACTTTAGAAATCTAATATAAATGCTTAGCAGTTAAAGTATATTTTGAAACCATACTATATAAACATGCTATAATTCCCATAGTTCCAGTTTTACACGCAAAATAGATAAATAACATTCTTAAAAACACTAGCAAATGCTAACTAGATTAACCTTTCTCAGTGTTTTGAGTGGTATGAATGTGGTGTGCTTCACCAAGTGTTAGGAAAACGGGATTCATGTAATCAAGGAAATCTTTCAAAGAATCTCAGCACAGCTTGTTGTACAGAAAATACAGGTTTTATCTGTCAATTGATGTCTTTTCATTATAACTCAACACCTGTCATGTGTATTGAAGGTACTATTATAATGCCAAAAAATACTAAACTCCATTTGCATTCCCATTCTACGCAACATAAGTCAAATGCAATAGTTCCCTTTGGCACAGCCCTGCAAAAAAAAATACAGTGCATGGAAACTGCCTCTGAGCAGACTGACTTCAACAGACACCATACTACAAAGCACAGAATTCATTATACATGCAATTTTGTTCCTTTTTTTTTAACAGACTGCATTACACAGATGCTTTTAGGCATCCGTCCTTCATCAGTGTGTCACAAACTGATTTTTCTTATATTACTTGATTTAGAATTCTAATCTAAGGCAATCAAGCAGATGATAAATGTGAATTGTTAAATAGAGGCAGCTGAATTGTAAATTGGTTTGACTGCCTACGTGCTATTTGCATTTGTGGCTTTTGGTTTTAAAGTGTGATCTTACTTAAGGGCGTACAGGGATTTTATTTTATGTTAATAGTTCCTTTTTACTGTAGCTCTTATCTTGACAGGCTAAGATATAATCACAGGGAATAATAAACACTATAATAACATACTTTAAACAAACTTACTGCAGGATGTGAAATCCTTTATTGAAAAACAAATTCTGCTGGCAAATATGACTTTTTCTGATGAATTTCATTGTCTAGGACCACAACTATAATTTGTGTAATAACAAAGAAGAAAGAAATTTATAAGTTATTGATTAAAACACTCAATGCTAGAGTCTAAAATGTTAAGAGCTAGACATTGCACAATTCCATGAAGATAGTCATGTTCACTTTAATAGGTATTCTAAAGTACTCAGAAGTAGTATCATTCAGCTTTAAATCTTTTGGGACTCATTTAATCTTCTTATGGCTTATGAAAAACGCTGAACATCTTTTAATAGGGAATTTTAGATACTGCCAATCTGTACCAAATACAGTACATTGTATGCTGCAAGCCTGATATATGTTACACTTGCTGATTACATACAGTATTTTTTGTGGTAGAGATCTATTCATAAATAAATCTTGATTGACCAAAAATTAGGCAGTTAGCATTTTTCAAGGAGCACATGTTATATCAGTTGCATTGCAAGGATTGTTATACAAACAAACACAGAAGCAAACTGAAACTGTGCAGAATACACAGCACCAGTGTGCCCATGTCAAGGTTTAGCTGACCAGCCACAACTTTGATGTGTGCTGACGACTTATCACTAATCATAAAAAGCTAATTCTACGATTGCTGAGTCTCTGCATAACATGTTAATGATTCTGATATATTATTTGAACAGCTGGTCAAATGGGAGCTGTAATTTGAAGCAAGGAGATCAAACAATGGCAAGAAGGTATATTTCTATATTTATATCATCAAAATAAGCAAGCTATAGGTCTAATACAAAGGCAGGCAAAATCACAAAGAGAATAAAAATACCATACAAAAATTCTGAAATACAGAATCTTAGCAAAAATCTGTTTTATAAAGAGACAGGTCTTTAGTTCAACTTAAAAGGAAAGTGGGTTAAATAATAGCGAATACAATGTGGAGCCATTGCCATTACTTTGAAAGTATATATGTGAGGATGAGAAGGAGGAGGATGGCAGAATGTGCTGATAGCACATTGCTGCACCCACCACATGACAAACCACCTGGATTGGTCCCCGAGTGCAGCAGGTGACACCTCAACACCACGCTGGAACACTGTGTCTTTTACAGAAGCTAGAGTGCCAATCCTGCCACCAACTCCAAACTTTTCCTTGTAAGTTGGTGGACTTTCTTGCAGGGCTGGATGCAAACTAATGTCATATCCAGGATTAAGTAATTGCAGGTTAAGGCCCTTGCTGATTCAAACCTTCCAAATTGCCCACATAGATCCCTAGCCTCAAAGCCACCACTCCACCCTACATTTTAGATAGATTTGTAAATGATGAAAAGATAAATAAGATTGTCAAGAGACACTATTAGCTTTTAGAGGTGACAAGAGCTAAAAATGATTTGGAAGGCAGGTTGAAACCTGCAGATACCTTCATAAATGCATAGTAGCTGTATACACTGGTGAAAGTTATTAAATATAAATGATTTCTTCAGTATAAAACCAAGTTGACTTTCCACTATATAGAATGTCTAAATGGCATAATTTATAACATGATGGCACATATCATGGAAACATTACAGAATATATTATTAACATGTCTGACAAGGTTAGCTAGAAAGGCCTCAATTGGTAACTAGGTGGGAGAAAAATAGTGGAAATGAACCGTATTGACAGTGAACAAACAGCAAAGGCTCAGTGATAATGTTCTACAATAAATCAGGAAAAGAAAGGCTGCATGTAATATTTAACTGAGAATTTCTACCATTCTAGATACATTTAGACAGCGAGGACGGGATATTAAACTATTGTGACAATGGGGCTAGGAAGAGAATTATAGAACTGACAGAGTTCATGAAAATGACAGTATCAACTTTGAATGCAGCATCACAAGCAAGAACAGCAATAAAACAAGAACCAGGAGAACACAGGGTTTGTGATTTCACAGAGAATATGGGGATAGTTAGATGAATACAGATGAAAAAAGTATGGTTAGTGATTGAAAGATGTCTGTACCTAAGTATCTAAACTGATTGGATGTAGGTATTTTAGCAGGAATGCTATGATGCTACATTTATGGTTTAGATAGAATAAAAATGACTATTCCCATTAATCTTATACCAAGACTTTTTTTTCAAACTTGTGAAACAATCATAGGACGTGTGAGATGTCTGCCGAAGCACTGCTCAAATTTTATATTACATCCTAACACAGCTAAAATATAGCTAATTTCTTGAGACAGTGGAAGAGATAGTGGATATTTTGAAGAGATTCCCTTGTAATAGGGAAAGGATATGACATACAGTGCTGTTAAATTTATTTGCCCTTTCCTGACCTCCTCTATTATTGCACTGAATGCTGTCAGATCTTCGCCGAAAATTTAATATTAGGTAAAGGGCACCTGAGTGAACAAATAAAACTTTTTTTAACTTATTTCATTTATTCAATGAAGTTTTCCTGCAACATTGGTGCTGTGACAGAAAGTAATTGCAGCCAATAAAATCAACTCAGCCCTTCTCACAACACACTTCACTTTCAGAATCAAGATAGGAACAAAAGACTTAACAAGCACAAAATTCCACAATCAAAGGAAGAACAAATATGTTGATGTCTATCAGCCTTAGAAGGGCTACAACACCATTTCTATTCCCCCTGGACTCCAAATCACAGTGAAAGTCATAACTCCAAGTAGAAAATATTTGGAATACTACAGCAATTACTGGCTCAATTACCAAAATTACTTCATGGGTACAGCAATAAAATCATCCAGAAGGTCACAAAAATCCTAAAAAAAGAACTACAAGCTTTTTTTTCTCCTCAAAAAAGATCAGGATTTATGACTACACAGTCAGAAAAACACTGGGCATAAATGAGATTCATTGGAAGCAGCGAGCTGGACACCATTGCTAACCCGGACAAACTTTATTGCTCATCTTTCAATTGCCTGACCCGAATAAACTCTAATCCTTTTAGAAGAACATTCTATGGAGAGAAAAGTGGAACTTTTTGGAAGGCACCTGTCCTATGTCTGATATTAAGTACACACAGCTATCTAAAGTAAAGTGAAACAAAATTCATGAGGAGAATGTCCTGTCATCTAACTGAGCTGAAGCTGAAGATTATGTGGTTGATGCAGTAAGTAAACAATTCAAAATACAAAAGCAAGTGGACATAAAATGGCTGAAAAGAAGCAAAATTAAAGCTTTTAACTTAACTTAATCAAAGTCTAGTCAAAGTGCCAGACTCTGAAATGAGCAGTTCATGCCTTAAAACCTGTCAGTCGTTCGTAATTAAATACGTTCTGCAAAGTGAAGCGGGTAAAAATTTCTCCAGAGTAATGTGGAAAATTCTAAATTTATTTGGAAATGAGTACAGAATTCATTGCATTTTAGTAAAGATGTTTTGAATATCAATTTACAAAGGGACATTTAGGCACAATATAAATTAGTCATGTTACTTTTATGATCCGATAGGGACTTTAAAGTTAATTTAGAATTAGAAACAAAAAAATAAGGACTGGATAATACAGAGGTTTCCTAGACTGCAATGTTTGTTGCGAGAAAAAAAATAGTATTTGTTTGTGGATGGGTTAATGGCATGATACCAGTTGATTTAATTCAAATCACGAAGAAAATGCTTCACATTGGGAACATGAACAGTCACATTTACTGGGTGGGAGGAGGAGTGAGCAGTCAAGGTTAGGATCTATAATAAAATTAACTTCCATGCCTAAGCAAATCACATAATTGCAAAACTGCACAAAACCTTCTCTTAGGTTATTGAGGAAATGAAGGGTCAAGCAGAGTTAGAAAATACATTAACACAAATGTGGTCCTCCTATCGTATAGCTCAGTGAAGCGGCCCTTATCAACATCACTCAAAGCGATAATATTAATTGGCAAATTGCAATGTCATAAAAATCACCATAGGTTTTTTTGTCATAGTGGAAGAACTCACCACAGTATGATAATGTTAATTAGTAAGCATAATAATATCTTACACCCTAAGATGTGTGTCAGTGGTAATCACACGTTCAAGTAGGGGTGTACAGTGACACCAAGAACTTAAACTATTCATGTTCTAAGAAGTAATGGTGAGATTAACCGCTTACAGAATTAAAAAATCATAAAGAATAAAAAATAAACAGCTGATCAGCACCAGCACATGTGTACTAAAAGTTTAAGATGCAGCCCACCCAACCTGACAAAACAATCCCTTGCACACAATAAACCTGAACATACACACAAAAAACCCCCACATAAACAGCAATACAATTATTTCTACTTATTTAAAAGCAAGATTTAAAGCAAAGACTCTTTCATTATCAACAAACAAAGTAAATTTGTCATGTCACGCATACTCATCTTTGGATCTCCTCAAAGGCTCCATTAAGGTATGAAATGACCTGCTGTATAATAAGAGGGCACGGCCACTAACCCTATCCTCTCCTTTTCTCCCCACAGTGCTGACAATCTGCCTAGTTAGGCAGATCTGTTTCCTTCTGTTCCCATGAGGATAAAGCCATCGGACTCTCAGAAGGAGGCATCATTCACAAGAGGAGTGTACCACTAGTTGGACCTCAAAATGACAGGCTTTATTTTATTTATGCCGAAAAATAGGGCAGAATGACATCTGGGTGGATTGCAACTCTTGACACAATGACCAATTCCATTATTTTGCTCCATGGGGAAATCAAACAGTTGAATTAAGGAGACACCCTCACTCCACCGACAGAAGGAGAAACTGGGAGCCACCATCTCTACTGTCACCTGGGTCATTGACCCTAAACAGGGCCTAACCATGCTGATTGCCAACGATATTATGACTGACTCAGGACTTGTAGTCTGCGAGCGTCCGTACCATCTCCCAGAAGCGAAGAAGACAGAGGTAGAGTTGGAAATGCATCAGATGTTGGATCTGGGAGTAATTGCAGCAGGCACAGGCCTTTGTCCAGTCCAATTGTACTACTCTTGACACCTGATGGAAGTTGATGGTTTTGTAAAGACTTTTGCCAGCTCAGCCAAGTCTACCAATTCAATGCTTATCCCATGGCCTGAGCAGACAACCTCCTGAAGTGTCTCGGTACCTATCCACCCTCAACATGAGGAAGGGGTATTGGCAGTTTGTCTCTCTCATTCTTTCCTAGGGCACAAAGAGGAAACGGAAACAGTAGCAGAAAATGGCCAACAGTGAGATGACTCACATTGCCGTCGCTGTAGAACTCCTGGCTCTCGACAAACAGATCCAGAAACTCCTGTCCAGACGAAGTTACCTTAGGAATTTGAAGGCTCAACTGCTTAAAACACCACCTTCGCCATCTGAAATCGATGTTACACGCCAGATTTCAGTAACATCAACTCCACATTGTGCCCTCACCACCAAGAATAAGTAAGGTTCACCTCTGCGCTTCATTGGAGCGACAACGCCACCAATGAAGACCTCGCCGTATTTCAGCAATGCAGGTGGGGGTTCAAGGCTAGGACACCTCCATCAGCATAGGTGAGCATCTCGACCCAGAACCGGTTCGACCCTCTCCGCGTCCCCAGTTTGCCATGAAGCCCAGGTGATGTAATCGTAATGGGTGATTCGATTGTAAGAAATCTCAATATCACATGCCCTAATCGGAAATCTTTTGTTTCTTGTTTTCCCGGTGCTTGTGTCCGAGATGTGATGAGACGTGCGCCGACATTCTACAAGAAGCACAAGAACAGAGCTCTGGGTTCCATTATTTTTCACGCCGGCGTAAACAACGTGAGGCACCGACAGTCGTAAATTCTCAAGGCAGACTTCACAGCACTAATTAAAGACACGAAGGAGAGAACCCCGTCGGCAAAGATCTTCATCTTGGGTCCACTACCTCTCGTTAGACGATCAAACAAATTCTACAGTCGTCTGCTGGGATTAAACAACTGGCTGAGAGGCTTCTGCGAGAATCAACACATCGGGTTCATCAACACCTGGGACCTCTTCTGGGTAAGGCCACGTTTCTTCAAGCGGGATGGCCTGCATCCAAACAGATTCGGCGCCCAGGTCCTCTCCGAAAACATCGCTAAGGTAATTCATATCTCTTGACTGTCTATTTCTACTCTAAACCCCTTCCATAATGCTAATGCTTTGTAAGGACATGATAATTGCTTAACAAAGTCTTCCGTGAAAGTGCACAACATTAATACTCTAATAACCAATCTTAATGCACATAAAAAATCTAAGCAGTGTGGTATAAACACTAATAATTTAATTACAATTACTACTTTAGATGAATAACGTATTAAAACTATAAAAACAGATTATAGATTAAATAAAAAATACACACAGAGTGGCAACTTTGTTCCAAACACCAATAACACACATAGAATTCATTCAGTTCTGCTCCTCCAAAACATTAAATATGGCACTATTAAATGCTAGAGCAGGGGTCTGCAACCTTTAAGACATAAAGAGCCACTTGGACCCGTTTTCGAAAAAGAAAAAAACTTGGAGCCTCAAAACCATTATGCAACGCGTACATGCATGTATTATTTAATCGAGCGTTTATTTACATTTAAACTTCTACTTTTATTCATATTTAAAATGCGAAAAAACTTGGCGAAATCACAATAAACAACCACGCACCAACTCTGCAACTTGTTTACAAGTTAGTATGGCAAGTTACATATCAAAATGCTCGGCAGCTCATTGGCTGTAAGTTTTGAGTGTCAGTCACAGTGTCCAATCAAACTGGTAGATTCTACCAGAGTTCAGCGCTATACGTCACTCTCAAAGCTTTCTGTGACACTGGTTGGCTATACGAGGTGCCAGTCAACCCCAGACCCGTCGTAATTGGCCAACTTAGGTGTCTTTCGGAAGCTAACACTTCCGTGTTTCATGCGGTAGCATGGTTATCGCCGACAGAAACAAATTACGTCTAATATGAGCAATATAAGTGAAAAAAAATTACGTAGGTGGTCTCAAGTTATGAAACGTTTTCTGGAGTTTTTGTCCCTTTGAGAATATATCGTGCGTTTTGGACCTAAATCGTTTTACTGGATTATATTCGCTGGAGCCTTACGGACACAATGGGATCAATACTGCTCGGAAATATTGATGTTTGACTTGCAGGGGGTCTTCAAAGGTAGGCACAGTCAACTCTTAAAAGTATGTACTTCTCTGTAAAAAGGCTTTAGTGTCAGTGCTGTGGTTGTTGTGTGTCAAAATAGTTTATATCATCGGAAAGACGAGACTTTGAAGTTTCATTTGATGGGTAGGGTGTCGAGATGCATGGCAGACGGGCATGCACACATTACTGTAACGTTTTAAAACGCTGTTATGTCCGGGACTGCTTGCGTGTGCGTTAAGAGAAAAGAAAAGAGGGAAAAAAAAGTGTGACTTACCTCCTGAGAGCGAATCACGCGCCTTCCTTCAGTCCGGTCCTCCTCTTTATGGCAGGCTCGGCAGCGCAGCGGCAGTCTGGCGGCGCGATGACGCCTGCACCGGTCTGGCGGCCTCTCTGATAGGCTGCCAGCCAGCGGCAACACACCGTCATCCTCGCGGTGAGCAGCCTGACAGGTAAGGCGGCGCCTCCCATTCTTCAGGAGCGCGCCGCAGCCACTGAAAGACTCCGGCCCACGTGACACACTACCGGAGCCGCGGCAGAGCCGCGGCAAAGGTGAAAAAGAGCCGCGGGTTGCCGACCCCCGTGCTAGAGCATTAACTAACAAGACATTTTTTATCAACGATCTTATTAGTGATAGAAAAATTGATTTTATTGCACGAAGTGAAATGTGGCTTAGCTCAGACGGCACGGCTGTTTTAATCGAATCTGCGCACTCCGAATTAGTTTTACTCATGCGAATCGCCAAGGAAAAAAAGGAGGCGGCTTGGCCAACATCTACTCATGCCTGATAAAGTGTAAAGATGTCAGTTTTGGTAAATTCCTTTGAGTATCTCGCCATTATTATTCATGGAGATTCTCACTTTCTAGTATTATCCGTGTATAGACCTCCTAAATTTAACGCATCTTTCTTTGAGGAATTCTCAGACTTGATGTCAATTTTAATTACGAACTATGACACACTCTTAATAGTCGGTGACTTTAACTTTCATATCGATAATCAGTGTGACCAAAAAGTAAAAGAATTCATGAACCTCCTGCACTCTTTTGATTTAAGGCAGCTCGTTACTCAGCCTACATATAAAGCAGGTCATACGTCAGACTTAGTAATTACCAAAGGACTAAAAGTTGATGTAAAGCAGGTCATTGATAATGGTCTATCAGACCATTTTCTTTTACTATTTAATATATAAATAATGATAGAAAACATTAATGAGAAGCATATTGTTAAAAAACGTTTCTTTGATTCATCAGCAGCCTTAAAACTTACAAACATTCTAAGCAATCAGTCCGTTTATAGTGCTAACTATAATAGCGAGGATAATGTAAATAGTAAGGTGGAAAAATGTAATACTAAGGTAAGAGCTGCTGTTGACATAGTTGCACCTGAAAAGACAGTTAAAAATTTTTCTAGCATTGTTATACCATGGAAGACCCAAAGAGTGTCTGATTTAAAGTGAACATGCCGGAGAGCTGAATGTAAATGGAGAAAACTAACTATCCACTGTGAAATATTGAAGGTTAAAATAACAGAATACAATAACACAACCCGTCTTAAGAGGCGCTGCTATTTCTCTAAGATTATAAATAACAATGTTAGTAATCCCAGAATCTTATTCTCTACAATTGATCGTTTGCTAAACCCAGGTAACACAAAGGAATGCCTCCAAAATACCTCCAGTGAAACCTGTGAGGGTATTGCTGTATTCTTCAATCAAAAAATTAATGATATTAGAAATAATATAGTATATCTCCCCAACACTGCAGATCCTTCCTGAGCCCCAGTACTCCATTATAAACAATTTAAATTCTTTTACCAGGATAGATTTACTTGATTTACATAAAATAATTTCTCAACTGAGACCCTCCACCTGCGTACTTGACCCCATACCAACAAGTTTTTTCAAATAAGTATCAAGTGTGTTAATTGATAATATTCTTGACATTGTAAACTCCTCATTAGATATGGGGGTCTTCCCAGACTTTCTTAAGACTGCTGTAGTTAAACCCCTCTGCTCTTGAAAATTTTAGACCCATTTCTAACCTGCCTTTCTTAAGTAAAACTTTAGAGAAGGCAGTCATTATGCAGTTAAATAACCATCTCAATAAACATGCTATTCTTGATAAATTTCAGTCAGGTTTTAGAACAAATCACAGCACAGAAACTGCACTCGTTAAAGTAGTAAATGACTTGCAGGTAAATGCTAACAGAGGCCATTTATCTGTTCTCATCCTCTTAGATCTGAGTGCCGCATTTGACACCATTGATCACAACATTCTTAGAAATCGCCTTAGTCAATGGGTGGGCCTCTCTGGCAGTGTCTTAAATTGGTTTGAATCCTACCTGGCATGTAGACAATTCTTTGTTAGTTGTGGTAATTATACTTCAAAGACACATGGTATTTTATATGGTGTTCCACAAGGCTCTATCCTGGGTCTGCTGCTCTTTTCAATCTACATGCTTCCGTTAGGTCAGATTATCTCGAGGCACAATGTGAGTTACCACAGTTATTCTGATGACACCCAGCTGTATTTATGAATAGCACCTGATGACCCAGACGCTTTTAATTCACTAACACAATGTCTTACTCGTGTTTCTGGATGAATCGTAATTTTCTCAAGCTAAATAAAGAGAAAACAGAAATTTTAGTGATTGGCAATAATGGAGACAATGAGATTATTAGAAATAAACTTGATGCATTAGGATTTAAAGTCAAGACGGAGGTAACTTAGGGGTAACTGTTGACAGTAACCTAAATTTTAAATCGCATAATGATCAGACCACTAGGACAGCATTCGTTCACTTAAGAAACATAGCGAAAGTTAGACCTCTTATATCATTGAAAGATGCTGAGAAATTAGTTCACGCTTTTGTTTTCAGTCATCTAGATTACTGTAACGCACTTCTCTCAGGACTACCAAAAAAGACACAAATCATTTGCAATTAGTGCAGAATGCGACTGCTAGAATCCTAACTAGGAAGAGAAAATCCGAGCACATTTCTCCAGTTTTGATGTCACTACACTGGTTACCTGTGTCATAAAGAATTGACTTTAAAATACTGCTTATGGTTTACAAAGCCTTAAATAATCTTGCTCCATCTTATATATCAGAATATCTGACACCTTATATTCCAAATCGTAACCTTAGATCCTCAAATGAGTGTCTGCTTAGAATTCCAAGAGCAAAACTAAAAAGAAGTGGTGATGTGGCCTTCTGCTGTTATGCACCTAAAATCTGGAATAGGCTGCCAACAGGAATTCGCCAGGCTAATACAGTGGAGCACTTTAAAAAACTGCTGAAAACACATTACTTTAACATGGCTTTCTGATAACTTCACCTTCATTTAATCCTGATACTCTGTATATTCAATTCATTATAATAACTATTCATGGAAACTCTAAAATCCGTACTGACCCCTACTCTCTCTTCTGTTTCTTTTCCCGGTTTCTGTGGTTGCGATATGCAACCTAACCACCTAATCAAAGCACCATGATGTCCTACATTGATGGATTAAAAGCCAGAAGTCTACATGACCATCATCATCAATCCCTTCCAAGAGTACCCTAAATACAAACAGGACTGATCATTTATGTTAGGTAGAATGCCCAAAGGGGACTGGGTGGTCCTGTGGCCTGGAACCCCTGCAGAATTTATTTTTTCTCTCCAGCCGTCTGGAGTTTTTTTTTTGTTTTTTCTGTCCTCCCTGGCCATCGGACCTTACTCTTATTCTATGTTAATTAGTGTTGTCTTATTCTAATTCTTACTTTATCTTTTATTTCTCTTTTCTTTATCATGCAAAGCACTTTGAGCTACGTTATTTGTATGAAAATATGCTATATAAATAAATGTTTTTGTTGTTGTTGTATCCTCTGGAAGTACAGTGTCTTACCCTTCAGCTTCATGGGGCCCTAACAATTTTCCAACTTCTGCTGGACATACTGCTATGGCCCCATAATTCTTATAGTGTTGCCTACCTAGATGATGTACTCATCTATTCCAGCATCTTGTCTGACCATCTGCAACATGTTTCAAATACGACTGGCCCCGGCTGAAAATGAAGTAGGGGTGTGATTTTAGAAGTGCAAAGGTCACAGGTGTTCTCGTCTCAGAAAAAAATATATTTGAAGTAAATGGTGTGTCATATTCCATCAAAAGGACTGCCATTAAAAGAGCTGATAATGAAAAGACATGAGAAAATCCCAGTTTTTGGTACTCTAAATGCCCCAATCCGCCTCACACCACCAGCAGATGCACAGATGAGGCTGCACAACATCCTCTTTCTAACTGCACATCTAAATGAAATATCAAAAGAAATTTACCATTATCTGTCCAATTGGAAATGCAAACATGCAATGACAAAACACACTCAACATTTCAACAAGTTGTATATCCATGGACCACAACAATACTCATCTAAATTCTATTGGTTGTAGTTATGTCATATAGTTATACAATAGTTAAAATGACTGAAAGCTTTCGTAACAAACAGATGCACTTTTCAATGTATGGAGCCCAGTAGCCGTAGTGGTCTAAGTGCATGTGTGTCTGTCTGTCTGTTTTCACTGTCACCGTGCTCATTACAATGTACAAGTTAATCTTTAAGTTACCTTGTGCTGCTGAGCTCCTGAATGGATAACAGCAATTATAGCTTTTTATTTTTTTTCAGTGTCAAATCTTTTGTTCAGTATCTTTTGCTGTCTCCCTAATACACCAGTGGCGGTTTAAAACACACGGACAGGAGGAATTCTGGGCAGGTGTTTTAGGAATAAGCTCTGTGGATGTAGCCCTTGCAGTGTAGGATTTTGCCATTGTTTACTACACACTTTTTTTACATTTGAGAATCATGTATGGCCCCACACCATAATTTGTTTATACAGGTAGTCCACAGGCTATGGACAACCGACCTACGACTTACGAAAGGGGCTGCAGCTGCGACGCATGCGCCTCAGTAACTGCCGCTCCGTCATATTCGGCCTGGGGATGCTGCAAGCGGTGGCGAGACGAAGGCTGGAGGGGGGCGGTTTTGCTGCCCGTGCTGTGTAGTGTCCCTTGGGCGGCTCCCGGCGGCAAGCGGTTTCACTGCCTCCCCACCACACACGGCTGTCCCGTTTGTTCTCGGTGGGCAGCTGGTAATGCTGCAAGCATTGGATGGATGGAGGCTGGAGGGGGGGTGATTTCACTGCTCGTGCAGTGTAGTGTCCCTCGGGCAGCTCCCAGCAGCAAGCGGTTTCACTGCCTGCCCACCACACACGGTTGCCCCGTGCATTCTCGGTGGGCGGCTGGTAATGCTGCAAGTGGTTACCCGGTTGTGGCTGAATGGAGGCCATTGAGGGTGAACGGGGCGGCAAGGGGTAGCATTGTAGTGTGCATCGGATGGCTGCCTGTTGAATGGAGGCGATTCACTACCCACCTTTGGCCACACTGTGTTCGTTCTCGGTGGATGGACTCTGCAGGCAGCATACTTAGTGGAGGTGACTGTGAGGTGGGCTGGTGATGAACCGCCCATCGATGCCCCCATTCATTCTCAATAGCAAGCCTGCTTCTACTGTTACATACATGGCAGGAAGTTGTCTCTTGTCAGTACATCAGACGTGTTGATGACTGGTGCCTTCCTGCTGTGATAGCGTGTACAGCGCTGTACAGAAGATCTTAATCTTTTGTCTTTACCCTTCAACAATGTCTCTGAAACACAAATCTGTTGCAAGGGCTGGTGATACAGTAAAGAAGAGAAAAACCATCACCATTGAAAATAAAGTAGCAATAATAAACAGGTCAGAGAGAGGTGAAACTCCATCATTCATTAGCAGAGCACTTGGTTACAGTTGGTCAACAATAGCATTTATTAAATTTATGTACCTGTTCCGACTTACGTACAAATTTAGGTTAAGTACAAACCTACAGTCCCTATCTCGTACGTAACCCGGGGACTGCCTGTATACTTTTTTTTTTAGATGTGATTTTATTTTACTGCTGTGAGTTTCTCTCTTCTCACTGATGTTCTTGCAAAGCTTTCAAATGATTGGTGTTTGGTGAGAAACTTCAAAGGCACGTGGAACAATTTTGTTTTGCTTTAGTGTAATTGCTTTTTAATACTGAACATGAAATTGATATTTAAGTGTAGATTTTGATCAATAATCAATCTTCTGTCAAGTGAAAAAAGTAATAACACATTTTTAATATTAATTGGAGATGCAATAAATATGTGTGTTGTGAACAATCTCAAATGTGTCTAATCATGGACAGACAATGATCTTCAAACATTATAAAGTAGGTGAGGCATAACATTTTGTACTTGAATTGGATATGTAATCTGGCACAAAGTACTTCTGCTATGATTATGCTAACATAAATACAATTACGATAGGGATATGAAAAATCTACTCTACATTGTTAAATGGAAATCTTGCATCCCTGTTACAAGTTAGTGGAGATCTACGAGAGATACACCACTGTTAATTTAATTTTTACCATATAAATATTATGTAAATATTTGCTGTTTGATACTAAAAATTACACTGTTACTTTTATAAACCAAAAATATGGAAAGTGATATTTGATAGGCCTTTCTTATTTATTGATGAGAAACATGCAAGATTGAACACTAACAGGTTTGTGATATAATACCCTTAGATGTCTGCCACTGAGTAAGTCAACGTGTGTCTACCTGTTGCTGATATGCACTGTAGGTGCTGAGAGATGTGGATAAGCCCTTGAACCCCAATCATTATGGGGACCAGGTTTGTAATTATTTCCCATGAATGGGTCATAAGCTCACACTGATTAAGTCCCTGCCCTTTGTATGCACCGCATGTCTCTACTACCAATTGGTTGGCTTAGTGAGGTTCTCCGATCAGCCCAGCTGTGCAGCCTTGGGTGGAATGCTTAAAAGATCAAACTTGACTACAGAGGGAGTAAAAGTCGTAACAAGGATTCTGGAAGTCAAACAGTGGGAACATAATTACCAAGCCTCAAGGGTCAGAAACAGCAGACCAGTGTATCTGCTCAACTTCGTCTCCCTCCCCAAATCCAATTTTTCCCATAGGATAAATGCTTCAGTATCCATGTTTTCTATATCCGTGGGGTTTTTCAGAAGCATAATCCCTACTGATAACAAGATTTGACTGTAACTCATTTAATAGCACTAGGTATATTATACATGATTACCGGACTGCAGTTGGGATATTTATTATTTATTTAATTGCATTGCTTTCAATATAAAGTATATAAACAGCAAAATTATGTAAGGTAAAATCAAAAATTCTCAAAATATGCCAGGTTTGACACGTGATTAATCACATCTCACCTATACCTTAGAAATAAAATACATGAAATATAAAATAACACCATATTAGATACCATTTCACCATTTACAAGCTTGTATTGATTATACTGTTGCAAATGTAAATTTTATGCAGCAGCGTACTGTCAGTTAGATGGTTTGAAATACTGTGACATGACTTACAGCTACAAATTCTGCACACCTTTTTTATTTTGAAGGTCTGCTTTCTGGTGTCCATGTGGCACAGCATTTGAAAAAGAAATGCCAAACCTGACCGCTGAGCATGTTATCATAGTGATATCTCATCTTTCCATAATCAAATTCATCTCCAGATTTTCCATTGCAGGGTGAGGCCTTTGTTGCTGAAGCAGCCCCTGCATCAAAGCACATTAGATGCTGTCTCACAGGTATTTGATTTAATCCAGAAAAAGGGAATTAAATAAATTTCATTTTGAGAGTGGTCTTCACAGAGCCCAATATTTCAGTTGATTGCACCTGTTCTATTGAAAATCCTTTCCTCTGCAATTGAGTACCTGTTGACACTGCACTTTTAAAACATATTCCAGAAACACGACTATTGCCATAACCTTCTCACTGTGTCTTATTTAGTGCAGAATTTTTAACAGGGCTTTCTGTACCTCTCTTTCTCACAAAACTGTTTCTACATAACTATTTGATCTTATTTTAATTGATTATTTTTTAGTGTAATTTCATTTAAAGTTTAGCAGATTTATTTTTCTAGTTGTATATTCAAAAATAGATTTCCTAGAGTTAGTTCAGACATTCCTTAAGTTTACTTACTTTGCAAATGTCAATGATTGTATTACCTGCATCTATGCCACACTGATATACAGCATGATTATACTGTAATGCATATGTAAAACCTATCAAGTTCTTAGTAAAACGAATTTGCATTGCAGAAAAAAACAACCTTTTCACTCTAATTAGAAGCAGAAATTAAAATATTAAGGGTCACTTTCAATTTTCAAATCTATCCTAGTGATGTAATTAATTCAGAATAAAAGCTATCATTAGGATTTTCTGTGCAGATATTCAAAATCTAGGATTTCATTTTTTCCGTCCCTTTCTTGCTTATTGAGTTTTTATTCAAGCGCAAGAGCAATACCCGGAGCAATAATTCACCATCATTTCTGCTCCAGTGATTTTTTTTTTTATTGCTTTCATTCTGCAAATAGTTGACCTTCTATCAAGCTCTCTTTTCAAGAAGCACTATGGTCTGAAAAATCTGGTAAACGAAGGCAAATTCATAATAGAACAGCAAAAAGGGGAACCGATTACATGCTGAGGGAGTAAACCTTTCTGAAATGTGCTGTGACACTTGAAGGCCAGAAAGTGCTCTTCAGCTTGGATCAATCAGATCTTGGCCTCTCATTAATGTCTATACTGGAACACCGACTATGCATGCGAATTCAACTAACATTGTATTTTACTTTTTAAAGCATTTATTTTACTGCTTTTAAGGAACAGAGTATGGGAAATAAATCTGGTATAATGCATGGCTAGTTCCATTGACTGCAAAGTGCTGACTATGAAATGCACTCCTTCTGTGATACAAGCAATTTATGACAAAGGTGTCAAGCATCTATCATACATTGTGGCATACCTTATCACTACCAGTGTCAACACGCTGGTAAATTATCTGGGAGCTAAATAATATACACAACAATGTGGCATAAACATACATAACATGTATTCAAACTCTAAAATGGCCTTCATTGTCTGTCACCAATAGGGTATTTCAACATATAGCATAATGAGAGGAGAAATCAGTTTTTAATTGTAATGTACTGTATATAATTTTTACATGAAAGATGTATCTTTTGTGCAATAGCCTAACATGATCTGAATTGCTATCACAGTCCCCTAAATCCAAAGTATGCCAAGAAAAACAAAAAAATAGAAACACTAAAGGATTTAAATGATACTTTGCAATGATATTGGTGCACCTGAGGCTCTACACACAATATTGGGGCATACTGCCTCCTAGTCACTAGTGCTGAAAAATCTGCCAGTGTATAAATCACCCTGGGCATCCTCCTGCCCTGCAATACAAATGCACTGTTGCAGTTGCTTTGCCTGCCAGTCTTCCTTTTATACTTAACACTGGAATCCCTGAAGATTACGAAAAAACTTGTAATCCCGGCCCACCTTAAATCCCTTCGCACCTCTCCATCAGCGTCTTTTGTTTTGCAAATGTGTCCATCAGCACAAGCAGCCTGCTATCTCATCCCCCCACTGACGGAGCTCAACTCGGGCAAAACGTTCTCCCAGCTGAAGTCTGTTTATCTGGGTGTGAGGTACCTTGAATTGTATGGAGTAAATAATATATCGTTATTTGGAACACATGCATTTAATGTGTGTTCCATGTCTACAACGATCTGTGTAAACGTAGGATGACAGGAAATGCGAGGCAACAAATGCTGAACACATACCTAAAACAGAAACTTTTTTCATGTTATAGAACTAATGACAACATTTTGACAAGTGTTTAATGTGTGAAGACTGAAGTCCAAATATCAAATCAACACTTTCACAAAAAGTACAAGTCTAACTAAACAAGTATGCTTTTATTCAAGAATTTAACTGAAGAAAAAGAAATCAGGTTAGGGTACAACGATGAGACGACTGTTTTGGTGGTGCAGCGGTAAGAACTGCTGACTCATAATCAAGAGGTCGCGGGTTTGATTCTGGGCGCTTACTAGATTTCCTGTTTTGAGTAGTGAGCTGCTCTTATTGTTATTATAAAATAAAAACATACAGTACATTTGATTTGAATCTGTAACAGCCAGTGTAAATATATGGTACTTGTAAAGGTTAGTATTTTGCTTTCGTTTTCAGTTTCATTCTCTCAGTCACATTCACGTTTACCCCGGTCTGACACTTTTGCTTTCAAATAAAGACATGCTATAAGCAAATGTGTTAGATGGATGTTAAAACACACAAAATCACAACATTACAACTAGGTCATGCTGCTAACTATGGACATACTGGTCTATCATGTAACCATAAAGAGACAATGGATGCACAGAAAAATGCAAATAATAAAGAAAAAATATATATTAATATTGTGGTGTATCTACTGAGGCACTGGTACTTAAACTTCGATGCAGTTGGGACCCCTTGGATCCTTCAAATTTATGGTCACACCTCCATGAAATATTATGTTTAGTTTATTCAGCTCAGAAGTTTTTCTTCTACAGTCCATCCACATCCAAAATGAGGACAGTGTCTAGAGATACATGAAGTTAATTATATTAAGTTATTTAAGTTATTATTTATTACATATTTCTATAATTTAATATAATGCTTACTATTGTATTGACTTTCATTGATATTTATAAAGTTGTGCATTATTGTTTATTGTCCTTTTATATTCTACCGAATGCACATCTTGGAGTTTAACAACTAAGTATTTTGTTACATTTTACACTGTGTTTATAATTGTATGTGAAAAATAAAATTTGATTTGATTGGATATAGTTTGATTTGATTTCAATACCTTGCCACCTAATCTTTGAGTTATACTGCTATCACTCACCTCCAATAATAACAACATAGCTGTGTAGCTCATATGCCACCAAGTATAAAAAAAATAGAAAAAGGGAGATGATAAGAAATCATCATGTCAGTAACGTTCATCCCCCACCTTGAAGAAGTTCCTATTCCTATTATCCTTGCAGGGAAGACATTTCAAGCCAATCACGTATCATCCCACCAAGTTTTTGATGTCATTAAAATAGAATATTTATTAGTTATTATGGAATGAAGGTCTATAATTTATTTTGGTTGCTAATTAGATGTATGCTTTTAATTATCTCCAGAACAATGCCTTGCACTCCCATAACAGTTGTTTAGAAGACCCAGAATGTGTTCACCTCAGGTTAAGACACACTGAGGAAAGGATGCATAGACATTACACCAAGGAGATGTAATAATAGCTCTCCTAGATGCACTTATTTTAAGCTTTTATAACCTAGAGCTTAAGGTATGTATAGCAAATATTGCTTGTATAGCAAATAAACAGAGAGAGAGAGAGATTTCTTTTTGTGTCACTCCTCATTTTTACTTCACACTCTAAGCTCCCACCTCCTATCTGATTGATAGAAACATATTCTGATGTTTCCTGAGTTTGTAATCTCCTCCCTAGTGGGCTTCTCTGTGATTCCAGAGGCTTTAGGTGGAACCAAGTGGGACAAAATGTGACAACTGGCAGAATTGTTAATATTGTATCAGAATTAAAACAAAAATTTGCCAACAAGTTTGTTTTTTCATATGGTACTAGAGGTATGATAAGGCAAGTTAATCAGGACATTGAAAAAAGATGAACACAATATATACAAAATATGACATGTCAAATATAAATTAATATGTAGCCATTGAAAAATTCAAAAAAGGAAACTTTTACCTTAGAAAGCATTGCTGCTATTAGATTAAAAAATGCAAATACAAATAAATAAGTACACACAAAGTACTGCTAACATCAATGAATATAAATTACTATTGGTTTAATTCTGAACTCTGTAATTAGTATGAATTTGAATACATAAGTAAAGTTCAGAAACTTAAAAACACTGTCATACTGAGGTAAGTTATTTTGTAAAGTACTTGTATTACCACTTCCACTCTATTATGAACAAATCCTCATATTTAATTTCTACAACTTAAAATTTTGTACATCTTTCTACACAGTTGTCATTCCATGGAAGTTAATTGTGAATTTCCCCTTGGGATTAATAAAGTATCTATCTATCTATCTATCTATCTATCTATCTATCTATCTATCTATCTATCTATCTATCTATCTATCTATCTATCTATCTATCTATATGATTTAGTGGCAACACTAATTCCCAATTATTTTGTCACTTAGTATGTATCTGTTAAAGGTATTCATATGTATTGTGTTACTATTACACTGCCCCGTTAATGTATTTTGTTACTATCATTTCTTGAAGAAGCAACTTCTTTTCTTGATCTCCACTATTTGCTGATTCCTCCCAGTACATATTAGATTAGATAAACTTTATTAATCCCATTCAGTTGCATACAGCAGAAAAAAGTTAAAAAAACAAGGGTATATATTCACGGGACAAATAACACAGCCAATCTATCAATCAATTGATAAATAAATAAATAAAAATCAACTTAACAAGTACATTGGGAAGAAGCATTGAACTTCCTGTTAGCAGTGGGCAGAAAGACCCCCAGTGGTGGTTCTTAGCATAATATATATAGTTAATTAAAGTACTCTGTTACTAAAATAGCCATATGTACACTTGCTTTATGACATTGCTGTAAAGTTGTCTTCTGACACTTTTGTCTTTGGGGAGTCTATAGCCTACTCTCTCAGGGCTCTCTTCTCTCAGCTAACTATTCAAACTCAAGTATCTTTACTAGGAGTGGCTCTGCTCTCATTTCAAAGTATCCCGTACATAATCCATCACTTATTAAATCAACTTGGGCTCTATTTTTCTATACTATGTACACCACTTAATACTACAGGGTGGCCCCTGTAAAAGTAGCCCCATGCATGGTAAGGAGCCCCATTCTTGTTTCAGCATCAGGGGCCTCATGTATAAACGGTGCGTACGCACAGAAATGTTGCGTAAGAACATTTCCACGTTCAAATCGCGATGTATAAAACCTACACTTGGCGTAAAGCCACGCACTTTTCCACGGTATCTCATACCCTGTCGTATGCAAGTTCTCCACTCGGTTTTGCAGACTGGCGGCACCCTGTGTCAAAGCAGTGCTACCCTTTATTTCTTAGAACCACATTCCTGATGCGGCTTTATAAATACACTGAAACTAACCTCATATTGTTTATTAGTGTAACGCATCTGATTGTAATTAACTTGTAACAATATAATGGCCCAGGGAATAGCCATATTATTCCAAATACCATAACTGCTTTAGCATTGTTACTCTTACAGCACCTTCTTCTTCTTTTTCTTCTTTCAGCTGTTCCCTTTAAGGGTTGCCACAGTGGAAAATCTTTTTCCATATTACTCTCACTGCACCACTCGGAATATTTATATCACTGTATCTGAGTGGGAAATCACAGCAGCAGCTGATCGGAAAGAGAATTATCGGTATAAAGCATCAAGCACACACTGTCTCAGCCACAGCAAAACGTTTCAAAGCCTTTCCTGTACGGACCTCGCGGTTCAGAAACTTTCATCCCAAGAACTATAAATGCACTCAATCAATTGCTCCTTGTAAAACTGTTTGTACTTATAAGTACAATTACCCCACTGTAAACTTGCACTACAGTTATAATATTGCACAACCTGCGCCACTTTATAAAGCGTATTTACATATGATGACAATATCATTTTTAAGATGAAATGCAGCAAAATATGTTGATTATATTATACAGATAAAACTTTAATTTCATTTAAATAATCTGTATTGTTAATAATTAAACATGGTGCCACAGCGCTAGCAAGTTCACATATTGTTCCTGCCTTGTGCTGTATATTTACTGAGGCTAGCGCAACACTGGAAGGACAGACGGATAGAATAATTAAACATGTTCTATGAAGATATTTCAATGTTCCTTAAAAGTTTTGAAGAATCGTCGTTGTAAGCTTACAGATGGCTTAACGTCTATTACAGAGCTGATTGTGTGGTGATTGGGTATTTGGGGAAAGAAAAGTAAGGACAGGAATTGGAGGTTAGTATGTTTGAAAGATACAGTACTGCTACAATAAATTATTTCATCAAAGGTCACACATGGCGCAGCAGCTCCTTGTGTGAGACAAGAACAATCACTGCGCCATCGTGTTCCCATGTTTAATAACATGCTTTCATTCCAATCATCATGAAAATGATATCACATATACATCTTGGTATTTTAATTATTCAGAGAGCTGTAATATCACAAATGTAATTGATTCTGTGTTCTGTCAGAGAAAGAGAAAAAACAGAAGCACATAGTGATTCACACACATAGAGCACATTGAAGATCAAATACAAAATAAAGCATTTAATATGCTACTTTAGTTACAATGGGATTTGAGAAACTAGTAAATTAAATGATTTTAAAATGAAGTTTATGATGTTCTACTTTAATGACAAAATAAACTACATGATTAAAGTGGAAATTTCAAGATTAAAGTTGACATTTCGTGCTTTTTTCCCACTGTGTGCCTATTTTAATAAGCTCAGACGTTGGGCTACAACTCACCTTTTCACAATGACTTTGATATGACTTCTTTTTTATTTTGGCATGGTGTGACTTTGTGAACTTGAGCTTTCGAGTTTCTCTGACACGCTATGTCACTCGATCAACTTCCTTTTGTTGATTATACCACTGTTTAAATCAACAAATAGTATGTTTTTCCTTTGCCTCCACTTGGTATTAACTGAAATTCTTATATTTTCCCCCGTGCTTCTCCCATTGTCTTTTCACAGAACGCTGAGCTTAAGGGCTATTTTGATTTGCATAGTCAAAGAGGTGTAATTCTGGGAGGAATTGGGGCGGGACAGCAGGCTCGTGCATTACTTTTCACACTGACCGGGATTTATGGAGCGGGAGAACGTGGAAGTTGTAGTATGCACAGATTCCTGCATCTGGATTTTTCTCTGCGTAAGCACATTTCAGCTTTTGTCCTTACGTCATGTTATAATGCGAATACTACACACGGCATTATGCATGAGGCCCCAAGTGAAGCTAAGGCACGTTTTGTTTGTTTTTTTGGTTCTGTAACCTGTATGCATGCTGGAGAGAAGACAAGCATTGCGAAAATGTATTTTGATTGTGGAGCTGTTTGTAAAGGCTCCATCAAGCTGATTTATAAGGAATTTGTAAAACAATATCCCATTACAAGTGGTCCTGCAACATGCTCAGATCAGAAAATGATAAAATACGGTACACTACTATCCCATACACAAGATCCTAATCCAGTTGACCACTGTTGTAACATTCTGAAGCCATGACTTAGGCAGCATTTTTACCACCAGGAAACATCTAATAATAATAATAATAATACATTTTATTTATACTGCATGTAGGTGCCTTTCTAAACATTCAAGGACACCGAACAATAGATAAAATACAGATTATAAGCAAAAGTAAAATACAAAAATTAAAGTCAGACAGAGCAATTGTAATCAAAGAGAAAAAGCAGTCTTAAACAAATGAGTTTTAAGTTTAGATTTGAAAAGTGAAAATGATTCAATATTTCTAAGCTCAGATGGTAGTGAGTTCCAAAGCTGGGGAGCAGAGCAACTGAATGCTCTGCTCTCCACAGCGGGAAGACAGACGAAGGTGACAGACAAGTGGATGGAGGAAGAGGATCTAAGGGTGCTGGAGGGAATGGCAACATGAAGGAGGTCAGGCAGATATGGAGGGGCAAGGTTGTGGATAGCCTTAAAAGTTAGGAGAATTTTGAATTGAATTCAGAACTGAACTGGAAGCCAATGAAGCTACTGCAAAACTGGAGTGATATGGTGAATAGAGGGGGTTCTAGTAATGATGCGGGCAGCTGAATTCTGGACCAGTTGAAGCTTATAAAGAGATTTGTGAGAAAGACCAAAGAAAAGGGAATTGCAATAATCCAGATGAGAAGTGACAAGGCTATGAACAAGGATAGCAGTGGTGTGGGGAGTGAGGGAGTGGCGTATACGATTAATGTTACGCAAGTGGAAATATGCAGACCGGGAGATAATAATAATAATGATGCAGTACATCCTCCAGTACAGTTCCACACACTTGTAGGACTTATCCTAAAGTATACTGAAGCAGTTCTGACACAACATTGTACATTACCAAATTAATGCAATGTATTTTGTTTTTAATTTCAGGTTAACTTACTTGCAGAATGTGTTTTATTATAGAAATATCTCTCTTACAACTGAAAAGATAGTAATGTGAGCACCGTTAGTCTGAACAACTCATAATTTTAAAAATTAATTTTTTATCATTGTAGAACACCCCTTTTAATTTCTTAAACACCTTGCATATTCTTTAACTCAAGCCTTTGTATTGAAAAGCATTGCATTGTAACAATCTAATCTTCTTTGCTATAAAACTGGGTAGTCTTTGTTGGCAGCTGTGTCGCTAGAACATAGACAAAGCTAATGACAAGAAATAAATGAGCAGGTAAACTGGATTTACAGAAGACAGAACTCGAGAATAAATGAACCACTGGAGAGTCATTATATATCCAGTCTCATTTATGATCACAGGATTGTTAGAGCTGTCCTTTTTGAAATAACAGAGAGAAATAAATCATAAGTATTACAGTCAGAAGACATATAGGATCTTCAGCCTAATAAATAAAATGAGCTGTACTTTGAATTGTCAGTATATTGAACTGAAATGGAGTGCTTCATAGGAATGAGACACTGTACTGAGAAAGTACTTGATGATTATAAGGAGGATTTATATTAAGTGTACAGTAAAATAGATATTCAAAATTTTCTTACTAGTTTTTTTTCATTAAATTCTTTTCACCATTTTTCAGAAGCCTTATGTGAGGAGCGCTAACCAAGTGAGTATAATACCAAGGCGTAAAGAAAATAGACCCAAAACACTTGCCTTTCAGATGTGTGTCTGTTGAAATAATGAATAATATAAGGGCTTGATGTGGGCTAATGCACATAAGTCAGGGAAATAACAAGGGTGTACAAGTAATAAAAAGTCTTGGAAGGATGTGGAATGCATTGGGTAACATCCTCAGAGGGGTTGACACTCAAATAACTGTCTATAAACTTTTTGTGCAGTGGTTTGAGCTGCAGTTCAATGGAATGGTTGAGTGTCAGATCCACCCCACATGCTGAAACCATTAAGCATACATGGGCTAAAATCAAATCAGGGGGATCCCCCCACTCGATGAAACAATCTAATGTCCATATGCCAATAATAGTGGAAAATACCACATTGAATTAAACAACCAGGAATCCACACGCATGTTTAAAGTATAATCAACTCTCTGTTAAACAAGCTCTATTGATCAAGTCGCAACAGGAACCTATGGGTGACTTAATCTGGCCTTACTTACCTCACCCTAGTGACACCACTACCAAGAATTTAGTTCACAGTTTAACCTAACTGAAATTGAATACTCAAACATAAACCAATTTAAAATACAGTGATCCCTCGCTATATCGCGCTTCGACTTTCGCGGATTTTAAATGTAAGCATATCTAAATATATATCACGGATTTTTCGCTGGTTCGCAGATTTCTCCGGACAATGGGTCTTTTAATTTAAAGTACATGCTTCCTCAGTTTGTTTGCCCAGTTGATTTCATACAAGGGACGCTATTGGCGGATGGCTTAGAAGCTACCCAATCAGAGCATGTATTACATATTAACTAAAACTCCTCAATGATATACGATGTGCTTCCCTGAGCGGATTGTTTGCTTTTCTCGGTCTTTCTCTGACATTCTCTGCACCTGACGGAGGGGTTGTGAGCAGAGGGGCTGTTTGCCTAGAAGATATGAACGCTCCTCTAGGAAATGCGCTTTATCGCGGTGGCCCAAAAGCACGTATTGATTTTTTGATTGTTTGCTTTAATCTCGTGCGCTCTCTCTCTGACGTTCTCTGCTCCTGACGGAGGGGGTGTGAGCAGAGGGGCTGTTTGCTTAGAAGATACGGAGGCTACTCTAAAAAATGCTGAAAGACTACCTTCACATTGCTCCCTTCTTTGCGGATGCTTTATCGCGGTGCTCATACTTAAAATCCCAACAGCACGTATTGATTTTTTGATTGTTTGTTTTTCTGTCATGCTCTCTCTATCTCTCTGACATTCTCTGCTCCTGACGGCGCTCGTTTGAAGAGAACATAGGTTTGCAGTCTTTTAATTGTGAGAAAGAACTGTCATCTCTGTCTTGTCATGGAGCACAGTTTAAACATTTGACTAAAGGGTGTTATTTCATGTCTAGAGGGCTCTAATAATGTTAACAGTGTGGGAGAGTTTATAAGGGCTTAAAATATATAAAAATAACCATACAAACATATGGTTTCTACTTCGCGGATTTTCATCTGGGTTCTGGAACGCAACCCCCGCGATCGAGGAAGGATTACTGTATTAGAAATGTTAATCAATCTGTCCATTTTTTTAAATTTGTCCATCCTTTTACTATATGTTGTAATTCAGGATGTCAATGAGCCTATCCTGGTAGCAACATAAACTCCTTCATACATATTATTACCTATATATGTAAGTATCAACATTCAAACAAATTATTAGATATTTAACACACAATAAATTAACAACATTAATATCATTAATGAAAAATAGATACATAAGTCCATAAGGAGTCAGAGAAAGGTAAAAAAAGGAAAATGTGTGAAGAGCATGCAACTGCTACATTGCTGACATCAGAAGGATATTTCCGGGGTTCTTTTATTCCATTACATTTTTCATTTTAAATTTATTGCAGCAATTCTTCATCTGAGCCATCTTATTATGTTATTGCAATATCAAACTGTGGCAGCCAGGCCTGTCCTGGAAGTGCAGGACTAAAAAGTAAGGGCCAAGCCAAAATGTTCCTGGGCACACTTATTCAAGACGTCAAGTTGTAATTTTTTGTTGTCAGACTTTTTTAACATGTTTATTTACATTTAATAATTTGTACCTCATACCCTGAATTGGAATAAAGGGTTTCAGTGAATAAATGAATAGGCATTCCGCCAGATTTATTTTTAAAACGTTCAGAAATATACATTACACTGTACACATTTGTTTATTTATATTGACATATATATTTTGTTTTAAGAAATGTAATGGAAATGTGGTGTTTAGCAATAATTAAAAGTTCTGAGGTTATATGAGGTTACAAGCAATTTTATAGGTCAAATTGCCAAAAAATAAAGTTTTTGAGTACTCACATAGTGAAAAAATTGTAATAGGCATAAAAAAGTATTAATTAGCCTTATCCAGCTAGCAATCTTCCATCCTAACCTCTGCAATTCGTCCTGGCATGCTATAAATCAACTTCTGAGCCAAATCCTGACTCATGACAGCCCATTCTTGCATAATCAATGCTTGGAGTTTCTCAGAATTTGTGGGTTTTTCTTTGTCCACCCGTCTCTTGAGGATTGACCACAAGTTCTCAATGGGATTAAGGACTGGGGAGTTTCCTGGCCATGGCCCCAAAATTTTAATGTTTTGTTCCCCAAGCCATTTAGTTATCACTTTTGCCTTATGGCACGGTGCTTTATCATGCTGGAAAAGGCATTGTTCGTCTCCAAACTGTTTTTGAATGGTTGGGAGAAGTTGATTGACAGCCTGCCAGGGTGAACTGCTGAGGTCTAAAAAAGAAGGTCCAACACTGCAAATATTGACTCATTGCATAAACTTAATGTAATTGTCAATAAAACCTTTTGAAATGCTTGCAATTGTACTTCAGTAGCCTATACCACAGAAACATGTGACAAAAAGATCTAAAAACACTGAAGTAGCAAACTTTGTGAAAACCAATACTTGTGTCATAATCAAAACTTTTGGCCAAGACTGTAGTAGCAAAATCCCTCAGCATCCCTGGATCTATGGACAATGTGTGAGTCAAAGCGAATGCTAAAAGCCATTCAAGGAAAGAGATTAGAATCAGATCTTAAGGTTGTATCTCTTTGTCCACTAGAAGTCATGTGACAAGATCTGGATGAACAATTTGAAAGAGTAAGAATCAAAAACGTATGTTGTTTTATCAGAGTTATTTCAGTGCATAGGAAAGAACCAGAATACATATATTCCAAAATACTTGGCTTTTTCTAATATAACAAGTAAAATGAGTGTCATAGTGATGCAGGAATCTATTTATTTGTTTGTTTCTATTTGTTCTGCTATTTGCCTTCAATGTCTCAAAGACATCCTGGAAAAGTTAATTAGTGATTGCGAAATGGATCCTGTGTGAGTGTAGGTGTGTGAGTGTGTCTGTGTGAGTAGACTTTACAAATGAATGGCTGCTGATTCTAAGTAGGTTACTGGCTTACACCTGATACTACAGAGATGGACTTTAGTCTTCCTGTGAACATAAATTCAATTAAGTGGGTTTAGAAATGTTATGTCAAGAAGAAGAAAAGCAAGCTATCAACAAGATTGACTATAATATAGGCAAATAATGGTTAAATTCTAAGTTATGAAATATCAGATGGGTTTACAAAGCCTTAAAAGTGTAACAATAGCAATAGAATTGACAGGTTTGAGTGAAAGAAAAGACAGGAAAAATTGGAAAAGATAAAAGACTGTCTGTTACCAATAAGTACAGTTACAAAATCACAGTGTGATGATCTCTAAATAGCATTGCTGCTGTGCTGCCATTAATGGACTGCAGTGTGTCAGTTTAGAGGCTGACAGCTTTACAGGGTTATCTATAATGATAAAATTACAACCTCTATTTTTATTCAGGAAATATGGAAGATATTATCTATAATTCTTTGAAAAGTATTAAGGTTCAAAAGAGAGTGGTTTCAAAAATGAAATACAGCAAATTAATTGATTGCACTGTATACACTGTAACAGGCTTCTTAGAGAGTTCCTTTTCATTAAAAGAATATTCTGGTATTAAAAAAATGCTTTAATAATTTGGGGACAAAATGAATAACAACAGCCTAAAGTTTCTTAGAAAAACATTTCCAGAGTGGTACATTGCTTGTGAAACTGTAAGCTATTGTACTTATTGAAACTCTTAGTAACTATTAATGTGCCAGCTTATTTGTTTTCAAAAAAATCAAGCAATAAATTCAATCAGATGCTACAGTAATAAACCTTCAAGCTGAATAAACTGTATATTTTTGTAAGGTTCTGAGTTGAATAACAAAATGTTTAACCCTAATAATTTGATATACGAATGTATAATTCTCAGTGGCTTGTGAGTAAATTTAATGTGCAGCTATAATTTTTTCACAGATATATTGCATTGAAGGTTGTCTTAAATTAATTATTTATATAATAAATTATTCATAGTGATTACTTGGTCGAGAGAATTTGTGAGTTTAATGAAATGCCTTTTACTTTCCTACACAATGCATAAAACCTCATTTGCATTTAAAATAAAATAAAAAAATGAAAGGCCAAACTCAAAGGAGCAATATGTCTAATTGAAGCTTTATAGGTAAAGGATGGCTGAGAAAGCAATCAGATGTTGACCTTATTCTGTGGGTTTGGAAACTTCATCCTGTGTGAGCTTTTAGAGTGCCTGGGAAGTGGAGAGAAGTCGCCATTGATACTTGTTAATTAATCTGTGACAGGCTTTTGGATTTGCTTGCCTTTGACAAGACTCTCAGAAATTTTCAGCCTCTCCTGTATTCTGTACTTCACAGAAGCAGATTGAAGTTTGCATGCTGACTGCTTTGAAAAAATGCAAATGGTTTTACAAAAAGCACCGCATACCCAAAATAAACACAACAAGGCACTATTCCAGGGCAACCTTTTTCTCCACTGTTTTTCTATGAATGCATTAACCTACTACCTCGAAAATGAACAATGTGCTGCTCTGATTAATTTTTTTTTTTAGTTTTGAGCTTAAAGAAAATAAACAGATAAAAAAAACTGGTCTTAAATAATATCCAGTGACTTGAATACACAAATATGCCATTCTGCTACCTGCTTGGGTGCAAACAAGCTTTTCATTCATTTCCCTGATAATTTTCATTTTAAGGACAATGATTTCACATTTCAGTAAACAGTAGTGTAAATTAATGTACCTTATATTTTGAATGAATAAGCCAAATACAAAAAAAATCTGTATACTTTGGTATGGATTTTGGCAAATAAGTTAAGATAAACCCAGCTCCAAATAAAAAATGGAGTAAAATGTGACCTATTGGAATTTTTAAGATCATAGCAAGCGAATGGCTAAAAAATAAGTTATATAAGCAATTATGAATGTGTATTCCAAATATCAATAATCTATTAATAACTGTAATTCATACTAAGAACAATGGATAAATATCTTACCAAACAGTGTAGTGGACACTGTCATCAACCGAGTGAACACAATTCACACAAAAGAAATCTTGGGGCACCAACCGTCTCACCCCTTTTAGTAATTGCAGAGAACCAATATAAACAGGTGCTTGATGGATTGAATAATTACAAATAAACAACTGCAGATTAACTAAAGCAGGACAAGGTGTGGTTCAAAGCTATGTAGAGCAGTTGATATTCGAGTAGGAGCTCTGTCCTGCAGTCTGCTCTCTACCGAAAGAAACCTCTGCTGGGAGCTCCTCGGCTTTACAGCGGCTAGACAGGAAGGGGTAGAGTCAGTCATTAGGAGGTTTCCTAGGGCTGTGGGAGAAAGAAGAGATGATATCGTCAGTGACAGTGCCACCATGTGTCCCACAGTAGTAGTGCTTACCATTGATCAGCCCAGAAAGCAATCCTCAGGTGCCCATGCATGACACAACTTTACAACAACAACATGTATTTATATAGCACATTTTCATACAAAAAATGTAGCTCAAAGTGGTTTACATAATGAAGAATAGAAAAATAAAAGACACAGTAAGAAAATAAAATAAGTCAACATTAATTAACATAGAATAAGAGTAAGGTCCGATGGCCAGGGTGGACAGAAAAAACAAAAAAAAACTCCAGACGGCTGGAGAAAAAAATAAAATCTGCAGGGATTCCAGACCATGAAACCACCCAGTCCCCTCTGGGAATTCTACCTAACATAAATGAAACAGTCCTCTTTGTATTTAGGGTTCTTACGAAAGAACTTGATGATAATGGTCACGTAGACTTCTGGCTTTTAGTCCATCAATGTTGGAGCATCATGACAAAGACACCAGAAAAAGAAACAGAAGAAAGAGAAGGGGTCAGTACGGATTTTAGAGCCACCATAAATAGTTATTATGATGAATTGAACATACAGATTATCAGGATTAAGTTAAAGTGAAGTTATGAGAAGGGTATGTTAAAGTAATGTGTTTTCAGCAATGTTTTAAAGTGCTCTACTGTATTAGCCTGGCGAATTCTTATTGGCAGGCTATTCCAGATTTTAGGTGCATAACAGCAGAAGGCCGCCTCACCATTTCTTTTAACTTTAACTTTTGGAATTGTAAGGAGACACTCATTTGAGGATCTAAGGTTACGATTTGGAATATAGGGTGTTAGACTTACTTTAGGGACCTTTAAAGCCTCTGCATTTGGCTGAATATCCTATTCTCATTAAAACTTTTAAGTTATTAAGAGTTCCTTAAAATATTCAATTGATAAATAAACCATAAAATTCTTGCCTGTACTCCACTCAGTCATTTTGTCACTCTGTACTCAGTCATTTATTGAAAGATAACATTTAGTCCGCATCTTGGAATAACCTTTTCTTTCAAGTTGGAGTTAAAATTTTAAAGCAGTACTATTGCATTTCTCTTACTGTAGGTCTAGTGTTCTGCCATGCTTAAAACAGACAGGTCCAATTTATGTAACTGCTGTAATTTCAAAGAACAGGAGTCCAAAAAAAACATTAGCATGAAAGATGCAAAAGAAGCCTCAATGTCAAAACCCATAAAAGTCCTATCTCCCTATATGGAAATTACTCTTATGGGAGAGATCTTTTTGCGTTACAAATCTTGGTCTTATGATTTTCTATATAAAATGTTTACAGCTTAGTTTTTTTTTTTTTGTTTTTCATTCTCATTTAAGAGTTTTAAGATTTGACAACAGATTGACTTTGACATTTGCATAATTGACTTTGCACAACTTGTGACAACACTTCTACACATGAAACCGATTAAACAAAATCTCCTTCAGTAGTTGAATACTTGGACACCATAACTGGTGTGTCACTATCTTAAATACTGCCAAAACAATGGCATCATCTAATGTAACTTCTGCCAGTCACGAGATGGCAAATTGTTGCTACCATGAAAACAAAACATCTAAAATGATGATAAAATTGTCTGTGAAAAACAAAATGATGTTATGAAAATAAATAAAAGTGGCAATAAAATAATAGTAGCAAGTCCAAAATGGTTAAGGATGCAGAATAATCTCACATGGTTCAAAACTCTAAATTCACAACATATAATTTAATTTATGAGTAAAATATGGATTACAGGTTCATATGCAACAATTAAGTTGTGTAACCAGTGTCAGGGATGCCAGGGGCAACGACCAGGCCGGGACACCTTGAGGGACCGGAAGAGGGTCTATGCCCGCCCTGGATCACGTGGGGGCCGCGGGTAGAGGGCATGGAAGCCCAACCCTGTAGGGACCCGTGGTCACCGCCAGGGGGTGCCCCAATGCCTTGGGGACCCTGGACCTCAGCACTTCCACCACACCAGGAAGTGCTGGGGAGAAGAGGAGCAGGGACTCCCGGAGAGCTTCCGGGAGAACAGCCAGCACTTCCGCCACACTGGGGCGTGTCCAGGGAGGAGTGCAGGGAAACACCTGGAGCCCATCCGGGATGAAATAAAAGAGGCCGTCTCCCTTCATTCGAGGCCGGAGTCGGGTGGAAGCAGGACAAGGCAAGAGAGAGACAGTGGAGGCGGCCCGAAGAGAAGGCGTTGAGTGGCCAGGACTTTGTGGGCGTTTGTGTGTGCGCTTGAAACTTGTATATAGTATTTGTAAATAAACATGTGGTGGTGATTTACAACATGTCTGCCTGTCTGTGTCCGGGCCACGTCCACATCAGGTATTCTATAAGAAGCCACATTTCCAGCAGTGAGGAACATATATTAATCAAAGGGATCAGGAAGAAATAACACTGGTTTTTAAGCTAACTGCCAAAGTGATACGAGAGATAAACAGGGCTACAAATAGATTGCATCTGGGACAATTTACAGAAAAACTGATGCTTCACTGTAGTGTACCAAATCAGCCCATTTCTCCCAGTTGGAAATGGTTGAGCACTTGGTGCATATCTTATCTCTTCTATCCAGCAGGGGGCGATAGCTCCCTGGTTGGAATCATTTCTTTTGTAATTGCGGCATGTTACATAACATGAAATTCTATAAATATAATATAAAAAAGGCGATACTCCTCCCTGATACGGCGGTAAAAAATCACATAGGAGAAATAACAGCTTTCTTAAATGACGGTTTACACGGCATAACAGATGAGGAAGCCATGACAAGCCCTAGTATAGAGTCTGCCATTTTTGTCACTGCGTTGGAAGGATTTTCCGGATCGGATAACAGTATCTCCTATCTGTCCGTCGACTTCAAAGGTGTGCCGAGCAACGTTCCAAAGCTTTATACTCTTTCTCCATGTGCAGGCCCCAACTTAGGTAAATCATGCCATTCCAAACAAGGAAAAGAAGCTCCAATGTCATGCTGACTCTGACACACAGAAATAGTATTTCACAGTTGTCCCTTTCTTGTCTTCTAATGTTTTCCTAGCAGTTCTAAATGATGAGTTAGCTGTACATGTGAGTGGATTTACAAAATATTTTTTGTACAGAGCACAGTGATATATTAAACTTATGTACTTGTTACATCTCTCCAGATATTTTTATTGATGTCTGGGAAATCAAAAAGAAGAATTTGTTTTTTAGTGCATCTCTCTGTCACAATATCTGAATCAAGTACACAATTTTTACATTCAGTGCAAGTCAGGATGAGACGTAAAGATTCACATTTAGACGTAAGAACATGGAAAGCAAGTTTCTTCATAGCTGTAAGCAAGGTTTGCTGATAACAGTCTTTGAGTCAGAGATTACTGTTTAGCACATAGATTTTAATTATTTAAATTGGATCCAACATTTAAAGCAAAAATAATTGAGACTTGGGGTACAATGTGTTAGATGCCAGAAACCACCATCTTAATTTCATCTTTATATAGTTAATTTAACTAATATACAATGTAAGAGAAAGATTACACTTCAAAAAAGATTTGGAGTAAATTATTTGGTACCCTATTTAATTTAGTGACTGAAAAACAAACAAACAAAATAAACACACAATTATAGAGACATCTTCACAGACGCAAGCTCATAAAAGAATTGATTCAATATGGCTGATCTTCTGGTTTAATGTCTTTCCAAAAGGAAAAGAATTTTCAGGTGGAATGACATCGGATGTGATGTCAGTGGTGTTACAGCCATCAAATTCCTGGTCTGCAGAGGGAGAGAGCGAAAAGGTATTAGGACACAGCTCCAACCCATGGAGCGGTGGGGAATTACAATCATTATAGCCCTTAAACTGTATATAACAACACACAACAAATTTTTGGAGCTTTGCAATTATTCAAAATAATCCATTGTGGTGATCAAGTATGATTTATGAAGCTTTTTTTTCAAATAAATAAAAAGTTATTGGTGTTTTCTAAGTGATCAAACTGAATTCAGCTAAAAAATACTGAAAATCTCTGAAAAAACTGAAAAAAAATGTTTTGGATTGGTTGTTTCCTTCTGCTTTCATGAGAAGTTAAAGGATAAGTTTGTTATTTTTCAATTCAAAATTATTTCTCCACCACTATGGCATATAATAATTTGGCTCATAAAATTGTATTCTAAAGTGAAGTGTATTTTATATATTTTATTTATTTATTTTATATATTTGTTTGTTCTTACAACTTCTTATAATGGGGCTTAACACTAGAATTACCAGAGCCTACGAAAAAACTCGTAGATCCGTCCCACCTTAAATCGCTTCTCACCTCTCCGTCAGTGTCTTTTGTCCTTTAAATGTTTTGATAAGCAGCAAGCAGTCTGCTATCACATCACTCACCGGTGCACAGTTTTCTCAGCTCAAGTCTGTTTACCTGCATGTCAGTTGCTTGGAGTTGTATAGAGTGAGAAGTCAAGCAAAATCATACCTTTTATAAATACTATATTGTTATTTGGAACACATGCATTTCATGTGTGTTCCCTGTCTACAACGATCTATGTCAGGGGTACCAACACTTTTTCGGCTTGCGAGCTACTTTTAAAATGACCAGGTCAAAATTATCTACCTACATTAAAAATTACATATATATATATACTAGCAAAATACCTGCGCTTCGCAGCGGAGAAGTAGTGTGTTAAAGAAGTAATGGAAAAGAAAAGGAAACATCTTGAAAATAACGTAACATGATCGTCAATGTAATTGTTTTGTCACTGTTGATGTGTTGCTGTCATATATATATATATATATATATACACATACATACATACACACACATTATATATACAGATATATTTATCTATATCTATATCTCTCTCTATATATATATATATATATATATGTACAGTATATACACATACACACACACATTATATCTATATCTATATATATAGCAAAATACCAGCTTATGGCGAAGTACTGCCTTAAAAGTTTTATTAAGAAGAAAATTAAACCTTTTTAAATTGAGGGAAATATACCAATAATTATTTGTTAAGGATCACTTTGTATACCACATTGTGAGTTTGGCCCTCTGGTTGTAATATGACCAAGCTGTGCGCTGAGCTTACTCATAAGCATGCAAGTACAGTTGGCCATGTGAATAGTAATCTTGTTTCAAATCTCACAGCTTGGATTGCTGCTGTCATAATCGGTTTGAGTTTCATGGTTTGTTTCAATTATGACAGTATTTGTAGGAATTGTGTTGAAGTGACATTCGGCATCTGTCAAGCGTTGTAAGTATGCAACCAGTTTCATCGATAACTTCACATCCAGCTTTTGAGAGTTTAAACATTCATAAACATCAAAGTGTCCACTACTGAAATCGTCACCTGTGAATCTAAGATGTTTAAGAGGCATTGGCGGTTGTCCAAAGGTGTAAACTATTTGGCCATTTTGGTACACTTGAAAGCAACAACCGAACAATTCAGCGGCACCCATCAACTCACATGCAGATACATAGGTAAAGGGCTTAAGCATTTCACTCTTATACTGCTCCTGTGTAGTATAATTATCTCCTGTACTGTCATCAGTCCACACCTTGAACCTGTCCCAGTCATTCAATACATAAGACACAATGTTTCTCCACATATCAAGAGTGAGCCTGATATGGCAGTGCAATATGTAACAAAGAGAATGGAAAAGATAGGTGCCATCTCCGGGCATGGAAACCACTCGGTAAGTGACAGTTCTTTGATCGATGGTGATCACCTAGATAGACATGTTAATGCAGGTACGGTTGGAATGATAAAGGAAATGGGTACCTGAACAATGTAAAGTAAGTCTAAAATACCTCCACAATAACTATAATCGTAATAAATGAACAATAAAACAGTGGAGAAGTCGTGAATTAAATAAAAAGGCTGTAGTTATCAGCAGGGAGACGTGAATCCCGTGGCGAAGCAAGGAAGGGAATGTAGAGACTGGAGCGACGGACGGCCTTATATAGGCAGGCAGCCAGCCAACAACGTGGGAGGCGTTGGGATGGGGGACCCAATGCCGCCTCACACGGTGACTGAGCTGCAGGCTATGGACGTATATATGCGTAAGTAGGATTCAGTTAGTGTTGGGAACCCGCGTAACAAATTTCTTGAAGATGGGCCCATAAGTAACAAAGACTGTTGAAAAGTTCAATATGGCGGCCAACAGTGGCATCATACCACCGAAATAAGTACCAAATTTCAGCCTTCTACCTACATGGGAAGTTGGAAAATTAGTGACGTTGGAAAGTTCAATATGGCGGCCGACAGTGGCATCATACCATCGAAATAAGTACGTACATCAGTTTCGGTTAGCGCAGGGAAGCCGCCTACCAAATTTCGTGAAGATGGGGTCATAAATAAGAAAGTTCAACATGGCGGACGTTGTCGACCGTTATCGACCGTTATGTGTAGAATTTCGAAATGAAACCTGCTTAACTTTTATAAGTAAGCTGTAAGGAATAAGCCTGCCAAATTTCAGCCTTCTATCTACACGGGAAGTTGGAGAATTAGTGATGAGTCAGTAAGTCAGTGAGTGAGTGAGTCAGTGAAGGCTTTGCCTTTTATTAGTATAGATATACAGAATGTATATATACAGTAGAGTCTCGCTTATCCAACCTTCGCTTACCCAACATTATGAATTATCTGACGTCCCACCGCAAAAAAAAACGCATCCACCGGCAACAAGAACTGCAAGTTGCGAGCATGAGCATATTCTATTTTTTGTTGCTAAATTCATTTTTTCAGTTAAATTTTTATGTTGTTTTGTTGTAAAACATGATTACAATGGACTATGTAGCCTGCCCTCTCTGGCGTGTGTGCATGCGTGTCTCTCTCGTGCGTGCTTGTGTGTGTCTCTCTTGCGTGCTTGTGTGTGCGTGCGTGCGTATGTCTCTCTCACGCGTGCATGTGCGTGCATGTGTCTCTCTCGCGGGAACGTGTGTGTACGTACATGTCTCTCTCGCACGTGTGTGTTCGCGCATCTCTCTCTCACACTTCTCTTTTTCTCTCACTTCTCTTTTTCTCTTGTGTGTGTCTCTCTTTCTCCTGCGTGTGTGTGTGCGTATGTCTCTCTTGCGCGTGCGTGTGTCTGTCTGTGTATCTCTCACGCTGCACAGGGAATGCACAGGGAGAGACTGAACACGTGCGGAAATCATCGGTGCGCACAAACCGAAAGGGAAACTGCTTGTTCCTATACCGAGTGTGTGGTAGTGAAAGAGGCTAAAGTTTGGCGAACTTTTTGGTCATAACGCGATTTGTACAGGCCAATGTATTAGGTTCGTAATGTGTAAAATTATAACAGTTTGACGTTTAATAGGCTTTTTCTTAACACCTCCCATTATCCGACATTTTTGCTTATCCGACGTTCTGCCGGCCGGATAAGTAAGACTCTACTATATATATACTGTACAGTGTATATCTATAATAATAAAAGGCAAAGCCCTCACTCACTCACTCACTCACTCACTCACTCACTCACTCACTGACTCATCACTAATTCTCCAACTTCCCATGTAGGTAGAAAGCTGAAATTTGGCAGGGTTATTCCTTACAGCTTACTTACAAAAGTTAAGCAGTTTCATTTCGAAATTCTACGCGTAACGGTCATAACGGTCTATAACGTTCGACGACGTCCGCCATGTTGAACTTTCTTATTTATGGCCCCATCTTCATGAAATTTGGTAGGCGTCTTCCCTGCGCTAACCAAAACTGATGTACTTACTTATTTCGATGGTATGACGCCACTGTCGGCCGCCATATTGAACTTTCCAACGTCACCAATTTTCAAACTTCCCGTGTAGGTAGAAGGCTGACCCCATCTTCACGGAATTTGGTAGGTGGCTTCCCTGCTCTAACCAAAACCGATGTATGTACTTATTTCGGTGGTATGATGCCACTGTCGGCCACCATATTGAATTTTCCAAACGTCACTAATTCTCCAACTTCCCGTGTAGGTAGAAGGCTGAAATTTGGCAGGCCCATTCCTTACTGCTTACTTACAAAAGTTAAGCAGGTTTCATTTTGAAATTCTATGTGTAACGGTCATAACGGTTAACAACGTCCGCCATATTGAACTTTCTTATTCATGGCCCCATCTTCACGAAATTTGGTAGGCGGCTTCCCTGCGCTAACCGAAACCAATGTACATACTTATTTCGGTGGTATGATGCCACTGTCAGCCACCATATTAAACTTTCCAACGTCACTAATTCTCCAACTTCCCGTGTAGGTAGAAGGCTGAAATTTGGTACTTATTTCGGTGATATGATGCCACTGTCGGCTGCCATATTGAACTTTTAACGGAAACCGATGTCCGTACTTATTTCGTTAGTATGACACCACTGTCGGCCGCCATATTGAACTTTCCAACGTCACTAATTCTCCAACATTTCCGTGTAGGTAGAAGGCTGAAATTTGGCAGGCTCATTCCTTACAGCTTACTTGCAACAGTTAAGCAGGTTTCATTTCGAAATTCTACGTGTAACGGTCATAACGGTCAACAACCTCCGCCATGTTGAACTTTCTTATTTACGGCCCCATCTTCACGAAATTTGGTAGGTGGCTTCTCTGAGCTAACCGAAACAAATGCACATACTTATTTCGGTGGTATGATGCCACTGTCAGCCGAGATATTGAACTTTCCAACATCACTAATTCTCCAACTTCACATGTAGGTAGAAGGCTGAAATTTGGCAGGCTCATTCCTTACAGCTTACTTACAAAAGTTAAGCAGGTTTTATTTTTCAAAATTCTATGCGTAATGGTCATAACGGTCAACAACGTCTGCCATGTTGAACTTTCTTATTTATGGCCCCATCTTCTCGAAATTTGGTAGGCGGCTTCCCTGCACTAACCGAAACCAATGTACGTACTTATTTCGGTGGTATGATGCCACTGTCGGCCGCCATATTGAACTTTTCAACAGTCTTTGTTACTTATGGGCCCATCTTCAAGTTATTTGGTACACGGGTTCCCAACGCTAACTGAATCCTACTTACGTACATATATACGTCCATAGCCTGCACCTCGGTCACCGCGTGAGGTGGCGTTGTGTCCCCCATCCCAATGCCTCCCACGTTGTTGGCTGGCTACCTGCCTATATAAGACTGTCCGTCGCTCTGGTCTCTACATTCCCTTCCTTGCTTCGCCACGGGATTCACATCTCCCTACTGATAACTACAGCCCTAATTTGTTTAATCCACGGCTTCTCCATTGTTTTATTGTTTGTTTATTCCAATTATAGGTATTGTATAGGTATTTTACAATTACTTTACATTGCTCAGGTACCCATTTCCTTTATCATTCCAACCCCCATTACCATGTCTATCGAGATGATCACCATCGATCAAAGAACTGTCACTTACCGAGTGGTTTCCATGCCCGGAGATACCACCTACCTTTTCCATTCTCTTTGTTACATATTGCACGGCCATATCAGGCTCACTCTTGATATCCGGAGGAAGATTCTGTCTTATGTATTGAATGACTGGGACAGGTTCAAGGTGTGGACTGATTACGGTACAGGAGAAAATTATACTACACAGGAGCACTAGAAGAGTGAAATGCTTAAGCCCTTCACCTATGATTCTGCATGTGAGTTGATGGCTGCCGCTGAATTGTTCGGTTGTCGCTTTCAAGTGTACCAAAATGGCCAAATAGTTTACACCTTTCGACAACCGCCAATGCCTCTTAAACATCTTAGATTCACAGGTGACGATTTCAGTAGTGGACACTTCGATGTTTATGAATGTTTAAACTCTCAAAAGCTGGATGTGATTTTATCAATAAAACCGGTTGTGTGCTTACAACGCTTGACAGATGCCAAATGTCACTTCAACACAACAAATCCTGCAAATACTGTCGTAATTGAAACAAACCATGAAACTGAAATCGATTATGACAGCAGCAATCCAAGATGTGACATTTGAGACAAGATTACTGTTCACATGGCCAACTGTAAGTTACATGCTCAAGAGTAAGCTCAGCGCACAGCTTGGTCATGTTACAACCGGAGGGCCGAACTGACAACATTGTATACAAAGAGATCCTTAACAAATAATTATTGGCATATTTTCCCTCAGTTTAAAAAGGTTTAATTTTCTTCTTAATAAAAATTTTAATGCAGTACTTCGCCGCTGCGAAGCGCGGGTATTTTGCTAGTCTATATTAATAAAAGGCAAAGCCATCACTGACTCACTCACTCACTGACTCACTCATCACTAATTCTCCAACTTCCCGTGTAGGTAGAAGGCTGAAATTTCGCAGGCTTATTCCTTACAGCTTACTTACAAAAGTTAAGCAGGTTTCATTTCGAAATTCTACGTGTAATGGTCATAACGGTCGACAGCGTACGCCTTGTTGAACTTTCTAATTTATGGCCCCATCTTCACGAAATTTGGTAGACGGCTTCCCTGCGCTAATCGAAACCAGTGTACGTACTTATTTCGGTGGTATGACACCACTGTCGGCCGCCATATTAAACTTTCCAACGGTCTTTGTTACTTATGGGCCTATCTTCAAGAAATTTGGTACACGGGTTCCTAACACTAACTGAGTCCTACTTAAGTACATATATACGTCCATAGCCTGCAGCTCGGTCACCATGTGAGGTGGCATTGGGTCCCCCATCCCAAGGTCTCCCACGTTGTTTGCTGCCAACCTATATAAGGCCGTCCGTCACTCCGGTCTCTATAATCCCTTCCTTGCTTCGCAACGGGATTCACGTCTCCCTGCTGATAACTGCAGCCTTTTTATTTAATCCACGGCTTCTCTGCTGTTTTATTGTTTGTTTATTACGATTATAGTTATTGTATAGGTATTTTAGACTTACTTTACATTGTTTAGGTACTCATTTCCTTTATCGTTCCAGCCATACCCCCATTAACATGTCTATCGAGGTGATCACCATCGATCAAAGAACTGTCATTTACCGAGTGGTTTCCATGCCCGGAGATGGCACCTGTCTTTTCCATTCTCTGTGTTACATATTGCACGGCCATATCAGGCTCACTTTTGATATCCGGAGGAACATTGTGTCTTATGTATTGAATGACTGGGACAGGTTCAACGTGTGGACTGATGACGGTACAGGAGATAATTATACTACACGCATGCATGCACTTTTAAATTTCATCGGTACATGCATATACCAGACTTCTCACTATAAAAGACCTATGTGTAGCAAACACTGCAATGCAACAACAATGTTGTGGTAATGACACAGATGAAGAGACACAACATCAATATGAAGTAATCGCTGTGGCTTAACAATGTGAAACACCTCTGCAATGGAAGGCAAGGCTTGAAGTTTATCTGGAGGTATTTTCTCGAGTCAAAGATTAATAGCACTCATATGCCAGTGATATACCTAAAATATGGTATCACCAGTGTCTTCTTATGAAAGCCAGTGGGGCAGCAAGCACAAGGTGAGACCACATCCTCTGCACTGGGTAATTATTAAGAGTTAGCTGACGCCTCTCCAAGATACAGCAAAACTGCTAGAGAGTCTCCGGGTTCTTTTTTGTCCTAGAGTCCACACACAGCTAGTATATCAAGATCGTGAAAAATATCTTTGACTTGAAAAATAGCAAATTTATCCTTTAATCATCTTTCATGTTAGCTACTTAAAAACACTGCTAATGCTTATTATATGTAGTAGTAGTAGTAGTAGCAGCAGTAATAGTAACAATGGCAGAGTAATAATGTACAGAGTAAGTACTACTAGTAGTAGTACTTAATAGTAATAGTGTACAGAGTAAAATTCTGACTTGCATGTCCGACAAACAACATGTCACAACTGTTTGCAATTGTCAAAACATCATATACACTAAAAATATTAATTTACAAGATTCCCTTTTATGCTATGTTAATCGGTATTGACCCACTTTGTAAGATGTGAGCAATGAAAATTTCTAATAACAACTTTTTTCACTGGTGAATATGAAACAACATACATGCTAGATGGGTTACCCAACTCCACCTTGAAAATTTTTAAGATACTGATGATGCACCTGTCCTTGTACTTTAAAATTTGTCATGAAATTGACTTCAGTTATCCTTCTTACACCAAATAATGTCATTTGAAATGCACTATTATATTTTCTTATTACACTGAGAAAATGTCTGGGTATAAACATAATACCAAAATAGACCCTGATAAGTCTTGAAAAGCTTATAATTTGATTTTTCCACTTTTGCATCACATTTCAGGTGGCTCATCAGTTCATTTCAAAGCACAAAAATATGAACATTTAACATTCATTGACCCTATCAGATTTTCTCTATTAGTTTCATAATCAACGTGTGAATTATAATTAAACCCATCATTGCAATTTTTCAGCTAAGGAAAATATCTTCTTTTATTTGTATGTCAAAAAGAAGTTTCTTCATTTCAAAATGTTTTGAGTTATATTTGTTAACAACAGCCCTGTGGATTTTCTGGATGTTTATGCATGTATTCACAAAATTGCAGCTCTGTTCACTTTCAGAGTTTTTTGTGTATATGTAGCAACCGCCGTTCTGTTCACTTTAGGATTTTTTGTGTATATGTAGCAACTGTAAGACTATTCATTTTGGGATTATTCTGTATATATGAAGCAACCACAAGTCTGTTCACCGGGAATTTTTCGTGGATATGTAACAGTTTTTTTCAATTATCACTCAACAAATCTGTCGCCATTTGTGTTATATGAGAAAACTTTGTATCACTCCCACTGTCTCACTGCAAATTGGACAAATTGATGCTGAATTTTGAAACCTAAATTATCTGTATTGTATTCATACAATCATATACAATAAAATAAACAATTTCCATCTGCCTTTAAGTATATTATACAGTGTAGAATTGTTATCAATCAAAAGGGATTCCATTTTAATTGATCAAAACCAATATAAAACTTAAAACAGACATTGTGCCTGGAAATAAGTTTCTTTACAGAACCTTCCTCCCTCCTTCCACTTCCACTGTGTGCATAGCTCATGTTGGTGCTCCCTTTTTCTTCTTTACGACACCTCCTTTTCTTCACCCATTAGTCCACCCTATAGCTAAATGGTGCTGTTCGTCCACACCAATCATTGGTTGGAGACCTTCATTTGTATACAGTGGCACACCTTAAACAGGTCACGGTGTGGCAGCTACCTGTTCTGTTTTGGCTCCTGTCAACACTGCACGTCACAATAGCATAGAGTGCTCAATGCAGTATTATTATAGGCAAATATGGACAAATAAAAACACACAGGTCAGCTAATCATTTTTCTATAATGTCACCTTCAATATATTTTTAAGAATTTGGGGTGTTTCACTTTTTTTTTTATTGTAGGAGGGTTTTTACCCCTAAATATTGATATATCAAAATGTCCTTTCTTGGCAGATACCTACTGACCTAGATGTACCATCCTGCCAAATTTCAGCTTTTTAACTAAAGGGGAAATTGTGGTTTTGTTGATGAGTGAATGAGTCAGTCAGTCAAATTTGCATTTTATATATATTGTCACACACGCGCACTTAGGGACAGCCAAAGGGTTCAAGCGAGCAAGAGATAGGGTATTGGAACAGAGTATTATTGCCTTTTCTCATCTTCCAACAGACCAACGGAAGATTAATAAAACATTCTTCAGCCCCACATAATAGCACCACTTCTGCCTCCCTGTGATGACATGAATTCCGGTTCCTTTTCCCAAAGACGTCACTTCTGGCCCCATTCTGATGACTTCACTTCCAGTTCCGTGTTGATGACTTAAACTTCCATCCCATACTACTGATGTCACTGCCTGCCAGATCATTTCTGCTTTCTCCTCAGTATCTCATTTCCTGCCACCATTCCATAAAAGACCCGTGAAGAGATTGCTTGTTATAAAATGTGTTTTTTTTCAAATTTGTGACCGTTGAATCAGTCTTTTATGATCACTCAGTCCACCGACATTATGTGTGGAATTCGTTCAACTCTTTATTTTTATGTTTCTCTGTTTTATTTCTTCACAATATAAATAATATAATATAATCATAATATTATAATAATATAATCAGTTCTGCAATATTTCCATAAGTGCTATATATTTAAGCTACAATAAAGCAAATACTGACTCTTTTACTTCAGTAAATTGTGCGGGTACATATAAATATAAATTAACAACAAAAATAAATCAGTATAGTTGTTGTGAATTTTTAACATCAAATACTTTAAAATGGACTTTTTAATAAAAACAAATGGGTCAATACACAAAGAAATATAGCTTCATTAAAGGATTGTGTCAATCAGAAATCAGGGGACTGGAAAAAGGTGGAAATTTATCAAAAAATAAATGAAGCATAAAACACCAATAACTTTGTTCATGCAATAAATGACAGGTACCCTTTTTCTAATATAAAGTTTTAGAAAACTCTGCAATAATTGATTAAATAAAGAAGGAGAAAATACCTTTTCACAGCACCGTATTTAATTGAGTTGCAGCATTTTTAAGAATTGACTATTGTTGCATGCGGCTGGGGGTGGAGCCCAGATCACGAGGGGGCGACCACCCTGGTTGTGTTTGGGGCCACGGGTAGAGGGCTTGGAAGCCCAACCCTGTAGGGGCCCATGGCCACCGCCAGGCGGCGCCTCGGTGCCTGAAGAACCCTGGACCTCAGCACTTCCGCCACACCAGGAAGTGCTGGGGGGAAGAAGACTGGGGACACCCGAAGGACTTCTGGGTGCACAGCCGGCACTTCCGCCACACGGGGGTGTATCCGCAGGGGATTGCCGGGAAAGCAGCTGGAGCCCATCTGGGTTGCTATTTAAGGGGCCGCCTCCCTTCCGTCATCAGCAAGAGTCGGGTGGAAGAGGACGGAGCTCGAGAGTGGAGTGGAGGCGGCCAGGACGAAAGGCATTTGGTGACTGTGAGGCCTGGATTTTGGGGGATCGGTGCTGGAGGCACTGGGACGTGCACTGATAAAACTGTAAATATTATCATTGTCAATAAACGTGTGTTGGGTGAACAACGATGTCCGTCCTTCTGTGTCCAGGTCTATTTCCACACTATGTAGAGCTCTTTTCTGTGTTTCATATGATTAACTCGTCACAATTTTTAAAACTGAATCTTGGCTAAAGTTCATGGAATAAAATGACTTTTAATTAATGATACTGCTTGAAGCAAAAATATAAATACCTTAATGAAGATAAACACCAGTTTCAAACGCAAACTGTTTGAAATTTGCAATAATTAAAACATGCTTAAGGTGCTAAGTGTATCCGGAGTTTTAAAGGTTCACATATGTTTACTCGAGATTCTGGCAGTCTCCAAAAGAGGAAAAAACTTCCCACCTTGCGACAATTTCAAGTTATTTTTTTAGGATTGCTGCACTACATGTTTAGTATGTTTGTGTTTTAAAGGTGATATATACTATAATAAAAAATCCACACAAGTTTACTAATCAAAGTAAAGAAGCGTTCTATCCATAGTTATTTTCTTGTCAGGTGCCTAATAAACCTATTTATTTTGCATTCTTGACCTTCCAGTCTTGATTTCCCATTGTGCTACTGCTAAGCTAATCATATATCTGGATACATCAGTAAAATATATGATAAAATATATGCTTTGTGCTATACCTTATGGATGGCTACTTGCTTAGCTGAGGCTGTCCTGTGGCTTTGGAGTGAGTATGCAGTACATCTCACATGAGGATCTGGTCAGCATGACCACAAGGTCAACGACTTCAGTTTAGGAGAACATATGGAGAGAAAACACAACTGGACTCTGGTATAAAAACCTCTGCCCATTTTAAAGCTTCACCTTGACCTTCAACTCCTTTCTGTCATTCTAATTGTGTTTTCATCTGCTATTTAAACTGTTAAGGTCAATTCATTTTTTTGAAATTATACATTACCATACAGTTAAAAATATGTTGATGTTAGTGCAGATAAATAGGGCAAAAATGCAATATGTAATAATAACAAATGAAAGTAATGGCAATATATATCAATAACTAAGAACCAATATCAGTAAAAACATAAATCAAATTAAAAGAGGCGCAGTATTTCCCTAGATAGAATGAATGGAACAGTAAATGAGTTACAGTAAATTGGAGGAACAAACTAGCTGGTAGATAATGAAAATCTCGGTCACAGCTCAAATTGATGTACACAACTGTTGGTAAATGTTTTTTTTTTTTTGGACATCTAATTATTTGAGCATAAACAACTACTTGTTCAACCTACATTATTGAATCAGTTTTCAATTGAGTGCTTTAGCAATATGTTAACCATGGCTATGTCAGCTTCAGCAGTATTGTGGTCATTTCAGTCTGTTCTGCCAACTCATTATTGTTTTTAAAATTTCAGGGGAAAACCAAAAACACAATCGGAGATAAAACAGTAAATATCTGAAACTGTCAAACAAAATCACAACATAGAGCAAAACACAATAGGTCTGTAAGCCAAGTATGGTCAAATCCTGAATATTTTTCTTAAAAGATTTAGCTTAAGTATATTTATTCCTTTATTTCTTTTAAATAAATAAAACTATTCCTTGCAACAGATTTCTTAAAGGAATGCTCCACCCAAAAATATTTTTTATATATTACATGCCTTATGTACTTTGTATTGATGGTCAAGAAAAAATTTTAACCCCATCTTTTCATGCAGAAAGTAGTTTCAGATAGGATAGATGTTTATGGTGATCAACACTAGGCAACAGCAAACAATATCAAAAACCTCCAATGAAAAAGCTTGCTTTACGTGTGTTGCATAATCAGACTATCAAGTATTCTTGTCATATGCTCATAACGTTCCAAACACATGTATTTTTACTCTAATTTTGTGAAATAAAACACTTTTGGAAAAGCTGTAATGAATGAAAATTGAACAACACCGCAAAACACTTAAATTGATGGCCCACCTCTTCCATTTGTCATAAGTTCAAGCCCAACCAAGGAAAACATTACCAAGAAGAGAATATGTCTCTTACTTTTACACATCCAAGACAATTCAACAAGCAGGTTTTCAATTCACCCGTGTATTATCATCGATTGTTGCTAAATCCATAGGTGCTCTACTTGTGGTTTTGAATATAAACTAAATGAAGGGAGGTGGGTCTACAAATGTTCATTCATGTTTGAGTGCTTTCTATTTTCGTTCTTGACAGAATTTCCAGAAATGGTTTAGTTAATAATATTTTATTAAAAATACATTTGTTTGAGCAAGTGAATATGTGATTATGTGACACTAGTTATGTAAGATTTCTTTTCATGAATGTTTTTGGTAGTGATTGGTTTTGTCTAACATTGAACACCATGGACACCTATTCTATCAGAAATGTTTTTTATCTAAATCTTGCATGAAAACATGTGATAGACATTTTTCCTAGGCATCACCACAACTACATGGGGTAAGAAACATATAAAATATATCATTTTTGGGAGGAGTGTTCTTTAAATAAGGTCAACCATGACATAACACATGTTGTGTGTGGCTCAAGTCCCGAGCATCACACATCATTATAACAATCAATACAAAATTCTTCAGAGAGCCTCAGGTGGTATGTGTGGCAGTTTCACATTCTCCTGATGTTTTTGTGGGTTTTACGTTACACATGATGTACATGTTTGGCAATTCTAACCTTGCTCAGCATTGATCTCTGCACATGTGTCCCATCCTGGACCGGTTTGTGCATGTGCTTGGCACTTTCAGGACACAAACTGGCCCCCAAGACACTAAATAGGAATGTGTGGGCGCTTGTTACATGACATTAAACTGTCTGATGTATATTAAAATAAATAAATATAAATAAATAAATAAATATTTATGATTTATTTCCCTAATCGCACAGTGATATTTAAACAATAAAACAAAAAGGAATAAACGCCAATTGTTCTGCTTTATATAAATGTCTGCCAGTCATAATGACACAACAGTCACTTTTCACATACAGCAGCAGATGTTATATATGCTGTTGGGCATCTTTTTCATTAAAAACATGTAATAAATGATTGATTATAAAACCCATGAAAGTGTAAAATGCATTAGAATGTGTTTTTGCCATCTTAATACATCCTCTGTACTATTTTGTTTTACTCTCTGGTTTAAAATAATGAAGCAATAATTTATTTAGGTCTCCATTTTAGACTTTACCCACTGTCTTGGGCTAGATGTTTTTTTATTTATGATTATACTTTATTAGTGAGCTGAACACTCGAAGAATTATTTTATAAGCTTCTTAATGTTAAAAATTCATTCCCATCCATAAAGTATGCAAGTGTATTAAATGTTAGTTTATAAATCAGTAAGTAAGGGTTACAACAAAAAGATCAATGTTAATACTTAATAGACATGTTTTAAAGAAAATAAGGAATATATTCAAGAATGCAATCAATGTTGGAAAAAGACTGAAAATCTATTTTTTGTAAGCAAAGTTCTAAATGATCACAGCATGTGAATGCCACATAAATCAGTAGCTGTTATTTAATTTTATTTAAGAAAATGAAAGTATCTGCAACATAACAGGTGAATCATCAATGCATTCAACCCTGAAATCACTGCACATTTTACTACATAGACAGTAAAACAATAGTTCTTTGAACTCTTTTAGAATGTATTAGCCTGGACTTCATTTTTGCACATTTTGAAGTTAGTCACCCTCTAGGATTGTGGCCTTGGTATGGTAGAGAAGCTTGCAAATCTGCAGAGAAATTGTTGTTGGGAGAATGTGGTCCTGGAAGAGGTAGTCTTTGGCTTATTTATCTAAATTATTATTATTTTACATTTGGCTGAGGCTTGTATCCAAAGTGACTTACAGGGTTAGCATGAACTGTTTATAAGATATTTTTGGTTTTTGACCTTTTTTGAGCTCAGGTAGATTAACTAAGTAACTCAGGGTCACACAGCGAGTCACAGGTGGGAATTCATTGTTGTTTCAGGCAAAGAATAATCCAAAAACCCACTCCCTTGAGGGCTCAAACAATGAGAGCGTCATCCTGAACTCAGACCCGAAATTGAAGCTACTGAGTGCCCATGTGACCCACCTGGCCCATTCAGAAGTCATAGGGTGCTGCCATGCTAACTCCCAACCTACACAGCAAAGTATATCTGTAAAGTGCAATGACAACTGGGATGCAAACATTTACCAGACAAATTCAGACATGCTAGGCCTTGGTAATTGAAACTGGCTTATCGGATGTGAAATGTAGCTTATCTGAAGGTTCAAGAAGTCCTTTGTCAGCAATATAATGAATGCACATTTATGAAACTTTAAGGAACATTATTATAATATTGTTTGACTGTTATATATAAAATGAAATTTTGCAAAATTATAGAATATTAGCTATGTTACTTGTTAAAGGCAGGTGACTGAATAAATATAAAAATATTTGATATCTTCTGCCCTACATGTACCTTCAGTATCCTTGTGTGTCTCAACTTCTCTTGACTGGCGCTTCCTTTTTCGAGTGCATTCCTGTAAATTCTGCTTCTGAAACTCTTTAATTTTGAGATGCTTTACTCTGCTTTTGTCAGCAATTTCACTACCACCAGTGGTAGACGGACCTACATTACCCATTGTAAAAACATCATTCGTATTCGTGAAAATACTTACTGTGTTTGAAGGTGACTCTCAGTGTGCCTCCTACGCCTTTACTCCTCCGTGCGTTTCTCACACTCAGGCTTCCTCACCAAAGTCAAGCTGACGAACCACACTAAAGCCAAACTGACCAATCAAATTGCTTCAAATAATATTAAAATAAATAGGAAAAACATAAACATGTTCACTGTTACAGGATGGCATGGTGGTGACGAGACATGGTTCGCATCCTTGGACTCAATTCTGTGACTGGTTGTTGTCTGGGTTCTGTTTGTGTTTGTGTGGAGTTTTTTTGTTTTTTATTACTTAGGACAGCAAAGTGCACATTAACACTACTGTCAGTTCTAAAGTACATTTCTGTGACTGTGGATGTTTACAATAGAGTGCTCAGCAGTGGACAGCCCAGTGTTAGTTCCTGTCTTGTACCTGTGACCCTGAACTGAAGTAGGCAAGTTGTAGAATCTTGTTGTTTGTATGCTAGGGCACATATCAAAGGCTCAGAATATATAACCTTCATAGACTGTAAACCTACTGTGAGACATCAGTGCTTATAGGAATACTGACAGAAACATCTAAAAGAGGATTATAAACACTGTTTAATAAGAAGGGTACGCATATCAAAGTGCCTCGATATATAAATCAAATATATGGTATAGTAATTAAATCGAACTCCAGCTGTCTGTTTTTTAGATGTCAACTAATCTGCACTAGGTGGTGAATAAGCTGGAAGGTCATGAAGGAAGAGATCCAGCAGTCTTGATATTACATCAGAGATGTACAGTATACATTCAAAATATGACTTCATCTAGGGTGTGCTGTCTACTGTCCTGTTTCTGTTTTTTTATGGACAGAGTATCAAGACTCAGACAGTTATCTGAGGAAAGTAGCTCTGCTTTTAGCAGATGATGTGCTGTTGGTTCCATTTGATGATTCTTCCACAGCAGGCAGAAGATGTTCATGGTGTGCCAGGAAAATAATTGGCTCCATCAATTCTGAGAAGATAAATCTTCAAAACCACATGCAGGTTAGGGGGTACCAACCATCCCACGTGTATATGTTCAAATACCTGAAGGTTTTGACCACTGGAAGAAAATTTAGAAGCACACAACAAGTTTTCTTTCTTTTTAGTTAGTATGGTGTGTTTAGACCAGAATAAGTGTGTGTTAATTATGTACTTATTTAACAAGCTTCTGTAAAAACCAATTTTCACCCTGGGGTCAGATCAAGTTCTATCTATCTATCTATCTATCTATCTATCTATCTATCTATCTATCTATCTATCTATCTATCTATCTATCAAGGGGAGGATGAGGAATCAGTAACAGTTTAAAATTTTGTTTCAGTGCATCATATTTATTTTTCTCTGTTAAATAACATGTTTCTTTGAAATGAAATCAAATCTTGCTTTAATTCATTACTTGGTTTATTTTCTTTCTAAATGTACTCTTATCTCTATTGATCAAATGCGTACTACTTCCATACACATCCAGAATTACCAAGTATTAGCTATTTGAGACTTAAAGAATATAAGTGGGTTTTTATGCAATTTATTATTGAAGACTATGTGCTGTTTGCATTAAACTGTCTTTATAATCTGTCTGGGGAAAGCATTCATCCATCCCAATAGTAATTTAGAGCAGAATGTATTTGCAATAAAATATTATTACTGTCCTATGAATTCTTACCACCATTTGCTTTCAGGTTTACACAGAGCTTCTGTCACACCCAAGATATAATTTGGAAATCAATTTTCATATTCTTCTGCTTGCTGTTTTTGCTATGCCTCATTGCAAGTAGGGGATTTTCATTCATTTTTATGTTTTTCTTTATGTTTAGTTTTTTTGAAATAATGATCAATTCTTTTATGCCTTGAGCATTTTGAAAGTTAATGATGTCCTTGTATTATGATTTCCTTATGCTGCTGCCACAAGAAAGTAGTAGGAACAATTCACTGTTAACATAACAGCCTGGCTCTGGACAGTCTCTATATTAAACTAATGTGTGTTCACAAAGAAAATGTGATGTATGTAATGTATTATTAGAATCAACTTAATTATCAATTACAGTAAAATTAGCCATTGCGGTTTTATTTTAGTAAAGATAATTTCCTAAATCCACTTATTCAAATATGTGTGTGCAGGAAGTCTGAAACTATACTGGCAGTACAAGACAGGAACCTACTCTTGAAGGGATGCCAGTCTAACACAGGGTACATTCATACACATTTTAGTTTTATAAAGCCAATCAGCATAGCCTAAATGTCTTTAGAATGAACTGAAACTGCAGTGTACATGTACAAACCAGTTGAGCACAGGATGAATCTGCGCTGGCTGAGTCAAGATTTAAATCCAGACCACTGAAGCAGAGCGGCAGCAACTCTAACCACGGCACCACCGTGATATTCTCGTAATGTTAATGAAATATTTAAATATGAAAAATAGTAACATGAATCCCAGATGCAATAAGGTATATAGGCGTACAGATAGACAAGCCATCAAAACAGAGCAGAGACAAAACAGAGTCAATACAGAACAAAATTGCAACATTGTTATCTTAGTGACACTTTTTTATACTTTTGTTTTTTGTTATCTAGGCTTTTCACTTCATCATATTATGCACAAAGTCTTGAGTATAAAGCTGTTTTTGGTTATTTTTATGTAGGAAAATAAAAATGCTTTCTGCCAATGTTTTGAAGATTTATCAGTTTAGTACATATATGTTAAGTACTGTATACTGTAAAGTGGTACGTGCTACCTCAGATGACCTATAAATCAATTTTAATTTCTTACTGTCAAGGAATTTGCCACTGGCTTCTCAAGTGATATTGGTGTTCACTAGGTCTTTGCCTTCTTTATAACCTTCCTTAGAAAGTAGCAGGCTGCCTCGTTTGAGCTTGACTGAAATGCGTCCCACTCCACATCATCAAGCGAGTCTTATAGCATGGCTTCTAATTGTCACTGGAAACTCTTTCATGATGTGTTGTTTATATATGGGGAGACAGATGGCAGCATGGTCCTTCATGCCAAAAGCTGGTTGTGAAGGTGATTTGTAGCTTTGAACTTAGTGTAACAATGGTCCTGCGTGTTTCCCCCTCTGGTTAGACATGTGACATACTGGCAAAAGTTCGGCATGACACATCTGATGTTAGCTTTGTTAAAGTCCACCTCTACAATAAACACTGGGTCTGGGTATTTGATTAGATTTTCACTAAGCACATTGTGGAGTTTAGACAAAGCCTTGTCTGTTTTAACCTGAGGGTTTATATAGACAGTGATGATGATAATAGCAGAAAACTCACATGGCAAGTAATGAAAGTGGAAGATGAGCATCAGATGTTCCAGATTAGCCGAGCAGGAGTGTGAAAAAGTCAAGATGTTTATTATAAATCAGACACCTACACCTTTTACTATTCCTTGATTCAGCTGTTCTGGCCTTTCGAAAAACAAAGAAATATTCAGATGGGGTTACTATTTGGTCCAGTATTGCAGGTGAAAGACACGCTTCAGTCAAAAAAAGAACATTGCAGTCACTGTCCTGTTTGAATTAATCCTGTCTCAGAGATCATTCATGTTGTTTTTGAGTGACTGGGCATTTGCTAGCAGGATACTAGGCAGAGGAGGATAGTGTGGTCTATCTGTGTGTCTTTTCCACACACTGGCTCTTTTGCAGCAGTGTTTCTTTCTTTATCAGCACAGTTTAGCTCCTGTAGTGCCTATGCTGTTGGATCTTACTGAGAATGTCTCCTGGACGCGACAGGTCAATAGGTAGATTGCCTCGAAATAGTTGAGTAAACTGGTTCCATATGTTCAAAAGTGTACCCCTGCCATAAACAAAGCTCTCTGTGCAAACAATGTGACGAAAAATAACCAAAAAGTTAAGCAAACACACAACCTTAACGGAGCAACCAGGACGTCAGCCAAACCTAATGGCACAATCTCAAAGTTAACCTTATCAGTATGGAGGCGGCAGTCTGCTCCATCTTAAATAATATCAGTGATAGAAAGAGGCGGTGGAAAATGGTTTATTAGCTCTGCTGGAGTCTATGGGCAACACTTTCTTCTTATCGAAGCTTGACATTAAAATATAATTGGTACAGATTGTGTGATATGGAAGAACAGCATGTTTCATAAAAGTGCATTGTGTTAAAGGCATTAAGAAATTATCACAAATTTATAAGCCTGCTTTTTTGTTTAAGAACGCTTAACGAGTAAAGTCAAACATAACATCCAGTTGAGCTATTTGGCTGATGTTTTCATGTTTTTGTTCATCCGATTTGCAACTTCTGATTACATTCTTATGTAAAACAATGTGTCATAGTTTCCAATGTGAACTTCCTGTTCACTCACCATACATCCTTTATATGGTTGTGAAATTATCTAAGATGCACATTTAAAATACCAGATATTTACCCACAGCTATCTAGCATTAGGACTTGGCTCTGTATATATGTTACATTCATATATGTTTATCAGTGTAATAATTATGTTTTGTTCTGGAATAGATAACAAAATTATCATAATAAAGGAGCCCAAAATGGTATTTTTATACTGATTTACTAGAGTAAATAAACTCCCGGAGCTGTCAACTGAGTCCCCTGTCAGAAGTAGCTTCATCTCCCACATCCGGCAGAACTTCAACCACGTCCCGAGGGAGGTGGGGGACATTGAGCCCGAATGGACCATGTTCCGTGCCTCTATTGTTGAGGTGGCTGACCGGAGCTGTGGCCGCAAGGTGGTCGGTGCCTGTCATGGCTGCAATCCCCGAACCCGTTGGTGGACACCGGCGGTGAGGGATGCCGTCAAGCTGAAGAAGGAGTACTATAGGACTTTTTTGTCCTGTGGGTCTCTGGAGGCAGCTGATAGGTACCGGCAGGTCTCTTTTTGCTGAGGCAAAAACTCGGGCGTGGGAGGAGTTTGGAGAGGCCATGGAGAATGACTTTCGGACGGCTTCGAGGAGATTTTGGTCCACTGTCCGGCGTCTCAGGAGGGGGAAGCAGTGCAGTGTCAACACCGTATATGGTGGGGATGGTGCGCTGCTGACCTTGACTCAGGACGTTGTGGGTCGGTGGGGGGAGTACTTCGAAGACCTCCTCAATCCCACTAACATGCCTTCCAATGAGGAAGCAGAGCCTGGGGACTCTGAGGTGGGCTCTCCCATCTCTGGGACTGAAGTCACCGAGGTGGTCAAAAAACTCCTTGCTGGCAGGGCCCCGGGGGTGGATGAGATACGCCCGGAGTTCCTTAAGGCTCTGGATGTTGTAGGACTGTCTTGGTTGACACGTCTCTGCAACATCGCATGGACATCGGGAACAGTGCCTCTGGATTGGCAGACCGGGGTGGTGGTCCCCCTCTTTAAAAAGGGGGACCGGAAGGGTGTGTTCCAACTACAGAGGGATCACACTCCTCAGCCTCCCTGGAAAAGACTATTCGGGCGTTCTGGAGAGGAGGGTCCGTCGGATAGTTGAACCTCGGATTCAGGAGGAACAGTGTGGTTTTCGTCCTGGTCGCGGAACAGTGGACCAGCTCTTCACCCTTAGCAGAGTCCTGGAGGGTGCATGGGAGTTTGCCCAACCAGTCTACATGTGTTTTGCGGACTTGGAAAAGGTGTTCGACCGTGTCCCTCGGGGAATCCTGTGGGGGGGGGTGCTCCGGGAGTATGGGGTACCGGACCCCCTGATATGGGCTGTTCGGTCCCCGTACAACCGGTGTCAGAGCCTGGTCCGCATTGCCGGCAGTAAGTCGAGCCCGTTTCCAGTGAGAGTTGGACTCCGCCAGGGCTGCCCTTTGTCACCGATTCTGTTCATAACTTTTATGGACAGAATTTCTAGGTGCAGCCAGGGTGTTGAAGGGGTCCGGTTTGGTGGACTCTTCAGCTCTCTTTGGATTGGTTCGCAGCTGAGTGTGAAGCGTCTGGGATGAGAATCAGCACCTCCAAATCCGAGACCATGGTCCTCAGCTGGAAAAGGGTGGAGTGCCCTCTCAGGGTTGGGGGAGAGATCCTGCCCCAAGTGGAGGAGTTCAAGTATCTCGGGGTCTTATTCACGAGTGAGGGAAGAATGGAGCGTGAGATTGACAGGCGGATCGCTGCGGCATCCGCAGTGATGCGGGCTCTGCATCGGTCTGTCGTGGTGAAAAAGGAGGTGAGCCGTAAGGCAAAGCTCTCAATTTACCAGTCGTTCTACGCTCCTACCCTCACCTATGGTCATGAGCTATGGGTAGTGACCGAAAGAACGAGATCGCGAATACAAGCGGCTGAAATGAGTTTCCTCCGCAGGGTGTCTGGGCTTTTCCTTAAAGATAGGGTGAAAAGCTCAGTCATCCGGGAGGGGCTCAGAGTAGAGCCACTGCTCCTCCGCATCGAGAGGAGTCAGTTGAGGTGGCTCGGGCATCTGATCAGGATGCCTCCTGGACGCCTCCCTGGTGAGGTGTTCCGGGCACGTCCCCGGGGAAGACCCAGGACACGCTGGAGGGACTATGTCTCCCGGCTGGCCTGGGAACGCCTTGGGCTTCTCCCGGAAGAGCTGGAAGAAATGGCTGGGGAGAGGGAAGTCTGGGCCTCTCTGCTTAAGCTGCTGCCCCCGCACCTAGACACACGCTCAGTCTCATGCATAATTATTTATTGAATGCTAAACACTTCTGGAAAGACACGGTTGTCTAAAACGGGTTGGTGTGAGAATACAGCAGTAAGTGAATGAAAAGATGAAACTCTGGAGAGAGCAATATACAACACAATTGTGAACCCGCGGCATAACAAACGCCACATAATTATTTATTGATGGTTGAACACTTCTGAAAAGACACAGTTGTCTAAAAAGGGAGGGTTTGAGGAAACAACAGAAAGTGAATGAAAAGATGGAACTCTGGAGAGAGCAACATATAATTGTCCGTGAATGAATAAGACGCATGTTTGTCGCGGATGCGAATTGCTGTATGTAGCGTGTAAAACAGTATGCTATGGTGCACGAGGTTGTGCGTCGTAACCGAAAAGTCGGTTTTTAAAGACTGCTTACTTCATTGTGTTTTAACCTCAGTTGTAAAGGATTGTTTTAAGTATTCCATGGGATACCCCTCGCAAACCGTTTCACACGCTGCATATGGCGACGCACCTCCGCGAGAAACATGCCTCTATGAACAGTCAAGGTGGCTCAGAAGTACATGAGGCCTCCACAACAGACGAATATAAATGACGCTGCTCTTTCTGTGTCGCGTCCGAATTCGTGGGCGTGGCTCTGCGAGTTGTTGTCGTATCCAATGGTCTTGAGTTGTTGTTGGCTCCTCCATGCGTGCGCCATAGGTGTCTTACTTGTCGGCAGCTTAGTGAATCCACGTCCCTTCCGGCGTGTTTTCCATGGGTGTCTTGCCTTAGTGAATTATATATATAGATATTACAAAATGGGTGAATGAACAAGAATATTTACCTCACCAGTTATGACTTTAGAGGGCCCTTTTCATACATTTTGTGAACACTAACTTATGCACAAGTGCAGTAAAATCCAGCTAGTACAGCCTTCCACTTTTAATTTACATTATTGTCATATCATTAAAGCATTCCTATTGATGTTCTAAGTTTATTTTTAATTTTCACAAATTTAGAAATGAACTGTTCCCCAAGTAATGTCAGACACATTCAAAATACAGAACCAGTATTGGGGGAAGTTCTTTTTCTCTCAACTAACGTAAAAGATTAATTGGAGATGGGAGGTGGATTTGTTTGCAAGAAAAGTTACAAACAAAATCAGTTTATCTAGAAAATTATTTTCTAGATCAGAGTATACTACTCATATATTGCAAAAAGAGACTTGCTTCACATATCTCATCAGTATAGAAGGATCATCCCCTATGGGTGAGGAAACCAATGTGGTTATAGAGCTCTAAAAAGGCTATGTATCTCTGCTGCAATGCTATGACCAATCTATTAGTTAAAACATAGGATACTTCCATGTGAAACTTCTCTACCTAATGTAATAATATGGCCTTGTGAATTGATCTAGAATCTCTCTTTGTTAACCCAGTTTATAGATATGTACGCTGGTGAAACTTACATTTTCCTGGCTTTCAATTCATACTCTTCAGTGTACAAGTGATGCCTAAATATTGAGAGTGATAAATAGAAATATGCCTTTTCCCTACTTCACTTATCTACTGTATGTCTTAATATGCACTGTGAGAAAAGGATTAATCTTGCTGAGCAATTCTAAAACGCCCAGTTGGAGAACTAAAGACTTATCTACTTAGAATGCAAGGCAATGTTCTTACAAAAACTGTATGGCTAGAACAACTTGTCTCAACACTTCTCACCAATAAGTTCCTTCTTCTTCATTTTGTGCTGTGCCTGTTCTATGCAGCTGTGTACAAGCAAACCTTCAAACCTTGTCAGTATGCTTGACTTGTTTTATGCTCCTTTACCTGACAAGTGGCATGTAATCTAAAAATACTGTACGACACAAGGTTGTGTTCCCTCCCCAAATAATTTCCATTAAAAGAAATAAACATTTCCAGTAGATGGGGAATAATTTAGCCACTTTCTAGCAACCTTCTTCCCATTTTCAAAATTTTACTTAAGCACATTTGTTGGGTTTTGTACACTCTTTCTGATGTTATAAAAAGTCCATCTTTATTTTGGTGCATCATTGACACTTTAATACCCTTGTTCACCCACTATGAACATAAGTCATCCATCATAGGTCTCCAGCATCAAACAATTGTAGACATTTTGTTCTCAAATGTTAATTTGTTGACTTCCTAATTTATTTCAGGTAAAACAGCATTATCATTGTTGGCAGGTGGTTTCATTTCTGATCCCTGCTGTTGTATGGATATGGTGTGGAAAGAATCAGACTCACTGGACACTGACAAGGTTAACATGCTGGCAAACTTGCTGTCAGATTTACTTGTGACAAAGCTTATTAACTTTCTATTTTTTTTTTCAACAATTCATCTTGTTCTTGTTAGCTTGCTCTTATGTGACCCACTTTCAAACTTCTATGTCAACACTGTAAGGCCTACATTAATGCTCAGATAGGCTAAGGTTCACTAACTAACAGTGCATAGCACCATATTCACAGGGTTAGAGGACTATTGGAAAAAGAAAAAAAGATGTTTTTGATCAACCAGAACCTCTTCTACTGACACTTTTACTTTTATTGTTATATTTGAAAAAGTTACATTACAGTAATAATATTACTTTTGCCCTGGTCTGCAGACCCTGGAGCCCATTGCATTAACATGGTCTATGACAAACAATCTCTAAAACCCCAACTGGCTATCATCCCAGGATTGTCCTTTACTGGAAGAATAAGGAGAGAGACACATAACTCCCCTTCTTTGATTAAAACAAGTCAATGCATTAAAAAAAAATAAATAAATAAAACTAACATTTACAAATCCAGTGCTCCCAGACTTTCTCCATATAAGTAGACACTGCCTTTGCCATTAAATGTGACAATACAGAAAAGCTTGCCTTGAAAGTATGCAGAGAATCATTAGCTCTTCCTAGAACAAAAGGCAGAGATAGCCATTCACAAAGTTAACTTACATACATGCATCTGCTTCTCTGTGTAGTGTTTTTAAAACACCCAAATGCAAAGAAGTAGTCACCTTCAAAACAGCACATTTCTCACCACCCAAACCACTCTTCCATTTAGAGGGAAGCTGCCATGAGAGCCTCATTTAACAGTTATTGATTTCAGCTGTGCTTCATTCCACACTTTCATTATCTAAATAAAAAACAGTCAGACCAATCTTACTTATTTACTGCTTCCAAGGGCTATAAATACATAACATTCTCAGACCCACCTAATCTTAATAAACGGAGCAAATAATATGATATGCTTCATGGATGTTAAATTATTCACTTTAATTTCTTATTTGCCACATAAATAGCCACCATCTTGCACTCTTTAAAGACACTCTAGAGACATCATAAGACAATAGTATCAAACCAACCTAATTTGATTCTGGGTTTCAAGGATCTGGAGACTGTCCTGGCAGCATTATGAATTAGGCAGGAAACAGCCCTGGCCAGAGGCATGAAGAGAATGTGCATAGGAAAAGTTCCCTGAGGCAGCAGCACTGTCCACTTTGCCACTGTGCAGCCCCCAAGGCAAGCACGATTTGAATTGATCATTGCTTTTAATCAGTTTAGCTTTTATTATGTACCTTTCTTAATGACATTGCTAATGCTAATCTAGCAGAATTCTGTCATTTAAATAGCAAATTACATGCTTTAGAACTCCAGTAGAAATTAAGGAGAACTGAATTAAAGATGGAATCTAGGAGGCACTTCTTCACAAAAAGCTCCATATAAATCTGGATCAAACTATATTTGAATTATAACTGAAGCGCATACCTTGACAACCTTAAAATACTATTTTCGTAACATGTTGAAAAAATGTTAAGATTATCAAACTAAATGATCTCGATGTGCTGAATGATCTACTCTTTTATAATTTTCAAATTACTTATGTTCCTATGCAAGCTTTTTTGAAAATAGATTCTTCTTACCAAAGTGGACAAGTTGTACCCACAACAAAATTCACATTCAAGACAGGTGCTGACAGCAGTTTACAAAGTTTCTGCTGTCAAATGAACTGTGTTGAATGAAGTTAATGGTTTCTTTAATAATGTCACACATATGACTCATTTAGTACTGTTGACAAAACATTTTCCTCTGTTTTAACTTATTACAGTCAAATAAATGTAAGAATTAATTCTAGAAAGAAAAAGAAAAATTTTTGGAGTAAAAAAATTGTGCTACCAATTTAGAATATAAGAAGTACATCTGTTGGTATTGCTCATTTTTAACCCACACATACAATTTTAATTCTTTGATGTTAGTTAATACTATATGCATACCATATGCCTGTGACACCACTAATACACTTCAGTTTATGCATATTTAAAGTAGCAAGGTTTATATATATTATGACATCTTATAATTAATATTTAGATTTTTTAGAATGTTTAGGAGAGGCTTTGGGTTGCTTATGACTGCACAGAGTGAATTTCAGAGATGCCCTGCCATTGACTCCCATCCCTACTTCAATTGAAATCACCAGTTTAGTGGAGCATGACTGGCATCAAGACGAAACCAAACTGGTAATCCCAGATGTTTTGTAGGTTCTTCCAGCATCTGCAAAAGAGCAATGGAGATGCATGTTTCAAGTCACACAGCACTCAGCTCTTTAAAATGTCTAGGAACACTCAGCTTCTGTAATCGGCTTTACAGTTAAAACTCCGCTCTTAATTGAGAGGTGACACAGTGACTAGGGATTTTGGGCAGTGTGACATCATCTAATTAATGTTTAAAATGTGTTCTATTTACTGTGTTTAGGAGAGGCTCTGGTTTACTTGTGACTACATAGAGAGACAGAAGGTGCGTGCACAGGAGGGGAGGAGACAGGAAGAAAGCAGGTGTGTGTGCACGTGTGTATGAATGGGCAGACAGAGAAAGGTAGCTGTGAGAGTTAACAGAGAAAGTAATTAAAATGAGCACTGTATGTAAAGGGGTAGAGACAGCGTAGTGACATTTTTGTTGTTTTAGTGGTGGGCCTAGCGATCCTAAAAAGTGGGCTGGGTAAGTTTTTTTGTTGTTCTGTTCAGTTATTGTTTTTCAATAAACTCAGCCTCTTTGGAGCACCACATTTCAAGCATCTCTTAGTCGTTACTATATATATTTATAATATACTAGCTGTGTAAGCCCATGCTGTAAAAAGCCAGGGGTCCAAGAAACTATTGAAATCATCAGAAATAAAGTTGAAATGTAGAGATGTCAGGTAATTGAAAGGAAATACTCTGGGCGTCTGTCTCCTAGGTTTCGTTGTGCTGACGTGCTTGCATTGCTTGTGTATTAGTGGCAGGAGGAAAAGTAAAGGGGATACCGTTTTGCCGATGTGCTCGTCTCGTTTGCGTAAGAGTTTCTCTCTTTTATCTGTGGTTTTACTTTGGCAACAGAGTCACTATCTTCTTCCGACTCATTAACTTGAGGCCGCCTTGCCAGCTCTTTGAGCTTCATGCTGTAGCAGCCTCGCACTTCCTGGACATACAAACAGACACACACTTCCACGTGTAGACATTTAGTTTTCTATTTTCTCGGTGGTGGAGCCCTTACCCTGAATCCACCTCTCACTTCCAGGCCGGACAGACACACACACTTCCACACATAGATGTTTATATATGATATATTACATTCGTAGTTTTGAATTACAATCTGATTGTTTAGGTGGTTACAAACCAGGTAACGCTTCTGGTTGGTTGGCAAGTCTGCAAACATCTGCCACAACCTCTGAGTTATGAGAAGCAGTTCATAGATATGTGGTACAGTATCTACCAAATAATACAAAGAATACACAATATGTGTCTCGCTCTTATTGGGACTCGTCAGTTGTATGCACCTTTGCACCCAAGGGTGAAAACAAAACAAATCAAAACAGAACTAACTCAAAGATGGCCAAAATGTTGGTCATATAGCTTTCAGGCAGGGAGCAGCGAGTCCAGGAGGGAAGACAACAGAAGTGAAATTAGAGGTGGAATGACTGTCAGTCTTCTGTCATATAGAGGGAGGAAGAGAAAAGGTATTAGCAAACATTACCAACCCCTGGTTCAGTAGGTAACTACCATGACCAGAGCCCTTGTGCATGACACATGCAAAGAAATGTAATGGGCAATAAAAACAAAACATTTATTAAGAACACTCATGTATTGTACAGTAGTGAAGTGATGAAATGACACATTTCAGGTCACCATATAATCTGATATTCATTAGTCCAAAGCTTCAGAGCGAGTTATCAGTTATTGTTGTAAGACAGTACACAATATTTGATACATATTGTAAATTACTGTGGATTTTAACATGCATTGCTTATGGTGTTTTTTAGTCTGAGTTATTTTACCCAGAAATTTAGATTCAAAGCCAGCAGCAAGTTATGTGTTATAAAGAAGGATCTCTTAAACAATGGCCTTGAATAGACAATACCAGAAATCTACAGTATAGTCTGACATGCTTAGTGGTCATAATCGGCACTACATTATCATCCACTGAGACTCAACAGCTATAGTTAGAATACCAAAAACTCTAAAAGTGCTGCAGAAATATTAGTAAAAAGGAGGTGTCATCAAGAGAGTAACAAATATTTTATTTCTGTATATTCTAATTGTCACGCATGCGCGTTGGAGGACTTCTTCACAGGCTCAGTCACGCATACGCGTCAGAGGACTTCTTCACAGGCTCAGTCGACGTACAGTATGTAAAAACCCACCAGGTCGAGAAGGGGCACTATTGCTAACACTCTCTGCCCCTTCTGATTCAGCAGCCATAAAAACCTAGATGTCCCAGAAGGAAGCGTCATTACTGGCTTGAACGCCTCACCGAATGGAGCTCTTCTAGCAATCCAACTTTGCCTATCCAGCTCAACAGCCTTTCTTTTATTGCCTTGAATCACTCACATAACAGGAATTATGGTGAAAAATCCTTTCTTTTGTTTTTGTTTTGTTCATTCTGCAGACAATAAACACGATGACCCAGTTGACGCCCCATATTTTCAAGAGTAGTGGAACGGTTATTCCTGTACCTGGCCTCACTATTTAAGTTTTTGTATTAGTTAAATATAAAACTATTAATCCAACAATGTTGTTTTCTCCACTCATTAGCACTGACAGTATTTTAATTACAAGTATTTATTTTAAATTGTTCATTTAATGATTGTTTCATGCAATGTGTTATAAAGGTTGCAGCTTTTGCCAAGGAATAAGCTTTATTTGCAGAGATTACATTGTTTGGATGAAGATGGAATTTCCTGCCCTAACTAACCCTGCACTCCCACCATTCATCACAGGGTACCAGTCACTCTGGGTCTAGCTGCTGAACAATTTCTGGTAGTGATGATCATAGAATCTCTCAAATGCAAATCTCATTAAATGTTTTCAATTGAATTTTTCAATTTTGGATCTTCAGACACTGGCTCTACATTCTCTAAAAATGCCATCAATGGTAGGGATACACGTACATATGCAATTTGTTTTACTCTAGACAGTTGGTTTAGTCTGCCACACATTTTCTTTGGGTTCACTGCTGGAATAAAAAAATCAGTTTAAAATATAAAAGAAATGTACAATAGGCCTAACTTATGGTAATATATCTTCTTACTGGATTGTATTAGCATTGGACATACAGGCTATTTTCTGTGACAACTGATATATGTATTTTTAGGCAGAAGCTGGGCTACAAACTGCAGTGTTCTGATGGTGCACAATGTTGGTTCCAGTCCTTCCTCTCACTCACTGTGTCCCTGAGGAACTCACTTAAATTTTCTGTGTTTTTCAAAAAAATATGTTTGTTAATGTAAATTACTTTGGGGGCATGAAAGATACTAAATGCAATAAATTCCCTTAATCTTTAACAATTTAAGCTTATTTGAAATATACAAACATGAAATTGTATCCTTGTATTCCATAAAATCATATCCACGAGTAAAACCACTTTGCATATTTCAGTCACTCACAGAATCTGTTGTGATATAGATCCCCCTTGGCTGATTTTAATTCACAGTGGCGTTATGCTCTTGATGTCTTATTAAGGCTTATTCCTAACTGGAACGTTGTCAACACCTCATAATGCTCCTCTGGATATATAAAGAGGTATCCTGGGTGAGAGTTTGTATATGAGAAGGAAAAATAGTTTCTTTCAATTCTGGTTTAGACAGCTGTCTTTCCCATTTTAATAAAAATGAAACATTCACATGAATAAGTAGAATGTAGTTTTGGGCGGCAGCTAATAAGAAGTTCTATATTTAGCAAGGTAGATGGTTTCACTTTATTTTGATGGGATATCATATCTGTAATATTATCATTCAATATGCTTACTATATTTATTATAGCATAATGCTGTAATTGTATTTTAGTAGAAACAAACAGAGAAACAGATCTGCTTAGGTTGTGTATGCCTGTTGCAAGGTAGATTTGAATAATCAGTGTATTGGTGCAGAGTACACACAAAAGCAATATTTAACAAGGCTCTTAACTTAGTGTTAAAGTGTTTTGCTTAATTAATAAAGGATTTAGCAAGAATTTGATTCGGGGTTTGTGTTTTGGATGGTAATGCAGCTGGGACACCAATCAGAGTTAATACTCTGCAAAGTTTAAAGCACATTTAATTAATAACAAGTTAGAAAATGTATGCATGGCCTAAAATTCAGGTACGTTTAGCTACTAACTTAAATGATGTGAAAGAAACAGTTTTTCACATTTTTTAATTACTTAATTCAAGAATGAGTTAACACATTTTTTTTTTCAAAAATAACAGCAATAATGGCATGGAATTACACACGTTAGTAGTCCATTAAAGGCATGCTTTTTAACAGTACTTTACAATGTCATGTACTGTAGTTAAAATTGTAGCTTAAGTGGGCTTGTGGTGGCTCAGTAGCTTTCATACATAGCAGATTCCAAAATAGCATTGATTGATGTGTTTTATTGGTGAAGCATCCGTAGCTAACTGTGTTCAATTTTCTTAAAGATAACATTTTTGAAAGTATGCCATATTGAGAGTACTGAGTAATTACAAAAAGGAAAATAACTATTAATACAAAATAACCAATACTAGCATAAAATAAATATCAATATTACCATATGAAAGGAGAAAAGCAGCTGGGATAAGTTCCCAATCTAGCTATTCATATTAGTTAAAACCCAGTAATTCATTACAATTATATAAATAACTAAGAACTTGGAAAGGAACTGATTTATTATATAACAGGAATACTAAGTGAGACAATTATCTTAAAGATTTTGATTCCAGTCTGGAGAGGAAGAATCTTTTCAGGCACCATAAGTAATGGTCAGTCTGTTGTACATTATACCACTAGGCTATGTTCAGTGTACCAGACTGAAGTGACTCAGTGATCCAATTTTTTGTCTTAATGTGACAGAAATCTGATGTTTTCAGGGTTGTGTGTACACAAAAATCCGATCTTTTCAAATTAGATTTTAGTCACTTTCTATGTGGGCATAGATCGGATACGTATCCGATTTGTGGCATTGCAACATGTATGGGAACAGTCAGATCAGAAGTCATGTGTCTTTTTGTCTACACTCAGCACTGGAAGCACAGCAAAACATCACAAGATTGCTACAGCTGTGACAAAAATCACGATTCCACCATTGCTGACTGCTTTCTCTTACCCACACATCAGTTGATGCAGCAGTGCCAGCAACTGTAGAAGAAACAGCAAAAACTAGGCATCTAGCTTTTTTTTGCCTTCTCGATCTAATCACGAAAAGCCGACAAACTGTCTGCCATCCTCTGAAGCAAACTGCAATGCATACTTTACCTACCAGCATGTTCATTTTGTCAGTTTTAATACCTTGGTGTTTTGGCTCTGGTTATCATTTTTAATTACTTTTTCTAGTTATTTTGACTCCAGCTTTAATCTTGACAACAATTTAGTCTTCTCTTTATGTGTTCTGGCTTGTTATACTTCAAACAGTTGCCTTGTCTCATGGTATTTAGTACATCCAGCTCATTAGGTGGCAACGTGGTCCACAAGTGGAAGGAAAGAAAATATGTTGCCTGTGATGATCTGCCATGTTAAAGATACACAGACAGTAGTGGCTACAATGGTGAGTCCAGGTTTGCCATAGCCAAAGGCAAAATATGAAGTGAACGTTCCCCTCATGACCTGTACATTAAAATGCTTTAACTGAAGAAAGAAGAAAGAAAACAGAAGAAATTGCTAAAAAGCATGGAAAACCCTGTGGTGTGAATCACATTTAAACTTACACTAGCACTAATATCTTCTTATGTTAGATTAATATTTATTATTTTTATACCCAAGTTCAAATGTCATCCTGGATGCTGTCCATGTGGAGACTGTACATTCTGGGCTGTGTATGTTTCTTCAGTACCCCTGTTCACTCTAACATCCTAAACAGATACACGTGAGAAAAGGTGCTAAGGTTTAGACAACTGCTGAAATCAGAGCTTGTTTCTGTTATATACTGCTGCTATGGTCTTAACATCTTATAGGCTAGTATCTTATTCATATTCATTATTTTTCTGATATTTTTACCTACTGTATTCAGGGTTAGCACAGAATCCTGTGATATGGAACAAAACAGTTAAATTGTAAATGTGAAACAGAATGGATTGGTATAAGTGAACAAACAGGAAGCAAAACTTTTGTTTCTAAACCAATGGAGTAATTAATTCTAAAATGTCTGAAAACATAGTAATTTGCTTGTATTCATCAGCATTTACTTCTATTTGTTGTGCATGCATCCAAATAAAATAGAAAATGGAGCAGCATGCTGTTATTGGGGTTAGCACTGCAGAGCAATGGCTCAGTGTGCTGTTTGTACTTTCTCTCATTGTGTTCATGTGGTTTACTCAAGTTTTTTTCCTGTATCTCAAAGATGTACTAGTATGGTTATTTAACAGCAACAAATTAGCCAGATATGAGTGAGTATATGTTGGTGATGTGTCCCAGGGATTGATTAGTGCTATCTTGTCCTGTCTTGCCACCTGCGTCATGCACAATTCTAAAATTTGAAGCTCAGAAAATGGCCAATAAGAACAAAATTCAATGTAGGAAATCAACTTACAGTTAATCAAATTGTGAATATATCATATGTTAAATTATTGGATTAATAACAATTCCTTTTTAGTTTTATTTTAATTTTACTAATTTATTAACCAAATTGCAATGTATTAGACATTGAAAAAACAAGAATTCTTCCTTATTTTGTGTTTCACATCAAGTTAAATTAAATCAATATCAACACCCTTCCTCTGTCTAATTCGAAAAGCAACTCTGCGTGAACAAATACACAGTAGTCTGTCATCTATGTTGAAACATCACACAGCTTAACAGGTTCCTGTCTTGTTTATTTTATGTGACATTAATGAGGTTTTCACAGATAGTTTATAATTTAAGTAAAATAAAACACTACTTACCATTCTTAGAATGATTATAAATCCAAATCTATTTTTATTTTTTAAAATGATGACAACAAAAAAATCACATCAGAAATAGAAGAATATAACACAATATTAATTCTAAAAAGAATGTAGGTCATTTCTTGATCCTTGTTGCATGAAGACAATCATTTCTCAATACATTGCCCAAAGATTTATCTCCAGCTCTTGGACTGAAACACTTCTGTGATCTCAAAAGAACAAAACAGCTGAATGCTGAAGCCATTTGTAGACCTCTCACTGTTGCCCCTATGCAAAGAGAACTTGCTAATTCCACTCATATTGCATGGGAAGGGGGACAGTGATATCTACAAGTAAATATCCTAAAGACTGGTTTCTACCCAAAAAAATGCCCTGCATTAGAAAATATTTAACCATTCAAAATACAAAAAAACCCACTTTCTAATGAATATAAAAAAATAAATGAACCCAAAACTTCAGCACATCCACATTGTCATGTAAAATAACTTCATCAATAAACAAACAAAAATACAAACTTGTTATTCATTATTCAGTAGGCATTCCATTCTTAAATCCAAACACAAACAGCAATGTGTGTGTGTGTGTGTGTGTGTGTATATATATATATTTATATATATATATATATATATTTATATCTATACTAATAAAAGACAAAGCCCTCACTGACTCACTCACTGACTGACTGACTGACTGACTGACTCATCACTAATTCTCCAACTTCCCGTGTGGGTGGAAGGCTGAAATTTGGCAGGCTCATTCCTTACAGCTTCCTTACAAAAGTTGGGCAGGTTTCATTTCGAAATTCTACGCGTAATGGTCATAACTGGAAGGTATTTTTCTCCATTTACTGTAATGGAGTTCAGCTAGAAAGCCGTGGGGGGCGGAGTTTCGTGTGACATCATCACGCCTCAAACGAAATCACGTGAACTGACTGTCAACGCACTACGTAGAAAACCAGGAAGAGCTCCAAAACGCACTTAAGAAAACATGCATTATATAATTGAGAAGGCATCGAAACAATAAGAAGCGAGCGAGTGGCATATACTACCATATTAATGAGTGCTGCTACTTCGGAAAGAAAGGTGTAAACCTAAACTTTAAATTAAGTTAATAGACAGGGTGCGCTGGTGTTTCTCATGCCCACGTAATAATGCGGGATACAAGTTTAATGAGAGGACGCAGGATATAAACGAGAGTTTTGATCACTTTGTAACTAAGTTAAAATTGCAGGTGAAGGGGTGTGCTTATGCAAATTCCGAGAGACTGTGTTTGTGGGGGATTGACAGTTAACGCGGTTGGGGGAGTCACGTCATCATATCCCTCCCATTTACCTCATTTCGCTCTGAGCTGAGCTCCGCGGCTAACGGCGTCTTCCGAAGCAACTTCATCAGACTGCCACCAAATACTCACAGAAAAATCCACAAGTTAATACACACGGTGTCTCTAGAGTTTCTCCACACTCAATGTATTCCTTGCGTCCCCTTTATACCCTCTGATCTCCCATTTCAATTCAGATACCTCCAATTTCCAGTAAGGCTCAGCTGCGCGATGACAAGTAATAAGTCTCAAGGACAGACCCTACAAAACGATGCCATTGATTTCAGGCAAGATTGCTTTTCTCCTGGACAACTATACTTGCATTCTCAAAAGTGAGCTCGCGCAGCTTCGTCATATTACAGCCGGAGTGCAGCCAGAAACTTTTAAGTACCGGGTCTTAGATAACATTAAATTAAGCCGTAGACATCGCAACATCACACAAGATAGCAGCTCACGAGAACTTACTGACGCAGTACGAGTGATCACTTCCATGCATCAAACCTGTTCAAAAAACGCATTACACAATTTACAAGGTGATGGCTTTCTATGGCGTTCGTTTATAAAGCGGAGAGGCTGTGTGAAGGCAGCTACACAGAAAAAGCAGAGCGCCACACTCTGAATGTATTGCTGGCATCACCGTTATACCCTCTGATCTCCCATTTGAATTGAAATGCCTCAAATTTCCTGTAAGGCTCTGCTTCGCGATGACAATTAATAAGTCTCAGGGACCCTACAAAAGGTTGCCATTGATTTGAGGCAACATTGCTTTCCTCCTGGACAAAACTACACGTTGCATTCTCAAAAGTTATATATATATACACCCCAATCTACATACTGTCAAATAAACGACCCACACACCATAGCGCAACATGTGAGGCTTCACCTTTAGCGCTGACGTCTTAGGTTCGATTCGCGAGAGTGAGTGCAGTGCGTGTGTACTGCCTGATGAGCCCAGAATTAGGGTGAAGCACGTCCCGCGTACTGTTTGCATTATTTGATAGTAAAACTATTTCAATATATTCAATATATATATATCAGCGCTTAATGATTCATTTTACTCTCAACCCCTGTTTGGGAAGAAGTATGAAAAAATATGAGGTTAACGCAGAAAACCAGATCACCAATTTAAGCTTTAGGAATCATAGATACTTTATTCGACATCAATGATGGTTTTGGTAAAGCCATACTCGGTGTAATCCTCCTTCCATGTTATAATATTTCGCGACTAGCCAAGATTAAATGAACGGAAAAAGTAAGAGCGAAGCGAGGGTGACGAGAGCAGGCAGGCGACAGCTCAATAGCTCAATTTGGATATACTACAGTAGGTTCTATTTAGTCGCCAGAAATATCTTTGGTAGGAATGGAAGTTGGATTTAGTCTTTAAATTTCTATGGTGAAGAAAAATTTATGCAATGATGATTAAATTTAACTTTCATTCCTACTAAACATATTTCTGTCGACCAAATAAAAATTACTTATATTTAAAATTTAAATAGAAATACAATAGTTCATAATACCCACGCAGCACTAAGTGCACGTAAGATTACGAGTCATCCGTTTTAACAAGCAGCATATTGCACTGATACGAAATTGCCTGCCCATTTAAGTATTTAGGAATGGATAGATAAATTAAGATTTTGTACAAATAATGTTTTAAATTTTTCTTCCTCAATAGATTCTGGCACCCCCAGCAACAGCTCCTCGCACCCCAAAGGAGATATGTGTATATATATATATAGATATATATATATATATATATAGATATAGATATAGATATAGATTATATAGATAGATGGATATATACATATAGATAGATATATAAGATAGATATAGATATACATATATAGATAGATAGATATAGGTGTATGTAAATGTGTGTCTGTATATATGTAGATATGTGTGTATATATATATATATGTATATATATATATATATATATATACATATATATATATATATATGCCAGCAACACTCATGACAATGACAAAACAATTACAAAAATGTTTCCTTTTCTTTTTCATTACTTCTTTAACACACTACTTCTCTGTTGCAAAGCGCGGGTATTTTGCTATATGTGCATATGTATATATGTGTATATGTATATATGTATATATATGCATATATATGTATATATACTGTATATATGTATGTGTGTGTGTCTGTGTATGTGTGTGTGTCTGTGTCTATATATATGACAGCAACACTCATATCAGTGACAAAACAATTACATTAACAATCATCTTTCGTTATTTTTAAAATGTTTCCTTTTCTTTTTCATTACTTCTATAACACACTACTTCTCCGATGCGAAGCGTGGGTATTCTGCTAGTATAAATATATATATATATATCCTTCTATATAAAAGCGGTCAGGATTGTCCTTCCGTCCCGTGAGTGCTACACAGGCGCGGAGTTTCACACACGCCCCGTCCCTTTTGCAATGCACGATGGGATTTGTAGTTTTGTTTTTTCAGGTAAAAGATGATTTTCTACTCCAGACTGTGCGATATCTTCTTCTTCTTTCTTACTATATAAAAGCGGTCGGGATTGTCCTTCCGTCCCGTGAGTGGAAAGCGTAGTGGTATTCCGCTTATCACAGACTTACTACTTGCAGCTTGCGGTACGAAGCGACATGATGTGAGCAGAGTTCTGGTGCTCCCATCGTTCCCTTGATTTTGTGCGTGATGCGCTGGAAAAATAGACAAAATTATGTCTCTGGAAATAATTACTGTTGATGGAGTAAAAATGCCTCACCACATAGTAAATATCAGAGGGGTTCAAAAGGGCGACCTCAATATAGAAAAAAAGTTTAAATTTCATCACAAAAATAACAGAAACAATGAGTATTAAAGTAATACCGCTCAAATGCAATATAACCAAATTAATGAGTTTGTATAAAATATCAAATTGATCTACATATTGAATTGCCTTAAGAAGTGGTCAACTTAAAAGTCGGTCGCCTTAAAGGCAGGCCAGCCTAGTATATATATATATCATGTCACCCACGGATAGGGCATAGGGCGCATAGGGAGCCGCGTAAAGACCAGAGGTGCAGCACGAAAACTCCAGCCAAACAGGAAAAGCGGCGTACTAACCTCTCTTTCTTTTTTCCCACAGAAAGAAAGAAGCCACGCCGCCATGAATCGGCCCAGACACCGTAACATGTACTTCCGCGTTCTTTTCCCCTCTTTCTGTCTCCTCCAGATGATGTCATGACTCCCATCCACCACCTCAGTTTCTTCCCAGCATTCCGTCTATCCATTTCCAGCCCCTTTCCATAAATGTTCCCCCCATTCATCATGTTTTTGTCTGTTTTATTCTATGGTTCAATTACTGACATGTTTTTTCGAGACTGTACAGTATACGGGGCCGGACAACCCCAAACCTTTATGCTGTGTCTTTTGTTTATTTTACAATATATATATATATATATATATATATATATATATAAATATATATACTGTATGTATATATATATAGTCACACATGCATTTATCTTCTTATATAATATGCTACCGTGGCTGTCCGTTTGTTTGTACAGGATTCTAAATCACCTGTAGCTCGCAAACCAATAGACCTATTGACCTGAAATTTGGTGAACATATACTTTATGTCGTCTAGTATCTGCTTTTGGGGTGATGATTGACCCCCAAGGCCATTCCTCTTTTTATTTTTATTTTATTTTATTGTAGAATCAAATCTTGGTAGTGGCCAGCAGGGTAACCTTGCGGGACATGCATACAGGCACTGTTCTCATCACTTACCACCTTTGCCGTCACTTTCCCTACCTCTTCATATCTTAAATCATTCTTGAGGCAGATTGAAGACTTAAGTGTCAGCTTAAGTGAAAAATTAAGGAAAATTTACTAAGTAATTGCAACACACTGACTTAATCAGTTTTAACTGTAAAAAGATGCCAATGAAAGAAGAGAAGAAGTGGGCCGCTAAGTTGGAGAAAAGAAGAGCTGCTCAGGAAGCAACAAGCTCACCATCCTCTGAGCAAATGAATGCTAACCGTACAGAGAAAAAGGATGAAACTATGAATGCTCAAGTCAAGGAGATTATTGGTCATATTATAGTAGTAAACTGAAGTCTTTAAAGCTTGTGGTAGCTACCTGGTGTTGGTGCACATTGGAGCTCAGATGAAATGATGACAAAAAAGAATATCCTTTACTTACAACCTTATTGTTTCCAACAGGCTGCATCAAGGCCAGGAAAATAAAGATGCACTATTCCTAGTAACGCTTTAAACTCCATAAAGCCCATTGCCAAGACTTGAATATTCCAGTCTGTTTAAGAGGCTCTTCTTTTCTTTCTTGAGTCTAGCGGAGCATGCCAAATGCCACTTCGTCCAGGTTCCCGAACCCAGTTTGTCTTCAAATCAGTTCCATGTCTGTCTTTTTTTTCCTAATCACTTTTTATTTTTATTTTTCTTTTGCGTTCCCCTCAACTCAGAAAAAAAAAATTCCATGCTATCACACCTCCTCTTCACGCTACATTTCCACTTTTTTCACACTTCTTTCCAACTTTCGCACCTTCCTTTTCTGCCTTACCAAGCAACCAATTCCAAGCATAAATGCCTTGTGGAACAGAAATTAATCTAATAATATTTTCCCCCATTTTAACAATGAACTAGTTCCCTTGGAGTTGATCCAAATATAAATCAAGAAAATGATTTACCAATGCATAAAATACTTAATATTTAGATAAACATTGTTATTTATTTTTATGTCAAAGATCCAAGTAACCTTCTCTGATGCTATATATTTAAAACACAACTTCTAGTTATTAGCCCTTTGCCAATAGAGATCTCCTGACTTTTACAAGTTACATGAAGGCAGTTTCCTGTTTTTAAGAGAAATAACTTTTTATCAATAGTTTATGTTATAGGGTTAAATAAAAGTTCAGTATCATCACAATAAAGAATGATAATATCATAAGGAATTCGAATTTAACTTCCTGTCACACCTGTGCTCTTGGCAGAAAACGTCTAGGTTTGTCAATTAGTGATTCAACTCCAAGCCATGGGTTGGCACTGTCACTTAATGCCTTTTCTCTTCCTCCCTCTGAAAAATGACTGATTGACAGACACAACACCAGTGACATCACTTCTGGCCTCCAACTTTCTGAACCCGCCTCTACTGCTCTCCATGCCTGAAAACAGGCTCCACTGCAACCTTGGAGTCAGTCGACAGAAGATTTGAGTCTGCACAATATGTTGCTGCATTTATTATTATTCTTTTTTTGTTCAGTTTGATCCCTCCTTGAACCGTCACCTTATCGTGGTGGAGGGGTTTGCTTGTCCCAATGATTCTAGGAGCTATGTTGTCCGGGGCTTTATGCCCCTGGTAGGGCCACCCAAGGCAAACTGGTCCTAGGTGAGGATGAGACAAAGAGTGGTTCAATAAACCTCTGATGAAGAATAAAACCTTGGACGACGTTTTCCCTTGCCCGGACGCAGGTCACCGGGCCCCCCCTCTGGAGCCAGGCCTGGAGGTGGGGCTCGATGGCGAGCGCCTGATGGCCGGCCCTGCACCCATGGGGCTCGGCCGGGCACAGCCCAAAGAGGTAACGTGGGTCCTCCTCCCCATGGGCTCACCACCTATGGGAGGGGCCAAGGATGTTGGGTGCAGTGTGAGTTGGGTGGTGGCGAAGGCGGGGACCTTGGCGGTCTGATCCTCGGCTACAGAAACTGGCTCTTGGGACGTGGAATGTCACCTCTCTGAAGGGGAAGGAGCCTGAGTTAGTGTGCGAGGTCGAGGAGGGGGAAGCAGTGCAGTGTCAACACCGTATATGGTGGGGATGGTGGGCTGCTAACCTCGACTCGGGAAGTTGTGGGTCGGTGTGAGGAGTACTTCGAAGACCTCCTCAATCCTACTAACATGCCTTCCAATGAGGAAGCAGAGCCTGGGGACTCTGAGGTGGGCTCTCCCATCTCTGGGACTGAAGTCACCGAGGTGGTCAAAAAACTCCTTGGTGGCAGGGCCCCGGGGGTGGATGAAATACGCCCAGAGTTCCTTAAGGCTCTGGATGTTGTAGGACTGTCTTGGTTGACACATCTCTGCAACATCACATGGACATCGGGAACAGTGCCTCTGGATTGGCAGACCGGGGTGGTGGTCCCCCTCTTTAAAAAGGGGGACCGGAGGGTGTGTTCCAACTACAGATGGATCACACTCCTCAGCCTCCTTGGAAAAGTCTATTCGGGGGTTCTGGAGAGGAGGGTCCGTCGGATAGTCGAACCTCGGATTCAGGAGGAACAGTGTGGTTTTCGTCCTGGTCGCGGAACAGTGGACCAGCTCTTCACCCTTAGCAGAGTCCTGGAGTGTGCATGGGAGATTGCCCGACCGGTCTACATGTGTTTTGTGGACTTGGAAAAGGCGTTCGACCGTGTCCTGTGGGGGGTGCTCCGGGAGTATGGGGGTACCAGACCCCCTGATAAGAGCTGTTCGGTCTCTGTACAACCGGTGTCAGAGCTTGGTCCGCATTGCCGGCAGTAAGTCAAGCCCGTTTCCAGTGAGAGTTGGACTCCGCCAGGGCTGCCCTTTGTCACCGATTCTGTTCATAACTTTTATGGATAGAATTTCTAGGCGCAGCCAGGGTGTTGAAGGGGTCCGGTTTGATGGACTCAGGATTGGGTCACTGCTTTTTGCAGATGATGTTGTCCTGTTTGCTTCATCAGGCCGTGATCTTCAGCTCTCTGGATCAGTTCGCAGCTGAGTGTGAAGCGGCTGGGATGAGAATCAGCACCTCCAAATCCGAGAGCATGGTCCTCAGCCGGAAAAGGCTGGAGTGCGCTCTCAGGGTTGGGGGAGAGATCCTGCCCCAAGTGGAGGACTTCAAGTATCTCGGGGTCTTGTTCACGATTGAGGGAAGAATGGAGCGTGAGATCGACAGGCGGATCGGTGCAGCATGAAAAAGGAGCTGAGCCGTAAGGCAAAGCTCTCAATTTACCAGTCGATCTATGCTCCTACCCTCACCTATGGTCATGGGCTATGGGTAGTGACCGAAAGAACGAGATCGCGAATACAAGCGGCTGAAATGAGTTTCCTCCGCAGGGTGTGTGGGCTTTCCCTTAAAGATAGGGTGAGAAGCTCAGTCATCCGGGAGGGGCTCAGAGTAGAGCCGCTGCTCCTCTGCATCGAGAGGAGTCAGATGAGGTGGCTCGGGCATCTGATCAGGATGCCTCCTGGAAGCCTCCCTGGTGAGGTGTTCCGGGCACATCTAACCGGGAGGAGGCCCCGGGGAAGACCCAGGACACGCTGGAGGGACTATGTCTCCCGGCTGGCCTGGGAACGCCTTGGGATTCTCCCGGAACAGCTGGAAGAAGTGGCCGGGAGAGGGAAGTCTGGGCCTCTCTGCTTAAGCTGCTGCCCCCGCGACCCGACCTCAGATAAGCGGAAGAGGATGGATGGATGGATGGATGTTCAGTTTGATTCAGGTATATGGGGTTCACTTTTGAGTGCTCCAACTTTTATAATCTCTTCAGTGTATTTATTTCCCTTACTGCATCAAAAGTTACACTAAAATGTTTCTGATATGTGCTCATCTAACTGGACATATTGTGGCAGACAGTATTTTGATTAAACATGTTATAATTTTGAATTGTAAAGTAAGTACAAGATTGGACTTAATATAAAGAAAAATATGTGCACAATGCAGAATGACACCACATTTTTTATGTATAGAATTGTCCACAGATGTAAAGGGAAAAATCTGTGCCACCCTTGGGCTCATTCAGCAATGAGTTAATGCATCATAAAATAACAGGATGTCAGCAGCTGGTAATGACAGCACCGATTGCCTGTTTTTTTATAGTAGCAGGTACTCATCACTTGCTACACAATTGTCTATTTATAACTTCACAGAAACCACCAGATATTGTGTTGTTAAATAAGCAAGTCACAGGTCACTGCTTAAAAAGCATGTTTGCCGTTATACACAGCAGATCGCAGTACTCTGCAGAGACACCTCTCTTCACTTCATCTGGGCTACAGATACAGTATGTTACTGGAGTGAACTGGCTGATTGTTCTTACATTTAAAAGGTTGCAGAAAGTTAAAATGTTTTTAAATATCTGCCCTTGATTTATGAATTCCCTGTGACTACTTAATGACTGCAAGGACTTCTGTTGAAAAAAAGAGAAAAGCGTACAGAGTTTTGGTGGTAAACTGGAGCTTAAATAGATCCTTGCATAAATATCCTAAAATGGTTAACTAAAAGTAGCTACAAATGCTGTATGTCTGCTTAAAATTCTACAATGATTCTAAGGAAGCATTAGCAGCTCAGAGATGTCAGAAATTGAAGCACCCATGCTGTCTAGGGGTGGCAGCATATTTCCTTGCTGTTCATTTTGAGGAAATTTGTTTTTTTAGAGAAAACCTAGTATAGTTTTTATCTTTAGAAGTTTGATTTTACGTTTGATCGTTTAGTCTTTTTTTAATACTTGCTGGGGACTGCATGAACTTAATTCTTTAAAGATTTTAAATCCTCAAAAGTATTTTTTTTCTTTGACAACAGTATTATGTGAATTTGGTAGCTTCCCAGTCAAGGCGCAGACTTGCAGCAGAGGGATTGTTGACCTTAGCGGGGAGGGCAGAGAGCAGTATGGAGGACAGCCATCAGGAAAATGATTGATGTTGGAAAGGGTGTTGAAAACAGGGGTGCTAACCTGAACAGAGGAGTTGAAAAGGGTGGCAGGGCTTTCTAGGTGGCTCAAGGAACAACAAGAAGGTGTGGTATATAAGGATGAGGTACGAGTGTAAGAAGAGATGAAGATTCTGTGTAGGGAACCGGAGTGTGTTGGGGCATCTCTCATGGCCACAACAATGACAGGTTTCTAGGTAATTGGTAAATAGCTACTGTTTAATTTCCTTGTTTGTTGTTTTACATTCATATATATTTTTTTCACTCTTAATAGTAAACTGTTCTTGCAACAGCTTCTTTGTCCTGCTGTGTCTTCCTTCCAAACATATTATATGGTAGTCACTATAATATTTTTGACTCTTGTCCTCCATGTACTCACTTTGCATTTTGTTAAAGTAATTCTTTCATTTACAAGTAGAACACTGGGTTTATTCCAGCCATTTGCCTAATGCTTGCTGGGACTGGCTTCAGCACCTCCTGTGTTGTAGTGTGATTTCTACCATATAAGTTGATAAATATTTTGCATGTCTTTATTTGTAAGCTAGACAAAACAAATGTAACATTAGATAGTGTTTCAGGAGGCATGTTTTACTTCATTGACGAGACCAGTAGTGCTTTGATGTTTACCTAACCATCCCAAACCCTCTCCCCTCACAAGCACTGGTCCAGAATGGATTGAAAAATAATTTCTGTTGTTCGAATTTTAAGATTGGGTTTGAATCTGAGGGTATTCTGTACTACAACATCCCATTGGTTTATGTTTTGAAGTAAGAATGGTAAAAAGTTGGTCATCTTGTCTTTACCTCCCTCTATCTCTCTCGCCATCTGGCTATGAGTCATGATGAAGACATGAAGCTATCTCGGCAGCCATATTGTTTCAATACTCCATTCAATGGCCATGTGGTAGCAAAGCAAGCTAGACTGAAGATATACCAAGAGCCACCTATTGGACACAAGTTGCACTGCTACTTAGGCTGTAAGGGTAAGGTTTGCCAATATTCATTATTATTCAGCTTTTTTTGGGGCATTTTTATTAATAAGTTACACATTTAATTATGTATTAACTTTTGACTGTTTCTTTATTCTGTCGAATTGCCTGGGGTTACAGATGTAGAATGGAATGGTGGAGGAAGTGCTAAATATATGAGCTTTTTACTTTTTATTAATATCTACACAATAAAGAATTTAAAGGGGAAAATAGGGTTACAAAAGAACCCTACACAATAAAACACCCTGCGATCTTGGTCTGGATTAAATGGATTAGAAACTGACATGAAAATTAAATGAAAAAGAAGTTTACATTCTTAATTGGTGCTTTTGGGCAGGGAGGGGGTGCAGATATGTAGTTATCTTTTTGCACCTATATATTAGACCATGTTTAAGAAGATACCCAAACCTTACACAGTCAGTGGGTCCTTAATTACTGCTCATTAATGCCAATAGGCTGCTCCTCCAAATAGCCATTCAAGCAACTGCAACTCAATGCATAAAAGTGTAAAAAGGGTCAAGAAATTTAGGTGTTGTTTATTAGAATATGTAAGATCTGAAGAGACTTCCCCCATGGTATGATTATTGGTGCCATTTGTGGTGGTCCCAGTCACTCAGAAACAGCATCCCTTTTAAGATTTCACAAGCAAAAGTCTCTAGGGTTTACTGAGAATGGTACAAAAAACAAACAAAAAAAACATCCAGTGAGCAGTAACTCTGTGGGTGATAATACCTTTTAATGGGAATGTTCAGATTTGAGCAAGCTAAGAGAAATGTCACAATTACTAAAATGACAACTCTTCCAAACAGCGGGGTGCAAAACATCTTAGACCATGAAGTGGACAGGTAATGGCATTAGAAGAAAGAGCCTGGTTTCCCTTCTCTCAACTGGGAACAAAAAGATGAGGCTACAGAGTGCACATGATCACCACACCTGAACAAATGGAGGGTGGAAGACTATTGTCTGGTCTAATAAATCTCAGTTCCTGCTGTAACATGCAAATGTTGATGTCAGAATTTAGCATTAAAACATGAATCCATGGACTTATCCTGCCTTGTGTCAATGGAACATCCTGGTAGTGGATACATAATGACGTGGAGAAGGTTTTCTTGTCTCTTGGCATACAATAGGCATCTTAATAGCAAATGTGAATCATTTGGATGCCACTGAATGCTTAAGCATTACAGTGTTTCCCACAAACACAATATTTAGTGCAGGCTGCTGCTGCAAGAGTTTACCTCTGTCATCACTGCTGCTACAAATGTGAATGTGTGGATGGCATTTTGGTTTCTGGCAGATTAGATGAGATGGGTTACACATGACCTCGAGTTTACAACGTATTGCATGTTGTTTTGTTTTTTTTTAACAGAACCCCACTGCAACTTCATTTCATTTTTTCATCTCAGCATCCCTCTCGTGACAACCATTAAACCTTAATAAGACACTGTAACAAAATTACTCTAGAATTTTATTAAACTGCAAATGGCTTTTCAACATGTCACAAACATTTTAGTTTCATTAAAATAAAAATTTTAAAAGTAAAAGATTATTTGCAAAGCTTCTCACCTACTAAGAATGAACATTTTGAATACAGAGCTGCTTGTAGCATTGAAGCTACAATAGTAAAGTGCTTTGTGCTAGATAAAAAAATCAAGGTAGTCTTGCAATATTTTCCAACAATTTCAGATTTGATTTCTAAGCTGGGTAAAATCAGCAGCAAAATATTTTTTTCTATGTGATAATTTGAAGTTGCAGCTTAGCATTTCCCATGAAACAGAAAAGTGTGTCAGTGTGTACTTGTTTATTAAGTACATATAATCTATTTGTTAATCTGTTTGCCTGCAAGGTTAATATTTAAATTATTATTTCATCTTTGCCTCCCCAGTAGGGTGCCCTTACTGATAGATGAGATTTCTGTGAGAAACACTGCATTATGGCTGATAATTTGCATTCCTTAAGGTCCACAGTCTACCAATTTTTAAATGGATACATCCAGCAAGATAATGCAGCAGCATGTCCCTAATCACTCAACATCTCAAGCTGGTTTCTGCACAAGCCCTGAATCTCTGTCCAATAGAAGCACTTTTGTGCTTGTACTGAGCATAAATTTGTGGCCAAAAGATCTGCAGGTGCTGTATAAGGTCATCGAGCTAGCATGGACTAAAACCCTTAAGGAATATTTTAAGCACTTTGTTGAATCCAAGCCTTGAAGAATGTAGGGTGTTATGGATACAAAAGGGGGCCCTACCCTTTACTAGACTGATGTATTTAAAAATGTGGCCAATGAGCATATACTGTACAGTATAGTATGTGGAAAGGAGGCATTTTGAAGTATACAGTGCATTTCATCATGAACAGCTTGGTAAATTACTTTACAAACACTTTTATTATGATGTTTTGGAAGGAATCAATGTGCATTAAAGTAGCACGTTAAACAAATGAGGTTTAATAAATCTAATAGCCCATTGTGCGGTTCAGGCAGAACCAGAGGCAAGTATAAAACTAAATACAATAAATAGAAGGTCTTTGTTTAAAAGGATAGAATGTTTACGTGCAAACAGCACAGATATTAGCAGCGCTATAATGCAAGATGCAAGATACATTTATTGTCACTGTAGAATACATTGAAATATCATTTGGAGCCATCCTATAGACACTTAGATAAAAGTATATAAGAGTAGATAATAAACTAAGTAAACATTAAACTATGAGAAGCACAGTTACTATCAACAGTTCCAAATGTACACAGAGTAAAAGTAAAGGTAAACATGTAAGCATAATAGATAAATAATAAATGAAGTCACAGTAAAGATTACAGTCAATGTAATGGTCATGAGTTCCACATGGTTCATGTTGAAGTGTCTGACTATGTGTGGTTGATGCAGATGTTCAGTTCAATCAGTGGTGGTTTCTATTATAGCAAGGGGAAGTGATTGTTGTGCATTTAATAGACTGATTGCTTTGGGGTAAAAGCTGTTCTTCAGCCTAAAGCACCTGCCAGAGGTGCAATTGCCTGGGTGGGATAGATCTTTATAAATGTACTTTGCTTTTCTGCTGCAGCGGGTATTGAAGATATCTTCCGGTGATGGTAGCTGAGTGCCAAGTAATTCTCCAAGTCATTTTGATGATACACTGGAGGATCTTCCTGTTCTAAGAGGTGCAGCCAGAGTACCACACTGCAAAGTAGTATGTGATGACAGACTCTATGGTGCACCTGTAGAAGTTAACCAGCAACTGCTGGGGGAATTGTGCTTTCTTCAGCCTCCTAAGTACTAGGGTGTTGTACCGTGTTAGCCATTATGAATGTAATGAGAAGTCAAGCAAAATGAAACCTTTAATTGGCTAACTAAAAAGATTGCAACATGCAAGCCAATAAAAGGTGTCATTTTGTTTGAGTCCTCATTTCAGGCTCCTCAGAAATTGAAGCCTCTAAAGACGGTTCTTGGCCATTGCTGTCGTTTTTGTTTTCCATGACGGGTCCTGGCTGATGTGAACTCCCAAGAATCTGAAACTCTGGATGTTCTCCACTGTCTTGCTGTTAATGCTTATGTGATGGTGACCACTGTAGTTCAGTCTCCAGAGGTCCAGAATCAGTCCCTTTGTTTTCTTGGAATTGAGTAGAAGGTTGTTGTTTTGGCTGCAACTCTCCAGATTGTCAACCTCTTCTCTGTAGGCTGCTTCGTTATTATTGGTGATCAGGCCTATCACCGTGGTGCCATCTGCAAACTTTATTATGTTGTTAGTATCATGGGTAGGTTTGCAATCATTTGTGATGAGAGAGTAAAGAAATATAGGGGGCTCAGTACATAGCCCTGCAGTACCCCAGTGTTCAGTGTTACTGATGAAGAGAAGTGCTTACCCATGAATTCAGTTAGTCTGTTAGTGAGAAAATCTAAAATCCAGTTACACAGGTGTGAGCTGTAATGGATGCATTGCTATGTGTATGCATTTCTGCTTATTCTTAATTTACTACATTAGGTAATGTTTAATGTTGCTATCATTAGCTGATCCCAAAAATATATCATGCAAATAAAACAAAATGAAGATAAACTTTATCAATCTTTTTAACATTAATATGTATGATTTTTGCTACATTTGCCATTAATTCAACTCCTGTAAGCCTGAGCCAGGCAATCTGCACTGGTAATCAATTGATCAACATCTTTAATAATGTTATCATGTCTTTTAAAAGCTACATTTGCACATAACAATTTCATAGGCATTGAATTAGTCCTGAGAACTCTATTTGCTTCTTTAATCACGCACTACAGTCATTTCATTTTGAGCTGATATTTTCTCCAAAAATACAAATTATAGTAACTGACAGAATCCTTTTAAAATACGCCATATGAAATAAAAGTGAGTCTATGTATTTTTTATGATTTATCAGTACATATCTTTCAAGCCAGTTTCATTTAGGTGACAGTGCACATTACGGATGAGCTTCACATCTGCCTCTAGATGAGCAGTTCAATTAAATTTATACAAATACAATGCAACCATCTGGGCTGAAAGCAGTTTAACTGACCAATGTCCTGTCTTTGACTGGTTGAGCTTAAAAGACAACGTGAGACTGAATTTGAGAACCTCTTTGACAAGCATTCAAGCTACACAATTCATTACACAACGTACAACATTATTCATTTGTAGTGGACCGTTCACTTTGCTTGCTTTTTTAAGTTAATAATTTTGTTTTTAAGGTACTGTATACAACCTGTATAACATGTTTATCAGTTGTTTCCACATTTAAAAGCACATTAAATTGTTTGCAGACATAAATCTAATTAAGATAGGTTCCATAAGGCATAGAAACATGTCTTTGACTTGCATTTTAAAGATTTATAATACTTTATTTTTTCTTTTTCCTTGTAAAGAACATCAAACTTGCTATTAAACTACCTTTCCAGTAATTCACCTTGCCTGCTTAAGTATTTTGCAGCCTAACTCATCTAATTAAAAAAAAATAGAATCCAATTTCTAAAACTACTGACTTCAGAAGGTCAAACTCACAATTACTTTATATTTATAAAATGAACCAAACTTAACTAATTATGCTTGATTGCTTTTTTTGTTCTTTACTCTGCATTGGTCTGCTATACTACATTAATAAATCACAATTTAGTGTCAAATGTAGCATAGTGTTGTGGTTGTATCTGTACGTATATAATTTCTGCAAAGCTCTCAGGAGAACATTTTGAAGGATCATTGACACCGAATTATGCAATCCATCCTCTCAATTAAAAAGTAACTCAGTGGAAGTGACAGATGGATCCCCAATCACACATGTTGTTTGAAGATTATTTTTCACTGTATGTCAGCATTGGGACACATTCCTGGTTTGTGATACAGTGCCTATACTATATTTATATATCATTTTTACGACAATTATGCCTAATATATTGTCATATTTTACTTTTAAAAAGTCTGACTTTGTCACAAAACTCCAAGAAAGTTTTTATTACTATACTTGTATTAAAAAATGTCATGACAGACCATGACTGCTTTTCATCTTTTTATTTTGTTTTTAAACCTGCTCCTTGAATATATATATATATATATATATATATATATATATATATATATATATATATATATACATATATATATATATATATATATGCATATATATAGAGTATATGAATACTACTGAAGAGCAAATCATGAGAAAATAAAGTTTATTCAGTGAAGGTTGAAAATATATTACTTAATTACTTGAAATAAAATACATGTTTACCAAAATATTTTTAATAATTGTTAAACTATAAATACATGTAATTCAGAAACCTGACTAGTTGTTACAGAGTGCTAGGGGAAAGCATCCTAGGTTAAATTGTTTAACTTCCAGCGTTCGGAAAGCATTAAGAAGGCTAACAGAATGTTAGGTAATAAAGCACGATGTGTGGAGTACAAGTCCAATGACGTTACACTCAAGCTCTGTAAAGCATTGGTGAGGCCTCATCTGGAGTACTGTGTAGAGTTTTGGTCTCCAGGCTACAAAAAGGACATAGCAATGCTAGAAAAGGTCCAGAGAAGAGCGACTAGGCTGACTCCAGGGCTACAGGGGATGAATTATGAAGAAAGATTAAAAGAGCTGAACCTTTTCAGTTTAAGCAAAAAAAGATTAAGAGGTGACATAATTGAAATGTTTAAAAACTATGAAAGGAATTAGTACAGTGGATTGAGACTGTTATTTTAAAATAAATTCATCAAGAACATGGGGACATAGTTGGAAACCTTTTAAGCGTAAATTTCTCAGAAACATTAGTAAGTTTTTCTTCACACAGAGAGCTACAGGCACATGGAATAAGTTACCAAGCAGTGTGGTAGACAGTAGAACTCTAGGGATACTGAAAACAGGCTTGTTGGGCTGAACAGCCTGTTCTCGTCAAGACTGCTCTAATGATGTAATGTTAAAACACCAATTGTAAGAGCCAATCTTAGAAAGTTAAAGTTTTGAGTTAAACTCATATTAATGTTTGCTTAATTTGAATAAAATATAATTTTCTTTCATAGTCATAACTTATGGTATAGTCTTTTCCCTCTATACGTTAGGAAGAGATAGAACCTTCTAACTGTAACTGAGAAACAGTGTGATAATAAGCTCAGTTGTTGTTTAGAAGAGGTCCCAGTACATAGGGACTTAAAAGACTCATTTTAAACTTAGAAATGGGATAAACATACAGTTTTCTAACTGTTTTGAAATGGTTCAGAAATGTTAAGTAAATAGTAACAATTTGAGAAGTAACAAGATTAAGCTTAGAACTGAACTTTTCTTAACATTAATTTTTCCTTTTTTGCTATTTTAATTTTCCTTTTTTTGTGTGAACTGTTTTACTTCAAAACTTAACCAAACTTTCAAAAACAAAGATATTTTGTCTGTGGAATCATTTCTGCGTTTCAGGCTTTTATTGAATTCCATTTTTTGAGCTGAAGCTGCTGAACTTTGGTAATTTTGGGAAAACGCAGCTACACCAATCAAATGGAGTAGCATCATTTTTAGTACAGATCTACAATGTAGATAAATTCTTTCTAATAGATGTCTATAAGTCAGTATACCATAGGTACAGGTTTATACTGGTTTCTGCTTCTCATCCAAGAACTTTTGAAAGTGACATGTCTTGGAATCATACTGGAAATCTGAGGTGTTCAAAAAGCATCAAAACCTTCTGTAGCATCAGGCTGAGATTATATATGTGCATCAAGGCACCACACAGCTCATTCGCAGAGGCCTTTAGTATTTTTGCACTGACTTCATCAGGGCCTGCTGCTTTTCCTGCATGAAATCTGCTTAACTGTTCTCACCTCATCCCCTGTAATAATAAACTCTGGATTTGGGGTGGAGATGTAAGACAATGGGAAGTGGTAGTTATCTCATAATTGGACACAGAGAAAGGTTTTTTTGTGAAGGTTTCCTGGGGGATGTATTTACAAGTGTCCCACTATCAAACCTATTAAAGAAGGTGTTCAACTCATTCGCCCTCCTTAATTCATCGTGATTATGACAGTGCAGTTTATACCCGATTAATATTCTAATCCCATTCCATACCTCTTTAACCTTACCCTTCTGAAGACTACTCTCCATTTTCCTTCTGTAGTGCTCTTTAATCTCTTTAATTCTCACTTTCATCTGCCCCTGCATGCTCCTCAGACAGTCCCTATCACCATCCTTAAAGGCCCTCTTCTTTTTGTTCAACGGGAACTTTAGGTCACCTGTGACCCAGGGTTTGTTGTTTGCAAAATAATGGACAATTTTAGATGGCACAATATTGTCCACACAGAAATTTATATAATCAGTTACATAGTCTGTGGCATTGTCAATATGTACTGCATGGTGTTCACAGCCTCCATAGACCACTTCTTTACTGTCTTGGTGACAACAGGTTGCCTCAGTACTAATGGCTTATACAGAGGCCTCAAGCGAACCATCTTGTCATCAGAGTTTCCAAATGTGGGTAATGCTATAGAGCAATATGCATTCCTGACATTAGTATACAGTAAATCCGGTGTCTTATCCTGGTGGGACAGCAGACATACTGCCTAAAAGTGGGTAGGACACCCAAAAGGTTGGCATGATTAAAGTCATCAGAAATAACAAAAAGGGCTTGTGGGTGGCAAGTCTGTAGTCCCCCCACCGCACTGTGAATTGTTTCACAAGCCAAGACAGTAGCAGCTGATGGTGGAACATACACTACTGTCACAACAATATGAGAATACTCACTGGGCAGATAATATGACCACATGCTATCTGTTAATAGCTTAATGTCTTGACAACAAAGCTTGTTTCAGCTCGCTTTGGTTGCAGTTAATGGCAATGTATTGTAAATTTTATTTTTTTTCATTTTTTTTTTTATCTTCACAGTTTCAAAACAAGAACCTGTTAGGGTAAGTGACTGTAACAGATTGTTTTGTAACAGGTAGTAGTCACTCAACAAATTTAATGCCTGGTAAGGTTATTTGTGTGACCTTTGATGGGTGAGTCCTATTCTTGAGCTATAGATCTTGGAAGAGTGCATATATTGCAAATATCCTGGATGTCCTTCCTCTTCTTTTGTTCTCATCCTTTGTATACCTCATCAGGCAACAATACATGAGAAGACACTCCTAGTTGGTAATATTGAGTTCTTGATGATGTACCTGTTCTGGTTATCTTGGGTTCTCTGGCCTCAAGAGTAGAATACTTGCCTTGGGGAGGCGTCATTTAGGCAATCTGATGCAAAATTGATTCTACAGGATGCTAAAGCTTTGATAAGGATAGAATGTAATATCACCCTACTTATACTGAAGTCTCAACATTTTTCAGATGACAAAGTTAAGCAACACATGTTTCATTACCATCCAGCAGAGTTAGTCATCATCAGTATCCTCAGGACATGGTTGTTAAAGATAATATGATATGGAGAATTTTCCAGACCCAATGCTGAAGGAAATTCTTAAGCATTTATCAGGCGACAATGTTAAGTAACCCATGTTGTATTACTATCGAGGAGAGTCAGTCATAATTAGTATTTTATCATGGTCATGGCTGTTAAAGATAAAATGGAGCAGTTTCCTGAAGGAAGTGCAGGAATAGCTAATGCAATGCTACATTTCATCTTCCTTGATGATTACATTTTGGGACAACTTGCCACTGAGGTATGGAACTTCCAGCATTCTCCTAATATTTTTTAGCCATTGACATTTAGGAAGTGGATCTGGGTTTTTCCAATGTTGATGGACAGTTCTGTGTTTTTTGTAGATTCTTGGAAAAAAATCAGAATTGTCTGGAGCCCTTCTGTTGCGTGGGAAAACTTTGCACAGTCATCTACACATTGGAGGCATATGACTTATAATGTTTTTTTCTTGTTATTAAGGAAGTGCAGGTTGAAAGATTTCCATCTATCGAGTATTCAATTTTGGCACCACAGACAGAGTGGTTGGAGATCACAAGCAGCATAATTTTAAGGAAAGTTGTGAAATGGATCAGCATGATGAAACATGCTGGCAGATGACAGACTTTATTAAGATTTCATTATTTGTGTATAAGGCACTGCATGGATCTGCTCTTTCATATATTGCTGAGCTTCTTACCCCGTATCTACCATCCAGGGCTCTCAGATGTTCAGATCGGTTATTATTATGCATTCCATGGACACGGCAGAAGCTAACGAGTGACCGTGCTTTCGCAGCAGTGGCCTCAAGGCTTTGGAACACTGTGCCTTATGAAATTACAGCTGTTCCTTCAATCTATAGTTTTACATCTAAATTGAAACATATTTTTATTCACTGGCTTTTGTTTCAAAGTAAGGGTGTATTCTTATAATGTTTTAGATTTAAGCACTAATACTGTGCAGGGTTTTTTTTAGTTATTTACTTATATGTTTGTATTTATATTATTTTCTAATTTTTAGCTCCTGTGAACTGTATCTTATTGGATTTTTTATTGTGAAGTACTTTGGTCAGCTTGTAAGTGTGTACATGTGGTATATAAATAAAGCTAGCTTGACTTGATTTGACAACTCTGTGTGACTCTTGATCAGGCGGTGAAGGGATTAGTTTACACTTTATTGGAAAGAACAGTTCCATTCTCATAATAGTAACACATTTGATAGGATATTCAAGTATAGACAGGATCATGCTGAGGGCTTAACCCCTCTTTGAGTGATAGAGTCAAAGGCCTTCATCAGATATATGGCACGCCTCTTTCAGGGTACAGATTACACACAGATAATGCCTTGGGATGATCTGAAGCTTTAATGGTGTTCTGGAAGAATTTTTTAACAACTGAAAGCAAACAATTTCGGAGGAAGAAAACAGAACTTCCAGGTAGTTGAGAGATTCTAATTCAATGGAGGACATAAAATAGCTAAATTACTTGGAACAGTATATACCAGTAAGTAGGACCAGGCTACAGTGGTGACAAATTACATAGTCCAATATCATTACAAATCCACTACACACTCTATGTCAAACTCAATTCATGATAATATTGTGATTTTGTTAATTCAGCCTTCTATTAAATTACACTTTGTATTTATATTTATAGGGCGGCGCAGTGGTAGCGCTGCTGCCTCGCAGTTAGGAGACCCGGGTTTGCTTCCCGGGTCCTCCCTGTGTGGAATTTGCATGTTCTCCCCGTGTCTGCGTGGGTTTCCTCCGGGCGCTCCGGTTTCCTCCCACATTCCAAAGACATGCAGGTTAGGTGGATTGGCGATTCTAAATTGGCCCTAGTGTGTGCTTGGTGTGTGGGTGTGTTTGTGTGGGTTGGCACCCTGCCCAGGATTGGTTCCTGCCTTGTGCCCTGTGTTGGCTGGGATTGGCTCCAGCAGACCCCCGTGACCCTGTATTCAGATTCAGCAGGTTAGCGGATGGATGGATGGATTTATATTTATAATATTGAATGCATAGGGCCTTCAGGCAAAGCTCAATAGCTTAATCCTTCATAGAGAGACCTATAGCAATTAATAGTAGTTTTTGCATATTCCCTGTTTTATTATATTTATTATTTTTTACAATAGAATCCTAGAAGGTTTTCCAATGTACGCACATGTTCTATGCATACCAGTGCCGGACATTCCAAGATACATTTATTTTGATAACACACATTGCTGAATTATGTGGTATGTTCTATTCAAAAGAGTATTTCCTTATGAAATAATTCAGTATTGGTGAGAAGTCACAAGTGGGCAGAAACTGTAAGGCAGCAGCAAACTCTTTTATCCCATAAGCCTTTTTAAGTTATTTTTCATGTATAAGTAAACCTTGGTTTGTTTCTGTGTCAAAGAGGAATATTAGATTTTAAATGGAACTTTCACTGTGCCCCTGCCAGCATTTCATAGATTTGCTGCAGCTTCATTTTTGAATTTTAGCTTAAATCTGTACACCAATGTACAGTTGTGGTTGTCTCATTATTGTAAAGTTGTTTGATGCCTGGTGATCTGTTATGTACACAGTGTTTCATGTTATCATACTTGCAGTTTTATTCTCTAAAACAAATATTCTCACTGTAATGTTTTGTTCTTATGCATTTTATGTCACTTATCTGTTTCTTATTTGTGTAATTTTATGACTAGTGATCTATTGTCTTCTGGTTCTTAATCAGTTCTGCACGGGCATGTCATAATGATGATACTATGCTGTAAAAACCTCAGAGCGAATGAGCTGTGATCTAGTCATCATGTTACTGTTCCGGACCAGGGTGAATGGTGCCACTTCTGGACACTCTGAGTGGTTACAGAATTGTGTTAAAGTTATTTGTTTAATTACAAATAAGCTGTTTATAAATCAATTTCAAGCTGAATAGAAATGTCTTCTTTCTGTTATACTTTAGTGTGAGAAATTCTTAACAATGTATACTTTTCTTAAGCAAAATAATTAAATGTCTATTAGACAGAGTATTATTACAACTATATCCTCAACTTTCTTATTTTTTTTCTTACATTTTGAATTTGTTTCTTCGGCATAAACCTGTAGCTGCAACTATTATTAAACTAGATGTTACACTCTTGGCTTCTTAGACCCCATTGTTAAATGTGAGCAAGCAAAGAAAAAAATACATTAAATGGACTTAATAATTAAGCATTCTAAATGGAAATGAAAAATGAAAATACTTTTTATGTACTGAAAAAAGAACATTTCACAGTAAAGTAATTACATCTTATCTAATTCCATGACAATGGAAGGTTGGTACAGTAGTTGGAGCTGTTACTTCATGGATCCAGCAACTTGTGTTCAATACAGTTGTTGTCTATGGTCACCCTTTCATACCTGGTTGGGTGTTCTTCTGGGTACTTCCCACATACCCCCAAACATGCTGGGTAGTTTGAGTTGTGATTTCAAATTGGCCCTGGATGGATACATGCACAAGTTGGCCTTGTGATAGAACTTCACTAGTCACAATTCTTTGTTTTTGTGTTGTAACAATCAGTCTTGAAGAATTTTGTTATTTTTTATTGTATGTTTCTTATTATTATCATAAAGTTTTATTTTTATGTTCCTGATGTCATTTTGAGCTCCATTTTACAGACTATAGTCATTTTGTTGATATTAATGATTTTTTTTTATGACATCATCACTCTCAGTCCTAATATGGGAATCTAATCTTTGGATTTTTAGACTTTTTAATGGTGATTTACTGTACTAGTGAATTTCCCCTTGGGATTAATAAAGTATCTATCTATCTATCTATCTATCTATCTATCTATCTATCTATCTATCTATCTATCTAGTATCTCAGTTTTTGTTAGGACTTATTGGTTTCGTTTTTCAGACTATGAATTTTGCTTAAACTTTCTGGTATTGATGATGAGGTTTACTTTATGATTTTTTTGGCATTCAGATCCCAATTTTCCTTGGATCTTGTTCCTGCTCCTCCCTTTCATCTCCCAGTCCAAGCCACAAATTTTACTTTTGGACACAATTTCCATTATAACTGTGACAGTGCCTCAGTTCAGGGGTGGTTCCTACCTTGTGTCCAATGGCGCTGGGACAAAGTCTAACTCACTGCTAATCTGATACATTTTCCCTTACTGATGTCCTGCGGTGGGTTGGCACCCTGCCCAGGATTGGTTCCTGCCTTGTGCCATGTATTGGTTGGGATTGGCTCCAGCAGACCCCCGTGACCCTGTATTCGGATTCAGCGGGTTAGAAAATGGATGGATGGATGGAAAGAACTAAATGCTAAGAAATTGATTTTATTAAAGTCACTGTGGTGTTCCAGGAGCAGAATCTGTGAACTATTGCTATGATTTGAACATTTTTAAAAGTTCCACATATTTCCATGTTTTTTTCATCTTTTATGAGGTTTTGAAGGATGTGGAACACATTTCTCAGATTGTTCTTCTACTTTTGGGGTACGTTTTTGTGATAAAAACATATTGCATCTGGATACAATATCATTTTCTTTTGAATGACGACATTTTAAGCAGTGTTTATGCATGGCTGGCAACACTGCTGCTCCCAGATGACAAGCAGATCCTGGTTGTTCAAGATTCTGGATGTTCCCTACAAAAACTTTCAAAGGACTGTAAATGGTAAACTTGAATTGTGTTTCTTTTGTTTCCTTGTCCAAATAATCAAGGAACTTGCCTATTTTCCTGTTGGGCACAACACCTATACACTTGAAAATCTATTATATTCAGTTAAGTTCATCCTTATTTAGCACATTTCCACATAAGATCATAGCAAGCTATACTATAACTACGAATAATATTATGAAAAGCAGTTCTCAAATTGTTCATCTGCTTTGCTGTTACACAATAGCTACACTATAGGCAAGCTACACTATAACTACAAATAATAGTATGGCGGAAAGCCATGTCTCTTAAATAAAGCATAATGTTAAACTATAAACAGAAATATTATTCAAGGAGGGACCCAAAAATTCCCAAAATTGGTCAATAGCACAGGAGTTCGGTGTAGTTATAGAATATGACACTAGGTATCATGTGCCTATAGTCTTGTTCATCAGTCTGCAGAGTGGCATTGATCTAATTTGATTAAGTGTGTATTTTTGACATTTATTCTGCAATCATGCCCATGACTTTGGCAATTTTTTCCCAATATCAAATATGACCAGATCAAGTAATATCAAGCAACGGTCATCAAGTCTCTGATAATGGTGTTTTTTGACTTGTATGTCCCATTTAGACTGTTCATCAGCAACATTACACTGAGACATCTGCAAGCAAGCATCATGAAAAAGTCCATAGCAGTGGCACATGCAAAACTGCATTTTGCACCATGACAGCGCACTTGCACACACTGTGTTGTGACTTGAAGAGTTTTTGATCAAAAACAATGTGGTTGTTGGTTTGAACCACCTCGTAGTCACCAGATTTTACTCCCCTTGTTCTATAATTTAAATTTGAGACTGACGGAAAGACAATTTGCTACTCTAGAAATAAAATCCAGGAAATCCAGACACGGTAGCAAAAGATAAGTACATGAAACGTTTCCAGGAATAGGAAAATACTGGGACAAGTGTATTGTATCTCAAGGGGAGTATTTTGATGTTGACTAAAATAGAGTTGCTGTAGGTTGTATGACATTTTTTAACAGTTCTGGATTTTTTTGTAAACCCCAGCATATATAAAATAACAGCCTTGAACTACATAGGCTTGAAAATTTTTCTGCTGTAGTCTTTCGCCATAGGAGTTGAAAAAAATGATTCATAGGATTAAACTTACAGCTGAGCCTCCACGCTGCTTTTCAGTTGGCTAGCTCTGCTCACACAAAGGACCCCTGCTCTACTCTGTAGATCAATCGACACCATTCTCCAGCTTTATAAATGGAAAAATCATTCTAGCTCACCAGTCCTACCTCGGTTTCTGAGTGCAACTAATTGACAAAGGTGGGAAGCAGTTTTCATCGTTATACTTCCTGCAGTACTGCAACTCAAAACACAACTCAACAAGACAAAACACAAATGCCATACACATATTCAGAAAATAAAGGCACTCAAACAAAGAAGACTAAAGAATCACTAACCAAAATGTTAAACTGCAATCAGACTTTCTTAAACCGTTGCTCCTTCCCAAGCCAATCAAAGTGAGTCCGTCCAACAGCCCTCAGAGACCCGGCCAGGGTACTGGCTTTAAATTTAGGTAGGGTATTCTATATGCGAATGTATGCAAAAAATTGTGCAGGCTAGAAACAGTTTGGATACATAGTTTGGACTACCAGTATATAATAAGTACACTGTAAATTAAAAAAAGAATATTTCAACTGACAAAACCTCTACAAATGTCTCTGCATTTCTTTCAACAAAACTGTCCAGTCAGTAATCACAACTGTAAGGTGCTGTGACAAACTTGGCGTCACATTGTATGCACATTTTATTTCCTAAACTCGGCTCCTAAAAAGCAACTAAACGGTCAGAGCAGTCCCTCAGAGGCATTTTTGTTTCCCTTGACAAGAAAATAAAAAATATTAGATCTTTTGAAAACTGGCCTTTTGATTGCCAAAGTCTTTATGCCCTAAACAATATAGTATAACAACTATTTACAAAATATTTACATTGTATTTTGCATTTTAAGTAAGTATATGGGAGGATGTACGTAGTTTATATGCAACTTCTATGCAATTTTATATAAGACATCAGCTACGAATTTTGATATCCACAGATACAGAGGGCCAAATCATTTTCAATAGATGGAATGCTTCTGCTTGTCTTGCCTGTTAATAGTCTGCTCACATACTTATTTTGGAGTGTGCCACAATGTTAGAGGTGAGCCCTATTCCTTTGCAGCTTCAGTACCATGGTCTTAAATCTTATGCAGTGTATTCCTATATCTGAGCTTTTTAAATTTAGGTAGTCCCATTTCATTCTACTCTTTAAGATGCACATTTTTTGATGAATTGGTTAACTTTAAGTCTACCAAACATTGAGCTGTGTGTGGGAATAAGTCCACGTGTATGCATTGAATGGTTCTTGCAAACTGTCTGAAGCAGCTAGGATAGACTCAGTCCAGAAAAGAGTTTAAGTTTTTGGAAACAACTGAATGAATTCATCATTACCTTGACTAATCAGATCTTCTACATTGGGGATAAACTTAAACTCCTGGTTTGTATAACGTCTATACAACATTTTTAACTAATTTCTTCATGGTCCAAACACACAATACTTATTCCAGTTCCTGCTCTTGAAGGGCAAGAATCTGTCTTGGAAACTAGAGCCAATCCATTGCTAGGCAGGTGTATTTTTAAACAAGTTATAGCTGCTAATCAATCTAATCAATCTTTGATATGAAGGATGAAAATGTTGAGCCTGGAAAAAAACCTCAAAGAAACACAACATACATGCAAAGTCTAAGGATAATGACCAGGCAGGTCTACTACTAAGATCCAAAGGGAAATAAAACAACAATAGCATTCTGTCATCAAAATGTCTTTCTTCAACATGATCCTTAATTAAACAGGCAGTTATGCAGCTTTGTGTTGGGCTTTCAGTGTTGTAGTGTTTGGATATTAAATAAATGTATGGTATATTGCATATAGATTTATTAGAAGACCTCTTTCTTTAATAATTACACGTCCTTATTTGTTTCAATACATGCCAATGTGCGTTATAAGTTAAATAAATTAAATTTAGCATTCAATCCCTCAATCAAGGAAAACGATTGTACATATAGCCACTAGGATGGAAAATTATCAATTGAGGATCAGTAAATCCTATTTTGACTTGTCAATAAATTGTTCCTTCAGCTACCTAGAGAGAACTGTACACAATACAACTAAAAACTTGTTTTATTTCTCAGATCCAATTAATTTGAAATACATAATATTATAACCATTATTGTACTAAATCCAATGGGAATTATGGTAATTAAATCTCTTAATAGTTGGAACATTTTTTCACATACTCAATTCTCAAAGCTGCTCAACAAATGTATATTAATGTACCAGTGTATATTTCAATAAATCATTTTCAACAACTAAAGCAGCTGAATTAATTCAGAATGTGTCATTTGTTTAATTTTTAACCACCTAGCAAAGAAATTAGATAATTAATGGTATATAGAACAAAAAAAAAACTCTAAATGATAGAAAAACAGAATTAGTTTCCATCGTAGTTTAATAACACAGTGGGCTTCTGTGTGAATGATAGCCATTAAAAAAATCTAGAAAGCTGAGATGTTTCATACAAACATTTTGCATATTTATTCATAACAGACTACTAAACTGATGAAGGAGGATGTTTCATAATGCATAACCAACACTAAAGAAATGTCTTACAATATTTTAAATTTAAAATAGTTTTCAAGGTCTCTTTCCTTCACAACTTTTAATTAAGAAGTGTAGGTTAGGAGGCAAGTATTCATTTTATTCATTGCAGTATTGGACTGTGGATATACTATATGCATTGAAGTTATTTGCAAACATATTGCTTGTTGGAAAATTGCATTGTATTTTTTATTAAAATATATTAGTTTCCAGAGTTTCATAGGCATGCATAGCTTATTCATACTGGTTTGTTGACTTATACAGTTGAATGAATGCATCAATGTATAGCATAATGCAACTTTCGTTGTATATAGAATAGAAAAGTAACTTCATTCCTATTTAAATTAAACTGTATCAATACAAATCAACAGCACAGTGAACCCAGCATTCAGGATAAAACGTTGACTCTAGTATTGTTAAACAAACAAAAAAAAAAACCTCTCAGCTGACATACAGGAGACAGTCCAAGAACGATTAGACGCTGAACTAAAATATAGGCCTGGACATCCTAATGTCCAATCATGACATTTCTTGTATTAAACATGTTGCATGCCAGAATAAGCTATGGAATTCTGTGAGTCTCTGGACTGAAATATGAATTTTATATAGTAATGTGTGGTCATTTAGTAAAAGATGTAAGGACAAGTGCGGGTTTGACAATGAATGCATGTTTTTTATATACACCACCAGTAAAAAGTTAATTAAATCAAAATTCCAGTAAATCAATTTAAAAATACAGACAAGACATTTCTAATGTGTCTAATATCCATTACTGCTTGAAATGAGTGATTTTTAATTTATTATTCACATAGGCCCTATGTGCTACAGCCATTCCTTCAGTGCTTTAATGGTCAACTCCCTTAGCTTATCCTTAATTATTTATGTATAAATTCTAATTAATTATAACAGAAACCTTTGTAATCACATTAGCACCAGTGAAACCTGTTATACTGTTCAACGGGTCGGATACTACTGGCATTCCGAAAATCCAGTCTGTGTTTAAAAATTGTCTAAGTGAAACAGCTTTCTCAAGAATCAGTGTCAGTCTCTTAGGTTTTTGCAGTATGAAGGTAATTCCATGCAACAGATTACCAAGAATCTGAAGATTTCATACAAGGGCATCTATTACTATCTTGAGAGAAGAAGGCAAATCAAATCTAACCATTATAGAAAACGAAGGGGAAGGCCCAAGTGCAAAACTGCATAAGAGGATAAACACATCAGATGGTGTAGTTTGAAAAACAAATACCTTACAGGTTCTCAGTTGGCTGCTTCCTTAAATACATACCAAATACCAATGTTGTTCACAATAGTGAAAAGACGAAGATTGGCAAAATTGTGTTAATTGTTGTCATTGGTTGGTACTAAGCCTTTCCTATTGCCTTTTCATTCTCAGTGTCTTTTGGTGGTAAGTGGAATCACTAAAATCTTGGTTAGTTCTTGGAAAAGGACTAGATTAGATGAGCCATCATTAGTGATCTCAAACCTTGCTGTATCACCCCAAAATCTTAAGCTTTTGTTTTGGGTGTAGGTTGTGGTGGAGATCTGAGAGGGGACTAACAATATCAGTTTAGTAATCTTCTCTGTTTATGTCTTTTCAGAGACTTGCTAGCCTTAGCTTAAAATATTCAGTTTAGTCACGTTATTATATGTGGCACTTCCTTTCAAAAAAGAGGATTTAGGTCATGCCCCATGTGCTCCATATGTGGAGTTTGTATTTACTCCTTGTGTCCAAATATTTAGGCCTTCTTTCCAAAAACCAAGGACATGTGGATTAGATGAAATGGTATTGTTAAATTGGCCCGTGCATGTTTAACTGAGCACCCTGTAAAGGGATTGTTGAATCCTTATATCCGTTGCTTGCTGGAACAGGCTTTAGCTCCCTCCCCAACCCTCCCCATGATAAGTGGTTTAAGAATGGTTTAAGTGGTAAAAAATGCCTTTTAAATGCCTATTTTTATAGTTTCAACCCTAAATACAGTATGCCCCCAAAGCACTTTAATTTCGTTGCAAACTCAGCTTAATACATTAATACATTACCTAAAAAATTACCTTAATACATTACCTAAAAACAGAATGTAAAGGTAAACCCGTATACTGTACAGTACTGTACTGTTATATCTAACGCTGTGCTAGAATGTAAAATACCGATGTTACCGCTTACGTACTGTAATTCATGCAAGCGTGTTTTCTTTGGTATGCGCTGTAGTTTTCTTTGTTATAAGTAGAATAATACATAATAATTTCATTTAATTAAAATACAGTAAAATGTACGGGTACTCACCAATAAAGAATGATATTAATGATGATAGCTGTGTAGCAAGATGCACAGGATTTAAAACTCCTCGGTGGCGCCTCTTCTTCAGGTCGTATCTTTGTACGGGTCTTCTTCTGGTGGGGTTTCGTGTTGCCTTTTCTTTATAGGTTTCAGGAACATTGTGATAGGAAGTTGCTACATTGTCTCCAGTAGCGAACTGCTGGTATAATTTCAGTGGTTCTCACGGATGTTACCGTCTAAGGGAATGTTCTTCCTGCAGTTGGTGATCCACAGTGCCAAGGCAGATTCCATCCTGATGATATTTTTATTCCTTATGGTTGTTACCTTTTTGGCACTATCACAGAAACTTACAGATACGGAACTCCAGATCGCTACTTCGTTCTTTATGTAGTATACGGTGCTTTCATTATTGCTATAGTGGCGCGATACTGCAGCATAACTTTTTAGTTCCCGGAGCAAATCCAGTAGTCCAACCTTCTCCTGGAATGTTTTAAACTTCTTCTGGCACTTAGGCTCAGGGCAATTCAACGACATTGTGTGTGTTTAAGAATAACAAAACAATAACAAAATGGAAAACACAAGGACACTCACCTGGAGACGCATCACAAAGCAGCAGTTAATCATCAGCAAGGAGAAATGAACAACGCCCTCAGATTGGCTACTTTCACCATCCCAAACCACGGTGGTAAACCCACTCACCTGGGGCCTCATGCATAACGCTGTGCGTAGAATTTGCATTATAACATGACATAAGCACAAAAGCCGAAATGTGCTTACGCACATAAAAATCTAGATGCAGGAATCTGTGCGTACTCCAACTTCTTTGTTCTTCTGCTACATAAATCCTGGTCAGCGTAAAAAGTAAAGCTCGTGAACACGCGTGCTGTCCCGCCCCAATTCCTTCCAGAATTACACTATATATATATATATATATATATAAATAGCCCTTATATATAAATAGCCCTTAAGCTCAGCCTTCTGTGAAAAGACAATGGGAAAAACATGGGGGAAAATATAAGAATTTCAGCAAAAAGCAAGTGAAGGCAAAGGAAAAACATACTATTTGTTGATTTAAACCATGGTATAATCAACAAAAGGAAGATGATCGAGTGACATAGTGTGTTGGAGAAACTTGAAAGCTCAAGTTCACAAAGTGCCCGAAATAAAAAAGAAGTTGTCAAATATCAAAGTCGCTGTGAAAAGGTGTGTCGTAGCCCACCATCTTAGTGTCATATAAAAGCTTATTAGGGTAAACAACAACAACAACAACAACATTTATTTATATAGCACATTTTCATACAAACAGTAGCTCAAAGTGCTTTACATATTAAAGAATAGAAAAATGAAAGACATAATTATAAAACAAAATAAATCAACATTAACATCGAATAAGAGTAAGGTTCAATGGCCAGGGGACAGAAAAACAAAAACTCCAGGCGGCTGGAGAAAAAATAAAATCTGTAGGGATTCCAGACCATGATACCGCCCAGTCCCCTCTGGGCATTCTACCTAACATAAATGAAACAGTCCTCTTTGGATTTAGGATTCTCACGGAAGGGCTTGATGATGATGATGGTCACGTAGACTTCTGCCTTTTAATCCGTCCATCATTGTTGGAGCATCATGAAGCTTTGAGTAGGTGGAGGTGGCGCAGGCCACCACCACAAAGAAACCGGAAAAAGAAACAGAAAAGAGAGTAGGGGTCAGTACCGATTTTAGAGCCACCATGAATAGTTATTATGATGAATTGAACATACAGAGTATCAGGATTAAGTTAAATTACGATTAAAATGAAGTTATAAAAAGGCCATGTTAAAGTAATGTGTTTTCAGCAGTGTTTTAAAGTGCTCTACTGTATCAGCCTGGCGAATTCCTATTGGCAGGCTATTCCAGATTTTAGGTGCATAACAGCAGAAGGCCGCCTCACCACTTCTTTTAAGTTTTGTTCTTGGAATTCTAAGGAGACACTCATTTGAGGATCTGAGGTTACGATTTGGAATATAAGGTGTCAGACATTCCGATATATAAGATGGGGCGAGATTATTTAAGGCTTTATAAACCATAAGCAGAATTTTAAAGTCAATTCTGAATGACACAGGTAACCAGTGTAGTGACGCTAAGACTGGTGTGATGTGTTCTGATTTTCTTTTCCTAGTTAGGATTCTAGCAGCTGCATTCTGCACTAGTTGCAAGATTTATATCTTTTTTGGGTAGTCCAGAGAGGAGTGCATTACAGTAATCTAGTCGACTGAAAACAAACGCGTGAACTAATTTCTCAGCATCTTTCAGTGATATGAGGTCTAACTTTACTTATGTTTCTTAAGTGAAAAATGCTGTCCTAATGATCTGATTAATATGTGATTTAAAATTCAGATTACAGTCAACAATCACCCCTAAGCTTTTTACCTCCGTCTTGACTTTTAATCCTAATGTATCCAGTTTATTTCTAATAGCCTCATTGTATCCATTATTGCTGATCACTAAAATTTCAGTTTTCTCTTTATTTAACTTGAGAAAATTACTATTCATCCATTCTGAGATACTAGTCAGACATTCTGTTAGTGAATCAATAGAATCAGGGTCATCAGGTGCTATTGATAAGTACAGCTGTGTGTCATCAGCATAGCTGTGGTAGCTCACGTTGTGCCCTGAGATAATCTGACCTAACGGAAGCATATAGATTGAGAATAACAGCGGACCCAGGATAGAGCCTTGTGGAACACCATATTGGATATCATGTGTCTTCGAGTTGTAATTCCCACAACTAACAAAATATTTTCTCCCTGTCAGGTAGGATTCAAACCAATTTAAGACACTGCCAGAGAGGCCCACCCATTGACTAAGGCGATTTCTAAGAATGTTGTGATCAATGGTGTCAAATGCAGCACTCAGATCTAAGAGGATGAGAACAGATAAATGGCCTCTGTCTGCATTTACCCGCAAGTCATTTACTACTTTAACGAGTGCAGTTTCTGTGCTGTGATTTGTTCTAAAACCCGACTGAAATTTATCAAGAATAGCATGTTTATTTAGGTGGTCATTTAACTGCATAATGACTGCCTTCTCCAGAACTTTACTTAAGAAAGGCAGGTTAGAGATGGGTCTAAAATTTTCAAGAGCAGAGGGGTCAAGATGTTTCTTAAGTAGGGGTTTAACTACAGCAGTCTTAAGACAGAGAAAAGAGTACAGAGGTAAAGAGAAAAAAAGGTACACAGTGGAGAAAAAGCAACTTCAATCTCGAAATTTCCACTTTAATCATGTAGTTTAGTTTAGTTTTAGTAGAACATCATAAACTTCATCTTAAAATCATTTAATTAACCAGTTTCTGAAATCACATCGTAATTAAAGTAGCACTTTAAATGCTTTGTTTTGTATGTGATCTTGTATGTGCTCTATGTGTGTGAATCACTACGTGCTTCTTAAACCGACTCTCTTCCTCCGACAGGACACAGAATCCATTACATTCATGATATTACAGTTCTCTGAATAACTAAAATACTGAGATGTATACATGATATAATTTTCATGATGATAGGAGTTAAAGCACGTTATTAAACATGGGTTTCACGGCGCAGTGATTGTGCGTGACCTTCGTTGAAATCATTTATTGCAGCAGTACTCATGGGCAGCTCTAGGCTCATGGAGGCCCTGGGCAGAGAAAGAATCGGTGGCCCCTTCGCCCCCCCAATGTCAATATGGTATCTTATGCACGGTGGATGGCCACGTCCGTTGTGGACACTGCATAGCCACCTTGTGCTCATGACACAAGCATTTAACTTTTGTCGAAATTTGCCACTGCGTTTTTAGCTGTGTCGTTATTTTCTCTTTCAGTTTTATATTCAATATATTTTGGCAATGCTGCCCCTGCAGTCTTTGCTTTTTTTTCTCCAAGTAACCGATCGCCACACAATCAGCTCTGTAACAGACGTTAAGCCATCTGTAAGCTTAGAGCGCTGATTCTTCAAAACGTTTAAGGAACATTGAAATATCTTTGTAGTACATGTTTAATTACTCTATCCTTCACGCCAGTACCAGTGAAGAATATAGATAATTTAAATGAAGTTAAAGTTTTATCTGTATAATATAATAAACATATTTTTCTGCATTTCATCTTAAAAATGATATTGTCATCATATGTAAATACGGGCTTTATAAAGTGCCTCAGGTTGTGCATTATTATAACTGTAGTGCAAGTTTACAGTGAGGTAATTCTACTTATTACAGACAGTTCTACAAGGAGCAATTGATTGAATGCGTTTATAGTTCTTGGGATGAAACTGTTTCTGAACCGCGAGGTCTGTACAGGAAAGGCTTTGAAACGTTTTGCCGTGCCTGAGGCAGCGTGTACTTGATGCTGTATACTGATAATTCTCTTTCCGATCAGCTGCTGCTGTGATTCACACTCAGATACAGTGATATAAATAGTCCAAGTGGTGCAGTGAGAGTAATATGGAAAAGATGATCCGCTGTGGCAACTCCTAACGGGAGCAGCTGAAAGAAGAAGAAAAAGAAGGTGCAGTGAGAGTAATAATGCTTAAGCAGTTATGGTATTTGGAATACAATCAGATGCATTACACTAATAAACAAAATGCGATTAATTTCAGTGTATTTAAAAAGCCGCGTCAGGAAAGGAAAGGATAACCACACAGGAACAGTAGCACTGCTTTGACGCTGGGTGCCGCCAGTCTGCAAAACCGAGTGGAGAACTTGCATACGACAGGGTATGAGGTACCATGGAAATGTGCGTGGCTTTAGGCCAAGTTTAGGTTTTATACATCGCAATTTAAACGTGGAAACGTTCTTACGCAACATTTCTGTGCGTACGAACCGTTTATACATGAGGCCCCAGGAGACGCGTCACAAAGCAACAGTCAATCATCAGCAAGAAGAAATGAATAATGCTTTCGGATTGGCTACTTTCACCATCCCAAACCATGGTGGTAAACCGACTCACCTGGAGATGTGTCACATGGCAGCAATCAATCAGCAGCAAGGAGAAATGAATAACGCTCTCAGATCGGCTACTTTCACCATCCTAAACCGTGTTTCCCTCAGTGGTTGCTTCCTGTTCTCTCTACAGCACAGTATAGCCACGAAAAAAAGCAATAAAAATTTGCAGAGGATATTTGCACTTTCTGCTAACAATTAATAGTAAGGTTCTAAAAAAAATCCGTGAACGACTGAGTCTGCAAACCCTGAACCTTGACTTCGCGAGGGTCTACTGTATATGAGTATGTTTGTAGGTTGTTGTTATGTACAGTATTTATAGTATGTGTTATTTATGCATATTGTGTATTTTATACTTATGTATATTGTTATTTATATAGATTTATTTATGTATATTGTATATATTATATTTCTAAATAAAGGTGCCAACTCATCTACGAGGAAGTGCAAACAGGTGTAGAGGATGGTAGGGATGACGCAGCAGGGAGCCAGGACAAGGTGGGAGAGCATGCAGGGGAGGAAGATTACCTGGTCTGACATCTGGCAGACAGAAACCCAGTGCATAAAATTCCACATTCAAGCCATCTACAAAGTCTTACCCATACTGGTAAACCTCCACATCTAGGGCAAGAGCAAGACACCATCTTGCTTAGGAAGAGTGACAATTAGAATGCACCCTGAACAGCTGCCTAAAGGCCCTGAGAGAAAGTTGGTATAGTTGGCAACATGGGCAGGTGTGAAGGGCAATGGCAAACAGTGTATCCTTTGCCATCCTAGCCAAAAAGCACATTCACCCCCCTTGCAAATGCATCACCTTTGTGAGGGCAGGAGATCAGCCCTGACAACAGCCTGTATCACACTTCACACTGCCCAAGACTGGCAGCTAACGGTGAACGTGGGCAAACAAATAAAGTTCAGTAACATCACAGCATTCAAATATAGTTGTTCTGCAAGAAGGCACTAAATGAACAGTCATGACAGAACCCACCATGTCCTGGGAGGATGAAATGGAGGAGGCCTATGACAGGAAATACACAAAGTACCTGGAACTTTCGAACCAGTGCTGGGTACAAGGATGGCAAGCCCATTACCTGTATGTGGAAGTGGCCTGCAGGGGCTTTGATGACTACTCACTCTTGTAGAACATTCACTCTGCAGGCCGTTAGATTTATTACTGAGGATGAGCCTCCAGGTGTCATCTGTGGACCACAGCTACTGGAATGCAAATCAAGGACTGAGCACCCCTGGCTGGGTTGCCTGGGTGATGGTGTGTGATGCTGTGAGACCCTATTAAACCCTGGAAGCATTACTAATGATGTGCCCTGGTGCAACCTTTCAATGTTTCTGCACTTCAAAATGTTTACAGCATTCTGGATTCAAAATAAAGTGTACCATATAAATATAAATAATCTAATTTATTTTTTATGCACAGCTACTAAGTGATTAGATGGGATTTAGCTGCATTTGTTTCAGATTTTTAAGAAAGTATGTTCAAATCTAGCTGGTTAATGATCAGTATTTATTGATGATATTTCATACTAGGTCATTAAATGTCCTAATAGTTTACATTATCAAGTACAACTGAAAGGAAAATAAGTTCCTTGTATCGATGTTAATACAATAAAGAAATAAATACCTACATTTTAAGTAAATGAGTGAAAATGAAAAACTGTTAAAGTGAGAATTCAGTAAGAAACATAACATATATTTCCTCACTTTTCAAGGAAATTACTTCAGCTCTTAAGTACTGCATAAGTTAAGATTTTTTTTTTTCAAATCAAGCAATTATAAGTAACAAAATGAAGAATTTTATGCCTTGGATTTCTTTGCTTAATTCTTGTCCCACCTAGAGTACATTCAGTATCAGCGAAGCATTTGATTAAAATTTCTGGCTGCTGGTCTTATCCTTATACAGGAGCTCTATTTGTCATGCACGTTAATTTTGCAAATTGTCTGTGTCAATATTGCAATATTGCAAGAAAATTATATATTTTTTAAATTTTCTGTCTGAATATTTCTTTTAATCCTCACACCTAATGTATTTTTTGATGGTGCCAAAGAGTTTAATATCAATAATGTATAACTGAAATATTTTGTCATAGTAGTGTAGTCAGAAATAGGAAACAAATGTTATACTGTATTATCATCCAAGGAAAACATATATAAATCTAATTCACATACAGGATTATATTTACTGATATATTTCCTTTTAAAAGTTGAGCATCAAAGTGGCAAATTAGTTGTCATATTCCTGGCTGTATACAGGCTTTTTTCCTGTACTGGAAAAATACCTGTATTGTAATGAAGTGAAAGAAGTTTAACAGTAGTAGCTTCTACTGAGTATTAATTAACCTTGCAAGTTGAAACAATGAATGTATTCATGAGCTATTTAAACCTTTATTCAGCAGAAACAAAACTAGAACAAGTTTACTTAAAGTATTCAACTTATTAGTTACTTAAGATAACAAAGACCGAAGTTTTGAGGTAAGCTAGTTAGTTATACTTACTAATTATGGTTCCTAGTAATGGAAAGGTATTGCATACTGATTAGAACATACAAATAAGAATTTCACTGTACACTGTGCATGCAACAAAAATGTCCCTATTATGACTCAATAATAACCTAATCCTTCATTGAGAGCAACACGGTGAGTGATCGCTCATGTGACTAGATCACATTTTCCACTACTCCATATTTCACTGCATTTGTTCTTTGTACTACTTTAAGCATAGAAATATATTTTATCTATTATAAAATAAATTAATGGTGTTTCGTTTCTTTTTATCACAAATCAGTTTACAGATATTGTGGTCAAGAAGTCTCCAACTTCTAAAGGGAGATCATGTTTCTCATGAAACGTCAGCAAGCTGAGCACTCTTTTTCACTGAAGCTCCTATTAAACACAACCTAACAATCAGGACTTTACCATGGTCACTACATACCTCTCCTTAAAGTAATTTTTTGCCAGCATAATGAGCAAATGGATTTTCCCATAATTTCTATAACAAATTATAAGCATTTTGGCATATTAATGGCTTAATTACTGGAATTACAGATGGGAAATATAAGTATTTTAGAATCAGTAATACACATGATTATATTATATAGCATTTTACTTCACATAAAGTGTTTAAAGTATTAAAGACTATATTTTATGGGAACAATTATAAATCTATATAATTATCCTTTTCTTTTGTATCTTTGTGACATGATTTTTGCTGCTTGGGGCAGAAAAGCAACACGATTATTTTAGCACCTTGTTTGAGCATCGGATATATTAAAAAGACCATTTTTAGACTTTAAGTACTTGGGGCATGATAATACACATGTTTAAAAGTGAGGCTTTCGGATCATTGGACACTGGTGTGCAAGCAAGCAACATAAATATTCACTGATTGGAAACCATTATGCATGTTATTATTCTTCTTAAATAAGAGTCTCTCACAAGCATAAAGGTTTGGGAACCGTCTCTGTATAATATCCTTAGGACAAAGAAACAGACATACACCTTGAAAGTTGAACAAAACAGTAATATTTGGTGATCGTTACATATAAACATAGCAATTTCATAAAGACAAAAAAACAAAATAGAGACAGGAAGTGAGTTGGCAGGAGATGACGTCAAAGCTGTGGAATGGATGCAACATCATCAAAGATGGACCGGAAGTGATATGCAATTGGTAACGATGTCATCAGGAGAAGTCGGAATTGATGTCATGTGAAGAGGCCAGAAGATACGTCATCTGGGTGTGGTGTTATGGGTCCACAGCTCGTTGAGAAAAGGCCATTCATTTTAAATAGATAATCACCGCACTCGAGGCGGCTTCGTGAGGGGGGCGTTGTTGTAGCGAGCCGCGGGGCAGTCGTCGATGTGGGCGTTTCTCACCGTGTGCACAGGTGAGGAACTGCCCACATTCGTGATTGCTCCCGTGGCTAATGCTACAGCTGTGATGGCCCCTCACGTTTTAAAAGAAGCGCGAGTTGGTTTTATGGGAAGAAAGAAACGATCGGAGAGTGAAAGGAAAGGAGAGGACGGAGGTTACCGGGAGCAGGAGAGGAAGCAGGTCGGTGAAAGAGAGAGAGCGCGAAGAGCGGGCGGGCGAGCGAATGAGCGCTCGTGGGCAGCTGCGTAGAAGCTGGGTGTTAGGCCGACACCCAGGTGTTTGTGATGATGTCGCTCCCGCTGAGCGATCAGGTAGCGGGAGTGACCAGGGAAGGCGACTGGCCGCATGAAGGCCATGGAAAGGCAGCGGAAGTCGGGAGACTTGGTGGTGGGAATCCCCAACGTGAGCGACCTGGCCGTTGTGGGAAACCAAGTTCTCCGGGACTGGGATGAGTGCCATACCGGAGCCAGGGATCGGGAGGTCTCCAGTCTCGAGCGTGTGATGTAGGAGGGCAGCTGCAGAGAGCGTCTTGCCTGCTGCTAAGCCCATACGGGATAAGCAGGTGAGACGCATACAGAAAATAGGCACCGGATTTGTTAGTGCTTTAAGACTGCTTCCTGATCATTTTAACCTCCGATTTTAAGGATTGTTTTTTCTATTTATTGATTTTTAACCTCCACGTGTTCTTTTTATGGATTGTTTATTTAATGAATGTTTGAAACTGCACTATTTATGGAACACTGTTTTTGTTGGTTTTTAATAAAAGCACTGTTACACTTTCTGCCTTCCCCTTGCTCAGTAATTTGCCTCCATTGACTAGCTCACTCGGCAACATTATCGACGGTGTTGGGTTCATGTGCTTCCAATATCAAAGGAAGTGTGGAGCCAGAACCCACATCGTCACACTGGGTTGGACAGATGTGACATTTTCGGCAGCCATCTTTGGAATCCGTCCGTGTATTTTTATTTTTCTTCTTTTTGTCTGATGGGAAGAAAGAGAGAGAGGCACCCTTACCGTATATCAACCTTTCGTCTCGCAATATCTCACTCACCTTTGAGCTTACCGACTGTCTCCTAAGCGGACGTGTGTAACAATGTACATAGTATGGAGTTGTGCTGATATCACCTGTCAAAATGACATTGCACAGAGGTTAGGGATAGGGGTGGTAACTTCTTGTCCCAAAAATCTTTAAAATGTTAGCAGTTTCAAGCGGAAGAAGGAGGCAAGAGACAAAAATAAAGACCAGAAGTACCATGCTGTGAGCCACATGCAGCAGAAATCCAAGAATTGTGAGCCACCTGAACACCCTGGACCCAGCACTGTCAGTGACAGCTGCTAACCATCCAGATTGTATGGTGCAGTTGTCACACTTATTTGACTTGCTTAGCTTCTACTTTAGCTATATTAATAATGTTTAATCTATAATGAGTGAATGAGTGGGTAAAAAGTTTGAACCTACTCCCTTGTGTTCCTTGCTGCTGTATCTTGCCACCTGGGATCTAGAGAATAATGGGAAACATCTCCTAACCAGTGAAACAATGTGACAGTAGCAGTCAACTCTGTGCGAAGTTCAACTGTAGTCCCAGGTGCAAATGGTGATGATGGTGGCGGTATTATGGCTGTGAAGTGTGTCTCTTTTTCAGATAGGTGAATGCAGTCACAGGGGAACAATAGCTTATGGTGAGGACATGTGTGGGTCTACATAATAAAGAATATGAGCATGAGAATCTATGTTTTAGGACAGGGTTACCTTAAAACCCTTCCACAATATAATTATTTGTTCAATTTATTTTGCCAGTTGCCTGCAGTTCTGTTGACTTTCAAAACAAATCTACAGTGAACCCTCGTTTATCACGGTTAATCCGTTCCAGACTCTACCGTGATAAATGAATTTTCGCGAAGTAGGATTCTTTATTTATAAATTGAATATTTTTGCAGTTAGAGTATAGAAAACCTGTTTACGACCTTCTAAATACGTTTTTTAACATTTTTAGAGCCCTCTAGACATGAAACAACACCCTTTAGTCACCATTACACTCGTATTACTCATTATATTAGACAAAATAAGAGAAAATAAGACATATTAGACGTTACAAATATATTACTAGGCGCACTCGCGTTTTGAGGCGACCGACTTTTATCTTCAATTTTTGTGCGCTCCATGTGTACATCAGGCATTTAAGTGCAGGGAATGAGAACATCAAAGTGCCCATTCATAACATCTTTTTTTTTATCCCCTCAAGTGCCTGTCCAAAGTTGTACAATGTCAGCCCGAATCTGTACCGCTAAAGACGGAGTTTCATGCACTAAATAAGCTATAGATGAGAATAAGCAAGCACCATCTCCCCTAATATTTACTACGCGGTGAGGCATTTGTACTTCATCAACATTAATTATTTCCAGAGACATAATTTTGTCTATTTTTCCAGCGCATCGCACACAAAAGCAAGGGAATGATGAGAGCACCAGAACTCTGCTCACATCACGTCGCTTCGTACCTCAAGCCGCAAGTAGTAAGTCTGTAATAAGCGGAATACCACTACGCTTTGCACTCACGGGACGGAAGGACAATCCCAAACGCATTTATATAGTAGATTATTGTACTGTACATTTAATTGCACACAACCACTAACCTATGAAGGCACGGCCTCAGTAGGAGAGTCTTCAGAGGTGGTGCAGTATCTTCAGCAGGTGCATTGTTGACTTCAGTGAAGAAGTACTAGGAGTAGGCAGTGGGTGTCTGGGTGCGTGGCTGAAGAACATCTTGATAGGCAGTTGCTGGCGCTGTCTTTTCATATGCGTGAGGAGGCTTTTGTAGGGTATTGCCATCTTTAATCATATCCAAGAGTTTCACCTTCTTCTGGATAGTAAGCATCTTCCTCCGGCGCTTAGTTTTATTGTCAGAAGGCTTAGAAAAAGCAGCACGTTTAGGAGCCATCATAGGGCTTAGATAAAAGTTCTCAGAAAGCGCATGTGTAGTGATGTAAGCGTGTATGAGAAAAAAATTGCGATAGAGTGAAGCCGCGAAAGTCGAAGCGTGATATAGCGAGGGATCACTGTACTTCTATTTCATATAAACTATTACCTCTTATGATCTTAGGAAGATCAGAAGAGGTGGTCCAATCAATGACCAGGAGACAAAAAAAAAAACATAAGCAGATTAATCAGAAACACATGTCATAGATAAATATATAGGAGAAAGGTCCAATCAATGTCTTTTTGAAAGTACATTTAAGAGTTCTCTAACACCAAGATAAATAGAAAAAGCAATATAACTAAATCAATAACCAGAAGTCAAGAAAAACAAGCCAGTGACCCTAAAACTAGCTGTAATCCTGAGCCCTAACTATTAATGGCATGAAGGAAACCACTACATATACAATTCTATGCTGCACCACCATCTTAAATAGGGACTATCAAATCATGCAATGTGTTATAGCAACATCCTGTTATGTGACTGGCAACAGAACTCATTAGCATCAATAATATGGATGTGGCTAATCAAAACAAGCACAAGAAAGTAGTGCTCTATAGAAAAACAAACAATATTATAGTGCCATGGTGATGTCATCATCATACTATTAAAGCACATGAACTCATAAAAAAGCAACAAAATCAGCATATGTCATTAGTTTTTAATTGATGAAGCTGTCTTCAGATACAGTAGTTGTGCCTATGCAGGAGTAACCACTTTTGGTTTCTGACTGATGTACCTGACTTTTGTGATCCTGCCAATAGCCTTTCAGAGCCTCTAATAGAATACTTAACCCTTAGCTCACAATAATTGTTAGCTTAGTTATTTAATGATAATATAATACAGGTATTAATCTGTTTTACTATTTCATTTGTTCTTCTTCATTAACATTATGAAAATCCTTTAATGTTTGCCCTTCACTGACACCTCCTGTCTTAACAAATACAGGTAACACACAAACCTAACTGTACAGACACAGAAAAGCAAATTATATATGTTGATTTTACTTGTTACAAAAGTGTAATCCAAGAATTATTAAGAATTTAAATAAAACTGGCTTGTGTAGTGGCAGATCACTTATATATTTAGAGGGGAAACTTTAAGTGTCCTTTCAAATAAAAAAAAGTAAATTTTTAATATATAAAATTTAATGATTTTTAATTAAAAAAAGATTTAATGCAATTTTTTATTTCATGAAAAAATGACATTTTCCACATGAACCATTTAACAAATATGCCTTTTAAACATACATAACTAAAAAATATTATAGAATAACTCTCAAAAACTCACCACCAAAAACTTAAAGAAGACGGGGATATGGTCTCAGTGGCATGTAAGTATATTAGGCTAATAATGTATGTCTTTTTAGAGTTTTACCATTTTTTTACAAAGATTTTCACTTTATTTGATACATTTTCCTCACAGCAGTAAAGACTAATTACAAAAAGATTTACACAGTCACTAGATTGCTAGACATTTCTAAACAAGTGACAGAATTTTAAAAATATATATATCTGCATAGGTCAAAATTCTGACTGACTGAAAGTTCCATCTCCTCAATAAAAAGGCAGGCTTTTCTGTCATAAACTGAACACAAGTAATGCAGCATCATAAGAACTACAAAGTATATGCAGACAGCTTGGCTTTCTTGTTTAGACTATTTTGATATTCTTTAAGAACACAATAATTCTGTATCAAAATATGATGGTCTGTGTGGTGGTCGGGTTAATACTTTCTAAATACAGTACATCAGTTAGATTAGTACAATATCTTTTTACCTGAAAACAATAAAGAGTTGTTACTACCAAGGGTACCTATTAGACATGTCAGTTCCTTGCATCTTAATTTTAAAAAAATGTTTTAAATGTTAATATCATTTATCTTAATATAAAACCAAAATTATTAGCTGCAACCAAATTAATAAATGCTTGGAAAGATATTTTATTGGATTTAGGCTGTAAATGGTTTGCCATTTACTATTGTTTCAGGGTTGAACTATTCCACTTTTTAAAAACATCATCATCTAATAAACGTTTGTTTGCCCTGCAACTTAAGGCATTCATTTTTAAGATGACTACTCACACAGCAATTTCTAAGTAGCGGAGGTGTACAGTACAGTGTTCTCTAAATAACTTGCAAAATATCCTGTGCAATGTAGTGTTCTTTGCATTTTAGAATATTTTATGTAACACTCTTAGTATTAGTGGTAGTATTTTGAGGACTGCTTTTGAGTGTTCATTCTAAGTTTTCAAATTTTTTTGTATTGGATAAGAAAATGTCAATGTTTAACCTGGAATTTTATTAATATAGCTGATCACCATAAAAACCTCTCTATATCCCTATTGTAATTTTCAGTTCTTTGGTTTAATTCTCTCTTTTGTCATCATCTCTATGAATTCTAGAACTCATGGCTTAGGTTTGGGCTGACATGCAGACAAATCTATGTGGTTCTGAGGGTGTAGCTTTAAAAAGAAACTTAACCTAAAGGTTACATTTTTCTATTTTAGGTCAAAGAAAATGCATTAGATTTATAAAATAGCTTTCATGTTTCATATGCAGAAAGTATGCATCTAACAAAAATTACAGCGACATTTACAGGAATACTCTATCCAATAATAAAATTTTTTCATATGCTACATAAGCAACGTGCTTTATAGTGATGGCCGAGAAATATTTTGACAGAATGGGCCTCTGTGGAGAGTTGAAGAGTCCTCACTCATTGGACAAGAGTTTGTCTTCAGTTTAAAAGTTCATTTCCACATGATCACATTTCTTGTGTGTGCACTTTTCTGATTTTCCAGGTATATTTATTTAGCAATATTATAGAACGAAATGCATGCATTATCAGCATAAGAGTGGATGACTTCATGTGTTGATTGTGGTGTGACAAAAATAGTGTATAATAAGCAGGATAACATATTCCTAGTGCTTATTGTGAGGTTTTTGAATTGATAAGTTGTGCTCAAGTGTTACTTAAACTGATCTTGTTATGGCAGACAGGAGGCACTTGGAGACCTCAGAATGTGTGGGCAGAATGGTACTCTTTAATTACAAAAAGGACTGAACTGTCTCAATTCATTTCAATGGGGCAATCTTACACTTATTACAGTTCTTATCAAGAGTTTACCTCATTTAGCTTCCCGTTCTGTTAGTCCTGCCTCTAATTAGTTCCACCAATACTTCTCAGGCCCTCTCCCCACCTTGAGCTAATCCAGTTTCTGCCACCATTATCTCTAGTCCTCAGCTCATGTTCTGAGCTAGTAAAAGAGCATAGTAAAGAGGTAGGTGGTTTGCTTGTTAGTCTCTCTCTACATACCTGACCTTGACTCAAATATTGGTGGCTTCCAGCTTGCTAAGAAAAATAAAAAAAAATATACAGGCACAGGCCTTTTTAACCCATAATAACCCATGCTATACTAACGTGCACTAAGATATAATGCTTATTTTAATAAATGCTCATGATTCTCTTTGAATATATACAAAGCATCATCTTTAAGCATATACTTTTCCCTAATCTTTGCACTAATATTGGACTGCTAAACAGATTATATGTTTGTGTGTTATTGCAATCTGAAGCAAACAAACCCCACCGTTACTTGATTTTGTGTTTTTGCACTTATGTTGTACTGTACAGATCTGGGGCCTCGTGCATAATGCTGTGCGTAGAACTCACACTATAACATGACGTAAGCACAAAAGCTGAAATGTGGTTACGCACAGAAAAATCCAGATGCATAAATTTGTGTGTTCGCCAGCTTCCGCGTTCCTCCACTACATTAATCTCAGTTAGCGTGAAAAGTAACGCTCGTGCACGCGCGTGCTATCCCGCTCCAACCCCTCCCAGAATTACACCTCTTTGAATATATAAATCAATATAAATAGACCTTAAGCTCAGTGTTCTGTGAAAAGACAATGGGAAAGCAAGAGGGAAAATGGAAGAATTTCAGCGAATACCAAGTGGAGGCAAGGAAAAACGTACTATTTGTTGGTTTAAACAGTGGTATAATCAACAAAAGAAAGCTGATCGACTGACATAGCGTGTCGGAGAAACTTGAAAGCTCAAGTTCACAAAGTTGTCAAATATTTAAGTCGCCATGAAAAGGTGAGTCGTAGCCCACCATCTGAGTGTCATATGAAAGCTTATTAGGGTACAGAGAAAAAAAAGGCACACAGTGGGGAAAAAGCATGAAATGTCAACTTCAATATCGAAATTTCCACTTTAATCATGTAGTTTATTTTGTCATTAAAGTAGAACATCATAAACTTCATCATAAAATCATTTAATTAACCATTCACGTTTATCAAATTACATCGTAATTAAAGTAGCATGTTAAATGCTTTGTTTTGTATATGTTCTTCTATGTGCTCTATGTGTGTGAATCACTATGTGCTTCTTAAACCGGCTTTCTCTTCCTCCGACAGGACACAGAATCCATTACATTCGTGATATTACAGCTCTCTGAATAACTAAAATACTGAGATGTACACGTGATATCATTTTCATGATGATAAGATTTAAAGCACGTTATTAAACATGGGAACATGGTCACGCAGTGATTATTCGATGAATTTATTTATTGCATCAGTACTCAGGGGCGGCTCTAGGCTCATGGCGGCCCTGGATAGAGAAAGAATCGGTGGCTCCTTCGCCCCTCAATATCAATATGGTATCTAATGCACGGCGAATGGCTACGTCTGTTGCAGAGACTGCAAAGCCGCCTCGTGCTCATGACACAAACGTTTAACTTTTGCCAAAATTTGCCGCTGCGTTTTTAGCTGTGTCATTATTTTCTCTTTCTCTTTTATATTCAATATATATTGCCGTGGCGGATCCTGGGATTTGGCAGCCCTGTGCAGGTGCACAGTTTGCACATGCCTAAGGACGCCCCTGCAGTACTGTCTCGTACTAACCTCCAATTCCTGTCATTCCTTTTCTTTCTCCAAGTAACTGATCGCCACACAATCAGCTCTGTAATAGACGTTAACCCATCAAAACTTTTAAGGAACGTTGAAATATCTTCTTAATACATTTTAATTATTCTATCCTTCAAGCCAGTCCCAGTGAAGCATACAGTGCGGGGCAGGAACAAACCGTGAACGGAGCACCAGATCCTTGCTAGTGTAGCAACAATGTGTCATCTAATTATTAACAATATAGATTATTTAAATATAGTTAAAGTTTTATCTGTATAATATAATAAACATATTTTGCTGTATTTCATCTTAAAAATGATATTGTCATCATATGTAAATATGCGCTTTATAAAGCTGCTCAGGTTGTGCAATATTATAACTGTAGTGCAAGTTTACAGTGAGGTGAATGTACTTATAAATCCAAACAGTTCTACAAGGAGCAGCTGATGGACTGATTGAGTGCGTTTAGAGCTCTTGGGATGAAACTCTTTATGAACCGCAAGGTCCGTACAGGAAAGGTTTGAAGCGTTTGCCATGTGAGAAGCAGTTCAAATAGGAAGCATGGCTGAGGCAGCGTTGCTTGATGCTGTATACCCATAATTCTCTTTCCGATCAGCTGCTCCGAGTGGTGCAGTGAGAGTAATATGGAAAAAGATGATCTGTTGTGGCAACCCCTAACGGGAGCAGCTGAAAGAAGAAAAAGAAGGTGCAGTGAGAGTAACAGTGAGAGTACGATACACGTACGATAAACTTTTGCCTCGGTTCACGACCACACACTCAGTATACGAACAAGCCAGTTTCCCTTTCGGTTTGTGCGCGCCGATGATTTCCGCACGTGTTGCATTGTTTTCGGTCAGACGTGCCTTCCTGCCTGCACATGTGTGCCTGCCTGCTGCTGAGAGAGAGAGGAAGGGTGCGTGCTGCTGAGGGGGGTGTGTGCTGCTGAGAGAGAGAGAGAGTGAGCCTGCACGTGCGTGCCTGCCTGCTGCTGAGAGAGAGAGGGAGGGTGCGTGCTGCTGAGAGAGAGGGGGAGGGTGCGTGCTGCTGAGAGAGAGGGAGGGTGCGTGCTGCTGAGAGACAGAGAGAGAGACAGAGAGCGAGCCTGCACATGCATGCCTGTCTGCTGCTAAAAGAGAGAGGGAGGGTGCGTGCTGCTGCTGGCCTGCTGGTTCATACCAGCGCTGATTACTGTATTTAAGCAGACGGCTCCCTGTTCATTGTTCTCAGTCAGACCTGTGTGCTTTACCTGTGATCTCTTTGTGCTCTACAGTATTTCGTGTGCTTTTGCAGTTAACTATGTTTTCTAAGCAAGTGAAGAGTGGTGAGAAGAAAGTTTTGAAGAAAATTGAAATCGAAGTAAAGAAAGCAATTATTGAAAAGTTTGAGCGTGGCGTGGCGTCTTGCCGCAGAGTACAAGAAGTCAAAATCTACGATTTCGACTATTCTAAAGCAGAAAGAATCTATTAAAGCAGCTGATGTTGCAAAAGGATTTACAGCGTTAACCAGGCAGAGGCTTCAAGTGTTGGAGGAGGTGGAAAAACCGTTTACCAGTTTACTCATTTACCAATTTGAGAACCCTCATGCTTTCAAGCAGCACAATGTAAACAAAGCCAGACTGCCAGTAATGTGGAGGGCAAACACGAAGGGTTGGGTCACAAGGACTTTGTTTTTGGAATGGCTGCATGAGGCTTTCGCTCCCACCAGCTAAACAGCTAAAAACACCAGAAACCCAAGAAATCACAAGAGAGAAAACACCTGAAGGAAAACATCCCTCCATCGCGGAGCCAGACTCTCCCACAAAACTGTAACCTCCTCTCCACCCAGTTCCTCCTCACTTCATGCCAGAACTCGACTCATGCAAGGTTAGTTTTCTTGGTGGTTTATGGTTTTTGTATTACGGATTTTTCAAAAGTTAATTTTTCAGTTTTTAGCGTGAATTGTTGCAATGTTACTTTTCTCTTTTTTCAAATGTTTGTTTTTTTCCCTGTGCTTAAAACTCATTAAAAAATGTGTTTATATGGAGTGGTTTGTAGCGTGATTTGTTGCAATGTTACTTTTCTTGTTGGTTTATTAAATTACAGATTTTTCAAATGTTCCTTTTTTCCCTGTGCTTAAAACTCATTTTAAAAAAAGTGTTTACAGCAATCAGACTGTAAGGCTAATAGCACGATCTCCTGCAATCTTACTTTTTTGGTTGCTTGTGAGTTGGTTTTTAAATGCACTTCGGATTTGGTCGATGTTCCTTTTTTTTTCTGCTGTGCTTAAAACTCATTTTTAAAAAAATGCTGCGCGAGCACCTGCTACAGAGAGATTAGAGAGTACGCAGCTGACAGGGAAGGGATGGGGGGAATAGGGGTGGGTGGTGTGTGTGTGTGTGTGCGTGTGTGTGTGTGCGCGCGCTCGTGCTACAGAGAGAGAGAGAGAGAGAGAGAGAGAGAGAGAGCGTGAGCCAGGCTGCTCCTGTAGCTGAGGGAGGGAGGGAGGGGCTTTGTTGGTGTGTGTGCTACAGAGAGAGAGCACGAGCGATCCAGCTCGTGTAGCTGAGCAGGGAGCCTGGGTGTTTTGTGTCAGTGTTATTCAATGTTTTTACATTAGTTTACTATTACACTGTGCATTCTATGGTGTAATTAACTATATTTATGCTTAATCTTTACATATATTTACATATATATTTACATACAGTTCGTACGGTCTGGAATGGATTAATTGTATTTACATACAATCCTATGGGGGAAATTGCTTTGGTTCCACTGTATGTGGTTAATTTTAGTGTATTTATAAAGCTGTGTCAGAGACGTGGATCTGAAAAAGAAAGGGTAACCACACAGGAACAGTGGCACAGGTTTGACGCTGGGTGCCGCCAGTCTGCAAATCCGAGCAGAGAACTTGCGTACGACAGGGTATGAGGTACCGTGGAAATGTGCGTAGCTTTATGCCAAGTTTAGGTTTAATACATAGCAATTTGAACGTGGAAACGTTCTTACGCAACATTTCTGTGCATACACACTGTTTATACGTGAGGCCTCTAATCTGTGATGTCTGATTCAAACCACACTCCTTTTGTTATCAAATGTTTATTCATGAACTGAAATTATTTTGATTTGGAAATATTTTGAGTTTGCATTCCTTTTTGCAGTTTTTTACACAATATACTGTTGATATTCTAACGATAAAACTTTTTCATGTTTGCTTTTTGGTATTTATGGTATTTTAAATTAGTAATCCAAAATTATTATTATTGATTTTGCTATGTGCTGCTGTTTATTCTATTAAAATGACTCAAACTACAGGATTGCTTGTTACATGTCCCATAATATACATACCATCCCATAATATGCAGTTAATGCCATCAGCCTTACATTTACAGTAACAGATGTCTCTAGTTATTCCCATATGCACTTCTGATGTGCAAATCGATACTTTGTAGTGATTTGATTCATTTACTTCAGTTCACCAAAGTGATTTGAATCTTTAAATCACTGATTTATTTACTTCACAAACAACAACAAGCTGTATACTAGTTTAAAATCTAGAATAGCATCATAACAGTGTAACAACTTTAAACACCAAACAATATAAACAATATAAAAATCAAACAATAAAGTCATTTACAAATAATAATAATAACAATAATAAGCCTCTTTATTGAATTCTGACAATAAATACAATTTCAACAATAAATAGAAAAAAACAATCATTCAGTCACACTTAATAATAATATCAATGATTATCTTTATTGAATTCTGACAAGAAATAAAATTTAATCAATAAGTAGAAACAAAAAACAAACATACAATTAGAACCTTAGAAAAATGCACAGATCTGATTAAAACTTTCTGAAAGTAATTTCCCATATATATATATAATCAGTGAACTGAACTGAGATTCAATGTACTGCGAGTCTTTTGTCTGCAGTTCATTCCTCAGTTCAGTACATGACCTGAATCTTTTAGTGAAATAGTTCAAGGTACTATACTGTGTGTGTCTTGTCTGCAGTTCGTGAATGAACTTGCAGTGGTTCTCCAGATCAGTAGGGGGCATACTGGTTCATTTAATCAGACAGTGTACGTACTATAAGGGTCACTCAGTCACAGTGAGTCAATCAATGGGATGTGCTTTGTGTCTTGTGCCAATTCAAGCATTGGCTAGTTGTCGCCATGACCATTTTGCTGAAACAGTTTACTGATAGGCTATTTCCCAAAGACAGCATCCATTTAAGTGAAGTTAAAGTGATATCTCTAGACTGTCGGTGAAAACAAAATTAATCATAGCACATACTGCACATGCCTCGAAAAGATTTGTTGTTTAATACCCTTGTAACATTATGTTCGTTCAGAGACCAAGACATGTACAAATGAACTAGTTTGTTTTTTCATTGCACATCATTAATATACACAGTCTTAGACTAGCAGGTGTAACTTAGTCAGCAACTGTTCAAACGGTCCAGATGTCTGCACCATCTATTTCATTAAATTTGTAGCACTATGTCTTCACTAGCAAGGAAGGAGCAGAAAATGAATTAAGAAAGCTGATCCCGGGACTATTCTGATACATAATAGTGAGTCATGGCGGTAAATGATAATGCTAGGATTAATAATCTACTGTCTGATCCATTCGTTTTAAAATACGGGTTTTTTATCAGCATATATTCTCATATATTTTTATTATTACTTAGTATTACTAGGGCGCTATATGTTTATGTTTTATTGTGCTTAATTACTTTTTCCTCCTTTTTTTTTGTTTTTGTTTTTTTTCTCTTTTTCTTTTCTAATTATTTCATGTGTACCTTAAACGAGACTGTTCAATATCATACCCTTGGTTTACTGTTATTGCTATTACTGCATTAAGACTTGTTATGCTTATTTTGGACACATCTTTAACACCATCACCTGGGTTTATTATCTGGGGGTATCATCTTAATGTACTAAAATTGCTGAAGACTATATATTTATTTTAAGTGCAAAACTTTTTTTTCTCTTTTAAAGACTATTTTGGTAACAGATATCTCTATCTTTTAACCCTAAAGCGCCACTGCATGGGGGCTGGTTGTGCTTTGGACGTGCTCTGTCTCTGGGTATGTCAGAGGACTGGGACTGCGTAAAGTGGGTTTTAGCCTCACTTGGGGAGGCAAAAAGGGAGGGTGGGGGTTAAGGGGGGAAGAGAAAGAGAGCAGGCTTGATCCATACCTAATCTATCATCTCAATCTTTATAATTATAACTATCAACGTAATAATAAGCTGCATGGCAAAAACTCTTGGGGAAATAGGAAATTAAGACCTAAACTATTTCACTTCCATTTAAGACTATAAAATGACATCAAAAACTCAGAATCAGTGTCTCCATGATGGGACAGTTAACTTCGTAAGCTGGAATGTTAAAGGCCTGAATTATGAATTAAAGAGAAAGAAAGTACTTTCTCACCTAACAGGTCTAAATGCTAAAATAGTATTTTTACAGGAAACCCACTTACTAAGCAAGGATCAGTTCCGGCTGCAAAAAGACTGGACTGGTCAAATGTTTCATTCTAGTTTTACGAAGAAAACTAGAGGTGTGGGAATTCTCATACATAGATAAGTACCATTTGTAGCATCAGATGTAGTATTGGATCCTGAAGGGAGATATGTAATGGTCATGGGAGACTTATCTAACTGTAAAATGATTTTGATAAGGAATTTATACAAAATTTATTTGCATCCATTCCCAATCTGAACACTCATAAAGTTATAATGGCTGGGGACTTTAATTGTGTTTTAAATCCACTTTTAGATAAGACTTCCTCCACAGGGGGAACGGCAACTAACACCGCAAAGATAATTACAAAGTTTATAACTGATCACAACTTATCAGATCCCTGGAGGTTTTTAAACCCAAATTCAAGAACATATTCTTTCTACTCACCAGTACATCATTGCTACTCAAGGATTGATTACTTCTTTATAGATAATAACTTCTTGCCTAAGATTAAATCTTGCAAATACGATGCTATTGTTATTTCGGACCATGCACCTATGATCTTGGAGCTGAAATTGCTTCTATTAGCTGATGAGAATTGAACTGAATTTATATCCAAACAAATCAAATTCTTTCTAGAGACAAATACATCCCCTGAGATCTCTGCAGGAATACTCTGGGAAACTCTTAAGGCCTTCTTAAGAGGACAGATTATCTCATATCTTTCCCACAGAAATAAATCCAAAGCGAAGAAAGTAGCAGAGATAAAAAGCGAAATTACTAAAATAGATGAAGAACATGCCAGACTACCAAGCGAGACTCTACATAGGAGGAGGCAGGCTCTACATTCAGAATTAAACCTCTTGACAACTAAAGAAACTGAACATCTAATTTACAAATCCAGACATCATTACTATGAACATGGAGAGAAAGCTAATAAGCTTTTAGCGCAACAAATTCACAAGCAAGATGTACGCAACGCAATCTCGGTAATCACTAACACGAACGGAGATAAAATCGTCGAACACAAAAATATAATGCACACTTTCAGAGACTACTATAAATCCCTATATACTACTGAGTTTAAAGAAGACAATAAAAAAAACGCTCAGCTAGCTCCCCTCCTATTAGCAACATTTACAGAAGCCAGAGATAACCAATTTCTTCCACAAACCTTTACCCAAGCACTAATCACTGTCTTTCCAAAACAAAATAAGGACTTATTACAATGTGTATCATACAGACCAATTTCACTTCTCAATAACAACGTTAAAATACTCTCTAAAATCATAGCTAGAAGGATGGAGAAAGTGCTCCCCTCTGTAATATCACAAGACCAAACTGGATTTATTAGGGGCCGACACTTATCTTCAAATCTTCGACGCCTGTTTAATGTAATATACTCACCAACTAAATCAAACACCCCAGAAATATTATTATCATTGGATGCAGAAAAAGCATTCGACATGATTGAATGGAAATACCTTTTTACTATATTTGGGTTTGGCCCGAACATTTGTGCATGGATTAAATTACTGTATACTAACCCAGAAGCTTCAGTTTGCATCAATAACATTTGCTCAGACTACTTTAAACTAGAGCGTGGCACAAGACAAGGATGCCCTTGTCACCGCTGCTGTTTGCGATTGCCATTGAACCACTGGCAATACATTGTCGAAATACTGATCAGATAAAGGGGATTAGCAGAAAAGGACTGGAACAGAAAATCTCATTATATGCAGATGATATGGTACTGTATATATGGACCCAGAAAATTCTGTGCCTGCAGTCTTAGCAGCACTCACAGAATTTCAAAAGCTCTCTGGTCTCAGAATTAATCTGAATAAAAGTGTACTCTTTCCAGTGAATTCTCAAGCATATAATATTAGATTAGACACCCTACCTTTTATCATTGCAGAACAGTTTAAATACCTAGGGGTAAACATCACAAGTAAACATAAAGCTCTTTATCAACAAAATTTCGTCGTCTGCATGGAAAAAATTAAACAAGACTTGCATAGATGGTCAACCCTTCATCTCACACTAGCTGGAAGAATTAACACTGTTAAGATGAATATTCTTCCTAAGCTCCTTTTATTTCAAAACATCCAATATACATTAATAAATCATTCTTTAAGCAATTAGATTCAACAATAACCTCATTTATTTGGAATTCAAAACATCCACGCATCAAAAGCGACCCTACAAAGACAAAAGGCAGAAGGCGGCATGGCTCTACCTAACTTCCAGTTTTATTACTGGTTGGCAAATATACAGGCGATAAGAACCTGGACACAAATAGAAGAACATACACAGGCATGGACCGCAATAGAAGTAAAATCCTGCAGTACTTCTTTGTATTCCTTGCTCTGTGCTCCAATAAACACACGTTATCGGCAATACACTAATAACCCAATTGTGCTCCACTCACTTAGAATCTGGAACCAATGTAGAAAGCATTTTAAGACGGAGAAGCTTCTATCTGTGGCACCCTGCAAGAGAACCACCTCTTTCAACCTTCACAAACATATGCAGTTTTAATATCTGGAAAAATTTGGAATTAACTTGCTTAGAGATCTTTATATAGACAACGTCTTTGCATCCTATGAACAATTACATTCCAAATTTAACATTCCAGCTACACATTTCTTTCACTATCTTCAAATCAGGAACTTTGTTAAACAGAACCTTCCAGATTTTCCTCATCTTGCACCCTCATCCACGCTGGAAAAATATTGCTCAATTTCAAGGATTAGACTCCATCTCTACAATATATAAAATCATTTTACAATCCCTTCCTTTCAAAGATCCAAGAGGACACTGGGAAAAGATCTCTCAATTAATATATCAGAAAAGGAGTGGAAAGTAGCAATGCAGAGAATTCACTCGAGCTCCATATGCAAAAGCATACAATTATACAACTCAAAATTATATATCGAGCACATCTGTCTCACTAAAACTCTCAAAATGTTTCCAGGGCATGATCCAACCTGCAACTTTGCAACCAAGCCCCAGCCTCACTGGGTCACATGTTCTGGGCCTGCACCAAATTAACATTATTCTGGACAAAAATTTTTAATTACCTCTCAGACAGCCTTGGACTCACAATCCCTCCTAACCCATTAACAGCTGTGTTTGGGGTTCTTCCAGAGGGGCTTAAAGTGGAGAAGACAAACAAATTGTGATTGCATTCACTACACTGTTGGCACGCAGACTTATTCTGATAAACTGGAAGAACCCAAACTCTCCTCTTTAAGTCAGTGGGAAACTGATGTGTTATATTATTTGAAATTGGAAAAATCAAATACTCAGTTAGAGGATCTGTACAGACTTTTTTCAAAACATGGCAGGATCTAATCAGTAATATTTTAAAATAAGTTTATAAAGCACAGAGAATTTATTAATTTAGGTATGTTTACAAGCCTTAAATTTTACACCGTTTGGCTTGCTCTCTCTCTCAGGGGTGGGGATTGATCTGTTCTTAACTCAATTCTTCTTTTTGTAAAAACTTGATTGCTATGTATGGATTGTAATAAAATTAATAAAATAAAAAAAATAAAATAAAATTTGTAGCACGAATATCGGGTTTGCATTTGTCATTACATAAGCCTCAAAAGGGTCATAATATGTTTGTAATTTCTTACCAACGTTACCACCAACGTGCAGCAGCAAGTAACTACACATTTTCTTTTCCCTTTAATCTTGAAGTAGGCCCATGAACATTAGCTGTATGTGCTGTTTGAACTTTCGACACACGTCTGGCAAATTGACTGAATCCCAGTCCATTAGAGGTGAAGGAACTCTGGTAACATCCAGAACTGTTTATTTTAAGTATTTTTTTTTTACTTTGACACCATGTTATATGTTTTGCTGCTTTATTCTATTAAAAGGACTCATAACCATAGGATGGCTTGTTACAATTATGTCATTTACTTCCTTCCTCTATATCCCATAATATACATACAATCTCATAATATGCAGTTAATCCCATCAGCCTTACTTTTAAAGTAACAGATGTCTCTGTAGATACTACAAAGTTGTTTATTAGATTAGACAAATAATTGAAAAAATAATCACTCCACTAATTGTTTAAAAAATAGTCAGCTAGGTGCAGCCATAGAGATTTTTTCGTGAACGTTTTTTGATACTGTAAGCTGTGATGTAGCATTGGTCTTTGTAAACAACTGTTTCCATCAGAAAGTTTATCTCCGTCCTCCATGAAAACATGACAGTACGACTTTTTCTCGGCCATCACTACAAACTACATTAAGTTAAATATCAGGCTTTAAAATGAACTTTATATAAGCAGTGGAGGTCATCAACAAAAAGTGGGAGAGCTGTTTCGCTCTATAGGAAATAAAAATGACAATTAAACATTAGCTTATTCCTATGTAACTAGCTTATCCCTAAGACACTTTAAACAAATACATGAAAAGGGAGCATTTTAAGCTATCTACCACAAAACAAACAATGGCACAATTTTCTGAGGCTGAATGGTTGTTCCAGTTGAATGCTATTTATATATACTGCAAATACCCAGACTGTGATTTTCTATACCTACTATATTCTAGTCAGGATCACACTGTGTACTTTCATTATTTTATTAAAGGTTTTCATTATATGTTATTTGCATCATTTAAAATTATTTCTTTTAATAAAGTCTGCATGTGAAATGTGTGCCAGTTGATTGCTGAAAAAATACACCAGCTTCAACTTTTGAAAAATTATAATGATGATCTTCAATCTACAGTATTTATAAAAGGAAAATATTAACACTTAATTTGTTAAAGAGTATTGTGAAAGAGGTATTGATTTTGGCACTGCTTCTTCCTATTTCCAGGGTCCTGGGTTTGATTCCCAGTCACTCTCATTATAATGTTTGCACATTCTACCAATGTTTTAATGTTTTTTTTTTCTTCAAAATTTTGAGTATGAACATGCTTCTGTAGTTTAATTTCTTCTTCAGTGTGATTGTCTGATGGTTTGTGCCTTGCTAAGTGTTCCTAGTTTCATGTACACTGTGGTGTTGTTGTGACCCCTGCATCTCCCATGGTTTAAAAAAAAAAAGTCAGAAAAAAAAGGATATAACAAGATGGATGATGGATATACACATTTAAAACAAATAATATATTTAGTGCCATCTTCTTCTTCTGTAGCTATTCCTATTTTTATGTGGGAATGCAATTTTTTTTTTTTACATCTCCAATAGAGTTTTCGGTGTGATTTTTTACAGTCAGATGATTCTCCTGATGCCAACCCTCCTCATTTATCTGGGCTTGGGACTGGCTCCAAAATCGAGGCTGGGTTAACATACTGTATTTAGTTTCATATCATTGAATAATTGCCCCGTAGTTTGCAATTGCTGATCTGTTACCTTAAAACAGATATTCATCCTTATTATTACATACATAATCATTATTACATTATTAAAGCAACCATACCACATGCACTTTAAAAAATGTCATATACCTGAACCTCTGGCCAGTACTTGGATGGGAGAACAACTAGGAAAAGCTTGGGTTGCTGCTAGAAGTGGTGTTGGTGAGGCCAGTAGGAGGCACTTACTCTGTGATCTCTGTGTGGGTTCAGATGCTCCCGGGCATTGACAGAGACACTGAATTAAAAATGGCACCATCCTTCGGATGAGATGTAAAATCAAGGTCCCAACTTTTTGTGGTCATTAAAGATTCCTAGGCATCATTTGTAAATAGTTTATAAATTATATTTGTAAACAGTACAGTACAATAGTAAATTTGTAAATAGAAGAGTTTGTCCAGGATAAATTGCCCCCCACAGCCTGGTCATTCTGACCTCATAATCATCCCGGTCTCTCTAATTGGCTAACTATACCTCACCCATCGCTAATGTGTGGTAAGTGTACAGGTGGGTGCTTGCATATTAGTGGTGGTTGAAGTGGTTCCTTACTTACCATGAAAAACAATTTGAGTAGTGAGAAAAAATGTAAAGAATTATTATTATTATTATATCAGTGAATTTAGTTAAACGGATGGCATTTAGATAAAAACGAGTACTCTCTTTAGAGTAGAGTTCTGGGGCTGCTGTGGATTTTCTTGAAAGATGTTTATGATGCATATTAGATTGTTAAGGTAACTTCTGTTTTGTCGTATTTGTGAAAATTAAGATATTAGCATATCATCATTGGGATACACCTTTTTTTTAATAAAGTGGAAATTGTAATGCTTCTATATTTTATAGTAATATTAAATTAAAATAAAATATTCCCTAGTGAAGTCTTCATATAATCCTTTTAGGATCCCCACCCTACTTTGATTGCCTAACCATCGCTACAGCCTTTGAATACATTGTTCATGAATGGTTGTCGAATAAAATATTTGCATTTTTTAAAATAAGTATAGTAAGTAGAAAACCCTGTTTGCTTTCCTCTGAATTCTGCAAAATCACCTCTGCCTGATTTTCCTGCACAACTGGCAACATACTTGAGCGATTGCCTCCTATTCCAGCTGCAATCTGCTCAGCTATGAACTGTGCTCCGGTGTGCGCCCTTTACTTTCAACAAAAGCAGCTCTCTTATCAGCAAGCAAACGATCTGAGACAAACTAAAGGGCAACAGTTCTCCTGCATTCTGTCGCGTTTCTCGGGATCAAAAGACTCCATAATTAAAGCACGTGCTTTAACACTGAACGATTGTTGCTTAATCTGTATGGCATTCTCCTTATACATCGCTACGTGTATTGCTTGCTGCTCACGACTTTTTGGCCAGGTATTTCTTATCTCTCTTGCCTCCTCATCTAACTGCTTTATAATGATTAACACTAGAATTACCAGAGCCTACGAAAAAACTCGTAATTCCGTCCCACCTTAAACTGCTTCTTAAATCCCTTCACACCTCTCCGCCAGCGCCCTTTGTCTTCTAAATGTGCTGATAAAGAGAAGCTCGGAGCAGCCGGCTATTCCATCCCCCCACCAATTTAGAACGTGCACGAACTTCTCTCAGCTCATGCCTTGATTGAGTATCTGGGAGTGAAGTGGAGTTTTAGAGTGGAAATAATAGATCGTTGTTTGGAACACACGCATTTCATGTCTGTTCCGTTTCTACAGTAATCTGTGTCAACACATTGTTAAAACAGAAACGTTTTTTATATTCTAGTAGTAGATGACAAAATGTAGGCATAAACTATATAATGTATGAAGCCTGAAGTCCAAATAGCAAAGAAACATTTTCACAAGAATAACACAATTGCGCTTTTATTCAAAAATATAACTGCAGAAACAAAAAGCCGCCTAAACATGTGACATTGACACCACTTTATTGTAACTGCCTCCGTGGCTCAATAGACTCTGCCCCCGCTTGGGTATCAAAAGGTCACGAGTTCGATCCTGCGCCCTTCCGTTTTGAGAAGTAAACTGCTCTTAGTCTTACTGTTTTAAAATAAAAGCATACATCTGATTTCAGTATGTAACAGCCGGTGCAATTTATGATCCTTGTAAAGGCTAGCTTTTTTTTTTTTTTTTATTCACTTTTCATTCTCTCAGTCGCGTTCAGAATCAATCCATACAACCCCATCTGACACGGCTGTTTTCACTAAAGACGCGCTATAGCTCTGCAGTGTACCACGATGCATACTAACGCCAAACACCCTCAACCTAAAGTCCCCGGGTTCTGACACACAAACGCTGGCGAAGCTGCTTTCTTCGTATCTCACCGTCACTTGCTTTTCTTTTTATTCAGTTTTATTGAGTGTTCCTGCCAGTCCCCGCATGTTGATGTATGCTGTTTCTTTTGTACTCCGGGACATGCAGAGGAAAGAATGGTAAAGACCAGTAACTTCGGCGCTATATGCAATCATCAGACACTCCCCATCTGCCCGTGTCGTTCAAACACAGGAACATATATTGGTGTAAAAGTATAACAAAAGTGCACTTTTCCATCGCCTTTTCCTGTAAGAAGCAATGTACACACTTCTCTCTATGCTGTGGTTTCTATTACACACCTGAAAGAAAGAGACAATACATGTGAAAATATCCAGCATACAGCAACATGTGGGGACTAGCAGGAACACTCAATAAAACTGAATAAAAAGAAAATCAAGTGACGGTGAGATAAGAAGAAGAAGGCAGCTTCGCCAGCGTCTGTGTGTCAGAACCGGTTGGGGTGGGGGGGCGTTAGTATGCATCGTGGTACAACGCAGAGTTATAGCGCGTCTGTATTCTGTTTCTTTTGTACTCCGGGCACGCAGAGGAGAGAATAGTAAAGAGCAGTAAGTTCGGCGCTATATGCAATCATCAGACACTCCCCATCTGCCTGTTGTTTTGTTATACTTTTCAATACTTTTTATACTGCTCAAACGGGCATGCTCAAAAAATACACGTGTAATGCCACGAAAAATGCACGCAGACACTTCATTTCGCAAACAAAACAAGTGCACTTTTATTCAAAACTACCTGTATAACCGAAGAAAAAAGAAAGCAAGTTACAGTAGGCGATTGATACGACAGCTTGCATGGTGCAGATTTTCATTCCATGCTATATAAAATTGCTGTATGCTGGATATTTTCACATGTATTGTCTCTTTCTTTCAGGTGTGTAATAGAAACCACAGCATAGAGAGAAGTGTGTACATTGCTTCTTACAGGAAAAGGCGATGGAAAAAGTGCACTTTTGTTATACTTTTACACCAATATATGTTCCTGTGTTTGAACGACACGGGCAGATGGGGAGTGTCTGATGATTGCATATAGCGCCGAAGTTACTGGTCTTTACCATTCTTTCCTCTGCATGTCCCGGAGTACAAAAGAAACAGCATACATCAACATGCGGGGACTGGCAGGAACACTCAATAAAACTGAATAAAAAGAAAAGCAAGTGACGGTGAGATACGAAGAAAGCAGCTTCGCCAGCGTTTGTGTGTCAGAACCCGGGGACTTTAGGTTGAGGGTGTTTGGCGTTAGTATGCATCGTGGTACACTGCAGAGCTATAGCGTCTTTAGTGAAAACAGCCGTGTCAGATGGGGTTGTATGGATTGATTCTGAACGCGACTGAGAGAATGAAAAGTGAATAAAAAAAAATAAAAAGCTAGCCTTTACAAGGATCATAAATTGCACCGGCTGTTACATACTGAAATCAGATGTATGCTTTTATTTTAAAACAGTAAGACTAAGAGCAGTTTACTTCTCAAAACGGAAGGGCGCAGGATCGAACTCGTGACCTTTTGATACCCAAGCGGGGGCAGAGTCTATTGAGCCACGGAGGCAGTTACAATAAAGTGGTGTCAATGTCACATGTTTAGGCGGCTTTTTGTTTCTGCAGTTATATTTTTGAATAAAAGCGCAATTGTGTTATTCTTGTGAAAATGTTTCTTTGCTATTTGGACTTCAGGCTTCATACATTATATAGTTTATGCCTACATTTTGTCATCTACTACTAGAATATAAAAAAACGTTTCTGTTTTAACAATGTGTTGACACAGATTACTGTAGAAACGGAACAGACATGAAATGCGTGTGTTCCAAACAACGATCTATTATTTCCACTCTAAAACTCCACTTCACTCCCAGATACTCAATCAAGGCATGAGCTGAGAGAAGTTCGTGCGTTCTAAATTGGTGGGGGGATGGAATAGCCGGCTGCTCCGAGCTTCTCTTTATCAGCACATTTAGAAGACAAAGGGCGCTGGCGGAGAGGTGTGAAGGGATTTAAGAAGCAGTTTAAGGTGGGACGGAATTACGAGTTTTTTCGTAGGCTCTGGTAATTCTAGTGTTAACCATACACAACCTGTCTGACCAGCAGACAAGTGCAGGTTTTCTATTTTAGCCGCCTTTGCCTTCGCTTTATGCAGAGACAGCTTATTTGCATCTTTGGCTAGCGCAGCTGCTCTGTTTTTAGTGGAGAAAACACAGCTGTAACAGCTGATCCTACCGTACACCTAAAAAACTTTAGAAATGCTGTTAATGCACGCTGACATGTGCCGGCTGTATGCCAGCATGCAATTACAGCATATTCGCCGCCTGTGGACAATCCATCCCTGTCTTTGTAAAATGTAACCAAACACAAAAATGCAACACATGATTACTCCGTTAACCCTGCTCGCAACGCCAAAAATATATTATTGTAGTATTTCCCTCTACTTACCTTTATCTGTTTACTCAAGGGTAATTGTTCTCGTCAAGTTCGTTATCGGGTTGGTCTAATGTTACACTTTAACACAAGAATTACCAGAGCTTACGAAAAAACTTGTAGATCCGTCCCACCTTAAAACGCTTCACACCTCTCCGTCATGTCTTTTGTCTTCTAAATTTGTGGCTTAGCAGCAAACAGCAAGCAGCCTACTATCACATCCCCCACTGGGGCACAGTTTTCTCAGCTCAAGTCTGTTTACCTGCGTGTCAGTTGCTTGGAGTTGTATAGAGTGAGAAGGCAAGCAAAATGACACCTTTTATAAATACTATATCGTTATTTGGAACACTTGCATTTCATGTGTGTTCCGTGTCAACATAGATCTATGTACACACATCGTTAAAAAAGAAACGTTTTTCATGTTTTAGTCGTAATTGACAAAATGTAGACATGAAGTTTATAATGTGTGAAGCCTAAAGTCCAAATATCAAAGAAACAGTTTCACAAAAAGTACAAATATAATAGAACAAGTGCACTTTTATTCAAAAATATAACTACAGAAAAACAACCTGTGTTAGAGTGCAATATTGACACGCATTTGCTAAGAGCACTGTGGTGGCAGCGCTTGATGTCAGCTCTTGACTGGTAGTCTGAAGTTCACAGGTTCGATTCCAGATGCGCCCGTTTTGAAAAGTGAGCTGCACGTATTCTAACTATTTTAAAATAAAAACATACATGTGATTCCAGTCTGTAACAGCCTACACAACAGTGTAATTTATGATACTTGTAAAGGTTAGCTTTTTTTTTATTCTGTTATTCTCTCAGCCGCGTTCACGATCCCAACTCAAAGCCCACCCCCCCCTCCGCATTTGACACTGCTGTTTTCACAGATGTGCTATAACAGAGGCAATCTCAAATCATGATGACTGTTCTACATCGGATCAAGAAAGCACTTTTGCCATCGCTGTATTTTGTATACGTACATGAGAAACACTGCACTCATGACATTACACTGTAGGAAGTAAGTAAATAAATAAAGGGAATAACATTAGATCTGGCTCTTACATACAAAGGATGGTGCATGCGCCCAAAACATTAACATTTATATGTTACTTACGTAAAAGCCAGATCTAATGTTATTTACTTTGAGTTACTTACTTACATGACGATGGTTCTACATTGGATCAAGAATGTACTTTTGCCATCGCTGTGCTTTGTATATGTACATGGGAAGCTCTGCACTCGTGACTTTACGCTGTAGGAAGTAAGTAAATAAATAATATCTATATAGTAATAACAGTAATTTTATTATTATATAGCAGCTTCCCTGTCTGACTATCATATAGTGCCTTTCCTTCCTATCTATACTAATAAAAGGCAAAGCCCTCACTGACTGACTGACTGACTCACTCACTCATCACTAATTGTCCAACTTCCTGTGTAGGTGGAAGGCTGAAATTTGGCAGGCTCATTCCTTACAGCTTACTTACAAAAGTTCGGCAGGGTTCATTTCAAAATTCTACACGTAACAGTCATAACTGGAACCGACTTTCGTCCATATATACGGCTATAGCCTGCAGCTTGGTCGCCGTGTGAGGCGGAGTTGTGCCTGCCCATATAAGGCCGTCCGTCAGCAGCTATCCAATAGACACACTGCCGCGAAATATTCGCGGGTGAAGGACTGTTCTCATGTAAACGAAGATGAGATGGTCAGGCACAAACTCAGCGAAAGTGCAAGAGAAACTTTTAAGTGCCGGGTCTTAGTTAACATTAAATAAAGCCGTGGACATTGCAAGATCGCACGACATAGCACAAGCACAGCTGAGAACCTTCGATGCATGTACTCCAAGCGGCTCACGTGAACTGACTTTGTTCTGGTTTTAACTACTGTGAAATAAACAGACATAAACTGGAAGTGTGAGTCTGTGCCTTTTAATAATCTCGAGAGAGAAACATGGTGGCAGCGTAGGTGACTGTGCCGAAAGTCATGCCAGTTTTGCCGTTAAAAATTCAGGACGCGGAGACGTTCACACAAAAGGAAAATGGAGAGTCTGAGGCCGCCGCTGACATTAAGCCTCGGTGCTAAAGACCTGGCGAAGTCATGGAGAACATAGAAGGACGAGTTCAGATTATTCACAGCACTTGCAATGCCGGAGGCAGAGGAAAACACTAAGGTCAGATTATTCCGTTATCTTATTGGAGAGAGCGGCAGAGAATTGTATCAGGCGCTGACCGGTGATGTAAGACCGGATGAGTTAACCATGAGCTTGATGATACGTAAATTTGATGAACATTACAACCCGAAAATAAACGAAACTGTAGAGAGGTACAGATTTTTTTTAAGAAATCAGGCAAGGGGAGAAAATATAGATGACTACGTCACAGATCTGAGAGTGTTTAAGTTTAGAGAGGTGCATACAAATATACAGAGCCACTGAACTGTCGAAGGAGAACAGCAGAACAGTCACACGGGGGTTCCCTATTCCATACTTCTCTTTAAACCCTCCGCGCGGGAACATTATCATAAGGCTTAACAATCCTATTGTTACACCTTCTACGTGCATTCAACCGTCCTTATTACGGAGTCTTCCTTGCTGTACCGCTGGCTGCTTCTGTCCATTCACCTTCCCAGCTCTTTATTTAAACAGTTTTCCCTCTCACTTTTCCGTTCCTTCGCTGTCTTCTCCCTTTTCGTTCAAAATATGCGCCTCCTTGCCTTTAGCAATTTGGGTAGTGAACACTTCGATGAATGAAACCTGTTATCTTTACAACAGTTGACAAACACGGAATGTAACTTGAACACAACACGTCCTCCAAATACGAACCTGATTGAAAGACATAATGATAATCAAATCCTTGATGACAGCAACACTCATAACAGTCACAAAACAATTACATTGAATCAGGTTATGTTATTTTTAAAATGTTTCCTTTTCTTTTTCATAACTTCTTTAACACACTACTTCTCCGCTGCGAAGCGCGGATATTTCGCTAGTCTATCTATATATCTATCCCCTTAGCTGTTTTTTTATATATCTATTATACAGTGCCCTATGGGGTGCCAAACAGGCAATTACAATGATTTTCGGAATATGTAAAGTCATTCCTGAATATATAAAGTAATTTCTGAATATATAAAGTCGTCATCAGAATATATAAAGTCATTCCTGAATATATAAAGTCAGAGTTAGAATATATAAAGTCACTCCCGAATATGTTAACTCAAAGCCTGATTTTATAAAGTCAGCGTCAGAATATATAAAGTCATTACTGAATATATAAAGTCAGCATCGGAATATATAACCTCATTACTGAATATATAAATTTTAAGTCAGATTATATTGATATTGATTGAAACGTCTAAGGCACATTTTTAGTAAACTCAATGAGTTCCTACTACAACATAATGAACTAAGTTAACAAAAATATCTTCAGAAATATCTAAAAAAAAAAAAACACTGTTCAGTTAATTCATTCAAAATGATGTATGTGCCCAGCATTTTGAACACTATATTTATTTATTCTTTTTGTATGGGTGCATTTTTGGACGAAACTCACAAGCCTGATCGACTCTGAGTGGCTTCTGTCGAAGTTTACCTTTCACTAATACGAGTGAAATGACAAGCACGGAAATTTTATATATTCGGGAATGATTTTATATATTCCGACGCTGACTTTATATAATCAGGCTTTGACGTTATATATAATCGGGGGTGACTTTATATATTCCAAATCTGGCTTTATATATTCGTTAATGACTTTATATATTCTAACTCTGACTTTATATATTCAGTAATGACTTTAGATATTCCGACGCCGACTTTATATATTCAGGAATTACTTTATATATTCAAGTTTTGACTTTAAATATTCAGGAATGACTTTATATATTCCGAAAATCATTGTAATTGCCTGTTTGGCACCCCATAGAGCACTGTATAATAAATATATAAAAAAACAGCTAAGGGGATAGACATATAGATAAATAGGAAGGAAAGGCACTATATGATAGGCGGACAGGGAAGCTGCTATATAATAATAAAATTACTTTTATTACTATATAGATAGACAGGGAGTTCAGGCAGGCAGAATGGTGAAGGTTAAAAAAAATTTCTCCCCAGCAGGGAATCAAACTCAGGTCTCTGAGGTACAGCAAGTCTACTGCACTCTGACTGACGAAATCTTACCAGTATACCACAGAAGCTGCTGTAACATTCTTAAATCGTTTGTGAAAGTGTTTATTTGATCTTTGGCCTTCAGGCTTCACACATTTTATAGTTTATGCCTACATTTTGTAACATTTATTACTAAAATATGAAAACGTTTCTGTTTTAACAATGTGCTTACACAGATTACTGTAGAAACGGATCACACATGAAATGAGTGTGTTCCAAATAACGATCTATTATTTCCACTCTAAAACTCCACTTCACTCCCAGATAATCAATCAAGGCATGAGCTGGGAGAAGTTCGTGCACGTTCTGTCTGTGGGGGGGATAGAATAGCCGACTGCTTGCAGCTTGTGTTTATCAGCACATTTAGATGACAAAAGACAATGACGGAGAGGTGAGAACGGTTTTATGAAGTGATTTAAGGTGGGACGGATCTATGAGTTTTTTCGTAGGCTCTGGTAATTCTAGTGTTAAGATGAACACACACATACATAGATATATGCATACACACAGACCCTAACCACAACAGTGCCCCATGAATGACACACACACACACACACTGATTAACCTTTAGCACTTTAAACCACACAAGTGCTTTAGGTATAATACAGCCTGTCACTCAGCACTTCAAGAGACTTACTTATTATCGGCATGAACAACATATGATGTTTTAATGATATCTCAGACCCAAATATTACTTTTGGTCTACAAGAAAATTAGACCAAAATGTACAGATTTTATATACCATAACAGGCTTATAACAATGCAGTGTTCTAGGGAAGTGTTTGTCTGCTGGATTGATTGTTCTGACAAAAAATGACATAATGTGCTGTGAGGCAGCAGTGCTAACCTCTGCTCCACTGTGCCTCAAATAACAAAAGACACAGATAAAAAGATAACCACAAACAAAATACACAAATGGCCACAAACTACCAAAAACTAAAAAATATTTATGTATCATTGCACTCACAGAGCTCTAATCTTGGGGTATACATTAGCTATAGGGCAAAGCAGCACCGAGGAACTGACTCGTTCCATTACTTGAAGTCCTGGTTCCAGGTGAGGTTGAAACATCTTTTTTATATCCGATCTCTGTGCAGATGATTTGCTCTTTTTCCTTCCATGAACAGAATATAAATGCCTCGTAAGTAGCAACGAATCTTTCGCTATTATTATTATTTCACTGTATTTTCTTTCTTGGGGAGGATGAGGGCTCCTTTGAGGTTTGTTTTGGATCATATCTGCAGCTCATGGCTAATTATGTGTGGAACAAGAATGTATAGGGATCAGTAGTATGTATCTGGTGGCAGTACTCCATAAAATTCTCATTATGGTCAGCTACTATACCCCTCCTACTACAAGTTTTTTTTTTCAGGTTGGAATGCTGAAGTACTGATTGGGCTATGATATCTCGCATACCCAAGGCAGCATGGCAATAATCTTACAGTATGCATGCAGCCAATAATTCCATAATATTTTGTAATGTGTATTTCTTAGTTGCATGGTTTTGGAACTGTAGTAGTGCAAGAAAGCAGACTCTACCTTTTTATAGATCCACAATTTTTCCCAGTGTTTTTTTACCTGTTTATAAAATACTGTGACCCAAAAAGGTGCTCCTGTGACAATGATACAACAACAACAACATTTATTTATATAGCACATTTTCATACAAACAGTAGCTCAAAGTGCTTTACATAATAAAGAATAGAAAAATAAAAGACACAATAAGAAAACAAAATAAATCAACATTAATTAACCTTGAATAAGAGTAAGGTTCAATGGCCAGGGGGGACAGAAAAAACAAAAAAACTCCAGACGGCTGGAGAAAAAAATAAAATCTGTAGGGATTCCAGACCATGAGACCGCCCAGTCCCTTCTGGGCATTCTACCTAATATAAATGAAACAGTCCTCTTTGGATTTAGGATTCTCACGGAAGGACTTGATGATGATGGTCACGTAGACTTCTGCCTTTTAATCCATCCATCATTGTTGGAGCATCAACATGAAAAGTCTACCTTAAATTGAGTAAGATCATTTTACAAATACAGTCATTGTTCTTTCTTTCTTTCTTTCTTTCTTTCTTTCTTTCTTTCTTTCTTTCTTTTGTTCATTACAGTATGCAAGGTGAAGAACAAAGTATCATTTTGACCTTCTTCTAGGTTTTCTACTACATAATTGGTTTCAGAAGATACTGAAATGCCATAAAGAGCAAGACATCTTTATTTTGCTTTCCTTCTCTTGAATATTTAATTCTTAGGCCATCACTGTGTTCTAATGGTTTCAATGTTTGCATAAGTCTAAACCTAAGATAGTGTGGCCTAATAATGTATATTTTGTAATGTAAACCAAAGTTTTTTTAATTCAACCAAGTGACATTGTATATTTCTGAACCTGAAAAAGTCAGTCTTTTAGAGATTAATTTAAAAACAATTTGCAAACAATTTTGCATTGTGGATTTTAGGTCAAAAAGCTGTATAAAATAAAGAAAATCTGATCCGAAAACACAGATTTTACTGTAAACCACATCTCACAGCGCACAGCCATACAAATCCTTCTTTTAAAGACAAGAAAAATATATTAGCATTACTTACAGAAACATTCAGCATGATGACCCAGGTAAATGAATCACGAGAGCACAATAAATAGAAATGGCAGCCACATTAACACAGAACAACATGGCTAGAATGCCATATCAAATGATGCAGTGTTTTTTCTTGCAACACAAATCCAAATGTAAGGAAACTAAACCCATGCAATCTCACCCATTAGGTCTTCCCATTTACCTCCTTTCCCTGACAGGTATGTAGGGCCTGTGGTTTTTCTTTTTTTTTTTAAATTACCTCCTCTGTGCTAAAAAGCTGCATCAAGAGGACATGATTGTTTGTGGGTTCCGCACAGCTAATAGGGGAATCCAACAAAAGGGTGGTATTAGCTGAAGTGAATGTACATACTGTCACACATGTGCGAATGGGAGGCAACAAAATGGTCTGAATGAGAGTAGTCCTACGCCAGACCAGGAGGTGGTAAAGTGCGCTGACTCATTTTCTTTTTGTCTTGCAGACCGTTCACGGGAAATTCTGCCTGGCCCTGATGATGTCACTTCAGATTCCGGACCCTCTGACGTCACTTCCAGTTCCGGGCACTCTGATGAAGTCACTTCTGGGTCTGAACCTATGGAGGAGGACCGTTTTCAGTTCCGGCCCTTTTGATGACATTACAGCCGGGTCTGAGCCTATGAAGGAAGATCCTTCCAGTTCCCAGTATTCCTTTTGACATCATATCCTGTATGGGCCTTTAAAACTGCCATCAGTTGAACAGTTCTATATTGGACTCGTGCACATCTGTGTGATCTATTTTTCTAAAAACCCAATTGCAGCCAGGGATAATACACAGGTGGCTGCCCCAAACCTTTTTATGATTTTTGAAGCTAATTCTTGTCACAATACACAAGTATTAATTTCTGTATAGGAACAAACTGAATTATTAGACACAAGAAAACTGCTAGGTTTTAGTAAAGCAAATATGAAGCCTTTTTTTCTCTTTCCCTGCTTCTTCAAAAATGCATTTAGGTCAGAAGTGTAAATTGACTTTTAAGATATCAAGAGGAAACAATATAATGTGGTTCTCTGGGTCAACTGTAATTGTAAAATGTGATGTGAGAAAATATGCCTCTTAAGATTAGAATTTTTTTTGAAGTATTACAGAATGTCAAATGAAAAGTTCAGGGGTAAAAAAAATGGAAAGGCCAAACCTGTTTCTAGTGAGAAACTACAAAAGTCTTGTCACAATATATTTTACGCACCCATCTGTCCACTTCTGAACCTGCATTTTGCATTAAATGTCACAAGGAGCTTAAGTTTTTTGTTGAAAACATCAGATGACAGAAAGGAGACAACTCTAGACAGGATGGCCAGTCCTTGCAGGCAATATTCATGCAGGCACTCACACTCACTTATCACAGTGAAGCTCCTTGCTAACTTAACACACATATCTTTGGTGCCAAGACTCTGCTAGTAAGTAAGATAAAATATATGCAACAATGTGCTCTGTGTCAACAGTATTTTTACTACTACTGGCCACATTTGTTTTTTATTTGTTACAAGAACGTCTCATTAAACTTTGATCTAACCTATTGTCAGTGTAAGCCAATCATTTTCCCCATAATGTTTATAATATAATGGATATCACGATAGGCTACACTCAGTGGGCATTTTATTAGCCAAACGTCCTGGGTAGCACAAACAGGCTCATGTTGTCTTTTTTTTTTTTTAAATTATCTTATGTTGTCTTCAAAACAACACATAGCTGCAACCCAGTATGTACACTGCCAGCTGAAAAAAGCACCGTATGGTATCTGCTCAAAGTATTTCATGCATGAGCTATCACATTATAAACTTGGCTACCAAAAATTACCTTAAGGTGGTGCTCATGATGTATCATTTGTTGTTGATACCATTGCTTCATTTATTTTCTTTACCATGCATATTTACATCCACTTAAGAGGAAGGTTTACAGTAACTATGGTAGGTCTATTCTTCTGGAAAACTTTTTAAAGTGTTATGTAAAGCTATCAAAACCCAAATAAGTAAGGAGTGTTAAGTCAGATACTCATGGATTTAAATCTTTTGCAGAAGGAGTCACTATATTATGCTACTGTGCAGAAAAGAATTCTGTTGTCACCATCACCATAAGCTACCATGTAGGCTAGCAGTTTAAATTGCAACCCCCAACCTAGGATTTTTTTTTTGCCATGTAACAGAGATTAATCTTCATAGCATAATCTAGAACTTAAAAAAAACTGCAGACTTCCTGATTCAACTATTTTGTGCCTTCCAATCCAACTCAGTTCCATGTGTTTTCTGAAAAATAACATTTTTTCCAAAACATAAGAGTGATCATCTCTTTGCCTCATCTTTCTGAAATTGTCAGAAACTCCTTCAGTGTCTTTGCTCTTTTCTTATGCACACTCTGTGAAAGACCTAGGCACTTTTAATTTTCACTACTGTGTCACAATCATGCAGGACATTTTAAAATGAATTCTCTGGTTATGCTTGGAGAGCCACATTTGTGTAGGGACCAGGGGCCTCATGTATAAACGGTGCATAAGCACAAAAATGTTGCGTAAGAACATTTCCACATTCAAATCGCGATGTATAAAACCTAAACTTGGTGTAAAGCCACTCACATTTTCATGGTAGCCCATACCCTGGCGTACGCAAGTTCTGCGCTCGGTTTTGCAGACTGGCAGCACCCAGTGTCAAACCATTGCTACTGTTCCTGTGTGTTTTTCCTTTCAGTTTTCACATCCCTGATGCAGCTTTATAAATACACTGAAATTAACCACATATTGTTTATTAGTTTAATGCATCTGATTGTAATTAACCTGTAACAATATAATGGTCCACAGAATGGTCAAGCTATTCTAAATACAATAACTGCTTTAGTGTTTTTACTATCACTGCACCTTCTTTTTCTTTCAGCTGCTCCCGTTAGGGGTTTCCACAGCGGATAATCTTTTTCCGTATTACTCTCACTGCACTACTCGGAGTATTTATATCACTGTATCTGAGTGGGGAATCACAGCTGTACAGCAGCTGATTGGAAAGAGAATTATCGGTATACAGCATCAAGCACATGCTGCCTCAGCCATGCTGTCTATTGAACTGCTCTCATACGGCAAACTCTTCAGAGCCTTTCCTGTACGGACCTTACGGTTCAGAAACAGTTTCATCCCAAGAACTATAAATGCACTCAATCAGTCCATCAAGTGCTCCTTGTAGAACTGTCTTTACTTATAAGTACAATCACCTCACTGTGAACTTGCGATACAGTTATAATATTGCACAACCTGAGCCACCTTATAAAGCACATATTTATATATGATGACATTATCATTTTTAAGATGAAATGCAGCAAAATAAAACTTTAATTTAATTTAAATAATCTATATTGTTAATAAATAAGCTGGCGTTCACGGATTGTTCCTGCCTCGGTCTGTATTCTTGCTGGGACTGGCGCGACACTGGGGATTAGTACGTTTGAAAGAGACAGTACTGCTGCAATAAATTATTTCATCGAAGGTAGCACACAGCACAGCAAGCATCTTGTGTGAGGTATGAACAATCACTGTGCCACCGTGTTCCCATGTTTAATAACATGCTTTAACTCCTATCATCATGAAAATGATATCAAGTATACATCTCCGTATTTTAATTATTCAGAGAGCTGTAGTATTATGAATACAATGGATTCTGTGTCCTGTCGGAGGAAGAGAAAGCCCGGAAGCACGTAGTGATTCACGCACATACAGCAGATAGAAGATCAAATACAAAACAAAGCATTTAATGTGCTACTTTAGTTACGATGGGATTTGAGAAACTAGTCAATTAAACAATTTTAAGATATAGTTTATGATGTTCTACTTTAATGACAAAATAAACTACGTGATTAAAGTGGACATTTTGAGATTAAAATTGACATTTTGTGCTTTTTCCCCACTGTGTGCCTATTTTTTTTCTCTGTACCCCAATAAGCTTTCATATTAAACTCAGTTGGTGGGCTACGACCCTAATAAGCTTTCATATGACACTCAGATGGTGGATTACGACTCGCCTTTTCACGGTGACTTTGATATCTGACAACTTCTCTTTTATTTCGGGCACTGTGCGACTTTGTGAACTTGAGCTTTCCAGTTGCTCCGACACTCTATGTCACTCAATCAACTTCCTTTTGTTGTTTATACCACTGTTTAAACCAACAAATTGTATGTTTTTCTTTGCCTCCACTCGGTATTCGCTGAATATCTTCTATTTCCCCCCGTGCTTTTGTAACTGCCTTTTCACAGAACGCTGAGCTTAAGAGCTATTTATATTGATTTGCATATTCAAAGAGGCGTAATTCTGGGAGGAGATGGGGCGGGACAACAGGCGCGTGCATGTGCGTTTCTTTTCACGCTGACTGGGATTTATGTAGCGGAAGAACGTGGAAGTGGGCGAACGCACAGATTTATGTATCTGGATTTTTTTGTGTGTAAACACATTTCCGCTTTTGTCCACATGCCATGTTATAGAGTGAATTCTATGCACAGCTTTATGCATGAGGCCCCAGGTGTTGAAGCCACGGACTCAAAGATGCAAATCTGCCATGACAGCAGTTTCTCTCTTTCAGGCAATCTGGACAGATCACCGAGGTCTGTGAGGGCATTATACATTAACACATCCTGTAACAAGTACAAGCAACTTGTGAGCAATGAGATAACTCTCTCTAGGTTTTAGAAGAAGCATGGAGTAAACAATAAAGTTTATCACAGAAAATCTGAAAATGATTAAATCCATTCACTTTTTTTGCAACTTATCCTAAAGGCATTTCTGGGCAATGCCATACATTCAGGTCTGGAAATTTAACACAAAGTTATGCAGCAACCACTTTCTTCCGAGCATGACTGATGCTCCTTCACATTCAAACAATACTAAAAAGTGGTCATCAAAACAATATTACTGAGATATTCCAGCAGTGTCTTATTAATATCAGGTGCTGTGGTAGCAGATAACTCCAGAAACTCAAAACATACTGCACTGATGAAAGTTGCACACAAATTCACCACCAAAACAGCCTTGCCATTAATCATAATGGACTCATTAATCAATGCACTGCGTCTTTTGATTATGTCTTCAGCTACTTTTTTCATCATCTTGATTGCAATATGGCTGATTATATCTGCACACATCTTTGAATGTACAGGATGGTCTAGATCTATTTATGCAGATCCAGATAATCTGGATCACTTTGATTTATGTGGGGATGATTCCAGTTTGGCGTGAAGACGATTCTTCATGTTGTCAGTTCACACACTTTTCGATGGTCCAGGATTTCCGGGTGATTTTCTATGTAATAAACTTAATAAGTTATAGCGTAATGAAAATTGCATAATTAGATCTGGACCACCCTATATAATCTGGCCCATGTTCATTCCATTTAATGTTTGTAAGGACACATTAATTGGCATGTCTGTGAATGAGCATTCATGTTTTCCATTTCTCTAGGCTGTTCGTAAAACTCTTTAAGTCAAGTCATCGTTAGCTCTGTGTGTTTTCTGAACTATTGTGGTAATGACATATATATAATGCCATGATAAGTACTGAAGCTGCTTTCATGTGTGATTTTAAATGTTTTTGTTCTTTTTTTATGTTCTTTTTACTGTTCTTTTTTTTGCAAAGAATGCTGTTGCTCAGCTTTATTGGTGCCAAACAAGCAAATAGTGCATTCACTCCACTCAAAAGTCCAGGCTCCACTGCAAGAGAAGTCACTTTGCTGCAAATATTACACCCAGCTTTTTGCTCTTTATGATAAGCCACTCTTTTTTAGAGTAAAAGTAAAGCAGTTGCTCTATTGGCCAACAGTCATGTTCATCGTTGAGGCTGATATTAAAATCTTTACTTTCAGCTGCAAGAACTCTGACTAGAGTTTTGTCAACACTAATATTGTTGCTAATGTTAGCATTAACTTAATTTTCAGTATCTGACTTACCATGACTTTCAAGCGTTACGTTTGCATCTGGCTCTTTTGTTCTTCCTTTCCTTCTGTAGCCATGCTTGAATTCTTCTGAGACATTTGTTAACTCAAATTTGACATGTTGCTAAAAACCTAAATTGAATGGCTAAGGGAAGTAGAGGTAACATAAAAGGAACCAAACCAATGGATGTTTTCTCTTTCTTATGGTACACTCTGGGTAATGGGGTCTAAAAATGATTGTGGTGTAAAGTCCTTTACAAGAGAAAAAGTACAGAGTGTCACACACATGTGAGTAGGAGTCAACTAAAGTGGCTGAAAAATGGCAATTCCACATCTGACCAGGGGGCGGCGTGGTGCACTAACTGTCTTTCTCGATCCCTTGCAAACCATTCTCGGGAAATCCCACAGGGTTCCGGCACCTTTGATGATATCACTTCCGCTTCTGATGTCGCTGATGACGTCACTTCCTATCACGCCTCTGATGATGTCACATCCGGTCCAGCTTCTGATGACAGCACTTCTGGTCTGGTCTCTGATGATGCCACTTCCTACACTGGCCTTCAAAGTCGCCATTTTGAATCAATATTGCACTTCTGTTTTGGACTCACTCGAGTGAACATCTCACAACCTTTAAAATATATTTTTGCAGCCAAGGCACATTATATGGGTGGCTGCCCCAAACCTTTGTGGTGTCTAAGTGTCATTCTTGTCACAAGAGTAAATAGAGGCTACATCACATGGCTGACAGACTGAGACAAATGCTAGTATGCATGAAATGTTCTCCGTATTCTGCACAAAAAAAGAAAGAGGTGCCAGTAACGTATGCCTATGAGCCTGCGCCCATTTCAAACACCACTGATATGCAATGTTTCCCGTACTCTAAAGAGAAAAATAAAGAGTTGCCAGTACTGCACACCGGTGAATTTCTGCCCACTTCATGCACAAAATATTGATGGAAAGGAAAAAATCTGGTTGTGCATTGAGATATTATTTTATGGCTTTATTTTCTAATTTGCCCTTGAATGGCTTGAATTTCACAATTGAAGAAAAAAGTTTATTATTACTTTTTGCATATTCTACTGAAGAACTTTCTTTAAAATTTTCTGTAAGATGATGTAAGCTTATGCTACAGCATAATAAAACTTTAACACCAATCAAAGTCTAAATTATAACGTTCAATTTAAATTCCATAATTTAAGAAAGCCTTGACTGTGGTTTACAGGCAGGATCATTACAGGTACAGTGGTGTGAAAAACTATTTGCCCCCTTCCTGATTTCTTATTCTTTTGCATGTTTGTCACACAAAATGTTTCTGATTATCAAACACATTTAACCATTAGTCAAATATAACACAAGTAAACACAAAATGCAGTTTTTAAATGATGGTTTTTATTATTTAGGGAGAAAAAATCCAAACCTACATGGCCCTGTGTGAAAAAGTAATTGCCCCCTTGTTAAAAAATAACCTAACTGTGGTGTATCACACCTGAGTTCAATTTACGTAGCCACCCGCAGGCCATACCTGTTTCAATCAAGAAATCACTTAAATAGGAGCTGCCTGACACAGAGAAGTAGACCAAAAGCACCTCAAAAGATAGACATCATGCCAAGATCCAAAGAAATTCAGGAACAAATGAGAACAGAAGTAATTGAGATCTATCAGTCTGGTAAAGGTTATAAAGCCATTTCTAAAGCTTTGGGACTCCAGCGAACCACAGTGAGAGCCATTATCCACAAATGGCAAAAACATGGAACAGTGGTGAACATTCTCAGGAGTGGCCGGCCGACCAAAATTACCCCAAGAGCGCAGAGACGATTCATCCGAGAGGTCACAAAAGATCCCAGGACAACGTCTAAAGAACTGCAGGCCTCACTTGCCTCAATTAAGGTCAGTGTTCACGACTCCACCATAAGAAAGAGACTGGGCAAAAACGGCCTGCATGGCAGATTTCCAAGACGCAAACCACTGTTAAGCAAAAGAACATTAGGGCTCGTCTCAATTTTGCTAAGAAACATCTCAATGATTGCCAAGACTTTTGGGAAAATACCTTGTGGACTAATGAGACAAAAGTTGAACTTTTTGGAAAGCAAATGTCCCATTACATCTGGCGTAAAAGGAACACAGCATTTCAGAAAAAGAACATCATACCAACAGTAAAATATGGTGGTGGTAGTGTGATGGTCTGGGGTTGTTTTGCTGCTTCAGGACCTGGAAGGCTTGTTGTGATAGATGGAACCATGAATTCTACTGTCTACCAAAAAATACTGAAGGAGAATGTCCGGCCATCTGTTCATCAACTCAAGCTGAAGCGATCTTGGGTGCTGCAATAGGACAATGACCCAAAACACACCAGCAAATCCACCTCTGAATGGCTGAAGAAAAACAAAATGAAGACTTTGGAGTGGCCTAGTCAAAGTCCTGACCTGAATCCAATTGAGATGCTATGGCATAACCTTAAAAAGGCGGTTCATGCTAGAAAACCCTCAAATAAAGCTGAATTACAACAATTCTGCAAAGATGAGCGGGCCAAAATTCCTCCAGAGCGCTGTAAAGGACTCATTGCAAGTTATCGCAAACGCTTGATTGCAGTTATTGCTGCTAAGGGTGGCCCAACCAGTTATTAGGTTCAGGGGGCAATTACTTTTTCACACAGGGCCATTTAGGTTTGGATTTTTTTTCTCCCTAAATAATAAAAACCATCATTTAAAAACTGCATTTTGTGTTTACTTGTGTTATATTTGACTAATGGTTAAATGTGTTTGATGATCAGAAACATTTTGTTTGACAAACATGCAAAAGAATAAGAAATCAGGAAGGGGGCAAATAGTTTTTCACACCACTGTATATGCCATTTTAATCTTTCACTGCTCTACCTGCTGGCAGTCACAGTACTGAAAATGTTTTGAAATGGCATGATTTCTTGCATTGAAGTACAGGCAGCATAACACAAGATAACATGGTATTCCTCACTTATTCTGCTTGCTTGCATCTGTAATGCATGCAGACAAGTTACGTAGGTATTGATGAACCAGACATTAGAATGGTCCAGAAGATTGAACTAAGTTACTTTGAAGTTGGCATCATTGTTGGCCAGACAGTTCCACACTTGGAGTTATAAACTTAGAATATGATAACCAAGAAACACCATGCCTGAAGACCACTGTGTTTCTTTTTTCAAATGGATACATTAAGTAGGCTAACAGGCAATGTCAGAAAAAATCTGCATCAACTGAACATAGTTTCACAAACATGACTTTGAATTCACTTTAGGCACGGTGTCCAAAGATCTCCAACTAACAGGACACATTTGGAACAGTAAATATATAGCATTACATCTGCATGATGCTATCAGGTCACAGTGATTCCAGTACCTTGTTGAATCCATGGTTAAAGAAGTCAGGCTGCTCTTATCTTACCCAGTACTTGATGTGGTGGCCACTGAGTGTTTAAGTGAAATATCGTATACCGTATATACTCGCGTATAAGTCAGGTCTTGAAACCCGAAAAATTGATCATAAAATCAGACCCCGACTTATATACCCATTCAAAAATGAGACCCTTAATTTTTGTTTTTATATCTTCTTGCTTCCTCCGATCTCATATCAGTTTCTCGGACACATCAAATGTTGTTGCAACAGCGCAGTTACCAATTTCTTTCACCACTTCAACGACTTTTAATTGAAAACCAGCTTCATATTTTCTTCTGATCAAATGCTCCATCGTAGATAATGGATGCTCTTATGATAAAGGTCTATGAGTGTTTGAGATCCAAAAAACACAAAATAGTGCAAACGTTGCTTTGGAATAGTTCGGGTGTTACCGTGGGGTCACATAGGCACAATACATACTCTCAGGTGGGCATTAGCAACTCATAATCCTTGAAACAATAGCATGAGTTTTCCGTATTCGACTTACATGACCGACATTATAAAATACCAGAAATTATACTTTAAAATCAAGCCCCAACTTATCTGTGAGAGAACTTAAACACCAGTATATTTTCAGTACTTTTTGAATCTAATAAATGAATGCTAATTTTTGTGTGTTTTTGTGTACCATGCACCTTCTGGTTGTTTGTCATAATGTTATGTTTTAGGGATATATATCATTGAATATGTGCATGTTATTCTATCAGGTTGTTTCCCATTATATCAAAGCTAATTAGCCATTGTAAACCAGGATCTATGGACTCATCTCCATCACAACTACTCTACAGTACTACTATTATGACTACCATAATCAACTTATTAATATCAAACATCCAGTGTTTGACAGAAACATCTAAATGTGACAACAGAAATTCATATTTTTGCATTTGACATCTTTTGTGCAATCAACCGTGTTTGGAATATATACTTACTATCTAAGCTTAGGGCATGTATCAATCAATCAATCAACATTTATTTATATAGCACATTTTCATACAAAAAAATTTAGCTCAAAGTGCTTTATAAAATAAATAGAAAAATAGAAGACACAATAAAAAATAAACATAAGTCAACATTAATTAACATAGAATAAGTAAGGTCCGATGGCCAGGGTGGACAGAAAAAACAAAAAAAAAACTCCAAAAGCTGGAGAAAAAAAAAAATCTGTAGGGGTTCCAGACCAAGAGACCGTCCAGTCCCTCTGGGCAATCTACCTAACATAAGTCAAACAGTCCTCTTTGTATTTAGGGTTTTCATGGAAGGACTTGATGATGATGGTCACGTAGACTTCTGGCTTTCAGTCCATCAATGCTGGTGCATCATGATGCTTTGAGTAGGTGGTGGTGGCGCAGGCCGCCACCACAAAGAAACAGGAAAAAGAAACAGAAGAGAGAGTTGGGGTCAGTACGGATTTTGGAGTCACTGTGAATAGTTATTATGATGAATTAAACATACAGAGTATCAGGATTAAGTTAAAGTGAAGTTATAAAAAAGCCATGTTAAAGTAATGTGTTTTCAGCAGTTTTTTAAAGTGCTCCACTGTATTTGCCTGGCGAATTCCTATTGGCAGGCTATTCCAGATTTTAGGTGCATAACAGCAGAAGGCCGCCTCACCACTTCTTTTAAGTTTAGCTTTTGGAATTATAAGAAGACACTCATTTGAAGATCTAAGGTTACGATTTGGAATGTAACGTGTCAGGCATTCCGATATATAAGATGGAGCGAGATTATTTAAGGCTTTATAAACCATAAGCAGTATTTTAAAGTCAATCCTGAATGACACAGGCAACCAGTGTAGTGACATCAAAACTGGAGAAATGTGTTCGGATTTTCTTTTCCTAGTTAGGATTCTAGCAGCTGCATTCTGCACTCGTTGCAAGTGATTTATGTCTTTTTTGGGTAGTCCTGAGAGGAGTGCATTACAGTAATCCAGTCTAATGAAAACAAAAGCGTGAATTAATTTCTCAGCATCTTTCAATGATATAAGAGGTCTAACTTTTGCTATGAATGTAGTATCAAAGGGTGCAGTTTCCTCACCAGTTATCAACAGTTGGTAGGGTAGAAGTTAACAACTCATGGCATAAATGCCAGTGTGCCCTAAGGAAGTGTTCTAGTGCCCCCTCTGTTCCTGGTGTTCATCAATGAGTTGATAAACCAGATGAAGTGTCAGCTTAGTTTGTTTTTGAATGACTCCACATAGCACCAGGATAGTGTAGTCAAGGCCACCCATCATCATGATGAATGCTTAGTGAGTGAAGACCTATTTTATTCACTGCTGGGAAGAGAAACCTTTCAACTGTGACATTTTGGCTTTTGTCTTCTGGTCTCGTACATTAGTTCAGGAGACCAGTCAGTGCTAGCCTCAACAGTCACCACTGTTGGGAAGACACATCAGGTTCATAGCTGCTAAAGCTAAAGTGGTGCCTTAACTGTCCACTGCAAATGATCTGTATGTTATGCTCTTGCACCCTATGATGGTATAAAAAAAATTGTTTGGGCAATCGTCGAGTAGTGCTCTCTTGTGTAACTTGCACTTTCATTCCCATTTAGAGATGAGTTCACCATGCATGAGCCCTAGAACCAAACAACTAGTAAGCACTTGTGATTAAAATCTAGTCTGTTGGCTCTCTATGGCCAGCTTCAGCTTGCTGCAACATTTTGCTTGAAAGATGGAACACCCAGGATTTACAGACCTGATCCTAAAGTTTCGTAATCGAGTGCCCAGGAATTCTGTACCTGCATACATCCTCCTTCCTGCTACACCTTACCTTGACACCAGTCATCATGCAGCCTCACTGCTACCCAGAATAATCAAGGAGTGGAACAACCTGCCAAAATGGTTACCTATGTGTTACTATCACCTCATCCAAGTACAGTTGTTTAAAACTGCCATTATATAAATGTTTTATCTATACTAATAAAAGGCAAAGCCCTCACTGACTGACTGACTGACTGACTGACTGACTAACTGACTCACTCACTCACTCATCACTAATTCTCCAACTTCCCATGTAGGTAGAAGGGTGAAATTTGGCAGGCTCATTCCTTATAGCTTATTTACAAAAGTTAAGCAGGTTTCATTTTGAAATTCTACGCGTAACGGTCATAATGGTCGACAACGGCCGCCACATTGAACTTTTTTATTTATGGCCCCATCTTCACGAAATTTGGTAGGTGGCTTCCCTGTGCTAACCAAAACCAATGTACGTATTTATTTCAGTGGTATGATGCCACTGTCGGCCGCCATATTGAACTTTTCAACGGTCTTTGTTACTTATGGGCCCATCTTCAAGAAATTTGGTACGCGGGTTCCCAATGTTAACTGAATCCTACGTACGTACATACATACGTCCATAGCCTGCAGCTTGGTCACTGTGTGAGGCGGCGTTGGGTCCCCCATCCCAACGCCTCCCACGTTGGCTGCCTGCCTATATAAGGCCGTCCGTCACTCTGGTCTCTACATTCCCTTCCTTGCTTCGCCACGGGATTCACGTCTCCCTGCTGATAACTACAGCCTTGTTATTTAATCCACGGCTTCTCCGCTGTTTTATTGTTTGTTTATTACGATTATAGTTATTGTGTAGGTATTTTAGACTTACTTTACATTGTTCAGGTACCCATTTCCTTTATCATTCCAACCTTACCCCCATTAACATGTCTATAGAGGTGATCACCATCGATCAAAAAACTGTCACTTACCGAGTGGTTTCCATGCCCGGAGATGGCACCTGCCTTTTCCATTCTTTTTGTTACATATTGCACGGTCATATCAGGCTCACTCTTGATATCCGGAGGAACATTGTGTCTTATGTATTGAATGACTGGGACAGGTTCAAGTTGTGGACTGATGATGGTACAAGAGATAATTATACTACACAGCAGCACTATAAGAGTGAAATGCTTAAGCCCTTCACCTATGGTTCTGCATGTGAGTTGATGGCTTCCGCTGAATTGTTCGGTTGTCCCTTTCAAGTGTACCGAAATAGCCAAATATTTAACACCTTTCGACAACTGCCAATGCCTCTTAAACATCTTAGATTCACAGGTGATGATTTCAGTAGTGGACACTTTACACATTTTAGAGAAGGCAGTCATTATGCAGTTAAATGACCACCTAAATAAACATGCTATTCTTGATACTTTTCAGTCAGGCTTCAGAACAAATCACAGTACAGAAACTGCACTTGTTAAAGTAGTAAATGACTTATGGTAAATGCAGACAGAGGCCATTTATCTGTTCTCATCCTCTTAGATCTGAGTGCTGCATTTGACACCATTGATCATAATATTCTTAGAAATCGCCTTAGTCAATGGGTGGGCCTCTCTGGCAGTGTCTTAAATTGGTTTGAATCCTACCTGGCAGGGAGAAAATTCTTTGTGAGTTGTGGTAATCAAATCTCAAAGACACATGATATCCGATATGGTGTTCCACAAGGCTCTATCCTGGGTCCGCTGTTATTCTCAATCTATATGCTTCCGTTAGGTCAGATTATCTCAGGTTACAATGTGAGCTACCACAGCTATGCTGATGACACACAGCTGTACTTATCTATAGCACCTGATGACTCCGACTCTTTCGATACACTAACACAATGTCTTACTGGTATTTCTGAATGGATGAATAGTAATTTTCTCAAACTAAATAAAGAGAAAACTGAAATTTTGGTAATTGGCAATAATGGATTCAGCGAGGTTATCAGAAATAAACTTAATGCACTAGGATTAAAAGTTAAGACGGAAGTAAAAATTTAGGGGTAACCGTTGACTGTAATCTGAATTTTAAATCGCATATTCATCAGACCACTAGGACAGCATTTTTTCATTTAAGAAACATAGCTAAAGTTAGACCTCTTATATCATTGAAAGATGCTGAGAAATTAATTCACGCTTTTGTTTTCAGTAGACTAGATTACTGTAACGCACTCCTCTCAGGACTACCCAAAAAAGACATAAATCATTTGCAACGAGTGCAGAATGCAGCTGCTAGAATCCTAACTGGGAAAAGAAAATCCGAACACATTTCTCCAGTTTTGATGTCACTACACTGGTTGCCTGTGTCATTCAGGATTGACTTTAAAATACTGCTTATGGTTTATAAAGCCTTAAATAATCTCGCTCCATCTTATATATCGGAATGCCTGACACGTTATATTCCAAATCGTAACCTTAGATCTTCAAATGAGTGTCTCCTTATAATTCCAAAAGCTAAACTTAAAAGAAGTGGTGAGGTGGCCTTCTGCTGCTATGCACCTAAAATCTGGAATAGCCTGCCGATAGGAATTCGCCAGGCAAATACAGTGGAGCAATTTAAAACACTGCTGAAAACACATTACTTTAACATGGCCTTTTTATAACTTCACTTTAACATAATCCTGATACTCTGTATGTTCAATTCTTCATAATAACTATTCATGGTGGCTCTAAAATCCGTACTGACCCCTACTCTCTCTTCTGTTTCTTTTTCCGGTTTCTTTGTGGTGGCGGCCTGCGCCCACCACCCTACTCAAAGCATCATGATGCTCCAACAATGATGGACTGAAAGCCAGAAGTCTACGTGACCATCATCATCAGGTCCTTCCATGAAAATATGATGATTTATGTTAGGTAGAATGCCCAGAGGGGACTGGGCGGTCTCTTGGTCTGGAACCCCTACAGATTTTATTTTTTTCTCCAGCTTTTGGAGTTTTTTTTGTTTTTTCTGTCCACCCTGGCCATCGGACCTTACTCTTATTCTATGTTAATTAATGTTGGCTTATGTTTATTTATTTTTATTGTGTCTTCTATTTTTCTATTCATTTTGTAAAGCACTTTGAGCTACATTTTTTTTGTATGAATATGTGCTATATAAATAAATGTTGATTGATTGATTGATTGATGTTTATGGATGTTTAAACTCTCAAAAGCTGGATGTGAAGTTATCGATGAAACCGGTTGTATGCTTACAACGCTTGACAGTTGCCGAATGTCACTTCAACACAAGTCCTGCAAATACTGTCGTAATTGAAGCAAACCATGAAACTCAAACCGATTATGACAGCAGCAATCCAAGCTGTGAGATTTGAAACAAGATTACTGTTCACACGGCCAACTGTACGTTGCATGCTCAAGAGTAAGCTCAGCGCACAGCTTGGTCATATTACAACTGGAGGGCCGAACTCACAATGTGGTATACAAAGAGATCCTTAAATAATTATTGGCATATTTTCCCTCAGTTTAAAAAGGTTTAATTTTCTTCTTAATAAAAATTAAAACAGTACTTCGCCGCTGCAAAGCGCGGGTATTTTGCTAGTATATATATATTGTAAGAGACAGCTGGACTCTCAACCCGGCCATTTCGCCCTGATATGGAAGGATGGGGGAAGACAGCTTTTTTAGGGCACTGCCTCCCCCAAGACGCAAGGGGCAGCTCCCCTAGTTTACAGCAGTGCCCCGGATTCCCACAGGGTATCCTGGGACTTGGAGTTCTGTATCTCAGCCCTGTTGGGTGCCGCCAGGAGGTGCTGTGGATATACAGGAGGCAAGATTTTTGCCCAACTGGCATGACATGTGAGTGGAAGCCCAGAAGTACTTCCGGGTTGGTCAATATAAAAGGACTCGACAGACCTGACAGAAGAGAGCCAGAGTTGAGTGGAAGGGGACAACGCTTATTGGGAGACGTGGAGGAGAAAGAAAGAAGAAGAAAGAAAAATGAATTGTGCATTTGTTTGTGGGTGTGATGGTGGAGAGCACTGTGAAAGAAGGAGGTGATACTGGTCAATCCTTTGTGGTGAGTGGCGGGAGGTGGTACCCAGCCGGGACACCTGGAAGGACCGGAAAAGTGATTATGCCTCCTCCAGACCATGAGGGGGCAGCCGCCCTGGTTGGTATGGGGACCACGGGAACAGAGCATGGAAGCTCAACCCTATAAGGGCCCATGGTCACCGCCAGGGGGCGCCCGGATGCCTGAAAAGCCCTGGACATCAGCACTTCTACCATACCAGGAGGTGCTGGGGAAGTTCATCAGGAGACAGCTGGATCATGTCTGGGTGAACATAAAAGGGCCGCCTCACTCCATTCATTATCTGGAGTCGGGTGGAAGAGGACGAAGCTTGGAGGAGAGGAGTGGAGGCGGTCAGAAGGAAAGGCATCGAGGAAAGAGGCCTGGACTGAGGGTGATTGGTGTGGGAGAATTGGGTTGTGCGTGCGCACTTTGTAAATGGAGATGAATAAACGTGTGTTGGTTCTTGAACCATCAGTGTCTGCCTGTCTGTGTCCGGGCTGTTCCCCACACCTTATATTAGCTACCTTACAGTTTAGGAAGATGAGCAGTAGTGATTGACCTGCTTTCATCATATTGTGTTTGAATAATTACACTGTCTCCTCACACCATAGTATACTTTGTATTGTACCTCAGTCTCCCATATACATATACATAACAAAGCGCAGAGAAATGTTGTTTTTAAAATTTCTTAAATTTGGAAAAGGGCTTCACTTTAAATCAACATGGTCAGTCCTTTTGGTGCTCCTGCTGATAAACAAATAAGGAAAAATAATCATAGCATACATCCTTAAATGAGCTAAAAGAATTGTAGAGACAACCAAATACTGGTGTCATGATAAATCACATTCTGCATGTTAAACAGATGGAAACTTTGAAGCCCCAAATGCATCTCTAACAACACATTTAAAATGTGTCAAAAAACAAGCACAATTTTACTTACAAGAGCAATTTGAGGAATAGTAGAAAGGAAATTTTATATGACTTTCAGGTTTAGACTATCAAGAAAACAAAAGCATGACAGCCTAAAAGTTTTGCAGATCAAAGAAAACACACACAACTAAATCTGCAAACACAAGCCGACTGTTTGAAATTTTATAACTGTAAAATCAAAATGCCTTTGAAAGAAAATCAGAAAGCACCTTACAGAGGAGAAAGGAAATCAAAGCACAGATATGATATGACCTTTCAGTGAGTTATCCAGGTAAAATGTTACTTTTCTGAAATATTGCTCATATTAATCTTTGCTCTGACTTGCATTGATTTCTCAGAAGTTGGTAAGCAGTAAACAAATGTATTTTTTTTAGAATTCAGTCCAGACTGAACCCCTTAGGAAAGCAGTCATTGTAAGATGGGCAGTGAACTTTGGCTGATGCACACAAGTGTGCTGACCCTCAGTATCATCAAAATTCAGCCATTTTCTTACATCTGGGAAATCTTCATCTGAACTTTTAGTTGACCTATGGCAACTTAATGTTTAGTGCACATAACACAGCATAAGCATAACTCCTGAAACTTGTATTCGATAACTTTTATTTTTTGGGCTGATATGTTCAAAAGATTTATATTTACAACTCTGGTTACTTAAAGGCCTATTTAAATGACTAATTTTGTGTTAAAGTTTTTTTTACAAAATCAATACGATATGATACCAATGTTAAAATAAATAAATTATATTTTCAAATAGTGCATGTGTCCATAGAAAAAGAACAATTTTTTGTTATGAAATAAACAATTATGACCAATTTTGAACTAACATTAGAGTAAGCGAATGTGAGCAAAATTGTTATGAGGCAAAAGATATTAATCAGTCAGTCAGTCATTTTCCAACCCGCTGTATCCTAACACAGCATCACGGGGGTCTGCTGGAGCAAATCCCAGCCAGCACAGGGCGCAAGGCAAGAACAAACCCCATGGAGGGTGCCAGCCAACTGCAGGGCAAAAGATATTAATAATGAACAAAAGTAAAATATGATGAAGAGTAAATGATGTCTATGATTGGGGTACTTGCTAACAAACTGAGTTTAAATGTGAAAGTCTGGATAGTGATTTCAAGCTTAAACAACAATGTTCTACCCATGGTGTGCCACAAAAATTAATTGCCTATAATGAAAGATGTTTTACCAGCAAAGAATTCCAATGTTTTCATCACACCTGAGACCTTTAAAATATTATGCACAGTCCAAACTATCCCCAGTCAAATGGGATGACTGAAAGTGCTGCGCATTCAGCCAAACACCTGCTGGAAAAATGTGCATGATATGGCTACAAATATACATACAGCTTTCCATAAAACCAAGAACACACCAAGAAATCGAGTACTATCTCTAGCTCAACATTTGCTCTCAAGGCTTGCAAGATCATTAATTCCTTTGACCAAATAAACGTATGGGCCAAAGCTTGAGACAGAAGTACATATACCCTTGACAAAAATCAAAAAAGCAAGAAAAATCATATTATGACAGGTCAGCCAAGAAACATTCCCTGCTTCACAGTGGGCAGTAAGTCAAAATGCAGACTACCTGTGAATATTACAGTATGGCTACAGTGACTGGAAGAGGTCCACAACCCAACAGCATTAAGGTTCTTTCAGGTGATTTGAGGTATGTTTGAAACTGGCGACAGCATCAACACTGAAGTCAACACTGACAGAACCAACTTCAGAAAGTAAAGTTATGCACCCAGCAGAACCTTCCAAGGATGACACACCAAAAACAGATAAACAATTGTCAAATCTATAATGGAAACAGACCAGAAACTTTGGGATCACAGTCATCTTCTCTGGCAATCTGGTTTCTGAGGTTTCCTAATTTATCCTAATTTTATTTTGTTTTTTGTCTGACTCTTATTATCCTTAAGGCCAACACATTCTTAAACAATAACTACTCTTTTTTAAAAACAACATCCGCAACAATATTTATTTATATAGCACATTTTCATACAGATGATGTAGCTCAAAGTGCTTTACATGATGAAGAAAGAAAAAAGACAAAATAAATAAGAAAACAGAATTAGGAAACACTAATTAACATAGAATAAAAGTGGCCAGGGAGGACAGAAAAAACAAAAAAAAAAAACTCCAGACGGCTGGAGAAAAAAAATAAAATCTGCCAGGCATTCTACCTAACATACAGTAAATGATCTCAATCAGTCCTCATTGTATTCAGAGTTCACATGGAAGAACTTGATGATGATGGTCATGTGTACTTCTGGCCTTTAATCCATCAATGTAGGGACATTCATTCATCATTGCAGATCGCCACCACAGAAAAGGAACGGCAGAGAAAGTAGGGGTTAGTACGGATTATGGAGCCACTAGGAATGATAATGATAATTAAATGCATATACAGAGTATCAGGATTAAACAAAAATGAAGCTATGAGAAAGCCATGTTAAAGCAATGTGTTTTTAGCAGTTCTTTTAAATGATTTACTGTATTAGCCTGGCGAATTCCTATTGGCAAGCTATTCCAGATTTTAGGTGCATAACAGCAGAAAGCCGCCTCACCACTTCTTTTAAGTTTAGCTTTTGGAATAATAAGCAGACACTCATTTGAAGATCTAAGGTTACGATTTGGAGTGTAAAGTGAAAGGCATTCTGAAACATAGGACGAAGCAAGATTATTTAAGGGTTTGTAAACCGTAAGCAGTATTTTAAAGTCAATTCTAAATGACACTGGTAACCAATGTAGTGACATCAAAATTGGAGAGATGTGCTCAGATTTTCTTTCCTTAGTTAAGATTCTAGCAGCTGCATTCTGCACTAGTTGCAATCAATTGATATCTTTTTTGGGTAGTCCTGAGAGGAGTGCGTTACAGTAATCTAGCCGACTGAAAATAAAAGCTTGAACTAATTTCTCAGCATCTTGCAATGTTATAAGAGGTCTAACTTTTGCTATATTTCTTGAGTGAAAAAATGCTGTCCTAGTAATCTGATTAATATGTGATTTAAAAGTTAGGTCAGAGTCAATAGTTACCCCTAAATTCTTTACCTCTGTCTTTACTTTTAATCCTAATGCATCGAGTTTATTTCTAATATCCTCATTATATCCATTTTTGCCAATTACTAAAATTTCTGTTTTCTCCTTATTTAATTTGAGAAAATTACTACTCATCCATTTAGAAACACAAGTAAGAAGTTGTGCCAGTGAATCAAGAGTGTCTGGGTCATCAGGCACTATTGATAAATATAGTTGTGTGTCATCAGCCTAGCTGTGGTAGCTCACATTATGCGCCGAGATAATCTGACCTAACGGAAGCATGTAGATTGAAAAGAGCAGCAGACCCAGGATAGAGCCTTGTGGAACACCATATAAAATACCATGTGTCTTTGAAGTATAATTACCACAACTAACAAAGAATTTTCTACCTGCCAGGTAGGACTTAAACCAATTTAAGACACTGCCAGAGAGGCCGACCCATTGACTAAGGCAATTTCTAACAATTTTTACTCACCACACATCATCCTTACTGCAACAACTGCTGCCACAATTGGTATAGCCAGTGATTAATCCACCTCTGACAACCAAAAAAGCTACACACAGGAAAAGCCATGGGACTGGATGGAGCCAGTCCTTGAGTATTTGAGCCCTATGCTGACCAATCTGGTGGCATCCTCTGTCACCTGTTCAGTCTGTCACTATGCCACCAGCAAGTGCCACTGCTGGGGAAAACATCCTGTATTGTTCCTGTTCCCAAGACAGCAGTCATCTCTTCACTTAATAATATCAGTGACCCCTACTGTATGTCCCATGTCATGAAGACCATCGAGAGGCTGGTCCTGGATTATATGAGGCTTCATGTGAAAGACCAGTTGTAGTGGATAGTGCAATTATCTATCTACTCCACAAGGCTTATTTCAATTTGGACAAATCGAGCAGCACTGTGAGGATTATTTTTTTGATTTCTACAGGACCTTCAGTACCATCCAACCATCCCTGTTAAGCCGTAATCTTAGTGATATGCAGGTGGATGAGTCTAAGGTGTCCCGGATAATGGACTAACTGTCCAGCACATTGTAATTTGTGAGATTCAAGGACTGTGTTCCTGATGTGGCTGTGAGAAACACTGGAGAACCACAAGGAAAAGTCCTGTCTCCTTTTCTGTTCACTCTGAACACCTAATGTGTGTGTAAATAAAATTTTCTCCTTGAGATAAATAAAATACTATCCTTTAAAAAGAATGAAACTAGTCATGGATTTTAAAACAGCTTCATATTTCAGACAATTTACATTGCGGAATTCTCGTTTGCTCTCAAGGCACATCTTTTATTTCATACTAAATATAATCTCATGAATAAAAATGTGAAGAAATTCAGGTAAGCTAATTGGTCAACATCACAGCAAACCTTTTCAAAATGACTGTAAGGAGAATATTGCTAGCAGAGAGATCAAGTGACTTATTGTGTAAGTGTTGAGGTATTGTGTTGGCTGGAGTATCCCTGAGATCCATACTGTATGTGCAACATTTCACCTAATCAAAACTGCTCACTTCACATTCTTGGTCTGGGTTGAAACTAAGGGCATATTGTGATTTTTATAGTTTTGTTTCAGAGAGATTATTGACCCTTTTCATCTAGAAAGTCTCCGTGTTTGAGCCTGAAGGCTAGTGTCTATTTGTACTCACTTTAGCTATGTAATGATAATGAGACTGTAAGTTGATTCATTTGTTTAGATTTACAGTGTTAAAGTCACTTAAAGGCAACCCTAAGAAACAGTAAGGGATATTATAAAAAGATTACTTAGTAAGTTAATTAATTTTTGTTGTGCATCTTAGCTGGAGTGCTCCAGGCCATGAGCGTTTAAGACAGAGGAAGCTAATGCCTTTACTAAGAAACTGTCACATCAGGAGCAAGCAAGGAAGAAAATGTAATAATTTAGTCAACTGTTGTTAGAAGAATCTAGCAAATGATAATGCTAACTGGACAAACCCTAACATTAACGAAAGATCTGTAGCTGTAGATACAGCACAGACAATTAGAGAAGGGGAAACAGGTGGAAATATTATTATATTTTAAGTTATTAACACATAAATGAAAAGATAAAAACTGTTTTAACCCAATATATTGTAAAACAAATAGTAAACCTCATTATCTATTTAAATTGTTTGGATACAGAATTGAAGGACCATTCCTATACTGTATGTTTTCGAGAAAAATAATCTGAATCTGAAAAGTGACGCTATAGAAGACTGCAATGCTTAGAGGAAGATACACCCAATGCAATATGTTCATGGTTAGATATATCTAGCAGATCTGAGGACTTTATAGAGTTAAACAGATTCTAATATATTTGGGGTAGTAGGCAGGATCGGACAGGCCAACCAGGTTAATTTTAAACACAACACCGAGAATGGCAGCAGGCGATTGTACAAAGAACAGACACCACCTCTGTGCTTAAAGGTTTTTATTCAACCCAATTTCATAATCAGTACATATATTTGTTAAGGAAAATTTAATACAAATCAACATGCATTGATTTGTGCACTGAATATTTTAATATTACAATAAGATAAAACAATATGAATTAAACATCATACAGCAAGTTACAGGAAGTACACATTAACAAGGTTATGCCTTAGCTTCATAATACAAGACCACATTGGGAATACTGCGTGTAGTTTAAGTGTCCGTATTATAAGAAATACATACCATTGCCAGAGAAAGGAAGGAAATACTATATTATAACAGAAATTACAGAAATTCCGAGGAAAATGTCCTTCTCCTGAAAGTAGCTGTCATGTCCTTATTCATATTGATTTGATTTACTTGTATTCACCTGTGAAAGCATGGATATACATTGTGTGTTTCTAATAGCTCTGCCCTGCCCTGATTGGAATATGCCATTAACAAAGACGAATGAAGTCACTCAAAGTGGAGATGATACTCTATTGATCAAAACAAGAATTAAACTTAGTGCCTGTTTCCTGCAGAGGCATTAGCTCTCTTGGAAATGTGTTCTTTTAATATTGTGGCTTATTAAATAATTAAACAATATCATAATATACCAGAAAAGGCGATATCCCTCCCATAGTGATTACGGCGGTACAAGAATCACATGAGACAAAATATCTTTTAGCTTACATTTACTGACGTTTTACGCAGTTCCAGACGGGGAGGCATATGGACAGACTTTATCCAGGTGGGAATCTGGATCAACACAGTCAGCCATTTTCTCCGTCCCTACGCTGGGAGGTTTTTCAACACACCTGGTGTCGACACAGCCTCGAAGGGTCTGGCCACTGTCCAGACCTTTTATATGGTTCTTGCTTCATTTGCTGGTCTTCTCGTTTCCAAACAAGGGCTGAATTCCTCTCCCACAAAATACAGAAATATCATAGTGCTTACATGTCGATTCTCATTCTCCCAAGAAGGAAAGAAGGTTTGTGCTGATAGAGGACAGAAATCCCCTAACCTGTGTTTAAGCGGACTATACAAGCCTCCAGTTGTCTTTGGCTATCTAATCCAATGCTTGGTCAGCAATTCTAACTGCTGAGCCTCTGTGTGCCACAGTTAACATGCACATGTAAATAAAACTCATAACAGTATTGTCCAGATACAGTGACATAAAGAAAAATGTAGTATTACAAGCCACCCTTTGTCACTGGATCTGTGACAAAAAACAATATTTGAAAGTCATATCCACAAAACAAAAGGTACTTGATCCCCCATCACAGTGTCAATATTTCAAGTCATTTGGGACATGTGAGATGTAGTATCACTATAGCTTCTGTACCATTCATCTAAAACCAGCGTAAACATGGACAAACAGTTACATTTAACATGCTGTTATCAAGTAGTGATATCTCATCAATGGTGTTAGTGGAGATTTTTGCCCTGTTATTTCTTACATAGTCTGTGTTGTGTCTACATATTACTGAATTCATGCAGTGGGTGTCATAGCATCAGATTATTTTACTATCCTATATAGCATCTTGATGGATTACACTATTCTTTGGCACTTCTATCATTTCTAGCTTCAATATGTTGCTAGATGTGCCCACCCTTTGATGTCTGATCCCTTTATGAGTTACAATAGTTGTAACATAACTCAGATGCTATTCTAGCTTCATTGCTATGATTATTAATTGTTCTTAACTAGTATTATTGCATAATTGTTCATTCACTATCTGTTATCCTCCCCAACTTCACTATCAGATGTTCTATTCCAAGTTACCAATTTACAAGTTCACATCATTGATAAATCATGCATATCCTCATACCTTTGAGCCCTTCTTATAATAGTTTCAAGTATTTTCCTAGACTTGCTATATATATATATATATATGCCTTGTCCAACCCAGTGGTTTGTTAACAAAGTCTCTTTCTTGGTGGCTTTGCTGATTGGTAACTTTGCAGATCCGTCTGAACAAAGTGTGACTGCTTCAAGGCACTAAAGTTTGTTGTTACTGGAACAGAAAGTAAACAGTCCTTTTATCAGTAGGGAGCTCATAAGATGAACACATGGTGACTGTCCCTTTTAGCAGAGGTTCACTTCCCTCTAAGCTTGCACTGTATTCAGTGGTCATTCATGGGAGCCTTCAACAGCTGTCACATCACCTCAGTGGCTACAGCCTGTCCCTGCCACAGTCCATAAAACTTGTCTTAGTTCATGGCATCAAATCTGAGTAGCTGGACTTGCAATCTTTCTTTAGTTCTTTACTCCGTTCCCTCTGGAAAAGCAAGTGTTTCTTCACCAGCTATTCTCAGGTATGTGCAACAGATTAAAAGTCATTAGCGCAGTACAGTCTCTGTAAGTCTTCGTTTGTATATACACCACTTGTTACTTCCTTCATTAAACTTTACCACTGAATGGAGAGGCTTTAACCACTAAATTGAGTGGCTAACCATAAGCTACTTCTTATGCTAACTAGAGAAGGGTGCAAGGTAGAGCAAATACATAACATAAAGCAATTATTTCCCAATCATATGTATCATACAAATGCAGCATTATAAATGACAATTCTAGACCCGCAGTTCAGTCTCATAAAATAACAGCAAGAAATAGAGTAATACATTTAAACTATGCTAGTGACAATGTTTCTTCAGTAGGATCATCATACATTACACAAAATTCACACATTGCCTACATTATAACATCCATATCATATAGCTGATCTTATTAAAAGACAAAATCTGTAAGATTTTATAACAGTTCATATAGACTAATGCTTCTAATGTATAACTGCATAATCCATTGAGCTGTGTGCATTATCACTGAGCATTAACTTAATACATTGATGCAATAACAAGTCTTCTTAAAATTAATCACTTACAGAAACAAATCAATACATGATTTCTAATACATTTTGTAATTACTGAAGTGATAATAATAATAATCATTTGTCATACATCAAAATATGTAAACCCTCTATACTGTTCTTTCAAAGAATGAAATCAGTCTAGTGTTCAATTGTTTGCATATTGTCATTAAAACATTTAACACTTGCACTAAATCAGCATGCAAGAAAATTATTCTAATAGCTGCTATTCATTAATTTATGATTGATAAATATTCACTATCCTACGATTAGATTATTTCTAATTGCTATGCCCAAACTGGCTATTAAGCTATTTTTTTGCAACTTGTATAAAAACATAGTTTGTTTTCCATCCGTTGGTCACTGGATTTGCTGAATCTGGAGAACAAGAACATCTATAGATTTTAAATGCAACTTTTATGCTTATAACACTTTTCATGAAATTCAGATTTGAAAATTCTTCTCTTTAACTGACCATGTTACAAGCTATTCTGAGATTCGTCGAGGTCAATAAGTCATGGCGTTATTTAAACTCTGCATCTGTTTGCAGGCTTCAAAAACACAGACCAGGCACAGATTGTGTTATCAATCACCAGTCATGATCACTATTGATATTCACATGTATTACATTTAACATTGAATATTATTATATGGGACGTCTCCCATTTCTACAGTTTAACATTCTTAGTCAGCTGACGAACATAGAAAGACAGACGTACAAATGACATAAACACGCATCTGCCACCCCAGACTCTGAATAAAAATAATTTATTCGTCTTTTATTTTCTTTTCTAGATTCTAAACTCTGCTTCATGTCCAAGTAGAATTACTTAGCTAAAGCAGAAATTCGTTCACTAGAGAACAGACAATCAACCTTCACTCGTTTCAGTCATTTCTACACAGTATTTGGCAATTGCTTCATTCTTTTACATGTATTCACATACTCGCGTTCTCTTTTACAACAATACTTCATTCACAGAATAAAGTTCTCGATTTCTAGCACACGTGCTATAAACTCACTCGAGGTTGTGCTTTTTTGTTTATCTATAGGGTTTCACCATGCAACATACTTAAGCACGTCTTTTCCTTCATGCTTATTATTAATCAAACAACATCTCAGGCCGCAAGCTGATATTACTGAAAATATTAGGAATGCTTCTTACCTCAGTTTCATACGCGCTATTTTCCAGATCATGGAATTTTCGTGGCGAACATTACGACTCAGCGTCAAACGAGGGTAACGTATTACCCGTGGCGATCCGTAAATTCTGCGACAACAAGAAAATCCACGCGCGAGGAAATCACGCAGCACAATTCCACAACAAGAAAGTGTTCCCAGAAAAGTTATGCGGTCACAAAGAATATTCTGACTTAACAAGGAAAACATACATGCTTGAACCTTTATCTCATATCACCGGGCAAGTGTGCTAACCACTGCGCCACCATACATTCCCTTAAGAGTTCCCAAAATACATAACCTCCATTCATGCACAATCGGGCACATGCTACATATCCGTGAGAACTTGTCTCCCTTATTATTTAGTATTATTAAAAGAGTATTTTTCCTTTAAACTTGATCAGGGTTTAAAAGAAAAAATGTTTTGCACGTTTATAAGTTTTAAACAAAAGTGGAGACATTCTTTTTTGATTTGCTTTAAACCAATTGTTCTTATTGTAAGTTTTAACCCCAAATGTATTTATTCTTTTTCCACTTTGTTGTTCGAGCTCTTTTGCATTTTAGCGCTATATGTGTACACCGTTTTACAAATTCTTTTTAAACATTAGCTTATAAAGTATGTTCGTTATTTAAGCTATATTTAAAAGGTAATTTAATTATTTCTGTGTGTTTAAACACACGGCAATTTCTTAAAAGTACCAAAATAGGTGGGGGTTTTGCCAAAACCTTTAACCTGTAACCTTTACCCTTGTAGGTAGACTGATAGAAACAGCTGGCGTCTTTTAGACTGCTTGTAACACGTGGACGAAGCTTGTATTTTTGCATCGAGCTGCTTGGATGCCATTAAAGATTTCTACAAATTATTTTAGCGATCGTGATTGAGACGTTATGGATTCTATCGCTGTTGCTTTGATTTCATCTTTAAGTTTTTTCAGCTCCGCTGATTACCACGCAAACGGCAAGGTGAGTGCAATGCCTGCATGTCTTGTCTGCCTGCCGCAACTAATATACAATAACGCGCCGTTCTTTATAGCCTTCAATATTGTTTTCTAAAGGCTAGCGATGTAATTTATTGTAAATACGTGTTTCCCAACACGGCATTTACTTTTCTAGGTAGATTTTGGGCTTCGTACGGCCATTAATTAATCTGTGCTGCCCTGTGAGTGCCGTTTCATTTTACTGGACAGCCAGTCTCGTGCCATCAGTTTCAATCTTGTTGTATTCCATTTATTTTGTCCAATTTTAGTCCCACTTATGCGTTAAACTTAAAAGTCCAACCTTAAAGTTCACTCTCATACCGTAGGTAGCAGACGCTACCACGATTCGCCGACAGATGTCGGGCTTTCTTTCCAGCCTCATGCACTGTGCCGAGTTTGACAAGTCCGCCTCTTGTCTTTTGATGGGATAAATTAATCAGGCCAGGCATGTTAAGGCAGTTTTTAATTCTCGGCCGGAGTCCATGACCGTGCGCGCAACCAATCCCGAAATATATATATCAAATATTATTACCGAGCCTCCCATTCATCAGTGTAAGCATATGTTTAATATATATATAAAATATTATAATTAATATATAATAATATAATTATTAATGTAGCCACAATCCTGCCGACTACGCCATTATGTTTCCTGCAGAGGCATTAGCTCTCTTGGAAATGTGTTCTTTTAATATTGTGGCTTATTAAATAATTAAACAATATCATAATATACCAGAAAAGGCGATATCCCTCCCATAGTGATTACGGTACAAGAATCACATGAGACAAAATATCTTTTAGCTTACATTTACTGACGCGTTTTACGCAGTTCCAGACGGGGAGGCATATGGACAGACTTTATCCAGGTGGGAATCTGGATCAACACAGTCAGCCATTTTCTCCGTCCCTACGCTGGGAGGTTTTCAACACACCTGGTGTTGGCACAGCCTCGAAGGGTCTGGCCACTGTCCAGACCTTTTATATGGTTCTTGCTTCATTTGCTGGTCTTCTCGTTTCCAAACAAGGGCTGAATTCCTCTCCCACAAAATACAGAAATATCATAGTGCTTACATGTCGATTCTCATTCTCCCAAGAAGGAAAGAAGGTTTGTGCTGATAGAGGACAGAAATACCCTAACCTGTGTTTAAGCTGACTATACAAGCCTCCAGTTGTCTTTGGCTATCTAATCCAATGCTTGGTCAGCAATTCTAACTGCTGAGCCTCTGTGTGCCACAGTTAACATGCACATGTAAATAAAACTCATAACAGTATTGTCCAGATACAGTGACATAAAGAAAAATGTAGTATTACAGTGCCCTGGAAAAATGCAGCAGATCCCTGCAACACCCTGGACCCCTAGGTTTTATAATTGTTGTTATAATTATATTTAATCAATAAGTTGTCCAGTCTATTAATATACTGCAATCAACAGGCACATTACTTCCTTTTAATATGTTACTTGATACTGTTTAACTAAAACGCTAGTACAGAAAGGCCTCATTTTATTCATTAATTTGTTCCAAATCAACATATCCAAATTTTTTTAAATGATATTATTTACATAATAGCACAATTAAATTGCAAAAATCAATGACTGTTTTGAAATGCAGTGACATTTAGTAAAGCATTTCATCTGGATATTTGCAAAACATTTTCCTAATCATTTTCAAATACCAAGTAATTATTCTTATGACACAACTATCAAGTTCAACGAAATATTTCAATGGAAGAGATGGAACAGAACAAAGTAATGTTTAATTATTGTAACAGCATAAAATAAAAAACAAAATAATATTCTATTTCTCTATCTTACTGTAGAATTAAATGTCATCAATAAATTTAATAATGTCTCATTTAAACTAGACTAAGTAGATGAATAATTTGCATAATTAAACATATTTTTAATGATTTTAAGAATTTTCTTTAAAAAAAGGTATGTTTTGGCATGTTCAGAATGAAATACTGTGTGCCTTGTTAGATTCATATTGGTTTTCATACCCTTAATAATATTAACAGATGCGTCTATTACTAATGTACATATAAATTATTGATTATCTTAGTTTAATATATTTATGTTTTGATTATGGAATTGTGCCGCAGCAGGCACTTAAGGCTCTCTCAAAGTTCATAAGGATTCCTTCCATATTCTATATGCATGCTGTTGAATATCAGTGCTCATCGATGTAATATCGATGTAAATGTACCTAGACTTTCATAAAGCATTTGATACAGTCCCACACCAAAGATTAATTCTGAAACTAGAAGCAATAGGCATCAAAGGTAACCTACAAAACTAGATCTCTGATTAGCTGGCAGCATATGAAGAACACAGGTAAGAGGAGAGTGCTCCACATGGAGCGAGGTCACCAGTGGAGTCCCTCAGGGGTTTGTCCTTGGACCATTACTTTTCCTGATTTATATTAATGACATTGATTCTGGTATTGTTAGTAAACGTATGAATTTCGTAGATGACACTAAAACTGGAGGGATGGCAGACACTGAGGAGACAGCATAAAGATTTCAAAAAGAACTTCAGAACTTGATGAACACTTGGAAAAATGTAGTTTAGTGTAGAAAAGAGCAAAGTGCTACATGTGGGCAAAATGAACATCAATTATAAATACAACATTGGAGACACTGTCATACTAGTAGCAACCTCTGAAAAGGATTTATGGGATTATGTTGGCGTAACATTTTCACCATTTAATCTATGTGCAGAAGCAATTAAAAAGCAAATAAATTTTTATATCATAAAAATTGTTCAATTTAAATCAAGGGACATTATGCTCAAACTATATAATGCACTAGTAAGAGGGAGTACTGTGTACAGTTTTGGTCTCCAAGGTACAAGAAAGACATAATAGCAATTGAAGCTGTGCACAGAGCAGCCAGATGTATCTCAGGACTTAAGGACATGTCATACGCTGACAGAATCAGTGAATTAAGCATATTGGTCAACATCACAGCAAACCTTTTCAAAATGACTGTAAGGAGAATATTGCTAGCAGAGAGATCAAGTGACTTATTGTGTAAGTGTTGAGGTATTGTGTTGGCTGGAGTGTCCCTGTGATCCATATGTGCAACATTTCACCTACTCAAAACTGCTCACTTCACATTCTTGGTCTGGATTGAAACTAAGGGCATATTCTGATTTTTATAGTTTTGTTTCAGAGAGATTATTGACCCTTTTCATCTAGAAAGTCTCCGTGTTTGAGCCTGAAGGCTAGTGTCTATTTGTACTAACTTTAGCTATGTAATGATAATGAGACTGTAAGTTGATTCATTTGTTTAGATTTACAGTGTTAAAGTCACTTAAAGGCAACCCTAAGAAACAGTAAGGGATATTATAAAAAGATTACTTAGTAAGTTAATTAATTTTTGTTGTGCATCTTAGCTGGAGTGCTCCAGGCCATGAGCGTTTAAGACAGAGGAAGCTAATGCCTTTACTAAGAAACTGTCACATCAGGAGCAAGCAAGGAAGAAAATGTAATAATTTAGTCAACTGTTGTTAGAAGAATCTAGCAAATGATAATGCTAACTGGACAAAACCAAGGTACAAGAAAGACATAATAGCATGAAGCTGAGCACAGAGCAGCCAGATGTATCTCAGGACTTAAGGACATGTCATACGCTGACAGAATCAGTGAATTAAGCATATTTAGTCTTGAGCAGAGGAGAACTGCGTGGGGACCAACTCCAGGTATTTAAAATCCTCAAAGGCATAGATAAAGTAGATCCAGCAACATCCTTTTGGCTTTGGGTGAATCATGCACTTGAGGAAGCACTTCTTTATACAAAGAGCGGTAGGACTCTGAAACAAACCTGGCAACCTTTAAGAAGAATCTGGAAGTGATATTAGGACAGCTTAGGTATTAGCTATTGATGGACTGAATGGTCTCCTCTTGTTTGTCAAATTTCTTATGTTCTTATAAACTTTTGAATTGAAGGGAGGGTTTGAATTTCATTGAGATTCCTAGGTATTATACTCAGTTTCACTTGAAAAGTGCAGTGTTTAAATAATAGGGGGTACATTAAAATGCCACAACCCAGAATAAAGTGAGGCTGACTAAAAGTATAAAAATAAATTAAAAACAAGGTAAACAGAATGAATATCGATAAAAGTACAAATTAAAGAGATTAAAACATAAATCTTACTGCCATTTGATCACAGAATTGAGGTTATCATTATAATCATTACAGACTTAGAAAATAAGCTTAGAAATTTAATCAGCACTGAATAACTTTACTGTTTCTTTTACTTACTTGTTTATCAGCATTTTGTACAGTACATTAGTATTCTTCTTTATTTAATTATTTATCCTCTTCTAATTTTTTTTCCTTAAGTTCTTGTAAAGCACTCTGAGCTACATATCTTATATAAAAATGTGTTATAAAAATAAATGTTGTCGTATGTCTTCCAGATGGGGTTACTTGTTTACTCTCCTTCTTGTCTATTACATACAATACTCCTTTTTCTCACCTCCAAACATACATACTGGACTGTCTACCAAGCCATGAAACTTGTCCAACCTCTCTTTACCTTTTTGTCACTCTTTTACTTCTAAGCCAGCCTATGAATTAGTTATTTCCAAGACTCACTCTCCATATATAGGATATAGCAACCTCTAGCAGTGTTGCCCTTTTACATTGGTAGATTTGTGTCAGTTTTGTTAGGATGCACATAGTGCTTTGCTTTCTTGTTCACCCTGAATCACCCGTGTCCATCTTACAAATGTTTAAAGTGAAAAAACAAATCTATACACAAGTAGATCCAAGGTAAGTTCTACTTTGACGTTTTCATAACAATTACTATAAATGTTTTTAAATTAAAAAGTATTGAAAAGTAACTGAGTGAAAATCTGTTTATTATAATTTAGGTTCCAGTTAAGCTGTAAATGGCAATACTGTAAAAAAATATATTGAAATTTACGTAAGTGATCAATGGTCTACTTCTTGGTTTGTATTGGGAAATATGTTTATTATTTGGCACCCACTATAGTTCCATTTTTTGTAATATTGTTTTACTTTATCTCAATAAATGTCATATTTGGGATATACATCTCTCAATTTGCCTTGTCACCTATCTACTTGTAAATTCAGCTGAAAAACAAAATAAGTTCATTTGGATAAAATTTGAAAAAATACTGTTTTTCACAATAAACTGCTAAACTAAATGTAAATCTTGTTTTGGATGTGATTAATGTGTTTTGAAATATGAAAATAATAACATTGTGACAAACAGTTTAGCTGTGACAGTGTAAGATATTTATCATACTATTCTCTCTATGTAAATTCCAAAGATTGAAGACTCCATATTCTTTAAATGTGGATACGTACTGTAAGGTTTTTTTTTCCATTCTTTTTTTTAATCAAGATCACTTTAAAAGTGTTGATTTACATATACTCAGAAGGCCAATTTCTTACTATTTGTTTAGTCATTTACACTTTATAGAGGCATACATATTCACATGTTCTTTACAATTTTATGGGAAAATTAATAGTGTCTCTTCTTGATTAAATGCATTCTTAATGGTAGTTCATCAGCTTTTCACAGGGCAAATGAGACTGAACATTTTATATTTTTAGTTCTATGTGCCCTGAATAGCTGCCACTACATCTGATGAACAAAAAATGATTAAGTATAGTTAACTAGATTTTGAAATAAATGTATACACCATATGTATAAATTACTGATAAAATTAACAAAAATCACTTATGATCTACAGTGTATATCATATCACCACAAGAAGCAGATATTGAAAGAGAGGTACATACTATATATAGTAATGCTCAATAGAAAGGTCTCATTTTTAATAAAAAAAAGTAAACGTAAAGGATTATCTTCTCATTTCATGTAATTTTTTGACCCAACTGATCCAGACCAGGCTTGTGGGGGGCTGAACCATACCCCAGCTAGCATAGTGTTCAAGGCAGGAATAAATCCTGGTCAGGATGCCAGTCCATCACAAAATATGATCTTTTATTAGAAAACTATCTGAAAATATTAGAAAAATATATAAAATAAAAATATAAGTAAAATACAATACATGTTGCATATAAATGTACACTTCAAGGTTTCAAAGTGATATCATCCTTGTTTCACCAGAGATCTTTCATCAGCAGCAGTAATAACAGCAATCCAATCCTATCCTTATCCTAATCCTATCCTTAAAGGAACAACAACATGAATACTTGCTTTCTAACAAACACATGTATTTCTATACGTGATTTTAATTTTAGTGAATTTTTAAACATGTTGCAAAGGTAAAGCCTTTGTTATTAACAAGTAATAATTCAGTGTAATTGTGAGGAACATCTCAATTCATGAATAACATACCATCAAGTCCACATAATGAGAAGAGAAATGGTGGCTGTTTACATGAAAGTCCTTGGTAATGGGCTTATGACCAAGCCATCAGTGGTTCCTAGCTTGACTCAGTAAAGTTTCCAGCACACCATGACTTTGGAGGTGAGGGGAGGAGTGGAATCTTTTATTTTTTTTAGTTTTTTGGTGCAATGTACTGTATATGCAGTTCTGCTAGAAATGGATTTCTGATTTAGTGATGCATTATTCAGAACAAACACTGTGTACAAAGGCAAGTTTGGTCATAAGTGTACTTGGTGCAAAAATTAATGATGGACTTTGTAATTTTGACATCTGATCTGAAGACACAGGGCTGCTGAGCTATGAATCAACGGCCATTTTGTACTGAGTTGGCTTAGAAAGGTGGAATATTCATTGGACATAAAAAGAAAAAAAAATCTGCAGTGCTGGGGACAACGATGTTAAGAATGAGTTCAACTTAACGTCTTCTGCATCTCAATAAAGGTAAAGAAATCTGAATGGACTGTGTTCAAGACCTCAACAGTGGAGTCAGCTGTAAGGAGCTGTGGCCAACATTTTATTGAATAATCCCTAGGATCTTTTAGCGTACACCTGTAGTAAGAGAAGATGTCAAACATAACAAAGATTATGATCTGACTAAGATATAGGGAGACCAAAATGGTGGCAGACCCACATATAGGTGCAATTTGGTGAGGTAATGCAGAAAGACTTTTGAAAAACATTAAAGAAGCTCTCGCAAATCATTCAATAAGTCAAGAAGGGTAGTCAGGGCATTGCCCTGTCTTACTCTCAGCAATGGTGGGGAAGTGTTGACCTAAACCGAAGATACTGTTAAAAGGAAGAAGTAGCACTTTGAGAATGCAATGGTTATGTCTTCCTTGGAGAAGGCAGTGCCAGAAGCATTGGTATTCATTCAGTCTCTGTGGTGAGATCACTGTGGTGATTAAATAGCTCCTGTAGTGGATAAGATCCAACTGGAAATGTTGAAAAAACTAGGTATTCTTGAGATATTTGTGATGTGCCTCTTCAATGATATGTGGAAGTTTAGACAGAGCCTCAGAACTGGCACACTGAGATGTTGGTCCCAACTTTTAAAAAGGGGGACAAGAGGGTTTGTTCCAATTACAGAGACATAGCACTTTTTAGTCAAAGCCAAGGTAGTGAAACAGAGACTGCATTTGATAGTTAATGTTTAAGGGGCTATGTGGGCATTGAAGTAGACCTACATCAGATATTTAAGGGGTTATGTCCAGATGTACTTTCTGGACTTGGAAAACACATTACTGTAGTATCTTGTGGAAATTCCGACAAGACTATAGATGTTATGGAGCCAGTGTTGGATTCCAACAAATCAGAAAACTCACCTTATCTGCATTTTGAGAGACATGGTGAACAAAGGCACACACAAAAGTCAGCTTAAATGTTTATAAGGTATATCTTAAAGTGAAATTCAGTTAAAAGCTAAATAAAGGTATTAATATCGAAAATGTTATAAAAGAGTTTTAAGTAGGTTTTTGAAAATAAACTGAAATGGGAAATATTACAGCAAAAGTTGCGTGCCTTGACAAAGGGACAGGATTATTGCAAATATTGTTCTGTGCTCAATTTTTAAAAATGAGTTTTTTTTGTGTGAAAGGAAGTACCGTGTACAGGACAGTAAGAAGTCCAAATTATTACTGCACTTTGGTCAGATGGCAGCGCATAACTGGACTTGGAAACTTAAATACATAACAAAAGACAGTGAATGACTGAATATTAAAGAAGCTGCAGTAAGTCAGTGTTCGGATCACCTGATTATAGGATAAGAAGCAAATAACTGTAGTTAGTTTCTTTCATATTCTTTGTTTAGGCAAGTATGCAAATGTTTGTTGCTTAAATTTAATCTAATCAGTGAGCAAGTAATGCTTTGCTTAGAGTTTGTATTTGTAATGGGAAAACACCAACAACCAGGGAGTTGGGCTGATTCTGTTTTTTGTGCTGTTTCTTCATCTTATTAGAAAGGCAACAGTTCCCTTAGGCAGAGCTAGGTCAATATGCAGTGCATATTTTAGCACATGATAAGATTATTAGTTCAGCTGTTTACAAAAATAATGATACATCTGCTGCAACCTATAAGAAAATGAAATAAAAATATATTGTTTTAAAATTTGTAAGATGAGCAAAATAAAAACTCAAAATGGATCAGAATTTAAGCAAAACCTTTTATATTTAACATCTTCAATCATTAAAGCCACTGCATACCATTTTAGACATGACCAGTGTTTTTCAGAATACAGAAAAGCTACTTTTCCAGTATTGGCTGCCAAACAATTACAGATCCTGGGCAGAGAGTCCACCCTTCCATATCCGAATTATGAATAGTTACAGTGAAGTGCAGTAGCTTCCTTAATTAGTATGGCCTCCAGAGCAAAACACTTCAATGGCCAATTTATTTGGAAAAAAAATGCTGAACAAAACCTGTGTACATGCATTATAAAGATAATAGTCTGACCTTCCCACTGTAATATTTCCTTTTTTATTTAATGCTGAAGAATGCATACAAAAATTAAACTTAATAGCATTGTTACTATAAAAGCATGCCAACAAATGAAAACATTATCACTCTTTGGAATTCAACCAGATGTTTTTTTTCAGATTTAAGGAGGCAAATAAAACACTGCAAAATCGTTCCTAATCATAAAAGAATCAGTTCATCACAAAAAAGGATAATTTAATCCTCCCCTTGGTGAAAGGGTACATAGTACTTGGCTATCTTCATAAATACATGATAAAATCAAAGTTCCTTTTAGACAGGAAACTATATCTTGATTACAGTTTAGAGATAAATTATATATGGTTCTGCATACATCAGACATTCACATATTTGCTTTGCAAACTAGATAAATGAGCCATTTTCCCTCTTTCTTTTTTAGTATGTGTGTCAGTTTCTCTTCGTAAATCAATATAGTTTCAACAATCTACTTTCTAGGTCATTTGTCAGTAAGTTGGAGAATAAAAAAAGCTAGAGATTTAACCAAGCCAATTTTGCATAACAGTTACATGTGAAAAAAGTCCTTTCAAAAGGCTTTCAGAATTACAATGAAAATAACTGCATGTAATAAGACGAAGGGTTATTTATCATAACGCCTATACTGTATATTTTTAGTAGTGTTATTTTTGCAATAGGATTACACTAAAGAACAACAGTTAGCACAATGGCCTCTTAGCTGTAGGGCGTCATTGTGGAGTTTATACATTCTCCTCACAGTTATAAAGGTTCTTCTCCAGATACATGTTCTCCTTTCCTAAACACGATATGTTAAGTTGATTAAATTTATACTTGAATTTTCCCAATGATTCCCATCCTGTGGTGGAAACCCTGAAATTGATTGTTCAAAAACGGATTGATGGATGGATGTTTTTAGAATAAAATTAAAATCTTTTATCTGAAAAAATGTTGCCTCTCCAATATAAGGTTGAAGAAGATTGAACAAATACGGACAGAGTTAGTCCTAATTATGAAACTGAATATTTTTAAAGGATAAGTTTGGTATTTTTCAAATCAGAGTTATGACATTGTGTTCAAAAGTGAAGCACATTTTATACATTTTAAGAAATAACTTGCCCGCTGTTGCATTTTATGATGGAGCCTATAGGATACTGAAGTCCCATAATAAAAACAAAAACTAAAACCTTAACGAATATGTCCATTTTTCAAGCCAGAAATGTTATTGAGTATTGATCTTGAGATTACACACAGATATTGCAAAACAGTGTAACTGTGTCATTTGAAGAAGGGAAAAAGAACAAAGAACAAGCTACTGATGAGTGATTCGGCCATTTTAAAAGTAGACCAGCCATGCAACACACTTTTCTAAGTTTTCTAAGTGCCCAGATGTAAAATTGTCATCTCAATAATTACTGAAAAAAGACATGCGATCGCTTATACTCGGTCACAATACAGAAGCTTTTTTCTTTACTTCTCAAAGATGCAGCATATGTTTACTTTGTTATGATAGCTATGATTTATCCCACAACTGCCACTTTCAGGTTCTGTATCCTGTCATTAAGTTTTCATGATATTGTTGAAGAATGTAGCAGTACAGAATTACTGTATTGTCAACCATGTGCTGAGTAATTTAAATAATACCTTTTTCAGATAAACATATGAAATTTGACATATGGGAGGAGATCATTCAGTCCATCAAGCACGTTTGCTTAGTTAATAGTTTAACTCTCCCAATATGTCATCCATCCATCCTCTTCCGCTTATCCAAGGTCGGGTCGCGGGGGCAGCAGCTTAAGCAGAGAGGCCCAGACTTCCCTCTCCCCGGCCACTTCTTCCAGCTCTTCCGGGAGAATCCCAAGGCATTCCCAGGCCAGCCGGGAGACATAGTCCCTCCAGCGTGTCCTGGGTCTTCCCCGGGGCCTCCTCCCGGTTGGACGTGCCCGGAACACCTCACCAGGGAGGCGTCCAGGTGGCATCCTGATCAGATGCCCGAGCCACCTCATCTGACTCCTCTCGATGCGGAGGAGCAGTGGCTCTACTCTGAGCGCCTCCCGGATGACTGAGCTTCTCACCCTATCTTTAAGCGAAAGCCCAGACACCCTGCGGAGGAAACTCATTTCAGCCGCTTGTATTTGCGATCTCGTTCTTTCGGTCACTACCCATAGCTCATGACCATAGGTGAGGGTAGGAGCGTAGATCGACTGGTAAATTGAGAGCTTTGCCTTACGGCTCAGCTCCTTTTTCACCACGACAGACCGATGCAGAGCCCGCATCACTGCGGATGCCGCACCGATCCGCCTGTCGATCTCACGCTCCATTCTTCCCTCACTCGTGAACAAGACCCCGAGATACTTGAACTCCTCCACTTGGGGCAGGATCTCTCCCCAACCCTGAGAGGGCACTCCACCCTTTTCCTGCTGAGGACCATGCTCTCGGATTTGGAGGTGCTGATTCTCATCCCAGCCGCTTCACACTCAGCTGCGAACCGATCCAATGAGAGCTGAAGATCACGGCCTGATGAAGCAAACAGGACAACATCATCTGCAAAAAGCAGTGACCCAATCCTGAGTCCACCAAACTGGACCCCTTCAACACCCTGGTTGCGCCTAGAAATTCTGTCCATAAAGTTATGAACAGAATCGGTGACAAAGGGCAGCCCTGGCGAGTCCAACTTTTACTGGAAACGGGCTCGACTTACTGCCGGCAATGCGGACCAAGCTCTGACACCGGTTGTACAGAGACCGAACAGCTCTTATCAGGGGGTCTGGTACCCCATACTCCCGGAGCACCCCCCACAGGATTCCCCGAGGGACACGGTCGAATGCCTTTTCCAAGTCCACAAAACACATGTAGACTGGTCGGGCAAACTCCCATGCACCCTCCAGGACTCTGCTAAGGGTGAAGAGCTGGTCCACTGTTCCACGACCAGGACGAAAACCACACTGTTTCTCCTGAATCCGAGGTTCGACTATCCGACGGACCCTCCTCTCCAGAACCCCCGAATAGACTTTTCCAGGGAGGCTGAGGAGTGTGATCCCTCTATAGTTGGAACACACCCTCCGGTCCCCCTTTTTAAAGAGGGGACCACCACCCCGTCTGCCAATCCAGAGGCACTGTCCCGATGTCCATGCGATGTTGCAGAGACGGTCAACCAAGACAGTCCTACAACATCCAGAGCCTTAAGGAACTCGGCGATCTCATCCACCCCGGGGCCCTGCCACCAAGGAGTTTTTTGACCACCTCGGTGACTTCAGTCCCAGAGATGGGAGAGCCCACCTCAGAGTCCCCAGGCTCTGCTTCCTCATTGGAAGGCGTGTTAGTGGGATTGAGCAGGTCTTCGAAGTACTCCTCCCACCGACCCTCAGCGTCCCGAGTCGAGGTCAGCAGCGCACCATCCCCACTATATACGGTGTTGACACTGCACTGCTTCCCCCTCCTGAGACGCCGGATGGTGGACCAGAATCTCCTCGAAGCCGTCCGAAAGTCGTTCTCCATGGCCTCTCCAAACTCCTCCCATGCCCGAGTTTTTGCCTCAGCAACAACCGAAGCCGCGTTCAGCTTGGCCTGCCGGTACCTATCAGCTGCCTCCAGAGACCCACAGGACAAAAAAGTCCTATAGGACTCCTTCTTCAGCTTGACGGCATCCCTCACCGCCGGTGTCCACTAACAGGTTCGGGGATTGCCGCCACGACAGGCACCGACCACCTTGCGGCCACAGCTCCGGTCAGCCGCCTCAACAATAGAGGCACGGAACATGGCCCATTCGGACTCAATGTCCCCCACTTCCCTCGGGGCGGGTTGAAGTTCTGCCGGAGGTGGGAGTTGAAGCTACTTCTGACAGGGGACTCTGCCAGCCGTTCCCAGCAGACCCTCACAACACGTTTGGGCCTACCAGGTCTGACAGGCATCTTCCCCCACCATCGAAGCCAACTCACCACCAGGTGGTGATCAGTTGACAGCTCGCCCCTCTCTTCACCCGAGTGTCCAAGACATATGGCCGCAAGTCCGACGACACGACCACAAAGTCGATCATCGACCTGAGGCCTAGGGTGTCCTGGTGCCAAGTGCACATATGAACACCCTTATGCTTGTACATGGTGTTCGTTATGGACAATCCGTGACGAGCACAGAAGTCCAATAACAAAACACCGCTCGGGTTCAGATCGGGGGTCCATTCCTCCCAATCACGCCCTTCCAGGTCTCACTGTCATTGCCCACGTGAGCATTGAAGTCTCCCAGCAAAACGAGGGAATCCCCAGAAGGTATGCCCTCTAGCAACCCCTCCAGAGACTCCAAAAGGGTGGATACTCCAAACTGCTGTTCGGCGCATACGCACAAACAACAGTCAGGACCCTTCCCCCCACCCGAAGGCGGAGGGAGGCCACGCCTCTCACTGGGGGCAACTCCAGAGTGGTAGAGAGTCCAGCCCCTCTCAAGGAGATTAGTTCCAGAGTCCAAGCTGTGCATCGAGGTGAGTCCGACTATATCTAGCCGGAACCTCTCGACCTCGCGCACTAGCTCAGGCTCCTTCCCCTTCAGAGAGGTGACATTGCACGTCCCAAGAGCCAGTTTCTGTAGTCATATGTCATCCAGATTCTTCTAAAAGGTTGTTAACGGTTTCTGCTTCAACTACGTATTCCAGAGTCCCACAACTCTTTGCATGAAGAAGTGCATCCTGGCATCAATTTCAAATGCACTTCCCATTAATTTCCACTTCTGTCCTTGAGTACATTAGTCACCCTAAAGCCGAAACAATGTTCCTGGATCTAATTTTTCAATGCTTTTGAGTATTTTAAATACCTTCTTCTCTGCTCAAGACTAAACAGTTTTAATTCTCTGTGCCTGTCAGAGTTCGACGTGTCCTTAAGTTCTGGGATGCACTTGGTTGATCTCCTCTGTACTGCTTCAAGTGCTGCTATGTCTTTCTTGTACCTTGGTGACCAGAACTGCACACATTACTCCAGATGCAGTCTTACTAGTGCAGTATATAGTTTGTGCATAGCAACACTTGACCTAAATTCAACAGTTTTTATGATATAACCTAACATTTTATTTGTCTTTTTAATTGCTTGTGTATACTGCAGTTCTGTATATGCAGATATTATATCATATAGTTGAATATCATCACAAATAAAATCGATTTTTTTCTGCTTGTTTAATTGTTTTGGGCTGCTTGTCATTTTGTTTTTTATGTAAATGTCAGCTTTGTTGGTACATTGATAGCCTTATGGCTATTGTATGATACAAATTTTCAGTACAAATTGAAAAACAGGTGGTCTCTATTCTTGCAACCACAATGGAAAATGATTGCCATGTGTCCACTTTTTGGTTATTTTAATTGTAATTAAAAAAGATGGCTTTAAAATCATTGATTTGTTTCAGAATCAGCAATATTCATTTGAGGAGCATCAGGGAACAAGCTCTTTCACAGTAATTTAAGCATATCTTCTGGTGTAACTGAAGTGTTTCTTGCAGTTTGTGTCTGCATCCTAATTCTCTACTCAGCATTCAATTCCCTTAGACTGCCTAAAACTGTGAGGTAGGCTACAGTGTACTTAAACTGATGATTTATGCCACCTACGCTGCATTCATGTAATAAAACAAGAAACATTTTTTGAATCAAATTTGTCATGATAGTGTGAACTGGATGGAAGAATTCCAAAATAATTGTATTTCTTTGTTTAGCAGCAGATATCTAAAGAATATATTTTTCTTAGGAATAACACAGAAGAGTTGGTTTGAGAACAGAGCCGGGTCAGTATGCAAGATGTTAAATCAAATACCAAGTACAAACATCAAAATGACAACAAGATCTTAAACAAAACAAGTCAAAACATTCATTTGCCTAAATATCTGAAAGCTTTAATTAGTCTAGCAAAGCCTTTTTTAAAAAAAATACTTTGAAGGTGAAGTCTGCCTTCCTGTTGAAATTCTGTGGGACCCAACTCAAGGTTTTTTGAACCAGGGCTAAAATTTAAGAGCTGTGAGTGACCACGGGGCCATGCTTTATTCATGTGGTCAGGAGTAGGCAGTCAGAGTGTAGATGAACCTCTGAGAAAATTCTTGGAATATAAATACACAATATATATATATATATATAATTAGGTCTGGAAATTGATTAAAAAAATTAACTAATCAATCTCATAAATGTATTTAATTAATTGTGATTAATTGCATCTAACATTAATACATGTAATTATAAAGTGAATACATAAATCATGAAGTAAATACACACTGAATCACAAATTTAATATAGAATCAACTCAAAGGAATTAAACAATGACCTTAAACTTGAACTTTTAACAAAATACTACCTGAATTTCAATGCCTTCCTCAATGGCAAATTAAAAAGAATGCAATAAGAAAACAAGGCCAATGTATTAATTATCAAATTGGCATAGCATAAGAGACACAGATATGTGTCAAAGTAAAAATTAAATGATCAAAACGGCTGCTGACTTAGAATGCACTGCTTAAAACTGCAGTAATTGAAAAACTAAGCATCTCTTAAATGGGCATACATTAAAATATGTGTTAAGACTCCTCAAATACTATCCTCAATTGTTCATCAGAATTAGTGACTTGATAACTAACACTAGAATTACCAGAGCCTACGAAAAAACTCTGTCCCACCTTAAATCGCTTCTTAAATCCCTTCACACCTCTCCGCCAGCGTCCTTTGTCTTCTAAATCTGCTGATAAAGAGAAGCTATGAGCAGCCGGCTATTCCATCCCCCCACCAATTTAGAACGTGCACGAACTTCTCCCAGCTCATGCCTTGATTGAGTATCTGGGAGTGAAGTGGAGTTTTAGAGTGGAAATAATAGATCGTTATTTGGAACACACGCATTTCATGTCTGTTCCGTTTCTACAGCAATCCGTGTAAACACATTGTTAAAATAGAAACGTTTTTTATATTCTAGTAGTAGATGACAAAATGTAGGCATAAACTATATAATGCATGAAGCCTGAAGTCCAATTTTATCAAAGAAATATTTTCACAAAAAGGTACGAATATAACGCAACAATTGCGCTTTTAGTCAAAAATATAACTGCAGAAACAAAAAGCCGTCTTAACATGCGACATTGACACCCTTTTATTGTAACTTCCTCTGTGGTGCAATAGGATCAGTTCCTGCCTGGGAATCAAGTAGTCGCGAGTTTGATCCTGCACCACTTCATTTTGAGAAGTAAACTGCTCTTAGGTCTTACTATTTTAAAATAAAAGCATACATTTGATTTCAGTCTGTAACAGCCGGTGCAATTTATAATCTTTGTAACGGTTAACTTTTTATTTATTTATTTTTTATTCACTTTTTATTCTCTCAGTTGCGTTCAGAATCAATCCATACAACCCCATCTGACACGGCTGTTTTCACATAAAGACGCGCTATAGCTCTGCTGTGTACCACGATGCATATTAACGCCCCCAAAGGGTTTTGACACACAAACGCTGGCGAAGCTGCCTTCTTTGTATCTCACCATCACTTGATTTTCTTTTTATTCATTTTATTGAGTGTTCCTGCCAGTCCCCGAATGTTGTTGTACGCTTTCTCTTTTGTACTCCAGGACATGCAGAGGAGAAAATGGTAAAGAGCAGTAACTTCGGCGCTATATGCAATCATCAGACACTCCCCATCTGCCCGTGTCGCTCAAACACAGGAACATATGTTGGTGTAAAAGTATAACAAAAGTGCACCTTTACTCAAGTGCACTTTTTCCATCGCCTTTTCCTGTTAGAAGCAATGTATACACTTCTCTCTATGCTGTGGTTTCTATTACACACCTGAAAGAAAGAGACAATATATGTGAAAACATCATCGCACTAATGCAATATTATTTGAAAACGAACAGCGTCAGATCGGGTGTGAATTTATGCAGGAACTGGAAATTCTCTGATGTGGGACCTTCCCCCAGGGAAGAAAGTACAGTGTCAGGTGCTCAATAAGTGTAATAGGAACCATAGCACAGAGAGGTGTGTACACTGCAACAAGTACATGTGTCGTAAATATAGGAAGGACGTGGGTGTGGGTGTGTGGGAACTGTTAATATTTGAATGTGATGATTTTATATTGCACGGAATGAAACCCAGCACTTCTTAGCATTGCACCATGCAAGTTGTCGTATCAATTGCCTACTGTAACTTGCTTTCTTTTTTCTTCGGTTATACAGGTATCTATACTAATAAAAGGCAAAGCCCTCCCTGACTGACTGACTGACTCACTGACTCATCACTAATTCTCCAACTTCCCATGTAGGTAGAAGGCTGAAATTTGGCAGGCTCATTCCTTACAGCTTACTTACAAAAGTTGGGCAGGTTTAATTTTGAAATTCTACATGTAATGGTCATAACTAGAAGCTATTTTTCTCCATTTACTGTAATGGAGTTGAGCTCGGAAGCCGTGGGGGGCGGAGTTTCGTGTGACATCATCACGCCTCCCACGTAATCACGCAGTACATAGAAAACCAGGAAGAGCTCCAAAAAGCATTGAAGAAAACATACATTATATAATTAAGAAGGAAGCGAAACAATTAGAAGCGAGCGAGTGACATATAAAACCACATTCAGCGGCTCACGTGAACTGACGCAGTGCGCAGACAAAAAGCAACAGTTCCAAAGAGTGCTGAACAAAAACTGAATTATACTGCTACGCTCAATTAGACAAACCACACGCCGTGGCGCAATATTAGAGGCTTTGCCTCTAGTGCTGGCTTCCGAGGTTCGATTCCCGATAGGGGATGCACTGAGTATGTGCACGCGCTTCCCGATACATTTTAACCTCACATCCCCTTGGTTTGAGACGTATGAAAAAATATGTGGTTAACGCAGAAAGACAGAACACCAATTGAAGCTTTATGAATAATGGATACTTTATTCGCGATCAATGATTGTTTTGGTAATGCCATACTCAGTGTATTCATTAGATGAACGGTAAAAAAGTAAGAACGAGGGGAGGATGACTTATTGAGGCACGCAGGCAAAACCACAATAGCACGAGGGCTCGATGTACTGTAGTGCGCGTCAACTTGATCTGAATTGCGCGATCACATTTGAAAAAATATATGTTTTCAAGTTCTATTTAGTCCATATGTGTCAAACTCAAGGCCCGCAGGCCACATCCGGCCCGGCGTGTAATTATATCCGGCCCGCGAGATCATTTTATATATTATTGTTATTAATGGCCCGGGGATATGAAGCGCTGGTAATACAATAAACTACAGATCCCAAAATGCAGCGCTTCAACTGCCTTGCTGAACACTTACTGCGTCAATCAAGTCTAGCTTATGATGCTGCAAGTTATTGCGAAGCTAGCCCACACGATGCCGAAGAGAAAAGTTGATTCTAAACATAGAGCCTTTAAAAACCGATGGGAGGCTGAGTATATGTTTACTGACATTGTCGGTAAACCCGTGTGTCTCATTTGTGAAGCTAATGTGGCTGTAATTACAGAATTTAATCTAAGACGGCATTATGAACAAAACATCAAGATAACCTGAAAAACCTGAATGCAATGCACAAGATACAGAAAGCAGAAGAGTTAAAGAAGAATCTGACACTTCAGCAGACGTTTTTACCTGTGCAAAATCACAAAGTGATATCAAGTGAAGCTACTTTTATGGGAGACACAAATGCACCAGTGCAACTTGCCCCACTTTCCCTGTTGCCAAGTAATGTCGAACCAAGTCGGCACAACGGTGTTCCCAAATACGCACTTTGCTGATAAACTGAGGGCACTGCACACTGAGTTCGCACAGCACTTTGGTGACTTTGAAGAACAAAAAAATAATTTTGAGTTGTTTTGCAACCCATTTGCCGTCGATGTGGAAACTGCACCTGTGCAGATTCAGATGGAGGTGATTGAGCTGCAGTGTAATGGCACACTGAAGGCAAAGTACGATACTGCAGGGCCCGCACAGTTTATTCACTCCATTCCCGCAAAAATGCTCCAGCTCCGTCTACATGCGGCTCGAACCTTGTGCATGTTTGGTACCACATATCTGTGCGAGAAACTCTTCTCAGTCATGAAGACTAACAAAACAGCACACAGGAGTCGCCTCACTGATGAGCACCTGCAGTCCATCCTGAGAATCTCCACAACACAGAACCTCGCACCAAACATAAATGAACTTGTTGCCAAAAAAAGATGCCAGGCGTCCAAATCTGATAAAATGACATAAGAGCAAAGACAACTGAATGATTTGATTTGTTATTGCTGAAAAGAACAAATTTTATTTATATTTCCAGGTTTTGTTATGCACCATGTTCATATTTGAATTTGTATAATTTTGACAGGATATATTTTTATGGAGAGCAAAATCTTTTGGGATGTTTAAAATGTAAGTTTATTTTTTATATAAAATTACATAAGAATAAAGACATTTGAATGTTTGTTCTTTTAACGTTTACTTTATTTCTAACTTGTATAATTTAGACAGGATATATTTTTATGGAGAGCAAAATATTATAGTTATATAGTTATTTCAGGTTTGAGTTGATTTATTCCGGAATAATATTCTGTCAACTAAATAAAAAATCCTTTTATTTAAAATTTAAATAGAACTTGAACATATACGATAGTTGTGTGTGTGTGTATATGTATATATGTAGATATGTATGTATATATATATGTTTATATATATGTGTGTATGTATATGTATGTGTGTATATGTAGATATATATATGTATATATATGTGGATGTATGCGTATATATGTATGTATATATGTGTGTGTGTATATATATGTGTATATGTGTCTATGTATATATGTATGGATATGTATATATATATGTTTATATGTGTGTGTGTGTATATATATATATATTGTCAGGGATGCCAGGGGCTATGACCCGGCCGGGACGCCAGGAGGGACCGGAAGAGGGTCAGAGCCCGCCTGATCACGTGGGGTGCGCCTTCGGGTTGTTTTGGGGAGCCACGGGTCAAGGGCTTGGAAGCTCTTCCCTGTAGGGGCCCGTGGCCACCGCCAGGAGGCGCCCCAATGCCTTGGGGATTTGTTTCCCCAGCACTCCTGCCACACCAGGAAGTGCTGGGGAAGATTGAGACGGTGCCCGGGGAGCAGCCGGGAGGACAGCCGACACTTCCGCCACGCTGGGGCGTGGCCAGAAGATTGCCGGGAACACCTGGGGCTCATCCGGGTCCTTCATAAAAGGGGCCGTCTCCCGTCATTCAGTGCTGGAGTCGGGTGGAAGGAGGACGAAGCAGTGGAGAGTGGAGGCGGCCCGAAGAAAGGCATTGTGGCCAGGACATTGGGAGTTTGGGGTTTGTGCACGTGATTAGGTCTTTGTGACCGATGGACTGGGGTCTTGGTGACCAATAATTGTAAATAGTGTGTAAATAAACGTGTGGTGGTGTCAAAACAACATGTCCGCCTGTCTGTGCCCGGGTACCGTTCACATCTGGCGTAGTCGGCAGGATGCTCCGCCTGTTACAAGGCGGAGACCTGTACAAAAAAATATTGTTGTGGACGGCCCGGTGCAGCAGGGGACCCCACCCACGACGCTGTGCTGCGTGCACACAGCCCCGCTGGGTAAAGGAACCCCACGGACGCCAGGGGTCCGCAGGAGGCGTTATTCCCTGAAGCGGCGGGCGGCGTGCATTGGAAGAGTGCAGCGGTCTCCAACGAGCGCGCCGTTGCTGGAGGCGCCCGGGACGGCATGGCGTCCAGAGAGGCCACGCCGAGGACGTTTCCTCAGTATGACGGACCTGGGAGGTGAGTTCCTGCCTATCGGCAGCGGCCCTTAGGGGCGGGCGTGTGTTGTTTTCCAGGCAGGGACCTCCAGGATCCGCGTCAGTGGCGGGCGCATGCTGGTTTGCGGGGCTCCGGCAGCACAGCGGCAGCCGCGAGGGCTGCGAAGGAGGAGACGCTGCAGCTCGAGAGGCGCTGGCAACAGCAAGGCTGCCGGCAAGCACGTCGCCGCCGCAGAAGGAGAGCCAAGATGGCCGCGGACCAGAAGTCCCTCCCCCTGACAGGCACGCGATTGGGCGGTGTGTCTTGTGTGCCCGCCGATGACTGCAGAGAGGCGGACCAAGGAATGTCCATCACGGGCAGGGGAGACCCGATTGGGCGGAGGAGAAGGCCCACAGGAAGTGGCGGCGTCGGAGGCTGACAGACAGGTAGGCTCCGCGTCGGTTAACTTCCTGTCTTTGCCGGCTGCTTTGGCGGAGCTGGAGGCGTCCCTTCAGCCCGCCGGGCAGCGTGTGTTGCAGATGCTACGTGCCCTCCGGGCTGAGGTGCTGGAACTGGAGAGGAAGGCGCTCGCGGCGCTGAGAACGTTTCAATCGACAACGGGACGGCGCGACGCTGGAATCTCCAGCCGGAGAGGTATGGCGGAGACGGTGAGTACAGCCGACTCCGTAAAGCATATGGGAGGGTCTGCTGAAAAAGGCTGTGAAGACAATGAGCAGTTCCGAGTAAGCAGCCCTCCGACAGGAGTGCGGCGCCGCTGACTGCATGCTGGGCGAGGGGAGTCCGAGAGGACGCTGAAGGGACACGGGCTGCTAAGTGCCCGGGTCCTAGCGCCCGCCCGAAGTCGGCTGCGGTCTTGCGCCGCACTATAGGGGACGCAGACGGGAAAGAGGCGCCTTCATTTCCATAAGGAGTCTCAAACCGTCATGGCGTCCCAGAGTGAACGGAGGAATAAGAGGCTGGGTGCCGATTCCTCCGATATGTTCCGGTCGCAGACGGGACAGGGGCTCGTGTTGCTTAATACGGAGTCGCATATCGTCAAGGCTTCCGAAAGCGAAGGGAGGATTAAGCGGCTGGGTGCCGCTTCCTCCAATATGGTGGGACGTGTTGCTGAGTGCACGCGTGCGGCTGGCTGCCCTCTGGGAGAGCAGAGGGAATCCCTGAGGCCGGCGGAGAGAGAGCGGGCGGTGCCGGCGATTCCATCATCGAGAGGGACACGGAAGCGCGGAGAGGGTGCCGATCAGGCAAGTGCCGGGGTGCGGTTGGAGAGCGCTGCCCGTGCGTGGCACGAGCTGGGTGCTTTGGCAGCGTTCTGCCCTGTGTTCTCTTTGTAGGGACGGACCCGGCGAGTTGAAGGAGCCTTTGTGGCGGAACAGCCCTCTGATGTCGGGCCGTCTGCAGAAGGATCTCTCTGTCGGTGCGCAGGTGCGCCGCAGCTGGAGGAGCCAACGGGGAACGAGTGGCTCAGAACAAAGGCGTGGAGGTCCCGGAGGGGTGCCTACCGAGGAGGCCCGGGGTGCCGGTAAAGGGGAGCACAACCTGTGCGAGGCACAGTGATGCACCATGGGTTGGTGTCGGATTGTGTCTCCGCCCTGTCCCTGCTAGGAGTGCGGGCCGGACCCGGCTATCCTCGAGTGGGGCCCGTTTCGGAGCTCTGCTGCCCTCGCGGGGCGGGTCGCTCTTACCCACGAGTGGTCTTCGCTGGCTGTGGGGCACTGTCAGGGATGCCAGGGGCTATGACCCGGCCGGGACGCCAGGAGGGACCGGAAGAGGGTCAGAGCCCGGCCTGGATCACGTGGGGTGCGCCTTCCGGGTTGTTTTGGGAGCCACGGGTCAAGGGCTTGGAAGCTCTTCCCTGTAGGGGCCCGTGGCCACCGCCAGGAGGCGCCCAATGCCTTGGGATTTGTTTCCCCAGCACTCCTGCCACACCAGGAAGTGCTGGGGAAGACTGAGACGGTGCCGGGAGCAGCCGGGAGGACAGCCGACACTTCCGCCACGCTGGGGCGTGGCCAGAAGATTGCCGGGAACACCTGGGGCTCATCCGGGTCCTTCATAAAGGGCCGTCTCCGTCATTCAGTGCTGGAGTCGGGTGGAAGGAGGACGAAGCAGTGGAGAGTGGAGGCGGCCAAGAAAGGCATTGTGGCCAGGACATTGGGAGTTTGGGGTTTGTGCACGTGATTAGGTCTTTGTGACCGATGGACTGGGGTCTTGGTGACCAATAATTGTAAATAGTGTGTAAATAAACGTGTGGTGGTGTCAAACAACATGTCCGCCTGTCTGTGCCCGGTACGTTCACAATATATATATATATATATATATATATATATATATATATATATAGATGACAGCAACACTCATCACTCACAACAGTGACAAAACAATTACATTGACAATCATGTTACGTTATTTTCAAAATGTTTCCTTTTCTTTGTCATTGCTTCTTTAACACGCTACTTCTCCGCTGCGCCTTGGTATTTTATATATATATATATATATATATATATATATATATATATATATATGTGTATATTGTAAAGGACCGAGGAGACAGCAATAAGGGTTGGGGTTTCGGCCCGTATATTGTACAGAAAAAAAACAGGTCTTTGAAATAAACAAAACAGTTCATAACGCGACGCCGACTCCGGGCGTCGCGGCCATTTTATTGGGGAGGAGCCGGAAGTGGAGGGATGCTGGGAAGGACCGCAAGGGAGGATGGGAAGGATGACGTCAGGGCAAGATGGCGGAGGAAGGGCGGAAGTATCGCACTGCGGTCAATCCAGGCCTATGGTGCAGGAAGGTCTTTCTTTCTATGAGGAAGCAGAGGGAGAAAGTTAATACCCCACCATTCCCTGGCGAATGGTTTCCCAGGTGCTATCGAATCAATCCGCTGCCTCCTACTGCGCGTGCGTGACACGATCCCCCCCTTAGCCCAGGACCGTCAGGTCGGGCGGACCTAACCGAGAGGTCGTGAATACGAGAGAGGGCATCGGCATTGGCCTGAAGGGTGCCCGCCGATAAGTGACAGTGAACTTATACGGCTGTAAGTCCAGGAACCACCTGGTGACCCGCGGATTCGACTCTTTGTGTAGGGACATCCACTGAAGTGCAGCGTGATCAGTCACCAGAGCGAATTCGCACCCAGCAGGTAGTAACGGAGGTGGGTCACTGCCCACTTAATGGCCAAGGCCTCCCTCTCCACTGCCGCGTGCGGGTCTCCCGTCCATCAGTTTCCGCTAAGGTACATCACAGGGTGCTCGACACCATCGACGCTTTGGCTCAGCACGGCACCCAGGCCTGTGTCCGGCGTCGGTCTGGAGAATAAACGGAGCCCAAAATCGGGCGTCCGTAACACAGGTGCCGGCGTTAGGGCCTTCTTTAGGTCACTGAACGCTGTTCTGCTTTGTCGGTCCACACCACGTATAGGGGCGCCCTTTTTGTCAGGTCAGTCAAGGGTGCTGCTCTTTGAGAAACGGGAACAAACCGGCGGTAGTAACCGCAAGCCCCAAGAAAGCCTGCACCTGTTTCTTGGTACGGACGGGCCATTCTAAGATGTCTTTAACTTTGGAGCTCTGTGGCCGCACCTGTCCTTGTCCCACGAGGTAGCCTAAATATTTGGCCTCCTTTAATCCAAAAAAACACTTCCGGGGTTTATGCGGAGGCGGCTTTAGCCAGTGTTCGGAGGACAGCTGCGACTTGCAGTAGATGCTCCTCCCAGGTGCCGGAATAGATGACGACGTCATCCAGGTAGGCGGCACTATAGGACTGGTGGGGCTTCAGCACTCTATCTACCAGACGTTGGAAGGTCGCCGGGGCCCCGTGCAGCCCAAATGGGAGGACCTTGTACTGCCAGTGCCCGCTAGGGGTGCTAAAGGCCGTTTTCTCCTTTGCGGATGCCGTTAAAGGAATTTGCCAATACCCTTTTGTCATGTCAAGGGTAGTCAGATACGAGCCGCACTCCAGCCGCCAAGGAGGTCGCCAATGCGGGGCATGGGGTAGGCATCGAACTTGGAGATCTGATTCAGACGCCTAAAGTCATTACAGAACCTCCAGGAGCCGTCTGGCTTGGAGACGAGGACAATAGGGCTGGACCAGGGACTATGGCTCTCTTCAATTATGTCCATGTCCAACATACGTTTCACCTCCAGTTCGACCTCTGCGCGTTTTGCCTCCGGGAGTCGGTAGGGCCTCTCCCGGACGATTACCCCGGCTCCGTGACTATATCGTGGGCAATCAGCGGTCCGGCCGGGTGACTCGCTCACTACCTCGGGATGGCTCGGAGTGTTTGGGCTAACTCCTGCCGCTGCTTGGGGTCAGCTCTTCGCCGAGGTTAAGGGCAGTTGTGCTTGCGAAAGGGAGAGTGACCTATGGGAGCTGGGAGCTCCTCTCTATCTCCAGGGCTTTAACAGGTTGACATGATAGATCCTCTCACTTTCGGTCGACGATTGGGCTGTTTCACCAAATAGTCGACGAGTCCTTTCTCTCCTTAACCTCGTAAGGCCCTTGCCAGTGAGCGAGCAGCTTCGAAAGTGGGAGGTCGGGACGAGCACCATAACTCGGTCCCCCGGGCGGAACTCCCTGAGGACGGAGTTGCGGTTGTAACAACCGGCCTGCGCTGCTTGCGCACGAGTCACGTGCTCTTTTAGGAGGGGCCTGATCTTTGTGAGTCGGTCGCAGCGCGCTGCTCACGTACTCCAAAATGTTAGAGGAGGGAAGAGCCTCGCCTCCCAGCCTTCTTTTAGGATGTCGAGGATTCCCGGGGTTGTCGCCCGTATAGTAATTCAAATGGGGAGAAGCCTGTAGAGGCCTGGGGTACCTCCCGTAGGCAAAAGCACGGCGGGAGGAGCTGGTCCCAGTTCCTGCCGTCCGCTGACTACCTTGCGGAGCATCTGCTTAAGCGTCCTGATTAAACGTTCACCAACCCGTCAGTTTGCGGGTGATAGACTGACGCTTTCAGGTGCTTTATCTGCAGTAATTTGGCTACCTCCTTGAACGTATCCGAAGTGAAGGGCGTACCCTGGTCCGTGAGGACCTCCTTGGGTATGCCCACGTGAAAACAAATTAACCAGTTCCCGCGATGCTTTTAGTATTAGCGGGCGCAGGGGAACCGCCTCTGGGTACCGGGTGGCATAGTCCACCATGACTAGGATATACTTGTGGCCACGGGTTGAGGGCTCCAGGGTCCCACCAAATCGACCCCTATCCTTTCAAAGGGATGTCCACGAGGGGAATAGGGACTAGAGGAGCACGGTCCCTCCTAGGAATCTGGCGGGTCTGGCACTCGGACAGGATTGACAGAACCGCCGGACCTCCTCATTGATCCCAGGCCAGTAAAAGCGGGCTTAATCCTCTCCAGTGTTTTTCGCCCCGAGGTGGGCCTAGGAGGTGAGCATGTGCCAACTCGCATATCTCCGCCGGAAGGTACGCTGAATTAGCAACAACTTCCGCACCTCGCCTCATGGGTAGCCACCGGTACAACAGATCATTCTCAAGGACAAAGAAGGGTTCCCGGTGTGGATCCGTCCGCTGTTGAGCTGTTAGGCAGAACGACGCATTCCGGCAAAGCGCAGGGAGTCATCATTCCACTGCTCCCTCTTAAAGGAGGCGGCGTGGACCGAAATTGATGGTCCAGGCCCGAGAGGGTCTTGGGGCCTGGGCCCGGGAAGAGTTCCTGGCTAGTCCCTTCTCCGCGGAATCTTCGGGTCAAGGTCCGTAGCCACGAAAGGTCCCCGAGACACCAGCGCCCATAGGGCCTGCCCTTGTGCACGGCGTGGAGGCCGCGGGAGGGTGCCTTTTCCCCTCATAACAAGATCCAACGAGGCCCCGGAGCGCGAATGGCTTACCGCTGATTCTTTTAGACCAGTCTTGTCCCAAAATCACTGGGAAGGGGGTCAGGTAACACAGCGACCGTCATTTGGATTGGTTCCCCTTCCAGGTGACATAGCAGTGAGCGGAACGATATGACCTAGTCCCCCATGCACACAGGTGACCAACAAATGCTGTTTTAACCACTGTTGCGGTAAGACAAAGCGGCGAGCAACAATGGTAATGTTGCTGCCGGAATCAAACAAAGCCACCACGGCGTGCCCATTTAGCAACACCACTCCCGTATTCGACTCGCCAAGGGATGCGGCGGGTACAATACCTCTCCGACGATGTCCAGCTGCAGTCCATAGGCTCCGGGCGATGTGATGGGGCAGTTTGGCAGCAGGTGACCGGTCTCGCCACACTTGAAACAGCGCGGCGGACCCGCCTCTCTGGCTCTGGCTGGCGCTTCTGCAGCGCGTCGAGGGCTCGGGGTGGCCGCCCGTGCCGGTTCCCGCGAGCAGGCTTTTCTGACCCCCAAGTCGGAGGACCGCCAACTGACGCTCCAGGACGTCGAGGAGGCCCGACATGTTCTGGTAGGCGTGTCCCCGGACCTGCTGGGCGAGGGAACTGGGCATCGCATTGACCAGGCCTTCACAGGCCACCCGCCGACCACTTTCCGCCCGTCGGGCCTCTGGCCGTAGCCAGCGCCCATCTTGCCCCAGAACTCAACGCCTGGGCGCGAAGGGCTTTTCAGGGTCAAAGACCCAGTTCCGCCATTGCCGCCTGCTGGCCCGGCTAATGCCGTAGCGGGCCAGTATTTCGGGCTTGAGGAGGTCGTAATTAGCGCCTCCTCCTCAGGGAGGTCATAATAGGCCGCAGCGCTGGTCCTTCAGGTATGGCGCCAGATGGACGCCCACTGACCGCTGCCACTCGTTCCGGGGTGGCCGTCCTCTCAAACATGCCCAGGTAGGCGTCGACGTCCTCCGAAGGGCCCATCGGGACTAAAGGAGGAGGCGGCTGCCTGGGCGGGGCTGGTCTCGCCCGTTGGGCTTCCACTAACCTGGCCTCGTGGCCTCCAGCTCCCGGTGGTGGCGGCTTGCGCAGCTGCAGCGCCTGGAGCTGGTCATTCATTCCTGCAGCACCATGTTGAGGTCCTGTCCCTCCGTCATTCCGGGATCTCTATCCTGCCGACTCGCCAGATGTAAAGGACCGAGGAGACAGCAGCAAGGGTTGGGGTTTCCGCCCCGTATATTGTACAGAAAAAAAACAGGTCAAAAAATAAACAAAACAGTTCATAACGCGACGCCGACTCCGGGCGTCGCGGCCATTTTATTGGGGAGGAGCCGGAAGTGGAGGGATGCTGGGAAGGACCGCAAGGGAGGATGGGAAGGATGACGTCAGGGCAAGATGGCGGAGGAAGGGCGGAAGTATCGCACTGCGGTCAATCCAGGCCTATGGTGCAGGAAGGTCTTTCTTTCTATGGGGAAGCAGAGGGAGAAAGTTAATACCCGCCATTCCCTGGGGCGAATGGTTTCCCAGGTGCTATCGAATCAATCCGCGGCCTCCTACTCGCGCGTGCGTGACAATATATATATATGTTGTAAAAGACTCAATAGGAGACAAAAAAAAGGTTTGGGGTTTTCCGGCCCCTTATATTGTCGACACTCCAGACTTTTTATCAAAAATAATGCAGGGTCAAAACACAAGAAAAATACATTTATGCGCGACGCCATACTAGGCGTAGGCGGCCATTTTTATATGGGAGGAGCCAGAAGTGCAGGAATGCTGGGAAGGAGGCGTGATGGATGATGGGACTGCTGACGCCAGAGAAGATGGCGGAGGAAGGGCGGAAGTGAACGTACTGCGGGCAAGGTCTTATGGCGGAGCGTCTTTAGTCCTGGAAAACAAAGAAACAAGGTTAGTACCCGGCCATTCCCCACCGGCGAACGTCCTTCGATGTGTTTTAAGATCCATCCGCGGTCTCCTAGTCGCGCATGCGTGACAATGTATATATATATAACTGTGTATATATATGTGTATATATGTATATATATATGTCTATATTTGTACATGTGTATATGTATGTATATGTATATATATATATATGATGTGTATATATATGTTTATATATGTGTGTGTCTGTGTCATATATATATATGCCAGCAACACTCATGACAATGACAAAACAATTACATTGTCAATCATGTTACGTTATTATTAAAATGTTTCCTTTTCTTTTTACTTCTCCGCTGCCAAGCGCGGGTATATGACAACAACACTCATATCAATGACAAAACAATTACATTAACAATCAAGTTACGTTATTTTTTAAATTTTTCCTTTTCTTTTTTTCATAACTTCTTTAACACACTACTTCTCCGCTGCGTAGCGCGGGTATTCTGCTAGTCTTGAATAAAAGTGCACTTGTTTTGTTTGCGAAATGAAGTGTCTGCGTGTACTTTTCGTGGCATTACATGTGTATTTTTTGAGCATGGCCGTTTGAGCATGCTCAAACACAGGAACATATGTTGGTGTAAAAGTATAACAAAACAATGGGCAGATGGGGAGTGTCTGATGATTGCATATAGCGCCGAAGTTACTGCTCTTTACCATTTTTTCCTCTGCATGTCCTGGAGTACAAAAGAAACAGCATACAGCAACATGCGGGGACTGGCAGGAACACTCAATAAAACTGAATAAAAAGAAAATCAAGTGACGGTGAGATACGAAGAAGGCAGCTTCGGCAGTGTTTGCGTGTCAGAACCATTTGGGGGCATTAGTATGCATCGTGGTACACTGCAGAGCTATAGCGCGTCTTTATGTGAAAACAGCCGTGTCAGATTGGGTTGTATGGATTGATTCTGAACGCGACTGAGAGAATAAAAAGTAAATTTAAAAAAAAAAAAAAACAAAGCTAACCTTTACAAGGATCATACATTGCACCGGCTGTTACAGACTGAAATCAAATGTATGCTTTTATTTTAAAACAGTAAGACTAAGAGCAGTTTACTTCTCAAAACAAAGTGGTGCAGGATCAAACTCACGACCTTTTGATTCCCAGGTGGGAACTGATTCTATTGCACCACAGAGGAAGTTACAATAAACAGCAGTCAATGTCGCATGTTGAAATTGTGAAAATGTTTCCTTGATATTTGGACTTCAGGCTTCATATATTATATAGTTTGTGTCTACATTTTGTCATCTTCTACTAGAATATAACAAACTGTTTTAACAATGTGTTTACACAGATTACTGTAGAAAGGGAACAGACATGAAATGTGTGTGTTCCAAATAACGATTTATTATTTCCACTCTAAAACTTCACTTCACTCCCAGATACTCAATCAAGGCATGAGCTGGGAGAAGTTCGTGCACATTCTAAATTGGTGGGGGGATGGAATAGCCGGCTGCTTCTAGATTCTCTTTATCAGCACATTTAGAGGACAAAGGACACTGGCGGAGAGGTGTGAAGGGATTTAAGAAGCAATTTAAGGTGGGACGGAATTACGAGTTTTTTCGTAGGCTCTGGTACTTCTAGTGTTAAACTCTACAAAAGTGTTTTTCTAACTGGTGTGCAGTGGAAATCACAGTGTAGTGCCCCTGTGTCCTGACCTGAGAAACTCCTCAACTGGTCAAGACCTTTCTGATGAGGATGGGACTATTTGGAGAAGCCAACATAAAAGCAGCTCTGCGATCACCATTTTGCCGAGACAGAACTTAGAGAGCGCTTTAGCAGCCAGGAGGTACGTCAGATGTCCATCTACCTGGGTGCATGTTCACCAGCAACTCTTGCAGAGCCGAGGAACAAAAGGTGTACGAGTTGCCTCTGACCCTGGGTCACTAAAGTGAGGCAGAGAGAGGTCTGCCAGTATGAGTGGGCAAAGCAGCTGGAAAATGTGTCCAAAGTGTTCACTGAATGCTGTGTCTGCAAACTGCAATATACAAGCTGCTTTCTTTGTCCTCCAATCCCACCCTTTGGACAGTTTAGCACGTCTAGAGATTTAATGCTTTTGTGGTTGGTAGAATTGTGGTGTGCCTTGGGGTTTTTTGAGTTACTAAAAGTGTGCCACCACAGAGGAACAGTTGGAAAGCACTGCTCTACCTACACCTTAGTTGATTCTTAGTTGTATATGGCCCCTTACCAAGATTATATAGAGGGGATGTGATTTATAGCACATTGCATTCCCCTCACTGCTGGCTAGAAACCTGGTGTTCAAATAAAAGCATAGCATTTGTGAACAATTGGGATGATTTTTGGGAAAGGCCTGGAGGGGATCTTATGTATTTTCCCAAAATATGGCAGCAAAACTGCCTGGTTGACTGATTAGAGCACCATCGAGGCCGCATTCATGTGATCTTAAATCACAGGCTGTTATTTATCCCACCTGTTACTATCCTGAAGCTGTTACCCATAATCCCTGTTGTGGGGCATCCTTGCGGACTAGCTTAGGCTCCTTCCCCTTCAGAGAGGTTACATTTAACATCCCAAGAGCCAGCTTCGGTATCCGAGGATCGGACCGCCAAGGTCCCCCGCCTTCGGCCACCACCCAACTCACACTGCACCCAACCTCCTTGGCCCCTCCTACAGGTGGTGAGCCCATGGGAAGGGGGACCCACGTTGCCTCTTTGGGCTGTGCCCGGCCGAGCCCCATGGGTGCAGACCCAGCCACCAGGCGCTCGCCATCGAGCTCCACCTTCCGGCATGCCTCTAGAGGGGGACCCCTGTGACCCACATTGAGGTGAGGGAAAATGGCGTCCAAAGTTATTATTCTTCATAGGAGGTTTACTGAACCACTCTCCCTCAACTAGGATCAGTTTGCCTTGGGTGACCCTACCAGGGGCCTAAAGCACCGGACAACAGAGCTGCTAGGATCATTGGGACATGCAAACCCCTCCACCACGATAAGGTGGCGGTTCGAGGACAGCTCTGCCCCACTCTTCACCCAAGACAATTTACCAGTCGAACTACGTTCTTACCCTCACCTATGGTCATGAGCTGTGGGTAACGACCGAAAGAATGAGATTGCGAATATAAGCGGCTGAAATGAGTTTCCTCCGCAGGGTGTCTGGGCTTTCCCTTAAAAATAGGGTGAGAAGAGTAGAGCCGCTGCTCCTTTGCATCGAGAGGAGTCAGATGAGGTGGCTCGGGCATCTGATCAGGATGCCTCCTGGACGCCTCCCTGGTGAGGTGTTCCGAGCACATATAACTGGGAGGAGGCCCCGGGGAAGACCCAGGACACGCTGGAGGGACTATGTGTCTTGGCTGGCCTGGGAACACCTTGGGATTCCCCCGGAACAGCTAGAAGAAGAGGGAGAAGGAAGTCTGGGCATCTCTGCTCAAGCTGCTTCCCCCGCGACCCTACCTCGGATAAGCAGAAGAGGATGGATGGATGAATTTACTATCAGTGTCTTAATAAACACTTTCTTTATAAAACTGCATATCGTAAGACAAGAAGAAAAGATAGCGTGTATGTGTCTGTGATGTCATAGTCTCTCCCTTACTTTAAACAGAGTTTTAAAATGAATCGTTCCAGGCATTATTATATGTATTACAATTTGTAACGTAGACACATAATAGTAAATACTGGTTAAGAGTATTTCTTATTCCTCCCTTTCACATATTTATTAACTTAACTTCTTATGGACAGTGGGAGCGTTTGAAGGAGCAGGCAAAAATGGGAAGATTTTTTTTGGGAGTGGCTGTGAGCAGGATCAAAAACTCAGTACTGTGTAGACCTCTACTTTAAAGATGTCCATACAATTGTCTTATCTAGATGGGTAAAGCAAATTGTTTTTTACTTTTATTATATTTACCATAGGTATTTAACAGTTGTGGAACCAGTACAGGGCCCAGTTAAATCTATGTACACCCACTTTGCTAATTAGCACCTCCTGTCTAGTAGCTTAGCTTTTTAAATGATTTATTTATTTTTACAAATGAAAATGAGCTCATACTGCATGCATGCTGTTTATGCATCTCTCTTGATTAAAATATCAATTATAAACTTATACACTGAAATCACCTGTCTTAACTTTATAAAGGTTAATGTAACTCTTCAAAAGTATTTAGAAAGCGCATATTTGGATGGCAATTTTATAGTGTATGTTGCATAACAAGATTTAGAAAATAAGACTGAGTTTAAATTTTAAGAACAACAACTTTAGCATTATAAGTATAAACCATCTTATTTTCCTCTTCTTCTATACAGGGTCGATTTGCTTGATCAACCTTCTCCATTCACCAGTCAAACTCTTTCCCTTTAGATCTTCTTTTACTTTATCCATCTTAATACTGTATAATCCATCTAAATAACACTGCAAAAACTAGCAGTAAAATTATTGATTTGCAACAAACCTCTGTCACTGAGCTGCACATAAATAGAAGTTACTTGGGGCAACAATATGTCTGCAGGGCACGCATCAGGCATGTATACACAAATGATAAGGAATGCCAAAAACGGTCATCCTTTCATTTGCTGGTCAAAATTATAATGGGAATTATTTGTCCATTGCTGCCTTGTAGTGGGCTGGTATCTTGTTTGTATCATCAAAGATTGGCAGTCAGATTACTGTCACCATTTGTAAGTGGATTTAAATTAGTGTTAACAAAAATCATTCAAACTATATGAGCAAAAAAACTTGTGAAAAATTTAGGCCCACTCTGTGATACCCTAGCATTGCTTCTGATGCATAAATAGGGAATTATTATAATGGGGTTAAAATTTCAACTATATTAATAATTCATTTCTTTGCAATAACCATACTCACTTGGTTATTGTTGCAAGAATTTGAAATCTTAACTAAAAGCAACAAGGGCACAAAAGATTATGGGATGCAAGTTTATAATAAGACAAAACCATGCATCCATACTCAGTCATTCAGGGGTAATTTACTGTAATAGCTTTTTTCAGACTGTGGTCATAAAACAAAATTCTGAGAGAAATCACAAATGGGCAGAATATGCAAACTGCATACAGACAGCTCCTCACCCAATAATTAAACTGGTGTCAAAAATGCTACAGAAAACACTACGATTTTTCCTAATTGAGTAATTTAAAAAAATTCAGTTGGGGTACATCTTGTCTTTCACTTGATTTGTTGAAGGTTATAGTGGCAACACAAATAGTTGTCGGAATGAAATAACCCTATTCCACCAGCGGACACCAGGTGCCTCATGTATAAATGGTGCATATGCATAAAAATGTTGCCTAAGCCCGTTTCCACACTCACATCGCGAAGTATAAAACCTAAATTTGGTGTAAAGCCACACACATTTTCATGCCAGCTAAATGCTTGGCGTACGCAAGTTCTCTGCTCGGTTTTGCAAACTGGCGGCACCCAGCATCAAAGCAGTGCTTTGTTCCAGTGTGGTTTCCCTTGCTTTTTCAGATCCACATCCCTAACATGGCTTTATCAAATACACTGAAATTAACAGCATATTCTTTATTAATTTGTGGCATCTGATTGTAATTAACCTGTAACAATATAATGGTCCACGGAATGGCCAAACTATTCCAAATACCATAGCTGCTTTAGCATTGTTTCTCTCAATGCACCACTCAGAGTATTTATTCCACTGTATCTGAGTGTGGAATCATCAGTATACAGTACAGCATCAAGCATATGCTGCCTCAGCCATGCGCACGGTCTATTGAACTGCTCTCAAACGACAAATGCTTCAGAGCTTTTCCTGTATGGACCTCGTGGTTCAGAAACAGTTTCATCCCAAGATCTATAAACACACTCAATCAGTCCATCAAATGTTCCTTGTAGAACTGTTTGTACTTATAAGTAAAATTACCTCACTGTAAACTTGCGATACAGTTATATTGCACAACCTGAGCCACTTTATAAAGAGTGTATTTACATATGATGACAATATCATTTTTAAGATGAAATGCAGCAAAATATGTGTATTACATTATACAGATAAAATGTTAACATCATTTAAGTAATCTATATTGTTAATAATTAAGCATGTGAGGACAAGGTGGCGCAGCGCTAGCAATGATCTGGTGCCCCGTTCAGAGATTGTTCCTACCTCGCGCTGTATGCTTGCTGGGACTGGCGTGACACTGGATGGATAGATGGATGGAATAATTAAACATGTACTATGAAGATATTTCAATATTCCTTAAAAATGTTGAAGAATCAGCGTTCTAATCTTACAGATGGCTTAACATCTATTACAAAGCTGATTGTGTGGCGATTGTTTACTTGGAGAAAGAAAAGGAAGGACAGGAATTGGAGGTTAGTATGTTTGAAAGAGAAAGTACTGCTGCAATAAATTATTTCATCAAAGGTTGCGCACGGCGCAGCAAGCATCTTGCAGGAGGCAGGAACAAACTCTGGACGAGGCACCAGCTCGTCACTATCACTGAGCCACCGTGTTCCCATGTTTAATAACATGCTTTAACTCCTATCATCATGAAAATGATATCAAGTATACATCTCAGTATCTGAATTATTCAGAGAGCTGTAATATCATGAATGTAATGGATTCTGTGTCCTGTCAGAGGTAGAGAAAGCCTGTTTAAGAAGCAAGTAGTGAATCACACACATAAAGCACATAGAAAAACACATACAAAATAAAGTATTTAACGTGCTACTTTAGTTACAATGGTATTTGAGAAACTAGTAAATTAAATGATTTAAAGATGAAGTTTATGATGTTCTACTTTAATGGCAAAATAAACTACGTGATTAAAGTGGAAATTTCTAAATTAAAGTGGAAATTTCAAGCTTTTTTCCCACTGTGTGCCTATTTTTTTTCTTTTCTCCGTATCCTAATAAGCTTCCATATGACACTCAGACGGGTTACGACTCACCTTTTCACAGCTTCTTTGATATCTGACAACTTCTTTTTTTATTTCAGGCACTGTGCGACTTCGACAGTCTATGTCACTCGATCAACTTCCTTTTGTTGCTTATACCACTGTTAAAACCAACAAATAGTACGTTTTTACTTGCCTCCACTTGGTATTCGCTGAAATTCTTCTATTTCCCCCTGTGCTTTTCCCATTGCCTTTTCACAGAACGCTGAGCTTAAGGGCTATTTATATTGATTTCCATTTTCAAAGAGGCGTAATTCTGGGAGGAGTTTGGGAGTGGCGGCAGGCACGTGCACATGCATTACTTTTCATGTTGACCGGGATTTATGTAGCGGAAGAACGTGGAATTTGATTAATCGATCTGGATTTTTTGTGTGTACGCAGATTTCCGCTTTTGTCCGTACCTCATGTTTTAGTATGGATTCTGCGCACGGTGTTCTACGCACAGTGTTATGCATGATCCCCAGGTATTTCCAAGCTAATCAAGACAGATTCCTCCATGGGAGCTACTTGAGGGTGTCCTGACCATATCACCGTACCGCAGGAGCTAACTCGTCTTAATCTGAAAAAGAATCAGTTCCAAAGCAAGTTCTGTATTGTGAAACCTCATATCTAAACATGAATAGTGAGCTTGGCAAGTCTGGGTGAAAAATTCAATTTCACAGCTTTTATGTGCAATTTTTCATTCTTCGCTAACTCTTGTACTTCACTGCCTGATACAACCAAGCTGCCACTATTGTACTAATGTCCTGGTCAATTTCAAAATCAATTCTTCACATTGACAGAGATCAGAAGGTACTTGAGAATTCTAACAATAATTAAGATAGCCTTAGAGAAAGGAGGTAAAACAAAGATATGCAGCTAATTGATTGTCATTTGTTAAGATATGCACATAAAACACTGACAGACATTAGGATGCTACCAATTGGTTGTAGTGTAAAATCATAATAGAAGTTTAAAAAAAAAACACATTTTCTGGAATCCCTGTTCAATCTAGAGTTCCTGTCCATAAATACTGACAATAGAAAAGGTGCCTTGGCTTTGAAACAAATGCACCACAAAACCAATTATTTTTTTCCCCATAGAATATCATGATTTGTTTTTTTTCCCCTGGAGTCATCACCCCTAATTGCTTTCTTCAGGCAAAAAAACAATTAAAGATCATTATACAATCTCAAATATGGAGAGGTTATTTTGAAAGAGGTGAATCAGAAAATAAAACAGAATCAAAAATTAATGCCAAAATCAAAAGTCAAAACATGCATTTGTCAAGCAAAAAGCAAAACTCAGAAACTAAAGTCAAAACATTGCCAAAAGGCTATATGCCAGAGATAATGAAAAGAAAGAATCACAGTAATTACATTTTAGGAAGTATCTGCTAACTTGGATACAAAACAGCCACCAAAGCAGAACTTTAACCTGTCACATAATTGAGGACAGACACTGCAACCTTTTAAACCCACCCTCCAGCAACTGGGAAAACATATCTTGATAACGGAGCTTACAAAATGGTGGTGCCCATAATAAAAATGGTATCAGAATGGCACAAAACATTTTTAAAAAGTTAAATCATATCTTTTGTACAAAACCAAACCAAGTATTTGGAATAACCATAGCCAAAAGCACATAACTGGCATATAAAGACCAACAGAAACCCGAAATAAAGTCTATGATAATGTGTGGGTAGTGAAGAGAAAGACAGAGAGTAGAGAAATCTCTTTGCAACCAAGTCCCAGCCTCACTAGGTCACATGTTCTGGGCCTGCACCAAATTAACATTATTCTGGACAAAAATTTTTAATTACCTTTCAGATAGCCTTGGACTCACAATCCCTCCTAACCCATTAACAGCTGTGCTTGGTGTTCAGCCAGAGGGGCTTAAAGTGGAGAAAGACAAATTAATTGTGATTCTATTCACTACACATTTGGCATACAGACTTATTCTGATAAACTGGAAGAACCCAAACACTCTTTTAAGTCAGTGGGAAACCGATGTGTTATATTATTTGAAGTTGGAAAAAATCAAATACTCAGTTAGAGGATCCGTACATACTTTGTTCAAAACATAGCAGGATCTAATCAGTAATATTTTAAAATAAGTTCATAAAGCACAAAGAATTTATTAATTTAGGTATGTTTACAAGCCTTAAATTTCATGCCGTTTGGCTTGCTCTCTCTCTCAGGGGTGGGGATCGGTCTGTTCTTAACTCAATTTTTCTTTTTGTAAAAACTTGATTGCTTTGTATGGATTGTAATAAAATTAATAAAAAAAAAAAAAAAGAAATCTCTGTATAGCTCTTTTCAGACACACACTGGAACTCAGCCTCTGCGATACACAATTTGAATATTCATATTTTGTGGGTATTTTTTAATAGTTAAGGTTAGATGGGGTAAAAACTGGCTTTAAACATGCTTTTCTTAATTAAAAAATGTTCATATTTAAGTATGGGAAAAATACACTTTCTAAGCTCTGTAAACTTTGGTGTACAAATAATATGGAAATACTGTGACTGTCAGAATACTCAGAATTTAGTGAAATGGTGAGCACTGCTGATTCACAGCCCCAAAAGGCTCTTCGTATTGTAATGTAGATAGTAATCCAGGCTGGAATCTCTCCCTCTCTCTCTCTCTAATATCTCTCTCTATATATAAAATCCAGCATCTGTCTGTCCACTTTTCACGAGAGAACTACTTAACAGATTTAGATCTTTTTTTTCTATAATTTACTTGACAATTCTGGTTGATTTTGCGACTTCTCTCATCACGCCAAGTATCAAAGTTCACTTGCAGAATCGATTTATTTGCGTGAATCCAAAAGAGACGCAGTGGGCCGAGGGGGTGAGGGCAGAGCCCTTCTCACTCATGCACCAGCCTCTGCTTAACTAGCGAACAAGAGAACTACTTAATGGATTTTAAATCTTTTTTTTTTTCTATAATTTGCTTGAACATTCCGGTTGATTTTGCAACTTCATCGCACTAAGAATCATAGTTCACTTGCAGGAGCAATATATTTGTGCTAATCCAAGACAAAGGCTGTGGTCCTCTGTTCGAGTCAGTGTACTATACAGCGTTTTGGAGTGTACCTTGCCTTCACTTAGCTAATGATACCTGTTTGTTTATTGATTTTTAAAGTTTGTCCTGTTAAAATACTACTCGGGCGTAGCTGCAGGGGCCAGCTCATATATATATACCGTATATACAATGCAAAGTTGACGTTTTGACGTCATCTCCTGTCACATCACTTACATCAGCCATATTTTCTATATTAATCAAAGGCAAAGCCCTCAATGACTGACTGACTGACTGACTCACTCACTCACTCACTCACTCACTCACTCACTCACTCACTCACTCACTCATCAACAAAAACCCCATTTCCCATATGAAATTTGTCAGGATGGTACATCTAAGGCAGTGTGTTTCCACTAAGAATGGATATTTCAAACTATCTAAATATTCAAGGGTAGCTCCCCCACAACAGAAAAAGCTAAATTTTCAAAATGCTGTTACTGATCAGATGGAAATTTGGTGACATTATAGAAAAAAGAAAATTAGCTGGCATTTTTTTTTGTCTTTATTTTTTTAATAATTTGCTAACGTACCCTACTGTACATTCTGCGCTAACTGAATGGTGGAGCAGAAGCAAACAGGGTGGATGGACATCTGTAGAAGTGGTGGTGTCTTGCACAGAAAATAGTGACATAATCACATTGTGAAATAGAAAGAGGAAGTTCCGTAAATCTCGAGGGAGATGCAAAGCTCAACTATTAGCAAACAATGTTTTTTGCCACTGACTACTGGCACTGTTACAGGTTGTCCATTTAATTTTGTTGATCTTTAGCTCATGGGCGCTTAAATCATGCAATACCCTAGCATCAGTGTTAGATCATGGCACCTAAATTCCTAATAGGAAAGCAACAGAAATTGTGTTGTGATGCTCGAAGCTACTACAACACACTCCTCACTATTCACGTGTGCAACTTATAGTATTATTTCAATTCAAGATAAAACACTTTCCTGTAAAAATGTGTTTTGCAATCACTAAAAGCCAAGTCACTAGGAAAAGCAGGAGTTGATATAATGAAGGAATGTTTTACTAATGAACAATTTTGCATAGCATATTCAAGAATAAGCATCTGTAATTACCTAATAATATTATTATTTATTAATTGACAGATGTCTTAATCCAAGGTGACTTACAACATCTGAGACACAAGTAATTACATTTCTTTTGGTTTTCCAGTTGGAGCAGTGGCAGGTGAAGTGATTTGCTTATAGTCGCGGAGTGTCATTGCCAGGGTATGAACCCACAGCCTCAGACTTTGAAGTCCTAGGTCCAAAGGCTTAACCACTTAGTCCTTGGTAAGAAAACCTACTGATATTGTATACAGAAAAAGCACTAAGTTACACAATACTTCTGACACCCCTGATTAACAAACATTATAACGGATGCCTGTTGTCTTGATGTTGGGTAACACAGCTAGTTCAGACTGAGTCTTCAGGAGCTGGGAGACAGCTAACCACTATGCCACTGCAATACGAAGACATATCATTTAGGCTGGTTATGTTGAAATAAGTAATTATGAGGTAATACAATCTCTGATTACCTTTTCTGTTTGTGTGTGGTACCTTAACTTTCACTTACTTTATCAGATAGGTGAAAAATGTCTATGATGTTAATTAAGAATGTGCCCAATACTCTGGCAAGCGACTTTAAAATCTTGGAGCGGTAAAGCTACCTGATGTAATATTCATTGCAGTACTGTCAAATAAGACATTTAATTAAAAAAAGAAAACTGTTGAACTAAGCATTAATTGCACATTACATAGCTTAATGTTTTCTAAATAGATTAATCCAATTTAAGATCATGGGCACCAAGGTCTACCCCAGTAGCACTGGGTGCAAAGCAGGAAACAGCAGCCTCAAAGCTCAGATTAAATAAAAGGATGAAAATGTAGGCTAAAGGCCCTGTAGATTTGCCATTTAAGAAAGTCTGTTGTATGGTCCTAACAAAACAAGAAGCTTTAAAGTCACAGAGGTGCCATATGTTAGGAACTTATTTGGCAAGTGGTTCATTTTAAATTGAGAATGAACACTGTGACCAGGGAAAAACAAAAGATTTCAACAGAAGCAGAAAGGTTCACTTCTAACAGGCAAAGTCAGTGTATGGAATGGTAAACATAACAGGGTCTAAGTTCGAAATCAAAAAGAAAAACTATTAGTCAAAAGTATAAGGAACAGATAAAAAACAAAATTAACAAATCTAGCCCTAACATAGGATTTCTTTAATGCAAATCAAATGGCAAGCACACAGGGATTTTACCAAAAATTAGGGCAAAAAGCACACCACACTGTATTTTAAATAAAGCCATAACATGGCATAACATGCAGCAACACCACTGATCATATGGTGACAATGACACCTTGGATAAAGGCGTCAACCAAATAACTAAATATAAATGTAAATACAGTAACTATAAACAGCATGTTCAGCACTTTGACCAACAGCACACAAAATGGTGATGCCGTCGAGGCAGAACTCCAGCACAAAATGGCATTAGAATGACATTAGTGATGTCATAATAAAAATCTGACAAAGAACAAAAGGAATAAAAATAAAAATTAAATGACAAAATGATAAAAGACATATCCAAAACCCAAATTAGGACAATCTTGTCAGGACTGTGCAACATAGCTGGAGAATGTTGTGGTTGAATCCCAGCTGTTTTTTTGCTTAGTTTTCAAGTTCTGCCTGTGGGTTTGTGGATTTTCATCAGAATATTCCAGCTTTCCTTTCACATTAAAAAAAATGTATGTTGGATAATCTGGGGGACTCCAACATTTGCATGGTACGAAAGAGTGTGAACCCAGTACCCTGACATTCAATCCACGGTTAGTTCCTTCCTTGCTACCAGTTCTGCTGTTACTGAGGCAGGCTTCAGCTCTGAGTAATCCTGAAGTACAAAAAGCAAGTTATAAAATGGATGTCATTTCTTTGTTTGCTTTCAGCTTTCATTTGTAATTTTAAAAGTCCTTTAAATGTAGCCCTAGGAGATTCCACGTCATAACTTTTTGCACTACATCTTGCTCACAATGGTGTGCAACTATACTGATTTCTAGTCATCTCTTTCTGAGGTACAAATTAAATTGTAAGAATGTATTTAATTAAATGAAGATCACAGAATTTCTTAGGTTAGTTTAACATAGGAGAGATTTGTGGAAAAAGGTATTTTTTTTAACAATTAAACAATAATCCTATTTAGAGTACTGTAATCAGTGCAAACAACCATTTTCTTGGCCATCAGAAAAAGAAAGTGAACTATTAAACTTGAAGCCATTCTAAAATAGTTTCCCAAGTTTTATTTTAATATAAATGGGCTTTGCTTTCATATCAGGAACTGATGAAGTATTAAACCTGTCCTAAAGGATAGTGGTTATGGATAGTAAATCTATAAAACGGTAATATGGTAAGTCCATTAAGGTAAAATCAATGCTTTTATTGAAAACATCTTAATCTGCATATTAGCACATAACTTGATGTGAGTAATGTGACCAGAATGGCAATCATTTCCACACATCATCCCATGAGATAATGTTCTTAATCAGAACATTGGAATATGCATAATTAAGTAGGGCTATCCAATAAACACTTGATGGAAAGGAGATTCATTTACAAGAAATATTTCGGAATGTGGAATTCCCAAAAAGACTAATTGGTTTTGTCACTTAGTTTATTACTCCATAACCACGATGACTTACATCTGATGTTCTGGATTTGTATTGCATGATTCAGATTTCATAGATTCTACTTTAAATTATCTTGTTTTCATAAAAATTAAGAGATTTTCAGCTTCATTCAATGTCTAAAAAAGCACTTAAGTCCAGCTGTACCTACCGCAAATGAAATATTGCAGGCAATGACAGATTTCCGAATTGGTGAAACCCTAATACCCTTTTCATTAATGTGTTCTTGTTAATTAATGAGCATCAGCTTTTCCCTGCAACCCTGAACATCTGCTCTTAAAATGACCTGCTAAACCACAAAACAAGCTTAGACTTTGATTAATTCATGGATGAATTCAGATAGTCTTTACATAAAAACAATATAATCTGTTAACTGATTTTCCTTCTTTTCTGGCTTGTAATTTTGAACAAGTGTTAAGTGTTTATTCCTTTTATACCATAATCATGTATGCACTAAAAAACATTACTTAACTAAATTCATGGTTCAACTGGTTTCACTGCAACCAATCATAATAATTTGTGTCTTTAATTGACCTTCGTCACAGATGGCCACAATTCTTACCCGGCCAGGAGCTGGTCAGAGCGTTACCTCCCCTGGGGCGATAGATGGCAGCCCCCATAGGTTGCAGCTTTGCCTCAGACTCCCGCAGGGCTTCATGGGAAATGGAGTTGTCTACGGCCCTGTTGGGAGTCAGCAGAAGGTTGCGCTGCAGCTGTGTGTGTGAAATTAATTTTTTATAATATCTCAAGAATTATGGCAAATACCGTAATTTCGCACCCCCATATGTGTAACTATTAACAGCATTCATTATTTAAACAAAGTTAACGATTTATCTGTAAAATGTAACATACATAGTTTAATGCAGTTCATCATGAAAGTGATATGAAGTATAAATCTAAGAATTCTAAATGTGCAGAGGGTTGGAATATCATAAATTTTAATGTGTTCTGTGTGGTGATCTATTGTGGCTTTGCCACTGCTGTCAGGTCAGGAGGAAGCCCCAGAAGCGCGTAGCATTTAACAACTGGGTCGGTTTTACGATGATGTTTACGACAGTCTACTCTAATAATAAAGTAAACTACAAGGTTAACGCTGAAATTTCCACTTTAATCACAAAATAGACATTTTCACCATGTTCTGAATTTTTTTCTCTGTAGCTCAAATACGGCGCTGTACATTCTGATGTTATTGTGAAGGTGCAAAAAAAAAAAGACGGCACAGATGATGATATATGAGACTTTTAAAATATATTGTGTCATTACGTTGGGGAATATGCGACTCTTGAATATAAAAGCACCAGAAATACATTTGTTCGTTGGCATTTTGCTTCACCACATTGAACCATTCATCAAACCTCGAAGCAGACACATCGATCCTGGAGGATCCTAAAAGCGGCTGGGGTAGCAAGAAATTCAAGCTGGAATTCAGGGTTTGAATGTGGAGAGTTATGAAGATATTCCAGAAGAAGATGACATGACTGCATTTGGATAAATGTATATTGTTGTACATGAATAAATAAAACACATCTCCAACTCCTTCTTCTCCTCCTCTTCCTCATTATGTCTCACAATGGGTTGAACTGAACTGAAAACTGAGTGTCATTTCTAACTGAACAATCAAATCCACTTTCAGACTTAACACAGCAAAACTGAGCTGGACATTAAGAGGAGAGACATTTAAAGAGATTTAACAATGATTACTACAAGGAGTATGCAGAAAAGAAAGATCAAGGCTTACCAAATAACTTGAATCATAAAGAAGCTGAAAGGACAAAAAGTGGTAGAAGGCCAAAAGAAAAGTAACACTGGAATGCTGTCACATTTATCAGGCTGATGTTCCATGGTCGGACATGAAATTAAAAATATGTATGTGTTAATATATTCTGCTAAGTAAATAGTAAATAGAGCCAAGTTATGTAAACCTGTATACCATATATGTTAGAATAAATATAATGTAGTCCTCATCATAACCAGAAGCCTATGTAAAGACTTAAGAAAGAAGTAATGTTATAATTCGTATTTCTTGTAATGACCCTTGCAACATTATTTTGACACCTACAAATGAAGCAACTGGAACAGCCTATGAATTGGAATAGTAAATTCTTCAGAAACAAGCACATGAATTAACTTCTCTCAATCCTCCATACTTAGTAAATGAAGGTTTTGCCCTTCTAAAAGTGGCCACACCTAGTTGCAGTTTGAATTATTTTGACCAATTAAAACATTTGTTTTTTTTCAGCAAAAACAATTACTAATTATTCATCCAGTCATTTAAGGCATTGACACAATTTAATTACACAACAGGGAAATTCTTCTCAGGGAAGTACATAGTTCAGTTTCATCTGCATATGACTGAAACTGAATATTGTTGGAGTGGAGTCTTGGGGGAACCCTGTTTGTAAGGGCTTGGGGCACCTCCCTAGGGAGAGATGAGTGACAGGAATCCGGGTTCATTAACGGGGCGTGATAAAAAGGGGAGGTGGTGGCCGGAAGTGTGAGTTGGAGGGGCTGGAGAAAAGGAGGACAGCAGCATCAGGTGGAAAGAATGGAAATATATGTTTTTAAGAGAGGTAGATAGGACGAAGGTGATTTGTCTTTATTATTTTGGAGGTGTCCCCATGACCCAGACAATGGGCGGCTGTAGGGCACCGTTTATATCGCGGCATATTGAATAAAAAGCCAGTCGGCATTTGTAAGACTTCCCTGGACAAGCGGCTTTTGAGTGTGTTTATTCGACGGGACGTCACAATATTTATGTTTCCTGATTATAACTCCCAACACGTAGAAACAATCCATGTATTGTATTCTGAGGAACACCATTCCTAACTCCACAAGTTAATGACTGAGTATTAACACAACAGTTTTGCATATTTGGTAAGTAAGAATATACACTTCTTGAAAAAATTAAGAGGATATTTAAATTAAACATTAGATATTGATGAGTGAAAGATATCAGAGGGGGACATTTTTGTACACTGGGTCGTTCCATTTCTCTCTTAGGAAGAGGAACATGTAAATATTACATTTAAAACCCAAAAGATGAACAGGTATAGGCACCCATTGTTTGGACTGGGGCAAGAAGTTAAAAGGCAAATTTCCTGGGTTATCCTGTTACTAATTATTGTGATGGCTGTCTACAGGATATAGGTATTTGCTGTCTTGCAAAAGAATCACCGCTTTGAAGTTTTATCTGCTTAAACATACAAACAATATAACATTGGGATGAAAGAACTGCTCCTTCCTTGGAAAATGTTTATATTTACCTGACTTGGAAATTAACATGTCTGAGAGTATTGGTTTCTAATCAGCTGTGTACTCATTGATAGTTGGTAGCAATACATTTTGTTAACTTGTGTTTTCATTATTTGTTAAACCCAGGAAATTTAGATGTGCCATTGTTTAATCCTATTGTCCAGAACTGATAATGGCAGGGACTGAAGGAGATTGAAACTTCTGGGCAGGAGAAGGCAAAAGAAGGGATGGTCCACTGAGAACGCTGCCAAGATACTCGCAGAGAGCACAAGGGCTCGCTGGCAGACTGGGGTACGTGGCTGGTGCAACATGAGGGACACGGATGGCAACACTTAACCCGAGGGAGGAAGAGACAGCTCCACAAGAAGATGGCTGTGGGTCCAGCGAGAGAGGGAAGCTGCATGAGAAGACAGAGCAAAGCTGGCGGACGAGAAGTGAGGCGTGCCTAGGTCTCAGCAACACCAGGACCCCAGAGTGGAGAAAAAGAACGATGAGGAGACGCCAACAGGACTCTGTACCACTAAAGGTTGTATCCTCCAATTCTGTTTTTGATGGACTTTTAGAGTGTGAACTGTGTGTTTTCCTTTTTTAAAAAAAGGAAATTTGTTCCTGGTATTTTTAGATTTTGTTATGTTCGTTTATCTTTTAAATGTACTTTATATTGTCTTGTGTAATAGACGTTAGTGTTGCTTTTCCTGAAATTACTGTTGTGCCTTTCATTGTGTGTTTACTCACCACCCAATTTAAACAAACCTGTGTGCTATATCGGTAAATTTCAAGAGTTCCCAGTCTCTTAATAAAACTGGGTGGCATAGTTAGATATTTTAACGGTATCTTGGTTAGATTACCTGTAAGTGTGACCAGACACCTGTCACAAATATTCAAGTGAAAAATCTTTACTGAGTAATACTGTGTAATTCATTGAGAACAAAATGGTGTAACAATTGTCAATGGAAACCAAAAACATCAACCCATTGAGGACTGGACTCAACATCACACCCAAAATCAAAGACAAAAATTGAAATCACAGGCTTGCGTGAATGTTAGCATGACAGCTCCTAATGTGACTCAGTAGCATGTATTTCCCACACGTGCATGTATGCACTCTTGTCTGGGCAGGTTCCTGATGAGACAGTGGATGGTGTCCTGGGGTGATTTCCTCCAAGACCTGGGTCAGGGCATCACTGAGTTCCTGGACAGTCTGTGGCACTACTTGGTGGTGCTGGATGTAGTGCTACATAACCTCCCAGAGGTTCTCAATTTGATTCAGGTCTGGGAAATGTGTGGCCAGTCAATAACATCAATGCCTTCATTATCCAGAAACTGCCTACACACTCTGACTACATGAAGCTGATCATTGTCATGTGCCAGGAGAAACCCAGGGCCCATTGTACCAGTGTAAGGTCTGAGGATTTCATTCTGGTACCTAATAGCAGTCAGGGTACCATTGCCTAAAACATGGAGTTCTGTTCGACTCTCCATGGATATGCCTCCCCAAACCATCGCTGACCCATCGCCAAGATGGTCAAGCTGAATGATGCTGCAGGCTGCATAACATTCACCACAGTGCCTACAGACTCTTTCACATCTATCACATGTGCTCAGTGTGAACCTAATCTCATCTGTGAAAAGAACGGGATACCAATGACAGAGTTGCCATTTGTGGTATTTTCTAGTGAATGCCAATCAAGCTGCATGGTGATGGGCTGTGAGCACAGACCCCACTAGAGGATGTCGGGCTTTCATACCATCCTCATGAAGTCTGTTTCTGACAGTTTTGTCAGAAACATGCACAACAATAACAAGCTGGAGTCATTTTGTAGGGCTCTGGCAGTACTCCATCTGTTCCTCGTCACACAAAGGAGCAGATACCAGTCCTGCTGGTGGATTCATGCCCTTCTTTGTTCCTGTATAGCTCTCCTCATGTAATGGTCCATGTCCTAGCATCTCCTATATGCTCTTGAGACTGTGCTGGGAGACACAGCAAACCTTCTTGTGACGGCATGTATGGATGTACCATCCTGGAGGAGCTGGATTACCTGTGCAACCTGAATCGGCTGCAGGTACTGCGTCATGCTACTAGTAGTGATAAGGATACCAGCAAAACATAACTCTAGAGAAGAATCAGTCAGGAAGGATAAGGAGAGAGCAACTGTCTGTGGCCACCACCTGCAAAAGCATTCCCTTTTTTGAGTGTTGTCTTGCTGTTGCCTCTCCAGTGTACCTGTTGTCAGTTTCATTTGCACCAAAGCAGATGAAGTTGATTCACAATCACTTATGTTTCCTCACTGGATAATTGATATCTCTGAATCTTAATTGACTTGGTGTTAGACTGTGATGATTAAGTGTTCCCTTTATTTTTTGAGCAGTGTATATATAAAAGTAGAGTAGCAGTTGCATCAATTGCGACTTTCGCACATTTATGCTACCCAAGTGGGAAAGTGAATGTAGATGCTGCTGGGAAAGGTGGTGTTTCAGCAACAAATGCTAATTAATAGTTCTATAGTCTGGATCAAGGAAGAAACCAACGAACAAAAAAGGTGCAAATCGATTGCTGTCATGACTAAAAAATATTTTTATCCTTTTGGTATTGATAAATAGATCTATTTCTGCTTGGAAGCTGCAATTAAAAAAACACACAAAGCACCCATTGAGCTTAATGTGCAAATAATAGTAAACATCACATAATCATTGGTTATTTTGTTAGTGTTTTTCTGTTAATGTTTACCTTGTCATCATTCAGTTATATGCATTGCAATGATTCATAAAGTGTTACTACATTTCCTGGTTGCAGTGTACACCACCTATTTGGACTGATGTCTTAATATGAAGAGAGATGAAACCCAGATTTGTGACTAGAAATTTTGAGATTGGGGCATGTTTTTTTCCAGAGTTGAAGATTGGAAATTATGTGTTCCAAGTTTTAGTTGAATACATCATAATGGACTGAATGATCTCCACTTTATGTACGTTTTTTGGGCTTGCCTATTAGTACGTATTGAATCCAATTGAATTAATTTATCTAAACATTTTTGTAAATTTAGTGCCGTAAATGAAGAATCCCCATAAAATAAAAAGAGTTGGGGAATGACCCCGTATAATGTCCTGTGGACAAAGCAAAGAAATAACCCAAAAGCAATTGACAAACTGTAACAGTGACATGGCATTTATATACAATAGCAAAATACCCGCACTTCGCAGCGGAGAAGTAGTGTGTTAAAGAAGTTATGAAAAAGAAAAGGAAACATTTTAAAAATAATATAACCTGATTGTCAATGTAATTGTTTTGTCACTGTTATGAGTGTTGCTGTCATCAAGAATTTGATTATCATTATTCCTTTCAATCAGGTTCATATTTGGAGGACATGTTGTTTTGAAGTTACATTCCGTGCTTGTCAACCGTTGTAAAGATAACAGGTTTCATTCATCGAAGTGTTCACTACCCTAATCGCTACTCGTGAATGTAAGATGTTTAACAGGCATTCCCGGTATTAACTTGTGCTAAATGTACCATGGTGTGACGTAAGGGGAGCTGACTGTAAAAAGGCAAGGAGGCGCATATTTTGAACGAAAAGGGAGAAGACAGCGAAGGAGCGGAAAAGTGAGAAGGAAAACTGTTTAAATAAAGAGCTAGGAAGGTGAATGGAAAGAAGCAGCCAGCAGTAAAGCAAGGAAAACTCTGTAATAAGGACGGTTGGGTGCACGTAGAAGGTGTAACAATAAGATTGTTAAGCCTTATGATAATGTTCCTGCACGGAGGGTTTAGAGAGACGCACTGGGAGAAGTATAGAATAGGAAAGCCTGTGTGACTGTTCTGCTGTTCTCCTTCAACAGTTCTATGGCTCTGCATATTTGTATGCACCTCTCTAAAGTCAGTTTGTCTTCTCTCAGTAATCTTTGTTGCAAACTTGCATCACTGGTTCCGCACACAACTCGGCCACGTATAAGGGAACTTTTAATCTCCCCGAAATTGCATGTGCCCGCTAGCACTCTCAGATCTGTGACGTAGTTGTCTATATTTTCTCCCCTTGCCTGATTTCTTGAAAAAAATCTGAACCTCTCTACAGTTTCGTTATTTTCGGGTTGTAATGTTCATCAAATTTACGTATCATCAAGCTCATGGTTAACTCATCCGGTCTTACATCACCGATCAGCGCCTGACACAATTCTCTGCCGCTCTCTCCAATAAGATAACGGAATAATCTGACCTTAGTGTTTTCCTCTGCCTCCGGCATTGCAAGTTCGGTGTATAATCTGAACTCATCCTTCCATGTTCTCCATGACTTCGCCAGGGGCCTCATGTATAAACGGTGTGTACGCACAGAAATGTTGCATAAGAACTTTTCCACGTTCAAATCGCGATGTATAAAACCTACACTTGGCGTAAAGCCACGCTTTTTTCCACAGTACCTCATGCCTTGTCGTACGTAAGTTCTCTGCTCGGTTTTGCAGACTGGCGGCACCCAGCGTCAAAGCAGTGCTACTGTTCCTGTGTGATTACTCCTTATTTTCATGAAGCGGCTTTATAAATACACGGATACTAACTGCATATTGTTGATTAGTGTGACGCATCTGATTGTAATTAACTTGTAACAATATAATGGTCCAGGGAACAGCCATAGTATTCCAAATACCATAACTGATTTAGCGTTGTTACTCTCACTGCACCTTCCTCTTCTCCTTATTTTTCTTCTTCTTCTTTCAGCTTGTGAAATAGAAAAATACAGATACCGAAGTATGAGATTGGAAAATAGGAATTAATGATCAGAACTGAAGTGCGTGCTAAGCAAAATGTCTATAGTGCAAGTGCAACTTCCTGTTTTTTCTAACAGACAAAAAACCACAAGTGACCAACTGATGAACTTTAAAAATGTTGATCCAAGCAAATTGTTGTAAAGATGTAATGTCTTGAAATTCTTGTGCAACTAAAGTCATAAGACAAAGCTTTGCCCTATAAAAGATTTAGGACACCGACCTCTCGGGGCAGATGAAGGGCAGGTGTCCTAGGACTGTGCTTCTCTGTCATCTTACCCTTGCCTGGTGTGTATTAATAAAAGATTTTTTACTAACTTTATTTATATCTCTCTGTCTTCAGTCACAAGAAACGACACTAGAGAAAAAGTGTCGACAGTTTTCTGGCGCCCAACGTGGGGCAGGAGACGGCCGGCTGACTCCTCGAGCGGGAAGACCTCAGCGATCTGTCTTCTTGAAGCAGACTGCCGCTACTGAGATCTCCGGCAGCAGTGTAAGCAGCTCCGATAAAAGTTAGGACTGCCTTGTCCTGAGAAGGCTCCTGCGTGAGGAGTCCCCGGTCTCCTCCTGGTTCAACCACGGTGACAGAAAAGGATTTCCTGACAGAGCTAATTAACACCCAGGCTGGGGTAAGTACCATCGGGGGATTCCCGGGATATAAGGGAAGACGTAACAGGTTTGCTGATGTTGCCCTTGAAACTGGAAGTGACTGAAAGTATGAAATTACTCTAACTGGGAGTTAGGAGTAGGTATAAAATTACTTTAACCAGAAGTCACTGGCTGTTAGGGAAAGAAAAGAAAGTGGTGCTTGCTGAAAAATTATAGAAGGGAATCGGTTTTAGGACTAGGTGCGTGGCACACCTTAAAGAGAGCTTAAAAGATTCAGTCGACGAGCAAGGCTGAAGATAAGATATAAATGTTAACAGTTTAAATGGTTACTACTGTAATGATACATCGTAACTGGGACATTCAAGAGCTGAAGGACGTTGTGTCCGAATCGCCTGATCCCAAAGTCATCGGTGTGTTTAAAAAATTCATAGAACAATTACAGCAGCTGTATGATATGTATAAGCCTAATGCCACAGAATGGACTCAGGTGCTGTGGAGAAAGCTTGGCACCACATGGGACACTGTCAATCATGGACAGCATAACGGAAACCCGTGGCAGTGGAACGAAGCGTTGCCTCGGGCCGGGATGAAGGTCCCTTTATTACGCAATGGGAACATGTTAAAATAATATTAAGGACAAGTATAAGAAAGGCAGAGACTGGTCTCTTATCTCGGCTGCCAAACAGAAAAAAGATGAGACAGTAGATGAATGGGCACACTGAATTTAAGAGTTAATGGCAACACACTCCGGCCTTGAAAATCCAGACAACCGAACTAAAACTGCAGTTCCTCTTTTTGTTTCCGGACTTAGAAGCGACATTCAAAACAAGGTATCCTGTATTAGATGAGAGGCTGCCGCGTTTGAGGAAGTAAAACGTCACACAGCCCATGCTGAACGACAGAGCAAGCAGAAAGAGTCAGACACCCAGACAAAGCGGATTGCAGCACAAATGAACTATTACACTGGTGGGGCCACTCCCGGCAGAAGTCGTGGACGTGGAGGATTTTTCCGGGACAAGGGTGTGGACGGGGACGAGGTAGCGGATATATGTTACCTAATCCAAGTGGATCATCCACTCAGCTGCCTCCCCCTCCAGATCCAAACGCTACACCATATGCTTGTTACGGGTGTGGTGAAATGGGACACTTCTGCCGCAATTGCCCTCACAAGTGCCCACCCCCTCCTCCACCACCTGAACAATTTGATGTTTCATGGACATAGGAATCCGCAGGGATCCCCAGCCCTTCTCTTCAACTACCTTTGCTCACCCATAATTCAGAGACTGATCCATTATTGACTTTGCTGGCTGGTGAATGGCACTGAAACTGTTTTCCTCGTGGACACAGGAGCCACGCGCTCAACCCTTTGCTGAAGGAGGTCCCTGCCTCAAGAGATTCTTCGTGTTCAGCTGCATTCCAGTGATTCCACTTTAACACACCAATTTCTTTTAAATCAGCTCTGTCCAGTTAACCTCTTAGGAAGGGATCTCATGACAAAACTTTCTCTCTCCATTTCAATGAAATGTTTCCCCACACACCATCCTTCTTAAAGCCCTTCACTCATTTCCCTCCTGCTTGTTTCCCAATCTCCAAGCCCCTGACACCCTATTGCACTGCCCAATATTTCCCTATAGAAGTAGACACCCCCTGGCTAGAATCTTTTCTTTCTTCAGGTACCTGCCCGAAACCCTTCACATCCCCTGCATTTTCATTTCCCCCACAAAAGCTGCTGCATTTGTACATCTTACATATTCACAGAATATTTTTATCTTGGTGGGTCAGTGCCTCATATTTCTTTAGCTAAATCAAGCACTGTTCATTGGGTGGAAATCGGACCATGGGTAGAACAATGTCTTAATAGAACAGACTGGTTACATGTTGCTCAGGTGTTTTGATACCTCAGACCATTTAATAACTAAAGTTGTGCTTCAAACTGATTTTTAGTGCACCGTGCATTGTGCGCACTTCCCTTTCTGCTTTTTCATTGCAAACTACTTCCCTTCTTGGCTCTCAGCCTTCCTGACTCTTTGTGGTCTCAGGGTAAAAATGATTATGGAAGGATAGCCCATTGTGAGCCTCTGGTGATCTACCCAAAATCTTCCTTCCGCCCGCATCGTGCCCAGTATCCTCTGTCTCCCGAAGCAGAGGCTGGCATCTCCGCCGTACATTCGATCTTGTGAAGCGTGGGACGATTATTCCAATTAAATATTCTCCAGTTAATTCTCCCATTTTACCTGTAAAAAGGCTGACGGTTCATGGCGTTTGTTCAAGACTTACGACAAGTGAATGCTGCAATCTTTCCTAGAGCTCCTATTGTACCTAATCCTTCCACTATTCTTTCTGCAATCCCTCCCTCTGCTCGTTATTTTTCAGTAATTGATTTAGCCAATGCTTTTTCTCTATCCCTGTACACCCTGACTCGCAATTCTGGTTTGCTTTTACTTTCCAAAGCCGCCGTTGGACATGGACTGTCATGCCTCAGGGATATACTGAAGCCCCTTGTGTGTATGGACAAGCGCTTGCTCAAAATTTAGAAGGGTTCTGGCCAGACCGAGGTAGTACATTAATACAGTATGTAGATGATATTATGTTATGCAGCTACAGAAGAAGATTGTGCAAGGATACTAAAAACTACTGCAGTTTCTGGGGACAATGGACATAAAGTTTCAAAGGCTAAATTGCAATTAATTCAAACAACTGTAAAATATCTGGGTCATGACATCACAAATGGAACAAGAGCTCTCTCTAGCGATCGCATTAACACCATTCAAAACCTTCCCAGACCTGTCACAAAACAACAGGTTATGTCTGTATTGGGCATTTTAGGTTACTGCCGGCAATGGATTTTGAATTTCACTGAAAGAGCACAGCCGTTACAAAATTTAGCAAACACCCCTGGCCTTCCTCTTTCTGGTCAGGTGCAATGGACCGAGCAGGCTGAGAAGGCTCTCTGTGACTTGAAAATGCACTGTCCTCGGCTCCAGCTTGGGCTTACCGACTTTCGCCCATTCACTCTGTTCGTGGACTAAAGGGGGATATATGAATGCAGTTTTAACACAATTACATGGGGATAAACAAAGGCCAATAGCATATTTTTCGAAAAATTGGATCCAGTGGCTGCAGCACTTCCGCCTTGCCTTAGGGCTGTGGCTGCCACAACAGAAGCTGTGCTAGCCAGTACAGATATAGTGCTCATGAGCCCCCTAACAGTAAAGGTGCCTCACGCTGTACATTCCATTTTAGTACAGGCTAAGACCTCACATCTCACTACTGCTAGGGCAATACACTATCAGAATGTACTCTGTACTTTGTCAAATGTTACGATTGAAAGATGCTCCACTTTAAATCTAGCCACGTTACTCCCAAATAATAGCGATGGTGAACCGCATGATTGTCAGAATAAAATTGCAGAATTAGTGAAACCACGAGTAGATCTACAAGAAACACCTTTAGAAACCGGAGAAATTATTTTTGTCGATGGATGTTTTTGCGATTGGAAACGGTGCACCTTCAACTAGTTATGCGTGGTCCAAGGGGACCACCTGCTGGAAGCAAATCGAATTTCATCAAGTTTAAGTGCACAAGCAGCTGAATTAATAGCGCCACCGAGCATGCCAGCTGTCTGAAGGAAAAAACATAACAATTTATACAGATTCCAGATATGCTTTTGGAGTCTGCAATGATCATGGGGCATTATGGAAATTGAGGGGATTCAAGACCAGTACTGGCAAGCCCATCCAACATCAAAAGTTAATCGAATCCCTCTTAGAAGCCATAACTAAACCATCAAAGCTAGCGATTGTTAAATGTCAAGCTCACACAGGAAAACAGGATCCTGTCAGCAAAGGAAATGAATTAGCAGACTACTTTGCTAAAAAGGCTGCACACAGTAACACACCAATCTCTTTATTCCAACAGAGAAATGACCAGGACCCTGATAATCAAATTATTTCTTTACAGAGTGCAGCCACGGACATGAAAAGAAAAATGGTCCAAAGAAGGGTCCCTCTCTGATGGAGTCTGGACTCATAAGCAAACTAACAAACCTTTTCTCCCAAAAGCTTCTTTTCCAGGTATGGCAAAAATAGCCCATGGCCTCGACCATGCTGGAAGAGATGCCATGGTTCAAGATGTTGAAAACATTGGGAAGCTGTAGGCTTCTCCACCTACGCAGAGCAATTCTGTAAGCGATGTGCCTTGTGTCAAAGGTTTAATGTAGGAAAAGGCACACAGGTAAGTCCCAACGTTACTCCTAACCCAATGGGTCCGTTTGAGCACCCCCAAATGGATTTCATTGAACTAACACCGTCTAGGGGTTACCGATATTGCCTTGTGATTGTCGATGTGTTCTCCCGATGGGTAGAAGCTTTCCCTTCTAAACACAATGATGCTAAAACAGTTGCTAAGGCACTAATAAAAGAAATTATTCCAAGATGGGGCATCCCGCAAAAGTTACAAACAGACAATGGCACTCACTTTGTGAATTCCATTATAAATGAATTAACCACCTGGCTGCAGATCAATGTACATCATTACTGCAAATATCATCCACAAAGTGGGGGTATCGTAGAACGATGCAATGGCACCCTAAAGGCTAAGCTAGCAAAAATTTGAGAACAAACCAATTTATCATGGCCAGACGCTCTGCCCCTGGCCCTAATGGGATTGAGGGGGCGGGCACATCGGCAATTGGGACTATCGCCGTTTGAAATTCTGACCAGACGACCCATGCCCGTTGGCGTGGTTATAGGAAATGTGAATCTGCATACCGTGGACAATGATCTTCTCTCTAGTCTTACAGGTCTCAGAGCGTCCCTGAAGGAAGTCCAAGAGCAGGTTAATCAGGCCTGGAGAACCAGCCCTCTATCTGAAGACTCGCCGATTCCCTTGGGTACCTGGATTCTGGTCCGAGACACCCGGAGGAAACATTGGCATCAGCCCAGGTGGAGAGGACCGTTTCAAGTTCTTCTATCCACACCTCATGCTGTCAAGGTTGAAGGACTGCCCGCCTGGATTCACACTTCCCATTGCAAAAAATGGCACTCCTCCTGCTGATCCTGACTGTATCCGTTTTTCCTTGTCTACAAAGCAAAGTGACCCTGATTTTCCACAAAGGACAAACTGCTTCACTGCAAGTCGATTTTTGTTCCTTTATAAACTGTGGGCCTACTAGACAGGAGCACTGGGCTTGGTCCGATAAATATGTTTGTGTTACATCTTCCATGTTTCAGGGAAAGATAAAAACTCAAGTGTTTGGCAGTTATTTAGGAGGAGGATATGTGGACACCTCAGATGACTGGTGCAATCAGTGGGCCCTTGTTTTTGCTAACACCGGCCCAAATGACTGGGGTGGTGACCCTTGGCAATCCACACAATATGGACTGAAGTCACGGTTTTCCATTATTAAGGGACATGCTAATTCTGAATGTGTAGAGAACAATTGTAACCCTCTGATTATGTTGCAAATTTCTCCAAGTCATACCCCAACCCCCTCTCTTCCTTCTTCTCCACCCTCTACCTCCCTTCTCTCTATCTCTTCAGTCTAAACACCTATTCAGGTAAATACTTCAGTTTGATCAAAAGGATGGAGTGTGAAATAGAAAAATACAGATACCGAAGTATGAGATTGGAAAATAGGAATTAATGATCAGAACTGAAGTGCATGCTAAGCAAAATGTCTATAGTGCAAGTGCAACTTCCTGTTTTTTCTAACAGACAAAAAACCACAAGTGACCAACTGATGAACTTTAAAAATGTCGATCCAAGCAAATTGTTGTAAAGATGTAATGTCTTGAAATTCTTGTGCAACTAAAGTCATAAAACAAAGCTTTGCCCTATAAAAGATTTAGGACACCGACCTCTCGGGGCAGATGAAGGGCAGGGGCCTCATGTATAACGCCGTGCGTAGAACTCGCACTATAACATGGCGTAAGCACAAAAGCCGAAATGTGCTTACGCACAGAAAAATCCAGATGCAGGAATCTGTGCGTACTCCAACTTCCACGTTCTTCCGCTACATAAATCCCGATCAGCGTGAAAACTAACGCTGCGTGCACGCCGCATTTTGTAACGCCCCAAATCCTCCCAGAATTACGCCTATTTGAATATGCAAATCAATATAAATCGCCCTTAAGCGCAGCCTTCTGTGAAAAGACAATAGGAAAAGCACGGGGAAAATATAAGAATTTCAGCGAATACCAAGTGGAGGCAAAGGAAAAACATACTATTTGTTCAAATAAACCGTGGTATAATCAACAAAATGAAGTTGATCGAGTGACATAGCGTGTTGGAGAAACTTGAAAGCTCACATTCACAAAATCGCACAGTGCGGAAATAAAAAGAAGTCACATATCAAAGTTGCCGTGAAAAGAAGAGTTGTAAGCCCACTGTCTGAGTGTCATATGAAAGCTTATTAGGGTACAGAGAAAAAAGGCACACGGTGGGGAAAAAGCACGAAATGTCAACTTCAATCTCGACATTTCCACTTTAATCACGTAGTTTATTTTGTCATTTAGTAGAACTTCATCTTAAAATCGTTTAATTAACCAGTTTCTCAAAATTACATCGTAATTAAAGTAGCACGTTAAATGCTTTGTTTTGTATTTGATCTTCTACTCATATGTGATCTATGTGTGTGAATCACTACTTGCTTCTTAAACTGGCTCTCTTCCTCCAACTGGACACAGAGTCCATTACATTTGTGATATTACAGCTCTCTGAATAACTAAAATACTGAGATGTATACGTGATGTCATTTTCATGATGATAGGAGCTAAAGCACATTATTAAACATGTGTTTTATGAGCCTCGTGCTCATGACAAGCATTTATCTTTTGTCGAAATTTGTCGCTGTGTTTTTAGCTGTGTTGTTATTTTCTCTTTCTGTTTTATATTCAATATATATTGGCGTGGCCGCCTCAACAGGCCTTGCTTTTCTTTCCCCAAGTAACCGATCGCCACACAATCAGCTCTGTAATAGAAGTTAAGCCATCTGTAAGCTTAGCGCCGATTCTTCAAAACGTTTAAAGAACATTGAAATATCTTCGTAGTACATGTTTAATTATTCTATCCTTCACGACAATCCCAGTGAAGAATATAGATTATTTAAATGAAGTTAAAGTTTTATGTGTATAATTTAACAAACATATTTTGCTGCATTTCACCTTAAAAATGATATCGTCATCATATGTAAATACGGGCTTTATAAAGTGGCCCAGGTTGTGAGATATTATAACTGTAGTGCAAGTTTACAGTGGGGTGATTGTACTTATAAGTACAAACCGTTCTACAAGGAGCAATTGATTGAGTGCATTTAAAGTTCTTGGAATTAAACTGTTTTGAACCGCGAGGTCTGTACAGGAAAGGCTTTAAAACATTTTGCCGTGGCAGAGACAGCGTGTGCTTAATGCCGTATACAGATAATTCTCTTTCCGATCAGCTGCTGCTGTGATTCACACTCAGATACAGTGATATAAATACTCCGAGTCGTGCAGTGAGAGCAATATGGAAAAGATGATCCGCTGTGGCAACTCCTAACGGGAGGAGCTGAAAGAAGAAGAAGAAGAAGAAGAAGAAAAAGAAGTGAGAGTAACAACGCTAAAGCAGTTATGGTATTTGGAATACTATGGCTGTTCCCTGGACCATTATATTGTTACGAGTTAATTACAATCAGATGCATTACACTAATAAACAATATGCGGTTAGTTTCTGTGTATTTATAAAGCCGCGTCATGAAAATAATGAGTAATCACACAAGAACAGTACCATTGCTTTGACGCTGGGTGCCGGCAGTTTGCAAAACCGAGCGGAGAACTTGCGTACGACAAGGCATGAGGTACCGTGGAAAAGTGCGTGGCTTTACGCCAAGTGTAGGTTTTATACATCGCGATTTGAACGTGGAAAAGTTCTTACGCAACATTTCTGTGCGTACGCACCGTTTATACATGAGGCCCCAGGTGTCCTAGGACTGTGCTTCTCTGTCATCTTACCCTTGCCTGGTGTGTATTAATAAAAGATTTTTTAATAACTTTAATTATATCTCTCTGTCTTCAGTCACAAGAAACGACACTAGAGAAAAAGTGTCGACAAGCTCCTCCCGTTAGGAGGATCATCTTTTTCCATATTACTCTCACTGCACAACTCGGAGTATTTATATCACTGTATCTGAGTGTGAATCACAGCAGCAACTGATCGGAAAGAGAATTATCGGTATACAGCTTCAAGGACACGCTGCCTCAGCCACTGCAAAATGTTTTAAAGCCTTTCCTGTACAGACCTCGTGGTTCAGAAACAGTTTAATCCCAAGAACTTTAAATGCACTCAATCAATTGCTCCTTGTAGAACTGTTTGTACCTATAAGTACAATCACTCCACTGTAAACTTGCACTACAGTTATAATATCGCAAAACCTGAGCCACTTTATAAAGCGCGTATTTACATATAATGACAATATAATTTTTAAGGTGAAATGCAGCAAAATATGTTTGTTAAATTATACAGATAAAACTTTAACTTCATTTAAATAATCTATATTCTTCACTGGGAGTGTTGTTAAGGATAGAATAATTAAATATGTACTACGAAGATATTTAAATGTTCTTTAAACATTTTGAAGAATCGGCACTAAGCTTACAGGTGGCTTAACGTCTATTACAGAGCTGATTGTAGGCCTCGGTTACTTGGGGAAAGAAAAGCACTGACTGCAGTGACGGCTACGCCAATATATATTGAATATAAAACAGAAAGAGAAAATAACAACTCAGCTAAAACTAGCGACAAATTTCGGTAAAAGTTAAATGCTTGTGTCATGAGCACGAGGCGGCTATGCAGTGTCTGCAACGGACGTGGCCATCCGTCGTGCATAAGCTACCTTACTGACATTGGCGGGTGAAGGAGCCACCGATTCTTCCTCTGCCCAGTGTCACCACAAGACTAGAGCCGCCCCTGAGTACAGCTGCAATAAATTATTTCATCGAAGTGAAACACATGTTTAATAACGTACTTTAACTCCTATCATCATGAAAATGACATCACGTATACATCTCAGTATTTTAGTTATTCAGAGAGCTGTAATATCATGAATGTAATGAACTCTGTGTCCAGTTGGAGAAAGAGAGCCGGTTTAAGAAGCAAGTAGTAATTCACACACATAGGCACATAGAAGATCAAATACAAAACAAAGCATTTAACGTGCTACTTTAATTACGATGTGATTTGAGAAACTGGTTAATTAAACGATTTTAAGATGAAGTTTATGATGTTCTACTTTAATGACAAAGTGGAAATGTCGAGATTGAAGTTGACATTTCGTGCTTTTTTCCCACCGTGTGCCTTTTTTCTCTATACCCTATTAAGCTTTCATATGACACTCAGACAGTGGGCTTACAACTCGGCTTTTCACGGCGACTTTGATATGTGACTTCTTTTTTATTTCCGGCACTGTGCGATTTTGTGAATGTGAGCTTTCAAGTTTCTCCAACACGCTATGTCACTCGATCAACTTCCTTTTGTTGATTATACCACGGTTTATTTGAACAAATAGTATGTTTTTCCTTTGCCTCCACTTGGTATTCGCTGAAATTCTTATATTTCCCCCGTGCTTTTCCCATTGTCTTTTCACAGAAGGCTGCACTTAAGGGCAATTTATATTGATTTGAATATTCAAAGAGGTGTAATTCTGAGAGGAGTTAGGGCGTTACATAAAGCGCGTGCAGGAGCGTTAGTTTTCACGCTGATCGGGATTTATGTAGCGGAAGAACGTGGAAGATGGAGTTCGCACAGATTCCTGCATCTGGATTTTTCTGTGCGTAAGCACATTTCCGCTTTTGTGCTTATGCCATGTTATAGTGCGATTTCTACGCACGCCGTTATAAATGAGGCCCCAGGTCTTTATCATCGAAGCTTTATACCCTGCGTCTTCTCATTAAACTTGTATCTCGTTAATATCTCGTGCGATCTTGCGATGTCCATGGCTTTATTTAATTTTAGCTCAGACCCAGCACTTAAAGGTTTCTCGCGCACTTTCGCTGAGTTTGTGCCAAACACTATTCTATCCCTGACCATCTCATCTTCGTTTGCATAAGCACAGCCTTTCACCAGCAATTTTAACACTCATTAGAAAGTGATCAAAAGTCTCGTTTATACCCTGCGTCTTCTCAGTAAACTTGTATCTCGCGAATATCGTATTCGTCTTAGGCATGACAAACGCCAGCGACAGCGTGTCTATGAACTTAATTTAAACTTGACACTAGAATTACCAGAGCCTAAGAAAAAACAAATAAATCCGTCCCACCTTAAATCGCTTCTGAAAATCGTTCACAGCTCTCCACCAGCGTCTTTTGTCATCTAAATGTGCTGATAAAATCAGGCTGCAAGCAGCCGGCTATTCCATCCCCCCACTGACTTAGAACGTGCACAAACTTCTCCCAGCTCATGTCTTGATTGATTTTCTGGGAGTGAAGTGAAGTTTTAGAGTGGAAATAATAGATTGTTGTTTGGAACACACACATTTCATGTCTGTTCCATTTCTACAGTAATCTGTGTAATCTGTGTTAAGCTTTACACCTTGCTTTCCTATTCGTTTGCATAAGCACAGTCCTTCACCAGCAATTTTAACTTCATTACAGCAATTTTATCTCCCTTACAAAGTGATCAAAAGTCTCGTTTACACCCTGCATCTTCTCATTAAACTTGTATCTCGTGAATATCGTATTCATTGTAGGCATGACAAACGCCAGTGGCAGCGTGTCTATGAACTTAATTTAAACTTAAGGTTTACACCGTGCTTTGTTTACGCAGTAGTTGCACATATGAATATGCTTGTATGAATTACTCGCTTCATATTCTTTTGCTGCCTTCTCAATTGTGTAATGTGTTTTTTGAACAGGTTTCATTCATCAAAGTGATCACTACCCAAATCGGTACTCGTGAATCTAAGATGTTTAATAGGCATTCCCGTTATGAAGTTGTGGATTTGCCTGCAAATATTTAGCGGCAGTGTGTCTATGAACATAATTTAAACTTAAGCTTTACACCTTGCTTTCCTATTGATATGTGTATAAAGGCCTGTTCAGCGTCAGAGGGTTTCCACAGTAGCTGCACTTATGAATATGCTAATCACAGTCCTTCACCTGCGAATATTTACCTTATATGGGCAGGCACTCAATTACGTGGGAGGCGTGATGATGCAGGACGCAACTCCGCCTCACACGGCGACCAAGCTGCAGGCTATGGCCGTATTTATGGACAAAAGTAGGTTCCAGTTATGACCATTACGGGTAGAATTTCGAAATGAAACCTGCCTAACTTTTGTAAGTAAGCTGTAAGGAATGAGCCTGCCAAATTTCAGTCTTCCACCTACACGGGAAGTGATGAGTTAATTAGTGATGAGTGAGTGAGTGAGTGAGTGAGAGAGTGAGTGAGTCAGTCAGTCAGTCAGTGAGGGCTTTGCCTTTGATTAATATAGAAAATATGGCTGATGGAAGTGATGTGGCAGGAGATGACGTCAAAACGGGTGGACAGAAGTGATGTCATAATCGGGAGACTGAAAATGATATAATCATGGCTGTGATGGTAGTGAAGTCATCATCAGGAGACCATAAGTGGAAGTGAAGTTGGGAGGCCATCTTGTCAATCCAGAAGTTTGTGTATTGAGTGAATGGAATTATTTTTCTTGTTTTGGTCTGATGAAAAAGAGAGAGAGGTGTTAGTACCATAAATCAACCCTTCATCTCATGATGTTTCACTCACCCCAGGACTTGTTGACTGCCCTTAAGCACATGTGTGTGACATTAAGTTTTCATGAATATTAATCAATATTTATCTTATTATACTCCTAACATAAAATAACCCTAAAACTTGCATTATACCACACAGATTCAAACATAATAAAATTGAATTAAACAGTTTATTACATTTGTAACTTTCTACACAATATATTTAAATATGGTTCAACTGAAAACATTAAATTGGAAATTTGTATTGTAATGCATATTTCAAGCAAAAGCTTTATTCTGAAGGTTAGACATTTCTGAGAATGTTTCACTTCCCAATGCAGTCTCATGACAAATTACAAATTCATTAACAAGCAAATCAGCATAATCGTAGAAGGCAATTACACTGAAGAGCACATTATTGAACATGGTTTTTATCAAGTTTATCTTACTTTTTCTGGGAAAAATGTTTTTAAAAGCTAAGCTGTTTATTTTGATAATTTTTATTAAATAATGTATTCATAGATGCGGGTGGAAATCAGAATTCTGTATATACAGTATTTACTGCTGTGGCAGGTGGCCAGGGACCTTGCCCCACCAGGACACCTGGATCAGGGAAGGACCGGGAGGGGGGGCAATATTTTTCCTGGATGCAAGAAGGCAGCCCCCCTGATTTCCATCCAGGACCATGACTGCAAAGCTGGGAAGCGCAACCCTGTAGGGGTCCATGGTCCAACCAAGGGGCTGTCTGGATGGTTCCTGAGCCCTGGAGGACAGCACTTCCACCACACCAGGAAGTGCTGCCACTCCAGGAACTGTGTATCCCCGGAGTGCTTCCGGGTGCAAGGGCAGCACTTCCACCACACCAGGAAGCGCTGCCGGAAGACCATCATCAGCACCTGGAGCACATCCGGGGCATGATAAAAAGGGCCTCCTCACTCCCTTCGGAGTCGGGAGGAGATAGACGGAGCTTGCAAAGGAGGAGTGGAGGCAGCGGAAGAGAGAGGAAAAGGACTGAGGAATTGTGAGTGTGTGGAACTGGATTTGTGACTAATGGAATAAATAAACCCGTGTGTTTTAGACATTGGTGTCGTGTCTGTCTGTGGCTGGGCTATCTTTTACTCTGCATAAATCGTAGGATTTTCAGAAATGTTAAGATGCCTGAAAAAACTGTTGTAGTCTAAAAATTCAGTATAACAATGCATTATTGCACTGACAAAGTTAATAATCTTCATTGGACTGAAGTGAAGGCTAAAAAAGGAGCCTGAATAATATACTTCACATGGTCACAAATTGGGAAACCCACATATCAATTAATTAACAGTCATAGTCATAAAGATAGGTCTGAAAATGGGTAGATGGTATCCAAGCACTAATTACATTCTCAAAGTAAACACCCCACATTCTTAGATTACTAAATTTAACATGCATCATCACTTAATATTCATCTTGATCAATCTTGAAATATCAATCCCTTTTTAACATTTGAAGGTATGGTGCATCCATACATAAGCACTACATTTACTGAACTTTCATGGATGTCACAAACAGGTCCTCTAAATGCAGGCCCTTGGACCTTCAGTGTGCAAATTTAAAACACTCTTTTATTAGTAATACACATCAACCATACTAAAGAATCTGAGAAGTTCTTCTAATTTGAATTTTTATTCTATCTAATAAAGGAAAAGGATTGATCACTGGTGATTTAATTCATACATAGCTACTACAGCCATTCCAGATGGGATAATGAAATTGCAGGCCATGAAACATTTTGCTACAGTAACACCCTGCCAAATACATGACCTGTGCCACAGCTCCAGAAATTTAAAAGGATGGAAGACAGAAGCATGGCATTTCAGGGGTAAAGCACCAAAATAAAAAAGAAACTCCCTAACAACAAACTTCCTATGAAGGGGCCTGAGTGATTTATAACACCATAACATTTTTTTAAAATGTATTTTTATGGACATCCCATGATTTTAATGTAAGGCTATCCCTGGGCCTCTCTGTATTTCATATATTTATGCCAATGCATTCGCAGGCGTGTTAATTCAAGCTGGAGAAAGACAGTAAGGACCACATGTTGGAAGAACTTTTTTATTGACCAGTATGACTTGTTTTGGGAACCAAGAAGCTATTAAGATCATGGTCTTTGGCAAAAAATAGCCATATCATAATAAATGAAAGATATAGTTAACCAGGTTAGTACAATTGTTCATGTAACTGGACACATATCTCTTGAACAGTCTCCAAAAACAATGTAAAGACCACATGTACTGACCCTAAATATAATTCTGTGTGAGGGCAAAACTCTTTGTTGCTCTCTGAACAGCATGTTATGGTATGGGTTTGGATTGGATAGACTCATTACCAGTCAATACTGTTATGATATCAAGTGCTTAGCTTATACAGATTGAGAAAAAGAAAATAGTTGAAGAAGGAAGTCATTTCATTAACTTGATTTCTTTATTAGTGAAGTAATCATTTTTGTCTCAGTCCAAACAGTACTTAAGGATTTCAATTATTCCTGTACTGACGTTTAAACTATTTATAACTGGAAGTAAAGCAAGGAGGGTAGAGGGTTTCTTTAGAGCTTTCCAATGTATATACTTTTGCACACCTCATGCAATGCTGCTTGATTGAAAAGAAGTTGTAAAAAACGCTTTAATTATCTTTAAAAAATTAGTTGTTCTGTCTTATGGCAGTTAGTCTTAAACAAAGCTTTTACTAGACAAAAAGGAGGTAGTTTACTTTAGATAATGAAACCAAGCAAACAGATGTAGTCATTGCAGAAATCAGATGCTTCATGATGGATTAACCTTGTTTATATGGCATGATCACCTTACAAAAGAAATTAACTTATTTTACAATAGGACTGTATAAAAGCTGTCATAGTTTTCCTTAATATTATAAAAAATAACTAGACAAATTCTGCTCAAATGTCAAAATTAATAAATCACTCTAATGTGTAAATTTACTTTTTTAATGGATTTGATCATACAGGAGTCTTTCTTTTTCAATTTATTTCTCTTATATCAACTTTTCCCATTAAATTGTATTGTTAGTTAGCAAGTTTCTATATTGGTGAGAAGAATAAACGCTGGTGAGAAGAGCTTGCATGGGTTTCACAGTCTTTCCACAAACCTGATAATCAAGCTGCCTCACCTAAAAATGTGCATACATTCACACTGCCTTGAAAGGTGGTGTTTTCAATTTTTGTTAGTTGTCTCTGCATCTTTGAGACCATGCATCGCTTCTATTATACTGAATGTGCTTAGGCTTACGCTTTTTCTTCAAGAAAAACTCCAAGAATATGTTCTGAAATTTCTGAACATTTACAGTATATTTGTATCCACAAATTTGAAACATACTGTATTCAAATGATACATTTGTTTCTGTAATTATAATTTTATCAATTATAATTTCATTTCAGTAACATGTTTTTTAGTACTGATTTTTTCTTTGAATGTTTATAATGGGGCGGCACGGTGGCGCGGTGGTAGTGCTGCTGCCTCGCAGTTAGGAGACCCGGGTTCGCTTCCCGGGTCCTCCCTGCGTGGAGTTTGCATGTTCTCCCCGTGTCTGCGTGGGTTTCCTCCGGGCGCTCTGGTTTCCTCCCACAATCCAAAGACATGCAGGTTAGGTGGACTGGCGATTCTAAATTGGCCCTAGTGTGTGCTGGGTGGGTTTGTGTGTGTCCTGCGGTGGGTTGGCACCCTGCCCAGGACTGGTTCCTGCCTTGTGCCCTGTGTTGGCTGGGATTGGCTCCAGCAGACCCCCGTGACCCTGTATTCGGATTCAGCGGGTTAGAAAATGGATGGATGGATGTTTATAATGTTGAAATTAGCAAACATGTACAATATTACTTTTATGAATTTTTTTTTTATATTTCATGAATTACTCTACAGTAGTCCCTTGTCCAACATCTCTTTGTCAAAAACATTTACTAAGCAAATTTGAATTTCATACCAACGCAAAGGTTTGGGGTACCTGTTGGCAAACCCCAAATAATTTAAACTAAAATAAACATCTTTTCAGACGTGAGTCTAAATCTTAACTGCCCAAGTGGATCTTCCATCTTGAAGGACTTCCGGTAGAAAGAGGCAGGTCAGGATGGTCGGATACTGGAATTATGTCATTGGTGTTAAAGCCATTAACCTTCCGGTTTGCAGATGGAGGAAGAAATAAGGCATAAGTATACAGTGCTGACCTGTAAAGCTGTGTGGAATTACCTTCACCAGAGCCCTTAAGCTGTCCCCTATGCACACAAACGAGCGTGACTCTTTATATATGTATATATATATATATATATATATATATATACAGTAATCCCTCGCTATATCGCGCTTCGACTTTCGCGGCTTCACTCTATCACGGATTTTAAATGTAAGCATATCTAAATATATATCATGGATTTTTCGCTGGTTCACGGATTTCTGCAGACAATGGGTCTTTTAATTTATGATACATGCTTCCTCAGTTTATTTGCCCAGTTGATTTCATGCAAGGGACGCTATTGGCGGATGGCTTAGAAGCTACCCAATAAGAGCATGTATTACATATTAACTAAAACTCCTCAATTATATGCTTCCCGCGCGGTGCTTGATTGTTTGCTTTTCTTGGTCTCTCACCCTCTCTGACATTCTCTGCGCCTGACGGAGGGGCTGTTTGCACAGAGGATACAGACGCTCCTCTACAAAATGCCGCTTTATCGCGGTGCTTCGGCATACTTATTGATTTTTTGATTGTTTGCTTTTCTTATCTCGCCCTCTCTCTCTTTGACATTCTCTGCTCCTGACGGCGCTCCTTTGAAGAGAAGATATGTTTGCATTCTTTTAATTGTGAGAAAGAACTGTCATCTCTGTCTTGTCATGGAGCACAGTTTAAACTTTTGACTAAAGGGTGTTATTTCATGTCTAGAGGATTCTAATAATATTAACAGTGTGGGAGAGTTTATAAGGGCTTAAAATATATAAAATTAACCATACAAACATATGGTTTCTACTTTGCGGATTTTCACCTATCGCTGGGGGGTCTGGAACACAACCCCCACGATCGAGGAGGGATTACTGTATATATATATATATATGTAAGAGCCATTTGTTATTTAGTAAGGTTATGTTAAACTGATAGAGGAACTTTCTTAGTTATGTTAAAATGTTTGCCAATATATTTTAATGCATGGTCTATGGGAGATTGTATTATATCCCAACAAGCTAAATTGAAATGGAATATTCTAATTATTTCCTCTGACTACAGATTAGTTCCAGTTTATGATTTAGTTGCAGTTGTTAAAGAATGGGGGACAAACAGTTTTCAAACTGTACCCCGTGTCGTATCATATTGAACGTATTGACCATATTGAGTGTGCCGTATGTATAGAATGTACTGAATGCATTAAGTAAAGCATAAGTAGCTTTGCCATAAAGAAAGAACACAACCTTTAAGTATAGAAATTAACTGAATTTTAACAAGAAAAAGCTAAGTTTGTAGAAGAAACATTGTTTCCTTTTTTGCCTTTTATTCTGTGTGTGTAACAATTTTTTTCTCTATTTTTGTGTGAATTCTTTTGCTTTGAATGTTCACTAAACCTTGTTAAAATTAATTTTATTGGACAGAGAAATTTTTTTTGTTATGTGTTTGACTCATGCTGAATCTTACCTTGCCAACTCAGCAGCTGCTCCATTTTGGTAAAGTGGAAAAGATGCAGCTGCTATATACTGTATAAGATCTTAGCAATATACCCGCACTTCGCAGCGGAGAAGTAGTGTGTTGAAGAAGTAATGAAAAAGAAAAGGAAACATTTTGAAAATAACGTAACATGATTGTCAATGTAATTGCTTTGTCACTGTTGTGAGTGATGCTGGCATATATATATATATATATATATATATATATACACACAGACACACACATATATAAACATATATATACACATCATATATATATATATACATATACAAATATAGAAATATATATATATACATATATGCACATATATATACACAGTTATATATATATATATATATATATATATATATATATATATATATATATATATATATATACACACACATATATATATATATATATAAATATATATATATATATATATATATATATCAAAATACCCGTGATTTGCAGCGGAGAAGTAGTTAAAGAAGCTATGAAAAAGAAAAGGAAACATTTTGAAAATAACGTAACATGATTGTCAATGTAATTGTTTTGTCACTGTTGTGAGTGATGAGTGTTGCTGTCATATATATATATATATATATATATACACACACACACATAAACATATATATATACATATCCATACATATATACATATACACATATATATACACACACACATACATCCATACATATATATTATACATATATATATATATATTGTCACACACGTGCGAGTTGGAGGCAGTCAAAGAGCCTAAAGGTGAGTGAAATCTCGCGAGACAAGGGTTTATCACGTGGTGCTTACCTGACTCTTTTTCTATCTACAGAAAACTGGAAGACAAGTAAAACAGTCTCAAAATCACAAATCCAAAATGGCCGCGATGACATCACTTCCGGTTTCCATCTGATGACGTCACTTCCGGTTCCAACTCGATTACTTCAGTCTGCTCCTGGTGACGTTGGTTCCATGGTCCCGCCTCCAACCGTCACTTCCTGCCAACCACTTCCTCCCATCATCCCATCCTCTATATAAACGCCATTTTGTTACAGCATTTCATTCATTTGTGTACTGAAAAAGGTCATATTTGGATCATTCTTTTCATTTTGTCTGGACAACAATATACGGGGATAAAACCCCAAAACTTTTTCTATTTTGAGGACTCGTTATTTATTACAGTTGGCGTAGTCGGCAGGATACAATTGTTCATCATGAGCGAAGAACAAGACCTGAATACTGTCCTAAATATGATCATGGGAGATCTCCAAACCCTGAAGATCCAGATGGGGGAGACCCGAACCCAGTTGGCAGAAGCCGAGGCTCGTTCCCGTGCTGGTGCATGGACGGAGGTGGCTCGGTCACAGCCAATCCAGTTAACACTTTAACTGAAGGAGATGACATTGAGTCCTATTTTTTGATTTTTGAAAGAACCGCGAAGCGGAATGGTTGGCTGAGGTCGGAGTGGGCGTACCTACTGGCTCCCTATTTGAAGGGAACGGCGCAGAGGGCTTATTATGACTTAACCGAGGAACAGGCAGCCAACTATGACGCTCTGAAGACTGAGGTGTTCAAGCGCTACGGCGTTTCATCCGAACAACAGGCGAGAGAGTGGAGGGAGTGGCAGTTTGATCCCGAAAGGCTGATAAGAACGCAGGGCTTTGAAGCTTGGGGAAAGGTGTGTCGCTGGCTACGGCCCGACATTAACTCCTCCCATAAAATAGCGGAGCTCCTTGCATGTGAGACCTTCGTCCATGCCCTCCCTGACCACATCGCCCACCAAATAAGAAAACAAACATACAAGTATATGGACACCCTGATTCAGATAACGGAGCGTCATTGGGTGGCCAGTAAATCGGGGCGGTCGGAACGGACTTCTCGCCGAACCCAACAGATACGTGGGGCAGTCCCTGAGCCCCCCCGACAAACTCCCGAACCTGCCGTTGTAGAAGGGACAGACCAGCCGCCCCTCGCTGTTTCAAGTGCGGGGAGATCGGACATCTGTCCCGAAGCTGTGCCTACGAGCCGATGGATTGCTCGATAGTAAGGGGAGAAAGGTACTGTGCCACAGTGAATAACCCTCTGTCTCTTCCATATACAGGTGCAGTTATTATAAATGGCAGAAAGGTAAGGGCAATGTTTGATTCCGGGAGTAACATTTCCATTGTTGCTACCCGTTACGTATTACCGCAACAGTGGACTAAGGAGAAAACTAGTCTAAAGTGTATACATGGGGATATTAAATATTACAAAACCGCCAGGTGTGTGATATCAGTAGAATATAAAATAATATCTATGGCTATGGCAGTATTGCCCGATCCCCCTTTTCCAGTCATATTAGGAAGAGATTGGAATAAAATTAACAGCGGTAAGAACGTAACTGCATCTAATAAAAATTTGGGCTTAGTAATGGAGAATACTGCTCCGACTGCCTCCACGCCGTGTCCCTCAGTAGCACGGATCCATACGGGTACCCAGTGCGAAAGTTTTGATGTCCCATCGTCCTCTGCGGGAGCTGCTACAGTCGATGCAGAAGACGTAGAGGCAATAGCTTCTCCCATTGAATTAGAACAAGATCCTATTCAAAATTTAACGGCACAATTTAGATTAACCCGTCATCATTCAAAAGAGAACAATGGAATGATGATTCATTAAAAAATGCTAGAAATGCAATAGTATCTACTGACGGTTATACAAACCTAGATCCCATGCCACCGATGCCGTTCTTTGTAATTAAAAATGAATTATTATATCGAGTGGCAGAACACGAGGGTGAAGTGCGGGCTTTGTTGTTAATTCCACGTACGTTTCGGCGAAAAGTATGTGAATTAGCACATGCCCACCTTCTAGGAGCCCATCTCGGCTCCGATAAGACTTTAGAGAGAATAAAACTCAGATTTTTTGGCCGGGAATTAATGAGGAGGTCAGGCGATTTTGCGCTTCATGTCCGAGTGTCAATTCGCCAGATACCTAGAAGGACTAAAGCTCCTCTTATTCCCTTCCCTCATTGATATCCCGTTTGAACGAGTAGGTATCGATCTTGTTGGTCCATTACAACCCTCGTTAAAAGGATTTAAATATATTTTAGTTTTAGTAGATTATGCCACTCGCTTTCCAGAGGCTGTTCCGTTGCGCTCAGCTAATACAAAAAATATCGCATGGGAATTACTAGGGATATTCCCACGTGTTGGGATCCCCAAAGAAGTCTTAACATATCAAGGGACTCCTTTCACTTCAGAAACGTTCAGGGAAGTGGCCAAATTACTCAAGATAAAACATCTAAAAACATCGGTTTATCATCCTCAAACTGATGGATTGGTTGAACGCTTTAACCAGACGCTAAAACAGATGTTGCAAGGTAGTTAACGAGGATGGGAGAAACTGGGATCAGTTGCTTCCTCTCGTTTTGTTTGCCTACCGGGAGGTGCGGCAAACCTCAACAGGGTTTTCTCCTTTTGAATTATTATATGGAAGACAACCCAGGGGGATTTTGGACATGCTAAAAGAGGGTTGAGAGGAGGAGGTACTCCCTACCTCAAATATTCTTGAATATATCGCGCAATTACGCGATAGACTAGAGAAAATTAGGCCTATCCTAAAAGAGAATTTAGAAAAAGCACAAGCAGCGCAGTCACGTTACTATAATAGAAACACCACCATTCAGGAATTTGTCCCGGGTGATCGTGTTATGGTATTAGTCCCAACATCCCATTATAAATTGTTAGCCCATTGGCAAGGACCTTATGAAATTAAAGAAAGTAAAGGTCTCGTCGACTATTTAGTTAAACAACCAAATCGTCGACCGAGTGAAAGAATATATCATATTAACTTGCTGAAACCGTGGAAGGACAGGGAACCCGACCCCTCCTCCGGACAGCCTAGTTCATTTTTATGTCCTGTGCCAAACTTAATTTTGGTTCCAACTTAACATCAGAACAAAGACAAGATCTCGAAAAGGCTATCTTGTCTGTACCTAAGGTGGTAGATGAATTACCTGGACGTACTGCATTGATTGCGCATGATATTATTACGGACCCTGGAGTGATTGTCAGGGAGAGACCTTACAGACTCCCGGAGGCAAAGAAAGCGGAAGTAGAGTTGGAAATTAGACGAATGCTGGATTTAGGGGTTATCGAGGAAAGCTATAGCCCTTGGTCTAGTCCAATTGTCTTAGTTTCTAAGCCCGATGGGTCTTGGAGGTTTTGTAATGACTTCCGACGACTCAGTCAGGTCTCTAAGTTTGATGCGTATCCAATGCCACGAGTGGATGACCTGCTCGATCGACTAGGAGGCGCTCAATTCCTAACTACCCTTGACATGACAAAAGGGTATTGGCAAATTCCCTTAGCAGAAATTGCTTCGCCCTTATCTAATTTGACAAAGAAACGGGCACCTATAAAAGTGGTATAGGATGATATAGTAGATAAAGCATTTAGTGACTTAAAATCGGCCCTTACGTCAGCACCTGTTTTAAAATCTCCTGACTTTTCTCTTCCTTTGTTCTCCAGACCGAGGCATCGGCCACAGGACTGGGTGCCGTGTTGAGCCAATGTATCGACGGTGCTGAACACCCCGTTATGTATCTGAGCCGGTAACTGCTGGACCGTGAGACAAAGTATGCTGCGGTGGAGCGAGAGGCCTTGGCGATTAAGTGGGGCGAGAGTTTACTCTGGTGACGGACCATGCCGCTTTACAGTGGATGTCCCTTCATCGGGAGTCAAATCCTCGCGTCACTAGGTGGTTTTGGATCTTCAACCGCACGCTTTAGCGTTACTTATCGTAGAGGTTCCTTGCAGGCCAACGCAGATGCTCTCTCCCGGGTTCACGACCTCTCGGTGCAGGTCGCCCGACCGGATGGGTCTGGGCTGAGGGGGGGGTCATGTCACACACGTGCGAGTTGGAGGCAGTCAAAGAGCCTAAAGGTGAGTGAAATTTCGCGAAACAAGGGTTTATCACGTGGTGCTTACCTGACTCTCTTTCTATCTACAGAAAACCGGAAGCCAAGTAAAACAGTCTCAAAATCACAAATCCAAACTGGCCACGATGACGTCACTTCCGGTTTCCATCTGATGACGTCACTTCCGGTTCCAACTCGATTACTTCAGTCTGCTCCTGGTGACGTTGGTTCCGTGGTCCCGCCTCCAACCGTCACTTCCTGCCAACCACTTCCTCCCATCATCCCATCCTCTATATAAACGCCATTTTGTTACAGCATTTCATTCATTTGTGTACTGAAAAAAGGTCATATTTGGATCATTGTTTTCATTTTGTCTGGACGACAATATACAGGAATAAAACCCCAAAACTTTTTCTATTTTGAGGACTCGTTATTTATTACAATATATATATATCTACATATACACACATACATATACATACACACACATATATACACACAAATAAATATATATATATATATATACATACGCACACACATATATAAACATATATATATATATACATACATATCTACATATATACATACACACACACACACACACAACTATCGTATATGTTGAAGTTCTATTTAAATTTTAAATAGAAGGAATTTTTCTTTAGTTGACAGAATATTTTTCCGGAATAAATCAACTCAAACCTTAAATAACTTATAATATTTTGCTCTCCATAAAAATATGTCCTGTCTAAATTATAAAAGTTAGAAATAGAGTAAACGTTAAAAGAACAAACATTCAAATTTCTTTACTCTTATGTAATTTTATATAAAAATAAACTTAAATTTTAAATATCCCAAAAGATTTTGCTCTCCATAAAAATATATCCTGTCAAAATTATACAAATTAAAATATGAACATGGTGCATAACAAAACCTGGAAATATAAATAAAATTTGTTTTTTTCAGCAATAACAAATTAAATCATTCAGTTGTCTTTGCTCTTATGTCATTTTATCAGAGCTGGACGAGTGGCATCTTTTTTTGGCAACAAGTTTGTTTATGTTTGGTGTGAGGTTCTGTGTTGTGGAGATTCTCAGGATGGACTGCAGGTGCTCATCAGTGAGGCGACTCCTGTGTGCTGCTTTGTTAGTCTTCATCACTGAGAAGAGCTTCTCACACAGATATGTGCTACCAAACATGCACAAGGTTCGAGCCGCATGTAGACGGAGCTGGAGCATTTCTGCGGGAATGGAGTGAATAAACTGTGCGGGCCCTGCAGTATCGTACTTTGCCTTCAGTGTGCCATTACACTGCAGCTCAATCACCTCCATCTGAATTTGCACAGGTGCAGTTTCCACATCGACAGCAAATGGGTTGCAAAACAACTCAAAATTCTTTTTTTGTTCTTCAAAGTCACCAAAGTGCCGTGCGAACTCAGTGCGTAGTGCGCTCAGTTTATCAGCAAAGTGTGTATTTGGGAACACTGTTGTGCCGATTTGGTTCAACATTACTTGGCAACAGGGAAAGTGGGGCAAGTTGCACTGGTGCATTTGTGTCTCCCATAAAAGTAGCTTCACTTGAAATCACTTTGTGATTTTGCACGGGTAAAAACGTCTGCTGAAGTGTCAGATTCTTCTTTTACTCTTCTGCTTTCTGTATCATCTGCATTGCATTCAGGTCTTTCAGGTTATCCTGATGTTTTGTCTCATAGTGCCGTCTTAGATTAAATTCTGTAATTACAGCCACATTAGCTCCACAAATGAGACACACGGGTTTACCGGCAATGTCAGTAAACATATACTCAGCCTCCCATCATTTTTTAAAGGCTGTATTTTCAGAATCAACTTTTCTCTTCGGCATCGTGTGTGCTAGCTTCGCAATAACTTGCAGCATCATAAGCTAGACTTGATTAACGCAGTAAGTGTTCGTCAAGGCAGCTGAAGCGCTGCATTATGGGATCTGTAGTTTATTGTGCTACCAGCGCTTCATATCCCCGGGCCATTAATAATAATAATATATAAAATGATCTCGCGGGCCGGATATACTAGATGTGGCCCGCGGGCCTTGAGTTTGACACATATGGACTAAACAGAACTTGAAAAGATATATTTTTTCGAATGTGATCGCGCAATTCAGATCGAGTTGACGCGCACTACATCGAGCCCGTGTGCTATTGTGGTTTTGCCTGTGTGCCTCAATAAGTCAACCTCCCCTCGCTCTTACTTTTTTACCGTTCATCTAATGAATACACTGAGTATGGCTTTACCAAAGCAATCATTGATGGCGAATAAAGTATCCATTATTCATAAAGCTTCAATTGGTGATCTGTCTTTCTGCGTTAACCGCATATTTTTTCATACGTCTCAAACCAAGGGGATGTGAGGGTAAAATGAATCGGGAAGCACACGTACATACTCAGTGCAACCCCTCTCGGGAATCAAACCTCAGATGTCAGGGCTAAAGGCAAAGCCTCTACCATTGCGCCACGGCATGGGGTTTGTCTATTTGAGTGTGTGTAGATTGGGGTATATATATACATATATATATATATACCCGCGCTTCACAGCGGAGAAGTAGTGTGTTAAAGAAGTTATGAAAAAGAAAAGGGAACATTTTAAAAATAAAGTACCATGATTGTCAATATACAGTAATTGTTTTGGGAGTGTTGCTATCAAGCATTTGATTATCATTATTTCTTTCAATCAGGTTCGTATTTGTAGGATGTGTTGTGTTCAAGTGATATTTCGTGTTTGTCAATCGTTGTAAAGATAACAGGTTTCATTCATCGATTCGTTTCTTACTGCATCAATAAACAGCTCGTCTTCCTCTTTATCTGAGACGTGACACACTGCATGCACAGGTTTTTTTTCTTCCTTTAGCAGGACATTGACTTTTTCCACCCCACGGCTGTATTTAATGTTAGCTAAGACCCGGCACTTAAAAGTTTATCTCGCAGTTTCGCTGAGTTTGTGCCAAACACCACCCTGACCATCTCATCTTCCTCTGCATAAGCACAGTCCTTCACCCGTGAATATTTAGCGGCAGTGTTTCTATTGGATTGCCGCTGATGGATGGCCTTATATGGGCAGGCACTAAATTACGTGAGAGGCGTAACTCGAGCAGAAGTCTATTATAGTATATGGACGAAAAAATAGGTTCCAGTTATGACCATTACGCGTAGAATTTCGAAATGAAACCTGCCCAACTTTTGTAAGTAAGCTGTAAGGAGATGAGCCTGCCAAATTTCAGCCTTCTACCTACACGGAAAGTTGGAGAATTAGTGACGAGTCAGTGAGTCAGTGAGTGAGTGAGTGAGTGAGTCAGTGAGGGCTTTGCCTTTTATTAGTATAGATAAAATGTACAGTATATTGATTAAGAAGTGAGAATCAAATATAACTTAATTAATTTTGCACTGAAAATGGTCATACTTCAAAGAGGCAATACCGCAAAGATCTTAAGCTGTAGATGGGATGTTGCTACCTAACTTTTAGCTCAATAAATCTACACCTGCTTGTTTAGCCATGAAAAAAACAGCCATGTTTTAAATATCCTCTGTACGCTTTGCTCCATGTTACAGCCAAGCCTAATTATAAATTATAATAATATGATAATGAATAAATAAGGTACCACCTTTCACTGCTGTCTATTGATATGGTTGCAATTCAGGAGACATGGACTGGAAGTCACTAGGCATCATGCCATTTAGAAATCTCTACATTGAAAATTAATTTTTGTCCTTTGAATTAGTGTATTCCAAATTTCATCTTCCACTTACACACTTTTTCTTCTATTTACAAATGATAAACTTAATCAAAAGCAACCAACCCAGCTTCCCTTATCTGTTATCCCTATCTGTCCGTATGGTGATAGTGGTTTGACTGGATGGGGATGCAGACAGTATCTCTAGAGTATATGAACTAAGGGAATGATTAGAAATGGGTCTTTCAATTAAAATTTCATTTACAAAAAAAATCAACTTCAATATGACATGCCATAATTCAAATAAAAATTGTTCATTATTCAAATATACCAAATGTACCCAGGGCAAGATCAAATCTGTGAGCAATGTCATCCAGTGGGTCACATGTTTGGGGAATGCTGTACATTTTAATCAAACTTTTTAAAATATCTCTGAGATAGCCTAGGATGTAAAATCAGTCCATCTCTTTCACAATAGTATTCAGGGTAATACCAGATGGGATAGCATTATGCTATGAAAATCTGTACTTATAAAAAGACTGGATCTCATTATCTGGAAAAGACCTAATGTGAAATTGGAAAAACAAAATATTTCTTTATTGAGGATCAGTTCGGAAGTACTTCAATATTAGCAAAATTTCATTGATTTAAGTGTAATGTGGACACACCAAATGGGCGGTACGGCAGTAGCGCTGCTGCCTCGCAGTAAGGAGACCTCGGTTCGCTTCCTGGGTCCTCCCTGCATGGAGTTTTCATGTTCTCCCTGTGTTTGTGTGGGTTTCCTCCTGGTGCTCCGGTTTCCTCCCATAGTCCAAAGACTTGCAGGTCAGATGTATTGGCGATTCTAAATTGTCCCGTGTGTGTGGGTGTGTGCTCTGCGGTGGGCTGGAACCCTGCCCAGGGTTTGTTACTGCCTTGCACCCTGTGTTGGCTGGGATTGGCTCCAGCAGACCCCCGTGAACCTGTGTTAGGATATAGCGGGTTGGGGAAATGATATGGTAATGGATGGACACACCAAGCTTGTACCAAACATTTTTTTATTGTATATGATGTTTCATTCTGTATGAAGAACCATTTTAGATGAGGCTGTCAGGTTGAGGTTAAGTGCAGGGTTTCATGGATTATTTTCAAAGCTTATTACTTTATTTGCCCTTTTATTGGATAATATTTTACTAATGTGTTTTGTAGGTTGAATAAGATAATTGTAAAAAATGCTTTCCTAGTAATTATTTTGTGAATATTTATTAACTCTCTGTAAGCAGTTTATTATTTCATAATTATACTCAGTGTATTTTTACACTAACTAAACATACAAAGCATACCTAAAACATAACCAGTAAGGCAGTACCTTGCCTTAAATTAAGAAGGAAACAGTACAAATAGTAATCCTGTTCATGTAGTAAAGAAGTAGAACTGGCGTACAATTTTCTGCAAATTTTGTCACAATCCTGCAGTCTATAAATTATTATTACTACTATTAAATTATGATTACTTTTTTTTCTTTCATTAGGCTGTATCATTTTTTTATTTTGTTCAACTGTATTCAAAATCATTGTAAAAAATTGAAGCAGTTATTTAGCCATTATATCAGAAAGTGTCTGGGAAGGCAAGAGTCAAAAACAACAGTACATACAAAGTTTTGAGTGTTGGAAACCAAAAGAAATTCAGAATATACACCATGAGGTATATTATAGTTTGAACCAGTAATTGTCATACTGTACTGTTTTATCTATCTATCTATTTTTCAGGCTGTAACTTGGACAGATCACTGAAACCATAGGCTCAAACTGGAATTTTGAAGATCAAGTAATTCATTTTGAACATGCACATTTATTTGGAGTAAATGTAATCATGTTCTCCTGCAACACCATTATATATATATTTTATTTTTATGAAAGTCTGCAAACATTTTGGGCACCTGTTGCTAATATTTGGATCTAGGTTGCTAGTCCATGCCCTCAACCCAGCACCTGGAACTGCATTATGTAGCGTCACTAGTACAACACTGTTTAATCTGATGTTGCACTGGCCTGTTTGTTCACGATTAGGATTCACCCAAACCTTAAAGTATTTATTTCACTGTTGTTTTTGATAGCTCTGGATCATAAAGTACTGCTCCATTTTTTTCTCCAAGATAAGTGTTTTGAGTCTAATTACTAATTTGTTGTTTTCCCGGGTACAGTTCTTACCTTTAAGTCCTCTCCTGATTCCTTATACTAAATCTTTAACAAACAGAAACAACCAGCTTGCAGGCCTTACAATACTGTAGGCAAGATAGACATTGTTCTTCTGGTGGACTCACATTTAAGCAAAATGATCTTTTGTGTTTGTTGTTTGGTATTTGGATCTGCCTGTGTTCACCAGGCAAAGCACCAGCAAACAATTCTGCATTTGCTGTCTGAAAATGTAGCAAATGACCTGTGATGTTAATGTATGCAATATACTTTATACTGATAAATACACCTTTTGATTACATGTTGATAATATTGATTGACGTCTGCCCTTGTTAACCGTTAATATTTACCTTTAGCACTCTTAGAAAGGATTTTAATTAAAGCCTGTTGATCTAGGACCCAGTCCCTGCTGCTACTTTAGTACAAGGACAAGTATTGATAAGAGAACCTGTACAATCAAATGTAGCAGTATTGTGACTCCAAGGGTCTTGTTAATCACTAACTAGCAAGGACATGAGAAACTAATCTTGTGTAATTGACAAATGTATTTAAGAAGTGCTACCAGTATCTGTAAGTCAGTCATCTCTTTCCATGAACTGAGTGGCTCAATGTCAATAAAGGTATTCTTCTGACCCTGAACTGGCTTTGTGATTTTACTTTGACAAAATGTTCCTTTATCAGGGTTAAATAACTTTCTCCTGTGTTCATCAGTTCCATTTTGTGCATCTTTTTTCACGATACCTTTGCATTGGTCGCATTAGCTCGTATGCATTGTAAATGAGCTCAACAGACAAGGGAAAGGTTTGGGGTTCCACCCCGTATATTATTAACACTGTCTCAAAAATGAGAGGAATATTGAGTAGTTTGAAATGACAGAGTACAAGACTGGACTAACTGGGGAAGGCAAGCAGCTGGCTTTATAGACAGTGAGAAGGAAGTGAAGGGTCCAACAGGGAACAGGCAGAAGTGAGGTCAGTAGGAGGGCGAGGTCTGGAGATGGAAGTGGAGACTAGTTGGGGTTTAAGTCAGGCATGTCAAACACGCGGCCCGCAACAGAAATCTGTGCGGCCCGCATGACATATCCTAGTTAGCACTGAACTTGTACAAAATGATTACTATCATTTGTGATTGAATCATTCTGCATCTTCAGCGTTACTTATTGACTTTTCTTACTTCTGCCTTTTGACAAAAGCGCGTTTTCCCTTGGCATTACGGTACCGGAAACGTCATCTGCTAGTATAGCCACAAGCCTTGACCAAAGTGATTGAGCCGCAACGTCACAACTGAAGTGCTAGGCTGCAGCAGGTAGCAGGCGCGGCATTAGGCATGTGCAAACTGTGCACCTGCACAGGGCCACCACGCCAATATATATTTATACTCATAAAAGGCAAAGCCCTCACTGACTGACTGACTGAATGACTGATCACTAATTCTCCAACTTCCCGTGTAGGTAGAAGGCTGAAATTTGGCAGGCTCATTCCTTACAGCTTACTTACAAAAGTTAAGCAGGTTTCATTTTGAAATTCTTCGCATAACGGTCATAACTGAATCCTACTTACGTACATATATACGGGCATAGCTTGCAGCTCAGTCGCCATGTGAGGCGGAGTTGCGTCCCCCATCACCACGCCTCCCACGTAGTTGGCTGCCTGCCTATATTGCGTCCCCCATACCCACGCCTCCCATGTTATTGATTGCCTGCCCATATAAGGCCGTCCATCAGCAGCAATCCAATAGACACACTGCCGCTACGAGGCGTTTGTCATGCCTAAGACGAATACGATATTCGCGAGATACAAGTTTAGTGAGAAGACGCAAGGTATAAATGAGACTTGATCACTTTGAAACAGACTTAAAATTGCTGGTGAAGGACTGTGTTTATGCAAACAAAGATGAGATGGTCAGGGATAGAATAGTGTTTGGCACAAGTGCAAGAGAAACGTTTAAGTGCCAGGTCTGAGCTAACATTAAATAAAGCCATGGACATTGCAAGATCGCACGAGATAGCACAAGCACAGCTGAGAACCTTCGATGCATGTACTCCGAGCGGCTCACGTGAACTGAATGTGAACGCAGTACGCAGACAAAAAGCAAGAGCTCCAAAGAGCGCTGAACAAAAAACGCATTACACAATTGAGAAGGCAGCAAAACAATATGAAGGGAGTGACGCATACAAGCATATTCATAAATGCAGCTACTGTGGAAACAAAGCACACGGTGGAAAAAGTCAATGTCCAGCTAAAGGAAGACAGTGTAAAAATGTGGTAAATTGAACCACTTCGTTAAAGTTTGCAGGACTCGGAAAGGTAAACCCGTGCATACAGTGTGTGATGTCTCAAATAAAGAGGAAGATGAGCTGTTTATTGATGCAATAAGAAAGGAAGCTGAACAAGCCTTTGTAGACATATCAATAGGAAAGCAATGTGTAAAGCTTAAGTTTAAATTAAGTTCATAGACACGCTGACGCTAAATATTCGCAGGCAAATCCACAACTTAATACCGGGAATGCCTGTTAAACATCTTAGATTCACGAGTACCGATTTGGGTAGTGAACACTTCAATGAATTAAAAATGTTATCTTTACCACGGTTGACAAACACGGAATGTAACTGGAACACAAGACCTCCTCCAAATACAAACCTGATTGAAAGAAATAATGATAATCAAATCCTTGATGACAGCAACACTCATAATAGTCACAAAACAATTACGTTGACAATCATCTTATGTTATTTTTAAAATGTTTCCTTTTCTTTTTCATAACTTCTTTAACACACTACTTCTCCGCTGCGAAGAATGGGTATTTTGCTAGTTGAATACAAAATAGAAAGAATGACATAGCTGACGGCAATGTGGCCGATAAACATTGTTTTTCTTGTTAATTAGTGCGCTGTATTTACTAATGTCGCTAGAGTCGGAGCAGTAAGCTATATGTAGTATTATAACGTTCTGCCGTAATGAGAATATCATTGGCCGCCACTTGGTTTTCAAGTTACAGACACGCGCATATAGAAGGGTGTCATGAGCACGAGGCGGCCATCCGCCGTGCATAAGGTACCATATTGACATTGGCGGGCAAAGGGGCCACCGATTCTTTCTCTGCCCAGGACCACCACTGCTAGGCTACACTACTGGCTGTGCTTCTGAGACTGGCCACTAAGCAGAACTGACCATCAGGAGTAGTAATAGCTTGCATATATTCATGTTTTTTTGCTTTAGTTTTATGTAATTTTGTGCTAGTATTCTAACGAACAGTTAGTGCAGACTACAGCTGAAGATCTGAAGTAGTCGCGAGAAGTTGGTGAGTTGTTTATTAACATATTTTTGTGATTCTGAGTTTGTAAAATTAGTGTAGGTCAGGTGACTTTTTGCATATCGGCTTATTTTACAATATAAACTTTGAAGTAAACTTAGTAAAGAAAAATTTGATTTTGGGAGGATTTGTTTTCCAACTTGAATTCAGTGAGCGTTTTCATGATTTCAGTTCACACGAACAGGAGTTTGCACTGTTCTCTTATAACGTTGAGAATGCGCCTGAGAATATTCAAATGGAATTGACTGAACTGCAGTCAGATTCTATTCCGAAGGCAAAATACAATGAAGTTGGTGTGCCAGGCTTGTATGCTTACCTGCCACCCTCATATGCGCAGTTGACATTGAGAGTACTGTCTATGTTCGGTAGAACTTACCTTTGTGAGCAATTGTTTTCTTTAATGAAAGCTACCAAAACCCCACATCGCTCAAGACTTACTGTTGAGCTCCTTTCATCCCTCAGAAAAGTTGCAGCTGCACAAGATTTCAAGCCTGATATTGACGAACTGGTTACTAACAAGAGATGCCAAGTGTCTGGACAAAAGAAATAGATCTCACACTGTAAGACTCCTATATAAGCAATGAATATAATATAATGAATATAATATAATATAAGGACCTAGCTAAGAGGCTAAGGCTCTAATTGTACACTGTTGTTCGGAAAGTGTATGGAAATAAATTGCTTTTCTTTAAACTTTAAGTGTTACATTTTTTAAAGTTTTCAGTATTGGAAAGAAAGCTACAGTAACTCTGTGTAATAGTATAATAGTGTTTGTTACACTGCGGCCTGCGAACGCATGTATGGCAGTCGAAGCGGCCCACCAATGTTAGTGAGTTTGACATGCCTGGTTTAAATGGTCTTTCCTTTTGGTGACCTGCACAGGAGGGAGAAAAGTGCACTTTGTCAACCCCTGACCCGGCCTTTTACCCTTAGTTAAGCCCATTGACTGCCTCCCATGTGCATGTTTGTGATAGTATGTTCAACCCAGCCATGATAAATTGATCCAGGAATAAAAAACTGAGATTTGATTGTCTGTTGTCTACATTTTGCTTTTTTTTCTTTTACCCATTGTAGATGATGATTTCTGTTCACTATGGTTTTAGGTTGCCGTAGTGTCTTAATGTGTGCAAAATCTATTGGTAACCTCCATGAATTCTTGCACATCTAGTTACATTCACTTCTGCTCTGCATAGTTTTTCCTTTTTATTGATTGTAAAAGAATTACGCCTTTTGTCAAAATATATTTAGTAAGAACTGTTGTAAAACCATGAAAAATATACATCTAAAATAAATAATTGAATTAAATGAAGTCTAAATATAAGGCAAGATATTTAAGTTCTCATGGATTAACATTTGAAATCCACGATTAATAATATTTACTTTGTGCTTGTGAAATTTGCCATTATGTGTTAAGTGGAATTTTCTACTTACAGTTTCCAGATATTCAATCAAATAAAGTGTTTTATTTACTGTTTTCTTTACATATATCCTTCCAGAGAAATCAAATTTGATCTAAAGAAATAATCATTATGTACTAGCTATAGTAAAGATTTTATCTGGCACTTGAATGTGTGCTACTATCTAATTTTATTGAATTGTAACACACATTTCATAAAGAGCAAGTTGGGCATACGAACTCCTGATTGCAGTGCTTGTAAAGAGAGTGTTTAATTGCATTTTCTTTACCACAACCAAACAGCAGGAAAAAAGGCCATTTCCTTACATTCAAGTACTCACTCTGTGGGACCAGATGGCATAGATTTTTTCATTTACATTTAAATTAATTAAGAATATTCTCATTTTTTTCCAGCTCATTGATTAAAGGGCTCTATAATTCATGTTGTAGTTACATACCATGAAAAATTAAGTACAACAAAAAACCTACAACACATCTGTAAATATGCAATTGGATACATTTTAGCCACTAAAATCCTAAAAGTATATTCAAAAGATGACATTTTTATTACAAATTTTAAAAGAACTTTGAGACAGTCATTTTTAGTAGAGCCACTTGAGTCAAAACTGAATTAATTGAAGGGATCATAAATATTGAACAAACAGGGGTAATCTTGGTGTGCCTGTTTCAAAGACTCACTTTTTCTCTCATTTCTCTTATGCATACACAATAACACACAATATTTCAAATTATGAGTGTACTTTCTCTAAATAGGCTATGTCCTACTTCTGTTTAGTACTCTGAGCAAAGTACTACTGCACATGTACGCATTATGCTCTGTGTACATACATGCAATGGAATGTTTAATGGAAATCAGTTATATTGAAGCATAGAGCGTAGAAGGACACCTTACTTTCGTCACTCAGTTTGTTTCAAATAGCTTACAATGCAAAGTTGCTGGTTTTCCATTGACTCTTAAAAACCATGGAATGTCAGAAAATTATAATTGTCTTCATTTTTATAGCAAATCTTTTTATGCTATGTGAAACAGAAAAGCTAAAGCATTTGAATTCCAACAAACTTTAAAACTGAAAAGCAGATTTGAGTAGATAACATTCATATTTGCGGTAAAAAAACATAAGGCTTACCAAAATAAACTATTATTCCTCTCTTCCTGCAGCAAATTAAGCCAGCCCTTCTTGGCATTGTGTGCAGGTTTTTCCAAAAATGTGAGATGGTTATTCAAGTTCAACTTTACTGGTATGTGTGTGTGTGTGTGTGTGTGTACAGAGCACAATGGAATTCTTTCTTGCATATCTCCTCTCCTGAAAATAATACAGTATTAACAAAATACACACAAAAAAAGTAATTTTAACATGCAATATACAGTATTAGCAACGTATACGATATTAAGTTCCAGTTATTTAGTTATATATACAGCACTTTGTTTATTATATTACAGTATTTGTTACACTATTAAAATTGATTGTTCAGTAACCTTACCTAACTATCTTTGAATCTGAGGGTGTGAGTGCCATTGACGCTATACTGTTTGCCAGAAGGGAAGAGTGACTAAAGCAGCTGTGTATGACAGATGGGATTTTTAATAATCCTGTTTGCCTTTCTAAGAAAGAAAGTGTTGTCTATGTTTTGAAATAAGGTAGCGGGGGCCTGTAATTCACTGTTTTTAACATGCTCTGCAGTGCTTTACATTCTTAAGCTAAGCAGGTGCCGTACCAGGTTCATATGTAGCTAGTCAGTGTCAGAGTAAGCCCTTAGTGGGCCGTCTCAAGCTGTAACCCTCAAAAATCTTAATGCAAGTCCAGTGCACAAAGGAACACAAAGTCCATATGAAAGAGCTGTCATGACATTGGGGTGAGCATCTGATTTTGGAACCTGCACAGATTTATGGAAGTGCTTTCTTGAGTGATCGAACAAGGGTACTAAGCTAACATTTCAGCACAGTTAAATTGTGGTGGACCACTGACACTGTAGTTTTAATAACTTGCTGTGTTTTCATTTCTTATTCATATAGTTTTCATCTACATCCTTCTCCATTTTCTGCTATTTATGTGTTTCATTGTTGGATGATTGGCCCCAATCCACTTTGTCACCTGAAAGTTCCTTGTACACTTTGATTCTACTCACACACTTGGTTTTCTTCCAGCCAGTTATAACGACAACATTCAATTAAAAAGTGTTCTTTCTCATTGTTTTATGCACTCCAACATGCCTGATGTGTGCCATGGGCATGTAGACATTCTCCAGACAACCTGCTAAAGTTGAACCTGAGAATCAGAATGGGGAAAAAAGGTGATTTAAGTGACTTTGAACGTGGCATGGTTGTTGGTGCCAGATAGGTTGGTCTGAGTATTTCAGAAACTGCTGACCCACTGATATTTCCATGCACAACCATCATTAGGGTTTACAGAGAATGGATCGGAAAACGGAAAACATAAAGTCTGGGCAAAAATGCTTTGTTGATGCCGGAGGTCAAAGGAGAATGGCCAGACTGCTTTGAGCTGATAAAAAGGCAACAGAAAGTCAAATAACCACTCATTACAACAGAGGTATTCAGAAGGGCATCTCTGAACAACTCATCAAAGCTTGAAGAAGATGTCCTATAGCAGTGGGAGACTCCACCGGATGCCATTCCTGTTAGCTAATAACAGGCAACTGAGGCTACAATTTGGATGTGCTCACCAAAATTGGACAATAGAAGATTGGAAAAATATTGCCTGGTCTGATGAGTCTTGATTTCTGCTGCAACATTTGAATGGTAGGGTAAGAATTTGGCATCAACAACATGAAATAATAGATCCATTCTACCTTGTGTGAAGAGTTCAGGACGGTGTTAGTAGTGTAATGGTGTGGGGGATATTTTTTGATACACTTTGGACTCCTTAGTACCAAATGAGCATTGTTAAAATGTCCATCCCTTTATGACCACAAGATAATGTGCGATGTCACAAAGCTCAAATCATCACAAACTGGTTTGTTGAATATGACAGGGAGTTCAATGTACTCAAATGGACTTCACAATCACCAGACCTCAATCCAGTAGAGCACCTTTGGGATGTGGTAGAAAAGGAGATTCGCATCATGGATGTGAAACTGACAAATCTGCAGCAACTGCGTGATGCTGTCATGTCAATATGGACCAAAATCCCTGAGGAATGTTTCCAGCACTTTGATGAATCTTAGACATGCAGAATGTTCATTCTGAAGGCAAAGGGGGGTCCATTCCAATAGTAGCAAGGTGTACCTAATAAAGTGGCCGGGAGCATATATTTGAGACTTTATATTAAGACATAGAAAATGCACTTTATTTTTGTGGACCCACCATTAGGATTGGGCCTGGGGCAAACACCCACCACGTCATCCCTCACTACCTTCACCACTACAGCTAGTAAAGATGCTGTCTACTGTGCACCCATTACAGTTAGTGAGAACATATGGAAATCCATACTTCTCCAATTTTAAGAAATTGTGTAATGAATATTTATTCCACTTTGTATAATCTTAAAGCTACTTGTAAGATTACATTTTCGGCTGTAGAACATGTCATGAATTAGGCCCTATCTAAATTGTCACACTTTCACACTTGCATTATTACACTGCCTTATATAAGTGTGCAAAGATTTATGTGACATATCAGTTTTGATAAATGTTTATGTACCAAACAGTGCTCGCAGCAGATAACCATCTCTTGTCAGTTCCATCTTAACTTTGAAATTCACTTCTAGAAGTATTATACTGTGACTGATTCACAAATCACAATTTAAGGCCTTTTTATTTAATCAGGGATTACCTTTATGTAATCTACATTTCATATTATTTATGTTTAGTTTCGGATATCTATTGTTTATTGCTTTTCAGATTGTATGTACCTGTATGTATTTATTATTTTTGTGAAAATTTTTACCAAAATAAAATCCTTCATCCCTTGAAAACAGTTGACAATCCGTCTCTGGGTTCTTAGATTGTCTTTAGTTATTCCCACAATAATAGTGTAATAATTTTAATAGCCATAAAGCTTACTTTATACCATAAACCTTGATTAGTATAGTATAGTTAGATTAGTATAGTATTTAGGATTTTTGTTTTGTTTTGCAAGAAAAGATTTCTATAAACAAAATTACTTGACATTGTCTATTTTTAAGATACAGGACTAAAATCAGCTAATTTTCTCCATCTCCATGCTCTCTGGCATTGTTTATCCATACTATAAGGAATGCTGCTGTGGTGTGTTGGTTGGTTATGCATGTTTTTGCTAACAAGAGATAAGAACCAGTTCAAATTAAATGCACCTACTACACAGCTTCACCTCCTTACCATTAGACCTGAGCATCACTCAGACTGTAAAAACAGCGCTAAATGCATTAGTCCCAACTGTCACTCAGTCAATGGTATAGACGTGTCTTGCATAAGACCCAAGGATTACTTGGGCTGTAAAAGTACCAACAGCATTAGTGCCGACTGTTACTCGGGCAATAGTATGGGCATTTCTTGTATAAGCATCAGGGCTACCATTATCTGGGCAACAGTGTAGATGCATCGTCTACTAGACTCATAATGGCATCTCAGAAGAAACGCCTATCATCAGCAGTGGTAACGAATCTGTCGTCAGGCAGAAAACTGAAACGGTCAGTGATTCTGGTGAATCTGAAAGTGATGTTTGCATCACTTTCACATGTGCAGTGTGCTGTTCATATTTTTATAATATCATTATTATTAATTGTTATTATTTTGATCATTATTATAATTTCTACACTTGTGACTTTGTGCTTTTAGTGTTTGGCACATTTTACAATAAATGATGAAATTTAAAATAAATGTCATTTTTCAAGCCAAAAATGCAATTCTTTTTAAGTGGGTTTTTTTTGAGAAAAAAATGTAACACTAACAAGGCTAAGAGCACTTTTTACAAACCCATTTGTAAGTTATACAAGCATGCCTTGCCTCACCTTGCCTCTTCTCATACAACTTAAGAAACTTTTGTTTATGAGTTTAAAACACCTGCATTTCTTATTTTTCATGGCTACATTCTATGCATTGTACTTCCAAAATGAGCATTTATTGGTTATCATTACAACTATAGACAACATCAAAAATGATTGATTTTATTAGAGCAAGTCGCGGGCTAGTTGGATTGAGTTGCTGGGCATGTCACATTATGCAAGCGTCTTGACAGGAGTGCGCCACTGATTGCCTCCAACTCCCTAAGATTATGTAAATGAAGGCTATGACTGAAAATTGCTGAGAAACTCGTGTAATAGTACATAGCCTTAACAGAGCAATGGGATGCAGGCTTTCATTTATAGCACTATTTACATAAATAATGACTTAAAGATTGGCTGCAGCAGACCCCCCATGACCCTGTGTTAGGATATAGCGGGTTGGACAATGACTGACTGACTGACTTAAAGATTACAACAAAATAAGCCAACTTGCCGGCTGGCATGACCCAGATCCTTCCTCATCTTGACCAGTCAGTGGTAAGGAGAGACTTTTCCGACAGGAAGGCTACAGCCACAGTCATACCTGGGTGAAATATGAAGGATCTGCTAATAGTAAGGTTGTGGACCATAGTTCTCAGTACATGTGCATTACAACTGTGAACAGTATACCCCCAATGGTTGGTAAGTGTAAGAATGAACAAACAAAAAGTATCAGCAGAGGTTAAGCATTACACCGTGTGTCAACATTAAAAAAAATGTGTGCATTTTAAATGGATTTATGTTTTGAGGAGTAATAATAAATAATAATAATAATAATAAACTTTATTTATATTGCGCTTTATATTTAACAATCTCAAAGTGCTACAAAATAAGAATAAGTTAACAAACAAGATAATCTATAGAAATAATTAAGCAAAATGCCTTTCTAAAAAGATACGTTTTTAGGTTTCGTTTGAAAGCATCGGTCGACTGTGGGGCTCTCAGGTAGTCAGGGAGAGAATTCCACAGCCTCGGCGCCACCGAAGAAAAGGCCCTATCACCCATACTGCTAAGCTTAGTTCTGAGAACTTGAAGAGTGTTAGTATGCACAGAGCGGAGGGTGCGTGAGGAAGTATGAGGGATAAGGAGTTCCTGTAAATACAGGGGAGCAGATCCATAGATGCACTGAAGGGTAAAGATGGAAACCTTGTACTCAATTCTAAGTGGTACAGGGAGCCAGTGAAGGGTTTTCAAGATAGGAGTGATGTGGCTATGCTTTTGCACCCTCATCAGGATCCTGGCAGCGCTGTTCTGAATGTACTGGAGTCTCTGGATACTCTTGCCTGGAATCCCAATGAGGAGCGCATTACAGTAATCCAGCCATGGATGAGACAAAGGTATGGACAAGCCTCTCTGCATCTGCCAGGATAAGTGCTGGACAGAGTTTAGCAATGTTCCTGAGATGGTAAAAAGATGACTTACAGAGATGTTTAATGTGGGTGTCAAAAGTGAGTTCAGAGTCCATTTTAACACCCAAGTTTGTAACAAATGTAGAAACAGGAATGTTTTTTTCAGAAAAAGTGATACTGGTGATGGTAGAAGAACAAAGCTGGTGTGGTGTGCCAATTAAAACGGCTTCTGTTTTAGATCTGTTTAGCTGAAGGAAGTTGAGCCTCATCCATGCCTCTATTTCCTCCAAACAAATAGTCAGTGTAGATTTTGGCAGAGGAGCAGTAGAGGAGGTGGAGTAGTCCTAAGATAAAGCTGAGTGTCATCGGCATAACAATGGAAAGATAGACCATGTCTGCTAATGACACTTCCAAGGGGAAGCATATAAATGATGAAAAGGCCTAACACAGAGCCCTGTGGAACACCACAGGTAACGTTGTGGGTGTGAGATTTTGCACTGCCAAGAGCGACATACTCAGTTCTAACGGTCAAATAAGATGTAAACAAATTTTGAACAGTTCCTGAAAGTCCAATGGTGTATTGCAGACGGTGAAGAAGAATATTGTGATCAATTGTATCAAAAGCAGCTGTCAGGTCAAGGAGAATGAGTAAAGGGGGAGAACCAGTATCTGCTGACATCAGAAGGTCATTTGTGACCCTGACCAGGGCTGTTTCGGTGCTATGGCCAGGGCGAAAACCAGACTGAAACTTTTCAAACAGGTTATTCAGTTTGAGATGATCATGAAGTTGTACTGCAACTATTTTTTCCAGAACTTTAGAGAGAAATGGAAGATTAGAGATGGGTCTATAGTTAGACAGAACTTCAGGATCCAGGGTGGGTTTTTCATTAGAGGTCTGATGACAGCAGTTTTTAGTGCTGAAGGAATATGGCCAGCCAAAAGGAATTGGTTTATAATCCTGGTGATAAGTGGAGAAATAGCAGAAATATTGGCCCTCAGCAAGGCTGAGGGAAAAGGGTCCAGGGAACTGGTAGACGGTTTCATTTTCCTGATGACGACCTCCACTTCTTCCTGTGTGGCAACAGAAAAGGAGGCAGAGGGTCGACAGTTGGGGGGAACAGAATATCCATGGTAGAGAGGTTTAAGCGGATGTTATAAACCTTTTGTCTGAAAAAAGTAATATGCAAATTAAACCTCTTATCAGTGGCCTCGGAATGAGCACATGAAGGAGGTTTAAGAAGATGATTTATAGTAGAAAAAAGTTTTTTTGGATCCTTGGAGTTATTTCTAATGATGGTAGAATAGAACCTGGACCGGGCAACCTTCAAAGCTTCTGCATACGCCCTCCTATGTTCCTTATAGGCCTGTTTGTGAACAGTCAACCCAGAAGCCTTGAGCCGCCGCTCAAGGAAAACCCCAGCCGCCTTCATTTTTCGCAGCTCGCAGGTGTACCATGGTGCTGTGCATGAAAATGAGACGACCTAGAGTGGTGTCCCCAAATGGATTTCCATGATAAAACAGATTATTTCTACTGGTATTAATTGAATTCTCCAACTTTCTGTTTTTACACAGGCATGTTGGGACACACAGGGTGTACCCTGCACCAGTCTTGTACTTCTTCTCAAATGGGGGTATTGGAACAGAAATTTTTAAGGCCGGATGCCATTTCTGATGCAAATTTCTTTTAGTTGCCTTTTTTGACATATAAGAGGGATCGTAACCTTATTATTACCACCTTGTGACAACAGAGTATAAAAAGGAAAAGCTACAGATAGTCACTATTGAAGCTGCTGTAAGTGAAACAAATTCAAATTAATATGTCTTGATGGCATCAAAGGAAAAATTAAAAAAATAAACTGTTTTCTCAGTCATTTAGCAAAACACTTTAATGAATTTGCTTCAGGAAATTTCAAACATATTTTAATACATTTAACTCTGTATGTGTTGATAAAAGGCCGGAAAAAACCCAGCTGCCTATGTACATTTTGAAATGTTTAATTCACTGAAGATTTTTATAGAAATACTCTTTAGATTTGTGACAAATCTTGAAGATGTTCATTGTCATATTCAGTATATGGATATTTCAAGTAAAGTATTATGATACCTCCTGGTAACTAGGATATAACTATTGAACAAAAAAATAAACTGTAAATGGTGGTACATCTTTATTCACTTGCATGGAAGGAAGCAGAGACACATTTTCAGCAAAGTTGAGTTCATGTCATCTACCTGGACTATCCCATATCCAGAAATGTATTACTTGCCTGTAAATTACTCGGAATCATTGAAAGATTCGATGGTGGAAGTTGGCCCAGCAGTGCACGATTAAAGCATAGCTGGAAATAATATGCATAAAGTGAAAAATATGAAAAGCATAAATACATGAATTCTTGAGATGGTGACATTGAATACAGAAGGAACATGACAGACAAGTACCGACACATTGAAACTGGCCAACCCCATCCCTTTTTATAAACAGTTTGGTCACAGAGAGCTGATGTTTATCCCAGCATCGTTTTATTTCACTCCTCCTACATTGCTTGATGTAGGAAAATCATTTGCTTTACTTATTAACGTATCGTCTATTAGCATTTAGTGCTAGTTATCATACATGGATAGCACTGACATGTTGATCAGTTTTGAACAAGTTACTGCCATTTCTTCAGCTGTAATTTATAAAATATTTGTACTATATTATTGTAATTTTTAAGTTACCTTGAAAAACAAGCATAAAATAGTTAAGTAAATTTAAATAGTAAATTAATTGTAATTATTTTCTTTCTAAATTTATATAAATACTAGCCATGATACCAATCACAGACAGGTAATAGATTAATTAAAAAATGTTTGCTATCTCTTGCCCTGCCTACAGGGCATTTCCTCCATATTTACTTGTGTGTGAATGTCTCTTCACTGGTGCACCCTCTCCTGAGCTCATTCCATTTGGAGGCACCATTCTCACCTCCTGTCTGGTTTAACATTTACCATCTTTGAAGGCGACTCTCTGTTTACTCCTCCTTGTCAATCTCACAATCACACTTCCTTTTTTGCTGTGCCACAAAAGCCAAACTGGCTAATCATATTGCTCAGAGGGACTGGACATTCAGGCTTTAGCATTTTATTATACAGTAGATTATACCATTATTGTGGAAATTTATATCATAATGCACATTTTACAAAAAAATAAATTGCATTAATCTGGAAATGTGGTATTGATAGTTTTAGCTATCTACACTTTCAGAACAATATAAAGAATTACTATGAAGAAGGGGCCTGAGTTGCCTTGAAAGCTTGCATATTGTAATATTTTTAGTTAGCCAATAAAAGGTAATTTTGCTTGACTTTTCACTTGACTTTTCACTACATTCATAATAGTACTACAATAGTAAAGAGAAATGCAATTTTACCCCATTTTAAAACCTGTAAATTAGAGTATTTGAATTGAATATCATCAAAGATCATCAAAAATATCATCCCATCAAAGTTGTTTATTATACAGCAAAAATACTGGAAGTACACCCATGATAAATCTATTGGTTGTTGTATAAAATTTAAATGATCAGAGTATCTGTGGAAAGAAAACAGCCTAAAAATCTTAACTGAGTTATTATGTCAAGTGATGAATGATTGCATTTCAAGGAATTGAAAAAGCCTTTTCAATGACTTATCTGTAATTTTGAATGGCCCTGACTCAGCTTACTTTGACAATGAAAACTACTGTATATTATGATTTTGTTCTGCCCTGGAGCCCACAGATCTTACAAGAAACCACTTCAACACTGCCTCCCATTGTAATAGAGACATTTTAGAAACTAAATGTAACATTCAGGTGTCAAGTTAAGTAATAACTAATCCTAAATGAGGCATTTTGGAATGATTAAGAGACATTGAAGCAGCTATTAATTTTTTATGTAGGCAAGTTCAACATCAAAAAATGTCTTCCCTCATTGTTGGTGGAAGTAAAATGAAGATCCAGTGTAGCCGTTTTCAGCACACAACCATGAAAAAGTAGTTTCTTCTATGCAATCATTTCAATCCACAAAAAGTTACTTCCTTAGAACCCTGTGTAGATTTAAATAAATGTAACATCTATGCACAGTTGCTTTTCTAAATATTTGTAATAGTCACTTTTTTGCCCATCAGCACCATTTAACCTCATGACTAAATTAATCTATTTTGTGTTGTCGGATAAAAAAAATCTGTTAGATTTCAAAAATAACCTTGTCAAGGATTCTGCCCAGAGATATCGTGAAAAAGCAATAGACATGAGTCTTCTATAGTGAAGTGAAGAGAGATAGTGTTTAATATTTAAAATAAGCAGTTACTACATTCGGGTATCATTTAAGTTGTGGTGCACACCATGTAAATCTTCAGTGAAAGTGCAGCCTGCTTTAGTATATATGTGCAGATGCAGCACTGAGTGAGCAATACTTCACCATTTTGTGGTGTGTGCCCTGCACCAGTCTGCATGAGAATGGAGAGTTTCAGAAATGTTCAGTAAGCTAACTGCACAACCTCGTAAACCTATCAGGAGGAGCAGTGAACGCTTGAAGTGGCATATGGAACATTTGAGCTTGTTTTGAATCTTGAATGAGGATCCGCAAATATTTTTTTCCACTTATAGAATTTAAAGATGCTAAGATTTGCATTGGATGTGACAAGGATGTATAAGATTAGAAATGAGTACATTAGAAGGTCAGCTCAAGTTGGACGGTTGGGAGACAAAGTCAGAGAGGCGAGATTGCATTGGTCTGGACATGTGCAGAGGAGAGATGCTGGGTATATTGGGAGAAGGATGCTATAGAGCTGCCAGGGAAGAGGAAAAGAGGAAGGCCTAAGAGAAGGTTTATGGATGTGGTGAGAGAAGACATGCAGGTGATGGGTGTAACAGAACAAGATACAGGGGACAGAAAGATATGGAAGAAGATGATCCGCTGTGGCAACCCCTGATGGGAGCAGCCAAAAGAAGAAGAGGAAGAAGAACATAATCTGAACACTGTTTAGACTTTTATTGATTTTAAACTGTTATTATATGTATGTTCATACTATTTATTTATTGTTATTTTCAAGACACTCAAGAACAAAAGCATATTCCAGCCACTCAAAAAAAATTTTATTTTGCAAATGTATTGTGAGTTTTTGCAGACCTGCTTGTCACTGATATCATTGTGTATGCTCCCTGAGACCCTAGGCTGAACAGATTAAATATACTTCATAGCACATATCTGCTCAGTTCTTGTCATTTAATTGTACTTTATGCACATGCTGAATCACTCTCTCTCACTAGAAGTCACTAGATAACAGAAGCACAAATGTGCACGACCATAGTGTGCACATATGTTTGCAAAATAACACAATCATATTTTTTTGAGCTTCCATTTTCAAGGGCACAAGACTTTTTTCCTTTTTATTCTATTCATTGGCCTTATAGTGGTATCTACTATGTAATAAAACACTAAGGTCTGCATGTCCCATCCCTCTGAGCAATCTGATTTGTCAATTTGGCTTTGGTGGTGCAACAAAAGAGGAAGTACGATTGTGAGACACACAAGGAGAAGTAAAGGTGAGGCATGCTGAGAGAGTCAACTTCAAAGACGACAAGTGCAAAACTGGAGGTGAGGAAGGTACCATGAAAGCAATGACAAAATCTGAGGAGCAAGCTTTATGGTACCACGCTTGAGAGAGGGAGCACCGGTAAATTCACATTCACATTCACACACAATAATGGTACTGAAGGTACACCACTTTCAACAAAGTGTACAATATTTAACTTTTCATGAAGTGTTTATACATGAAACCAATCATGTGGACAGAGGGAATACTGCCCATGTTTCATGGCTGCATCTGTATGTGAGTTTTTGAATGTTATATTATGTTAGATTAATAGAAAAGTAAATACAACAGATAACAGCAATTAATTAGAACTGTACTCTTAAAGGGTGAGAGAAATGACTACAGATATGCCTGCTAAGAATGATTTAAAATGAATGCAGCTTACAGATAGAGATTTTTTTACACCTTAGCAAATTATTATTTCCCTTGATTAAATTAAAGATACACCAAATAGATTAACACAGAACAAAATGATATCATGTCAGCCAGCCAAGGCCTGCTATGTAAAGATTTCTGGGTATCTATATTCCAAAACAATTTTAAAACTTCTTAGTCTCATCAAAATGATATATTTTTATCTATGTCTTTATATCTATAAAGCCCAATTTTTTTCAAGCTACAAACTTTGGCTCATAGCTGCTTCTTGGGTTTTGCCTTTATTATTTATAGTGTAAAATATCCAGACTGAAAATTATACCTGAAACTGGATGTGTTTAACTTTTACTTCAGCATGTATCTTTTATTGTTTATTTATTGAACCTGTATTTTCCAGCAGAGGTTTCAAAGAGACAAGAGTTTATTCTGCCCGGCACTGGGCACAACCCAGGAATTGGCTCTGGACAAAGTACAAGTTAGTTTCATTATAGACTCGTGCACATCCCCTCACACTTACTCATATAGGGTCAGTTCAGCAATGTCTTTCAGATTTGGTAGCAGTCTGGAGCACCCAGGGAAAATGCACAAAGACAATGCTCAGGCAAGAGAATGAATATCATTTTATAATATATAGAAAAAAGGTAAACATTTGTGTGCACAGGAACAGGTCTAGGAAGAAAATATACTTTAACAAAAATGTAGGTTTTTGAAGAAGAAACTGCTATAGTGAGACTAGCAGGTGGTGTGCTGTGCCTAACAGAGTGAAGTTATTGTGCTCAGTACATTATTTGCTCTTGCAGAGAATTATATTTCTTTCTCTCACTGGTGCCAATGTGCTTAGAAGCAATTGCTTGTTTCAGCATGCTTAGTGCATAATATGGCATCTTTTAATTCACTGCATGAAGTAACTGATTTAAATGCTACCTGAATACTCATATTTATCTATTGCCAATGTTGCATTTTTACTAAAATGAAAAATAAATAATACCAACATATCATTTTCAAATCCGTTCAGTTGGGTACCATTGCATATTTAAGTGGTATTAGACAAAAGGCAGGAAACACTTTGGACAAGACTCCACAGCCCATCGACACAGAAGTCAATTTAGTGTCTGTTTAACCTAGATAGTTCGTTTTTGGGGATGTGAGAAGAAACTAGAATATATGGAGGAAAACCATGTAGATGTGGGGTTGTGGCATCGACCCAGACACAGACAGGCGGACATGTTGTTTGTCACCACCACACGTTTATTTACACAACTAATATTTACAAATAATGGTCACTCAGACCCAGTCCCATGTGCACAAACCCCTGGCCACTCAAATGCCTTTCTTCGGGCCGCCTCCACTCTCCTCTCTTGCCTCGTCCTCTTCCACCCGACTCTAGCCTCGAATGAAGGGAGACAGCCCCTTTTATACATGACCCGGATGAGCTCCAGGTGCTTCCGACACTCCCCGGTTGGCCACGCCCTAGCGTGGCGGAAGTGCCGGCTGTTCTCCCGGCAGCTCTCCGGATATCCTCCTTATTCTTCCCCCCAGCACTTCCTGGTGTGGCGGAAGTGCTGAGGTAACAGGTCCCCAAGGCATTGGGGCGCCTCCTGGCAGTGACCATGGGCCCCTGCAGGGTGGGGCTTCTATGCCCTCAACCCGTGGCCCCCAGAGCAACCAGGAAGGCGGCCCCCACGTGATCCAGGGTGGGCTCAGACCCTCACGGTGTCCCGGCCGGGTCGTTGCCCCTGGCATCCCTGACAGGGTACAACAGGTAAACTCTACATGGGTAATAGTCAAGTGTGGCATTTGAACCTAGCATACTAGATCTGGGAGGAGACCCAGTGCACCACTTATAAAATAAAAAATATTGTTTTTAATTAACATATATATATATATAGGTTCCTGTTGAAAAGAGTGGAGAAATTTAAATAACTAGGATTGGTCATAGCCCAAGATGGAAAATTAGAGATTAACCCATAGAGTGCAGTGTGGCTGGAACATGTGGAAGACGGTATCAGGAGTATTGTGTGATCTAAGAATTAAAGGTGAAGGTTAAAGGTAAGGTCTTTAAGACAGTAAAAAATACAGCAATGATGTAGGAAGCTGGGCCATGGGTAGTTAAGGGTGTGTAATAGAAATGACAATGTTGAGATGGCTGTATGGAGTCACAAAAAAAGGACAGAAAAAGAAATGATACAATCAGAGGTACTACACAGGTAGGAAAGGTATCTAAGAAAGTACAGGAAAGTAGGTTGAAGAGGTATGGACTTGTGATGAAGACTGACAATGAATATGTGGGCAAAAGAGTGATGGGAATGGAAGTACAGTGGAAGAGAAAGATAGGGAGGCCAAAACAGAGGTGGTGAGATGAAAAAGATCTGAATGAAAAGGGTTTGACAGGGGAGGAGTTGCAGGACTGAGCTGATTGAAGCCGGCTGATCAAGCCCATCGACCCCTCATAGAAGTGGGAAAAGACAAAGAAGAACAATATATTTAGGCTACTATATATGATAGAAAGAATAACTGTGGAATAGTTTAAAATCAGTAAGAAAAGGCATTCATTCATTTTCCAAATGCATTTCAGAAGAGGAGTTAATAACAATAATAATAACAATAATAATAATACATTTTATTTATGTAGCACTTTTAAAAAGCTCAGGGTGCTTCCTGTTGGACAAATTAGGCATAAATGGTAAACAAAGCACTACATTAAAATATTTTAGATAAATATTAAAAAAATATTAAAATAATGAATGGAGAGAAAACTAACCCAAAAATTCTTCATTTGCTTTACATGTTTAAAATTAACTGAACAATTTCAAGAAAGTGTCCACACAATGAAGGTCTATCAAGTATTCTTTAAATTATTTTTGTATTATGTGGGTGATGCATTTTGTTTGTGATACAAAGCTAGATGAACCAGCCAGCATTTCATCGGTCAGCCTGATACACTCATCGTTTTGCACCTCAAAGAAAACTGCACACACTTTATTAAAATAAATTATTTAAAAACTTTTTTTTTTTTTTGCTTATAAAAATTTCTGTTTAGATTGTTTAAATGTCACATACAGCATAATGTGTTATAATTATAAGCAGATTAAAAACATTCATTTTCTTTACTCACAGGGTCATGAGAAGCAACATTGAACACAAGGTGTGGGCCAGTCCTGGACTTCATTGTAGGACCTTGGTGGTTCTTATAGGATCAATCAATATTGTTAATTTGCCTAACCTCTATGTTTTTTGAATACAGGAGAAACCGACTACCCAGAAACAAAATGTGCAGAAATGTTAGAATATGAAATAGTGTTGATTGCCAAAGTTCATCAAAGTGCTTTTCGTAGCGAATACGTTTGCTGAATATGTTCATGAAAATTCATAGTACGGCTGGCTTAGGCAAACATTTTTTCTAAGTACACCATGATGTTTTGCGAGGCCAACGTGACATCACAGAGCTGTAGCTGCCATGTGCAGAACCTTCATGCATGTCTAGTGTTAACATTGTTGACAATTAGGCTATTGCTGTATCACAAGCATACAAGGGGAAAAAAGAATAAGTACTGAGATGCTCTGAAAGTGTCCACCGAACAGTGCTGTGCAATATTTTTCCCCAACTCTAACTGCAATCATTTCTTTCACTCACAGTTGTTTCAACTCCCCATACTCACACTTTTCGATTGCCGTATGTGGGTCGTCAGTAAACTTAAAAAAGTCAAAATGGGACCCAAAGCAACAAAAATTGTGAAACACTGCTGGATTTCTATTCCTCACGCATTCAAAAGAATGAAAAAACTTGCAGTATTACCAGTACTGCCAGTGACTATATAACACAAATCAATGTGCTTGTGCAACATAGTACCTCATGGTTAATTATTCATGCAACAATCACCCTGCCATCATCAGAAAACACAGGGCACACTGTGAAATCATAAAAAGAAAAGATCTGTAACTATGTACAAGGCATTTCTTTATTCTAAACAGAAGAATAAAGACACAGATACATGGGAAAGAAAAAGACATTGCGGTGCCATGACTTCTAACAATGAAATGAGCCACTCCCACGCTGCTGCTTTGGGTCATAGCTAATTTGTGCTCCAAGATTGGTACTCTTTCAGCATAATGATGTATATGTTTGTACTTATTGCGAGTTTGTGGACATTTTGTTGTATTTATTTGTGGTATTTGTTCAGTCTGTGTCTTTTGTTGTTTGAAGGACGGTGGCACAGTGGTGAGAACTTCTTTCTTACAGCTCAGATCACATATTTGACCACAATAATCATCATAATAAATGCACAATCAATGCATTTTGAACATTTCTGTGATTTCGGCAAACTCACAGTGACTCAAATTCAGTGAGGTTCACGCATCACTACTCATCAAATTTTTCAAGATGAGAAACTTAACTGAGGACTTTGGATTTAACAACAGTGCTGATCCCTGTGATACCCCAGATTAAGAGGATTTTTTGGATAAATTTCATATTAATCTTTGAACACCCTATAATTTGTTATATATGCTTAAGATATTTCCAATCTAATTAACTACATTTATTGACCCTACTGTTTTTTTGAATATGTGTAAAGTATATGATGTTTGAGGGGTTGTTTAGTGTTCATTTGAAAAAAATGAGTTAATCACATGCATAATAAAACCAATAAAATACTTCATCAAGTGCACAATCATTATCAGATCTTGTCTATTATCAATGATAAATAATGGATGCTGTGTCATTTTTCAGGTTTGCATTCAACTAGCTAAGCGATCTCATCTCTTACAAGAAATATAATGGATTTTCCCTTTGCTTGAATTATTTCATGAATTGGCTCTGCTAGTGAGAGTCTTGTTATTTTCATCTAGATGATGAAGAAACCTGCAGTCTGGCAAAAAAAATCAAAACACATTATAGCACATATATTTAGCTGTGCATATCAGTTAGTAGATTAAAATAGTACTAAATGGTTATTTTACCATAGCTAAAAGTGCAGTTTCTAGAGATTAACTAAATCAAAGTCATGATCTATTTATTATTTATTTATCTCTTATTTCACCTGTAACCCCTATAGATTTTGTTTTCTTTGTCCAGCGTAACTGGAGTTTAAAAAAAACATTCTGTCCAACCTTGCCAACTGTCCTTATCTTCGGACCATCATTTTTATATTTAAGGACTGTATTTCTCTTAATCATATATCTATTTTATGTAAGTGTCAATTATTTATTTTTGTATGCTATTTATGCATTATAATTATCTAATTTTAATATGTTTTTCAGGGCATATAAGTACTTCTTTGACATCTTGTAAAGCACTTTGTATGAAAATGTGCTATAGAAAGAAATGTTGTTGTATTACATGCTTCTTAAATCTCATATCAAGCAGGGGATACTCAGACTTTGGGAATTTGATTCCTTAAACTACAGTAAGAAAAAGAAAAATGTAGACCTTTCCCCTCAACAGGTTTAGTAATATAGGAAAGTAACACAATATGAAAAGATACACTTAAGGATCCAGACTTCTTTCTAAGAAGTCTGAAACACATCCTTAACCAAGTGGTGAGCTGCTTGAAACTGTAGAGCATCTGTATCCTTGTATTGATGTTGTTATCATTGGATCATCCAACAATACCCTAATGGGTGATTGACAGGCAACAGCACTAGTCAAACAACAACAACAACAACAACAAGATTTATTTATATAGCACATTTTCATACAAGGGCGGCACGGTGGCGGAGTGGTAGCGCTGCTGCCTCGCAGTTAGGAGACCCGGGTTTGCTTCCCGGGTCCTCCCTGCGTGGAGTTTGCATGTTAGGTGGATTAGCGATTCTAAATTGGCCCTAGTGTGTGCTTGGTGTGTGGGTGTGTTTGTGTGTGTCCTGTGGTGGGTTGGCACCCTGCCCAGGATTAGTTCCTGCCTTGTGCCCTGTGTTGGCTGGGATTGGCTCCAGCAGACCCCCGTGACCCTGTATTTGGATTCAGCGGGTTAGAAAATGGATGGATGGATTTTCATACAAAAAAAGCTCAAAGTGCTTTACAAAATGAAGAATAGAAAAATAAAAGACACAGTAAGAAAATAAAATAAGTCAACATTAATTAACATAGAATAAGTAAGGTCCGATGGCCAGGGTGGACAGAAAAAAATAAAATCTGCAGGGATTCCAGACCATGAGACCGCCCAGTCCCCTCTGGGCAATCTACCTAACATAAATGAAACAGTCCTCTTTGTAGTTAGGGTTCTCACGGAAGGACTTGATGATGATGATCACGTAGACTTCTGGCTTTCAGTCCATCAATGTTGGAGCATCATGGTGCTTTGAGTAGGTGGTGGTGGCGCAGGCCGGGTTAGTACAGATTTTAGAGCCACTATGAATAGTTATTATGATGAATTGAACATGCAGAGTATCAGGATTAAATTAAAGTTAAGTTATGAGAAGGCCATGTTAAAGTAATGTGTTTTCAGCAGTTTTTTAAAGTGCTCTACTGTATTAGCCTGGCGAATTCCTATTGGCAGGCTATTCCAGATTTTAGGTGCATAACAGCAGAAGGCCGCCTCACCACTTCTTTTAAGTTTAGCTTTTGGATCCTCATTTGAGGATCTAAGGTTACGATTTGGGATATAGGGTGTCAGACATTCTGATATATAAGATGGAGTGAGATTATTTAAGGCTTTATAAACCATAAGCAGAATTTTAAAGTCAATTCTGAAAGACACAGGTAACCAGTGTAGTGACATCAAAACTGGAGAAATGTGTTCGGATTTTCTTTTCCTAGTTAGGATTCTAGCAGCTGCATTCTGCACTTCTTGCAAACGATTTATGTCTTTTTTTGGGTAGTCCTGAGATGAGTGCGTTACAGTAATCTAGTCTACTGAAAACAAAAGCGTGAATTAATTTCTCAGCATCTTTCAATGATATAAGAGGTCTAACTTTTGCTATGTTTCTTAAGTGAAAAAATGCTGTCCTAGTGGTCTGATGAATATGCGATTTAAAATTCAGGTTACAGTCAACAGTTACCCCTAATGCATCAAGTTTACTTCTGATAACCTCATTGAATCCATTATTGCCAATCACTAAAATTTCAGTTTTCTCTTTATTTAGTTTGAGAAAATTACTATTCATCCATTCAGAAATACCAGTAAGACATTGTGTTAGTGAATCGAGAGAGTCGGTGTCATCAGGTGCTATTGATAAGTACAGCTGTGTGTCATCAGCATAGCTGTGGTAACTCACGTTGTGCCCTGAGGTAATCTGACCTAACGGAAGCATATAGATTGAGAAAAGCAACGGACCCAGGATAGAGCCTTGTGGAACACCATATCGGATATCATGTGTCTTTGAGATTTGATTACCACAACTAACAAAGAATTTTCTCCCTACCAGGTAGGATTCAAACCAATTTAAGACATTGCCAGAGAGGCCCACCCATTGACTTAGGTGATTTCTAAGAATATTGTGATCAATGGTGTCAAATGCGGCACTCAGATCTAGGAGGATGTCTGCATTTACCCGCAAGTTATTTACTACTTTAACGAGTGCAGTTTCTGTGCTGTGATTTGTTCTGAAACCTGACTGAAATTTATCAAGAATAGCATGTTTATTGAGGTGGTCATTTAATTGCAAAATGACTGCCTTTTCTAGAATTTTACTTAAGAAGGGTAGGTTAGAGATGAGTCTAAAATTTTCAAAAGCAGAGGGGTCAAGATTATGTTTCTTAAGTAGGGGTTTAACTACAGCTGTCTTAAGACAGTCTGGGAAGACCCCCGTATTTAATGACGAATTTACTATGTCAAGAATATTATCAATTAGCACGCCCGATACCTCTTTGAAAAACCTTGTTGGTATTGAGTCAAGAACGCAGGTGGAGGGTTTTAGTTGAGAGATTATTCTATGTAAATCAGGCAAATCTATCCTGGTGAAAGAATTTAATTTGTTTATAACGGAGTACTGGGGCTTAGGAGGTTCCGCAGTGTTGGGGAGATGTACTATATTATTTCTAATATCATTAATTTTTTGATTAAAAAATACAGCAATGTTCTCGCAGGTTTCACTGGAAGTATTCTGGGGGCATTCCTTTGTGTTCCCTGGGTTTAACAGGCGATCAATTGTAGAAAATAAGACTCTGGGATTACTAGCATTGTTATTTATAATCTTAGAGAAATAGCAGCGCCTCTCAAGACGGACTGTGTTATTGTATTCTGTTATTTTAACCTTCAATATCTCATAATGGATAGTTAGTTTAGTTTTCCTCCATTTACGCACAGCTCTACGGCATGTTCTCTTTAAATCAGACACTCTTTGGGTCTTCCATGGTATAACAATGCTAGATTTTTTAACTGTCTTTTCAGGTGCAACTATGTCAACAGCAGCTCATACTTTAGAATTAAAGTTTTCCACCTTTACATTATCCTCGCTATTATAGTTGGCACTATAAGCGGACTGATTGCTTAGAATGTTTGTAAGTTTTAAAGCTGCTGATGAGTCAAAGAAGCGTTTTATGAAAGTTAAAGTCGCCGACAATTAAGAGTGTGTCATAGTTCGTAATTAAAATTGACATTAAGTCTGAGAATTCCTCAAAGAAAGACGCGTTAAATTTAGGAGGTCTATACACAGATAATACTAGAATGTGAGAATCTCCATGAATAACAATGGCGAGATACTCAAAGGACTTAAATTTACCAAAACTAACATCTTTATACTTTAACCGGCAGGAATTAATGTATGCCAAGCCGCCACCCTTGTTTCCCTGGCGGTCAGCACGAGTAAAACTGTAATCCGGAGGCACAGATTCGATTAAAACAGCTGTGCCGTCTGAGTTAAGCCACGTTTCACTTAGTGCAATAAAATCAATGTTTCTATCACTAACAAGATTGTTAATAAAAAAATGTCTTGTTAGTTAAAGCTCTAACATTTAATAGTGCCATATTTAATGTTTCAGAGGGGCAGAGCTGAATTCTATGCGCATTATTGGTATTTGGAACAAAAACTAAGTTATTTTTGTTAACGCCGCTCTGTGTGTATTTTTTATGTAATCTACAATCTGTTTTTATAGTTTTAATGCATTGTTGATCTAAAGTAGTAATTGCAATTAAATTATTGGTGTTTATGCCGCATTGCCTAGATTTTTTACGTGCATTAAGATTGGTTATTAGATTATTAATGTTGTGCACTTTTACGGAAGACTTTGTTAAGCCATTATTTCCTAGCAAAGCAGTAGCATTGCAGAAGGGGTTTAAAGTAGAAATAGACAGTCAAGATAGACGAATTACCTTAGCGATGTTTTCAGAGAGAACCCGGGCGCCAAATCTATTCGGATGCAGTCCATCCTGCTTGAGGAAACGCGGCCTTTCCCAAAAGTGGTCCCAATTGTCAATAAACCCAATGTCTTGAGTCTCGCAGAAGCCTTTCAGCCAGTTGTTTAATCCCAGCAGACGACTGTAGTATTCATTTGATCGTCTGAGAGAGGTAGTGGACCCGAGATGAAGATTTTTGTCGATGGGGTCCTCTCCTTCGTGTCTTTAACTAGTGCTGCGAAGTCAGCCTTGATAACCTCCGACTGTCGGTGCCGTATGTCGTTTCCGCAAAGGGTCTCTGCACTCTACTTTGGCTGACTTGGCCAACATGTTTGTCATCAGAGAAAACCGGATCATAGACACTGTGCATCCTGTAATAATCCTTTTTTAAAACAATGCCAATCTGATGTAACTACCGCCAAGGTTACTCTTATTCTGAAATTATTACAGTTATCTAGGATGAGTTCGCTGATCTTTCAGTTTCTAACAGCTTATGTTGTATAGAACCATTCACATTGGTGAGGTTCACCCAAAGCATGGAGAGGCACCCCTTGCCTTCCTGTGCTTCCCTGATCAACTAGGTGGTTACTCCTGTATGTTGTAACCATCATAGAACCACAATTTCTTCCTTCTGCACTGAGGTGTTAATGTAATGGTTCTTTAGTGTTCTGTCTCAGCCAGAACAATGAAAAAAATTATTATAAGGATCATAAGATGAAGTGTGGTCAAAAAAACAAGCAGGAGTCATCAGCAAAAAATCCAACTGATCTTTCACCAAGTCAAGAACGCTATACAAAAATCAAAGACCAAATATGCAAATAGAAGTTTGTTAACTAGGAAAAGGTTTATGTCAAAGAATCACATGCCAAATGCAATTTTTAATCCATATTCAGTTAAGTTAGGAGTGCATGCATTAACTAATATACGGTCTTGCCAATGATGTTCACAGGTGGTTATGGCCTTGACTGCTGTGGCAATGGCCGATGTGACTGATGGAAAAATGGCAGCGCCTGTAATCAAACAAAATGGCATTGCAGGAGAACACAAAAAATATACAAGTCTCTCGGAATAACATCAATCTAAAAATAAAAAAAAAAATAGCCACGTAGATGTCCCCAAAAGCCCTCAGAGACGGTACACAAATTCATAAAGAATACCATAAACAACACTTAGGATGTACTCTGTTATTTGTTGTGTTAAAACTGAGAAGAATATCTTCCCCTTGATACTCAACAGCAAGAAAACTGATAGATGTTCTTTGAGTTATCTTCCTTGGGAATCTAGATAGTATCTGCAAATCTCCATTGATGAGCCACTCTCTCTGTTCTCAAGATCAGCCTAAGGATCTTCTCTGCAGAAGTTTGGGGCATCTCCTGTATACCTTATACGGTACCCTACTTGTTCCAGGTGTTGTGCTTGCTGTTGCTGATCTTACTTATATCTTGCACCAATTTCCAGCTGGGATCCCTGCTGTCAAACTCATTGATGGGTGCTGGAGAAGTTATTTAGACACTGTATGACCGTAGTTTCTTGCTCCTTGGCTGTATCTACATACACACACAGCAATGGAGCTGGGATTTTTTTAGTTCTTCAGTTTCCAAACTAAGCTACCCAGAGTGATAAGTATACATTAGAACCAACTGTATTTAAGTTTCACTGTGGATACCATAGACAAAGAAGATACTGGTAATTCACTGTACTGAACATAGATTACCAATAAAAGCAGAATCATCTGATGTTCTGCTTTGATGTATATAATATGGATTTCTGCTGCTCTTTGTGAGTTGTATAACATGATGGCAGTAGTTTGGTGTTGCTGTCTCTTAGCTACTGGGATTCAGTTCTAGATTTGTGTTGCTACATGTATGGATGCATGTACTACATGCATTCTCTCTGTGCTCATTTGGGCTTTCAATATATACTGTACTCTGGTTTCTTGTCCATATAGGATAAATAGCAATTTTATCTTGCCCCAGTGTTAGTGAGTATGGAAGTGTCTGTCCCATGACAGATTATAGCTACCCATCTTGGTCTGTTTTGTGCCTTTGGCCCTATACTGGAGTAAGCAAATTCAGAAAAGAGTTGAAAGAGTTTCTGCACATTCCATTAAATTTTGTTTTATTTTGTTTATGCTTAATACTTGTACAAGGCAAGAACTTGTGAAATTATTTTTGGAGTTTCATTACTCATAATTCCTAAATTTAGAGAATTTTAAAATAGTATTATCTTAAATCTGTAGCCTTGTACTCATAATTTTAAAGATAGCGCATTACAATTTTATGTAAAGTAAAAAAAGATTAAATTGTTATTCATTTTAATGACATATTTAGTTGTGCTCAAACTGAGTTTAGAGAAAAACTATTATTCTTCCCAACTGAACTGGTACAAATTCTTCATGTCTAGAATTCTTCTGAACAGAATCAAATGGCTTTAAACATGTAGACAGACCTACGTTTACAATTCAGTTACTTTTTTTTTTACAAAGATAAAAAGAACAGAGACTACATTCGTTATCTGCTGTCATTTTCTTGCATGGTATAAAATGCACAGTGTTAAACTCCATTTTACTTCTTGCCTTTTTTCTGTGTTGCATTAGAATTAAAGATTCTTGCTGATACGGATTGCTTTTATTGGTAATCTCTGTGCACTACAGTGAATTACCAGTATCTGCTTTGTCTACGGTATCCGCAGTGAAACTTAAATACAGTTGGTTCTATTTTATACTTATCACTCTGGGTAGTTTAGTTTGGAAACTGAAGAACTAAAGAAAGCACTTATCTTTTGATTTATCAAGTTCTTTCTATATATAGCTTTGAAAATTAGCTTTTGAATTTGCCTGCCAAAAGTACAAAAAAGCCTGCAGAAGGTGCGGTAGCAAGTTATCTCTGACTGCGCATTAAAAGATACAGCACCTTTACTCAAGCGCTGACATATGCTTTCTCACATAAACAACACTGAACAAACTGTTGTAAATGTGTTGCATTCTTTAAATCAAAGAAAAAATAATAGGAAAATTCTCTTGGGGAAATTTAACTTGAACAAGTGCTGGAGGTCAGCGCATAATTAAATTAAAATGTGCTCTGTTAAAAATCATTTTCATTAATGTCACTTTTTATATTGTTCTAGTGTGACTCTTGTGGCTTGCTATCTGACTAGGGTCACAAGATGTCAACGTATTAACCCTCAAGAACAGAGTTTTTCTTCTCCTTTGGTTTGTTGTATATGAACAGGGGAGAGGGAACTGTTTCAATTATAGACATCTGTAATGATTATGATAACCCTGAATTTATAGTCTACTTTATGAATTAAAATGCATGCATGATTCAGAACTCCAGTGAAATGGGTTAGACTTATAGAACTAAAGTTTTAGAAGCTATTATTTGTTCCCTTCTTGTGTTCTTATGCTAATGACTTCTGACTTAACAAAAATAATTCTCTGCTCCAGGTGCGCGGTGTATAGTGTTGTTAATTTACGGCCGCCCACAACTTTTGGTTCAGAGTGCATTCTGCAGTCCGGTATGCCTCTCCTGTCCCAGTGATGTGCATGTCAGAGTGTGTGTGTGTGAGAGACCTGTCATACAGGTACTTGTCATCCAGTGGTTCCACAATCCTGAACTTGAATAATTGAGGTTAGATAATGGATGGCTTGTTAGATGAGTTCTTTACTGTTATGTGGGCAGTAGGTACGATTCTAGTAAGCTACTTAAAATGTATTACAGGAGCTGTATTATTTTGGGATTCCATTCGGATGTTTTGTGGATCAGTAATTAAAGCACTTTAACAGGATTAGCAAAATATCATTTTGGCAGGAGAAACTAGTGTGGCTGTATGACAAGGATACAATAAGCAATCCCACCTTTAAACACAACATATTTTGTCATATCCAACCCCAACACGAATAAGTAATCAGACACATTTTGTCTTGCCAGCAGTGTCTGAATCATTATTATTAAAATATAGCCTGTTCTGAGATTTCATACTTAAGAAATTGTAAATAAAGCCAACACTTTCTAAGTCAAGAGACAATTTGATGAAGAGATATAGTTAAAATGTCACTTGCAGTTGGTATGAAAGTAACTGATCTCTTCTGACAAGACTGCACATCTTGACTTGCATTATGCTATTCACCTGAGACTTGGGATAACAGACATTTACACAAATCATTTTGGCATCAGAGCTTACTTCTGAAAGCACTGCTTAACATATATTTAGTTAATACTATTTTATGACAAACATAATAAAGGCAAAGAAAAAAAACATCACTCTTGTTTATTTTTCATTTCATATCTAAATGACTTTGTTCTGCAGGGTTATCTGTTGGGACCAATGATTTAGATTATTATTCTCAGATTACATCTTTTTCTTACATTCCTTTGCTGCCCCTCAGATTTTGGAAACCATAGAGTAATGTATATAAGTGGCTACTCTAGCAAAACTTGTTGGTATATAACATATAGAAAGTGGTGGAGGTTATTACTTCAAAATGTTCAGAAAATGAGACTGGTGTTAAACACAAAGCTGAAATTATAATTAGCAAGTTTGATTCTACAGTGAAATGTATGAACCATCAATTATAAAGTTCGCTTAACCCAGATTAGGATTGTAGGGGCCAGAATGAATCCCAGAACCATTGGTTGTGTAGCAGAAACCAGTCCACCATGGAAGATATCTCCTTTATTTTTGTGTAGTTTTTAGTGGAGGTTGCTGAGCCCTAGCAATGATGAGTATAGTTTATTTTGTAGGAAGCTTGAAGTTTCATGTTTGAATTTGCAATTTACTTAAAGCATATTATATTTATTTGCATTTTAGCAAATTTTGCATTTTATACATAATAATAAAAAGACAGCAGGTGAAAAGTTAAGTAAAGGGTAGAAAATGAGGCAAAGATTTTTGCTCAGTTTGTGCAAGTTTTATTTAGTTTAGTTTAGTCTCAAAATGTCAAACAGTAACACACGTCTGGTGACAACTCGTTAAAAGCTATGTAGTGAATAGTGGCAAAATCCTGCACTGCAAAGGCTACACCCAAAGGGCTTCTTCCTAAAACACCCACATCCAGTTTCTCCAGTCTATGCATTTTAAACCACCACTAGGGTTTCAAAGAGACAGAGCAAGAAATACTAAACTAAAGACTTGATGCTGACAGAAAATAAAAAGCTAAAATTGTTTTTTTCCATTCAGGAGCTCAGTAACACAAGATCTATCTATCTATCTATGGGACGGCAGAATACACAGAAATTGCAACCAAACACACTACTACAGGAAATTGCACTAAAAACACAATTAACCATGTATATTTGGTTAGGTGAGTGACCAGTTCTCTCGATAGCCAATAATGAATTTTAAATTGAATTATTAACATCAAGTTTACAAGAAGGAAATTCTGGCCTCTGGGTTGCACAAACAAAAATCAACAAATAATTCTTTACCCAAACACACTATTATTAAGCTTTGGAGTTTTTCAACAGCAGGTTAACAGAACAAAAGAAAATTTTTAGAAGGATCCCAGCTGGAGGAAAAACTCCCTGCTTTAGAGAAACAAGCACTTACTGTATGCAGAATAGTATTATTGAAAGATATGAGACTTATGGGTCGTACAGCAGATATTTAAACTGTTTGTTTAAGAGGCATTTTTTTACTTCAAAGTTGAAGACTTGTCAAGCTGAACAGACCTACAGTGCATGCTGGTGAAGTCGGAACACAAAGCAGGATTTTGGAAGGGTGTTTTAAGAGTTTTTTTTACTGTTACTACTTTACACTTTTATTTACTTAGCTGAGGATCATAGAAAATTAAAATATATGCTTCATATAGTATACCAATATCTGAAGCATTTTCTGTACTGTGAAATACTGCAGAAGATAGTGTCAATATGCTTTGGTACCAACGTGTGTTTGCTCCTGTTCTTTGTAGTGTCATGTATTTGTTGTTAATGGTTTTGATGTAAATAAATATAGTTTTAAAGCAAAAAATTAAAAGTCAGTGCCTTTTACTACTTACTACTAGTGTACCAAGAGCTAGATTGCAAATTTCATGTCTAGCTGTGGTCACTTAACGGAACTTGATGATTCTCTTGTTGGAAAAACTGTGTTGATTCAAGGTTTGGAAATAAAGACAGTCCGACTCGGCAAGCAGCCTGCCATTAGAGGTCCCAGGGTACAATATGGATTGTGAGAGAGGTAAGAGGTCACAGGTAATAGGTACTGTTTTTGACATTTCTTCCTGTCCCACATTAAGAAAAGAACCAAAGAGGTTAGTTTGCTACCTTTCAGGCTAGGTTACAGTCAAACATTGTCAAGGCAGAGGACATTCAGCTCCTCCATGATCTTTCTGAATTATGTTTGTAGGAAATTGTGTTTTCTTTCTAACTAAACCATCCCTAAAAAGCCAAAATGGAGCTTTCTCCAATGCATGCACAACACCCTATCCTCAGCTTCATTCAGTAATGAAATGACTCTCTGTGACAGGTTATGCCAGTTGGGATAAAACATTTTCAATATGTTGTCTACTTAGGGAGTGTTTGATTGAAAAAGTAAAAGGCTGCAAATGATGAAACTATCAAATGAGCCGTGAATTTTTGTATTCATGAATATACTAGTAGTCCCTTTATAACAATGCATGATCATTAACCATCATAAACCTGCATCTCCAGAGGTAATAATGGAGTTTGTGAATTGCTCATTTTTAATCACCAGACACTCCTTTTCTATAGCAGTATAATTATGTTCCCTTGGCAACAGTTTGACTTAAATATATGTTTAGATATTCTTGTTGATTGAAACCTGGGATAAAATGGCACCCAATCCCGAAGTACTGGAATCTCTCTACAAAATAATATATTTCTTGAGGAATCAGGGTTAGAAGAAAGGGCTTTTTTAGATCTGCCAAAGCTTTTTCCACAGGCATTAGTCTAAACAATAATGCAGTTCTTTCAACCTTTCGTTAAACTGGTTAAAGGGACAGCATGAGCAACAAAATTAGGTAAAAATGTACTATAATAACCAGTCAGTCTTAAGAAATAACAAACCTGGTGTTTCTGAGGAAGGTTAAATAAGTAATTCATCAATCTTTTTATTTTATGGTTTGACTAAACCTTGATCCATGGACTATTCTGAAATGTTAGTGGAGCACCATTTAGTCCACATGGAAGCACAATCACTTATTAAAACATTCTGAGGTGGAGAATTCAGTTTTGTCACTACTAGATTTCTAAAGTGCATTGAGCAGGGGAAAGGTGCAATATAAATAAAATGTATTATTACTATGAGGCATTAACCAGTATCCCTTAGTTTAATCTAAAAATAGAGGTATAAGACGGTTGACCAAATTTTTCCTATAACTGATCTACAAGGGGCATTGGGTATGCATCAAATTCAGAAACTTTACTCAGATATTCAGTCAACTAAAATCTATACAAAAATGTATGGTTTCATCTACTTTAGGAATCATTACAATTGGATTACTCCATTCACTTTGGCTTTTTGTGGATTAAACCTAATTAACACTAGAATTCCTGAAGCCTAGGAATAAAGTCGTAATCTTGGACCACCTTAAATTCATTTGTACGTCCTCATCTGTGTCTTTGTCAGCCTGCTCACTCACTCCCCCACCGAAGCAGCTGAAGTCAACTCAGATGCTGAAGTCTCTTTATCTGGTGTTTGAAATTGTATGTGTTGAATAATATATTGCTATTTGGAATACATACATTTCATGTGTGTTCCGTGTCTACAATGCTCTATGTAAATGTAGGATGACACGAAATGTGAGGCAGGAATTGTTAAACACATAACTAAAACAGAACATTTTTCATCTTACTTTAATAATGATAAAATGCCAATGTGAAGCGTATAATGTGTGAAGACTTAAGTCCAAATATCAGATAAACAACTTTCAAAGAAAGGTATAACAAAACAAGTGCTCTTTTATCTATACTAATAAAAGGCAAAGCCCTCACTGACTGACTGACTCACTCACTCACTCACTCATCACTATTTCTCCAACTTCCCGTGTAGATGGAAAGCTTAAATTTGGCAGGCTCATTTCTTACAGCTTACTTACAAAAGTTAGGCAGGTTTCATTTCGAAATTCTACGCGTAACAGTCATAACTGGAACCTATTTTCGTCCATATATATATGGCCATAGCCTGCAGCTCGGTCACCATGTGAGGCGGAGTTGCGTCCCACATCATCACGCCTCCCACGTAATTGAGTGCCTGCAATTATAAGGTAAATATTCCCAGGTGAAGGACTGTGCTTATGCAAACGAAGATGAGATGGTCTAGTGTTTGGCACAAACTCAGCGAAAGTGCGAGAGAAACTTTTAAGTGCTGGGTCTTAGCTGACATTAAATAAAGCCGTGGACATCGCAAGATCGCACAAGAGAGTGGCTCACGTGAACTGACTGTGAACGCAGTACATAGAGAACAAAAAACGCATTACACAATTGAGAAGGCAGCAAAAGAATATGAAGCGAGTGACACATATAAGCATATTCATAAGTGCAGCTACTGCAGAAACAAAGCATGGTGTAAACCATAAGTTTAAATTAAGTTTATAGAGACGCTGCCGCTGGCATTTGTCATGCCTACGATGAATAGGATATTCGCGAGATACAAGTTAAATGAGAAGACACGGGGTATAAACGAGACTTTGGACCACTTTGTAACGGAGTTAAACTTGCGGGTGAAGGACTGTGCTTATGCAAACGAATAGGAAAGCAAGGTGTAAAGCTTAACTTTAAATTAAGTTCATAGACACGCTGTCATGCCTAAGACAAATACGATATTCGCGAGATGCAAGTTTACTGAGAGGAAGCAGGGTATAAATGAGACTTTTGATCACTTTGTAACTAAGTTAAAATTGCTGGTGAAGGACTGTGCTTATGCAAACGAAGATGAGATGGTCAGAGATAGAATAGTGTTTGGCACAAACACAGCAAAAGTGCAACAGAAACTTTTAAGTGCCTGGTCTGAGCTAACAGTAAATAATTGCTGGTGAAGGACTGTGCTTATGCAAACGAATAGGAAAGCAAGGTGCAAAGCTTAACTTTAAATTAAGTTCATAGATACACTGCTGCTGGAGTTTGTCATGCCGAAGACGAATACGATATTCGCAAGATACAAGTTTAATGAGAGGACGCAGGGTATAAACAAGACTTTTGATCACTTTGTAACTAAGTTAAAATTGCTGGTGAAGGACTGTGCTTATGCAAACGTAGATGAGATGGTCACGGATAGAATAGTCTTTGGCACAAACTCAGCAAAAGTGCGACAGAAACTTTTAAGTGCCGGGTCTAAGCTAACATTAAATAATTGCTGGTGAAGGACTGTGCTTATGCAAACGAATAGAAAGCAAATGTTATGTTATTTTTAAAATGTTTTCTTTTCTTTAACACACTTTTTCTCCGCTGCGAAGAGCGGGTATTTTGCTAGTTCAAGAATATAACCAAAGAAAAATAAATTATTCAATTTGCATGGTGCTGTCAATGAGTAAAAAGCCAAGTCCAAATATCAATCTACACCAAACTGATATGTCTGCTCAGCTGGTAGTTGTAGGTTTGAGCCCAGATTCTCCTCATTTTGAGTAGTGAACTGCTATTATTATTACTATTGTATAATAAAAACATACATTCGATTTCAGTCTTTAACACCCAGTGTAAATTTTTACTACTTGTAAAGGTTAGCATTTTTTTTATTCAGTTTTATTCTGTTAGTCACATTCACACCCCAACCCCCGCCCAATCTGACACTGTTAGTTTTCAAATTAAGATGTTGTACAATAAACTTGCGTTTGCCTCTCTGAGTTGATGGTGTTTTTCTCCATTCTTTTCACAAGAGCAGCAATGACCATAGTTGGTGCTGTGGTTGATGCCTGCTCAGAACTATTTGTTGTACCGGCAATCAAAGATACAATGCCCTGTGACCACTATCAGACTATCATGCGGCATTTACACTTTGACAACAAAGACACCCATGTAAACAGTGTGAAAAAATGACAGATTTGCTGTGATCTAGGACATCTGGCAACATTTTGTTGAAAATTATGTTTTGAGTTACAACCCAGGGCAACATATAACTGTTTCCAAACAAGGTCTGTTGTCCTTTCTTGAAATACATCTCAACCAAGACTGACAAATTTTGCATAAAGGTTTGGATTGTGGCAGATTTCCGAGACTGTGGTCATAAAGCTTATGGAACCGTTTCTGTACAAAGGCAGAACCATAACAGACAGCTTCTTCATGTCACTTTCGCTGTCTAATAGACTGCAACACTGTAACACAACTTGCTTGGTACCATAAAGTAAAATGGGAAGGGAACTTCCACCTGCAGCTAAAGTCACTTCAGTACTCGAGAAACTCTCCACGCTAGTGTTTAGATCTAGCAGTGCCATGATGATGGTGTATGTGCCCAAAATGAAGAAGTCTGTCTGCATTCTCTGTTCTATGCACCATAACATGGAGTGTGGAGAAGTATGGAAAAAAACTCCACCATGTTCAAATGACAACTCAAGTACAAATTACAAAGTGCTTTCAAATAATGATATTTTGATGCATGGATATGTGTGTGCATGCACGAGAGAAGGTGAGACAGATTTAATGTCATTTAAGTGGTTACTGGAATATAAAATAAACACTTTCACAAAGGTATAATGAAACAAGTGTGCTTTTATTGAAGAATATAGCTGAATAAAAAAAATTCAAGTGACAGGATACCAAGAAGAAATGATTCACCTGCGTTTGTGTGTATCCCTTCAGCGATATCTTTTACAGGTAGCAAAAATTTACACCAGGTGTTACAGACTAAATCAAATGTATGTTTTTATTATATAAGAGCAGCTCAAAATGGGAATAACCCAGACTAGAACTCACAACCTCTTGATTACGAGATAGCTGTTCTTACCTCCGCACCAGCCAAACAGATACTGTATGTCAGCTGATATTTAGGCTTGGGTTTTAACTTATTGACAGCAACATGTAAATTGAATGATTTTTTTTCTTTTTGTATATTCTTGAATAAAAGCACACTTGTTTTGTTATACCTTTTGTGAAAGTGTTTATGTGATATTTGGACTTCAGTCTAAACATATTATACACTTCACGTCTGAATTTTGTCATTATTACAGTAAGATGAAAAATTTTCTGTTTTAGTTATGTGCTCAATATTTCTTGCCTCTCATTTCCTGTCATTCTTCTTTTAACCAGATTGTTGTAGACACGGAACACACATGAAATGTATGTATCCTGAATAATGATATATTATTTACCCTATACCAATTCAAACACCTCACTGCTAGATAACCTTCAGCATCCGAGCTGACTTCAGCTGCGTCGGTGGGGGGATTATGAGCAGGCTGCTTACTGTCAGTGCTGAGTGACACATTCACAGACACAGATGCTGATGAAGAGGTGCAAATGAAGTTAAGGTGGCGTGGGATTACGACTTTTTTCGTAGTTTTCAGGGATTCTAATGTTAATTAACTTTCTGACAAGTGGATGTTCTCCAAGCTTCAGAAATCCTAAACAGAGAATCTGGACAAAATTTACAAAATTGTTCCACATCATTAGCCAGATTTAACCAATAAAAATGTTTTAAATGTGCACCTTCATTTTCTCAGTTCAAAGATGTACTCCTACCACTTGTGAGTGAGTGTGGCACAAGACAGTCTCCCTGATGGACTTTAGATAAATCAGCTGCTTCAGCAGAGATGCAATCTGATTATGTTGTAGAAGAAATCATTTTTCATTTTAAGAGGTGGAGTTTTCAATTTCTTTGTCTCTCGTTCCCTATAATATTCATCATTTACAACTCATGCTAGACTTGTGTCTTCCTTTTGTAATACCATACCATACCATACCATATTTATTTGTTGAGCGCTTAAAAACACAGCATTACAACTGACCAAAGCGCTGTACAGTTACAACAAGCAGGACTAAAAGCAAAATATTAAAAATAAACATTAAGAGAGAATTAAAACAGAGATACTAAAAACAGGTCAGGGGACCAAATAAAATAGAGAAAATAACAAAAGGCAAGTGGAAAATGAAACAGGTTAAGAATTAAAAGCCAATGTGAAGAAGTGCGTTTTTTAGTCGAGATTTGAATGTGGCGACTGAAGCGGCTTGCCTAACCACTAAGGGCAGGGAGATTCCAGAGCCTGGGTGCACAGACGGAGAAAGCCCTTTCACCACGAGCTTTAAAACGTGCCTTGGGAACGGTTAGGAGCAGCTGATCTGTGGATCTAAGAACACGAGGGGGATTGTGACAATGGAGCAAGACACTCAAATAGGCGGGGGCTAGACCGTTTAATGCCTTATAGGTTAGGAGGAGAATCTTAAAATCGATTCTGAATCTAACCGGCAGCCAGTGAAGGGTTTTCAAAATTGGTGAAATGTGTTGGATTCTGCTACTTCCAGTTAGAAGCCTTGCAGCCGCATTTTGAGCCAGTTGGAGTCTAGAAAGTGTGGCTTTACTGATACCAAAAAGGCAGGAATTAGAGTAGTCAAGCCGGGATGTAATGAATGCATGAATTACTGATTCCAGGAGGTGGTTAGACAGAATAGGCTTGAGTTTGGCGATTCGCCTGAGATGGAAAAAGCAGGATTTTACTGTGCTGTTGACTTGAGCATCCATTTTCAGGAACGTATCCATTTTGATTCCAAGATTGAATCAAATTGAGCAAATACAGGGTTTGTATTATGAATCGGTAGGGATTCAACATTGTTGGTTCAAAGTAACACCTGCACCTTAGGTTTCATAACCATTCTCTCACAAATAGATCACTGACAACAGATTTTCTACTTCCAGTCCAGCCAGCCCTACTTGTATTCAAAAATTATGTTTCTTTTCTATTTAAGACAGAATAGCAGAAACAGCACACCTCTACCATGACAATTTTCATGAATCTTTGACAGTGAAAAGTAACTTTCACCAGGTTGCCCATACTGGAAAGAAACATGTTCATTCCAAGCTGCAGTATTGCTTTGGCAGTCTTCCTTCAACTGGATTGTTTTTCTGAATCACAGCCTCCCCAAAGGAAGAAGCTGCAGGAGTAATGCAGGTTTGTGATCTTCTTGTAAAACTCTGAGGACGAGACTCGAGTACTGGTTCTTGAAGAACTTGAGCTCAAGCTCATTTGGCTGAATGATGATGAGGAAAGGGTGTAACGGCCGACCCCTTACCCAGCCGGCAGCTACACCTCCAAGACCTGTGGCCTGGATAATTTACTGAGATGAATCTAACTATCAAGCCGTACCTCTAACAAAGTACACTTTTCCCCATAATCGACAGTGTAAATATAAACTCACAAAAGCAGATATGTAAAATTATACTGATTAAATGTATTAAATGAAACAAGACAAATGCAAAAATAGAAAGAAACTTAAATATAAATATCCCTCCACCACATCAACAATGAGACACCACCATATATAAATACAACAAAAACCTCCCTTGCCCGCCCCTGTAACATATAACAAACAACACAAATAACAAAAATGAATGAGATACGGAAATGATCATGAACTTGAGTCCGGTTATAAAAACTGTCCTGAATACGGTTGACTGAACTAATGGTAAATGAGTCGTTTGATTTTCCCGGAACAAAATAGAACAGCCTCACCGTGGATCCTCAGTGCATGGTGGATGATGAAGTCTGACCCCGAGGTCTCTCGTGATGAGGATATTGAAGTCAGTCCGGCGAATTGAAAAACAAACTGGATGAAATGCGCGAGGTGGAATACAACAGGTATAGATGGCTTGTGGTCGTGAAATGAAAAAGTCTCCTTCTCTTCTCCTCTCTTCTCTCTCTCCTCTCCTCTCCTCTTCTCTTTAATGGCTTAAATAATCCTGTGACAGCTGTAATTGATTAATAGTGAACAGGTGTTTTCCAGGTTTGAGGCTGTGGTCTTCTTCCACTATCCGTCCCCCTTTATGGGGATGGCATTTACTGATACAAACACATAAACAGCAAACGGGACAATGAAACAAGACGCACTCAGTACTGGCATTTGACAACACTACCTATGTAGCACCGCTACAAGGGTTCACTTTTTGGTTCCAACCTGTGAAAGCACTTCTATCTCTTCTTTTTCCCAAATGAATTTTTTTATATTGTTCTTACGAAATGGATATGAAAATGAACATCAGCTCTTAGCAGCTGTGCCTCTCCAGTTAGCAACTCAGCAAGGATGACAGTCCAGTTACATACATCTATTGCAATGCATCATGATCTTGGTTTGCAAAAAAAAAATATACTATGGGTCATCTGCAGAAGTCATTGTCTGCAGCATATCTCTACAACAAACACTATGTTTCAGGCAGATATAAAAACAGCTTAGCAGGGGAAGGACTTCCTGCATTTGTGAATCAAGCACTTAAAAAGACTTATATTACCATAAGATTTGAAATGTGCACATTAAGGCAGTTGATATTCAGATGCTCCAGCGTGTTTTCTTTTTACAGTAACTAGACCATTCCTAGAAAGTAAAACCACAGAAAAATCTATCTTTCTTACACTGATAAAGCATATAATCAAGGCTCCTGCAATAACACTCCACAATGTATTCATAACTATATTAAATTGAAAAGGTTGGGAGGGCTGGAGGTTATTCATGTAATAGTAATTCTTTACATGTATATAGCACTTTTCTCACTACTCAAAGCGTTTTACACAGTGAGTGGGGAGCCTCTTCAACCACCATTAATGTGTAGCATCCACATGGATGATGCAACAGCAGCCATTTTTACAGCAGTACGCTCACCACACATGAGCTATTAGATGGTGAAATAATGACAGAGAGCCAGTTAGAGACAGAAGGCCAGAATGACTAGGTCATGGTAGGAAATTTAGCCTGGACACAACCCACTCTTTACAAAGGATGCCCAGGGATCTTTTATGACCACAGACAGTTAGGACCTCAATTTTATGTCTCTACCAAAGGATGGCACCATTTTTACAGCACAATGTTCCCATCATTGCACTGGGTGATCCACATTCAGACCACAGGATAAGCACCCCCTGCTATCTATCCTAAAATTACATTCTAAATGTTTGGAAAATGTCTGGGATTAAAACACTTAGAAAATTGTATGTAAATAATGTCTTTGCATCTTTAAAAAAATTATGCTTCAATTTTAACATTCCATCAAGACAATTTTTCAACTAGTTTGCTAAAAGGAACCTGCCCGAGTTTCCTCACCTCTCACCCATTTTTGTTCCAGAAGAAATATTGATCAGTCTTGACTCAGACAGCATCTCAATAATCTCTCTATTATATAAAAAAAATCCTGGGACGAGACAAACATTTTTCAGGAAATTTTTTCAAGTCCTGCGAGACGAAACTTTGGCCATGAGATTTTTTCAAGTCATGCCCTCTTCTCAAACATATTCAACCATGAACACGGTACTCTCACCTCTCATTCATGTGAATGCTTTTGACAGACACAGTCCCTGCACTCTCATCTCTTGTAAATGTTAACGTTTTCCTCACTTTAAGTTCCCAGTTAAAGAAAGAAGATGTATTATGTCCAAATCTTATTGAAGAATTTCATCACAAAGGGCTATCAACAGAAAAAATGAGTACACGGGCAATCCTAGCACCGAGAAACGATGTCAAATGAATTAAAAATGCTGATTGGTTACACAGCAAATTGATTAAAAGTGTATCAATAGACTATGCTAAAATAGTTGGTGGTGATCGTGCGGAAGATGAAAACATCATCTTACAATATCCTGAAGAATATCTACAACTGTCTTCCACTGCATGAATTACTGTAGAAAGAAGGATTTATCCAAGAAAGGTAATGTAGTACATCGTCAAAGGATAACATTAGACAGCAAAGGAGATCTTGATATGACATTCATATTAAACGTTTACAGGTTCCCGTTAGAATAGCTTTTGTAAAGACAATTAACAAATCTCAGAGCCAAACATTCGAAAAAGTTGTTTTATTTAATAGAGAGAAAGAAACGAAATCCAACCACGGGCAGTTATACATTGTGTTGTCACGATGAAAGTCCAAACACAGAACCAAAATTCAATGTGATATTGACGAAAATGTACTTCAAAATGTTGTTTTTACTGAAGTTTTATAGTAAAAATGTAAGTTTAAAAAGGATTTGCATGTTAATTTTAAAGCCAAACAGAACAAAATCTTATTACACAACAAATAACTCAACATGAAACATAATTTACATTCAAATTATTATGTTTTGCTATTTTTTAATATGGTTAATTACTTGCTGTAATGTAAAATAGTCAGTTCTATTATGCATATGCAAAAATTCTATTGTATATCAGCATCCCCATATGCGAGCAGCAGAACTGCAAAGAGACTAGTGTATAGCAAATGCCTGAGGGGTCGTGAGCGAAGCAAGCGGGGGCAAAGCCCCCTAGTATATTATTATTTTAAACTCCCTTCTTTCAAAGATCACAGGGTACAGTGGGGAAATGATCTTTCACATAACAGCTCAGAAAAGGATGTATAGTGTAAGAAAGTTTAATAAGGTCACACCCTCGACTGGAAGTGGTTGCCTGTTCACGACAGACTTTTCTTTCCGCCATATTGGTTTATCTATAGCATGTTTGTTTGTTTATTGATTCATTTGTTTTTTTATGTTAAATAAATATAAAAGACTGGAATTCAATAGTCTCATATCACCAGTCATCTGACCGTGACTCCTGTGCTCAGCTTTCTATTAGCTAAACCCTGCGAATTAGCAAATTTCCAGAGGTCCCTGACACCCCTCTTTTACACATAGAATACACTCTACCTCTATATATGCAAAGCATTCAAAAAGTGTTGAAAGTGGCTTAAACTTTTGAAGGACAAATTGATTATAATTGCCTATACCACACTACTAGCACATAGTAGTGTGAATCCCAGCCCACCTGTTATAAGTCAGTGGGTAATTGATATTCTATACTGTTTGAAATTGGAAAAAAGTAAATTCTCACTTAGAGGATCTGTTCAAAAACTTTTTTCTTTTTTTTTAAATATGGCAACATCTAATTAAAGCATTTTTAGAATGAAGCATTTATAGCAGGAAAAAGGATATTCTCCCTTCTTCGTTATTTTTAAAGATTTTCTAAATACACTTTCAGACCCCTCCTCCCCCCAATCCAAATGAGAGTTACAGGGTGTGGAAGGCTATCTTAGGAGCAGTGGGCACAAGGTAGGAACAATGTCTGGACAGAGTACAAGTCACTGAGCCCAACTTCACACACTCACGTTGGGTCCCCTTACTGTTGTCAATAAATCAAACACACCCACAGCTTGAGGATTGAACAACCAAGAGGAAAAGAGAAAGCCACCGAGGAGATTTATGGATGTGGTGAGGGAGGACATGAAAGTAGTCTTTGTGACAGAAAATGATGTAAAAGACAGGGATGGATGGAGGCAGACATTTTGACACAGAAACAGAGCTTGTTGCAGCAAAAATACTTTTAGTGGTATACACCATAACTGAGAGCAATGCAATTACACGCTGGGCATACATTTGGTATATGGGCAGCAGTCATGCCCAGTCATGATTGTAAAAATAAAAGTTTTGTTTTCCACCTTCATCTTTCCCATCCTCTGAACTGCATGGCTCCTTAAATATGAAAACCAAATACATATGTTGTTGCTGTTGTGTTTTTTTCAGTTATTTCTCTCTTAGCCACAGAGATAGAATATGCAATACCTGAATATGACTTGGTTGGGGAGAGTTGACTTGAAGAGATGATTTTACACAGAGAATTATTAATATGTTATGAGCAAAATATGGATATCAAACTTTTATTAGTTCTCACCTTACACAGCAAAATGAAGAAAATAAAATATTAAACAGTTTAAACTTCAAAACAATTTGGAAGTGAGAAAGGAATCTCACATTCTGAAATGACACCACTAGATGTGGTGGAATCTGCACAACAAAGTCAGGAGAAGTATTCCACATAGCCATCAGTAGTCTGTGTCAGCGATTTATTCACATGCAGTCTCTTCTCATCTTCTAGTTGTTTCAGACAGGTTCTGGAATTTCATTTTCTTTTGAGTTAATGAAGCTGTGAAAGATTTTTGCTTTGAATTTCCTAATCCTAATAAAGATTTCAACAGATCCTGTAGTCATCCTTTCTAAAATGTTGCCTTTTTCAAATACGTTTCCTTTGTCTAATTGAGTGTGCAGTCTAATAAGTTATATTATTTTGTTATGAGTTGAATGACCTTCCCAATTCTATCACAAAAAACATACATATATCAATAAATAAGCAGAATTTATGTGTGTGGTGAAGAATAAAGAAATAGAATAAAAGAGTTGCATGTTATATTCTTGGGGGCAGCTCTGAAGGGTGTCTAGTGAGAATGTGCTATACCTGTACCTTGCAAAGTAATGAATACTGTAGCTGAGGGTCTGGCTAACTAGAAAAGGCACTTTTATTTTTATTGGGGAACATTTTTGCATTACGGTGTTCTATGTGACATTGATTTACATATTGAAGATGGTGCAATATTTGATTTCTTATTTCATGTTTGTTTTAGCAGTAGACAACATGTCCAAGACAAATGCCAAAAACAAAGAATATATTTATTGCTGTTTATCCGATGTTATTAATTTTGTTTTCATGAGGTGTTAAAAATTGCAACCCTGAGGCAAATTCTCCTGAAGCTTTTATGAATTTCATGATGCATGTAAAGAACAAAAAGAAAACCACATGTGAAGCTGAGCAGCAATACAGTTTTGACACAGCAAGAGCTTTCTTTTCTAGTGATCATGCCGAGCAGACTTTGACTGATGAAAAATGTGAATTTACACATCCATTTTGTTAAGCCATCAAAGCTGAAGCATTTTTACCATCGCTGTTTCTGTATTATTTTGCTATGACAGAGGCATAAACATGTGATTCAACAAATTATAAGTATAAAGACACACACCTACTCAGATATATAAAGAGGCCATCATTATTAAAAAGATTTTATGTTTCTAAACTGTCTCAGTTTAGTTGCCACCAAGTTGTCATAGCTCATGTTCAGAACTAATATATTTGCTTTCAAAAAGTGTTTTAAAAGATCACAGAATGGTAAGTGAAACATTTTACGTATGAATTTAGAAAGATTTTTGATTTTCTTGAAGTGATATCGAGGGAAGGTGAGTTGTACAGTGTTGATGCTTGTACTGAGTAATTAAAATCCACGGACATTAACAAAGCTCACCATCCATCCATGTACTGTGGTTTTAGTTTAAACTCACACAGTAGGCAAACATAATCTATATCTGTGCAAATATTTGCAGCTCAGCTTCTCAGCTCCAAATATGTGTTGGTATACCCTATACAGAACAGATCAACAGCACAAAAATGTCATCTTTAAGCCCTGCTGTTTATAAAAAAGTGATACAATAGCCTAAAAGGAAAAACCCAACTGGATCCAATATGAACAATATTCTGTTACAGACAGCTTTTCAGCATGTCAAGCCAGCTTTTCACTTACAGATATGTTGATAGCCTTTTCAGCTGTAAAAGAGTCATCTTAGAGATTTGGACAGATATTTTTTCCTGCTGCAGAAAATACTGTATACAGGATGCCATCAGGACGATGTAATAAGCCTTGGGTTTGTGTTATATAGATCTGCCAGTGATAGCAGAACTGTGATGATATGTTATCTACCTTAAGGCATTATGAAGCAGATCATATAGAACTATTGCCATTGCTGTGGCCATTGTTGTTGCACTTGGCATAATAGAACGTTGAGCCTTATTTACTTGTGAAGTGAATTAGGCAGCGTGTTACATGGTCAGTGAAGCATGCTGGAGAGTTTATATAAAGGCGGACTGAAATGTTAATGAACAAATGCTGGTGATTGTACAGATGGATCAGGACATTTTCCTTCTTGCTTTAGAATACAGTTAAAGAAGTTATTATCATCTTCTTTCAGTTTTTTTCATAATTTTTCAGGTTTTATATTGAATTACACTTACAGAGAAGCCTGTATTAACTATTTAGGAAAATTAGGATATGAGACAATTATGTTGGCCGTGTAATTACAAACTGAGTGATATCAAATTGTGTAGCAACTTACTTCAGTCTTCCAAAATTTAAGAAGTGCACCATGCAGAATGCAGGTGCTAGAATCTTAACTAGGAAAAAATAATCCGAGCACATCCCTCCAGTTCTGTTGTCACTACAGTGGTTACTTGTGTCATTTAGAATTGACTTTAAAATACTGCTTATGGTTTACAAGGCCTTAAGTAATCTCTCTCCATCTTATATTTCAGAATGTGTTACACCTTACACTCCAAATCGTAACCTTAGATCTTCAAATGAGTGTGTGCTTATTATTCCAAGAGCTAAACTTAAAAGAAGTGGTGAGGCAGCCTTCTGCTGTTATGCACCTAAAATCTGAAATAGCTTGCCAATAGAAATTCGCCAGGCTAATACAGTGGAGCACTTTAAAAAGCTGCTAAAATCTCATTACTTTAACATGGCTTTCTCATAGCTTCATTTTAATTTAACCCTGATACTCTGTATATTCAATTATTATCATTATCATTCCTGATGGCTCCGTAATCCGTACTAACCCCTACTTTCTCTCTGTTCTTTTTCCGGTTTTCTGTAGTGGTGATCTGCACCACCACCACCTAAACAAAGCACTGTGATGTCCCTAAATTGATGGATTAAAGGCCAGAAGTCCACTTGACCATCATCGTCATCAAGTTCTTTCATGTGAACCCTGAATACAATAAGGACTGATTGAGGTCATTGATGTTAGGTAGAATGCCTAGAGGGGGCTGGGTGGTCTCATGGCCTGGAACCCCTGAAAATTTATTTTTTTTCCTCCAGCTGTCTGGAATATTTTTTGTTTTTCTGTCCTCCCTGGCCATCTGACCTTACTTTTATTCTATGTTAAATAGTGTTCCCTAATTCTATTTTCTTGTTTATTTTGTCTTTTTTCTCCTACTTCATCATGTAAAGTAATTTGAGCTACATCATTTGTATGAAAATGTGCTATCTAAATAAATGTTGTTGTATGTAATGTAAAATAATAACAATTGGTTAACCCTACCCACTTTTGAAAAGATGGCATATTTGGTAACAGTTTAGTTTAGCTCCGCAAAAATACATTTATTTCTTACATATTGTTATTTAACAAGATTTTAAAATAGGCAACTTTTGGTCTTCATACCACTTATACCATCTGTAAAGTGGTAATTTATTTGTGTAATGTGATCTACCTCACCATGGAATGGTTAGAAGTGGCTTATGTGTGACATGTCTTCCTTAATATTTTATACTTCAGTGAATCTTGTGAATCTTCTGTTTACAAGTACATTTACAAGTACATTTACCAGCTTTTCAATGCTCTGAATTTGCCATGCTATACAGACAAGAATGACCACTTTATTGATGTTATGTAATTGTTATTTAGACTAAATGAAACCTTTGCTAAGTTGCTTGTTATATAACAGTATATTAGTAACAGATGCAGTTTTCCAATACCTAAACTAAAGTGTTACTGCATATTTGATAAAAATCAGCCAAAAAAGTAATACCAAAGGATTTTATTGCTATTAACTGAATTCACCATCTGAGAGTGTACATCTTTTATTACGCATCAGTCAGTACCTGTGCATAAAAACAGCATGCCCTGGAATAAAATCATTGTGGTAAAGAAAAGCAAGGCTTTTAAAAGAAAAGGGGATGACATCAAAGCCAGTAAACAGGAGTTCCAGAATGCAGAAAAGAGGAGAATTCAATAAACTGAATTAAATTCATCTTTGTATACAGGCCTCTTACTCAGTACAGTACAGGCTCTGAGCACCAGCTCTGGAAGATGTAAACATTTTTTTAGTTTAATGTTGTCATTTGTAGTGATGTCACCAATGGCCCCATTGTTGATGGGTGACATGATATAGTGTGTCAGTTCATATTAACATTACCATTTTGTGTTGTTTTTTTTTTTGGCACTGTGGACTTGCATGTTTGATCGCAGTGAAGCTACAGTACATTGGTTGCTAGGGACATAATGCATGTTCCACATGGCCTATGACATTTATGGAAGCAATGTTATATAAGATAATCATGCAGCATAAGCGGTTTCTGAAGTTTGTTACAAAATATAGGAACAACCTATTGAGAAACTTAGTTCTCAAACAGACTGTTATTTTTATATACTGTACTTTGTTAATCCCTGAGGAAAAAATGTCTTTTTGTACAGTATGACCTTTGGGGATGAGGGCGCATTTTCAGTCATTATACAGCACTCCTGGAGAACTTTTCAAGTTAAGGGCTTTGCTCAAGGGTCCAATGAAGTAGGATCTCCTGGCAGTAATCAGGTTTGAACCAGCAGCCTTCCACATACCAGCGCAAATCCTTAGCCACAGAGCCACCACTCCACCTGAGTGAATTCAGGTTTCTGACAAATTCTGGTTATGACTTTGGTTTTGCTTAGTGACTATGATTTAGTGAATCGTTTTAACATTGAGATGCATTCTTGGACTGTTCGATGTAATGATTAAGGGAATGTCTGACAATTCTTTTCCTTAAAGCCAAAAAACATTCCTACATTTGATTTACATAAACTCCATTCAGACCAATTACTGGAGAAAGTAAATCTTTTTTGTTCAAGGTTATTTATAACTAGCAGAATACCCACGCTTCGCAGCGGAGAAGTAGTGTGTTAAAGAAGTTATGAAAAAGAAAAGGAAAAATTTTAAAAATAACGTAACATGATTGTTAATGTAATTGTTTTGTCATTGATATGAGTGTTGTTGTCATATCTATATATATCTATATATATAACTATATATATGTATATCTTTATATATATATATCTATATCTATATATATATATATCTATATCTATACTAATAAAAGGCAAAGCCCTCACTCACTCACTCACTCACTCACTGACTGACTGACTCACAGACTCATCACTAATTCTCCAACTTGCCGTGTAGGTAGAAGGCTGAAATGTGGCAGGTTCATTCCTTACAGCTTCCTCACAAAAGTTGGGCAGGTTTCATTTCGAAATTCTATGCATAATGGTCATAACTAGAAGCTATTTTTCTCCATTTACTGTAATGGAGTTGAGCTCGAAAGCCGCGGGGGGCGGAGTTTCGTGTGACATCATCACACCTCCCACGTAATCGCGCAGTACGTAGAAAACCAGGAAGAGCTCCAAAAACCGCTGAAGAAAACATACATTATATAATTAAGAAGGCAGCGAAACAATTAGAAGCGAGCGAGTGACATATAAAACCATATTCAGCGGCTCACGTGAACTGACGCAGTGCGCAGACAAAAAGCAACAGTTCCAAAGAGTGCTGAACAAAAACCGAATTACACTGCTACGCTCAAATAGACAAACCACACGCCGTGACACAATAGTAGAGGCTTCGCCTCTAGCGCCGACGTCCAAGGCTCGATTCCTGAGAGGGGATGCACTGAGTATGTACGCACGCTTCCCAATTCATTTTAGCCTCGCATCCCCTTGGTTTGAGACATATGAAAAAATATGCAGTTAACGCAGAAAGACAGATCACCAATTGAAGCTTTAAGAATAATGGATACTTTATTCGCGATCAATGATTGTTTTGGTAAAGCCATACTCAGTGTATTCATTAGATGCGGTATTGCCTCTTTGAAGTATGACCATTTTCAGTGCAAAATTAATTAAGTTATATTTGATTCTCACTTCTTAATCAATATACTGTACATTTTATCTATACTAATAAAAGGCAAAGCCCTCACTGACTCACTCACTCACTGACTCACTGACTCGTCACTAATTCTCCAACTTTCCGTGTAGGTAGAAGGCTGAAATTTGGCAGGCTCATCTCCTTACATCTTACTTACAAAAGTTGGGCAGGTTTCATTTCGAAATTCTACGCGTAATGGTCATAACTGGAACCTATTTTTTCGTCCATATACTATAATAGACTTCTGCTCGAGTTACGCCTCCCACGTAATTTAGTGCCTGCCCATATAAGGCCATCCATCAGCGGCAATCCAATAGAAACACTGCCGCTAAATATTCACGGGTGAAGGACTGTGCTTATGCAGAGGAAGATGAGATGGTCAGGGTGGTGTTTGGCACAAACTCAGCGAAACTGCGAGATAAACTTTTAAGTGCCGGGTCTTAGCTAACATTAAATACTGCCGTGGGGTGGAAAAAGTCAATGTCCTGCTAAAGGAAGAAAAAAAACCCGTGCATGCAGTGTGTCACGTCTCAGATAAAGAGGAAGATGAGCTGTTTATTGATGCAGTAAGAAACGAATCGATGAATGAAACCTGTTATCTTTACAACGATTGACAAACACGGAATATCACTTGAACACAACACATCCTACAAATACGAACCTGATTGAAAGAAATAATGATAATCAAATCCTTGATGACAGCAACACTCACAAAACAATTACTGTATATTGACAATCATGTTACTTTATTTTTAAAATGTTCCCTTTTCTTTTATATAACTTCTTTAACACACTACTTCTCCGCTGCGAAGCGCGGGTATATATATATATATGTATATATATACCCCAATCTACATACACTCAAATAGACAAACCCCATTCCGTGGCGCAATGGTAGAGGCTTCGCCTTTAGCCCTGACATCTGAGGTTTGATTCCCGAGAGGGGTTGCACTGAGTATGTACGTGTGCTTCCCGATTCATTTTACCCTCACATCCCCTTGGTTTGAGACGTATGAAAAAATATGCGGCTAACGCAGAAAGACAGATCACCAATTGAAGCTTTATGAATGATATGAAATGCTGGTAACACAGTAAACTACAGATCCCATAATGCAGCGTTAATCAAGTCTAGCTTATGATGCTGCAAGTTATTGCGAAGCTAGCCCACATGATGCTTAAGAGAAAAGGTGATTCTGAACATATGTAAGATGTTTACTGACACTGCCGGTAAACCCGTGTGTCTTATTTGTGGAGCTAATGTGGATGTAATTACAGAATTTAATCTAAGACGGCACTATGAGACAAAACATCAAGATAACCTGAAACACCTGAATGCAATGCACAAGATACAGAAAGCAGAAGAGTTAAATAAGAATCTGACACTTCAGTGGACGTTTTTACCCGTGCACAATCACAAAGTGATTTCAAGTGAAGCTGCTTTTATGGGAGACACAAATGCACCAGTGCAACTTGCCCCACTTTCCCTGTTGCCAAGTAATGTTGAACCAAGTCGGCACAACGGTGTTCCCAAATACGCACTTTGCTGATAAACTGAGCGCACTGCGCACCGAGTTCGCACGGCGCTTTGGTGACTTTCAAGAACAAAAAAAGAATTTTGAGTTGTTTCGCAACCCATTTGCCGTCGATGTGGAAACTGCATCTATGCAGATTCAGAGGGAGGTGATTGAGCTGCAGTGTAATGGCACACTGAAAGCAAAGTACGACACTGCACGGCCCACACAGTTTATTCACTCCATTCCCGCCAAAATGCTCCAGTTCCGTCTACATGCGGCTCGAACCTTGTGCATGTTTGGTACCACATATCTGTGTGAGAAGCTCTTCTCAGTGATAAAGACTAACAAAACAGCACACAGAAGTCGCCTCACTGATGAGCACCTGCAGTCCATCCTGAGAATCTCCACAACACAGAACCTCACACCAAACATAAACGAACTTGTTGCCGAAAAAGATGCCAGGCGTCCAGCTCTGATAAAATGACATAAGAGCAAAGACAACTGAATGATTTGATTTGTTATTGCTGAAAATAGCAAATTGTATTTATATTTCCAGGTTTTGTTATGCACCATGTTCATCTTTGAATTTGTATAATTTTGACAGGGTATATTTTTATGAAGAGCAAAATCTTTTGGGATATTTAAAATTTAAGTTTATTTTTTATATAAAATTACATAAGAGTAAAAAAATGTGAATGTTTGTTCTTTTAACGTTTACTTTATTTCTAACTTGTATAATTTAGACAGGATATATTTTTATGAAGAGCAAAATATTATAAGTTATTTAAGGTTTGAGTTGATTTATTCCGGAAAAATATTCTGTCGACTAAAGAAAAAATCCTTCTATTAAAAATTTAAATAGAACTTCAACATATACGATAGTTGTGTGTGTGTGTGTGTGTATGTATATATGTAGATATGTATGTATATATATATATGTTTATATATATGTGTGTGTGTATGTAGATATATATATATATATATATGTGGATGTATGTGTATATATGTGTGTGTGTATATATATGTGTATATGTATATATGTATGGATATTTATATAATATATGTTTATGTGTGTGTATATATATGTGTATATGTATATATGTATGGATATTTATATAATATATGTTTATGTGTGTGTGTGTGTGTGTGTGTATACAACAACAACAACAACATTTATTTATATAGCACATTTTCATACAAACAGTAGCTCAAAGTGCTTTACATATTAAAGAATAGAAAAATGAAAGACATAATTATAAAAAATAAATCAACATTAACAATCGAATAAGAGTAAGGTTCAATGGCCAGGGGGGACAGAAAAAACAAAAAAAACTCCAGGCGGCTGGAGAAAAATAAAATCTGTAGGGATTCCAGACCATGATACCGCCCAGTCCCCTCTGGGCATTCTACCTAACATAAATGAAACAGTCCTCTTTGGATTTAGGGTTCTCACGGAAGGGCTTGATGATGATGATGGTCATGTAGACTTCTTCCTTTTAATCCATCCATCATTGTTGGAGCATCATGAAGCTTTGAGTAGGTGGAGGTGGCGCAGGCCACCACCACAAAGAAACCGGAAAAAGAAACAGAAAAGAGAGTAGGGGTCAGTACCGATTTTAGAGCCACCATGAATAGTTGTTATGATGAATTGAACATACAGAGTATCAGGATTAAGTTAAATTACGATTAAAATGAAGTTATAAAAGGCCATGTTAAAGTAATGTGTTTTCAGCAGTGTTTTAAAGTGCTCTACTGTATCAGCCTGGCGAATTCCTATTGGCAGGCTATTCCAGATTTTAGGTGCATAACAGCAGAAACTTTTAAGTTTTGTTCTTGGAATTCTAAGGAGACACTCATTTGAGGATCTGAGGTTACGATTTGGAATATAAGGTGTCAGACATTCCGATATATAAGATGGGGCGAGATTATTTAAGGCTTTATAAACCATAAGCAGAATTTTAAAGTCAATTCTGAATGACACAGGTAACCAGTGTAGTGACATCAAAACTGGAGTAATGTGTTCTGATTTTCTTTTCCTAGTTAGGATTCTAGCAGCTGCATTCTGCACTAGTTGCAAACGATTTATATCTTTTTTGGGTAGTCCTGAGAGGAGTGCGTTACAGTAGTCTAGTCGACTGAAAACAAACGCGTGAATTAATTTCTCAGCATCTTTCAGTGATAAAAGAGGTCTAACTTTACTTATGTTTCTTAAGTGAAAAAATGCTGTCCTAATGATCTGATTAATATGTGATTTAAAATTCAGATTACAGTCAACAATCACCCCTAAGCTTTTTACCTCCGTCTTGACTTTTAATCCTAATGTATCCAGTTTATTTCTAATAGCCTCATTGTATCCATTATTGCTGATCACTAAAATTTCAGTTTTCTCTTTATTTAACTTGAGAAAATTACTATTCATCCATTCTGAGATACAAGTCAGACATTCTGTTAGTGAATCAATAGAATCGGGGTCATCAGGTGCTATTGATAAGTACAGCTGTGTGTCATATATATATATGACAGCAACACTCATCACTCACAACAGTGACAAAACAATTACATTGACAATCATGTTACATTATTTTCAAAATGTTTCCTTTTCTTTTTCATTGCTTCTTTAACACACTACTCCGCTGCGAAGCGCGGGTATTTTGCTAGTCTATATATACTGCTCAAAAGAATTAAAGGAACACTTTTTAATCAGAGTATAGCATAAAGTCAATGAAACTTATGGGATATTAATCTGGTCAGTTAAGTAGCAGAGGGGGTTGTTAATCAGTTTCAGCTGCTGTGGTGTTAATGAAATTAACAACAGATGCACTAGAGGGGCAACAATGAGATGACCCCCTGGTTTAACAGGTGGAGGCCACTGACATTTTTCCCTCCTCATCTTTTCTGACTGTTTCTTCACTAGTTTTGCATTTGGCTACAGTCAGTGTCACTACTGGTAGCATGAGGCGATACCTGGACCCTACAGAGGTTGCACAGGTAGTCCAACTTCTCCAGGATGGCACATCAATACGTGTCATTGCCAGAAGGTTTGCTGTGTCTCCCTGCACAGTCTCAAGGGCATGGAGGAGATTCTAGGAGACAAGCAGTTACTCTAGGAGAGCTGGAGAGGGCCATAGAAGGTCCATAACCCATCAGCAGGACCAGTATCTGCTCCTTTGGGCAAGGAGGAACAGGATGAGCACTGCCAGAGCCCTACAAAATGACCTCCAGCAGGCCACTGGTGTGAATGTCTCTGACCAAACAACCAGAAAGACTTCATGAGGGTGACCCAAGGGCCCCATGTCCTCTAATGGGCCCTGAGCTCACTGCCCAGCAGCATGCAGCTCGATTGGCATTCGCCATAGAACACCAGAATTGGCAGATGCACCACTGGTGCCCTGTGCTTTACAGATGAGAGCAGGTTCACCCTGAGCACGTGACAGAAGTGAAAGGGTCTGGAGAAGCCATGGAGAACATTATGCTGCCTGTAACATCATTCAGCATGAGCAGTTTGGTGGTGGGTTAATGATTGTCTGGGGAGGCATATCCATGGAGGGTCACACAGACCGCTACAGGCTTGACAAAGGCACCTTGGCTGCCATTAGGTATCAGGATGAAATCCTTGGACCCATTGTCAGACCCTATGCTGGTACAGTGGCTCCTGGTGCACGACAATTCCTGGCCTCATGTGGTGAGAGTATGCAGGCAGTTCCTGGAGGATGAAGGAATTGATACCATTGACTGGCCACCACACTTTCCTGACCTAAATCCAATAGAACACCTCTGGGACATTATGTTTTGGTCCATCCAATGCCACCAGGTTGCACCTCAGACTGTCCAGGAGCTCAGTGATGCCCTGGTCCAGATCTGGGAGGAGATCCCCCACAACACCATCTGTCATCTCATTAGAAGCATGCACCGATGTTGTCAGGCATGTATACAAGAACACAGGGGCCATACAAAGTGCTGCGTACAATTTTGAGTTGCTGCAATTAAATTTTGTCAAAATGGACCAGCCTGCCACATAATTTTTTCACTCTGATTTTTGGGGCGTCTTTGAATTCAGGGCTCTGTAGGTTGATCATTTTCATTTCCATCAAACGATGTGGCATCCTTTCGTTCCTAACACATTACCCAGTCTATATCCAGGAGGATTTCTTTTTCCCATTGAGATCTGATGTGTTTTCAAAGTGTTCCTTTAATTTTTTTGAGCAGTTTATATATATACTAGCAGAATACCCGCGCTTCACAGCGGAGAAGTAGTGTGTTAAAGAAGTTATGAAAAAGAAAAGGAAACATTTTAAAAATAACGTAAGATGATTGTTAATGTAATTGTTTTGTCACTGATATGAGTGTTGCTGTCATATATATAGACACAGACACACACACATACACAGACACACACACATACATATATACAGTATATATACATATACATATATATATACATATACACATATATACATATGCATATATAGCAAAATACCTGCGCTTTGCAGCAGAGAAGTAGTGTGTTAAAGAAGTAATGAAAAAGAAAAGGAAACATTTTAATAATAATGTAACATGATTGACAATGTAATTGTTTTGTCATTGTCATGAGTGTTGCTGGCATATATATATATATATATATATATATATATACACACACATATCTACATATATACAGACACATATTTACAAACACCTATATCTATCTATATATGTATATCTATATCTATATCTATCTTATATATATATATATCTATATCTATATATATATATATATATATATATATATATATATATATATATATATCTATATATATATATATATATATATATATATACATATATACATATATACACACACATATCTCCTTTGGGGTGCGAGGAGCTGTTGCTGGGGGTGCCAGAATCCACTGAGGAAGAAAAATTTAAAACATTATTTGTACAAAATCTTAACTTATCTATCCATTCCTAAATAATTAAATGGGCAGGCTATTTCGCATCAGTGCAATATGCTGCTTGTTAAAACGGATGACTCGTAATCTTACGTGCACTTAGTGCTGCGTGGGTATTATGAACTATCGTATCTGTTCAAGTTCTATTTAAATTTTAAATATAAGTAATTTTTATTTGGTCGACAGAAATATGTTTAGTAGGAATGAAAGTTAAATTTAATCATCATTGCATAAATTTTTCTTCACCATAGAAATCTAAAGACTAAATCCAACTTCCATTCCTACCAAAGATATTTCTGGCGACTAAATAGAACCTACTGTAGTATATTCAAATTCGAGCTATTGAGCTGTCGCCTGCCTGCCTGCGTCACCTCGCCGCTCTTACTTTTTTTCCGTTCATTTAATCTTGGCTAGTCGCAGAAATATTATAACATGGAAGGAGGATTACACCGAGTATGGCTTTACCAAAACAATCATTGATGTCGAATAAAGTATCTATGATTCCTAAAGCTTAAATTGGTGATCTGGTTTTCTCGTTAACCTCATATTTTTCATACTTCTTCCCAAACAGGGGTTGCGAGTAAAATGAATCATTAAGCTGATATATATATATTGAATATATTGAAATAGTTTTACTATCAAATAATGCAAACAGTACGCGGCACGTGCTTCGCCCTAATTCTGGGCTCATCAGGCAGTACACACTCACTGCACCCACTCTTGCGAATCGAACCTAAGACGTCAGCTAAAGGTGAAGCCTCTCATGTTGCGCTATGGTGTGTGGGTCGTTATTTGACAGTATTGTAGATCGGGTGTATATATATATATATATATATATATATATATATATACTAGCAGAATACCAGCTTCAGCGGAGAAGTAGTGTGTTAAAGAAGGTACGAAAAGAAAAGGAAAAATTTTAAAAATAACGTAACATGGTTGTTAATGTAATTGTTTTGTCATTGATATGAGTGTTGTTCTCATATCTATCTATATATATATCTCTATCTATCTATATATATATATACCCACGCTTGGCAGCGGAGAAGTTGTGTGTTAAAGAAGGAAAGAGAAAGAAAAGGAAACATTTTGAAAATAACGTAACATGATTGTCAATGTAATTGTTTCGTCACTGTTATGAGTGTCGCTGTGATATATATATATAGAAAATACCCGCGCTTCACAGCGATGTTATGTGTTAAAGAAGTTATGAAAAAGAAAAGTAAACATTTTAAAAATAATGTAACATGATTGTCAAAGTAATTGTTTTGTGTATTTGGCGGCAGCGTCACGAAGTTGTTTTCGGCAGCTGCATCAGAAAATGTACCACGACGTCTGACACGCCTCCTTTTTACTGTTTTCTGTTTACTGTTTTCAGCTTGGATTGCTGCTGTCATATATATATACACACACACACACATACATACATACATATATACACATACATATCTTCATATCTACATATCTATATACACACATACATATATATATATATATGTATATATATATATATACATACATACCTATCTACATCATATATACACACACATACATACACACACACAAATTATATATATGTGTGTATGTATGTATGTATGTATGTGTGTGTATATATATATACACATACATATACTTGTGTGTATGTTTGTATGTGTCTATATGTGTGTGTATAGGTTTGGTCACTGAGTGCAAGGGAAAAATAATAAATTATAGTCTATAAGTTATTAAACAGTAAAACATTAACGTTTTAAGAAGTACAGGTACATTGAAATTACATTTTCTATGTGAACGTTCAAATTTGTGCCTCTGGTAATGTGCCTTACCGGCAATTAAAGAAAATTAGTTTTGTGTCCTCTGCAGTGTTAAGAGAGAAAGGCTTTGGTTTAGGATAAAAGGAAAAAAGGTGTAAAGAAAGGAAAGTTGCCTTTTTCTTTTATATAGTATAGAGAGATGTGTTCGCTGACATTATGATCGCCTTTTGGGGACAGTCGCGGTGGGTCTTGTGTAGACTGGTGAGACGTCCCCGCCATTAATCGGCTGTGATGGCACTGCCAGTCCTCCACTCCTGTGCGTGTCTTCATAATCCGAGCTGAGGACTTAAGGCAGAAGCACAGTCAGCGTCTCAAAGGCTGGCACAGCTATGCACGCGCGCTGGCTGCTCGACTTTTGCTGGGCAGGAGACCCCAGTTTTTGCAGACACGTTCATGATATCAAAAGTCTCAGCGCTCTTTGGAGGTAATTCATATATATATATATAGCAAAATACCCGCGCCTCGCAGCGGAGAAGTAGTGTGTTAAAGAAGTAATGAAAAAGAAAAGGAAACATTTTAATGATAACGTAACATGATTGACATTGTCATGAGTGTTGCTGTCATATATATGCCTGCCTAAATAAGTCACCCTCGCTTTGCTCTTACTTTTTTACCGTTCATTTAATCATGGCTAGTGGCGGAAAAATTATAAAATGGAAGGAGGATGACTTTACCAAAACAATTATTGATGGCGAATCGATTATTCATAAAGCTTGAATTGGTGATCTGTTTTTCTGTGTTAACCTCTTATTTTTCATACTTCTTCTCAAACTAAGGTGGTGCGAGGGTAAAATGAATCGGGATGCGCTGATCAATGTAATCGGTGTACCAGGAAATCATGCATTGACAAAAGCTCCCCTTTGCTTGTAATGCAAAGTGTGATTAAATGCATTATTTTTAACGTTATGGAGCACATGCATCGAAGCTTCTCAGCTGTGCTTGTGCTAAGAAAAGGAAAGATTTTAAAAATAACGTAACACGATTGTCAATGTGACCTTTTGTAAATAGTGCCTGGAGGATTCAGTGTGTAGAAACTCTAGAGACAGCGTGTGTATTAACTTGTGGATTTTTCTGTGAGTATTTGGTGGCAGTGTGACGAAGTTGCTTCGGAAGACAGCGTTAGCCGCGGAGCTCAGCTCAGAGCGAAATGAGGTGGGAGGGGAGATGATGACGTGACTCCCCCACCGCCTTAACTGTCAATCCCCCACAAACACAGTCTCTCGGAATTTGTATAAGCACACCCCTACACCTACAATTTTAACTTAGTTACAAAGTGATCAAAACTCTCGTTTATATCCTGCGTCCTCTCATTAAACTTGTATCCCGCATTACCTGTGGGCATGTGAAACGCCAGCGTAGCCTGTCTATGAACTTAATTTAAAGTTTAGGTTTACACCTTGCTTTCTTTCCGAGGTAGCAGCACTCATGAATATGGTAGTATATGTCACTTGCTCGCTTCTTATTGTTTCGCTGCCTTCTCAATTATATAATGCATGTTTTCTTAAGCGCTTTTTGGAGGTCTTCCTGGTTTTCTATGCACTGCGTTGACAGTCAGTTCACGTGATTACGTGGGAGGCGTGATGATGTCACACGAAACTCCGCCCCCCCACGTCATTCCAGCTCAACTCCATTACAGTTAATGGAGAAAAATACCTTCCAGTTATGACCATTAGGCGTAGAATTTCGAAATGAAACCTGCCCAACTTTTGTAAGTAAGCTGTAAGGAATGAGCCTGCCAAATTTCAGCCTTCTACCTACACAGGAAGTTGGAGAATTAGTGATGAGTGAGTGAGTGAGTGAGTGAGTGAGTGAATGAGTGAGTGAGTGAGGGCTTTGCCTTTTATTAGTATAGATATATCTCCTTTGGGGTGCGATGGTTGCTGGGGGTGCCAGAATCCATCGAGGAAGAAAAATAAAATAAAAACAGATGACTCTTGCTCTTAGGTGCACTTACTGTAGTGCTGCTTGGGTATTATGAAGTATCGTATCTGTTCAAGTTCTATTTAAATTTTAAATATAAGTAATTTTTATTTAGTCGACAGAAATATGTTTGGTAGGAATGAAAGTTAAATTTAGTCAGCATTACATAAATTTTTCTTCACCATAGAAATTTAAAGAGTAAATTCTACTTACATTCCTACCAAAGATATTTCTGTCGACTAAATAGAACCTACTTATATCCATATTCGAGCTATTGAGCTGTCGCCTGCCTGACTGGATATGTCACCCTCGCTTTGCTCTTACTTTTTTACCGTTCATTTAATCATGGCTAGTCGCGAAAAACTTAGAACATGGAAGGAGGATCACACTGAGTATGGCTTTACCAAAATAATTATTGATGGCGAATAAAGTATCCATTATTCATAAAGCTTCAATTGGTGATCTTTTTTTCTGCGTTAACCTCATATTTTTTCATACTTCTTCTCAAACCAAGGGGGTGCGAGGGTAAAATGAATCAGGAAGCGCTGATTTATATATATTGAATATACTGAAATAGTTTGACTGTCAAATAATGCAAACAATACGCAGCACGTGTTTCACCATAATTCTGGGCTCATCAGGCGTACACACTCACTGCACCCCGTCTCAGGAATCGAACCTCGGACGTCAGCACTAGAGGCGAAGCCTCTCGTGTTGCACCAAGGTGTGTGTTTTGTTTATTTGACAGTATGTAGATCGGGGTGTATATAAGTTTGAATTCGCTTTAGGGCTGAAAATATCCGCTCGACTGAAGCAGTGTACACGGGAATGCTCACCGCCAAATATACCAATGTGAACAGCCGCCCCATGCTCTCATTCAGATTTTTCTGATGAAGGAAGTCAAGGAGATCAGTGGGAGATTTTCCTGCAAAATCATCCATAGCTTACATTACAGTCAGTTCCGTTTTTAGCCGAGACAGATCCAAAAGCGCTCTGTGGCTGTTGTGTTAAAGTGTAGAAGACTGCATGCGTGAAATTTTTCTTGTATTCCCGAAGTTTTTGGGGTTCGAGGAGCATGACACACATCAGGTTTTCATGGTCTTGAAATCTGGTCTGTGTCTGGCAAATAATATTGTCCAGAATCCTGCCATGGAGTTGTCCGTAGTGCACGCGACGATCTTTCACTCGGAGCGTTTATGGTGCGTTCAGTGGCGTAGTAGACTTCCTCATATCGGCTTCCATCCAATCAATGGGTCTGAATACGGTGACGTTGCCGTACGCCTGCTAAAGGGCCCTACTGACACCAACTCAAAATCTGATTGGTTGAAGTCCGTCCTTTCTCCTTGCTTTGCGGTTCTCTACTGTTTTATTGTTCGTTTATTACGATTGTTATAGTTATTGTGTAGCTATTTTAGACTTAGTTTACTGTTCAGATACCCATTTCCTTTATTTAATCTGCGGGCTCTCTGCTATTTTTTTTGTTCCTTTATTACGATTATAGTTATTTTTTGATTCCCTTCTTTGGCTGACTGCCTGTCCATATAAGGCGCTCCGCTGTTTTTTTGTGAGTCAGCCTTTACACAGCTTTTCCGCTGTTTTATTCTCCTTGCTTTGCGGTTCTGTACTGTTTTATTGTTCGTTTATTACGATTGTTATAGTTATTGTGTAGCTATTTTAGAATTAGTTTACTGTTCAAGTGCCCATTTCCTTTATTTAATTCGCGGGTTCTCCACTATTTTTTTGTTCCTTTATTAAGATTATAGTTATTTATTGATTCCCTTCTTTGGCTGACTGCCTGCCCATATAAGGCGCTCCGCTGTTTTTTTGTGAAGCAGCGTTTACACAGCTTCTCCACTGTTTTATAAACAAACACCATATAAGGCCGTCATTTTTCCTTGCTTCGCCAACTAAGCAGCCTTTTTATTTAATCCACGGGTTCTCCGCTGTTTTATTGTTGGGAGCTCTTCCTTCTTTTCTACTTACTGCGGTCACAGTCAGTTCACGTGATTACGTGGGAGGCGTGATGATGTCACAAGAAGCTCCGCCCACCACGGCCATCAGGCTAACGTCCATTACAGTATATAGAGAAAAATAGGTTCCAGTTATGACCATTACGTGTAGAATTTCGAAATGAAACCTGCCCAACTTTTGTAAGTAAGCTGTAAGGAATGAGCCTGCCAAATTTCAGCCTTCTACCTACATGGGAAGTTGGAGAATTAGTGATGAGTTAGTGAGTGAGTGAGTGAGTGAGTGAGTGAGTGAGTGAGTGAGTGAGTGAGTGAGTGAGGGCTTTGCCTTTTATTAGTATAGATAGACAAAGTCACAGTCAAACTGAGATCAAGTCACAATTCTAATGACCTAGGCCAACTGGCTGCTCACTCCTGTCATGGGTAGTTTACACTATAATAAGTACCGTATGTGCTAAACGCGAATATGTGAGGCAGATTTAATCCTTCAATTAATGGATCAGAAAGCTTCTGGCACATTTGTTTTCACTTATCATGCATGTGAATAGTAGCTTAGCAATGTAGGTTGAACACTATCATGAAGTGGAGCCCAAAACGCCTCACATGCAAGGCCCGATTTAAGTTGCCTGCCTGAAGAAGATCTTCCCCAATGGGTTTAACACCAACTCTAGTGGCCTTCCTCAAAAGCCTCAAAAACATATGTAATTGTTCCAAAAATATCAGAAAAAGCTTCGCAAGAGTAAGGATGACCGTAAACCCCCAGCTTCTATTAAAAGGGCAAACAAGGAATCTTTCTAAATGGAAGATTTATTTAACAAAAACAGCATAATTCAGGGAAACACTCAAATAAGCAAAAAGAGGCAAAAAGAACATGTCTAAAAGGCATTCCACCGCAAAAACATATCTAAAACACAATTAAGAAGAATAATTCAAGAAACAAATTAAAAGATAATCAGGAAACCAGTAAATCCAAAACGGAACACAGTACTTACAGTGACTCCATTATAAGTGATCTCCAGCTCCTAAGCCTTGTCAGCAGACTTATATAGTTAGAGGGAGGGCTCAGGACTCATGTTGTCAGCGAGGTTCCATATATGGGAACCATCCACAAGGCACATGGTACATAAGGGACACTACATGCATCCATTATCCAACTTGCTATATCCTAACTACAGGGTCACGGGGGTCTGCTGGAGCCAATCCCAGCCAACACAGAGCGCAAGGCAGGAAACAAACCCTGGGCAGGGCACCAGCCCACAGCAGGGGACACTACACCATTATCAAATTACACTAGAAACCAACAACAATCACATATAAAGATAAAAATAGTAACTCAAAATTAACAAAAACAATTAAAAATAAAACAAACATAAATTCATACTGATGCATACAGTACAAGGCACCATATGCCACAGCATATGCCACTGCACAATACAGAGAATAGAAACAGAATATAGGAGGGTCAATAACAATTTATAATGGCTGACAATGTTTGATTTTTAAGTGTGGCTAACTAGCTATTTGTATTGTGACTCTGTATAACCATCTTGGGGTACACTAGACTAAATTAGTGATGCTTCACACTGGCATTAAATGCTGAGGTCATTGGAAATTTCTTACACAAGATGTCAGAGCCTTCCTAAGCTTTGTAGCTAAAGCCCCATTCATCCACAGTAGTTTTTAAAAGACCAGAACCTTTAGATTATTATGCAATACCTCAGAGCTTTTGGATTTTTTTTTATTAAAAGCCTTCACAAATAGGCTGCTGAATGCTAATATCTGGCTTTGGATCCAAATTGGTGACCCTACTACCAATTGATTAAATTTAAAGTTGTTATAATCATTCACAATATAATACAATGTGATGGAGAAACGGCACTAATAGGACAGACAATAATCAAAATCAAGAGGCAGGCAGTAGGGTGATGCTGGAAGCCAAGAGAATACAAACTGACAATATAAGAATACAAACCAAGGCTACAGTGAAGGAAAAAGATTGGATCCTAACAATATCACAGAGGGAAATATCAAGAGGCAGAGCAGATAAGAGATTTGCCAGGTTAGGACTGGAAGAAATCAAAAAACAAAACAAAAGGGCCAGAAAGTCAGAAACAAAACGGAGTCAAAACCAGAAGTAAACACTTAGCATTAGAGCCTACTTGAATTCAAAAACAATCTATGAAAAAACGTAAAATGCATCCACCAAAAGATAGTGCATGATTCCTCTAAACAAAATCACATAAACAAAGAAAAGAGAACAGGAGTGAAAAATTAGTCCAATTAACTTTAAATAAAAAAATAAATACAGAAATGGACATCTTAAATGAAAAATACACAAAAAATACATATATAGCAACATGTTAACGTAACAAAGATTTTTTTCAACCTGTCAAACTGCACCCCTCTTCTGTTTTCTCTCATTCCTTCTGGTTCTCGACAAGGGTCATTATAGCTCTGGACAAAGAGATTTTATAACTGTACTTATCCATAGCCTGTGGAATGCGTCAGTTTAACATTTTCACCTTCAGATTATTATTATTATTAGTAGTATAATTTGATCTGAATATGACTGAGCAGGTTGTTTGTGAGCTGTTGGAGAACAATGGCTACTCTTGCCCATAATATTTATATATGTATTATTGTTTCATTTGTATTAGATTCATCCAATTATCATCACTACGAACACCTAATTGTCTTAAAGTCTGCTTACCATAAATTTTTCCAACCCAAGTGGCAGTGTAAATAGCTATATGCAAAGATTTGACCCATGATACCTGCAACATTCTTCAGTCCTACAATAATCACTCAATATCCATTCATTCTTTAATCCATGTATTTTCTTAATAAAGCATATTTAGATATAGTGCTGCTAGGAGCCCAGGCCAGGCCAACAGAATTGGGTAATGTTCATAAATAAACCAATTATTGTTAATATACACAAGGAGAATTCACACAGACTTTTGAATTTGTTCCATATGATTGATTTTTTCAAGGAATCCTACTCAAATCTTCACAAAAACTTTCTAAAATTTACAGATTCGTACTGAATTTGGTACTAAAAACAGCTCATCCTCTGGTACATTTTCATCACAGTTTATCGGTGCAGAAAGCTTCAAGAAGATGGAGGTTCATTTTGGTGACCAAGCACCAACTCAGAGTACTGTCTCAGTTTCATTTGTATACACAGAGAAATGTCTGGCTGAAGTTTCCCAAAATCTCAAGAGAGGTCGTCCCAATTGTAAATTGATTGACTGGTTCCTTCACTACAAGAATGCTCCTGCATATCAAGCCTCCAAGACCATCGTTTTCTTTGGGGCCTCTGGCATCAACCTTTGGAATGCCCCACCCTACTCGCCTGTCATTCCCCAAAATCAAGGCCAACATGCATTGAAAATGGAACAAGGATCTAGAAGACCCAATCAATGCAGTGAATGAGGAGCTGGCAAAGCTGAAAAAAGATTAATTTCAGGGATGTTTTGAAAAATGAATCCACAGATTGCAAGGTCAGTGATGATTATATGGAAAAGTAGATAATGAATTAAGATTTCTGCTTAGAAAAATGTAGGGCTTATCTTTTTTATTTCTACTGAAGTTAATAGACATTTGGAGATCCCTTGTGTTTATACAGTATATGTGTGTATGTGTGTGTGTGTGTGTTTAAACAACCACTACTGCAAAACTATGAAAAATATAAACAATCCGCTTACTGGGATAATGACCAAAATATAAAGTAAGCAGAAGCCAAAAAGAGAACATGTATGTAATTTAAACGTATCAAAAAAAAAAAAATTGTCACAGTATATAATTCTACTCAATATATCTCTCTATATATAAAATCCAATTTGTCTGTCTATCTGTATATCTGTCCTCTTTTCACAAGAGAACTGATTAACAGATTTAGATTTTTTTTTTTTTCTAGAATTTGCTTGAACATTCCGGTTGATTTTGCGCTAAGAATCATGGTTTGCTTGCAGGAGCGATATATTCACGCTAATCTGAGACTGAGGCTGTGGGCTGTGGGGAGGGGGAAGCGTAATACTGTCCTGTTTCACCAATATGCGGGCATAAAACAAAAACATTTACACAAGTAAATATATGGAAAATTAGAATGTTCCCCAATTGTGTGTGTTGCAATAATCTATCTGCAGAAGAACAATCCATTGTTTCAGGTTTACTTCATAATTTGACCAGTCAGAGTTAAATATACTAAGGAGAATCAGCACATTTCATGTTTAGTGTTTTTCTTCGTTTTCAGTAGCAGGGACTTTGCACATCTTTGAGTACTTCTGAGACTTCATCTCAGATATTGCTGTGTACACTAAGGTATAGTAGAGCTCAGCATATGTTTGTCATCTCACGGTTTATTCAACGGCTCATGCACATGAACAAGATTTATAAAGAGCTTACAATGTTTAAATCATGGATGAATTTAAATTCTCTATGTTTCCTGTACAATTTTTACATTTTTTTTAACAGCAGACCTCGAGGGATTTCTACATGATAGCAATCTGCATACGAAGGAAAAGTGACATCTTCCAATTAAAACGACTAGTGCAGCCTGTCAGAAAATACATTTGGGGAAACACATCTACACTGACGTTGCTTTTCTTTGCTTCATCCAGTTATAATTCAACTCAAATAAAACTCAAAAAGTAGCAATCACCTTTCCCTCAGTTATTAAAACTATAAGTAAAGAGCGTAAATCAAATGAAGTCTGGTCAAGTTTATTATCCTGTCTATGCAGTAGTATACAGGAGAAAGTAGGGTGAAATGACACCTTTTATTGGCTAACTAAATAGATTACAAATGTAAGCTTTCGCAAGGTCCTTGTCTGATGAAGAGGTCTTAGCTTCCTCGAAAGCTTGCATTTGTAATCTGTTTAGTTAGCAAATAAAAGGTGTCATTTCAAAGGTGTCATTTCACCCTAATTTCCCCTGTATCAATATATGGCTAACATGGTACAACACTCTTCTGCTATGCAGTAGTATGAAATTCTTACATTTCTCCTTTGAACAGTGGACAATAATGTAACACCAACAAGACCCATACACAAAAAAGTATGCAACACACACACTCACACACACACACATACATATGTATATATGCTGTACTGTATGTATACAGTGTACATCCGGAAAGTATTCACAGCGCATCACTTTTTCCACATTTTGTTATGTTACAGCCTTATTCCAAATTGGATTAAATTAATTTTTTCCTCAGAATTCTACATACAACAATCCCTAATGACAATGTAAAAAAAGTTTACTTGAGATTTCTGCAAATTTATTAAAAATAAAAAAATTGAGAAAGCACATGTACACAAGTATTCACAGCCTTTGCCATGAAGCTCAAAATTGAGCTCAGGTGCATCCTGTTTCCTCTATTCATCCCTGAGATGTTTCTGCAGCTTAATTGGAGTCCACCTGTGGTAAATTCAGTTGATTGGACATAATTTGGAAAGGCACACACTTGTCTATATAAGGTCCCACAGTTGACAGTTCATGTCAGAGCACAAACCAAGCATGAAGTCAAAGGAATTGTCTGTAGACCTTCCGAGACAGGATTGTCTTGAGGCACAAATCTGGGAAAGGTTACAGAAAAAGTTCTGCTGGTTTGAAGGTCCCAATGAGCAAAGTGGCCTCCATCATCCGTAAGTGGAAGAAGTTCGAAACCACCAGGACTCTTCCTAGAGCTGGCCAGCCATCTAAGCTGAGCAATTGGGGGAGAAGGGCCTTAGTCAGCCTTAGGCCTTGAATCCGATTGAACATCTCTGGAGAGATCTTAAAATGGCTGTGCAACCGACACTTCCCATCCAACCTGATGGAGCTTGAGAGGTGCTGCAAAGAGGAATGGGCAAAACTGGCCAAAGATAGGTGTGCCAAGCTTGTGGCATCATATTCAAAAAGACCTGAGGCTGTAATTGCTGCCAAAGGTGCATCGACAAAGTATTGATAAAAGGCTGTGAATACTTATGTACATGTAATTTCTCAGTTTTTTTTATTTTTAATAAATTTGCAAAAACCTCAAGTAAACTTTTTTCACGTCATTATGGAGGCTGTAACATAACAAAATGTGGAAAAAGTGATGCACTGTGAAGACTTTCTGGATGCAATATATATACTGTATATATATATATATATATATATATATATATATATACAGTATATATATACATATTGTGAACGCTGGCCCGGACACACACAGATGGACATCTTATGTTCACCCAACACACCCTTTATTTACAATATTTACAATTCTTCTACTTCACGTGCACCCCCAGTGCCTCCAGCACCGATTCCCCAAAGTCCAGGCCACACAGTCCTTCGTGCCTCTCTCATGGCCGCCTCCAGTCCTCTCTCCAGCTCTGTCCACTTCCACCCGACTTCCGCACTCGACTGAAGGGAGGCGGCCCCTTAAATAGGAACCCGGATGGGCTCCAGCTGCTTCCCGGCACTCCTCCGCAGACATGCCCCAGTGTGGCGGAAGTGCCGGCTGCGCACCCGGAAGCCCTCCAGGTGTCCTCTGTCTTCTTCCCACCAGCACTTCCTGGTGTGGCGGAAGTGCTGGGCTCCAGGGTTGTTCAGGCACCGGGGCGCCACCTAGTGGTGGCCACGGGTCCCTACAGGGCTGGGCTTCCAAGCCCTTTACCCGTTGCCCCCAACAGAACCAGGGCGGTCACCCCCTCGCAGTCTGGAGGAGGTACAATCCCTCCTCCGGTCCTCCTGGGTGTCCTGGCCGGGCTCCAGCCCGCCGGTTGCCACTATATATATATATATATATATATATATATATATATATATACAGTAATCCCTCGCTATATCGCACTTTGACTTTCGCGGCTTCTATCGCGGATTTAATATGTAAGCATAACTAAATATATAACGCGAATTTTCCGCTGCTTCGCGGGTTCTACAGACAATGGGTTTGTTTACTTCCTGTACATGCTTCCTCAGTTGGTTTGCCCAGTTGATTTCATAGAAGGGACGCTATTGGCGGATGGCTAAGAAGCTAACCAATCAGAGCACGCAGTTAAGTTCCTGTGTGCTGAATGCAGTGTTAACCAGGTAGTCTTGTCTTGCTCATTCAGCATCAACGTGTTTCGCTGTGTAAAGAGTTAACTTTTGTGCTCTTTTGTGTTTATCTTTGTGCATAGTCAAGCCCATAATTAAGACTCCAAAACGATCTGCTCCTGCTACTGCTTCAGGGTCTGTGCCCAAGCGCCAACAGAAGATGTTAACAATTGCCGGAAAGGTAAACGTTTTGGATTTGTTGAAGGAAGGGAAAAGCTACACCGCTGTAGGATGCCATTACAGCATCAATGAGGCTACGATTCTTTTTATTTAAAAAGTAGGAAAGGAATATAAGATCTACGGCCGCAGTGTCCTTTTAACCAGGGTGCAAAACGAGTTGTAAGTGGATGTAATAAGGTAGTAGTCTGGATGGAATCTGCTTTAGGGATTTGGATTGAAGAAGAATAACGGCGGTCCTACACAGTTGCCTGAAGTGGCTCCTTTAGAAGGGCTGTAACGCTCTCCTTTGTTGTGCAGTAAAATTAAACTCATCGTTATCAGACAAGTCGTCGTGTCATTGTTGGTGAGTAACCATAATTAATTTTCTACTTACAGTACTTAGTACATGTACGTACGTTTAGTGTCACTGTACACACATTTACTGTATAGAATTTTTCTTGCATTGTATGTATTTATTGCTGGTGGCCTGTCTATCGTAATGGCTGTAACATATGTGATATCGGAGACACTCGATATCTTTAAAATAATATTTAGGTTTTACTGTATATAAACAGTGTGTTAACTTACATAATTTCAATGAATCTTACCTAATATCTAAGAGAATACAAAGGGATTATGCTGTATAACTGTGCAGGGAATATTTATAAACAGTGTGGGAGAGTTTATAAGGGCTTAAAATATATAAAAATAACCATATAAACATATGGTTCCTACTTCGCAGATTTTCACCTATCGCGATCGAGGAGGGATTACTGTATATATATATATATATATATATATATATATATATATATATATATATATATATATATATATATATATTGCTAGTGATCCACAAAGAGAGAAAATGAATCGCATATCTTAAAGTAGTTTTCTATTCCTAAGCATCTACCAGGTGTCATTATTAGAGGAATATGATTAGACATATAGGAATCAAAGGCAATATACAGAAAAAGAGGGGTTGGGGTGAAACAATAAGGTGGGATTTGGAGGATGTCCTTTGATTCCTATATAAAAAAACACTTAATTTTAGGCTAACACATAAAACAGAATATACAATATCTCTACCTGGTAATGTCATCAATATTTGTTTAATAATTTTTTGATACAAAATCACAAAATATAAACAAAACACAAATGTAGATCGCTGAATGAAAAGGAACTTGAACTCCTATTTAAAATTAGTAAGAACAAAATAAACCTTCCAACCCATTTTTGTTTAATTAATAATACCCCCTACAATTTCCTTGAATATCTTTATACTTATATTAGTGACGCTTTTAATGGTGTCTAATTATTTACAGTCAGAAAAAAGGTGACTGACAGATAGTAATCAGTGAAACACAACTAAAAACATGACTGAATTTGGCACATTGTGAAGAGAGAGTCCTCACATATCATAAGTTTGGCCTGTACCAGTGTCACAAATAAGTGGTATGGCAATGACCCAAATTGCCATTTTCATACAATTGACACTAATTTTGCATGCAGTTCACATCATCATTTAATTTTCTGACTTTTGAATGTTGAATGAACTGTTGTCTCCCCTTACCATTGCATGAACTCTCCTCCTAACTCTCTTTTGTTTGAACTTTCTAGTTGTGGTGTATAAGGGGAAAACATATTCATAAGGCATTGTAAAATATTCTAATAAACTGATTGGACAAACGCACACATTATGGCATGATTAAAAGCCTTTACATATATTGCAGTGTTAAAGATTTGCCAAATATAATCTTATGGTTGAATGACAAATGCAAATAATTTGAGATATCCATGAACTTTTCTGGGCCGCATGTTCAAGTTAGAATTGCTGCAGGTTGATAGCCCTTGCCTTACAATTTCAATTATGCCTAATTTAATCCTTCATGCAAAATTTAATATGATCCTTCTCACTGTACGTAACGATGTGTTAGAGGTGCATCATGATTGAACCTACACCTGGAACCACTTTTGCCCCTTGTTTTCTTCCAATGCTGAGGTCAGCTAGCCAATCCAATGACTTTTCATGTTTCAACTATGTTTGTGCTTGGTTTCTCTCACAACAATGCATCACTCACAAAGAAACAAGCTTCTCTGAGTTTAAGTATGAAGTAAGCCATGATCACTGGTAGTCATGGATTCATTTTAGGTGTTAATGTAGACTATGAACAAAATCTACTACTTTTTCACAAGAACAGAAAATTATTCCATATTAATAATTTCTGCTACCCCTAACCCACATTTTCCTTGTGGCCTCCACATAGTACTCCTCATATAGAACTGTTGTGTCCTTCTTCTTATTCTCCCATCCCTGTGGAAGTAATGGCCATTTATATCCCCCTTCTACACTTATTTCCACTCTTGAACACTCATAGGTCATAGAAACATCCTAGTAACCTCATTTTAAACATGTCGATGGCTAGGGACATACTCTTCACCCTTATCCTATCCAATAGCTACATATAATGTTGGTTACTTGCTCATGCTCTATAGTATCTCTGAATTCAAGATCAGCTACTAAGGACTACCCTTTTGCTGACTTAATTCCACTTTATTCCTCTGACTAGAAATCTGTCGTTCTGTCAGTGGTCATAGACTGTACCAATCAGTCATTAAAACTAGTCTTCAATGAAAAAGAATGTGGAAGTTATTCTATGAATTAATTAAAAATAACAATGCAGAAAAAAATTAAATAGCAATAATATTCTGAATTTTTGTTCCATTTTTATTCTATTTGTACTCTGTTCCCGTCATTATAGTGGATTTTAGTTATCATCTGTGTTTTAATAATTTAATTCTTGTTGGTGTAAAAATGCAAATTGCTTTTCCTCATTAACTTATAGCCTCCAGTAATCTCTCACATATCCATTGTGATTTTCAGTATTTCCTCCATTTTTTACATCCTATAAAATCCCTCGGTGGGTCGATGGTGTGATCTTGTAGAGAACTGGAGGGACAGTGCAACTTTGTGGCGTTCTAATTTTATTGTGTTATATGCTTTGCAAGTCTGCTTGCAACATATGTCGAGTATCATTTCTTTCTTTTTCAGGTAAGTTGCCTTGTTGTGAACTAAATACAAAAATAAATTGTTTAAATGGTATGATGAGAGTGGTTAGGGACTAAAAAACAGTCTCTTTTTACAAAATATAAGATGGACTCTGTGCAGGCTGTTTCTGTTATCACTTTCCAGTTGGCCTTGACCAAATGTATTCATATTCTTTTTATTTGTACAATATATTTAGGTGATTTAAAAGTCTAATTTAGAAAATTGCTTATGGACATTTATACATTTCTATGGTTGAACTGAATGATGTTTTTATGTGTGCCATTATGTTTTCGAACATATTGCTATCTTCATAGTGGTGCAAAGGTTAATGTTACTCGAATCCCAGTTTGCCCATTTTGTGTGTGTATCCTAAATGTGTTAGAAAATATTTTCATTTAGGTATTCGAGTTTTCCTCCTACCTACTAAAGATTAAAAAAGACCCTTAAATGAACTGGGTATTGATTTTTGCCAAATGAAAAAGCCGCTACACTGGTCATTATTCAGGGAGTGGGTGTGAAGGTAGTGCATTTTGGGGATCCACATCAATGACAGGCTAAACTGGTCTTATAACTCAGAAGAACTATAAAAGAAAGGACAGAGAAGACTTTCTTCTCAGGAGACGGTGTTTCGTCAATATGGGTAGTGACATCCTTTACGTATTCTTCAACTCTTTGATCGCCAGTGTGATTTTCTATGCTGAAACAAGAGCAACAATACTTATTTGTATAACACCTTCAAATACATAGTATAATTAATTAAAAGTGCTTTACAAATGTCAGTACGTGGAAACAAACAAAAACAATAATCAAATAAAAAAATATACTAAGGATCAGATGGTCAGTAGGGAAAGGAAAAAAACGTATGCTGGACCAGTAAAGAAATAAAAGCAATAAAACACTGAAGGTGAAAATTATAAATAGCAAATAGCGGAGCAGTTCCATATTACAGTGATTACAATGAGTCTCTGAGATGTTGCACTTTTGTCCCATTGATGACTTGGATGGCAGTGAAAGATATAAGATGAAAAGCAGTTAGGTACAGTAAACAGTTATTTAACAAAATTTGGTTCTCTAATAGCACTCTGGTAGAAGCTTTTCTGTTGACTGGAAGTGTGCATCGTAATAGAACTATAATGCCTTCCAGAAGGCAGCAAAGTAAAAAGGTGGTGGCCTGGGTGAGATGGGTGTGTAATGATTTTTTTGGCCTTTCATAAACATTGAGCTCTGTATATGTCCTCTATTGGAGTTAACTGTGTGTTGGTAATTTTTTGTGCTACTCTGATGAATCTCTGAAGAGCCTTCTTTTCAGCCATGGAGCAGCCAGCATAGCATACCAGGACGCCACAGATACAGGTAAGTGTGCTTTTCAGACAGCACCAATAGAAGGACACCAACAGCTAGGGCAGGCTAGGCTTCCTCAGCTTCCTTAAGAAGTAGAATCACTTCTGTGCCTTCTTCACAAGAGAAGTTGTGTTAACAGACCATGTGAGGTCTTGGGAGAATATCTCTGATGTATAGAGGAGCAGGTTCCTCTTCATGTCTCCTGCATCTTATACTGAGCTTCTTTGTTTTGGAGGTGTTGAGTGCCAGGTTGTTAATGAAGCATTATTCAAACAATTTGCTTATCTCATCCCTATAGACAAACTCATCACAGTTATGTATCAGTCCTACCACAGTGGTGTTATCTGTAAACCTGATGATTGTATTTGTGCTATGTTTTTAGTGTGCAACCATTGGTGTATAAACAATAAAGTAGAAGACTCAGCATGCAGCCCCGAGGAGCTCAAGTGCTAACTAAATAAAAAGGCAAGCTCGATTAGGGGCAGAGCAGGCTCTTCTTCCTAAACCTGTGTCCCTTTAATGTGGGAAGTGACTTCCTTCACTTCTTCTACAAATGGTCTGTGATATTTGAGGCTGTAGTGTGCTGTGCTGGTAACATCACTTTAAGAGCCGCCAACCAAATTAACAAACTAATTAAAAGGGCAGCCTTAGTTATGTTATGCATTCTTGACCAGTGGAGGTAGTAGGTAAGGAGAATGAAAACTACGCTGAGTGCCATTACTGCATGAACAATGTTGCACATCCTCTCTCTGACACAGTGTCACTGAGGACTTTCCTAAGTGTCTCTAGAGTCCTGAGCCCAACTGTACACTGTAACAGGGAAGAACCCACACTTAACTTGGCTACCTCCCTGATGTTCCCTGGTAAATCATTTCTCATCTGTTACTGTCATGCTCAGGATGTTTAGCCCATGGACAAACTACTCCAACTTACTTTTTAGGAATTTTATTGGTACCATAACATACATCGTTCCTACCAGAATATAACTTCACCTGAGGACATCATAACATCCTGCCCCTGCCTTGCATTACCATTTGCAGCCTGAAATCCAAGTCCTGACCAGATACCACACTTTAGGTTGTATAAATAAATATATATATATATATATATATATATATTTTTTATTATTATTTTTTTTTTGCGCATTCTCCCTGTGTTTCAGTAGGGCTTTTATTATGGTTACTCCATTTTTTCCCTCCTAGCAGTGTAACTGGTGATGGAGTGTAGGTGTATTCATGAGTGCATCCTTTAATAGACTAGTGTCCCATGCAGAGTAAGTTAATACTGATGCTACAAGTTTATGCTTCAGCACATCATGAGAAAGGTAACATTCTACATATTTGCTGATGGCAACATCATTGAAGGGTTGATCACCAACAATGTGAACACTTACTGACATAGTGGTGCCAGGAGAAAAACCTCTCCCTTGATGTCAGCAAAACCAGAGAACTGGTTAGAGATATCAAGAAGAAGGAGGCAAACCACACTTCTTTAAACTTTCAAGGGGATGCTGGGAAGGGGGTCAGCCACTTTAAAGTAAATGTATGGCTTGATGAAGGGTTTATAGTATGACATGGGTGCAACAGATATACTGTGAGATTCTCCAGGTAACAAAGACAGAAATTTGAAGGTAAGACTGTTGTACTCACTAATCATTGCACCAGAGAATAGCAACATGCTGTATGTTGATTAGCACATGCTCTTTACACATAACAATAATGATTTTACACCTAAAAATGGCAGGGTACAGAAAGTTCACTTGTTTGGAGGTTGCAAGTCATGGAAACTGAACAGAGGATCAGTTTAACCTTGAATCTTAAAGCTAAATAATAAAATCTCACTTTCAACTGTGAAGTGAAGACGTTTAGCTGCATGTTTGACAGGTTGAGTGGCAGGAAGAAAGCCATCGGTAAAACTGAAATATAAAAAAAAGAGGTTTGCCTAGACCAGGAACCACAATTAGTCTCAATGTACTCTGAAATTAAAGCATTGCACAAATAAACAATTAGAGATATGGATACTGTACAATTATTAAGCTGTGCCTGAAGCTGTTGTCCTGTGGTGCACCTATCACGGAAGCCGTTGACTCTCAGAAATGTGTCTTCTGATCCAGTTGTGGCTTTGTATCTGCCAGTCCTGTTCCTGTCAGAGTTTCCTCCAGTTTCCACTGTACTCACTGGCTTTCTTTGCATTTCTCTAAAGGAAAGACCGTCACTTTTAAGATTTATAATAGTCTGTCTGTCTACCTTTGTTAATTGCCTTTTTCTCAATATTAAGATAGAAATACACAATGCAATAATGTTCAAATATTGCTTTAGGGGGTGCAGGAATACACTTTGTTTCCACACTGCTTTAAATAAAGACAGAGAGATTGTAAGTAATCAACAAAAGTCAGTACACGCGTTGAAATGGTTTACATCAACAGTCAAGGCTGAATTGATTTCCATTGCTACAGAAAAGCTCTAAGTTGTTAACCTGTGTCACACTTTCATGTGAGCCTTGCTGGCTCATTCGAGGTAGGTATTAACCCGCCGGGGCAAAAGGGGGCGCTGTTGCTAACTGGCTAACTGTGTCTTCTTCTTTTCTCCCAGCAGCTCTGAGAAACCATCCATTGAGGGAAATTAGCTCTGCTCCATCCAGTCCTCCTGTTATAAAATGCCAGACTGCCTGCACTGAGCCGTTTTTATTAGTACTGACTCCTGACAAGACAGAGCTCTACGAGAGACCCCTCTGTTGAGATGGCTAAATCTGAGCCCTTATTTTCTTTTGTGATTTGCCCTACGGGGTTAAATTAATTGTTCCCAATAGGCACTTGTTTCAGTTTGTAGAAGTGAAGCAGTGAATTAAATGGGACGACCCGGCTGGTGTCTCAAACATTTTTCGGTGGTTCCAGTTCTGTTTTGTCCTGTGCTTGGCCAGCTCACACCTGTTACTTCTTCCCTGAAAAGGCTTTTTTGAATATGTCAGAAAAAAACATTATTTTCTAGTTTTGATAACTTAAACTTTTTTTAACCTCTGACAGTTAATCACTTCCCTTTGTAGAATTTCACGTTATTCACTGGACTTGAATTTTGTAAATGTCAATAAAAACTAGAAAAATCAGGGTGTTATAAAACTTTTGATCAGTGTATATTATACTGTATAAACTAGTAATCAAATTTAATCCCAATTCAGCCCTTTTCCATTACTTTCCTGCTGTTATTGCTCCTCAGTGATGACTGTTGCGGGATCTGAATAGAAACAGATCTCTGCATGACAATATGATATGTATAATATGTTTATAGAAATAATTTTGGAGTAGTAAAAGTTTACTTTTTACATGACTAATTAAAATAAGAACATTAAAAACATACATTAAGAGTAGATAAGCAATAAGAAAATGTGTTTCTTTAAAGGTACTCATATGACCAAAATATTCACTCCACTGTGAATAAGTGAATTCAATTAAAATCAAATGGTTAAGGTTTAAGAAATGCACCCCACCGTGCTATACATATCTATTATTTTCAAAGTATTCTCAATTTGTAAGAATTTTATGCCATGGAAAACAGTTGTCATTCCATTATAGATTGACATTTCAGAAAGTAGCGTAAAGGCTTTTAAGATTTGTTTTCAGAATTATAAAAATATTGGCTATTTTTATTTTACTTGTGTCATAGAAAGTTGCCTGCTGTTTAGCAAATGCAGCATCAACTATCCACAAAATCAAAAATGTCAAATTTTATTTATAGATGGATACACATAGGTTGTTTCAAAAAGCAGATTTGATTGTTTTAAATGCTAATCATAATTTATATTAAACATACAGCTCTCTCTGCCAGTCTGTTTGTTAATAAAATTGTAGATTTATTGGTAGCACCTACTGGGAATATGAGAACATGTTACATTGTCGTCCACATTCTTGCAAGATCCAGAAGACGTTGTGTTCACAGTGGTCAACATGGAATCACCTGGCAGTGTTGGCTTCAGAAACTGACAGTTTTGACACAAGTGATGCATTCTGATATCACAACATTTATGTGGAGTAAAAGCTGATGAGTTTAAGAACACATCAACCTGGATGTTTACTTTGTGCCGTTAATGCTAAGATATCTTCTGACTTTCATCTAATAACAAGAAGTGTTAATCAACGATGAAGTAACATCTCTACAAGCTTCTTCCAGACTAGAGGGGTGCCTAAAACAACATTAATTTTAAGTTTATAACAAGCAGAACTCCTGCTTACTCTGACAGACACAATTAAGCTCCTATAATCAGACACTGACCCATACTTAGAAGTTCACTCTGATGCATTTAACAGCAGCTACATCTGATCTTAAAATAACTATGGACATGAATTCTCTTCACTCTCATTAGAGTCAAGAAGCCTATCCACCCCACCCTCTTTGGAGTAAGTAAGGCACTGAAAGCACCTAGGGCTGTTGGAGCCAGGCTTTCTGAAATCTTTTGTGGAAAGGGTCCATTGATGAAATCTAAGCCAAGCTCTTTGCCTGTGATTGAGCTTAATCTGAGAAGGTTGAAAAAAGCTCTTGGTTCAAAACTGAAATTTTGGTGCCTACACTCTTATGTTAAAAGCGTCAAATACTTTTCCAGATAGATAAGATAGACAGACAGATAGATAGATAGATAGATAGATAGATAGATAGATAGATAGATAGATAGATAGATAGATAGATAGATAGATAGATACTTTATTAATCCCAAAGGGAAATTCACATAATCCAGCAGCAGTATACCGATACAAAGAAACAATATTAAATTAAATAGTAATAAAAATGAAAAAAATAAAAATAAAAAAGCAGACAATAACTTTGTGTAATGTTAGCATTTACTCCCCTGGGTGGAATTGAAGAGTCGCATAGTGTGGGGGAGGAACGATCTCCTCAGTCTGTCAGTAGAGCAAAGATATTAGGGATATGAGAAAAAAACTAACACCTAAAGCGAGCTATGGATGTCAGTGCCACACCACAAAGGAGCACAGTTCACAAAATAATGAGTGCATTCCACCAAGTAAAGTTCTTCACTGGCACCTTCATGACAAACAACTGCATACAGCATTGCACATCATCCTTATGCGTTTGGTATTGTAAAACTGGAGCACAAAGTAACTATTAAAGCCCAAAGTAATTAGTAAACAACCAACTAAAAGCCTACTTTATCATATTTATTAATGTGTAACAGACTCACAATAAACTGTGCCAGGTAAATTTTGACCTTTTACCAGCTTTTAATCTATTTAAAGGCAAAAAGCTGTGTTTAGTGCCCTTTTATCCATAGCTTTGCATTGAAGCAAAGGTGAGCTGAAATTCCAAAACAGAAACACTAAACAAAACTTCTGATGACCTCTAAATAAAGTAAGCCCAGTCTATTCTTTGTTATATGTCTCATCTTGTCAGTATATAATCAACTATCATATTTCTATAGGCCTTCTATAAATCGGTAAATGTGTATTGCACTATTTGTTATAACAAGAGTGTTTTAGTTACCTAAGAGCTGGGAAACCTCATCTTCAGAGAAATGTAAGGAAAATCCAGTTGTAACCAATGCTGAAATGCCTAATTCCAATTCCAAAGCAAAGCAATTTATTAATTGGTTGATTTATTAATTGATTAACATCAATCAGTCCATTTTTTTTATCTCCCACAGACCAGGAAAAAGGCCCTGGACATTGTTGTAGGGCACTCTGGTGTGCTGAGTAAAAGACTACTACACATTAAGCTGCAATGCTGCAGGTTCATTCCTTTGTCCAACTCACTATGTGACCTCCAGCAAATCACTTTATTTGACGGTGCTCCATTTGGAGAAAGAACAAAATATGCAACCAGTTGTTTTGAACCTGTAAAATGTGCACCACCTCCACGTCTTGGCAAGTTACCTTACTACCTAACAATATTCTTTTCATTTTGGCATTGCTCAGAGCCATTCACTTCCATGTGCCATTCTTGTTTTCGTGCTCGCACCTCAAGAGTAATCAATGACCGTAAAAAAGTGAAATTATAAAAATCCTTTGAGTAATATTATTTTAGGACAAATCAAATGGTTTTTAACAGTTTTACTTTAAAAATGCGGTATAATTATTAAAACAGAAGGGTACATTTATCAAATAAGAGAGCATGCGTAATTCAGCTAAATGTGTACTATGTATTTGTTTAATATTTACTGTAAACAACAGATGTTCTGTACTAGGTGGCCTAGTTAATTAAAGCAAGCAAACAGGATATTTTTAGTATCATTTCACTTTTTAAAGTGAAAAATGCTACGCTTTTTCTTAGAAGAATTTTTGTTTCTTTTTTCACATATATTTATCAATGCCAATTTTATCAATCTTATTTAAAATACAAACTTTTGCAATATGTGGTGTGGTAGTGTTTTATCAAAAAATAAATTAAAAATACAAACACGATTTTTATGTTACATGTAAGACTATTTAACTAAGATGACCAGATATCCCTTATCTAGGCCCCAATTTTGGTGTCCTAACTTAATCTTCAAAAAAATCTTTATTTCTCCCTTATTTAAGGCATGACTAATTTCTTACTGTGGTAACTTACACATACACTGCAATGTGCACTTCTTGTGCATACATCCTTAATAGGTTGATATCAGTGCATTAAGTTTAAAGAAAAATCACATCAGTTCAATTAAAAACAGTCAATGCCCGAACAATCAGATGTCCAGTGTTTGTGAAGCTAACACATAGATAGGTTTTTTTCCACATTGTCAGATCACCAGCGATATGTACCCAGCCCGAAAGGCATCAATTAACCTCTTAAGTTCTTTTCTTAATGGATAATAGGAAAAAATGCCAAAACCAGCTATACAAATGTTACCTGTAATATTTTAGCTGTCTCCATAAAAAAAACTCACACTGGTTCCATTCCATCTGAATTAGTGAGTTGTCATCCTTTGAATGGCTACACTCAGGTCCCAATCTGGGATCATGAGTTGGTTTCTCATGTGGTGGGTGCGGCAATGCGCTAACAGCATGTGCTCCTAACCTCTCTCTCTCTCTCACTCTCTCTTTCTCACTGTTCGTATTGTACTCTGTTATTCAATACTTGGGACAGGCTGCTTCACTGACTGGGAATGGCTGAACATCCCTCCTATAATTTAACCAATTCTACCACTCATCTCATGCCCTTAAAGGGACTGCAGTTAGAAAAGAAATGGATAATATAGTTTCTCAACTCACTAGTAACAATCAGACAAAGATGCTGACTTTGTGTGCAAAATTATATTTATTTATTCCATTAGAAGCAAATGTCAGTAATAAAAAGATTAATTCAGCCCCAATTGACAATTCCCAGATGGTTTCTCTTCTTTAGTTGCAAACTATATATTCTTAATTGAAAAATGAATAGAAAGATTTCTGGCCAGAGACAGAGCTCCTTGAAAAATGTCCAGCAGCTAAAAGTAGTAGCAGACAAAAAGCTCCATCAAAGTTGTACATATCAGCTGAGAGGCTCCTTGCTGATCTCTTGACTAAATTCTCAGAAAAGCAGTAACTTGTATTTTTTGCAACAAGCAGAAATTGAACTGACGGGAATCTTTTTTTGAAAAAAGTCAAATAAAAGGCAGCCATTGTTCCCCTCTCTCCTTCCATACACGAAACACCTGGCTTACTTGTTTTCATCCCTGTTAGCAGAGAGCAATGTTCCACAATGATATCGGCATTATTGTAGAGAATTGGAAAGTCTAAAAAAAAGCAATTACAAATGTGAATTGCCACCCAAAGAAAGTGCTGCTCCTCATAACCCATGTCACTAAAATGAACAGTGAATCCTCTCCTACATGCATCTTCCCTATAGATTTTTGTCCCATATTGGCTCAGGGTTAATCTGATCAGCCTATATTTAATCAGATGTTTCAGGTCAATAGTGGCGTTCCATGAGTTAAACATTTAAAGTCTATCCTTTCTTGACTATGTGAAGCACTGGTGAGGGATGCATGTTTTGTACAGAATCTGACTTAAAAAAATTATATGACTCAATACATCATTGTTAAATGAACCTTACATCAAATCTGAATCATTTACATTTACACACACAGAAAATGACCACATATGAGATCTTTTTTACTAGCCCTAACCCTGATCTTTGTTATTTAATTGTTATGACCCTTATGTGAATTCGGACATCTCTGTGCCATTTCCCGATCCCATTTTGTAGAAAAACTTCACTCGCCTTGTGCAAGAAGTACACCCACCCAGTAAGTGATTCCAAGGCTTAATCAGGGCTTGGCAGGGTGTTTAATGCTTCCTCGAATTAGAGTCATAATGAGTCAAGAGTCAAACATAGAGCTAAAGTGAAAACTTACTGCTACAGGGATGACAGGGCAGAGGCATGAGAAAGATGGGAGATAAGAAATGAAAGTGCTGTGGTGGTATTGAAGAAAAGGACAGTTGAACAACTCAATGTCACATTACGTGACTCCTAGTCATGGAGTATGTCAGATCTTGTTGCCTGAACATGTCATTTTAAACAATTGAAAATGGCTGGCTATACCACAATTACCAACAGAGTGCTAACTTTCCTGAATGCTTACCTCATTTTCTAACAGCCAATAATGTGCTGCTTGATGGAGTTTGTGCTGTACGAAGTGTTAACAGGTACAGCAAGTTCAGCCACAACCTCTTCCCTTTTTTTTCATTCTGTCGTGGTACATAAAAAAATATGAAAAATCAGACCAACAGACTTCTTTTCTGCCTGTTAGGTGCAAATCCTCTGTGTTCCTTATTCCTGGTTGTTGCATTAAATAAATTGTACTTCTGGATGAACATTCATTAGTTGTCATTTGTCATGCACACAGAGCCCACCTGACTACGTATAGACAAAAAAAAATGTCTTCATTTGGTCAGTTTGGCTTTGGTGTGACTCGTCAGTTTGGCTTTGGTGATGCAGCCAAAGAGGAAGTATGAGTGTGACAAGTACAAGGAGGAGTAATGAGGGATGCTGAAAGAGTCCCTTTCAAATTTGACATGTATAAAACCAGGCAGGCAGTAAGAAAGATGCCTCAAAAATAATAATAGAGTCTGTGAAGCAGGCTTTATGGGAACACATTTGAGAGAGGGAGCGCCAGGAAAGAGATGTTCACACATGAAAATACAGAGGAAAGGAGCTGAAGGTACATGTAGAGCAAGAGATAGCAACATTTTTAAATTATTCAACAGTATTACCTGCCATAGCTGGTGAAAAAAAAAAGTTCATTACATTTATATAGAGCTTTTCTAATCCACTCAGACTAGTTTGTTATACTATTTATTCTATTTAGTCATTCTTCTGCTAATAAATAATTTATGATAATTTTATTGTATGACTAAGATCACAAAAAACTGATGAATATCATTACAGTAATATCTTCCTATCTCACCATTATATAATACAATGTCCTGGTGTTCTTAATATAGAAGTAGAGTTAAAATTTGAATTATATTTATTTTACTTAACAGAAAAAACACCTGGATAGACAATACTGACATTATTGGTGCAAGTTTTTTGAGGCTTGGAATAAGCTGTCTGTAAAAGAGAGGCTAAAGAAAAGAAAATATGTTGCCAACACATATCATACTTACATGAGTATCGTATATGGTTTGAATTCAACAAAATATGTGGAAAATCTAATGCTACTGTTTTAAGGCAAATCTAAAAAGATCATATCATAGTTTTATGTAACTAAAAATATTTGAATATTTGGCCTACATCTGAATAATTTTTAATGAATCAATTCTCCTGTAACATTATGAATTTTGAATTAATTCTTTTGCTCATGGTTCGTTTTATTTAGGACTAGCTGACTTTGGTGGCTACACCCACATAGTATTGAAACAGGACAAACTTTAAAGATCAATAAACAAGCAGGTATTGCTAGCTAAGTGGAGGCAAGGTAAACTGCAAAATGCAGAGGCAGAGCGACTCGAATGCAGGCCCGGACCCCCACTCCTGATCTCACGCTTCCCCCCACCTCGAATTAGCACAAATATATCACTCCAGCAAGTGATCTATGATTCTTAGCGCCTTGAGAGAAGTCACAAAATCAACCGGAATGTTTAAGCAAATTATAGAAAAAAAACAGATCTAAATCCGTTATTTAGTTCTCTCGTTTGCTAGCTTAGCTGTAGGCAAGTTATGCTCCAAGTCTGGTGCATGAGTGTGGCAGGGTCACGCCCCCCTCCCCTTGACCCACTGTGTCTCTCTTGGATTCATGCAATTAAATCTGTACCACAAGCGTACTATTATACTTAGCGCAATGAGAAAAGTTGCAAAATTAACCAGAATGTTCAAGCAAATTATAGAAAAAAACCCGATCTAAATCCGTTAAGTAGTTCTCTTGTGAAAAGTAGACAGACAGACAGACATTGGATTTTATATATAGAGAGATGTTAAAAATCAGAGAAGGAGTAGACACCTGCAGTGTCCACTGTGAAGCTTTAGAGTTAGCACTCCAAACTCATAAACTGAAGGTGCTAAATTGAATACTCAAAGAAGGAAAAACGTTAAACAACAAAAAAAAAAGCAATTACCTGCCACAAACAAAAAGGAATTTTGATGCTTTAACAAAGGTATAAAATATAATTAATGTTTATTTGTAATTAGAGTTTAGCTGCCATAATTGCTGAATTTGAAATTTTAAAAGGCTGATTTTTGGACTTAACTACACATTACCTGTAGCTTCCGATGCATAAGGCGAAGTCAGGCACGGGTAAGACGCGTGTCAAAGAAATCTCTCAGTCCAAAAGTTTGTTTTAAAATATTTAGTGAAAGTTAAAGGCAAATAATCCACACAAGAATAAAAAGAATAATAGTTACACACGTAGAATAAAGGCAAAATAAAGGAAAAAATGTATCTTCTATAAACTTAGGTTTTCTTGAGAAACTTTAGTTATTTCTATACTTAAACGTTCTTTATTTCTTGCTATACTATATAAGGTTCTTAATTTCTTCTTCTATATGCCTTAAGCATATGATTTAACACTTAAATAAAAGTGTTTATGAGTTACTTCACACTCAAAGGGCCCATAGGCCGTTGACACATAGACATGTGCCCAAGCATGGTCACATGCGCAAGCACGAACACAAGCACAAACATGAACACGGTTAAAAACCGTATACCTCTGTACCTTACACAAGGCAAGGCTAGACACTAACTGGAGAACATTGTTCACTCAAAGCTGTTAGAAAATGACAGGAAAATACCAACACAATTCTATTCATGGGGGTTACAGGAACCTCTCATATTTTATGCATTATCATCTAGTAAAATTTTCATCAATTTTCTAGAACTAGGAAAATGGCTCTTACATTACCTAATTTTTTAAAATTCCTAGATGTATATGTCATATTTTTACCTTCTGAATAGTGGTTTGGCTATTATTGGTATCGGCTTTTAAATGTCTCATCTCGTTTTCTTATATACTTTCCCTGGTGAGTGTCACAGTGCTTTCCAAAAGACCAAAGACACACGTTAGATGGATTGGCAATACTAAACTGGCCCTAGTGTTTGTAGCATGTGTCGTGTGTTCAGCTTAAAATGGACTGGCACCCTGTCCAGGATTTATGCCTGCCATGCATCTTATGCTTGCTGTGATATGCTCAAGCCACCCGTGACCCTACTCAGTAATAAGTAGGTATGACTTTAAAAGTGTGTACATGAAAACACTGAAGTTGAATAAATGAAATTACCCCAAAATCTAATCAGCTCTTCAAACTAATACATGCAAGTTGTCCATAAAATTTCATAAGAATCTGTCTATTCTCAAGATTGCATTGTGTGGGTCGGCTGTTTTTTGGACATTCTTGAACCTGAAACTGTCAATTACATAACCGATTGAGCTGTTAGATGAGGACACTACACAAAGCTAGAAGTAGGTGCATAAAAGTGACAAGTGCTTCTATTGTAAACAAACCAAAACCGCAGTGTTCAAAAGTGTAATGCAAAATCTTCCAACAAATAAGTAATCCATGAAAACGGATGGGCTGTGAAGGTTAAAAGCCAAATGACTAAACAGAAAATCCTTAAAAGTGAGGTTAAAACCAGCAGTGCAGGAAACTATCCCTTAAGAAATGTACCCTAGTGCAGTCCATTAAAACTGCCATCTCCTCAGCATATCCTTCTAGACCTTGTAGCTGAGGAGCTGCATACCCAACAAACTCAGCTTTCCTTCTTATGCAGTCAACAGGCCCGGGTCCCTGCTGCTTCCATGGACCCACAGTAGGGCTCTATCTCCAAACCTTCCTTCTCATGGACAATGGAAAGTCATACCATCCGAGCCTCTGTCACGGATGCCTTCCAGGACTTACTTGGAGCCACAGTCCTCCTGGAAATTCCAGCTGTCTTAAGTCACTCAGCTGGAGTGAACCATCACCACAATCCCGTGCCGCCCACATGCTGTCATTCTGGGATTCTCCTCTTCCTGGCTGTCTGCCTGCTTCACTCCCTACTTTAACATCCTTTCCTTCATTTTTGTTTTTTTCTCTCTTTTGATGTGCCGGCTCTTTCTTATATGCCTCTGTGGACGCAACATCGCAATCACGCACTGCAGGAAGCCGATGAAGCAAACGTGACAGACTGCACCCTCACATGCAGGTGCATCTCGCCCCAATTCCTCCACCCACTCCCCACAGTTGCGTGAGCATGCACACCCATGTAATCAATTATTTATTTATTAAAAAACTATCCTCTTTCTGAGCCACAGACCTGCTATACTCACAACTGTGTTCACAATATGTTTACTGCAAATGCATACACACATGGATCCAAAATATAATGATCCTATAAACCAATAAAACATGTACTAGGGATATCAAAACATGTTTTTCCATTGAAAAGTAAAGTTGATTTTATTAATGTGTAGATGCCCCAGAGGACAGTAGGGCATCCTGCCCAGGACGGAGGTGGAATCTTTATCCGGCCGGGATGCAATAATGGAAGGATGGACAATGGGAGGAATACCCAGCTGGTACGTCTTATGATTCCCATCCTGATTGAGAATGGCAATGTTCATGATGGGTTGCCCAAAGGTTAAAGGAACCAGCAAGGAAGAACGACAGGGAGGAATTCATCCTCCACTATAATAGGTACCAGTTTCCCTCATATGCAGTCCCAGTTTCGACACCCTCAGTGCTGCATGGGAGTTGGAGTCCAGAGGTACAGCCCTGTATGGATCCCTGCTGGACGACAGAGGGTAACCTGGCTTTCTTATGACCCAGAAATGCTTCCAACTGACAAAATCACATTACTGGAAGTGCTCCTCGGTCCAGCATAAAAGGAGCCAACTTCTATATCTTGACGAGTCGGAGCCAGGAGTGGAGACAGACAACACTCGCCTGGAGGAGTTACAGTGCAGACAGAAAGAGGAACAAAGAACTGTTATACAAAGGCATTTTTATGATAAAACCCCCTTTATTTGAACCCGGGACTATTTTGTGTGTTTGTGTTTGGGGTTTGGGACTCTGGCACCCCCTAGCCTTCACGCATGATAACAATATTTCCTTTGTATATGAACTATGAAGAAAAGTAAGTACCTCTTAGTTTCCTGAATTCTGATCGTGTTTAACAATTTGCAAAAGTTACTCATTTTTTAAAATATTGGCATAATGTCTCTGTTGTTAGTGATACTATTTTACCACTCCCAGAAGATAGTTACAGTCCCAGACCAGGGGCCTCATGCATAATGCTGTGTGTAGAATTCACACTAAAACATGGCATAAGGACAAAAATGGAAATGTTCGGGTGCACAAAAAAATCCAGATGCATAAATCTGTGCGTTAGCCAACTTCCATGTTCTTTTGCTCCATAAATCACAGTCAGCGTGAAAAGTAACACACATGCACGCGCCTGCTGCCACTCACCAAACACCTCCCAGAATTACGCCTCTTTGAATATGCAAATTAATATAAATAGCCCTTAAGCTTTGCATTTTGTGAAAAGGCAATGGCAAAAGCATGGGGGTAAATAGAAGAATTTCAGCGAATACCAAGTGGAGGCAAGGAAAAACGTACTATTTGTTGGTTTAAACAGTGGTATAAACAACAAAAGGAAGTTGATCGAGTGACATAAAGTGTCGGAGAAACTTGAAAGCTCAAGTTCACAAAGTTGTCAGATATCATAGTTGGCGTGAAAAGGCGAGTCGTAGCCCACTCTCAGAGTGTCATATGAAAGGTTATTAGGGTACAGAGAAAAAAAAAATAGGCACACAGTGGGAAAAAAGTACGAAATGTCAACTTTAATCTCGAAATTTCCACTTTAATCACGTAGTTTATTTTGCCATTAAAGTAGAACATCATAAACTTCATCTTAAAATCATTTAATTTACTAGTTTCTAAAATCCCATTGTAACTAAAGTAGCACGTTAAATGCTTTATTTTGTATTTGATCTTCAATGTGCTCTATGTGTGTGAATCACTACTTGCTTCTTAAATGGGCTTTCTTTTTCTCCGACAGGACACAGAATCCATTACATTCGTGATATTACAGTTCTCTGAATAATTAAAATACTGAGATGCATACTTGATATAATTTTCATGATGATAGGAGTTAAAGCATGTTATTAAATATGGGTACACAATGGCGCAGTGATTGTTCATGCCTCATGCAAGATGTTTGCTGCGCCGTGCGCGACCTTCGATGTAATAATTTATTGCAGCAGTACTGTTTATATCAAACGTGCTAACCCCCAATTCCTGCCCTTACTTTTCTTTCTCCAAATACTTAATCGCCACACAATCAGCTCTGTAATAGACGTTAAGCCATCTGTAAGCTTAGAATGCCGATTCTTCAAAACTTTTAAGGAACATAGAAATATTTTCGTAGTACATGTTTGATTGTTCTATTCATCCTTCCTTCTAGCGTCGCGCCAGCCCCAGCAAGAATACAGTGTGTGGCAGGAACAATCCGTGAGCGGAGCGCCAGCTCCTTGCTAGCGTTGCGACACCGTGTCCTCACATGTTTAACTATTAACAATATAGATTATTTAAATGAAGTTAGTTTTATCTGTATAATATAATAAACATTTTTTGCTGCATTTCATTTTAAAAATGATATCATCATCATATGTAAATATGCACTTTATAAAGTGGCTCAGGTTGTACAATATTATAATTGTATCACAAGTTTACAGTGAGGTGATTGTACTAATAAGTACAAACAGTTCTACAAGGATCACTTGATGGACTGATCGAGTGCTTTTATAGTTCTTGGGATGAAGCTGTTTCTGAACCACGAGGAAAGGCTCTGAAGCGTTTGCTATAGGAGAGCAGTTCAATAGATAGCATGGCTGTGGCAGCGTGTGCTTGATGCTTTATACCGATAATTCTCTTTCCAATCAGCTGCTGTAGAGCTGTGATTCCCCACTCAGATACAGCGATATAAATACTCCAAGTGGTGCAGTGAGAGTAATATGGAAAAAGATGAGCCACTGTGGCAACCCCTAATGGGAGCAGCTGAAAGAAGAAGATGGTACAGTGAGTGTAACAACGCTAAAGCAGCTATGGTATTTAGAATAGTTTGACCACTCTGTGGACCATTAATACAGTATTGTTACAGGTTAATTACAATCAGATGCATTAAACTAATTAAACAATATGCAGTTAATTTCAGTGTATTTATAAAGCCGCGTCACGGGTGAGGATCTAAAAAAGAAAGGGAAACAACACTGGAACAAAAGCACTTGTTTGACGCTGGGTGCACACAGTTTGCAAAACCGAGCAGAGAACTTGCGCACGCCAGGGTTTGAGCTACCATGAAAATGTGTGTGGCTTTATGCCAAGTTTAGATTTTATACATCACGATTTGAGCGTGGAAATGGGAGTATGCAACATTTTTGTGCATATGCACCATTTATAAATGAGGCTCCAGGTCATTTTGTTTTTTTTGTCACTTTGTCCCTGCGTCTGCTTGTGTTTTCCACAGTTAACTAAGTTTCCTCTCACTTCCCAGAAATTGGCCTGGTACGGTACAAGTGAGTTTAGGTATGCTGGGATAAGATTTGACTAATTCAGAACCTATAAAGGAAAAAAACAGCTTCAGAAACTAAGCCGATTGAATTTTTAAGCTTTAGAATTTTCAGGCAAACTTGTTTTCTTTTAGAAATAATACTCCTTAGAGGGGTCTTTCCTGAAATCCTCTGAAATTACATTAGTCAAACCTTTCCAAAGAGCACCAAAATCAAAATATGAAAACATTGATTTCTTTTATGTAAAGAAAAAGGTTAAAATGAGGATGAAACACAGTAAAAACAACATACTGTGCAACTTTCTGCTCCCCAAGGCCTTACTTAGATACCTTCATGGATCCCTTTGAAACCATCTGTAAAGGCAGCTTGCCTGCCTTCCCACACACGGCCTGCTCCCTTACACTTTTGCCTGTTCTTCCCACTCCAAACACTGGTCAGGCCTGACACTGGGGATCACCCACACTAGCCCAAAATACTGTATGCTTACTGATCAGTGGGCTGCCATGTGTTTTATTCAACTTTTGACGTGTTTTGCTACTAACTAAACATTGGCCTCTGCATATGCTGGCTTCAGGTAAATACTTTTTTTTTGGTTACTTTTTATTCTGATTATAACATTTTTTTCCTAAAAGCCACTGGCATTTTCATTTTTACCACATGTCCACACAATGGTCATCCATCCATCCATTGATTTTCTTAATCCATTTACTTCAATACTGGGTTGTGTGGAGCTGAAATGTATCACTCCAGCCTTGGCCAGAAGACAGTAACCAGCACTGGATGCAATGCCAGTCCATCATAAGGTGTAATTATACCCATACCCAAACTCAACTACTCAAACACAGATAATAGACATAATACACAAATCTGTGAAGAAAAGTGACACAGACACCAGAAAAATCTGAAGGTCTCGTAGTCTGTGGTACAGTAGTGCAGATCACTGAGCACTTTTCATTTTATCAATAATTGCCATATGACAATCTGAGAGTAGGACGGTGTTAGCTCATTTGCATCATGGATGGGTTTACATGAGTAGGCCATACAGTACTCCTTCCAAGATTCATCTGTTGTTCTCAAATCTGCAGATGGTCCCCTTTGACCATCAATTTGATTCATTAAGTTTTAGAATGTTATATTATGAATGTTGTTATAACAATCTCTAATAAATTGTACAATTCAATAATGATGTTCCTTCTAAACACTTTTCACATGAGTCAGACCTGTGTCCTCCCAGGATTGATAAGATATACACAGGAGAAGAAGCATAACTGTTCTTTACTTGGCCACCAACCAGGAAGACCTCAGCCAATTGGGAGACATCTGATGTCATCCAAGCCCCACCTCTTATAGTCCTGCTGACTTATAAATGGTGTATATTCAAATTTTCAGTATCACTAAATCAGCTTTCAAGCAAGACACCATACTGTTACACCATGCTGTTCCTCTTTTTTTTTTCAAGAAGAACAATAACATTAAGCAGTGTTGCCCACAGTGTCTCAAAACTAAAAATATTCTTCTCTTGGGGCCTAAAGGCAGTTACATGACTTGAAACAGCCCCCTAAAAGACTTAAAATTGCATCCTTTATTTTCCAAAAATTACAATGTGGTCATGCTTTACTAATATTAAAATGTTTGTCCATAGTATATAAAATGTAGGTTTTGCTGTGGGTTTCTATGGGAACTTGAAGTGAGATGCATGGCGAACGAATGATGTGAAACACAAAAGTATTATATTTTATCATATTTAAACATACTGTATTTATGATAAATAGAGACCGAACAATCACAATAATTTAAGAATTTTTTTTTTATTTTATACATATATTGTTATACCTTATTGCACTGTTGTGGTTATTAAAATTACTTAAAAGAAACCCAGAAACTGAACAAATGACTGCAAAGTTAACTGTTTCATTTGAAAGATAGAAAGCTAAGAAAGAAACATACAAGCAAATGAACTCCCATGCATTAGTATATCCATCCATCCATTATCCAATCCGCTATATCCTAAGTACAGGGTCACAGGGTCTGCTGGAGCCAATCCCAGCCAACACAGGGTACAAGGCAGGAAACAAACCCCGGGCAGGGTGCCAGCCCAACGCAAGGCACACACACACGGGACAATTTAGGATCACCAATCCACCTAACCTGCATGTTTTTGGACTGTGGGAGGAAACCCATGCAAACATGGTGAGAACATGCAAACTCCATGTAGGGAGGACCTGGGAAGCAAACCCAGGTCTCCTAACTGTGAGGCAGCAGTGCTACCCACTGCGCCACCGTGCCACCCTGCATTAGTATAATGCCACCTTATTCTGCCATATTTTCAGTATAATATAGAAATGTCTGGGCTTGAACAAAGCAGAAGCAAATCGGCATTAATAAATTTAGGATAGTTTTATTATGTAGAATAATACTTGATTGCCTGTTCCAGTAGCAAATCGGTTGGGCTGAGTGGCAGTACTGACAATCCCATCTTGTCTCATTAAAGAATTCGGTGAAAGCAGGATAATCCACAAGCTTAAGTTATTTATTCAAGGTCTAGGAAATACAATCCCATGACTGATGAAGGCAATAAAAATATGACTTTGCTCTTGATCAAAAATACACCTCACCATGAAGGCTAAACTAGCAGTATATAACAAAATTATCAATTGGACACTAAAGAGGACAGGGAAGCCATGTTACAACATGCTTCCTGTTAACCCTTTAGAGGATAAAATACACACTAGAGACACAGCAGCAACCGGCTTAATAGTTTGCTCATGTTTTCAAATTGTGCTGAAGACACTAAGAAGTTTAATTCTTAAATGGTTTCCAAAACAGATGGTGCTTAACCCCATAGGAACACATTTCACTTCATCTGTAATTAACAAGATATGGCACTTCTCAGGAGTTCAGCAGAAACGTCACGTCGTGTAGCATATGCAACCATCTGGACAAGGAGAATAAACAAACAGCATGTGAAAAAATAATGAAAGCAAGCTGATAAGTTCCATATACCAGTGATCTGCATAGACTGACAAAACCTACACTATTCAGGAAAATGTTTTAGAATGAGTGCCAAACGTACCCAATTGGGTCACCCACTAAATGATCATCCTTTTTATTTACATTGTCTAACCCCATTTTGATGCCAAATTACATTATTGATAATTTTATGGAGAAAAATGCTTTATTTAAAATATAAAGCACTTTTATTTCTAAATGAATGTGACTGCATGTGTTACAATTACTTCAGAAGTGTTAAATAATACAAGCGAATTTTAATATTTCTATAAACAAGGTGTAAACTGCATCAAATCCTCACAATACTTAAAAAGACACATTGAACAGTTATAAGCTAGGACTAAATAGAAATAAAGCCAAAGATATATATGAAGCTTCTTTACCTTACTTTGCTATGTACTGCATACTGTAATGTGCAAGAAAATCTCTTCAGTGTACATTGAAATATTGGCAGTATATTGGGTAACAGCTGTGTTTCATATTCTATACACACACTTAATTACTTTATTAGTTTTTGCAGCATTTGTCTATAATGCACACCATTTCAAAATAGCTTACAAGTACAGATTAAAAGCACAGTTGGTTATGTATGGTGGTGTAGAAGGGGTTTATGGAGGCTGCTGATTCACAGATCCAACATCCTGGGTTCAAATCTCATGCTCTATCATTTCTACGTGGAGTGTTCATATTCTCCTTGTCTCCCCTGAGGGTTTTCTTTTGGATAGTCTTGTCTTCCTTTCAATCCTGAAACACATTTGTGCTTGTATAGCTCTAAAAAAAAGGGTAGGGTGGGTTCAAATTTGTATATGTGGCTGTAGACATCTGCAGCCAGACCCTCATCATATGCTTGTGACATTTTACATGTGGGCAATGCCCAGTTGGTCCCTCATCAGCCCTTCTGACAACTGACCTCATTGGCTGAGTTATAGAAGGTATTACACTTTTTTAATTCACCCAAATGTTCTCAGTATGGTGGATTCCTACTTTTGCTATCTTTGTAACCACGGTTTGGTCTGCACTGGTGGTCACTCCCTTCCTGACATTAAACTTTGTATCTTACATTCTCAGTCTCATCATATATCAGACATTAACGGATCAAACTGGCTCAGGTAAAGAAAGTTTTCTGTCACCTGGGTGTTTAGCATTTTGTTATCTTTGGAAGGTTGAGTATTAACAGAATGGTCAACTCATAATACAAATATATCTATTTTAGTCTGTCTATGTAAAAGAGTACCTTATATTTATTGGATTTAAGTCTTTATTGAATATGGCTGCATTGTCATTTTTCACAAACTGATAATAGATGGTTCGTGTATACTGTATATTTGTCATTGAGTGCTCAGTATTAAAGTTACCTCTTATGCCATCAGTAGTAACTTTGGTTAGGAGATCAGAGGCCATTTTAGGCCTACATGTTAAAGAATAGATTTTTTAAAGTGTTATTAATTAATACTTTTTATGGCTAGACTTATAATGGGATAATTCCTGTCTTGTGTAGTATTGTAGCATCGCATGTATTGTGCTACCAGAATGTCTGAGGACTTTGTTGCATTAGGCAACAAGTATAATACAATATTCATGTTATAGCAACCACAGGATTGAGAACACCAAAAAATACTAAAACACAAATCACAATAAAACAACACTGCCACTCACTTCTTAAGAAGTGCTTGGTAAAAAGTTACAAATTTATTAAAATGATACTTGTAGATACTTGTAGATAGATTTATGCTTGGTGGGATTTAATTTGCATGAATACTGCACAAGATGGTTAACAAATAAAGTAACTGATTGGGAAAACTACAAGAAATTACTCAAAGGACTGCTTCATAACAAAACAAAAATAAAAACCTTTTCTAAATCTAAAAACATGTATTCACATGAAATGCATGATTTTTCTAAAAGGACTTGATAGCACTTTCTAATAACCAAAAAAATTCAGGAAGCATTTAAAAATAATGGCAGTGATCTTACTGAAAAGACCAAAGATACCAAACAAATATTCTAACCACCTAAACATCCATTTCCTGAACACTAAATATTAATATTCTCATACCCAGTCATCACAATCAGATAGATAGATAGATAGATAGATAGATAGATAGATAGATAGATAGATAGATAGATAGATACTTTATTAGTCCCAAGGGGGAATTTGTATAACCCAGCAGCATCATACATAACAAAAAAAAAATTTAAATTTAAGAGTAATAAAAATGCATGTAAAAACAGACAAGAACTTTGAACAACAATTAGTTGTCATGGAGGGCTAGAGCCTCTCCCAGCAGCACCTGGGACCAGTGCATTGCAGAGCCCCTTTATGTACACACCCATGCTCACACAAGGCTGATTTCAAATTGCTCAGTATTTACTCCCATAAGCCTTTGGGCATGTGGGTATGTGGGTGCTTGATGCTTGAGGCAGCAGTGCTAAAACTGTACCACTGTGACACCCATTGGGCAGGAATAAACACTGAACAGGGCATCAACTTCATTGCAGGGCACATTCAGACCCAATGAAAGAAGGTCAGTTTAAAGCAGTGGTGGGCAACTATTTTAATTGAGTACATGAGAAAACCAGTTTGTTGAAGAGGGCCAAATACATTCTGTCAACTGTTACATTACTGTATAATATATTTCTTTTTGTTCACCATAATAAAATTAATACAGACCACATGTTCAAAGATTTTGTTTGATTTATTGAACCATGGGACATACACCCACAATAGCACGTTTTGTAACACAATCTCTAATTCCTGATTGTGTAAAACAATATATACAGTATATATATATATATATATATATATATATATATATATATATATATATATATATATATATATATATATATATATAAATATGTATGTTTTACTGCATTAATCACTGACAAAGCATTTTGCTCTGCCTGTACCTTTGACAACATAGTGGGAAGAATTAAGTCTTTGATGAGCTTCAACTAGCGCACTGAAGTCAGGTGTAATTCCTGATGTTGCTATTCGCAGTACAGCACACAGATGGTCATCACTGAGAGAAGATCTGTACCTGGATTTCTTGAATTTCATTACTGAGAAGGTCTGTTCATATATGTATGTTGATCCAAATATGACAAGCATTCTCTGAGCTAGTGTTCTCAAGTGTGGGAAATTCTCCTTTTTGTAGAATGCCAGTAAGGCACTGACTTGAAGTGTTCTGCCTGCAATGCAAAGTCCAAAAGTTCAAACTGTACTTCACATGGGGCGCTGCCCACATCAAATGTAAAAGGAGAGAAGATGGAGGGGTTTTCAGTTTCCACAACGCTAAAGTCTTTAAATCACATGGAAAGTCCACCATGCAGTGCCCGTAACATGGTTGCATATCTGTTAAGCTGATCAGTAGCTAGATTCCCCCCTCTCTGTGTGGGAAGCTGTGTCAATGTGTTCCTCACTAATGACTGAAAGAGAAGCAGCAGCATCCTCATGACGATGTTCGCTAGGCTGTGCATATCATGTGCACCTTGCAATTTTGTATTCCACTCCTTCATAAGTTCAGTGAAATCAACAACAAATGCTAAACCTAAGAGCCACTCAGTGCAGCTTAGTTCGGGATGAGTTTTCCTTTCATTTGACAAAACTCCTGAATCTCTGATTTCAGATCCCAGACCTGTTTGAGCACTTTGCCTAAGCTTAGCCACCTGTGTGGTAGTCTCATGTTCCTCCAACAGTGTAACAAACTGTCTGTGATTTAATGCCCTAGTCCTGATGAAATTTACAATATTTATTACAACATCAATCACATGATTAACTTTCAGCACAGATTTACATAGCACTTCTTGGTGAATAATACAATGTAAAAATATGGGTTTTTGGGCTTGGTTAATCTCAGCCACGTTCTCCTGCATCCTTTTTGAAAGTCCAACATTTTACTTGTCAAAATTAGGAGAACCATCAGTTGTCACACTAACTAACTGTTCCCATTGCAGTCTAACTTTAGCATGCACTTACTAACTTCAGTAAATAAATCCTTGCTGGTTGTTGACTGCTATCACACACGTGCAATTAGGAAGCAGCTGAAAGGACTAAATGAAGGTAACTCCACACCAGGCGGGGGGTGGCAGGGCGCACTAATCCTTTCTGTTATCTCTGCAGATCAAAAATGGAAAATTCTCCCTGGTTTTGGTTCTGGCCCTAAAGATGTCATGTCTGGAGAGAAGTGGAGGTGGACCTGAGGAGAAAGAGAGGCATTGGAAGGGCCTGGACTGAAGGTGATTAGTGCTGCGGCACTGGGTTGTGTCCGTCACTGTATTGTAACATATAAATAAACCGTGTGTGGTGCTTGAACCATCGGTGTCCGCCTGTCTGTGGCCAGGCTGTTCCCCACAATGTGTTCTTTATCAAAATATGACTGGAGAATATAACTTGACAAATCTGCTCGAATGGGACACACAGACTTCAAAAGCAGGGCCCCATTAGGCAAGGGGCCTGGGGTGGTCAACCCATTTGCAACCCCCAAATGGCGCTCTTGCCTGAAGAATCACTTTCTGGTTCTGGCCCTGAAGACATCATTTCCTGGCAGAAAACGTAAAACCCACACCACTTCCAGTTTCCAGTCAGTCAAATGTTGGACTCAAACCTGTGCATAACTCTGCAGATTAACTTGCCTTTTGCAGCCAGGGCACAAGTATACAAGTGGCTGCCCCAAACCTTTTTCTGCGTCGAGGCTATTTATTTCACATTGCATAGAAGTCAGTTCCTCTGTCATTTCAAAGTCTTTCATTATTCCTTTAACAAAAATAAGCAGCTGCGCCGTATCATGAACATCACAGCTCTTATCCAAGGCCAAGGAGAAGAAGTCAACATTTTCCACCATGCATTTCGGCTGTAGTACCAGATTCTCCACAATTTCAGCAACCCGTCTTGTAACTGTTCACTGTGAGAGGGACAGCTGTTCACATGCAAACTTCTTCTGTGGGAACTCTTTAACAAATTCTCCATCAAAAAACAGTTAGTGAGCTAATATATAGCTGGTTTTTACTGTTAGTTGCTTTGCTTTATGAAGCATTGTAAAAAGCCTTTCAATTCTTATGCAGTCCTCACCTTCTCCTCTTCATATAAATTTCTGTATTTTTCGGTGTGCTTGGTCTCAAAGTGACTGCTTAATTTGTAGTCTTTAAATGCAATAATGTGCTCTTTGCATACCAAACAGCTCTTTGCTTTACTGCTAACCTCCATGAAAAAATACTCAAGGATTTGTTGAATGGTCTGTTTTCTGCATCCACTTTTCATTTTTTATCACTCATTTTTGTTGTGTCTTTGCACAAAATGCAGATGGGATGCAGATTATAACTGATGTTGTCTTCCTTTATTCAATATAACATGAACAATCTCTGTATCACCACTTTGTTTGATGCAATCTCCCGCAGTTTCCCTCTTTTATATCCCAACCTTTCTGATGCAATCTCCTGTTATTTCCCATACATTTCAATTTACAGTAGATCTGTGTCGCTGTACTGTAGCTATGATGCAGATTGACACTGCCAGGCAAGAACTTGCTGTCTACACCGTCCATGGGCCAGACAAAACCAGACCATGGGCTGCATTCGGCCCGCAGGCCGCAAAGTGCCCATCCCTGGATTAAAGTCACCAGTTAATCTAACATGCTGACATTTTTTAAGTTTGAGAGAAAACCAGGGAATCCTGAAAACATACATAGAAGAACCTGCAAGCACTATGCAAACTGTGATTGGGCAACAATTTGAACCCAGTTTCTTAGGGTGGTTATTTAATAGCATCTACCAACTAAATAGTTAATTTAACACCACCTCAGAAAAAAAAAAAATATATAGTATATATATCATAATCAATGATGTCTATTATCATTACTGACATAAGGTCATAAATTACAAAGTCAGTTGCATGGGTACTGTGGGAGGCTTAGTGTTAGTATTTTTAGTGGGAAGCATATAAAGTGGCTTCTGTTGCTTGCTTCAGCAACCTGCTCTAAATTCCTTTTAGTACTGTAATGTTTCAAATTTAGATTTAATTTTGGCTTATAATTTTCAAATATGTGTTTAAGTATATAAAATTCAGTTGCGGAATAAATACTATTTATTATCCTGTGCTTTTCTTTTGTCTGTTATTCATGCTTTCCCACACTGATTGTTTAGTCAATTAAAAGCTGGCTTTACCTAAATGGTCTATTGTTTCTGAAAACTTACATTTTAATTAAACATTTATCCTAAACAGCACAGACAACAGGATAGTTGCCCATTTGTGACTCCTTTGATTACTGTTAGTTACTTTCTTACAAAGGAATAAAATGTCCTGCTGTCATAACTTGTTGGGAAAGTAAAATAAGAAATTAATCTTTTTAAAGCAATATATTGCATTGCAATTGCTGGCTATCTGTAGCACAGAACTAGGATATCAGGTTAAAAAAGGAATACTGACAGCAATCAGGGTTGTAACCTCGAATCTAACCCTGAAACATTAAACAGTTCAGTTTTTAATCTTTACATTTTTTAATGTTACTGTACTCAGATTTTTTTGAGTTCTGTATAAGATATCATCCTTGCCTAATGTTTTTACTAATCATGTCCTGCCATAAGCAGGCTCCTTACACTGACTGGTCACTTAGTCCCTGTAAGTCAGCTCTCCTGACTGTGCCTCTTATATTTTTTATTTTACGTTGTTGAACTTAACTAGGGTGGCACAGTAGTGCAGTGGTAGCGCTTCTGCCTCGCAGTTAGGAGACCTGTGCTAGCTTCCCGGGTCCTCCCTGCGTGGAGTTTGCATGTTCTCCCTGTGTCTATGTGGGTTTCCTCCAGGTACTCCGGTTTCCTCCCACAGTCCAAAGACATGCAGGTTAAGTGCACTGGTGATTCTAAATTGTCCTTAGTGTGTGCTTGGTGTGTGTGTGTGTGTGCACATGATGCGGTGGGCTGGCGCCCTGCCCAGGGTTTGTTTCCTGCCTTGTGCACTGTGCTCGCTGGGATTGGCTCCAGCAGACCCCCGTGACCCTGTAGTTAGGATATAGCAGGTTGGATAATGGATGGATGGATGAACTTAACTATTTCATTTCGATGATAAAGTTTGTTGTAATGTATAGATATTCAAATTAAATGTTTGCTTATGTGACTACTCAGTACAGTGACAGTAATTATATATATACCTGTATATACTAGGGCGCTTTGCATCTGTACCGCACACGTTGTGAAGGGGGTGGCTGAATGCATGCTTTGGAGAAATGGATGGCTCACCTGCTTCCTTACTGCTCCTCCCCTGCCGTGCTGCGTGTTCTGCTTCTCGCGCTGCGCGTCGATCATTTCAAAGCCTGTACAGCAGCTGTCCTCGCATCGCTCGCTCACCCACCCTCTCCCCAACCGGGCGTGCCAAGTGCTTGCGTTGTGAAGGGGGGAGGGGGCTGAACACACGCTTTGGAGATGCTGCTGTTGCCAAGCTGTGTGTTCTGTAAGTTGTGCTGTGTATTGATCATTTAAAAGCCTGTACAGCAGCTGATTATTATTGTTCTCTTCTGCATCCTTTTTTGCCTTCTTTTCTCTCCATCACTTTCGTGTCTCTTTTTGACGCACTGCTCTTTCTTCTTCGCTTAGTCGTTCACATGCCATCTAGAACGTATAACATTTATAAGACCTGGAAGCACATGAAGTGTGTCTACCAAAAGCATTCCAAAACCTGATAGGTTAGATGTCCATGAACTTGTTTTAAATTGTTTGTAAGTAGGGCGTGATGTGGAAAAGTTACCGTCTCATGGGTCTTGCTTCCTATTGTTGTAATGTCTAGTTTCACGTGATGTCAAGGTGTCTCTCCGAGATGATCATGTCTTGACCCAAAATTTTTTTTATATTATATTTTATATATATATATATATATTGTGGTCTATGGCCGGCTTGTCATCCTGGCCAATACCCCCAGGCCGCCAGATGGAGCCCTCCCTGCAGTATGTAGGTGCCCCGAAGACCAGCAGGGAATCATGGACAATGGAGTTTTTATCCACAGCCCTGCTGGATACTACATTGGCCGCAAGATGGAGCTGCAGGGAGGAGCCAAGAGTCATATGTGCCTTACAACCCGGAAGTGCGCCATAGGCAGAGCAACGGCAGAAGTGACATACTTCCAGGGTGAGGAAAAGGTCTTGTACCTGACCCGGAAGTGATAAAGAATCACATTGACTGGGGATTGGGAACACTTCTGGGTCAGGGAATATAAAAGGACTGTAGGAGCTCCCAGACGGCGAGCTGAGCTGGGTGGAAGGGTGGCAAAACGTCTGGGAGTGGTGGAGAGTTTATTGATTTGTGATTGGTGATTTATATGAGTATTGTGGAGGAGAGGGTTCTTTGTACACTGTTGCATAAAAATAAAGTCAACTTTTGGACTTTTTCCTGGTGTCTGGAGTATTGGACAGGGGTTCAAGGGAGTGATAGCGCCCCCTATCTGTCATTATATATATTGATATATATATTTTGTGGCGGACAGTCGGATTCCATACCCAGCTGAATTGCCCCTTCAACAATTGGTCGGGGGAAAAGCCATGGGCGACATACTACTTCCCCTGGAACGCTTGATGGCAGCTCCCCTGGGTTGCATCGGGGCCACAGACATGGGACTCCGGAGCTCAGCCCTGTTGGTCTCCATGGCAACCGCCAGGGGGGGCTGCATGACTTCCTGATCCCGTGTGGGCGGAGATGCAGCCACACCCGGGAGTGCATCTGGATTTAGGTCATCAATCACCTGAAGCAATTCCAGGTGGGCTATAAATGGGAGCCAGCAGCCACCATCAGGAGCAAGAGTCGGGAGGAGGAGGAGGACAATGCTTGCTGGGAGGAGCAATGGTAAAGATCAGTGTGCTTTGTGTTGGCTTTTGTGATTTGTTTGTGCTTGTGGGACTGTGTTAGGGCTGAGGGACATGGGGAAGACGTGGTCCCCTGCTGAAGAGAAAACAAAAGTTTGTTTTTTTTTACGTATGCCTCCGTGTGTCTCTCTGTGCCATGTGGACACCAATATAGCACCTTTCTACAATATACTGTATATATATATATATATACACAAGGCGGGACCCAAAAATAACCAGAATTTTGTTGTTGTTAGGTTGGTACTTGTAGTACGTGGTTTGGTGATGTAACTAGGGCTAGGGCGATCTAGTTACACTCCTCACAAGTCAGTCTGCCAAGTGCCATTAGTCTGGAAGGTTGTCCTTGTGTTCAGTGAATTTTGTAAAAGCAGTTTTGTGCAAGCGTCGTTATTTTACGATGGCCGATTATCGTGAGCAACGCGTGGCAGTGAAATTTTGTTTTCTTCTTGAAAAAAGTGTTGCAGAAACTATTGTTATTGAAACGGTATGACAACCCTGAACCACCCACCCTACTTACCGGATTTAGCTCCGTGTGATTTCTTTTTGTTCCCTCGGATGAAAAAAGACTTGAAAGGAAGGCGTTTTGCTGACGTCGAAGAGGTAAAACAAGAAACGACCAGAGCATTAATGGGCATTACTTCAGACGAATTTAAAAAATGTTTCGAACAATGGAACAAACGGTTAGGTAAGTGTATTTCCGCCAATGGAGAGTACTTTGAAGGAGACTAATTGTAGTTTGTACAGAAAATTAAATTAAACAAGTTTTAAAAATATTTCCTCATATATATATATACAGTCTATATATATACAGTGGTGTGAAAAACTATTTGCTCCCTTCCTGATTTCTTATTCTTTTGCATGTTTGTCACACAAAATGTTTCTGATCATCAAACACATTTAACCATTAGTCAAATATAACACAAGTAAACACAAAATGCAGTTTTTAATTGATGGTTTTATTATTTAGGGAGAAAAAATCCAAACCTACATGGCCCTGTGTGAAAAGTAATTGCCCCTTGTTAAAAAATCACCTAACTGTGGTGTATCACACCTGAGTTCAATTTCCGTAGCCACCCCCAGGCCTGATTACTGCCACACCTGTTTCAATCAAGAAATCACTTAAATAGGAGCTGCCTGACACAGAGAAGTAGACCAAAAGCACCTCAAAAACTAGACATCATGCCAAGATCCGAAGAAATTCAAGAACAAATGAGAACAGAAGTAATTGAGATCTATCAGTCTGGTAAAGGTTATAAAGCCATTTCTAAAGCTTTGGGACTCCAGCGAACCACAGTGAGAGCCATTATCCACAAATGGCAAAACATGGAACAGTGGTGAACCTTCCCAGGAGTGGCTGGCCGACCAAAATTACCCCAGGAGCGCAGAGACGACTCATCTGAGAGGTCACAAAAGACCCCAGGAAAACGTCTAAAGAACTGTAGGCCTCACTTGCCTCAATTAAGGTCAGTGTTCACGACTCCACCATAAGAAAGAGACTGGGCAAAAACGGCCTGCATGGCAGATTTCCAAGGCGCAAACCACTGTTAAGCAAAAGAACATTAGGGCTCGTCTCAATTTTGCTAAGAAACATCTCAATGATTGCCAAGACTTTTGGGAAAATACCTTGTGGACTGATGAGACAAAAGTTGAACTTTTGGAAGGCAAATGTCCCGTTACATCTGGCGTAAAAGGAACACAGCATTTCAGAAAAAGAACATCATACCAACAGTAAAATATGGTGGTGGTAGTGTGATGGTCTGGCGTTGTTTTTCTGCTTCAGGACCTGGAAGGCTTGCTGTGATAGATGGAACCATGAATTCTACTGTCTACCAAAAAATCCTGAAGGAGAATGTCCGGCCATCTGTTCGTCAACTGAAGCTGAAGTGATCTTGGGTGCTGCAACAGGACAATGACCCAAAACACACCAGCAAATCTACCTCTGAATGGCTGAAGAAAAACAAAATGAAGACTTTGGAGTGGCCTAGTCAAAGTCCTGACCTGAATCCAATTGAGATGCTATGGCATGACCTTAAAAAGGCGGTTCGTGATAGAAAACCCTCAAATAAAGCTGAATTACAACAATTCTGCAAAGATGAGTGGGCCAAAATTCCTCCAGAGCTCTGTAAAAGACTCATTGCAAGTTATCGCAAACGCTTGATTGCAGTTATTGCTGCTAAGGGTGGCCCAACCAGTTATTAGGTTCAGGGGTCAATTACTTTTTCACACAGGGCCATGTAGGTTTGGATTTTTTTTCTCCCTAAATAATAAAAACCATCATTTAAAAACTGCATTTTGTGTTTACTTGTGTTATATTTGACTAATGGTTAAATGTATTTGATGATCAGAAACATTTTGTGTGACAAACATGCAAAAGAATAAGAAATCAGGAAGGGGGCAAATAGTTTTTCACACCACTGTATATTGTCACAGATGTACGGGGACACTGCCCGGCCAGGACGCCTGGACAGTCCCCAACGGGGACAATACTTCTCCTCGGCCACAAGAGGGCAGCCGCCCGGGTCTATTTGGGGGCCACAGAGACGGAGCTGGGATGCCCGTGAGAGGACGTGGCCACCGCCAGGGGGCGCCCGGTCAGTTGGGGAGTCCTGGATGGCAGCATTTCTGCCACACCAGGAAGTGCTCCCGGAAACAGTTCCAAGAAGACCCGGAGTGCTTCCAGGGGCTTTCCTGACACTTCCGCCACACCAGGAAGTGACGTCAAGGGGAGCACCTGGGGCTCATCCGGGTCCTGATAAAAGGGGCCGCCTCCTTCCAGACAAGGAGTTAGAGTTGGGAGGAAGGAGATGAAGCTTGTGAGGAGGAGGAGGTCAAAAGAGAAAGAGAGAGAAAGAAGAAGAGAAAGAAGAAGAAGAAAGGAAAGAGTTGGTGAAAGAAGAAGAAAGGAAAGAGTTGGTGAGAGAAGGCATTGTGGTGCAGTAAAGAAAAATAAATAAAGGAGCGTGTTTTATACATCCTGGTGTCGGTCTGTCTGTGTTGGGGGTACGGTTTCCACAATATCTATACTAATAAAAGGCAAAGCCCTCACTGACTGACTGACTCACTCACTCACTCACTGACTCATCACTAATTCTCCAAGTTCCCGTGTAGGTAGAAGGCTGAAATTTGGCAGGCTCGTTCCTTACAGCTTCCTTACAAAAGTTGGGCAGGTTTCATTTCAAACTTCTACGCGTAATAGTCATAACTGGAAGCTATTTCTCTCCATTTACTGTAATGGAGTTGAACTCGAAAGCCGTGGGGGGCGGAGTTTCGTGTGACATCATCACGCCTCCCACGTAATCACGTGAACTGACTGTCAACGCAGTACGTAGAAAACCAGAAAGAGCTCCAAAAAGCGCTGAAGAAAACATGCATTATATAATTGAGAAGGCAGCGAAACAATAAGAAGCGAGTGAGTGACATCCATCCATCCATTATCTAACCCACTGAATCCGAATACAGGGTCACGGGGTTCTGCTGGAGCCAATCCCAGCCAACACAGGGCAGGAACCAATCCTGGGCAGGGTGCCAACCCACTGCAGGACACACACAAACACACCCACACTAGGGCCAATTTAGAATCGCCAATCCACCTAACCTGCATGTCTTTGGATTGTGGGAGAAAACCCACGCAGACACGGGGAGAACATGCAAACTCCACGCAGGGAGGACACGGGAAGCGAACCCGGGTCTCCTAACTGCGAGGCAGCAGCACTACCACTGCGCCACCATGCCGCCCAGTGAGTGACATATACAACCATATTCATGAGTGGTGCTACTTCGGAAACAAAGCACGGTGTAAACCTAAAGTTTAAATTAAGTTCATAGACAGGTTGCCGCTGGCGTTTGTCATGCCCACGGGTAATGCGGGATACAAGTTTAATCAATCAATCAATCAATCAACATTTATTTATATAGCACATATTCATACAAAAAAATGTAGCTCAAAGTGCTTTACAAAATGAATAGAAAATAGAAGACACAATAAAAAATAAACATAAGTCAACATTAATTAACATAGAATAAGAGTAAGGTCCGATGGCCAGGGTGGACAGAAAAACAAAAAAACTCCAAAAGCTGGAGAAAAAAATAAAATCTGTAGGGGTTCCAGACCAAGAGACCGCCCAGTCCCCTCTGGGCATTCTACCTAACATAAATCATCATATTTTCATGGAAGGACCTGATGATGATGGTCACGTAGACTTCTGGCTTTCAGTCCATCATTGTTGGAGCATCATGATGCTTTGAGTAGGTGGTGGTGGCGCAGGCGCCACCACAAAGAAACCGGAAAAAGAAACAGAAGAGAGAGTAGGGGTCAGTACGGATTTTAGAGCCACCATGAATAGTTATTATGAAGAATTGAACATACAGAGTATCAGGATTATGTTAAAGTGAAGTTATAAAAGGCCATGTTAAAGTAATGTGTTTTCAGCAGTGTTTTAAATTGCTCCACTGTATTTGCCTGGCGAATTCCTATCGGCAGGCTATTCCAGATTTTAGGTGCATAGCAGCAGAAGGCCGCCTCACCACTTCTTTTAAGTTTAGCTTTTGGAATTATAAGGAGACACTCATTTGAAGATCTAAGGTTACGATTTGGAATATAACGTGTCAGGCATTCCGATATATAAGATGGAGCGAGATTATTTAAGGCTTTATAAACCATAAGCAGTATTTTAAAGTCAATCCTGAATGACACAGGCAACCAGTGTAGTGACATCAAAACTGGAGAAATGTGTTCGGATTTTCTTTTCCCAGTTAGGATTCTAGCAGCTGCATTCTGCACTCGTTGCAAATGATTTATGTCTTTTTTGGGTAGTCCTGAGAGGAGTGCGTTACAGTAATCTAGTCTACTGAAAACAAAAGCGTGAATTAATTTCTCAGCATCTTTCAATGATATAAGAGGTCTAACTTTAGCTATGTTTCTTAAATGAAAAAATGCTGTCCTAGTGGTCTGATGAATATGCGATTTAAAATTCAGATTACAGTCAACGGTTACCCCTAAATTTTTACTTCCGTCTTAACTTTAATCCTAGTGCATTAAGTTTATTTCTGATAACCTCGCTGAATCCATTATTGCCAATTACCAAAATTTCAGTTTTCTCTTTATTTAGTTTGAGAAAATTACTATTCATCCATTCAGAAATACCAGTAAGACATTGTGTTAGTGTATCGAAAGAGTCGGAGTCATCAGGTGCTATAGATAAGTACAGCTGTGTGTCATCAGCATAGCTGTGGTAGCTCACATTGTAACCTGAGATAATCTGACCTAACGGAAGCATATAGATTGAGAATAACAGCGGACCCAGGATAGAGCCTTGTGGAACACCATATCGGATATCATGTGTCTTTGAGATTTGATTACCACAACTCACAAAGAATTTTCTCCCTGCCAGGTAGGATTCAAACCAATTTAAGACACTGCCAGAGAGGCCCACCCATTGACTAAGGCGATTTCTAAGAATATTATGATCAATGGTGTCAAATGCAGCACTCAGATCTAAGAGGATGAGAACAGATAAATGGCCTCTGTCTGCATTTACCCGCAAGTCATTTACTACTTTAACAAGTGCAGTTTCTGTACTGTGATTTGTTCTGAAGCCTGACTGAAAAGTATCAAGAATAGAATGTTTATTTAGGTGGTCATTTAACTGCATAATGACTGCCTTCTCTAAAATTTTACTTAAGAAGGGCAGGTTAGAAATGGGTCTAAAATTTTCAAAGGCAGAGGGGTCAAGATTATGTTTCTTGAGAGGACGCAGGATATAAACGAGAGTTTTGATCACTTTGTAACTAAGTTCAAATTGCAGGTGAAGGGCTGTGCTTATACAAATTCCGAGAGACTGTGTTTGTGGGGGATTGATAGTTAAGGCGGGTGGAGGAGTGACGTCATCATCTCCCCTCCAATTCATCTCATTTCGCTCTGAGCTGAGCTCCACGGCTAACGCAGTGTTACGGAAGCGAGTTTGTGATGCTGCCACCAAATACTCACAGAAAAATCCACCAGTTAATACACACGCTGTCTCTACAGTTTCTCCACACTGTATCCTCCAGGCACTACTTACAAAAGGTTACATTGACAGTCGTGTTACATTATTTTTAAAATGTTTCCTTTTCTTAGCACAAGCACAGCTGAGAAGCTTCGATGCATGTGCTCCATAACGCGTTAAAAAATCACACATTTAATTTAATTTAACACTTTGCATTACAAACAAAGGGGAACTTCTGTCAATGCATGATTTCCTGGTACACCGATTACATTGATCAGCGCTTCCCGATTCATTTTACCCTCGCGCCCCCTTGGTTTGAGAAGAAGTATGAAGAAATATGAGGTTAACTCAGAAAAAAAGATCACCAATTGAAGCTTTATGAATAATTGATTCGCCATCAATAATTGTTTTGGTAAAGCCATACTCAGTGTAAACCTCCTTCTATTTTATAATTTTTCCGCCACTAGCCATGATTAAATGAACGGTAAAAAAGTAAGAGCGAAGCGAGGGAGACTTATTCAGGCAGGCAGGCGACAGCTCAATAGCTCAAATTTGGATATAAGTGGGTTCTATTTAGTCGCCAGAAATATCTTTGTTAGGAATGGAAGTTGAATTTAGTCTTTAAATTTCTATGGTGAAGAAAAATGTATGCAATGATGACTAAATTTACCTATATAAAGTCAAAACTTGTATTTATAAAGTCATTCCCGAATACAGTATATAAAGTCAAAACTTGATTATATAAAGTCACTGTCGGAATATATAAAGTCAAAACCTGAGTATATAAAGACGGCGTTGGAATATTTCTGAATATATAAAGTCTGCGCTGGAATATATAAAGTCAAATCTTGAATATATAAAGTCAGCGTCGGAATATACAAAGTCAGCGCTGGAATATCCATCCATTTCCCAACCCGTTGAATCCAACCACAGTGTCACGGGGGACTGCTGGAGCCAATCCCAGCCAACACTGGCGGCAAGGCAGGAACCAATCCTGGGCAGGGCACATGCATCATTTTCAAAACATTAACCGAACAGTGTTTTTTTAATTTATTTTTCTGAATACGTTTTTGTTACCTTAGTTCAGTTCAGAGTCGTTTCAATCAATAGATTTTGACTTTCACTTTATATATTCAGGAGTGAGTTTATATACTCCGATGTTGACTTTATATAATCAGGAATGACTTTATATATACCGACGCTGACTTTATATATTCAAGTTTTGACTTTATATATTCGGGAATGACCTTACATATTCAAGTTTTCACTTTATATATTCCAGCGATGACTTTATACATTCAAGTTTTGATTTTATATATTCCAGCGCTGACTTTATATATTCAAGTTTTGACTTTATATATTCTGACGGCGACTTTATATATTCATAAAATCAATGTATTTGCCTGTTTGGCACCCCATAGTATATGTGTGTTTATATATGTACCCATGTATGTGTATATATATATATATATATATATATATATATTTATATAAATCTATACTAATAAAAGGCAAAGCCCTCACTGACTGACTGACTGACTCACTCACTCACTCACTGACTCTTAACTAATTCTCCAACTTCCCGTGTAGGTAGAAGGCTGAAATTTGGCAGGCTCATTCCTAACAGCTTACTTACAAAAGTTGGGCAGGTTTCATTTCGAAATTCTACGCGTAATGGTCATAACTGGAAGCTATTTTTCTATATATACTGTAATGGAGTTGAACTCGAAAGCCGTGGGGGCGGAGTTTCGTGTGACATAATCACGCCTTTCACGTAATCACGTGAACTGACTGTCAACGCAGTACGTAGAAAACCAGGAAGAGCTCCAAAAAGCGCTGAAGAAAACATGCATTATATAATTGAGAAGGCAGCGAAACAATAAGAAGCGAGCGAGTGACATATACAACCATATTCATGAGTGCTGCTACTTCGGAAACAAAGCACAGTGTAAACCTAAAGTTTAAATTAAGTTCATAGACAGGCTGCCGCTGGCGTTTGTCATGCCCACGGGTAATGCGGGATACAAGTTTAATTAGAGGACGCAGGATATAAATGAGAGTTTTGATCACATTGTAACTAAGTTCAAATTGCAGGTGAAGGGCTGTGCTTATACAAATTCCGAGATACTGTGTTTCTGGGGGATTGACAGTTAAGGCGGGTGGAGGAGTGACGTCATCATCTCCCCTCCCATTCACCTCATTTCGCTCTGAGCTGAGCTCCACGGCTAACACAGTGTTACGGAAGCGAGTTTGTGACGCTGCCACCAAATACTCACAGAAAAATCCACCAGTTAATACACACGCTGTCTCTACAGTTTCTCCACACTGTATCCTCCAGGCACTACTTACAAAAGGTTACATTGACAGTCGTGTTACATTATTTTTAAAATGTTTCCTTTTCTTAGCACAAGCACAGCTGAGAAGCTTTGATGCATGTGCTCCATAACGAGTTAAAAATCACGCATTTAATCACAAGCAAAGGGGAACTTCTGTCAATGCATGATTTCCTGGTACACCGATTACATTGATCAGCGCTTCCCGATTCATTTTACCCTCGCGCCCCCTTGGTTTGAGAAGAAGTATGAAGAAATATGAGGTTAACTCAGAAAAAAAGATCACCAATTGAAGCTTTATGAATAATCGATTCGCCATCAATAATTGTTTTAGTAAAGCCATACTCAGTGTAATCCTTCTTCCATTTTATAATTTTTCTGCCACTAGCCATGATTAAATGAACGGTACAAAAGTAAGAGCGAAGCGAGGGTGATTTATTCAGGCAGGCAGGCGACAGCTCAATAGCTTGAATTTGGATATAAGTAGCTTCTATTTAGTCGCCAGAAATATCTTTGTTAGGAATGGAAGTTGAATTTAGTCTTTAAATTTCAATGGTAAAGAAAAAGTTATGCAATGATGACTACATTTAACTATATAAAGTCAAAACTTGTATATATAAAGCCATTCGCGAATATATAAAGTCAAAACTTGATTATATAAAGTCACTGTCGGAATAAATAAAGTCAAAACTTTAATATATAAAGTCAGCGTCGGTATATATAAAGTCAATACTTGTTTCTGAATATATAAAGTCAAAACTTGAATATATAAAGTAAGCGCTGGAATATATAAAGTCAAAACTTAACTGGGGAGAAGAGCTTATTCTGGACACTATCTCTCCTGGAATGGTAGCGGGCAGGCCACCTGGCTTTCAGTGGGGCCATGGATTTGAAGCATGGAAGCTCAACCGTGTTGGGGCCTTTGGCCATCACCAGGTAGCACCTGGACATTTCCTGAGCCCAATTTAGCAGCACTTCCGACACACCTGGAAGTGCTGGTGGATAAACTTGTTGGACACCTGGAGTCCTTCCAGGTGTATACTATCATACTATCTTGAAATGCTTCTGTATTGAGGACAGGTGTGGTAAACCAATCCACACATGCTGTAGTCTGTCAGTTAGAAAGTTCACAATCCAGTTTCACAGGATGACTCGAAATTCTCTAAATAACTGTGTAGTTAGGTGATCTGCTTCGGTGCAACAGTGTTACATGCTGAGATGTAGTTTTTTTTTATGTAGATGTGCCACTATGGTATGAAGTACCAAGACTGGTTGTATTGTTATGAAAACTAGAGATGGTCCAGGCTATCTAAAATTTTCTTTTCAATGTGTCCCAGCTCTAGTTTCTCAAAGTATTTCATCACAGTGGGACTGAGTGCTACCAGACAGTAATCATTCAAACAATCCACTTTAGATTTCTTAAGTCCCAGGATAACTGTTGTCCTTTTGAAGCAACAAAAGCCCATAGTTTTTCTCAGTAAAATTGGTTGCTACATGTTTTTGAAACACACTATGACACGAGATTAAATTCCTTATATATGTTAATTTATTACAAATCCTCCTTACCTCATTCACAGAATTGCAAAATTAATCATGTTGTGATGCAGGCAGTCTAGAAGTGGACTGCTTGTTGTTGCGATGGAAGCTGATGTAAAAAGACAGTCAAAAGCTGACATAAAACGGCATTCAATTCATTGGGGAGAAAAAAGCAAATGAGATTAGATATACCTTTGCTTTGTAATCCATAAATATCTCTAAACTCTGCCAAAGTTTACATGAATCATTATTACTGCTACTACTCTCTGTACTGATGTTTAGCAATTTTAATTGATTTTCTGATCTCATACCTGCATATCTTGTACAAGGGGAAGTCAAGTTAAAGTTAGAAAATGGGAATTATTCAAAAATGGAATGAACCTTAACAAAACTGATAATGTCATTTCTCAATGTAGTCGCCACCCTTCTCAATGCACTAGTGCCACCTGCCTGGAAGTACCTGGATTCCAGCAAAATAAAAAGTTTTGTCTTGTCCTTGCAACCACTCGTGCACAGCTTTCTTCACGTTGTCATCTGTCTTGAATCAATGGCCACCCAGATAGTTTTTTTTAGCATTACAAAAAGATGTAAATCAAACAGTGCCAAATTTGGCGAATAAGGAGGATATGGCAATACCTCAAGCTTCAGTTTCTCCAGACAAGCCTTGATGTTCTTAGCAGTATGTGGGCGGGCATAGTCCTGAAGCAAATGGACTCCTTGAGACAGCAGCTCCCACTGCTTGGATTGAACAGCAGGCTTTACATTGGTCTCCAGTAAGTCAAAGTGACTTGCACTAGTGACTGTAGTACCCCTCGGCATGTAGTATTCGACAGTAACTCCTTTATTGTCAAAAAACATGGTCAGCATCAATTTTCCAGTCGAAGGTTGGGCTTGAAATTTGCTGGGTGGCAGTGATGACGAATAACACCACTCTTTGCTGGCCATTTTTGACTCAGGTGTGAAATGATGAGTCAGTACAATTTAATCCAGATATGCCTGACCTTCCTGCTCAAAATGATTCAAATTTGTCTGACATGCCCCAACACGAGCCTCTTTCATTTCTGGTATCGAACCTCTTGCCACCCATCAGGTGCAGACTTTTCGGCATCCCAGCTCCTCATGAATGATTGTAGACAATGAACCATGACTGATGGACAATTCTGATGCTATTTTGCCAATTGTGGTACAGCAACTTTGTCAAATCAGATTGCTCATGGCTTCAATGTTTTCTGCTGTCACAGCTGTCTTTCCTCTTTCAGGATGGAAGTCTTTATCATGTATGAAAGCAACACCTTTCTGGAATTTTTTTAACCCTGTTGTAAACCTGAGCCTTACACATACAGCCTTCACTGTACACATTGATTATCTGTCGATGGATTTCTGATGAGTTCTCACCTATAGCGTGTAAGAAATGGATGACTGACTGCACTTCTTAAGTTTCCAGCCAACCTGCCATTTTCGAACCTGCCGGGTTCTCATTATGTAAGCAAAAGTATAGGTCAGAGTCTAAAGCACTCCTCAGAGAGTGCGATAAACAGTGGTGGTCCAGTATTCACACTCCTTATTACTGGTGTCATTTTATACACATTTTCTTACTTTAGCTTGACTCCCCCTCGTATATTTCTGTATCACTATCTGAAAATGCTTAGCTGTGTGCATTCAATAAATGGCTGATGTAATTCCTGATCAATGGATTTTTATTAGCAAATATGCGGATTGCTTCTTTAGGCACACATTTTTTGATGAATCCCATTGCTATGTTTGCATTCTCATTCAGCTCTGATGAGAGGTCTCTAAACATGTCCCAATTTACAGAATCAAAGCAGTCCTGCAGTTTTTACTCTGCACATTTACTTTAGCACTGAACTGATTTTCTTACCAGTTCCTCACACTTCAGTTTTTGCAGTACTGACAGATGATCTGACTGTTCAAGATGGGGATGCAGTAGTAGACAGTGTGTTTTACCAGGATGTAGAAGTGATCCAGAATATTAGTGCCACTCACAGAACAAGTGATGATGATATTTATGATAAATACCGTACTTCTTAAATTTGCTTTGTGGAAGTCTCCAGCAACAATAAATAATCCCTCAGAGAGTACATGCTCATGTTCCACAACAATGTTGTACAGATCATTCAGCAAATTGTTGATAGCTGGTGGAGGAATTTAAACAGTAACCTTAAGAACATGGAAAGCTGCCTCTAAACGTAAAATAGATGATCATTAAATATTGTAGAACATGTGCACAGATTCTAGACGTTGTTAACATTAGTACACCACATGTTGTTTACTATAAAATACACAACATCTCTTATGGTTTTATCTGACTTTAGTCTAATCCACATGAAAGACAAAAATGCCATCTGGCTGTATTGCAACATCTGGTGCCTCCACAGTTAGCCATGTTACTGAGAAACAAAAAACACAGCCATTCTTGTCTTATTGCTGTCTAGGTTACTCTCCAATGACTGCAAGTTGGTTGGTTGCTGCGGTGCTTTGCTGTCACCTGGTTGTGTCGCTTTGTTTCCCAGCTTTCTTTGTCCATTTATTCCAATTTGAGTCATTTCGGTTGTGTTAGCTGTATATAACAAATGAAAGCAGCTCCTTATTTAACTGGATTAATAATCTAATTCTGAATACTCACACCCATGTTTAAAAAGGTTTGTTGAACATTGTTAATAATGATGGTAACAGACTACACAAATAATGAAAATAACAAAATTATATACAACAAACACAGAAGAGTTGAAACACACATGTCATCACTCTCATTTTTTCACATTGGAATTAATTCTCTGAAACTTCCTACAAGTTTGCCTTCAAAGTTTATTCCATTTTTGCCACATATCTACCACTGACTTTAGTTTGTCAACAATATCCCCATGTGCACCATCAAACCATTTGGTCCCTTCCAGCCGTGGTTCAATTAATGCTACAGGCCTAACACTCTGGACAAATGTCAAATTAAATACAGTATCACTAAAGGGACATCCTACAATTGCAATCACCAACAAAAAAACAAGGAAAAAAACAAATCACTGCCAATTAAAAAATTTTAAGTTCCCTTATGAGCATTATGGTTATAAGGCTACTATACTTATTCTGTATATACAGGGGATCTCACTAAGCATTTTTTTTTATTTACAGCAAAACCAAACTAAAACATAAGAAGTTGCATTTTTGCATTTTGTGTTAAATTTAAAAAAGACAAATTGTATTAAGTTGAAACCTCATTATGCTGCACAGCAATTTTTCTTTGTGTGTAATTACCTCAAAAGATACCTGGTATTTTGAAACCAAATTGCTTGTTATGCCTGCATACTAAGCTTTACCTCTCTAAATATTGTTCTGGTGTGATTGGTCTGACAGGGAAATCTATGCTTGAAGATTCTGATTTATTTCTTGTGCCTCCGGCCAAGGAGATGGAAAAAAATCCTTGATATAAGCTTACCTTTCACTGGAATTAAAGGTCCACGACATGAATTATTAGCAATACTAAGCTTAAGAAACAAAATGTCCAGTGGAGGGCACAGGGAAGAGCCATGAATGAGCCACCCAGAATGATAGGTATCTTTACTTCCATTTTGTTTAATTTGTTCTTTGTCATAAAGTTTGTTTTTCTAGACCTTTTCTTGTAATGTATCAGTTTTATGGCTTTATTTCTGTAGAGGTGCAACGCTTTCGGTGAGGCTGATTATGACGGCATTTAAAAACTGTTTGAAAATACATTTGACCCAGTCTCTAAAGGAACATGATTTTCATTTATTTGTGTTTTTTTTTTTTTTTCACAAATAAGTTGTAAAGGAATTGGAGTGGTCGACGGCATGCACTCATGCTGATTGAAGTTGACGCGCTGCCTAGCAACACAGCATTTCCGCAGTGCTTATTCACTTGGCACAGTGAGCCTGTCTTTTCGATTTAACCTGTTTAGAAATGAACATGGCCACCAGCTGTTTTTGTGGAAGAAGCAAATTCAACACAAAACATGTTAGCATTTTAAACAGAAAGGTATGTATCTATTGTGCTTCACTTTAATTATTTTCTTCCAAGTTAAAGCAATACTTTAAATATATTAGTGTGAACTCAGCTTGGACTGTGAACAACATAAGTGTCTAGCAATAATGGGAAAAACTGACTTTTTGACTCTGTGAAATCCACACTGGAGAGCAATGGTATCTGTTGGCATTGGGGGGGTAGATGGTCTGATTGTATTAGGATGAACTAAATCTTGCAAAGATTGAATTTAATTTACATCGAGTTTGGGACAAACCTATCTGCATGTTGGCCAAATTGTAAGATGGGTATAAAGCTCTAAAGTTGTTTCTGTCCTAAGAGTCTCTAATTAGTGTTATTTTTTATAGTTATATTCAGGAGGACTATAAAGGGTTGTCACTAAGGAGCAGTCAAGTTTAGGTGTAATAGCAAATCATTTTCTGTATGTGCTTTTAATTATTTGAGGGGTTGTCATTTATTGCTTTTTTAGGCACACAGAAGACTCTTCCCGGAAACTTGTTTTGTTTTGTGAGTTTAGAATTTAAAATGGAATTGTTCACATGACACCTACACCTTTTCATGCCTCTTCAAACACTTTTAAAGTTTGCCCCACCCTCTCAGCTATGGGGATGATGATGGAAACTGGAGAAGGAAATGTAGCTTCTGAAATTGCCAAAGTGTTGTTCAGCTATAGAAATACACCCCAATCCACTACTGGTCTCTCTTCAGCAGAAATGTTACCAGGGCATAAGCTAAGGTCAGCACTTGTTCTGGTATCTCCTGACCTTAGGAATAAGATGGAACACAAACAAAAAAAAATCACTTAAAGGGTAGAGGGATCTCTGATGGAGATTGAGTAATTAGAAGAAATATTAGTTGTGGGACAAAGTAGTTGAAACTAGTTACAATAAAGGTGGCTGGTCCTGTATCATACAAGATCAAACTTGAGAACTTAGCAGTTGTGAGGAGACATGTGGATCAGGTTCTTGCAGTTGCAGAGGAGGCCATTAGGTTGGATGGCACTAGAGGAGCATCCCAAGCAGCAGAGACAGCTAAAATGCCTAAAGGTGTTTTTATAGATACTGAAGACATGTTGATGGACCCAGTGGCCTCATATGTGGAGCACCAGGGTGTGAGTGAAACAAATATGATGGACACTAAAAGTGTAGCTGTCAATTTTTGTCAGTCCAAAAGGACTGTTAAGTAGCCAAGCTACCTTAAAGACATTAAGCTATAAAATCACAGAAGAAACCAAGGTGGTATCAAACAGATTTATCTACTTATATTATGCATAAGTATGGTACTGTTCTTGTGTTTATTTTAGTTTAGTTTAAAAAAAAAAGTAAAATCTGTTTATGTATAATATTGAATACTCTTAGCAAAATCAAATGGAGGGGTTACAACATAGGAAGCTGTTTAAGTTCATTGCTTAAAAGGGGAGAAGTGTTGTATTGTTAAGGAGGACTGTAAAGGGTTGTCACTAGGGGGCAATCAAGTGTAGCTGTAATAGCAGATCATTTTCTGCGTGTGATTTTTTATTATTTAGGGGGTTATCTGTTTTTTGGGCACATAGAGGGCACTTCCTGGAAAGTTGGTTTGTTTTCTGAGTGAAGCTGCATTTATAAAAATAAAGTTGTTTTGCTGGAAGGCCGCTGGTGTCCCATCGTCATTTCTAAAACCTGTACAAAAAAAAATCCCATATTTATAATTCACCAGCTTTATTCTAATTGAGTTTGTAGTTTGGCACTTTAAAACAGGACACAGCAAAATTACAAAGGTAGTTAATAATTTTTTATATTTTCCAAGGTACGATGGCACATTTGAGAAGGGTGATGTCTCTCACTGTGTCTTGCATAAGGTTGTTAAACAGAAATGGCTAATCAGTTAACATATTTAAAACAATGTATCACTCCTCGACTATGTATTTGAAAAAAAAGACATATTAAACTTAAAATGATGGCTATAGAGCAATAATAAAACATACATTCATTAATAGAGAAAAAGAACCTTTGGAGTTCAGTAGTTGATTTTAAAATAGCAAAAATCAATTTCTATTCTGCAGAGGTTTTAAATATGATCTGCAATTTTTAGCTTTCCAGTACACATTATATACTGTAATACTTGAGGAATATTAAATATTGTTTCTTAACATTTACAAGTCTTGTTCCATCTGATATACCGTAAACTTTCCAAAGACCATTGGGGATGTTTAGATTAATCAGAGACTGCTTGTATCTTACCTAATAAAGGAAAAGGAACTGTTAGACCCCAAGATACACCTCAGAGGGGGTCACAGAATGTCCAGGGTCCTCAAATCAAGCTAAAATATTTTACAGTTAATGTACAGGGTGGTCCAGATCTAATATTGCAGATACAGATTGTCTGGATGACTTTGATTTATGCGGGGACGATTCCAGTTCGGCGTGAAGATGATTCTTCATGTCGTCAGTTTGCATACTTCTCGATGGTCTGGGATTTTTCGGGTGATTTTCTATGTAATAAACTTAATAAGTTATAGCGTAATAAAAATTGCATAATTTATTCTGGACCACCCTATATAGCTGCATAAGCATGCATCTGCAAATAAGAAAAGGTTATTTCTACACTGAACAGAAAAAGGTAAAGATAAGACGTTTCAGCTGTGTAGCCCTCATCAAGTGTACTTTTTTCTTTGTTGCCGAGTTCACCATTGCCCCTCTGCTTCTTGTAAATTTGATTTGGCTCTCCTCTGCTTGTGGGACACTGCATGCATTGTACTTCAACTGAGCACTAACTTTTTTGTCATCTCTCATACATACAGGATACCATAACTCTAAATTGAGAGACGAAATCAAACCTGTTTCATTTGTTGTGGTTGGTCACAGAGCACTATGACTGAGCTGCTGTGGATATCACACTATATGACTACTGGTCAACATTCTGTAAAATTATTTAATTGAAGTTAATCACTGAAAATCGCAGGATGTGTCATGCAGTGTGCCAGCACCTTTACTATTTACAAATTGTTGATATTTCTACTTCTACATTATGTATTTGTTCCCATTTTTTCTTCTTTTTTCTATACCAACATTAATCATATTCTCTTTTCAAAATAATCTTTATTTCTCATCTTTAAATTTGTCATCTAAGTTAATCAGTGAATTTTATGGCTTTAAATATACACTACTTCTTTACATTCTCACATGCCATCCTGGGTAGAAAAAAAAGCTTAATATGTCATCCTCTTGTAATAAAAAGCTGCTGCCTCTAGCCAAAATGACAATATTGCAGGAAGTAAACAGATTTAATACACAACTATAACTATAAACATGAACAGTCATTTTGTAAATAAGCTACATTAATTCAACTACAGATTGTACTGAGATGTGGTACGTGCTCTTCTAAATTCAAGTGGCCTTGCTTATGAAATTGTAACCAGCACTGTGCTCTTAATGCTTACTGGATCTTTCCTGTGCTGCATTTAGTTTCTGTGACATAAATATTTCCACCTAAATCCAATTTAGTGTGGTGTGCTGTCAACCATTTAGGTAGAATTAGAAATTGATTTGTTAAAAATATCCTATTTTGAGCTTTGTAAATGCTAAATGTTCCTATCTATCTATCTATCTATCTATCTATCTATCTATCTATCTATCTATCTATCTATCTATCTATCTATCTACTTTGGGACAATCTATTAATTAATATCTATAATTTTTAACAGGTCCTAACAAAAGCTAGGATGTTCATAGACCTTATCAAAATCTGTAATATGTAAGTTATCAAACAGTGCTAATGGATCAAACACATTGTAGTCATTTACATTTTTTTCTTAGTGGTGGGTGTAAAGAAGTGTCTGCTGATGATTTTGCCACCTTTTTTCAGAAAGAAACTGCCATCAACAGTCAGTTCTCACCATTGCTGCCATCCATAATGCCTCCTAACAAGCATCACCCAACATTCTCCACATTCTCTCTGCCACTAATGTTTCCAGGCTCTTCTCTAATCACCTCGCTACCTGTCCATTTGACCCTCTCCCCTCACATCTCCTTAAGGCCATCTACCCCTTACTCTTTACTTATTTGTTTCCTGCCTTGCGCCCTGTGCTGGCTGGGATTGGCTCCAGCAGACCTCCGTGTAGTTTGGATATAGCGGGTTGGGTAATGGATGGATGGTGTTATAGTATGATATGTGCTCTGCAATGGACTGGAAAAATGGGCACAAGAGCATAATTGATAACCGTTTTACATTGGTTGAAAGTGCATATGCATGAGTGTCTTATGCTATGGACTGGTAGTCCATCCAGAGAGGTTTTACATTTTGAGCACAGTGTTGAAGGAATAGATATTGGCTATCCATGACTCTGAATTGTATAACTATGTTAGAAAATGAAGGGATGGAAACCTGTTGATATTTTGAAGTGGAGGTGGTTGTGCCAATATGATGATGAAGTACAAGGTATACACTAAGGCTTATGGTTAGTTCTATAAGATTCTAACAATAAGCATAAATGTCTACATAATAGAAAGGACAGACAGAGTGCAAGACAAGCAACTCTTTAATAGGGCTGGGGAGAGGAGAAGAAAAGATGGCGTGGCAGCATTTTTTAAGCCAAGATCCTGACTAATAAAGAGTTAAGAGATATACCTGGCATTTTATACATGCAGATGTTGTCTACCTTTGGCAAGAATGCTGATTCATTATTATTTTTGAGTACTGACCAGAAAATTCTGAGTTTGAAAATCTGTCTTAGGGAGGTGCTATCTCTCATCATACTGAGAACAGCAAATGCCAACATCAAGCAAAGTCTGTTTAAGAGACTTAGACTTAGACCCGTTACCCCTCCTCTGTCATTGCAGCTCACCAACGTATGTTGATGTTTCTGTAGAACTGGATTTTTTTATGGGATGAGATTGTTAGCTCCACACCCAACCCTCCTACTATTTAAAAGAGACACATCCTCAATCTTTCCAGAGAAAACTGAAATTTTAATCAGGTCTCAGGAAAAAAAAACCAAAAAAAACAAAGTCTTCACTCAAGTAACAAGAAAGTAATTCTGTTGAGTCTTTCCTGGTACTTAAACACTTTGGATGAAATATATTCTACCAGAAAACAAACTACTACATAATACACTCAATTTCTTATTGATGGATATAACAAACTGAGGTTTCACACAAGTTTAAATTCACCAGTTTACTTATATTAAACATTTTCCAGGTTATTAGAATCACGTACCCTTAACTGTTTTGGTCAGGTTTTATAATTATTTAACAGAATACTAGCATTAAAAGGCAACTAAATGGAAGCTAGATGTGTGACTCCAGTTATTCCAGTTGTATTAGTCTTACTACATCGGCTGGTGTGCTAGGGGAGCAGAGGTTTTTGAAGTTCCCTAAGAACTTTTACATCTACTACAATACCACAGAAAGGTTTTTGGGGCAACCTTTCCTTAAAGTATTAACCTTCTTTCAAATGCACAACTTTTTTTCCTGTACATCCATAGTTATATGTCATACCTCTTATTTGCCTGATCTTACTCTTAGCAACCTTTGGGGATGTAGAGTTCAAAGTCACAATGCTTTAGCTTTGACCTTTAACAACACTTGGGGTATACAGCCCACATCATGGGATCATGTCCTGGGTTTTCCCTGCGTGGAAGCACTTTGATTAGTGAGAAAAGTGCTATATAAATGTAAAGAATTATTATTATTATTACCAGTAACAGCACATTGCACTTGACTTGAGCAGACAAATGGACAACCACGGTAGCGTATTATATAAGAGATTATTATTATTATTCTATATTGTGATACTGTATGAATTCTACTAATGCTTCACCCACTGACCTAACTAATGAACTTGGCAGTAGAATAGAGCAAAATGTGAAAATAGGAAGGCAGGCTTAATAAGTTTTAATCTTTTAGTATAATTCAAATAACTGGTGCCATAAACGAAAACAATTAGAGTGTGTCAATCCACACTATACAGCTTGGATTGTCCTGAAGTTCAGAAAGCAGATGAAGATCAGCAACACATTCAAAACAGCAGCATAGTTGGGGTAGGTTGAGCTGCTAGCAGTTCAACAAGTAAAGCATAATATGTTTATAGCATAATAAATTTAAACTGCTAAAAACATGCATAGCTAGCATGAATCTGCTTTTTTTTACTCCTGATGGTACCTTTTGGAGTAATGAACAGTTTTTCAAAATGGAACGAAAGTAACAAGAATAAAAAGGGAAACAACTGTCCAAGAATAAACAACAGCTATTCTGAAAATCAAGAACACAAGTTAGGGCTTTCTGTGTTCTGCAATACATTATTACTGTAGCTAAATTGTCATCAAATTAGCCAAGTCCATGAGTTGCAAAGAGTCAATGAAACCATTATCTAACATCTGTTAATATTTTGCTAGTTAACATTAGCTGGCAACTGTGGTGACTTTGTCAGTTGATAAAATTTGGTTGTGTGTCCCTTGCGATTCAGAAAGAACATTGAAATACTAGAGACAAGAGTATTAAATTAGGCTGGTAATCTTGATTGGCAGGAGCATATGGAACACTATTTTTGCCAATATTATATAAATAAAAAGATAATTATCACATGAAACAAGACAATGATAGACATAAATGAATCATTACATTAAAAAATGCAACAATTTATGTAAAAGGTTGTCTTATCAATCAATAAATCAATAACACCACGTTAAATGAGACTTTTTGAAAAAATTAAAAGCTGTTTTGAAATGTGCCATCTGGAAATGTACATTATTTAAAAATAAGGTAATTTTTAGTAAATATTGCAAGGGTAAAATTAAAAGTTTGTTATTGTAAAATGCAGACATAACATTTCATGCTAACAAGCAGTATTAGTATTTAGTGTTCTAAATTCTGTTCTATTTTACGGTTATTTTACAAGAGTCCTTCCAGCAGTCCGCATTCTTCGTTCACTGTGTTTATTTATCTCTTTCCATGCACCATGATCTTTTGCCCATTTGTATTTTTTGCATGCACATTTTAATACTGATAATCCTTTCATTTTTTTATGTGTCACTCAGTAATGCCATTCCCCTTGTATTAAGTGAGCACTGCATCTTTTAATTTTCTGCCTCCTGGATTTTTCACGCGCCACCCCTCATATTTACATGTGGCTTCAAAAAATCCATTAGGTAGTAGCAGCAGAGCAAACACTGCTATTTAGTTTGATACCAGAACAGCTTTTGATAAGGCACACTATGGGAGACTAATCCTCAAACTGTCAGCAGCAGGGGTTCATTTACTGAATCAGGTTAAACAGTGAAGACAGTATTAAGTTGGATACATTAAAAGGTGCCACTTAATTAGTAAAGCTAGCAGACATATTATAAGAAAAAAAGAAACATTTCTCCAATAAGGTGTTCTGGAGCTGAAAAGTCCAACACCTAGTAACACTTGTCAACAACCAGTGTTAAAATACAATTAACAACGACAACTAAATATTATGCAGACATCAATAGAGGTTAAACCTAGAAAGCAGGAGTAAATCCACGCTTTCATGCCTTCACATTATAATAGTTGATGAGGAGTTGAATCTTTTTTCCTCAAATAAATGTAGACTAAGAGGTGACAAAAAAAATTGATTTAAAATACAATGAAAATAACTGAGTTGACCCTCACACACACACACATACAAAGAATCAAGCTGTTTAATAGCATTTTTTTTAATTCTCAAATTGTTAGAAGTTGGAACAGGGACTTGGATAGCATCAACATATGGCATTTCTCAATTAGTCAATTAGGGATTAAGTGTACAACTGCACTTTTGCTTAGTTAAATACCAAGAACAAATGTTTCTAAATAGAAAATACTAATCCAGAGTTACAACACATTTACTGTGTCTTTTAAACATCACAGTAACAGTTTAATATTACATATACCCTGATAATATGAGCAGTTATTTTAAGATTGCACATTTTTGCTTATTAAAACTTGAGCTTTTTTGGCACTTGTTTCATATTATTGCCTGAAATTTTGAATTTGTTGTATTTCTTTTCACTACTTCATGGTATATTTTTCTGCTCCTTCTGAAATAGTTGTTACTGGTAGGAACTCATTTTTGACTACCAAGTATAAGATGGTATGAAACAGAGATATTACTCTCAATGACTTGTTTTGTAAAGTAATAATAATATGCATTGTGTACTAGTTAGATTATAAAATAGTCAGTATATATTACTGTATATAAAAACTAGGGGGTTCGCCCCCTGCTCACTTCGCTTGCCAACCCCCATGGCCTGTGCTACACACCACCCACTTCACATCTCTACCGCTCGCGTTGTAAAGAGTGGGGCTGAAAGCACCCCAAGGAGACGCAGTCACTCCTCCGAAAAACCCCCTCTTAAATGGTGATACAATAGGAAACAAATACAGTTGTTTTTTTGTTTTTTTTACGTTGTTGGTGCTCAATCAGCTTCTGGCTTGGTGCTGATATCTTGCTGCCGATGCCGTGTCGCATGGTCTGCATCTCGCACGGCACTTCAAACTTTTAAAAGTCTGTATAGAAGCTGTCCTACTATTTGTCTTTTATTTCCGGCCCCAGGTGTGGTTAAATCTCTTGGCAGAAAGTCTTGTCTCATGGAACGTGAGTTCTTGATATTTCTTAGTTTATAATTCAAAAAACGTATTAAGAATCTAAAAATCTAACGATATAACATTAAAGTTTGATAAATTCTTAAAAGAATGATACCAAACATATATACTGTATGTAGGTTTTAAAATAAGCCAGATTTAAAGCTTGACAAAAAATCTTCACATAAAATCGTTGCAATTTTAGGCTTAGGATTTTATATATAGAGAGTAAATAAGGGTATGTTTTAAAATAATATCATAGTACTATTTCAAAAGATTCATTGGAAACATTTCTCATTCTCATTCTGTGGAGATTTCCCTAGATTCAATATCAAAATGGTTTAATGAAAATTCTGAAAAGTTTTGCTCCAGAGGGCAAAGGATTATATTCAATATACAGTGTTCATAAAAGAATTGATCAAATAGATACTGCTTTAAATGAATTAATTAAACTAACCAATTTCTAGTACATCAATGTGGCAATGCAAGATGAATAAGAAAGCTGAAAACAATTCATATTTACAAAGAAAATTACTTCATTGTTGTGATTATACTGAAGACTTCTTGTAAGATACCACACAAGAGCCCTGCACAAGAACTCCATGAAAGAAGAGAACCACAGGCAGTAGAAGAGGTCATACAAATGACAGGAGGAAAATGTAGTAACCACTATGTATAGTATGTGCAGTGGTTACCAGATAGGGTCAGTAGACAAGGTTAATAGTAGAGGAGAAACTGAGGTGTGACTTGTGTAAGAAAAGTTAACCATGGACATTAAAGTGCAGGTGACAGAGAGTGGTGGCTCTGAGGCTAAGGATCTTGTATCCAGAAGGTTACTGCCAAAAGAACTCCTACTCTGCTGGGCCCTTGAGCAAGGCCCTTAACTGGCAGTTGCTCCAGGGGTGCTATACAATGGCTGACTTTGCACTCTGACCCCAAGGGATATGAGAAAAACTAACAAATTCCAAATACAAAAAAGTTGAATAAGGTAAAATATAACATAAAAGAAAAAGAAGAAGTTGGCAGATAGGTGGCAGCATGTTACCACTTTCTTTTAAAGCCAATGCTGAGCACTGTCTTACTATGAAACCATAAGCACATCGTGACTTGAATGACAGAGACTGTGTTGTTTATTTTTGGAAAAATAGTCAAGTAATCTGCTTATAAGATATACATCAATAATAGCTATGAAAGTCTCAGTGGTACAGAGGTCTCAGGGGACTGGGTGCCTTGGACTTTGCAGACCTATCTCATAACCAGGACCACTGTGGTGATTATTTCTTGAAAAAGTAACACGTCACAAAACAAATTTTTTGGGGATCGTCCCCATTTATTGTCGTATAGACAATAAAGAAAAAATGTGATTCAAAGTCTTGATTAGCACAATGAACATTTTACTCAAAGAAAATGGCGGATTTATAACAAAAGGGATGATGGGACAGGAAATGGTTGGCAAGAAGTGACAGTGCAGCAGGAACTGGAACCAGCGTTATCATGATGCGGCGGAAGTGAGGTGATTTGATGGAGCCGGAAGTAACATCATCAAAGTTGGCCAGAAGTGATGTCATCGCAGCCATTTTGGAAACCAGAAGTTGAGGGAATTATTTTTCTTCAGGTTTTCTGTTAATGAAAAGAGGTTTAGGTAAGTACCACATGATGACCCTCTATCTCACGATATTTCACTCACCTTTAGGCTCTTTGACTGCCTCCTAATCGCACATGTGTGACACCACATAAAAGATATTTATGGCCTAGCTGGGACCAGAGGGCCCTTGAGTTAAAAGTCTAGGAAGAAGTTAAAGCAATCACCCTCTTGCAGGAGGAAGAGACTAAGGTCGAAGAAAACACAGGGTGTGAAGTAGGCAGTGTTTTAGTGGTAGTCTCTAATGAGAAAGCCATCACTACTTTGGTAAACAGGGGTCACCTTCTGTCTTTGCAGGCCCAGAATGAGAGCAGGAAATGCATTTTGTGCTTTGGGTTTTCTCTGTTTTAATACATTGGATCTGCTTGTGGGTCCACATCAATGACAGGTTCAACTGGTTTCATATTGCTATACTATATTAAGAAAGGACACATCAGACTGTTTTTTAAGAGACTGTGTTCCATTAATGTGGATAGTGATATCCTTCACATCTTCTGTAACTATCTGATGGCCAGTGTGATTTTCAGCTCTATGGTATGCTGGGCTGGTATCATCACTTAAAGAGAGGCCCACCGAATCAACAAACTAATTTCGAAGGTAGTTATGGCATGCATTCTTGATTTACTGGAGGTAGTAGTAGAGGAGAGAATAAAGACAAAATTGATGGGGATAATACACAATGCTGCACCTCCTCTCCCTGACACAGTAGCTTTAAGAACTTATAGCCAGCAAATTATTCAGCAAAAATGTGTCAAGAAACACAACCTGAGATCCTTTTATAATGCCTCACTGTGACCACTGTCTTATCTTTGTCTAAGTCAGAAGTTTTCTGCTTTTTTGAAATTATATGTATTTGAGGAGAGCTGTTGATGCTTGTTATAATATTTCTTTAGCTTCTGTAAAAAATAGATTTCCCCCTTGAAACAAATAATGTCCTTTCTGTCTGTCAGTCTTAATTTCTTTCATTGTGTAAAGGTTTGCTAGGTGAGCAAGCCCCTCTATGCCTCCCCCAAGATCACTCCCTCATTATAACATGCTGAGACCCAGGGGAAGGACCACTGTATAATAAAAATGCCATTTCATCAAGGCTAACATATGGACATTGCAATTGTTTGCATATTCAGCAAAAACGTTAGAAAGAAAATCATTACTGTCATTAATAAGATCTATTACTTTACCACATTCATTTCTTAAAGTGATACCTGTAAAATTATTGTATTTTTAATTTTGTTTTTTGGAAAGGTTAGAGTTAATTTTAAGCTAGCAGAAAAAAAAAAATAGGTTAAGTCAGATTGTATACCGCACTAAACAAATGGGAATGGGTTTGTCATTCTTTTCTATTGTTCCAATCTGCTTGAGGCTGTTGTCACTTGTAGACTGCCTTTGTTCTTCTGTTCTGATAAAGTATATTGCACTTCAGCAATACTCCAGACAAACTTAGCAAAGGTCTGGGTAGTAATCATGGTCTTATAGTGAATTCCTGTGTCCATCATGTATTTTATTGGCAAAAGAGCTCCGGAGTTTGCTGCAATGATGGTGTACCAGCGCTTCGTTTATTACAGTAGGGTAGGCCAGTCATTCTTTTAGATTGTTTGTTACAGCATGACCAACTGTCTTTGAAGTCTGCCTTGTGTGTGATAAAGCATATTATATGTCAGCCAGCAGCACTGATGCAAGTGTTTGAGCAGCAGTCACTGTGCTGGAGTGAGTTTCTGTGCTTTCTGAACAGGCATAGATATGTAGTAAGCACAAATTACTTGATGCATTGTGTGACAATTCTTGTTTTCTCTCTTCTCATTGCAAGTGATGAAGTGAGCTCATCATTAGCATTACACTGTCATTGAAATCCCCAAAAATGCATTGGGTTACTTAAAAATGCATTGGGTTACTTGTAATGTTCACCTTGAGTATATGAATCAACTTTATAAATATTTTAAAACTTTAAAAGTCTATTATTAAACAATTGGTTTTATGAAAAGAAGGCAATTCCCTAAAATAGGTCCAGATTCACATACCCTCCTAACTGCTGTGGTGATTATTTATTTAATGCAGGCTAGGAAAGTCAATATTAAGCCCCTGATAAACCATACAGATTCCACCTCTCTTAACAATAAACAATAACTCATTTAAAGACAGAATATACAGTATGTAAATTTTATTATAGAAAGAGAAAAATAAAGAAAAATAAAAATGCACATTATACATTGCATAAATTCTAAATCCCAGTGCTCAATAAATATTACATAAAGGAAGAAGCAAAAAACAAAGAATAAAAGAGTTACTGTTCAGGTTGTGCTTGTTCCATAGAGAAAATGACAGAATATGGAAATACTGAGGAAGATAAATGTCCAAAAGATTCCACAGTTGAATTTAGAAGTGTGCCTCCCTCGGCCCTCCTCCTTATAATATCTCTGCAATTTGAAGACAGGTGTTCCCACTCTGGCAAGACACTGTTAAATATATATTTCTTTACTATATGCATTTTTCTTTTCTCTATCTAATTTCTTGAAAAACAAATAAATGAAATAAAACAGCCGCTTCTTTCTAAAAGCCAGCTATATACATTCACCCACCAATCTGGTTCCTACTGCCTTCACACATCCTTGTGGCAGACTAAACATACATAGGACCCTTTACAGTTTATAGGATACGATTCTTTGCAGTAACACCATTGTAAGAGTCAAATCTTATAAGTCAGTATTATTACAAAATGTACCTTAGTTTTGCTAATTTGATTAGAACGTAGCCTTCACATAGATAATGGATGATTCTGTTTACCCCCCTATAAGCTAACTATTTAATGGAATGTTCTTAATGTTCTGATATACAGGTATTTCTGTATCCATCCATCCATTCATTTTCTAACCCGCTGAATCCGAATACAGGGTCACGGGGGTCTGCTGGAGCCAATTCCAGCCAACACAGGGCACAAGGCAGGAACCAATCCTGGGCAGGGTGCCAACCCACCGCAGGGTATTTCGATAACAAAATGAACATGGATTGAAGTGAGACAGCTACAAAGAAACGTGAACTGTTAGACAGAACAGCATTGAGGACATATAGTTTTTAACAATTTGTATGTATCTCAAATGTAGGTCCTAGTGCATGGGATAGGAGATAGAAACTTTAACAAATGTACCTAGGCACTTAAACCTTAAATGGAAGATTATAGACTAGAACTTTTCTTTTCTTGTGTGTAAAATATATAAATATTTTTGAAAACAGAGATAAGTATTTTGTGCATTTTTAGGGAAATCAAAACACTGATAAACTTGTGTGTCACGTTGAAGAATTTTTCTAGTTGCAGATGATGTGTTTGTATTGTGTTAGGGGTTCAAATCCTTGTTCTGTGTTCTAATTTGCTAATATTTGATTATATTGCTTGCATTAATTGTGTTTCTGTTTATCATTTGTATTAATCTTTATTTTTGATTTTGTCTATGTATACCTCTGTTACATTACATTGGATGACAGACAATTTTTTATGACTAATTCCTGATAAAACAGAAATCTTATTAGTTGGTACCAAATCTGTCCTCTCTACCCTTCGTGGGCTAAAAATAGATGTTAATGGGATCCTGGTTGAACCCTCAGCACCGGTCCGTAACTTGGATGTCATCTTTGATCAGCTTCTCACTTTTCAACCACACATTAGCTCAATAGTACAGACAGTTTTTTTTTCATCTTTGCAACTTTGCTCATTTGCATTCTTTCCTCAATGTGAAAGATACTGAAACACTGATTCATGCTTTCATCACTACCCGTCTGGACTATTGCAATGTATTGTTTTATGGCCTCCCGACTAAATATATCAATAGATTACAACATGTTCAGAATTCTGCTGCTCGTATACTTACACACACTAAAAAATCTGCTCACATCACTCCTGTCCTTTATGATTTGCATTGGTTACCAGTCTATTCAAGAATCAAATATAAAATTATTCTTCTTACCTTTAAAGCCCTTCATGGTTTAGCCCCTCATTATCTGTCTGAGCTGCTACTTCCTTACACTCCTGCTCGTGCATTAAGATCATCAGATGCTAACTTACTCACTGTACCTAAATACAGGTTAGTAACTATGGATGGCATAGCTTTCAGTGTTAAAGCCCCTAAAATTTGGAGTGCTCTTCCTCTCACCCTTTGGAAGGAAAAATATGTTATTCATTTCAAATGCCTGTTAAAAACACATCTCATCAATGAGTATTATTCATTTTCTTGTATATAATTTCTACTGTCTTGTTAATGTGTTTATTGAATTGTAAAGTGTCCTTGAGTGTATGAAAGGCGCTACATAAATAAAACTTATTATTATTATTATTACTAGGGGGCTTGCCCCGTGCTCGCTTTGCTCACCAACCCCCATGGCCTGCGCTACGCACCAGCTACTTCGCATCCCTGCCACTCGTGTTGTGAAGAGGGGGGATGAACGCACCCCAAGGAGACACAGTTGCTCTTCTGAAACCCCCTCTGAAATGGTGATACAATGGGAAACAAATAGAGTTTTTTTTTACCTCCTCTTTACTCGATCAGTTGCTGGCTTGCTGCTGCTGTTGCTGCCATGTTGCATGATCTGCATCTCACGCAGTGCTTCAAACATTTAAAAGGATGTACAGAAGCTGTCTTTGTCATCTATTCTTTGTCTTTTATTTCCGGCCCCGGGCATGATTAAATCTCTTGGCACAAAGTCTCGTCTCGCGGGATGTGAGTTCTTGATATTTTACTTTATAATTTAAAAATGGAATAAGAATCTGAAATTCTAACAACATCACATTAAAGTTTGATAAATTCGGAAAAGAATGATACCAAACATATATATGTAGGTTTTAAAATAAGCGTGACAAAAAAGTCACATAAAATCGTTGCACTTTTAGGCTTCAGATTTTATATATTGTGGACGCTAGAGGCGCTGTTGCACTGTTAAACCCCACAGACAAACGTCCAGGACACACGTGTAAAAGCACCAAGAAGAATAATAATTTGCACAAAGCACGACACACTTCACAGTTCTTCAGTAATAATAATAATAACAACAATAATCAATAACAATACAGCGAATCAATCCTCCTCTCCACCTAGCAGCTCTGTCACTTTACCACCCAACTCTGGCTCTCTTTGCTGGGGTTCCCAAAGTCCTTCAATAGTCCATAACTCAGAAGTGTTCCTTCTCCAGGTCATATGCCACATCATCCTTCCTCAAGTAGCCCAGAAGTACTGCAGGCTTCCGTCCTCATGACTCAGAAGTACTTCCAGGTTGTCGTTACAGTAGTAGTCCCCAGGTTCTTGGTGAACTCCCCCTGGTGACACCCACAGCACCCAACAATGCTGAGGAAGTGAACTCCACGTCCCAGGATGCTTTGAGGGAATCCTGGGAATCGTTGCCGTCCAGGGGAGCTGCCACCTAGCATCCGGGGAATGTATTGCGATTAAAAAGCCTGCCTTCTTCCACTCTTTTCTTTCAGGGACATCCCGGCTGGACTGAACCTCCGGCCGTCCATCACAATATATATAGAGTAGAATTATTATTATTATTTTTCCTTGTGTTTTCAGGTTCAATCCCTTATAGTTCATCTGAATGTGCTTGGAAGTTGGTGAGTGTTTGTCTGTATTTTTCTGATTTACTTGTTTTTTTGGACCTGTGCTCTGTTTTTGTGACTTTGCCTCTTGGATTTCATATTAGAACTTTGTTCACACTGGAGTGCCTTTGCTGGCAGCTCCTTTTTGTGTTTTATGCTCCACAGAGTTTCATGATATTTCAGAGCATTTTTGTAAAGAATGAACATTTTGTAAAGATCCTGTTTTTGTCCCTATTATCCCTACAGGATTTGACATGGACATTTTGTAAGCTTTTTAGATGGTGCACTTAGGAACTCACAAGCTCATAAATGCCGGTTTGACAGGGCTAGATGTGTGAATTCCAGCAGCCAGAATACTTTAAACCAGAAGGGCTCAGGAAAGAGGGTGGGGACTTTATTAGGAACCAAAAAAATCAGAACACCATGGTGGCATTGCAGTGTTGCTGTTGTCAGGGATGCCAGGGGCGACGACCCAACCGTGACGCCTTGAGGGACCGGAAGAGGGCATGCGCCCACCTTGGATCACGTGGGGGCCGCCACCTTGGTTGCTTTGGGGGCCACAGGTTGAGGGCCACAGGTTGAGGGCATGGAAGCCCAACCCTGTAGGGGCCCGTGGTCACCGCCAGAGGGTGCCCCAATGCCTTGGGAACCCTGGACCTCACCACTTCCGCCACACCAGGAAGTGCTGGTGGGAAGAGGAGCAGGGACACCCGGAGTGCTTCCGGCGATGTAGCCGCCACTTCCGCCTCACGGGGGTGTGTCCGTGGAAGATTGCCGGAACCCACCTGAAGCACATCTGGGTGCTGATAAAAGGAGCCAGAAGAAAGGCATTGTGTGTGGCCAGGACTTTGGGGGTTGTGTGAGCACTTTTGAACTTGTAAATATATTTGTGAATAAACGTGTGGTGGGTGAAAAACAACATGTCTGCCTGTATGTTGCCCGGGTTCCATTCACACTGTATTTATTTGTCTACTGTTGGGATTATCCTGTGACAATGCTACCTGGGGGACTTCAGGACCCAGCATGCAGCAGGAGTGCATAGGGGACAATGGGAGATTGGGGCACACTTTAAAAGAAGTTTGTATTCAGCTTTAGAGTTCAGCAGGAAATGAAACGGCCCTGGTGAAGCTACAGCAGTCTTTGACAGATAGAGTTACCTTTATATCACATTTTCATTACAAAAGCAGATTTTCTAAGTAGTGCTGCAGTACTTTTTGTCTGCTAGCTACATATCCATGTATAATGAAATTTGTATGTGTCAAATATACATATCCTGACTGACAGCAATTCTCCATATTTAATTTATTATGTATTTTGTAGTACCATTTCAGCATTTAGCCAATGGACCTTTCTGATTACTACTGGTAGAAGAACTAAAAAATAAATAAATAAATAAATAAATAAATAAGTAAAAATAAAGGCAAAATGGCAACAAATTAGGCGAGTGTAAGATTTAATTTAATTTGGTCTCTGAAAAAAATTCTGTTTGAATAGTGTCTAACTTCAGAGGAGTGTAGGGCAGGTTTAAAACAATTTTATTGTTGTGAGCCACACGAATTTTGCAAAACACTATTGCTAACACAATTCCAATGTGATCTGATTGTTAGAAAAGTTTATTATTAAATTAGATAATCATTAGAGTCTATGCCAAAACTCTTCACTTCATACCCCTAGCTGCAGGCCTTTGAATGATGTCACAGGGTCCTCTGACTGGAGCAGCCACACAGGGGTTTACCACTAGAGGTCTACACCCACACTCTACTGGATACTTAAGGTTTCCATTCTCACATTTACATGCTCCTTATCAATTACTTTGTGTTTCAACATTTCTTTAAATTCTAGTTCTTTCTGCTGAATTTCATGGCTTTAGTTGGATGGTCAAAAAGCATGTGGTAAAGACTCATAAGCATAATTATTTTTGTTTTAGTGCATCCTTCAACACTGAACACACATTAATTCTCTGCAGTCTGCAGAATACAACAAATGTATGAATTAAAAACTCAGTTTGTGTGAGTTATCATTTGTTCAAAATGTCCCTGGGATCTCCATGAAACTAAACCCCTCCTCACTGTCCAATAAGCACCTGCCACTTGTCATAGCCTAAGTGTTTACAGGTGATATCACGATAAATTGTGGAATTTTTGGGACATACCAGAACAGTGTCTGCCTCTTTTATTCCTTACAAAATGCCACTTCCAACTCAACACCTTTGTACTTCAGTCTCTTTGTACATGTCAAGGACCTCAAGAGCAACTCCCTCATGCTGGCTTTGGTAAATTTTATAACTGTTGACAACCTGTGTCACTGTCTGACACAACTGTCTCTGCTGATGTACTGTAGATCCTCAAGGATGAGCTGTCTTTGCAAACAACTGAAATATCAAAATAGTCTTGTGATAATAGCCCGGCTTTTATTTTTGTGATCACATTTTTATTACATTTAACACATACAATAAATTAAATGATTTCAATTGGTTTTATAAGAAAAGAATAAAACACCTCCCCAACTGATGAAAAGAAAACAAAAATAAGTAAGATAGGTGCCAGCAGGTGAATCAAAAGGCCAGAAACAGAAACAGCTGGCTAAAATAAAAGATCCTTATGTCATTGATTTCTTTTCATCCATCACCTAACCAGCTGAGAAACTGTTAGCTACTGTGACAAGCGCCTGGCATCCATGCCCAGCCGGAACGCCCCTACACACTGTATTCAGTAGTAGGAGCCCTGGACAGTGCAATACCCCCCCCTGGACGCTAGATGACCGCCCCCCTGGGCTGGTTTCCCACAGGGCTCCCTGGGAATTGGAGTTGGGGGCAGCCCTGTTGGGTCCCGCAGGTACCACCAAGGGGTGCTGTGTTTGGGACTCCTGAGCTGTGTGGGCAACAGCTTCATCACACCTGAAAGTGCCGCCAGATCTTAGTAATCAAACACCTGGAGCACTTCCAGGTGACCTATAAAAGGGTGCCAGCAACCACCACTCTTCGGCCAGAGTTGGGTGGAGGAAGACAAGGTTGCGAGGGAGGAGTGGTGGTGCCAGAGAAGAGTGTTTGTGCTTGTGCTATACTGGTGTTTGGGACTGTGTTGTGACTGGGGGAGTACGGGGAAGACGTGCCCTCCAGCTGGAGAAGAATAAAAAGCCTTTTATTTTACACGTGCCTCCCGGGTCCAATCTGTGTTAGGTCAGGTGCTATATAGTGCCCTTTACACTACATATTAATAGTTGAAACCAGACCATGAAATGACCATTTTACAAGAGGAGGACCCCAGGAGATTAGAAGGGATAGACTCTGAAGATTTTTAACAACTAGCTAATGTCAACTTGGCCGCAATTGTGCCCACAGAGAAAAGCTAATACTGTACAGGAGTAAGAGGAATAGAAGCGATGTCCAGAAAATGAAAGATATATGCTGAGAAAGGATATCAATAGAAATGATCAAGGAAAGAAAATCAGTGCTGAGAGACCAGAAGGAGGAGACAGATGGGCAGCAACAAAGCATATGGAGGAAATTACCAGAGGCATTTAGAAGACAGAAGTGGCATAAAGGGTCAGTAGACTGACCGATTACATAACGCTTTTGGAATGTAACATACAGACATTGTATAAATTTAAATTTAGTATTTTTGAAATTATGGTTTTTAGAGAAAAGTAGGATGATTAAATAATATTCACAGATAAAGACTGAATACTGGATGTTCCTTTTCCTGATTAAGTGTAATGGAACATACAGAAAGTGGGCAGGAAGACGGTGCAGCATCATATGTTTTAATGACTGACCTCAGTTGAAAAAAAAAGAAACAGCGGGGACAATAAAGAACCTTTGGAATTTCCCAAGAAATTTACAATATCTGCAACTATGTGGATGCATAGACATTTTTGAAATGGAAGGAGAAGGAGTCAAATCTGATTTGAAGATCCGAATTGTTAGAGTGCCAACTCTGACAGGAGTCCCCGAAACCAAGTCCAAATAGCATATTCAATAAGAGGACCAAAGTTAGTGAGGGGTGACTTCAGTTTCAAGAAAATGAACAATAGATAGAGAATGGAGGGAAACCATGTTACAATCAATATAAACCCAACAAGATGGATTAATGGGAGTGTCATGTGATGCCTGGGTTGCCTACAGCTGTCCTAATATCCTTGAACATGGGTCATGGATAGTCATGAATCGAGATGAACTGGTATGAATGAGGACACACAACAACAAGGTGCATTCAAAGGGTGCATGGGCTTTTTATGACCAAACAAAATCAAGGTGCAAACAGTGTAGTGCGAAGCTTCTTCTCAATAAATAAATAAAACATGATTAAAAATGGTGTTCACAGAGGTTAAAATCCAATACAAAATAATTCCTAAATAGGTGAAAATCAAGGGTTAAAACTCAGGCAGGATCTGTCCATTATAACATCAATGAACCTCAGTGCAGCCTTCTGAAACTACATCTTCTTTGTTCACTTTTAACACTAGAATCACCAGAGCCTACGAAAAAACTCGTAATTCCGTCACACCTTAAATCACTTCTTAAAATTGTTCACAGCTCTCCACCAGCGTCTTTTGTCATCTAAATGTGCTGATAAAAATCAGGCTGCAAGCAGCCGGCTATTCCATCCCCCCACCGACTTAGAACGTGCACAAACTTCTCCCAGCTCATGCCTTGATTGATTTTCTGGGAGTGAAGTAGAGTTTTAGACTGGAAATAATAGATCGTTGTTTGGAACACACGCATTTCATGTCTGTTCCATTTCTACAGTAATCTGTGTAAACACATTGTTAAAACAGAAACGTTTTTTATATTCTACTAGTAGATGACAAAATGTAGGCATAAACTATATAATGTATGAAGCCTGAAGTATCAAACAAATACTTTAACAAAAGCTACAAATCTAACACAACAATTGCGCTTTTATTCAAAAATATAACTGCAGAAACAAAAAGCCGCCTTAACATGCGACATTGACACCCATTTGTTATGACTGCATCTGTGGCGCAATAGAATCAGCTGCTGACTGGGAATCAAAAGGTCGCGAGTTTGATCCTGCGCCACTCCGTTTTGAGAAATAAACTGCTCTTAGTCTTACTATTTTAGAATAAAAATATACATTTGATTTCAGTCTGTAACAGCCGGTGTAATTTATGATACTTCTAAAGGTTAGCTTTGTTTGGTTTTTTTTAGTCAGTTTTTATTATCTATTTATTATAAATAACATTCATCGTTTTATGACACGATTTACCTTTATTTATTTACTTACTTCCTAAAGCCTAAAGTCACAAGTAGTGTGCAGAGGGCATGCTCAAAACTGTGTGTAATGCCACGAAAGGTGCCTGCTGACACTTTAGTATGCAAGCAATGGTATGTGCATTCTTGCTCGGATGTAGAAGGAAGCCAAGTTTACCTCTGTTACAGCGCGTCTATGTGAAAACAGCAGTATCAGATGCGGGGATGGGGTGTGTTTAGGCTCGTGAACGCGGCTGAGATAATAAAACTGACTAAAAAAAAAACAAAGCTAACCTTTAGAAGTATCATAAATTACACCAGCTGTTCCACACTGAAATCAAATGTATGTTTTTGTTCCTAAATAGTAAGACTAAGAGCAGTTTACTTCTCAAAATGGAGTGGTGCAGGATCAAAATCGCAACCTTTTGATTCCCAGTTGGCAGCTGATTCTATTGCGCCACGGAGGCAGTCATAATAAACAGATGTCAATGTTGCATGTTCAAGCGGCTTTTTGTTTCTGCAGTTATATTTTTGAATAAAAGCGCAATTGTTGTGTTAAATTTGTAGCTTTTGTGAAAGTATTTGTTTGATACTTCAGGCTTCATACATCATATAGTTTATGCCTACATTTTGTCATCTACTAGTAGAATATAAAAAACGATTCTGTTTTAACAATGTGTTTACACAGATTACTGTAGAAACGGAACAGACATGAAATGCGTGTGTTCCAAACAACGATCTATTATTTCCAGTCTAAAACCCCACTTCACTCCCAGAAAATCAATCAAGGCATGAGCTGGGAAAAGTTTGTGCACGTTCTAAGTCGGTGGGGGGATGGAATAGCCGGCTGCTTGAAGCCTGATTTTTATCAGCACATTTAGATGACAAAAGACGCTGGTGGATAGCTGTGAACGATTTTAAGAAGTGTCTTAATTACGAGCTGCAGAATGTCAATGAGGAAATCATTCCTACACATGTATAGGTGCTCAACACACACAGCGTAGCTTTCTGCCATTAGTCAAATGAGGTGAAAGGAACCCTGACTTTCTGCTGTGAGACTGCACTATTATTGAACAACATGCTAATGTCATTGTGTAGAGTAAATGAAACAAGTTCATGTGGTGAGTGGTAAGCCCATGTGGAGACTCCATGTAGATTCTACAACCTGAGCCAAACACACATTTGTGGGTCACCTGGGGCCTCATATATAATGCAGAGTGTAGAATTCACACAAAATATGGCATACAGACAAAAGTGGAAATGATCGTACTCACAAAAAAATTCATAAAACCGTGCATAAGCCGACCTCCACACAATTAAGCTCCATAAATCCAAGCCAGCATGAAAAGTAATCCACGTGCACACGCCTGTAGTTTATCGTGCTATCCAGCATTCTCTCAAACCTTAAAAAATAATTTTTCTTGCAAATGGCTACTTGCGGCATTTTATCAAAAGAAATAGCAAATACATGAAAGTCCGTTCAGCTAACATGGTCAACAGATTGTTGTCCTTACATTAAAAATCTAGTTATACTTTACTGATCTTCCATCAAATTCAGCCTACATGCTGTATAGTCAAACTTGGGTTCTTTGGCCTGAGATAGCCCTGCAATTAGTTTTGGCAGAGTAGCCAAAATAAGATTCACATCTTTCACATTTATCACTTTTCTGTGATTTCTTTCAATTCCTACACAATTTTATATTTTTAAATGACAGCTGTCAAACATATATTTGTTCCTTTATGTTGCATATTATGATAACAAAATAAATCGACCTTAGGTCCATTTTGTATTACTTTTCATTACTTTTCTTGTTTCTATAATGTTGAGCTACTCACAGCTTCATTCCCCCACTACCCTTGGTAATAGGCAGTTGAGTTTATATTGTAAAACATCATTAAATCAAGACATTTTTGAAATAGCAATTTTTAGAGGAATAACCTTTAAATATTTACAAAACAAACAAGTCTAATTAAAACCTGTCTCATACACCTTAAAACATTATAACGGTTTGCGGTATGGATGCGAACCCAAACAGAAAGTGATAATCCTAATTGCCAACCTGGTCACATTTACAAAATAAATAAAATGTGTTAATATTATTATTACTATTAAATGCAACACAACCTTTAATAGTAACATGCAATTACGTAAATGATGTAAAAAGCATGGAGAAACTGCACTGTAAAGCATCACTGGCAATGTAGTATGCTAAAACAGTGGAAAAGGTTCAGACTAGTTTTCAAATGGATTTACCATGAAAAGTACAAAAGTTAAACTGAAAAGCCAAGTATTATAATGAAACATTTGCACATGTGTGCTGAATGAATATAAAACAAGGTTGTACTGCATGTGGTAATCTAAAACTGAAAGAATGATTTGTATTGATGTGCCAAATAAAGACCTTATTATTCTATATTAAGAAAAATATTAGTACTAAAGGAATGCATTCTTTATATGCATACAATTAACACAATGACATAAATCTTTTAGGAGGGATTGTATGGTGTGCAGGCTTGTTGAAGGAGAGGCTACTGAAGGACTCCACACTCATCCTCCAGATGTTTGTAAAGCTATAGATGTAATTAAATTAGAATAAAAATGATTAAGAGCTCAAAAGATACAATATATCAAGGAGAATGTGTTTCTGAAAAAGTATAATCAAGTAAAAAAGTACAAGTACCAGAAAAGAAAAAACAAAACAAAAAAAAGAATAAACTGCAGTTTTGAAAAATGTGAAAGATGCCATGGAAAGTTGCTGGGATATAGAAAAATAATGTTTGAATAAAAAAATCATTTTGTAAGATATAAAAAATGATTTTTTCATAGAAAAAACACAGAAGATGATAACAAAAATCCTCAGTGCATTATTGACAAAAGCTGTATTGTCTGGGAAAAAATAATTTTAACAGCAAATCCCTTTTGATAAAATTGGAATACAACAGTGAACTGTAATATATGTCTAAAATTAAGACTGAAGTTGAAAACATCCAGTAGAGAAAATCTTATTAAAATGAAGACATTACAATGGATAAAAGGTGCAGTTTAGTCCTTACAATCAACCATTGTAGTTATTAGTGCAGCTGTGAGGTTAAAAGAGATACATTTAATGTCTCTAAAATGTGAATATGAATAAATAGTATAAATATATACTTAGAGTCATAAGATGCTTGCATGGACAGTATACAATTAATCAAAAAGCAAAATTTTAACCATTAATTAAACGATTCACCAGGGGAAAATGACATTTCTCTTCAGTAAGCAAGTAAAATGAGACTTTAGCCAAAATAATGAGAGCTGAGTTAATTGTGAATAAAAACAGTCCTACATAATGGCTCAGTTTAATAGTTGTAATTTACAGTTATAAAGATTTTTTTAAACCTTCATGAACTGAGTAAAGCCATTCATGGACAACAAAACCATCTACATATTGTAAAAATTAATCTGCAAAGCAGCTAATGCCTGATATTTTAATGTTCTTCACACTGTCAGTAGGTCAAATATTGTGAAGTCATTTCAAAGATCCTACTTATAAAGCAGCAGAACTGATTAAAGTGAGAATAACAACAAATCAGAGCTCAAAAGGTGGAGCATATCAATGAGTAACATGTCCCAGATAAGCCAATCTTAGTTTCTTTCTGGGGGATGGGGTGGAGTGGAACTGAGGAAGACACAAAAAAAAGGTCACCAAAAAAAATAAAAATACTCAACCAAAACCACAAAGACTAAGTTTCCACATTTAAAATGTTTACTCTTTAATGTAAGAAACATCTATACTAATAAAAGGCAAAGCCCTCACTCACTCACTCACTCATCACTAATTCTCCAACTTCCCGTGTAGGTAGAAGGCTGAATTTGGCAGGCTTATTCTTTACAGCTTACTTACAAAAGTTAAGCAGGTTTCATTTCAAAATTCTACACGTAACGGTCATAACGGTTGACAACGTCCGCCATGTTGAACTCTCTTATTTATGGCCATCTTCACGAAATTTGGTAGGTGGTTTCCCTGCGCTAACCAAAACTGATGTACGTACTTATTTCGGTGGTATGATGTCACTGTCGGCCGCCATATTGAACTTTCCAACGTCACTAATTCTCCAACTTCCCGTGTAGGTAGAAGGCTGAAATTTGGTACTTATTTCAGTGGTATGATGCGCCTGTCGGCTGCCATATTGAACTTTTCAACAGTCTTTGTTACTTATGGGCCCATCTTCAAGAAATTTGGTACGCAGGATCCCAACGCTAGCTGAATCCTAGTTACGTACATATATATACGTCCATAGCCTGCAGCTGGGTCACCGTGTGAGGTGGCGTTGGGTCCCCGATCCCAACGCCTCCCACGTTATTGGCCGCCTGCCTATATAAGGCCGTCCGTCGCTCCAGTCTCTACATTCCCTTACTTGAAAGGCACGGGATTCACGTCTACCTGCTGATAACTACAGCCTTTTTTATTTAATCCACAGCTTCTCTGCTGTTTTATTGTTCATTTATTATGATTGTAGTTATTGTGTAGGTATTTTAGACTTACTTTACATTGTTCAGGTACCCATTTCCTTTATCATTCCAACCGTACCCCCATTAATATGTCTATCGAGGTGATCACCATCGATCAAAGAACTGTCACTTACCGAGTGGTTTCCATGCCCGGAGATAGCACCTACCTTTTCCATTCTCTTTGTTACATATTGCACGGCCATATCAGGCTCACTCTTGATATCTGGAGGAACATTGTGTCTTATGTATTGAATGACTGGGACAGGTTCAAGGTGTGGACTGATGACTGTACAGGATATAATTATTCTACACAGGAGCACTAGAAGAGTGAAATGCTTAAGCCCTTCACCTATGGTTGTGCATGTGAGTTGATGGCTGCCGGTGAATTGTTCGGTTGTCGCTTTCAAGTGTACCGAAATGGCCAAATATTTTACACCTTTTTACAACCGCCAATGGCTCTTAAACATCTTAGATTGACAGGTGACGATTTCAGTAGTGGCCACTTTGATGTTTATGAATGTTTAAACTCTCAAAAGCTAGATGTGAAGTTATCAATGAAACCAGTTATATACTTACAACGCTTGACAGATGCTGAATGTCTCTTCAACACTAGTCCTACAAATACTGTCGTTATTGAAACAAACCATGAAACTCAAACCGATTATGACAGCAGCAATCCAAGCTGTGAAATTTGAAACAAGATTACTGTTCACATGGCCAACTGTACGTTGCATGCTCAAGAGTAAGCTCAGCGCACAGCTTGGTCATATTACAACCAGAGGGCCAAAATCACAATGTGGTATACAAAGAGATCCTTAACAAATAATTATTTGTATATTTTCCCTCAGTTTAAATTGGTTTAATTTTTTTCTTAATAAAAATTTTAAGGCAGTACTTCGCCGCTGCGAAGTGCGGGTATTTTGCTAGTTAGAAATAAAATATATGCACTAGAGGCAACAGTACTGACTTGGGACTATGATATTGTAGGAATTACAGAGTTATAGCTAAATGAGAGTGACGGAGAGAAATATAATATTAGTTACATGGTTCTATGCTTCTTCTTTTTCTTCTTGCGGCTGCAACGTTGTCCATGTGAAAAATAATATTTAGGTCCACATCTTCAAGATGGAAGAAGGAAACATGTCAGAATTACTGTAGGCTAAACTAGTAAGACTGTGGTGGGCTTGTGCCCTGCCCAGGGTTTGTTTCCTGCCTTGCGCCCTGTATTGGCTGGGATTGGCTCCAGCAGACCCCTGTGACCCTATAGCGGATTGGATAATGGATTGATGGATGGATGGATGGATAAACTAGTAAGGAGGAAAGGCGGAGATCTAGATCTGGTTATTGCTAATTCTGATATATTGGATGATAACATTATTTAATCAAATAAGGCATATGTGCAACAAATAAGACATAGTGCTCAAGGGTGATTTTAAATTTTCAAACTTTTGATTGTGAAGCTCCTATCAGGAATACAAAAGAGGAAATTGAAATGGTGCAGATAGCAAATGATGCTTTTTCATCCAGTGTGTCTCAAGCCTAGCACATGGTGATGCCTGTCTATATCTCATCATTTCAAACAATAAATACAGAGTAACAAGAACAGAAGTTACTGATACTTTAAGCAACAGCGGTCACAACATGATAACATTTGAGATAATCTTTGAAAACACACAAATGTACAACAAAATGAAGATTTATAACCTGAAGAAAGCAGATTTTTTGGGGTTGATGAAGTATCTACAAAATATCAAATGCAAAAGCAAAAATGAGGCAACTACAAATGACAGTTTGTATCACTTCAGAGAATTTCTGATCCAGGCTTAAAATAAGATTATTACAAAAAGCAATAAGAATTGGAGCATTTTTAAGAAGAGTAACACTGAAAAAAGATCACCATACAAGAACATTTTTTTAAAAAGCCAGATAATTCTGACATAGAGGAACACTGGAAACTACAACAAGAGATCAGTAAAAGCATTTGAAACCCCAAAAGAGAAACTGAAATAAAATTGCTAGAGAAGCCAAAACAAACTGCAAGGAATTTTTTCAATACTAATCCAGTAAAAAGACGATAAAAGAGCATTTAAGAAACCTTAGAGACACAAATAGAGATATCACTGAAAATGAAAAGGAAATAGCAAATGAACTAAACAAATATTTCACCCATGCATTTACAAAGGAAAAAACAGGTGGAAAGCCTCATACAAAATTAAAAACCAACTCTGAGTTTATAGATTTTAAAACACAAGAGTCAGATGCACTCGGCACATGGAAGACTAATAAAACCCCTGGACCTGACAGGATCTTACCAATTGTACTAGAAGAAATTAAAGATATCATCTATAAATCTTTAGTGTTCATATTTCAGCAGTACCTGAGGACTGGAAACTTGCAAATGTGACTCCAATTTTCAAGAAGGGAGACAAAATGGATCCCAGTAACTATAGATGAATTAGCCTTACGTTTGTGATATTCAAAATTATTGAAACTTTAATAAGAAAGTAATTAGAAAAATGACCTAAACAAAAATAATATTCTAAATAGCAGCCAGTATGGGTTTTTGAGAGGAAGGTCATGCAAAAACAAACTTTAAATAAAGCATACAACATAATTTACTTAGAGTTTTAAAAAGCATTTGATACAGTCCCACACCAAAGATTAATTCTGAAATTAGAAGCTGTAGGCATCAGAGGTAACCTACAAAACTGGATCTCTAGTTGGTTAAATAGCAGAAGACACTGAGTACAGATAAGGGTAGAATGCTAGGTCATCAGTCCTTGGACCATTCATTTTTCTGATTTATATTATTTAAACATTGCTTTAGGTACAGTTAGTAAACTTGTGAAATTCACATATGACACTAAAAATGGAGGGATGGCAGACACTGGTGGGGTAGGACAAAAAAGATTTCAAACCCTGGACAACCTTCAGAACTGTGTGAATACCTGGAAAAAGCAGCTTAATGGGCAAATGGAGTACAAATTATAAATACAAGATAGGAGACGCTGTAATACAGGTTGTAACCTCTTAAAAGTATTTAGTGTTATATGTTGACACAATATTTTCAGTGACTAAGCATGCACAGAAGCAATTAAAAAGGCAAATAAAATGTTAGGTTATATCATAAAAAACTATTAAATTTAGGACAAGGGACGTTAAGCTCAAACTATATAATGCTCTATTAAGAGGGCATCTGGAGTACTGTGTGCAGCTCAGGTCACCACAGTACAAGAAAGACATAGACTTGAAGCTGTGCAAAGGAGAGCAGCCAAGTGCATCTCAGGAGTTAAGGACATGTCCTACTTTGACAGACTTGTTTAATTTCAGGTATGTAAAATCCTAAAAGGCACTGATAAAGTACTGTAGATGCAGCAACATTCTTTCCTCTTAATGGGCGAACCACATACTGTACTCAAGAACATCAGTGGAAATTAAGGGGAGGTGCATTTAAAGCTGAAGCCAGGAAGCACTTCTTTACACAAATAGTTGTGGGACTCTGAAACTACTAAGACATGTAGTTGACAACAGAATCAGGATAAGATATTGGGACAGCTTAGCTATTATCTAAACTAGTGACCAACAAAGGGACAAAATGGCTTCCTCTCATTTGACAGATTACTTATGTTCTAGTACATTCTATGCTATTGTTAAGGTCAATTCCTTCTGAAGTATTCCACAGAAAACCTTACTTGTACAGACAAGGCACTTAGATGATGTGCTGAGAAATAGTAGGAAAGTATTAGTATTACTTGGGTTATACATTTTTCTGTAGCTCTGGAATGAGTCACATAATCACACCCAATGTCTGCTTAGTATCTGGAATAAAGAGGATCTCCAACCCTTTTATCATTATTTAATGACACTGATACGTTGCATCAGCCAGGGAACGAGTCCACAGCAGAATGCGCTTGATCTTCATCATACAGATGAACAGCTTCAGTGCCAGCTAGAGTTTAAGCTTTTAAAAATGGCAAGCCTGCCAAAGTTGAAAAAGGAATTCCAACTTGTGCAGCAGCAGCGAGTGGTTCTTCCAAGGATTGCAAGGTACCTAAAAGAGGGACGTAAAAGAGTTAAAATCAACTGGTTCTCCATGCTAGTGTGCACCACAGTGATGTGGCACTAAAATACTTACTAATTCCGAGTAAGTCTTGTTCAATCCGAGTTTCACTTTTTGCACCCTGAAATTTATGCGGCCACAATACATTATCCACTAAAGGCTTAACTGAATGACTAAGGTGGGCAGGTCCTTAGGGTTTGTTCTTTTAACTGTTTGAGGAAAGAATTAGAAGATACAGGGATTTGCAGACACAGTCAGAAACAAACTATAATTAACAAGTCCAGGAACAGCTATCTAAACCAAATTTCACATAGCTAAGTTGAAAAAGCAAGGTTCCCTATCAAAAATGTGTTTATTTAGCCTCTATCTTTTATACTCATTTGCTTCATTTGTTTTGAATTTTCTTTGTAAAGTTACTCAAGTGCTCAGCTAACAAGTAACTACTGCTATCTTACATAGGCGGATTGTGATGGCCCAGTGTGTCACATGATCTCTCAGTCATTTCACTCGCAAAGAGCATAGTAACCATAAACAGTATGGCCACAGCCATTCAAACTCACAAAATGGCAGCAAAAATGCAGAAAACTGAACACTGAATAGCATCACCAAAATAACTGTAAAATTAAACCAATGAAACAAAAATCCAAAACTTTAAAACAATGAAACTATTTGAACTATTTGGGTAAAAAAAAAATGATATTCATGAGAGAAGCCCCAACTTAAATTCCAATGAGTGCCTTAAAGTTTTCTTTTAAACTGAGACGAAAACATATTTGTATCAAATACAGTTGTTACCTGGCTATGTATCTGGTATTAAATAAGCACAATATGTACATAAAATGCATTGGTAGAATAAACAACAATGAAATAGGCAATTTAATGGGCAACTGCTGGTTCAAGCTCTATATGTACATGTCTCATAGATTAATGTACGCAGGGCCAAACTCTTTGTACCTGGTGGCATTGACATTTTATCCAAAATAAAATATAGATCTGAGATCTCACTGGAATAAAATTATTGCGTTTTTATCAGACTTTCTTGGATTCACAGTAATTCCTGCTTTTTTAAAATTTTCATTTGGGATAATACCTGATGGGACATTAATGTTTAGTCAACAGTCTCCTGCAATAGGTTACAATACACTGATAGCCTGGTGTCTCATCTTGTTTAAGTTGGACTGTCCTAATCCATCTAGCACAACATGATGAAAAAAGGATGCCCCATTTTAATGTATTCGTTGTACTGCAATTCTTAAAATTAATTAAATAAATGTAAAAATTGATCACCTATTCAACATTTATCACCTGTTAAAACATCTCTAAGATTCATTAAGAAAACAAGAGTATTTACTGAAAACTAAGCATTCCAATGCTTTGTGAAAAATGTTCAGTGCACAACAATCATCATTATTAATGGGGTCAACAGAAATGAAAACCATAGTAATACCCTGCGGACAATCTGTGTATCCAGGGCATTACAACATGGTCTGAGTGCATGAACTTGCACTTGAAAAGCTGAGCAAAGGTTGTGCATGCATCTGAACAAATGTTCTTGGCAGCAATAAAAATATGAGGCATACACAAAGCAAAAATCTATAGCCAGGGTGTAATGAAAATATTTTAAAAATATATTGTGTGAGTGGTAAGAACAAGGTCAGGAGCTAGGTCAGGCTGTACAAAACACACTAATGTAGTCAATTCAGCCAGAATCTTGCATAAGAAAAAAACTGTCTTATTTTTCCTGTATTGTAAGTATTAGCAGGCTGCAGATAGTTATTTTTTACTATGTACATTACAACACTATCTGTTTTTACCCAGGGTTTCCAAAATTCTACAGCTTCAGCTTTATAGAAAGGTTCAGGCATTGAGTGTTTCATGTTTACAAAAAAATTCTGCAGTCCAATAGATTTTATTTGAATAGTTTTAATGGATCTGAAAGCAAAACCAGCTCACATAAAATAACAAGAAAAACTCATAATACAGACAAAAATGTAAAACCTCTTTTCTTTGATGTTGTTATTTAAGAATTACATGTCTTGGCTTTGTTTATTTATGTTTCTATACATTGTACATACACTCATATGATTAGAAAACTGTATGCCACTTTTTACCTTTCTATTAAATATAGATGAGAAATAAGGATGTTCCATTACATCTTAGCTTCAGGGGCTAACCCTCAATTTCTGAGCACATATATAAAAAGCAAGGTTGACTGACATATTCAGTCACTCGCTCATCAACAAAACGTTATGTCCAATGTGGCTAAAAAGATGAAGTCTGGCAGGATGTAGGGCAATAGGCATCTGCTAAGAAACAATATTTTAATAAATTGATATTTAGAAATACCCCAATACTTTTATTTGAGTGAAATTTGGTGACATTATAGAAAAAATAAAATTAGCCAACGCATTTTTTATTTGTCAATAATTTTTTTCATTTTTCAGTATGTATTAATATTATGTTAGTGTACTGTTGTAATTTGGAGACACCAACATGGCGAATAAGGGGTGTTAGGCCTACTAAAGACTTTACTGGTCTGGCCAGGCCAGACTTTCTTTGCCTGCCGGTATAAGGACTCACCACAATAGATCTTAAATCCCAGCTTCAGTGGCCTGCCTCAGGCTTTGTAGGCCCACAAAGAGTTTAAGTTTCAAAAATAAATTTTGAAAATCTGTCAAAAATCCCACAAGAAGACAGATGCCTGTTAACCATTCTCTTTTCACAAAAAGAACAACAAAATCTGTATAAATCTTTATAGAAATTAATTGAGAAAACTGAAAAAAATCAAGCCAAATGCTCAAAAGTGCAAGGAGTTGCCTAAAAGGCAATACTACAGCCAAGGCACAATACAAAATCCAGAAACTACAATTCTTTAACCAATGCACAAAAAGGGTAAGAAAAACAGAAAATCCAGGGAAAAAAGGACAGCAACAACTATAAATCTCCATTACTGGCTCTTACTTCTGACTGCCAGAAGAGGAAGCCAGCATGGTGACCCTGCTTCCCAGGGCTCCATCCTAAAAACACTGGGAATAGAGACACATTTAAGAGACAGAACACAAATAACAAAATGATAAGTGATATCAGCAGAAATAATATAAGAACATGAAAAATAATAACTCTGTTACCAAAAAACAATAAAATATTAAATATACATACATTCAAATTGATACATTCTGTAATAGTTAAATGCTCTGTATTGTGCTGAAAGAGGGCATTATGCTAACAAATGATGTAGCATAAGCAATTTAGAGGTCACATGAACGGTATCACCAACCAACAGAGTGTTGGACGACTGATGAAGGGGCGGTGTCCTGGATGGAAAAAAAGACATGATTACATTTGGCATGTAGGGTCAGGTGTAAAATGGAAGTAGAAAATTCTGTGAAGCTCAAGGAAGATGCAAAGCTCAATATTTAGTAAGCGCACTATAAAGATCCATTGAAGGTGCCATGGGCTGTGTTCATGAGCGGAGTTGTTGCTTTGCTAGAAGTAAAAATGGAGGGATAAAGAAGTAGAGGAGGAAGTGCTTTCCTTGGATCCAAGACCAGCCGAGGCTGGCAGTGTCAGCATAATTTTACAGGTACCCCACAAGTTACTCCACTGTAATATACATTCTAATCTACAGATTTTGAAAGGGGACCTTCAACCCTGACATCCAAAATTGTTTACATTTATTTGCCCATCTGCTTACTTTGAACTGGGATGCCCACCTCCTCTCTCCAAAATTCTTTCTGTGGACATTAAATGGGACCAAATACAACTGGTGAAAAACACAAAAATAAATACTTGTGTGAATGACGTAAACATCTAATAATGATAATAGTATATACTCAGATTTCACTTTATTCCTAGTGATTATCATTTCAGTTGAAAAGAATATAATTCCTGTAAAGTTGTGTTTTGTAAAGATGAGCCAAGAAAAGCCAAGTCAATAGAAAAAAGTGACAACTGATCTATAACAGGAATATTTTACTTATAGGAGATTGTATATAACATGCTCAAGAGTAAGCAGCTCCAGTGATCTAAGACTGTTATTATTCTTACTTATTGTTTGACTGACACCTTTTACTAAGGTGACTTACCACTTCTGAGATACAACTGGTTACATTTCTTTTGTTTTTCCACTTGGAGTACACGCAGGTAAAGTGACTTGCTCATGGTCACAGTGTAAGTAGCAGGATTTGAACCCATAACCTCAGGGTATGGAGTCCCAGGCCCAAAGCCCTAACCACTATATCACACCGGCTGCCAATAACATTAGCCCTTGGTTAAAAAAAAAAAAGTACAAATATTGCATACAGAAAACAGTTTACAAAGTGAGTCTGATACACAAGATTAAAAGACATCACTGTAGCTGAGGCCCATCATCTTCCCAGGTGAAGCCTGGTAACACAAGCAGTTGGATCATATAATTAAGATTAGAGAAATGTAATTTAATGTGCAGGAATGATGCAGCTAAGTTGCATCTACATGCCAGCGAAAGTGTGTATTAGGTAACTAAATATCCCAACATTAAGGTGAAACCAATAATAGTCTAACTAATGAATTCTGTGTCGAACACTTTCTAACTTCAGAATGTAATGACTGAGAACTGTTATCTTATTTCTGTCCAAATTAGGCTCAGGCACCGTCTGGATCCTTTTGGGGACTGGCCTTAAATCATTGTTTCAATAGGTGAAATACATGAATGGATAACCACTTGAACCACAAAAAACAACATCTGCAATACTGTACAATAAACATGTAGAGACAGTCAGAGCATGCAATGTCAGAACTTTTAAACTGATAGTAGATAGCCATCACAGTACAACATAAGCACAGCAAATGATTCCTCTGCAGAGAGAGTATGCCATGCCAAATGCTTAAAACAAAGTAAGTATAATCATGTACTTATCTACTATCTAGAGAGAGTGAAAGCAAGAAATATTTAAGAACATTATTCTGGAATTAGATTTTTATTCACAATAGAAAGAAGTTTCAATTGTGAAAATAAAAACAAAACTTAAAGAAAATAAAGAAAACTTTGCAGACTCTAGACACTTTAGTCAAACTTCTGATAAACTTCACCAATTATTCAGTATGGATACTGTCAACTCAGTAATAGTATAAGATCTTTATTGTATCATAGCCAAGTAACAGTTCCAAAGCATAAGCATTTTATAAATAACTACATTATGTTCTGATATGTATATGTCTATTCATGAATTAAGGAATTGTTTCCAAAAAGATTTCTCACTACTGTGTGTGAAGTGATAAGTAAGTCGTTGGCTGCAAAAAAAAACCAAAAAAAAAAACTAACTGCTTGTCACAACTGAAATCAGGCCACATGCTGAATCTGTTGCTGTACACATCTCAGACACAATTACAACTAACATGTCGTCACTTATGAAAAGATCAAAATACTATAAAGGATCCACTTTATTTAATAACTCTTGCATCCCAGAGAACCTGTAAATGGAAGCTGTGCAAACTGCTCAATGCTCTTGTCACATCATGCGCATCCAGAAGTAGCATCATGGTTTACCTTGGAACAAAATCATCATCTTCATGTACTTCACTGTGACTAGAACTAGAATCTATCATGCTGTCACTTGCTGCTTTCATTCCACTAGCCTTGCTTATGCTTTTCCAGGATTACCTGTCTCCAGCACTGACATGCAGCTTGGTTCACTGTAATAACAAAGTAATACAATAGCAATTAACCAAGGGTGCTTAAATATTTAGTACTGCTAAGCCAAAGTTCACTGTGTTGATGGTTCCCTCACACTTTGAAAGTCAAGAGTTTTACCTTCTCGTGAATCATAATTTCTCATGAAATATTAAATATAATGTACATATTATATTGTTTTCAAACAAGCAGCAGGTACTATAACTACAGGTGTTTTCAATGTGTTTTATCTTGCTTCTCTCAAGAATGCAGAAAATTTTACAGAGAAATAAATACATAAATAAATAAAGATGCTATAGCAACAAGTATTCATGATGACCCTGCTATGGCTGACCCTGTTATAAAGTTTGGTGGCTTGCCTAAATGAATTACACTTTTCTTTTCTTTGCTTTCACCTGCACTGTTCTCTCAACTAGAAAGCTAAACTAAAAAATGTGTGCCTCTGACCTTCTTTGGGTCACATGCAATGCAGAGGACCTGTCACAGCTGCCACTCCACATTACTTACCTGTCACTGTCCTGTAAATTATCTTCTTTATTTGTGCAAATGAGCAGGAAGTGCCCACTTCACCTTGCTTAAAGACAATTGATTTACCAAAATTAGGAAGGAAGAAGGATTCTAACAAAACATCAGTCCAGAAAAAATCTTCATTAAAATATTTTTTAAATAATCAGGTTTTTGTAATCCCAAAAGTGAGTAGATTTCATATTCCTAAAACGTTCAACACTCTTATGCCTATACTGAAATATTTTTTATCCCACCATTGAGAGTATGCAGAAAAGTTTGTGCAACTTCCAAATGCTCCAGTCAAAATAAATTTTCAATAGACTTTCGTTTTTGCAACACATTCCCTGTTATGATTGACAGTTGGCATATATGTACCAGGGACATTAGGGAGTTAAATTTAAAGTGATCTCCCACTTTTAAACACATGAAAGGAATTTTACAAATGTTATAGTTTGTGTTCATATTTTAAACAATTTAAGAACATCTTAATCTGAGTTAGCAGATTTCAGACCTTTTTTGTTTCTTTTCAGCTATTTGTACATTTTTGTTTGCATCCTGATCCACGGAATATTCCACATCAAAGTCATTTTTTTACAGGCTATTGGACCGGAAACTCTGTATTGAGTAGGAACTCCAGGTAAAGTAGTGCATGGTAGAACAGAATATATAATCTAATAAAAAAAATGGATGTTCGGCATAGATTTAAATTATCTAAATAATTTTGATGCAAATAGCATTAAAATTGTCAAAGGTCAAAAAGTTTTAAAGTGTTCAAATGGTACAAGCTGAATCTGCACTCTGAAAAAGCTTACCTAACACCACAACCAACTAAGGAGCAGAGAGGGGCTTTGTAAAGACTTTGCAAAATACTCATCTTGATCCTGAAATGCAGGGTTTAAAGCTCCCTTAACTCGTGGCACTATGTCAGCCATGACAATCTAAAATTCTGTGTTCTGAGGGAATGACTCAGTAAGATGTCACTGTTTTAATGGAAAGGAGACTTAACAGAAAAAAAAAATGGAAAAATACAAGAATATAGAAGGCATTTAACCCAAGCAAATACTGTTTGAGCATCTCAAATCCAAAATTCCTGGGTCCAGAAGTATTTCAGATTTTGGATATTTTTTGATTTTTGGAATGTTTGCATATTTTGAAAATATGCAAAATTATTTACCCACAATTCCTGCAGTTTGTGCACTTTAAACCACTGTGGTTTCAGAGACAGAGCAAAAGAAAGCAGTGTGAGAAAGAAAAAAAATAAAATAGCTGTTACTCATTTAGGATCTCAGTAGCACAAGATAACTGAAGCATAATGATTTAATTTGTACTTTGTAATGAGCGCTAGTACAGAATAGACAGACGTGCACACACATAGACCACTGCAGTTAATTGGCTCCACACATATGAGAAGTGCTTCTCTCTGCTATGGTCTCTGTTATTTTCACTATTGCATTACTACAGTTTATAGCATAACAACAGCAAATAGAGTTTAGATAAACATTGTCATTGGTGTATATGAGTTAAAACACTGCAGCTAAATTTTGGCATGGCAGTTTTGCATTTCCATCTACATAGTTATTCTAACTTCATTTAGTTATTAGTTTAGACATGCAGCCAGAAGGTGGATGCTGTTCTTGTATCGTTGGCCACATTTACTGATTTCTGTGTGCTGAGTACTGAAATCTGCATCTCCTAAGAGCGCTTCATTGTATTAGTTCTCTTAATGGCAGTCCTTTTCACCTGCTTTAGGTGGGGTGTGATAACTTGTTTACTTCTATTGCATATTTTTGAATTATATTTAGACAAACTTGATTGCTAATTCTTTCCATCTAGAATCGATTCCCACACTATCATTGTAACCAAAAAACAGAGGTTTAAGTTTAGGGATTTTAAAGCATTTTGGTTTTGGAAATTTTGTATTAGGGATGCTCAAGCCATATTGGTAGAAGAACAGAATTGTTCAGTCGCTCAAAGAGGTATCCTCCTTTGTCAGTCTTTATTTTCCTACAGATTAAGCCTTGTGTGCCATCTAAAGGATAGAAAAATGGAAAGTTGCCTACTTGGTCTTACAGGACCAAATTCTGATGAACATTGAAGATTATTTGCTAAGGCTCCCTGAAATAGAAACACGATTTGCATTATCCATCCATCCATTATACAACCCGCTATATCCTAACTACAGGGTCACGGGGGTCTGCTGGAGCCAATCCCAACCAACACAGGGCGCAAGGCAGGAAACAAACTCTGGGCAGGGCGCCAAGCTTCCTAAAAAAGTATAATCAACCTTTTTAATGGTGGTAGATGCATTTTGCCCAAACTCTGTAGGTATCATATACATGCACTTTCATTTTTTAATCCAATCAGGTGTATCATATAAATTCAGTATATTATCACCTAAATATAAATAATTACAAATTGATATCCGATGGTTGCAGGTAATAACATGACCAATAATGCCATCAGCATACTTAATGAACTGCCAATTAGTTTTGACATTCTTACAGTTATTTGTGGAAATAATCAACAGAAGGTTGTAGGGGTACAGAGGACTAATTACCTCTGAACAATTGCCATTGAAAAGGCCTCTGGGTACATATTAATACAAAATTAGTTTTCATTCCAAATAAACTATTTGATAGAAGAAAGCATTGAATTTTGATGAGACATTTGGAAAGAGGAGCCTTAAAAATGCCCTGCTTAGTGTGAGTACCCCAGAAAATGTCTTCCAAGCAGCTGAAACCCTTTGTAGGATCAATCTCGAAATTAAAGATTTACTGAAAAATTAAACACAGTTGCCAAGCACATACTCTTAGTGCTATAGGGTTAAAAACCACAGATCGCAGTCAACATCTAGAATTGAAGTGAGCCAATCAAAACCATCATTATACCATTTGTTGTTTACAAGAACACCTAAAGCCCCTCTTTTGCTCTTGCTGCACTGTTGGTGTATTTGATCGGCTTGTAACATGTTAAATCCATTTAAGGCGATGTGTGAACCCAGACAATGCTTATGCAGCCATGTCTCAGTGAAACATATAAAGCTACACTATATATACATCTTTTGTTGGGAAAATTAAGCCTGCTACTGCAAGGCTAACAGATGATCCCTAATGTACACCGTTTTCAAAAAGCTCAGTGGAATAAGTTGCATCATTACAGTATAATATTGCTAGCTAGTATAGACACAGCAAAATATAAAACTAGAAGACTAGCTGCTATAACATGCTGCCACTCCCCATGGTGCACAGATTCAAGGGCACATAGATCTGGGTGTGTGGTATTTAGAAGGAGTTGAACTGTAAAAGAGGTAATTCAGATTGTTCACAGCTACCAACATGATTCTAAGTAGTGCTTCTGAAACCTGCTATTGAAACTGCTCAGTTGATTAAGTAGAGAGGGATTAGTCTGTGGCAGGAAGGTTGTACATTTATAACTAATAATCACTTTACAGCATCCCAGGAAGAGGAGTAATCATTGATGGAAAAAGTGAGTTTTAACTTTTATCTTTATATATGTCATTGGCATCCTTAAAAGCCATGTCTTTTTAGTAAACAGACTTATTTCCGCTTTGTAAGCTTCCTTCTTAGATGTTTATAACTTTTCCAGCTCTTTAGAAAACCATTGCTTGTCATTATTGTATTTGATACCTATTTTGTTGGAATACAGTTTTCCTGACAAAAAGAATATATATGTATAAATTAACTGTGTCAGTATACTGGTTTCTCTGAACACCCACCAGACAGCAGAGTCTAGGGCACCTTGAAGTCTTTCCACATCCTCATTAGATCACATATGCACTGTCTTTTTTCTGGTTTGCTGTTTTTAATTTCTGTCTATAACATGGGATAAAAGTATCATGGTGTGGTCAAAGTTAATCAAGGGAGCCCTTGGAATAGCATGATAAACATTTGAGATAAATGTAGCCGTGGTCCAGAGTTTTCTACTAGTACCTTACAACAGCTGTATTTGAGAAGCCCAGACATCACGATGACATTATTAAAGTCATCCATAATAACAACTGTGGAACCTGGGTGTATAATTCTCAACAGACAAAACATTTTTTTTCATAGCTGAATTGCTGTAGTAGCATTTGTTTGAGGAACAACATAAAGTCCAGTCACAATAATAGGTTTAAACTGTCTTAGTAGATAAAGCTTTGATGTGAACAATGCATGGAATGGCATGTCTATGTGCCCAATTTTAATTTTGACAAAAAAGAGGCTTCATGCCTACTTTTACAATGATCTCATGTTTTCTGGAAGTACTTCTTCACTTCCTCTTAACTAGCTTGCAGTTAACTGTTCAAAATTGCAAATGAGGCAAGCAGCTTCTTCACAACATTTTGATATTTGTGCACACTTAAAATAGTGTTTGGTGTCTAATGGACTTATTGGAGGAGCTAAATTTAAACAACTTGGAATAAAAAAAATCATACTATAGGATCTGCTTAGCTATATGGTTGGAGTGTAGTAATGAAAAGTGTTAATAAGGAATACTAGCATATGGTAGATTCAAGCCATTGACCTCTGTTAAGGCAAGCTCTCTGTGTCTGGAGGTAGGATGCTGAGCTAGCAGTGAAGAAGATCTGCCAGAAAACATGAAATCAGTGTAAACGTTGGCATGAAAAGGCCTATTTGGCATAATTAAAGATGGGCATATAGTCAGGCAATTTCATGCACAGTTCACGTCAAAGTTCTGTTTGCTACAGCAAGCAACATTGGGACTGCAAACTTTATTTACTTAGTTTGTAAGTGTGGGTTTATTGATATTGTATTAATACCCATGTATTCTATAATTTTTAAAGTGCAGCTCAATTTGTTGATAACAACTAAATGAAAGTATTTTCTTTATCATCTATATGGACCATCCTTAATGTTAGATTTCATAGCTTACAAGAGACAACTGAACACACTTCTATTAGTTAGGTAAAAATAGTTCTAAAATTAAAAAGAGTCATCAGTCAATAACACCATTTTATGTAGCATATAAAAAAATTCTATATGCTGCTTGATAAGAATGGAATGTGTGCTTTATTTAATCTTCACTTTTGTTATTAATTTAAGAGCACACTATGTTTTTCTTTTAGCTTAAGTCAACTGGTGAATACATTTCTTATAAAGGTTGTGCTGTAGTTTTCTTTTAGAATTCACATCAAGTTCTTTACAGTCAACTAAAGTTTAAATTTGTATGAGGATCACAAGAAGAAAAATTACAGTAGCAATTCCACTGTAGTATATGTCTTTCCTGAAATGTGTTTATTGCTGAAACGAGTAATTCATAAGGAATTAGTAGGCCAAAGTGACCTAATGTGATTACAAGCCTGTAATATCATACAAATATACATTAGTTTTAATCAATTTATGTTACACAGCAAAAAAAATAGTAGATTCATTTGTTTAACTAGCTAAATAAATGGTAAACTGCAATGTTAAATACAATATACAAGGAACAGAAAGTGAGCAATGCACCCTACAAATACATTTATGTATACTCCAGAATGTACTTCAGATCTGTTGTCACGTGGCAGAAGAGACAGGTGTAACCCAACGAAAAAGCAAAATGCCATAAAAATGATGCACACGAAAGTATGGATTGTAAAGAAATCAGGTTGTCACAAGTCTTAGGTGGACTGGTTTGAAAGGAACACTGAAATGGGATTTAAATGTGTTATGCTGCAGCTTATGTATGTCTTTTGAGAAGACAACAACTCTAAACAATTCCTCTAAATTCTTCTTTAAAACCTACCGACTTCTTACTTTCTGGTCTCCAGGATACATCACCTCAAAAAATTAGCAAATGACGATCAGTTGAGCTGACACACTGGTGTGACCAGAAAAAGAAATCTTGTATTTCCATTTTTCCCTTTTACTTTGCCTGAGGGCAATAAACAGTGAGTCCATTGTGGACTCGTTTTGATTCCTTCTTATGTGTTCCCTATGAACACCAGTATGTTTGTGAGGTGAAGGCAGCTGTAATGATAATTACTGGTGAAAGAGTACATTAATTAGTTCATAGTTGTTTAAAGGCATAGAACAACATCAAAATGGAAAATCACAAACAGTAAAAGACCGTAGAAAACTTCACAAAATTAATACATTGAATCATGCTTAAACCAGCATGAGTTCATACTAGAAAGAAAATTATGACAAGGTAACCTTCTGGGCATTCAAAACTTTAAACTGCAAACAAAAGTAGTGATGGCATTTGTTATAGAAGACAGTGAATAAAAACAGCGACAGTTGTTAGGAAACACAGCAGATAGTAACAGTATGGAAGGAACAGAAGGATGAAGTCCAAGGCATATGAAAGAATAATTATATAGATATAAATACTTAAAGAGGGTCCTCAGGAGTTAAACAACTAATACACATACTCTGAGTTTTAACTTCCTAATATTTAAAAAATTGGGGGGTAAAAAATTGTCATTTGAGAAATGTTACTTGCACCACCTGAAAGAGACAATGAAAAGAACAGATTGGGAAATGGAAGAAGACAGATCCTAATACAAGGATGGGACAAGATACGTGTGTCAAAGCCAAAATGTCATTCAGGAATCAAAGTCTAAACATGCACAAGGTTTCTTCTTGAACAATCAATACCATTCTGTATAAATTAATAAAGATTCATTGCTAAAACTTCCACAGTAATGGTACTGACTTGCCAGTTTCAATACTGTTGCATGCAATGTTTCACACTGATGAGCCTTATTGTATCTGCCACAAGCAACGTGTTACTGCATGTGGACTATAACAAGACAAAAAATACAGGAATTATTGTGAGAAGACAAAAAGACTGAGAGATGTAAACGTAAACTAAAATTTGCGCAAGGCTAAAGTGAAAAACTAGAATATCAAAAAAGACAGCACAGGCAGACCACCTACAAGGACAAATCAAAAATCAAAGTAAAAGGCAAAAAGGAATTCAAAAACCAGAAATGACCTAGCACTTGGCCTACTTAAGAAGAGTCTAACTATCACTAAAGAGTTTTGCTTTTAGATGTTTGAAACTAGAATAACGGTCATTTTTATAACTAAAGTCCAGTGATGTCAGTAATGTGAAGACCACGATGTACATAAATACTGCAAATAACTTCCAAATGCAGTGCAACCAGAAACAGGTGACCAAGCACCTGGAGCACTTCCGGGTGGGCCATAAAAGTAGCCAGCAACAACCACTCATCGGCCAGAGTCTGGTGGAAGGAGGACAAAGCTGTGGAGGGGTGGTGCTGAAAGAGAGAAGAGTGTTTTTGACTTCAGTGTTTAGTGCTTGGGACTGTGTTGTGGCTGGGGGGATTACGTGGAAGACATGCCCTCCAGCTGAAGGAAAAATAAGTATTTTTATTTTATACGTGCCTCCCGTGTCAAGTCTGTGCTGGATCGGGCGTAATATATCGCCTTTCTTACACAGCGTACCCAGCCATTTTAATAAATATAAATAATTATCTGCAGTTTTGTGATAATTTTGTTTGGGTTGGCTGTACAGTTTTCCCTGAACACATGATGGGACTGCGATCACAGTGGTAAAATTTCAACCCTGAATCAATCAGTTTGTCTGGAAGAACCGGAAAGAAACAGCAGAGAATAGTGAAGAACAGCATCAGACCCAGATTAGATACTTGTGGCACACCATATACAGTATCACGTATCTCCAAGATACAATCACCACAACTAACAAAGAATGCTCTGCCTATTAAGTAAACCTGACACTGTTTTAATAATTATAGACCCTTTTATTCATCAAAAAAATTGTAACTTGTAATTTCGAAACAGGTGTACTCAAGTTAACTATTAAAATCAGATGCTACTGTAGCTCAAATCAAATTTATTTAATGTATATAGATTTTTACCTATGATAGTAGCACAAGGAGACCGGTTTTCACATCCCAGGTTCCTCAGTTGAATTTGCATGATTTCCACCTATCATCATAGGTTTCCTACAGGTGCTCCGTTTCCTCCTACAGTACAATCAAAAGACAAAAAGATTAGGTCAATTGGCTATTTTAAATTCGCCATTAACGTGTGTGTGTGTTCACTCCACAATGGACCAGCTCCTGTCCAGGGGTTTTGTGCCCAGTAATTCTTATAATAGCCTCTAGCTTCCCCATGGCCTCCTTGGGTAGGCAGGTTAAGGAAATGGATGGATGGATTTTGGTAATTATCTTAGGTTCTGAAACAATTACTTTGCCAGTCATTGTGTTCGATACATGATATACTTTAATCAAAAATGTGTAAAAAAATGAATAACAAGCTACTAATACAATCAGCTGGATTACTGTCCAACTAGGGAGAAGAACATTCTGGACAATTACTACCGCAGTACTGAGGATATCTATCATCCATGCAGCTTTGGGTAATGGTTCAGTTATTACCCACTGTAGAAGTAATCAAACAACACAGAAGAGGTTTTGGGGTTCCAAAAAAGAAAACACCATTTAATTCCCAGGTTGCACTAAAAAAAAGATTTGTATGGCTGTGGTGCTGAAGTGTGTCCGAGGTCAGTTTTATAGGCCTCTTTTAGCTGGATCATTGTCTCCTTGTCTGTAATGCCCAAGTTCAGTCATCGTGATTGGAATTGGCATGTGGAAACAGGGCCAATCTTCTGAGTGGTGCTCCTCCATTCAAGAGAAAGGAAATGGATACTATGTAAACAAATGTGCTGCCCTGCTCCCAATTTGTTTGGTATACCTACAAAAAGGGTACACATGCAAACAAAAACTGAAAACAGATAAAGCAGGTAAAACAACTCACAGTTGGACTGCAGAATTTGTTGAAGAAATGAAAGAATTTCTTGACACTAACATTTCAGATGTTTTCATAGTGATGACATTGACAACTACAGTGATACACATACACCTTACAAACTCTAGTAAGGACATCTGCATTATCAGGGAAAAATACTGTCAAGTGCAGCAAAGACAAGGCATAGCTCCACCAAAGAGCAGCCAGACTACACTAGGCAAAGAAGGAGACCTAGAGTGGGGACATTGAGAACTACAAGATTGCAAAAGTGAAACATGTCAATGCTAATAGGCTTGCAGAAACACAGTATTAGACTAAACTGGAGTAGCAGTCTGACAGCAATGATTCATTTGCTGCCTAGGGGACTTCCAAGCAATCACAAACTAAAAAAAAAACCTTCATGCAACTGTGAACTCATCACACTTGGGTTTACTTACCTGGTTAATCATTGAATGGACCAGTGTAAGGATCCTGTCTGTTTCAAATCGTCCACCATTGTTCCTGTCCCAAAGAAGGATAAGGTAACTGGGTTTAATGTAAATAAAGACCTTTTGCACTTACTGTATAACTGTATTAGTTTTTAAAAAGTTTGAGCTTTTTATGAATTTAATCACAGACCTGCCTACCCCTGGGTTATCTAGAGTTTACTTATAGAGTCAATATGTTTGTAGTTGGTGCCTTCAACATGGGCCTCCACTACATCTTTACCTGGATTACACTAGAACATATACAGGTCTTCTGCATGTAGGTTTCAGCTCATCATTTAATACAACAATACCAGAAATTCTTCATTTTAAAATTGTTCATCTAAATAATGCCCCTCCAGTGTACCAATGGATTTCTAACTTCTTCAAATGAGAAAGAGACATGCAGAGAAAGGCCTTAACTCCTGATCTCTTTCACTGTAAATACTTATGCTCTGTAACCTGTCCCCTTTATTAATCTCCCTGTACACTGTTTACTGCACCTCTTGAAACCCATCAGTTCAATTCATGCAGTGGCAGATTTAGGTTTGGGTGACATGCACAGTTGCCCATGGTGTCATCTTGGGGGCACAGGCAACCCCTACAGTCATCAAAGTCTAATATTGATTACCTGCTGTGGACATCGAGGGGTGCCATGTCCTCACTCCCTGCCTATGGTTCTAAATGGGCTAATGGAGTAATACTGTTTGCTTGATGTCACCAGAAGGGTGCCGTTTCTAAAAGCAAAGGGGCACGTTTTATGTAAATTCTGCGATGTGTACACAGATGGGCACGGTTTATGTAACTGAAGGGGTGCACTCTCTAGATATCAAGAGGGACCCTTCCTCATCTAGTCGTCGAAGTTTAATACTGACTACTTGCTATGGTCACGAGGGGCAAGGTACCCTCACTCAACACCTAGGATACCAAATAGACCTCAGCCAGCACTGATGACTTGGAGTTTTTATCAATGCTCAAATGTAAACTTTGTAAGTACTGTTTAAATCATCTGGAGCAGTGCAGTGGCTGATGGGAATTATAGTCCCCACATTGGCATTTGCACAAAGTTGGGGTGGGAGTCGGTAATATATATTAAATACTTTTCTTACTGGATCAGTTTCATGAAATTGTCTATACTCATAGCCACCAAGCCTGGTAAGCACTTCTTAAACACATCTTTTTTGAGCTTTGCCAAACTTTGCCCTTTTCACCTTATTTCTGCAGATGGCCTTCATTTTGATAAACCTGCCGTCAGCAGTGCAGCTAAAAATGGAACGCAATGTATTAGAATGTCACGCTTGCCAGAACATCATTAATGATTGTTATTAACAAATAAAGAAAAAAATGTGTAGTTTTAATTTTCTTTTTTGTACAACATCCCCAAATTTCAATGAAATCCACCAAGATATTTTTAAGATTTTAAGGTAGTCTTTCTGTTGTGGTAGTTGCCTGTACAAATTGATACATTGAAATGTCCTTTAATTGAGAATACCTATTGCCATTGATGTACCATCCTGCCAAATTTCAGCTTTTTAACTATATATATTTATATATATACTAGCAAAATACCTGAGCTTCACAGCAGAGAAGTAGTGTGTAAAATAAGTTATGAAAAAGAAAAGGAAACATTTTAAAAATAACATAACATGATTGTCAATGTAATTGTTTTGTCACTGTTATGAGTGTTGCTGTCATCAAGGATTTGATTATCATTATTTCTTTCAATCTGGTTCGTATTTGGAGGACTTGTTGTGTTCAAGTTACATTCCGTGTCTGTCAATCGTTGTAAAGATAACAGATTTCATTCATCGAAGTGTTCACTACCCAAATCGCTACTCGTGAATCTAAGATGTTTAACAGGCATTCCCAGTATTAAGTTGTGGAACTGCCTGCAAGTATTTAGCGATGGCGTCTCTATGAACTTGTGGATATGCCTGAGAGTATTTAGCGGCAACATGTCTATTAACTTGTGGATTTGCCTGCAAGTATTTAGCAACAGCGTGTCTATTAACTTGTGGATTTTTCTACGAGTATTTGGCGGCAGCGTCGCAAAGTTGTTTCCGTCTAGCTGCATCAGAAAATGTGCCATGACGTCTGTCATGCCTCCTTTTTACTGTTTTCTCACAGCTTGGATTGCTGCTGTCATAATCGGTTTGAGTTTCATGGTTTGTTGCAATTACATTAGTATTTGCAGGACTTGTGTTGAAGTGACATTCGGCATCTGTCAAGCATTTTAAGCATACAACCGTCTTCATCGATAACTTTGCATCCAGCTTTTGAGAGTTGAAACATTCATAAACATCAAAGTGTCCACTACTCAAATCGTCACCTGTGAATCTAAGATGTTTAAGAGCCACTGGCGGTTCTCCAAAGGTGTAAAATATTTGGCCATTTCGGTAGACTTGAAAGCGACAACTGAACAATTCAGCGGCAGCCATGAACTCACATGCAGAAGCATAGGTGAAGGGCTTAAGCATTTCACTCTTATAGTGCTCCTGTGTAGTATAATTATCTCCTGTACCGTCATCAGTCCACACCTTGAACCTGACCCAGTCATTTAATACATAAGACACAATGTTCCTCCGGATATCAAGATTGAGCCTGATATGGCAGTGCAATATGTAACACTGAGAATGTAAAAGGCAGGCAGCATTTCCGGGTATGGAAACCACTCGGTAAGTGACAGTTCTTTGATCGATGGTGATCACTTCGATAGGCATCTCACTACCCAAATCGCTACTTGTGAATCTAAGATGTTTAACAGGCATTCCCGGTATTAACTTATGGATTTGCCTGCGAATATTTAGCAAAAGTGTCTCTATGAACTTCTAGAATTGCCTGTGAGTATTTAGCGACAGCGTCTCTATGAACTTGTGGATTTGCCTGTGAATATTTAGTGGCAGCGTCTCTATTAAGTTGTGGATTTGCCTGCGAGTATTTAGCGACAGCGTGTCTATTAACTTGTGGATTTTTCTGCGAATATTTGGCGGCAGCGTCACAAATTTGTTTCCATCTAGCTGCATCAAAAAATGTACCACAACGTCTGACACACCTCCTTTTTACTGTTTTCTTACAGCTTGGATTGCTGCTGTCATAATCGGTTTGAGTTTAATGGTTTGTTTCAATTACGTTAGTATTTGCAGGACTTGTGTTGAAGTGACATTCGGCATCTGTCAAGCGTTGTAAGCATACAACCAGCTTCATCAATAACTTTGCATCGTAATAAACGACCAATAAAACAGCCAAGAAGCCGTGGATTAAATAAAAAGGCTGCAGTTATCAGCAGGGAGACGTGAGTGCCGTGGCGAAGCAAAGAAGGGAATGAAGAGACCGGAGCAACAGACAGCCTTATATGGGCAGGCAGTCAATTACGTGGGAGGCGTGGGGATTGGGGATGCAATATTGGCAGGCAGCCAACTACATGGGAGGCGTGGTGATGAGGGACGCAACGCCGCCTCACACCGCGACGAGCTGCAGGCTATGGACGTATATATGTACATAAGTAGGATTAAATTATGACCGTTTCGAAATGAAACCTGCTTAACATTTGTAAGTAACCAGTAAGGAATGAGCCTGACAAATTTTAGCCTTCTACCTACACGGGAAGTTGGAGAATTAGTGATGAGTGAGTGAGTCAGTCAGTCAATCAGTGAGAGCTTTGCCTTTTATTAGTATACTAGCAAAATACCCGCGCTTCGCAGCGGAGAAGTAGTGTGAAAGAAGTTATGAAAAAGAAAAGGAAACATTTTAAAAATAACGTAACATGATGGTCAATGTAATTGTTTTGTCACTGTTATGAGTGTTGCTGTCATATATATATATATATATATATATACACACACACACACAGACACACACATATAAACATATATACATATAAACATATCTACATATACACATATCTACACATACACATATCTATATATATATTGTAAGATATGGCCGGCCATTCATCCCAGCCAATACCCCCAAGCCGCCAGGTGGAGCCCTCCTTGCAGCATGGAGGTCCCCAGAAGACCAGCAGGGCATCATGGACAATGTGGTTTTTATGCACAGCCCTGCTGGATGCCATGGGGGCCACAGGAGGGAGCTGCAGGGAGGACCGAGGGCTTCTTCGTGCCCTGTGACCCGGAGGTTTGTCATAGGAAGAGCGACGGACTTCTGGGTTGAAGAAAAGGACTATTTACCCTGACCCGGAAGGAATAAAGACTTGTGGACTGTTGGGCAGAAACACCTCCGGGTCAGGGAGTATAAAAGGACTATGGGAACTCCCAGACAACGAGCTGAGTTGGGAGGCAGGGTGGCTAAGCGTCTGGGAGTGGAGGATTGGTTTATTGGTTATTTGTTATTGGTATTTGATTGTTTATTGAGAATTGTGGAGAGGATCGTGCTTTGTGCACTTTATTATTATAATAAATCCTATGATTGGACTTTTATCTGGTGTCTGACGTGTGGTCCGAGGGTACAGGGGTGCGAGAAAAACCCGTAATCTGTCACAATATATACATATACATATATATACATATATATACACATATAAACACATACATATACATACATACATACACACACACATATACATATATACATACATACATACATACATACATACATACATACAGATAAATATACACACATACTCATATATACATATATATACAGATCTACATATATACACACATATATATATATACATATCTACATATATATATACTGTATATAGCAAAATCCCCACGCTTCACAGCGACAAAGAACTGCTTTTAAATTTTTATCAAGAATAAAAGAAAACCTTTTTAAACTGCGGGAAAATATACCAATAACTATCTGTTAAGGATCTCTTTGTATACCACGTTGTCAGTTCAGCAGTCTGGTTGTAATATGACCAAGCTGTGCACTGAGATTACTTTTGAGAATGCAACATATAGTTTTGTCCAGGAGGAAAGCAATGTTGCCTCAAATCAATGGCAACCTTTTGTAGGGTGTGTCCCTGAGACTTATTAATTGTCACCGCGAAGCAGAGCCTTACTGGAAATTTGAGGCATTTGAATTGAAATGGGAGATCAGAGGGTATAACGGTGATGCCAGGAATACATTCAGAGTGTGGCGCTCTGCTGTTTTTTTGTGTAGCTGCTTCTCCGCTGCTTTATAAACAAATGCCATATAAGGCCATCGTTTCTCCTTGCTTCGCGGTTCTGTACTGTTTTATTGTTCATTTATTACGATTTTTACAGTTATTATGTAGCTATTTGAGACTTACTTTACTGTTCAGGTACCAATTTCCTTTATTTAATCCGCGGCTTGTACGTTATTTTTTGTTTGTTTATTACAATTATAGATATTTATTGATCCCTTCTTTAGCTGACTGCCTGCTCATATAAGACGCTCCGCTGGTTTTTTGTGAAACAGCCTTTACACAGCTTCTCCGCTGTTTTATAAGCGAACGACATATAAAGCCATCACCTTGTCAATTGTGTAATGCGTTTTTTTGAACAGGTTTGATGCATGGAAGTTATCACACGTACTGCGTTCAGTCAGTTCACATGAGCTGCTCTCTTGTGTGATTTTGCAATGTCCACGGCTTTATTTAATGTTAGCTAAGATCTGGCACTTAAAAGTTTCTCGTTAAAGCAATTTTAACTCCGTAAAGTTTCTGGCTGCACTCTGGTTGTAATATGACGAAGCTGCGCGAGCTCACTCTTGAGAATGAAACGTATAGTTGTCCAGGAGAAAAGCAATCTTGCCTGAAATCAATGGCATCGTTTTGTAGGGTCTGTCCCTGAGACTTATTACATGTCATCGTGCAGCAGAGCCTTACTGGAAATTGGAAGCATCTGAATTGAAATTGGAGATTAGAGGGTATAAAGGGGATGCGAGGAATACATTGAGTGTGGAGAAACTCTAGAGACAGCATGTGTATTAACTTGTGGATTTTTCTGTGAGTATTTGGTGGCGTGACGAAATTGCTTCCGCAAGACCGCGTTAGCTGTGGAGCTCAACTAGGAGCATATTCTTTTCCTACCTTGTCAATTGTGTAATGCGTTTTTTGAACAGGTTTGATGCATGGAAGTTATCACTCGTACTGCGTTCAGTCAGTTCACGTGAGCTGCTCTCTTGTGTGATGTTGCAATGTCCACGGCTTTATTTAATGTTAGCTAAGATCTGGCACTTAAAAGTTTCTCGCTACAGCAATTTTAACTCCGTTACAAAGTGATCCAAAGTCTCGCTTATACCTCGTGTCTTCTCATTAAACTTGTATCTCACGAATAAAGTATTCAGCGTTTTTCTTCAGCGCTCTTTGGGAGCTCATCCTTCTTTTCTACGTACTGCAGTCACAGTCAGTTCATGTGATTATGTGGGAGGCGTGATGATGTCACACGCAGCTCCGCACCCCACGGCCATCGAGCTAACATCCATTACAGTATATGGAGAAAAATAGGTTCCAGTTATGACCATTACGCGTAGAATTTCGAAATGAAACCTGCCCGACTTTTGTAAGTAAGCTGTAAGGAATGAGCCTGCCAAATTTCAGCCTTCAGCGGGAAGTTGGAGAATTAGTGATGAGTGAGTCAGAGAGTCAGTGAGGGCTTTTATTAGTATATATATATATATTGTGGAGCCGACCCGGACACAGACAGGCGGACATGTTGTTCTTCACCACCACATGTTTATTATTTACAAAATATATACAATAAATGGTCACTCAGACCCAGAATAGTCCAATTAGTGCACAAACCCCAAACACACACAGTCCTGGCCACAATATGCCTTTCTTCGGGCCGCCTCCACTCTCTCTTCTCTTGCCTTGTCCTGCCTCCACCCGACTCCAGCCTCGAATGAAGGGAGACGGCCCCTTTTATACATGACCCGGATGAGATCCAGGTGCTTCCGACACTCCCCCGTCGACCACGCCCCAGCGTGGCGGAAGTGCCGGCTGTTCTCCCGGCAGCTCTCCGAGTGTCATCCAAAGTCTTCCCCCCAGCACTTCCACCACACCAGGACACCAGCAACAAGTCCACAAGGCATTGGGGGCCTCCTTCCATGCCCTCAACCCGTGGCCCCCAGAGCAACCAGGAAGGCGGCCCCCATGTGATCCAGGGTGGGCTTTGACCCTCGTCCGGTCCTTCATGGCATCCCGGCCGGGTCGTTGCCCCTGGCATCCCTGACAATATATATATATATATATATATATATATATATATATATACAGAGAGAGAGAAATTTAGCTCAAAGTATTCTACAAGAAGTTCAGAAAAAATACTATTACCAATGATAATTAATTAAACTGAAACACAAATAAATAAATAAATAAATACGGGCTTACATAATACAGATCAAGTAAGTAACAACAATAGCAGAGGTCTTAAATACAATTCAATTTCTAACCTAATTTTTTAAGAAAAAAATTATTGCTGAATGCACTCACTCTACTTATTACTGGTTTTATAAACTTTCATTTTCTGTCTTTACTGAATGTTTGCAGATATTTACACTAAATATGAACCTTGTCTGAACTCATTATAAAAGGTATGTACGCTTTCCTTAGACCATACATACCAGAGAAATTCATTATACATATACAAATGTGGAAATAGCTGCATCTGGAACTATCACAAATTCCAGTGTCTTGTTCTGTTTTGCAATTATACCTATCATTAAGTTTTTAGCTATTAATTTATTATATTTCAGAAAACTATTCACAGATTGGCAGCTGCTATTACTGTATTTAGTACGAATAAATGCTGTAGCTCTGGCTGCATAATATAAATAGTACATTTTTCACTATTCTGTTTTTCCCTGGTGATGAAATTTTTATTGAATTCAACAAAATACTAATACAAGAGGTGAAAGAAAATGATAAAGCAACAGCTATATCTGGCACCTTTCTTCAACTACAGCCCTCTAAGGAACGGTGAATACAGAAAAGAAAACTAAGCATTAGGAATGAATAAGAATATATATGGGGGAAAGCTACAGAAGCACCTACAGGCTCAAGAAAAGAGGGCCTAAAAAGCATACCTGAAAGACCTTAAATGGCTGTCACTAATCACAGGCCATCCTGCCACTAACCAGCTAAGCAGCAAGTAACCACTTATTGATACTGGTATGACCCACTGATCTTCAACAACCAGATTATAGAAAGTGGACTTCCAAGAATTAGAAGAGGATTCCTAGTGAGACAGCAAACCATCTTATGCACATTACTGTCCAGAGAGAAATGTTTCTGTTGTCTAAAAGTGAAAGAGAGATGAGAGAGGTCCATTAGGAGAAAGATAAAGGCTCAAAAAGGAATAACAGATTAGAAAAATTATAAGAAAGGGACATAGGCAGTACCAAAATATGTAAAGAAAAGTATCATCTCAATTTTGAGAACAGAAGTGGCAGTATAGGTTAGTGGCTAGACCCCTAGCATAATGCTTTCTTTGTCTAAGATACAGAAGATATACACATTTAAATTGGTTATGATAGTGTTTAGAGTGTTTTAGAGGAAAGGGTGTTTTTAAAAATAGTTTTGCAAGATTGATGAGGGTGAAGATGGAATTCATACCTCCAGACTGAGTATAATAGCAAAGGCCTGTGGATAGTAAGTCAGAATGCAAGGCAGAGATGGGCTATGGATAAATAGATAGGAGGCAAAGGAATTAAGATGATGGATGAAAAGACTAGAGGAAGAACATATGACTTAAGGACTGAACTTGTGAACAAAAGAAGAATGAAGAGGAGGGAAAAGAGAACTTAGCAATTAGAAAGTCCCAAACCTTAAATAAAGTCTTCTAGTGTGCTGATGCCCTTACGGGTCAAGGATATGCTGGAAATTAAGTGTCTATTGATTCAAAGGGCATCACTGTTAAATACATTGTGTTTTATTGACAAATATTGACATTATGCTGCCTTTCCAGGAAGTAACTGTTAATAATATTTCAGCAAAAAATAAAGCAGTGTTTTTGCTCATTTTGAGGTAGCAAATGTATAATGGACATGCAGATTGTGTGACATTTGTGAGATTTTTTTATTTCTTTAACACAAGATAACAATTACTGAAAGTTAATAAGTGAATGGAATACGGGATACAACAACAACATTTATTTATACAATGCATCTTTATACAAAACATGTAACCCAAATTGCTTTAAAAAAGTAAAAAATACATATATTACTGTTCCCTATAGGCAAATGCTGCTGCTAGATGGCCAGGGAGAGGAAAACAAAAACACAAGCTAACTGGATTTGGGAGAAAATATAAAAATATTCATTATTCGTGGCATTTTGATTGTTTTTGGCTTTGACCAATACAAGGATTAACAGTGAGTTTTCCTTCTTGTATCCTAATTAGCCTCCTGTCTTTTTCTCAGGGTGAGTCCTTCATGTCAGTCCATAATGTTGGACTGATTGCAATAATGGATCTGAACTAGAACTTTTGCAGTTTATTTATGTATATTTAGAATAGGTTCAGATGCATTCAGAATCATTTTACAGGTGTGTGAGGAAATTATAAAGTTAGCTCTGTCCATTAAACAAAATTCCAATCAGCCAAAAATCATAAGGCATCTTATTGAATGAGGATCATAACAAACCTGAAAATATTCTTTCTCCCTGAGAATTTTTGGATGGCTGCAGTGAGGAAGATCTGTTGAATTTCTTTAGCTGAAAAACTAAGCAAATCTTTCATTTATCCTCATGGAGTTGCAAAAGAAAAACATTAATTTCTCTATCAGTGCAGGGCAGATGTGCTCCAGGAGCCTCGTGGGTCAGTCATTTTTATCATCCGTGGTCATTTAAACCACAGAGCTCTTAAAATGTTGGTTTTGGTGAGAGACTATTTCTCAGCAGGTAAAGCTTTCCAGATTTTTGCCACATAAAAACAAAATTGCTGCTTCACCTGTTCTTTTATGCTTTGTTCTTAGACTAATGCGTAGACCAGTGTTCAAGGATCTGAGATAAAAATTACAACCTATTTTGTTGTGAAACAAGTAAACAAATTCAAGTCTCTATTGTATAAAGGTCTAAGCCCGTATTAGGGACTGGTGGGAACTGCGTTTGATCACATTTGTTTTTTAATTCTTATGAGCATTTGTTAATCATTAACTTCAAGTTTTCTTCTTAATTTATGGTTTTTGTAATTCAGGAATTGAAGTTTTGTTCTGTCATCTTTAATTAATTATTTTTACTTTTTGTGGGACACTATCTTTGTTTTAAAGCGAATGCCACCTTTGTGTTTGTATTATCAAAGCTTTGCTAGGTACAGGTTATCAGGAGTGTTCAGCACTTACCTTTCTACTATCACGCTGGTATATTCTGGTTATCCAAGATTGCAAATAGACACCCTGTGAATTAAACAAATGCATTTCTTTGTTTAGACTTTCTTGTTTTTGATTCCTTACAATTTTTTTTTTTGTCTTTGTTTTTGGTTTTTGATTTGAAAGATCCAGATAGAATTTTCGGTATCAAATTTTGGCTGTTTGTTCTTCAATGTTACTGTGCTGATTTAGCCCAGACATGTTGCCAACAGATTCATGACTTAGTGGTGCATCGATTTATTCTTGAAAGAAAATATCACTGTGTGATGGACCCTGAGCATGAGGCATTGACTTCAACTGCCAGATCTGGGTTATCTTATATATAAACGTCTACTTGTGGAAGTCTGTGTCTGTCTATCCAGCCCAGAAGTGAGAGGTGGAGTCTGGGTAAGAGCCCCACCTCCGAGAAAACAGAAACTCACCTAGCCACTATTACACAAGCGAGGCAAGCACAATGGCAAAACTGTATCCCTTTTACTTTTCCTCCTGCCGCTAATACACAAGTGAGGTGAACACGTCGGAAAAATGACACCTTCGAAGTAAGACCAAGTCGCTTAGCCGCTAATGCACAAATGATGCACGCACGTCAGTAAAGTGAAACCTCCTCGGAGAGAGACACCCAGAGTAGTTCCTTTCAATTACCTGACATCTCTAAATTTGAATTTTTTTTCTGATGATTTCAATAGTTTCTAAGACCCAGGCTTTTTCAGCACGGGCTTACACAGCTGGTACAGTATAATTTGCTGTTGCAAAAACCCATGTTTATGATACACTGTACCTATGCCAAACACCATTTTTCATGTGCCAATTTAACATAATTTTTTGCTCTCAAACTTTATCATCAGGCATTTGTATGCATTTTCATTATTAAAAATAAAGTAGATTACTGCTCATGAACCATAACAAATTAAAAAAATCCTTTTATGAGTATTATTCAAATTTAGTCCTTGACAACCCCATGCCTTTACTGCCAAACTTACCTTCTTGAGAACCTAACGTTCCTAGGTTAACTGATCTCTCTAATTACCAAAGTTGTGCTGAAAAAAGATCTGTATTCAAAGAGGACTGGTAGAACCAAGGCCTATCCAATCCAAATCTCTCCCACAGCTTTTCAGTCTTTCATTTGGGCCTTTAGCCAATAAGTTTTGGGCTCAAGAGTTAATCATCCTAATTTCAATGCATAGCTCCCACCAAAAAATATAACACAGATGATGTTTTACTCATTTTCAGTAATGCTCATAGTGATTTTACTCTTACAATTATTTACTTATACAATTATTTGATTCTATGTGAGGATCTTTATGGTTATCAGATAAACTGTTTAACACTTGCTCATAAAACCTTAAAATATCTTGATAAACATTGTTACCTTCCTACTCCCATCCCTTTTGCTACCTCATTGAGCACATTGTTACTGACATCTATCGCTTGTTGCAACATACCATTACTCTTAATTATCATGAAGTTCTCAATAATGCAAGAGCATTCTGGTCAACTATGACTTTGTCTCTCAAATCTAGATTGGCTATAATAAAAATGAATATTGTTCCACACCTTAAGCATGAAATTGCTCATTGGCGATTAGGTCAGTGTCACAACAGGATCAGCCTTTTATTTCAAGAACGTTCTCTTTGGTATTTAGAAAGCGAAATTATCGAAAGACGCAATATATGTTTGTTAGCCATTTCTGTTCCACACCTTGGGAATGATATCTGATGCCTATTGTTTCTTAAACATATCAGGCAATTGTATGCACATGTGCTGGGATTGCACATTATTGTTTTGTTTTAGGTTTTCTGCATCTGTTCCCTCTACTAGCATTTCGCTTTTCCTCAAACGTTTATACTTTTAGATGTTTCTTTGTTCCATCTATGTGTTATTCAGCAGAGGATATTTGACTTAGGGATAATCACTAGTAAAGGCTAATGGCCTTGCCTTTCATTGGAAACCTTTCTATTTTAATTGACCCCTTTGAAACTCTCTTCAGTGAGGATAAATGGAGCATGTGGTTCTTACATTAATAAATGAACACAAATAAAACAGTTAATTTATGCATAGCTACCATAGTCTTTGCCACAATTCTATTCTTTAACTTTCTACCCCCTTGACAGGGTTGATGTGTTGCTGCTTCTTACTTTCAGTCCATTCATGCTCTTCTTTGATTATTGTTTAAAACTGTGCAAGGCTGGTTTAGAAATATGGGGGGGGGGATGTGGGGTGGATTTGGTGTATCATATTACAAGATTATTTTATTACATGTAAAAAATGCTTTTTCTTTCTTTAAAATGCTTTTTTTGTGTGTTACTAAATAAAGTCTGTATATTATAATGGCTTAAAGAGCTATCAATGTGATTGCAGGCTTTGAAAATATCCATAATAGATACTTTGTCATTTTTACTATTCTTCTTGTTGTTTTTCAATAAATGCCTTTTACTGCTGAATGTGACAAAGACTTATTACAGTTTAAGATGTGGGCTGTATATGTGTTAGTCTCATTACAAATTATGAAAAAGTATTTCATAATGTAGCAGCACAATGTGGGTGCATGTATTTTTTTCCTTTCTTCAACAAAGCTTTAAATCCTCTGCTTTTCAACTGGATGCTATTATCAGAGATAAAATGATACCTGAAATTCAGGGTATAATGCTCATAAATCTTTAAAAGCATGACAGCAAAAATATTGCCTAGATGAAAAGAACGGTATTTCTTCAATAGGTCACCCAACAGAGGATTACATCTAACAGCCACAGCAAGAGAAAATGTAATTACACAGCATGTATATTGTTTGTGAAGGTGTTAAAGCTGCAAATCATATGTATTTATTTATTAAGGTTATATATTACAGAACAAGACCAAACCTTTAGTAATCAGAAAAGCTCAATATACTGTAGACTATAGGTCATTAGCTTCAACTAATGTAATATTATAAGCCCAAATATTCTTTCAGTATGACTATTTATGGTGCCCAAATGGCACTCACAAAGGGTCATCCAAATCACCTTCAAAAGTCATGAAAATATACAATCACCAATATTTTCTATATTCAGTATGTCTCTTTTAGTTAATGTAGTTCTTGCCGCCCCCTTTTTTAAAAAAAAGAAAGACTTGTACTGAAAACTTCAGCCGGAATTATTCTCTGTGTGTGCCATATCTTAATTTTTATCTTATGGGATGTAGACTTTCTTTCTCCATTACATCACATTTATTTCCTACAGAGAGTATTATAGGCAAGGCTGAACGCAGAAAGTACATATACTGTATAGACTTGTGACAAAGAAAACTTCTGAAAAGCTACAAAGTGCTCTAAAAAAATCAACGCTTCATTGTGCGACTAATAATGACTGGTGCAATTCATCATTGCCAAACTAGTGGGTGATTGGAAATGTATAATGGAACGGTGACCTTTCAAACTATACAAACTACCAAAAAAAAATCATAAATGTAAGCTTTAAGCTTCTTTTACAGCTTTTAAATCTAAGATTGGTTGTGTTAGTCATCTTTGGAAGATCTGTTTCATTTTTAAGGTTTTAATTTTCCAACTATTGTGTTGTATGGTAAAGTCATAAAACACTTTTTTATTTATCTTAAGACAGATCTTGAAAGACTGTCCTGACCAACCTGTGTATATTATGATTTTTAAAAAATTTTATTGAATTTATTAAAATCAAACAACATTCCATACACATAACTTAAGTTTTACAAAAAAAAGGTTCAAATTAAATCAACCCCCACCCCTGATTATGATTGCTTTTAACTTTTTTACTGCAATCAGTTATTTGATTATACATAATACGCAAAGTACAAGGCAAATATTTCCTCACATTAACTTTAACCTTAAGTATATAGGCTACTACTTTTTCTAGCACTATTACACATATGTAGGAGGTCCATTTAATAATTGCAAGATCCTATCAATCAGATGTTTAGACCACTTCATTTTCTTTACACATTAATTTTGAATAGATTATCGTGCCATTTTTGCCTATCAATCTACACCCAGTAACCGAAAAAGACGAAGTGAAAGCATGTTTGTTTTTTTTTAAGAAAGGTTTGCTAACTTAGTAAACATTAAAAACTGAAATCTCTCATTTATATGCGGTCAGGTGCATTCTGTTTGCTTTAATTATTTTAAGATGTGTCTAAAACTTGATTACAGTCCACCTATGGCAAACTGAATTGATTTGGCATCATTTAGAAAGGCACACAGCTATGTATATGAGGTCCCACAGTTCACATTGCATGTCAAAACAAAAAGCAAGCTATGAAGTCCAAGTAACCCACTGTTGACCTCTGTGACAAATTTGTAGTGAGGCATAGATCAGGACAAAAGTATAAAACCAACTGTAAAGGTTTGAGTAGCGATGGCCAAATGAGCCTATGTGAAGCGGTGAGACTTTCCAGCCCACAGTGTCATCAAAAGGTTCACTATTTGAAGCTTAATTCAGCAGCATTCACTGGCGACATGTACTGCTAAAAGTTATGAATAGCAGCTAAATCAGTTGTCATGAGGCCTAGATTATAGTGCAAAAAATAATTACCAGAGTTAATACATACATTCCTCTGTAGCACTATAGTTAACAGTAACAGTAATGATAACATAAGTCATGTAATAATCTTCTTTTATGCAGACACACACATACATGTCCCTGTATTTATACATTCTGGAATTTATGGTTAATTGCATGTATAAGTGGCGACTAAGTGAATGGATTTACTAAAAGGGAATGATGCACAAAAACATAAATAAAGAAAGGTGTATAATAAAGTAAAATAATAATAATAATATAAATAAAATAAAATAATAAAGTTATTGCTGGGAGTTGGTGCTTATATGCCAGGACTGTGAGTGTTCAACTTTATTTTGCATGTAATAAAAGGGAGGGAAAATGTTATTGATTTTAATTGTGAAAAAGATTTTTTTTTCCTGTGGTTGGGTTGAGGTGGTTCCTTTTCTTCGAAACAGCCACTCTAGCTCCCTCTCACATGGGACTGAGGATGCTGGTGAATATAAAAACTGAAGTGCCAGCTGGCATAGGTGGAGGAAAAAGATGTTTTTGCTTATTCCAGTATTGAAGTTAATCCTCAGTTCCTGGAAGGTTTCTCCCATTTAAATAATAATCCACTTCGACAGATGCATCTGCAATGGCATTTGAGCTCCTTCCTCTTTGTTCAACAGTGCTGTTCAGCAGATGCCACAGGTCACCTAAAGAAAAAAAAAAGAAAAATATATGTATACATTACACATATACTTATTAAATGATTAGTAGTCAGTGTTAATATGTCAGTAGATATCAACAGAACCAATAACACATGATACAACCGGCCTGTAGGGTCGAGCATAGCCGCCATTTTCATTACACAATTGAAAAAAAGAGTTTCCTTTACACGGTGCACTAGGTTGTTACTCAGCTGCTTTGCTATACCACTAGATAGTTATAGAGTGATGCAGCCTTTTCACCAATGGTATGACATTTGAAGCTGATAGCCTTTTCTCCTTTGATAGTCCCACTGTAGCCTTATGGAATGGGGTCACATAGACTATCTGCAACAGCTTCTTAATCATGTGCATTAGGTTTGGAAATGTCTGTCTTTATTGACACCAATCCTACCCACACAATTTGCTCTCTCTGATGATACATGTGTTCCAACATGTGGAAGCTGCTATTCCAGTACATGTTAAACCTCAATGATCATCTTCACGGTCTGTCTCCCAATCTGTACATATGCCTGGGCCAGTCTCTTGTTTGCTCCTTTGCTGAAAAATGACACAGCTTTTCTGGCTTTAGCATGTATATCATTAAGGGCAGCGATCTGATCAAATGACTTTCTCAGCATTAAGTTCAGTCCATGTGCTATGCAAATGGCATAATGCTTTAACACATATTGGAGCAGCATCTGTGATGAGGCATCTCACTTCTTCTTTTTTTACTTACTCCTCCATGTGTTTTGTTTTGACAAAATATTATCTGCACTGTGACTAGAGGGCAAATGCTCCACTCTAAGCGAAATGGTGCCAAGCTTGTCATTTTCATCTATACAATGGTAGATTATTGTCAGGTAAGCTTCCCTATTCATGGATGCCGGCATGTCAGAAGTGAGACTGACTGCAATCACCTTCTGAAGCTTAGTTTTGGCTTTTTCCATGGCTTGTTGGTATTTCAGATCTACAGTATAATAGCCTTTAATGACTGTCATTAATGACAATGTTCACCAAGGCCTCATTTTTGGAATCTATAATATAAGGATAGTATACTTCAGTAACATGTAGCATGATTTTAATAATAAAAACTAATCAGATTAAATTATTACTTTTGATTGTGTCTTGGCTGTTGGCAGGCTGTGTCTTTCTCATGGACAGCTTGGTAATGCTTGAGCATTGATGAGGTATTGCTGTACACAAGCTCTTTTTGGCACAGCATGCAGTTCACCTGAATTATATGAAAATATAATAAGAATGAAAGTGCATGATGATTATGATAGTAATTATTGTGAGCATACAAAATGACAACCATTAAATACCCATTACCACATACAAACCTTATTGGTTGTAACAATTTCAAACTATTCCCACATAGGGGAAGATTTCCTCTTTCTTGCAGGCTCCATTTCAGAGATAATTTCAGTAGAAACAAAATAGGAAAGGAACAAAAAAAAAAAAATTATGCATAAATAGTAAATCTACAGTTAGAATAACTATCACTACTACCATTTTATACTACAAAGTACTACTACTACTATATTATTTTACTCTAGTACTATATCTATTATTTATGCACTATTATACTACTACTATTATCAAGTATATAGTTTTATTCAAACGTTTCACAAGCACAATGCAACAATACTCCATTAACTTGTGCACCAAACCACCATCTAACAACCTACAAAGTCCTGGCTGTTTCCCATTCCTTTATTCCAGTACCAACACTCAAGGTGAAATAGTGGTATGTACCACACAAACCAAGGCCTCATTTTTCATCAATCACATGGTTTTCTGCAAAAGAATACACACCTTGAAGCAAGGCATCATATGGCACACCCATCCTGTTCAACACACACCGCGAAGCCTTGGTTTTAAATGTCTTATCACCAGCTTTGAGCACTCCCAGGAGCACAGTGGCTTCCATAATTGTGAAATGAAAGAAGTTTGAACCTACTAGGATTCTTCCAAGATTTGACTATTTGCCCAAACTGATTAACTGGGCAAGAAAAGCTTTCTGTCAGGGAGGTGACCAAGAACCCAATGATCATTCTAACAGAGCTTCAGAAGTCATCTTCTGAGATGGGAGAACTTGTTGCAAGGACAACTACTGGGTCACCTAGGTTTTTGCAGCAAAAGACTCAGCAATGAAAGATATAGAGTTTATGGAGACTCTTGAATAGGAAATAGTCTGTGATGTAAGTTCAATTCACTTCTTATTAAGTTTACTACCACTAATGTGTCTAGTGTGGTATTAAATGACTGCAAATATGAAAGGATTAAGTGCAAACATAATATTGAATCATGGCATACAGTAATACTATTACAATTAAACATCAATATAAAAGAGCAATAATATATGCTATACTAAAACAATAAGTCATTTACATGTTCCAACATTAGCTCGAGAGGCCTTTCTGTATAGCTGGAAACAGTTTACAACATCCACAAGTGCCATATCTGTTGCACGATGACATTATGATATTATGACCATTTCAAATTCCAGAAGACAACAAAAGATACACAATCTTAACAATGAGAAAACATGAAAAAACTTAACATCACTTCATCAGAAAGTACTTAACCAGCTGTAAATGAAAACAGTTATTCTGTTTCTCTGCAACTGGCTGTTCAGTTAGGTAGCAGCTGACTAGAGTCTGTGTAATTAGCCATGCAACCGAATTAGACAATTGTCTTATTTCTGCAGTTTGTCTTATTTCTATCTTATCTCTCTGATCATTCATCCAGTGAAAGTCAGCAGTTGTCTTTTTTGTCCAGCTGTCTGTTCTACTTATGCCTACCTAGGTAACCAGCAAAGTGATGTTTCTGTCTTAAATGTCCCTACAGAAAATCCATCAGTTACAAGATGGCTGTTTTGTTTCTGTACAGCCAGCTGACTCATAAAAGGTAGCAGGTCTCTTCTTTTTTCAGCCTCATGGTGTTACAGTAAACCTTGGATTGCGAGTAACTTGGTCTGCAAGTGTTTTGCAAGACAAGCTAAAATTTGTAATAAATTTTAACTTGATAACTAAGTGAGTAGGAGACCTGAGTTCACTTCCGGGGTCCTCCCTGCATGGAGTTTGCATGTTCTCCCCGTGTCTGCGTGGGATTCCTCCGGGTACTCTGGTTTCCTCCCACAGTCCAAAGACAAGCAGGTTAGGTGCATTGGCTATCCTAAATTGTCCCTAGTATGTGCTTGGTGTGTGGGTGTGTGTGCTCCCTACAGTGAGGTGGGCCCTACCCGGGGTTTATTTCCTGCCTTGCGCCCTGTGTTGGCTGGGATTGGCTCCAGCATGTTGGATAATGGATGGATGGATGGATAAACAAGCGAGGTCTTGTAATACAAATAGTATGTATATGCTTTGTCTGCCGAGCGCCATGTAATCACAACTGAGCTGATGGTTCTTCTCTCCCTCTTGCTTAGGGATTGTGGGTAATCGTCTCCCATTCTCGTTCTGAGTCGGCATGCCTCACTCATATAGTCAACATCTGTACGAGCATATACTGTTACTATAGCATTGTGACCACTTGTGTGTTGTAACATGTGAGCCCCTGCCTTAGACCCCAAAACACGAAGCTGAGTCTCAGTACTTTAGCAAGACCAGCTTTATTCAGCTTGAAACAGGAACAGCACAGTTATTTATTGTAGTAGGATCTGCCACTCTCCTATACACAGACACAGCAGTCTGGCAGGGTTGTGGCTAGATTAGTGGCCAAGTAATACTGTGCCCTGTGCATTTATAATGTTCCTTGTATCACCCATCAACGGCTGGCACTTATAGCATGTCCGCAATCTTTTTGGATTTGCTTTTACGGCAAATCGCTACAGCGGTGGGAGCCTGTGGTTGCTTCGAGACACTCTCCATGTGTGTCGTCCTGTTGGGTGGAATCCCAAAAGAGTTTAGAAACCTTACAGTGGCGTAAAGCATTTTTTTTTTAATTTTGTGTCCAAATGTAGTGACTCTTCAGGCAAGAGCAACTGTCATTGGATAGATTCCTTGTTAAAGTCACAAAAAAAGAAGATTCCAGTGAGCCAACAGATAGCAGGGATTCCGTTAGTTAGAGTGAAAGCCATTATACACAATAACCCTCCTCCTCCTCTCTCTCATCTCCCTCACACCAGCCACGATTCATTTCAAAGGTAAAGTGCAGGTTAATTTGTTTTATGTATTTTTACTTTATATTTTGTATTAATCATTTTTATATGAATAATTTTGTGTGTGGAACGAATCATCTGCGTTTCCATTATTTCTTATGGGGAAATTCGCTTTGATATACGAGTGCTTTGGATTACAAGCATGAAGACGGAACAAATTATGCTCGCAATCCAAGGTTCCACTGTAATTGTTCTATTTCTAGTCTGTCTCCTTTATCTGATTTCTTCACTTCCCTTTAGTTTCATACACCCTCATGAGTAATTTCAATTTGTGGTTTTGACTTTGGGTGGCACGGTGTTGCAGTGGTAGCGCTGCTGCCTCGCAGTTAGGAGACCCGGGTTCACTTCCCAGGTCCTCCCTGCGTGGAGTTTGCATGTTCTCCCCGTGTCTGCGTGGGTTTCCTCCGGATGCTCCGGTTTCCTCTCAAAGACATGCAGGGTAGGTGGATTGGCGATTCTAAATTGGCCCTAGTGTGTTTGTATGTGTCCTGCGGTGGGTTGGCACCCTGCCTGGGATAGGTTCCTGCCTTGTGCTCTATGTTGGCTGGGATTGGACCCCTGTGTTTGGATTTAGTGGGTTGGAAAATGGATGGATGTTTTTGACTTTTGTTTTATCTTACCTTAAATTCTGGTTGCTCCACATATTTATTTGCCACTTAAGGTTTTACTTCAACAGAATATAGGCTTAGGTGGATTTATGGCTAATGAAATTTAAAGTAATTACCTGTAATGTGCAGTATTACATGTAAGAAGTATAAATGTTAGATTTGAAAACACAATGAGAGGTCTGAAACTTGTAAGTACCCCTTATGAGAAGGACTCAGGTGTCATAGTGGACTCTTCACTATCTACATCTATTCATATCTATGGAAGCCATTAACAAGGATAACAGAATGTTGGGTTTTATAGCACGTTGTGTGGAGTACATGTTGAAGGAAGTTATACTTGTGGACACTTTTTCTATAGTGTAATTTCTTGTGACTGAAGACAGAGAGATATAATTAAAGTTAGTAAAAATCTTTTATTGATACACACCAGGCAAAGGTAAAATGACAGAGAAGCACAGTCCTAGGACACCTGCCCTTCGTCTGCCCGAGGGGTCGGTGTCCCAAATTTTTATAGGGCTTTTGTCTTATGACTTTAGTTACACAAGTATTTCAAAATATTAGCCTGAATCAGCACTACCAGAAATCTAAAGGTGGAATACATCTGTTAGTTTCCTTAGTTTGGGGCTTGATGGGTCCACACTTGTGGTTTTTTGTGTAGTAACCTTAAAACAAGAAGTAGCACTTAGCACGCATACTTTGGGCACGCATGGTCTTCATGACCCTTGTCACGTACACCAGATTGATCAAGCTGTTTTGTATTTTTCCACATACTTTATAATGCACTGGTGAGTTCTTACATTAAGTACTGTGTGCAGTTTTGTTCTCTGAGTGCCAAAACAACATAGCAGAGCTAGAAAAAGTGCAGAGAAGAGTGACTGAATTGATTGCTGTCGTGACCCGTGAGTCCCAAATGTATGGATGACCCAAAAATACTTTCAAAGGTTGCCTTCTAGGAGGGGGGAATTACTATCCAAACCCCAACTAGATACAAAAAGGGCCTAGAAGTTTTTTTTTATAAAATAAAAAAAATATTTTAACAATAATCCCTGTAGTCTAAAAAGCACCCATGAGCACAAAAGGAATTGCCTGAGAAGGCAAGGAAATCCAGGAAATCGCAAATGCAAAAGAAGCACAAAAAACCTAAGAAACACTTCACTCCCCAGTGTGTTCGAAATGAACTACCAAGAACTATAGAAGGCCCTCCAATGTATAGGGTGGTGGGCACTTCCTAGTGGTAAGTGCCCGGTGGCCCTCAAAACACATGGGATATAATCAAAGAATCACAAAGAATAATGTACATAATGGGGAAATTAAACATTAATAAACATTATTGACTCAGGCGCCGCCGCGAGTGGCAGCCTTTCCAGCAGCTCCGTGTACAACTTTATTTTTCTACCTTTTTCTCTATTTCACTGTTTTTTTTTTATTTTGTGAATTTCCCCTTGGGATTGATAAAGTATCTATCTATCTATCTATCTATCTATCTATCTATCTATCTATCTATCTATCTATCTATCTATCTATCTATCTATCTAATATAAATTAAAGGCACAAAATTGGACAAGACAGACAAGAAAGAAAACTTTGAAAACCAGCCATGGGAGAAATGCTGGCTGAAACATGACAGATCCAGTTATGAGTTATGAAGAAAGACAAAATTAATTGAACTATTCATTTTAAGCAAACAGAGAATAAGAAGTGACATGACAGAAGTTTTTAAAAATATGAAAGGAATTAGTAATGTAGATCCAAGCCATTACTTTGAAACAATTTCAACAGGAGCACAAGGATGCAGTTGGAAACTTTTTAAGGATAAATTACACACAAACAGTAGCGGGTTTTTTTTCAAACAGAGAACCACAGACACATGGAAAAAATACCAAGTAGTGTGGTAGACAGTAGGACTAAACAGAACTTCACAACTCACCTTCATGTTATTTTTGGTGAAATTAGGTAAACAGAATCGACAAGATTTGTTGCTCTGAATTGCCCGTTCTAGTCAAAAAATGTTCTAAAGTGTCAAATGTTACCTAATGGAAATGTAATCAACAGAAGTTTGAATCCATAAAAGCCTCAACTGGAGACATTTTAGGGCAGAGTGGTGTAGCAAATTGCAAGCAAATTCCACTATGAGCAATATCTCACTATAATTAGTCTGATAATTATGCACAATACAGCAGAGAAATTTTTCAAGATTCCTATTGACCCTATTGTCCATTAGCCTCTGGATGATACATCAAAGTGAGATTAATTTCATATACAATACAGTTACAGAAAAAAATGCAAAAATTCTGAGATGAATTGAGGACCCCTGAAATTATTGATGATGGGATACCATGTAAACGAACTACCTCTTTAATGAATATATCTGCTAATAACAAGCTGTAGGTCATTTTTTAGAGAGAGAAAATATACACATTTTAGAAATCTGTCGACCACCACAAGGACTGTTGAACAATTATGAAAAGGAGGGGGTTCAGTAATAAAGTCCAGGGTAATGGCTTCCCATGCATGACTAGTAGATAGAATCAGCTGCAATAATTCCAAAGTTAAACCTTACAGTAAATTAGCTTGGTTACAAATCTTGTAAGCCAACAGATACTTTTCAGTAAAATTTTCAAGTGTTTGAGAAATACCTGGATAACCTAAAATCTTAGAAGAATGTGACCAATCCTAAAACTGCACTGTGTGATTCTGGTGGAACAGAGTACTAGGATTTCACTAATGGAACTTTATTTTGTTCAGGAAATTGTGTTTGTGCATATTTAATGATATAAATTGTGTCTTTTGCAAAATGAATCACTGTAATACCCAAAAACTTTACAGGAGGTATAATTAATTTCAGGTTCAGATGTAACTTTTTTTGGGTCATATAACCTAGACAAAGCATGTGCCTTACCATTCCAATTACCAGCTCAAGAAGAAACTGTAAAATTAAAACAACTAAAATATAAAGCCCATTTGGCTTGTCTAATATTTAGCCTTTTGGCGATTTTTAAAAACATCAAGTTTTTATGATCTGTGAAAATAATAAACAGATACATGGCTCATTCTAGAAAATGTCACTATTCTTTTAAATCAGTTTTTATGGACAGCAATGTGTGACTACATTCAACTTAATGTTGTTCTGCTGAAATTATATATGTCTGGAAATTTTTGAGATATCACCATACTGCCCCAATACTTAACTCTTCTACCTCTGATATAAACTGAAAGGAGTTATCAGGATGCCTAAGCACTAGGGCTGAAGCGAATAACATCTTTAGATGGTTAATTGTTTGTTGCACTTCAGAGGTCCAGGTGAATCTTTTATTACTTTTTTGTTAACAAGGTAACAGAAGAGATGACAGAATGGAAGTCATTAATAAACCAATGGGTGTAATTAGCAAACCCCACAAATCTCTGTGCTTGCCTTTTGCTTTCCGGGATTTTGCCATTAGGAATGGCTGAAACTTTAGAATCCTCCATATCTAATACTTTACAAGTAATCTTATAACTTAAAAATAAAACCATATCAAGATGAAATTCATATTTGACCAGTTTTACAAATAAAGTATGATCTCTTAATCATTGTGACAGTTCTCTAAGATATTGGGATTCAGCATTTTTAGAAAAAGATTCAGATTTCATCTATATACTGTACGCTAGGATGTAATATCCACTGGAGGTGTTAAATTCCATTGTCCGTTCATTTCTTTCTTTGATCCACATTAATATGTAAGCATTACAAAGGTCACATTTTGTAAAAACTGTCAATTCTATAATCTGATTCAGTAACAAAAAGATCAGAGGATAATATTTTTTTCATCGTTATCTTATTGGAATCCTGTTTGATCTTGCAAAATAATAGACAGAAGCATTTTCTCTTTTCTGTTGATTAGAACTTTGGACATAATCATAACATCTGGGTTTAATAGGGAAACTGTCCCTAGTATGAACATTCTAAAAAAAATATTTTTTCTTGCAAAAACAGAAATTGACATCCGGTGAGTGCCTTTATCTCTGATTTCTATAAACATATTTTGGGACTAATTTAGCAGACACTTTTCATTAATGTTCTGCTTGATACCTGTCAGAGCCTGTAGCTTTTCTGATTTCTACACATCCAAGATCTCGGATAATGTTAAAGGTCTCTTCAGCTCTTCTATACATTACACTTAAGTGTGTGGTATTTCCATTTCATTTACATAAATCTTTAGATAGAGAATTTAAATGCATTATATTCCTATCTCTTTTTTCTCAGAAAGCACACTAGCTGTTTCTCCTCCTACTCACTAATGCTTATTTCATCCTGGACTCCAAACTCCAAGAAGAACTGTGCAGAGGTTGTTTTAAGCTAAGGTTATCTTGTCATCCTCACTGTCTAGTTATAGCATATTAGTTTACTTTTACTTGAATGTGGATTTTGTATTTGTAAGAATTATTTGGTCAGTTTTGGCCCCGTGACACAAGGTTAGCAATGGACCACACAGTGGGCGTCTTGTAGTACAGGACCAACCGGGATTAGATTTGTGAGAAGTCAGACATGGAGACACAGAACCTAAAAGGTGGTATTTCCAAACAAGAGTGGGTTTATTTACAGGTGCAACAAAACAACAAAAATAATATCCAAATCAAAAATAGTGAATAATATATACAGTGAAATTTCCAATCCTCAAAATTAAAAATACAAAAATGTATATACACAAACAAAATGTACAAAAAAAGTGTAAATACAAGAGCAGAAAAAAAACACCAAAACCCAAAATCTATATAAATAACTCCACCAAAATAAAGCTAAACTAAGAGAAATACTGTATACTGTATACAAGAAATTTACAAAAAAAAGGCACAAGCTGCTCTTTGGTATACTAATTGAAATAAAGCTATACCAACCATGATATTCACACAACCGAGTCTAAAAACAACCCTTATGAGGCAGGAAGAGTCTCTTATAGTCTGGGCTGTGATAGATGGCCAGGACGCCTGGAGGAAGGAGGAACCAGGTGAGCAGCACTTTTCCCTGGGCACCCGGACGGTCCTTGATCCCTGGGGGACAGCGCTCCCAGGACACCAGGAAGCACTGACAGACCAGGGATGGATTACGCCCGGAGTGCTTCCGTGTGCAAGGGCAGCACTTCCGCCACACTGGGGTGTGCTGGTGGAAATTCATTGTCAGGCACCTGGAGCACATTCGGGGCAAGATAAAAGGGGCCACCTCACTCTATTCAGGGAGCCAGAGTCGGATGGAAGAGGACAGAGCTTGCAAGATAGGAGTTGAGACGGCCTGAAGGACCAGGGACTGAGAGCAAACTGTAAATAGTTGTGTAAATAAACGTGTGTGTGTAGGACATTCCAGTGTCCTGTCTGTCCGTGGCCAGTCAAACTTTTACAGGGCATAAATCTTTATCCAATCCTGTGACATGTTGCTCCCTTTCACCAACGGCGACTGATGCAGGTGCTTTCCTCTCAGCCTTTGCAAGGCATGTAATAAATAAGGCTAGTGGCCTCGTGTGTGCAAACTGGCCAACAGCATGAGAAAAGAGACGCTCGCCTTTATGACAGGGTACACACAACATCCTCCAGCAGGTCTAACCTGGAGGCGTGCACAACCCATCGCCGGTATCCCACTGCATGAACCTGCTGATGACAAAGTTAAAATGACCGCGAAAGCCCACCCCGCACTTATTGACTTAAGGTAAGTACTTTAATGTTTATTTTGAAATCATCCCAATTCATAGGACTTTTCTTTAAAGTGGTAATGCCTGGTAGGCGGATTACCTCAGGCCCATTTTATGGTTTTTTGTGTATTTATTATTTTTATTATTGTGATGGTGATGTTACTACTTTGCCATTTGCGGTTTCTCATCTATTCACATATGTAAATTTATGGTACTTGTAAAGGCTAGCGTGTTTTTTTTTTTAATTTACTTTTATTCTCTTAGTCACGTTCATGCACACCCTGATCTAACACTGCTGCTTTCAAATAAAGGCATGCTATAACAGAGGTGAACTCGGATGAGAATGAGGGTTCTACATCGGAGAAAGAGGAACAGAACCCATCCCCGAATGAAATATCTACTTACACATAAGAACACCAGGAGTAAAGGCAAAGGATGGGACCATGTAGCAGGAGGAGTGTCATCCTGCCACTCAGTCTGCCCTACACATATCCTTCAACAAAACATCAGGGCTTACAGAGCTTAGCAAGGTATTGTGCAAAGTTCTGTTTGTGATTATGTTTTGTGATGGTCTTTATATAAAAAAGCATTTATATATTACTTATATAAGAGCATATCGAATGTTTATTATGTATTTACCTTGATTTATTTACTTATCTTCCTTCAGCGTAAATTCACAAGTAAACTGCACAGCTTCCCATGTTTGATTGACACAGGCATGCTGACAAAGTATATGTGCAATGATACCTCAATACGCAAATGACTTTAGCTGCAGGTGGAAGCTCCTGCTGCACTCTGTGCAACTGTTGTTATGGTTCTGCCTTTGTCCAGAAATGGTTTTATAAGCTTTATGACCTTAGTCTTGGAAAGTCTTTCTCCTATGGCATGACTGGGATCTTTTCTTGAATAAGGAGTAGCAGTGCACATGTACTTTTTATAACATATAAATGTTCTTACCGCTGCACCACCCAAGTGGTCATGTTAGCATCGTACCCTAATCCGATTTCTTTTTCTTCAGTTATGTTCTTGAATAAAAGCGTACTTGTTTTGTTATATGTGTACCTTTGGTGAAAGTGTTTGATTTTTACACTTCATGTCAAAATTTTGTCGTTAGTACTATAACATGAAAAAGTTTCTATTTTAAGTATGTGTTCAACATTTCTTGCATTTCTCACATTTCCTGTCATCCTCATTTACATAGTTTGTTATAGACATGGAAGACATATGAAATGCATGTGTTCCAAATAACGATATATTATTTACCCTATACAACTCCATGCACCTCACACCACAATAAACAAGACTTAAGCTGGGAGAACTTTTTCGCCCGAGTTGAGCTGTGGTGACAGGGGATGGGATAGCAAGCTGCTTGTGCTGATCGACACATTTACAAATCAAAAGACACTAATGAAGAGGTGCAAATGTATATAAGGTGACCAGGGATTATGAGTTTTTTTGTTTGCTTCAGGGATTCTAGTGTTAAGAATTATGATTTCTGGGTTGTGAATTGGGACTTGTTTACTTTATTTTTTAGGCACATCCTTATGGTTATTTCTGTTCTATTGAATATTTTATGTTTTTCTTTTTTTATATACATTTTCAACTTATAAAGATTCATTGTTCTTTGCATCTTTCAGCTTCCCTTTCAGCTCATGGTTACTTTGTTCACAATAATCCTTGGACATGTGTCATAAACAACACAAGGTTGTGTGGTGTGGCCATGGACTCATTTTATTTACTGCTGATATCGCTGTTGCCAGTTATGTGATGTGATGAGGTTACATTCTTTTTATACATAAGACAGCTAGGTATAGCTCACAATGTACTAGTTTAGACCAAAATTCAACCACAAATGTTGAGCTAGCACATTTAGCACTATGAAAATCAAGTTACAGTAAGAACTTTTGGCAACATCATTTTGACTTTGTTTCTGGTGTAATAAGGCAGACATACGCAAAAAAATGTTTGGGGATCCTGCCCTTATATTATAAATTCTGGAGTAATCAAAAAAGACTAATACCAGTCTTAAGTTTCTATAAACAATGCAAGACTAGAGAATGAGTTAATGGAAGGCGGCAGGAAGTATGATGTGGAGCGAGCATACCAGAAGTGAGGTCATCGGGATATGAACTGGAAGTGACATCATATGGGTAGGACGGAAGTGAGGTCATCAGAGTTGGACAGAAGTGTTTGGTGAGAATAGTTATTCTTCTGTAGGTCTGTAGGAAGAAGAGAAAGGTATTAATACTCATTGCCATCCTTTTTATCCCATTTGATCACCCTTAAAGTGGACCCTTTGGCTGACCTCTAATGGCATGTGCATTACATTAGTTTGTGTTTTAGCTTAGATTCTCTGCTTTCCTGATCCCTGCCTGTACTTTGATAATACTTCTTTTGTACTCTAACTCTTTATTTAATCTCCTAGTCATTTTTAACCAGGTCACTTTTCCCTGGTCCTTTGGGATCTAGAACACATTCAGATATGTAACACCAATTGGTTGCTGCCACCTGTCAGCATGGGGTACTAAAATTAAATTTCTCTGCATCCACCAGTAACCATCCATTCATATTGACATTCCTGGTTTGATAGTGTGAACAGTAGCATTCCATTTGAGATACTAAACATATGTGTTATGATTTGGAGTTCTATGGCATCCATAATGCTCCACAAAAGGCAGCCTAGAACCATTACAAGCCAACCCAGAAGGGGCTCACCTCAGACCAGCTTCCGCCAGAAAACTACTTTCAGGCTACAGCCTGAGCAGGCCCAAAATGCACAGCTTTCTTTGAATATTCAAAAAGACTACAAGTCCCAAAATATACAAAAAGGTCTTACAAGTTTGATTAAACTGTGAAAACCTTGGCTTGATAAGGCAATACCAAAGTGTAAAAAATACAAGGTTTTATTTATAAAGGTAGGAAAAGTATCAAAAATGCTCAAAATAGGTAATCCAAAGAAAACAAGTCCCATTAAATTAGATTAGATCAGATTAGATATATTTATTGCCACATGCAGTGTGAGAACAGTGAAATTCTTTTAGCCAAGTTAGGGGGTAACAGAGAAGTATGTACAGGCAGTAAGACAGTAAGGTGTATGTATGTATAAATAAACACAATAAATAAATAAGAGTACCAGCAGGAAGATAAATACAGCAAACAAGAGTAGCAAGCGCAAAACAACTGTACAGGCATAGTTGACTGTATTAAACATCCATCCATCCATTTTCCAACCTGCTGAATCCGAACACAGGGTCACAGGGGTCTGCTGGAGCCAATCCCAGCCAACACAGGAACCAATCCCGGGCAGGGTGCCAACCCACCGCAGGACACACACAAACTAGGGCCAATTTAGAACTGCCAATCCACCTAACCTGCATGTCTTTGGAAGGAAACCAGAGCAAACCCACACAGACATGGGGATAACATGCAAACTCCATGCAGGGAAGACCCGGGAAGCGAACCCAGGTCTCCTAACTGCGAGGCAGCAGCGCTACCACTGCACCACCCATCTGTATCAAACAGTAGGAGAAAAAAAGAGACATGTAACGTACAGTACAACAACATTTAAGCCATAAAAATGTAGGTACAGTACAGGGCATGTAAGATTAGGTTACCAAGAGTTCAGTGTCCTCATGGCTTGGGGGAAGAAGCTGTCCCTGAAGCAGGTGTAGTGAGTGGCGAGGCTCCAGTAATGCTTACCTGAAGAGAAAACAGGATACGCTGGGTGGCTGTTATCTGAGATGATCGATTCAGCACTCTAATACGTAATCCATTAGCAAAAAATAAAACAAAGTCAGAGCAAAGAAAATCAGAAAAATCAGTAAAAACACAAAAAAATCTCACTATTAATTCTTTCACACTACAATGCACTTCAGCTTTCCTCAAGTCAGCAGCAGTAATGCCAGAGTGTCCCTGTCTCCTGGGGCTTCACCCCAAAGTACAAGGAACAGAACTACATTTAAAGTGACAGTACACAATTATCAAATCACATATAAAAAATAACAAAGTCATGATAAATAATAACTTCAGACAAACAAAAACAACAAAAAAAAAAATACATACAACTGGAAACATAGCAATACTGTTATTCCCTCATCCTCCAGGAAACTTTTTATACCTTGTTAGCAGTTTTTAAAGCTGCTGTTACTTGTCTCAATTGTTATTTGTTCCAGTTTTCTGTTAAGACGTTTTCTGTACATATTCCAACTGGGCACTATTTATGTTCAATGAATAGTTTTATATCCTCATCATGTTCTTGATCACCTTTTTGAAACTAATGCTCGGGTGTAGTATCATACCAAGCTGGGATTGATGATGGGGATTTGAGATGACTTTCTGTTCTTTGAAGATGAGTGGCATTTGTTAACTAGATCGGCAGCTCAGGTAGAGCCAGATGTGGTGTTTGTTGCTTGTGACTCTGTTGCTGTTGTGCTCAATAGACTGTAGCTGTGGACCTCCAGAGCTCCACTCCGTGGAAGAGGTTGTCTCTTTATACACGTTAGTGATAATACCAGGTTACACTATGTCTAAGATTAGGTTTGGGGAGGATCAGGTAAACCAGGTAACACAAACCTGCGATCCAATTAGCTGTCCAACAGAGCTATTGAATCGCGGAGCTGATTGTGACTGGTCAGTTTCAGCTTCATCTCCTGTTTTTGGTGACATAGGCAGACTTCCAAGATGTTTTAAATGCAGGATATGTAAAATAAATAAAATAAAAACAGAAATTAAGTAATTGACAGGACCAACTAACCCTTTCTTATTTTCTACTATGTAAAATTCCCTTTGCCCTCTTTAAGTCTCTAATCTGTACTGCAAGGAGAACCTCCTTTAAAATGTAACTAGAAGAAAGGACAAATGCCACAAAAAGGTTTTGGGTAGCCACCCCATCTAATGGAAGTTGGATTTAGGAATCCATCCATCCATCCATTATCCAACCCGCTATATCCTAACTTCAGGGTCACGGGGGTCTGCTGGAGCCAATCCCAGCCAAAACAGGGCGCAAGGCAGGAAACAAACCCCAGGCAGGGAACCAGCCCACTGCAGGGCACACACACACACACCAAGCACAACACATAACCTGCATGTCTTTGGACTGTGGGAGGAAACCGGAGTACTTGGAGGAAACCCACTCAGACATCGGGAGAACATGCAAGCTCCACACAGGGAGGACCCAGGAAGCGAAATCCGGTCCCCGAACTGTGAGGCAGCAGCACTATCTACTGCGACACCATGCCACCCGTGTTTAGAAATAAGCAGTGAAATTGTTTTCCAACACTGAGTTCAAGATAGAACTGATTTATGTGGGACAAAATTTTAAAGTTAGGCAGAGGAAGTGAGGTCATCAGGGCTGTAACCGGAAGTGGTGCCATTGGGATTGAAACCAGACGTGGTTTCATCGTGGTGGGGTCTAGAACTGTAAGTGCCGTCATCAGGGCCAGGCGGAATTTACCATAACTGGAAAGAGAGAAAGGGTTAGTGCACTTCACCACACCCTGGTCTGGCATGGAATTACCCTCATTCAAGCCCTTTAGCTGCCTCCCATGCGCACATGTGTGACAAGGTGTAAGCACAAGCCTTTAATATATTAGACAAAAACATATTACTGCACACACAGCAACCAAAATAATAAGAAATCCCTTCGAGCATGTAGAAAACGTACACATTCTACGTAAAAAAATTCAATTCCGAATCTAACTGGGATGGAAAGTGCTATAAGATGGAAGAGCTGTGCCCCTATGTTGCATACAATGGAAATAATGATTGTAAAATGTCGGGCTAGATGCAAAATGTGTTTTGCCAATTTTTTTTTTAATCCGAAATACTGTAGTTGTAACTGAACAGATTACAACACTCTTATGCATGAGCTTAGACCAGAAAGTTTTCAATGCTATTGATATCAACTGTTTTTGAATAATGTCTGTTGTTACAAAATGGTTATAGAAAGGGAAATGGCCTAATTATAAATGGAACAATATACAAAACAAACACCCTTTTAATAAATAAAAAATGACTATAAATCACCAAAACTTAAAACAAAACTGTGTTGCAATAGGTTTTAGTTTTATGCATCCCTGGTAAGAGTACTGTCCTCATAAAAAAGAAATATATGCAATTATCTGTGTTTGACAGGAATATAATGAAAGCAAACCAGCAGCTGCAAAGATTCTTAAGCAAGTTTAAGCTTTGACAGAGCACATTAAATACAAGTTATTAACCAGTTCTTCACACATGAGCAATAAAACCTGACACTGAACCAATCAGGAAATAATACATTAAGAGCTGAAGATCCAATTATACAGTCCAATATCACACTTTGCAGTAAGCATATTTCACTCAGAGTCCAGATTCAAGACTATATACGAGATTTACTGTTACTCAGAGTCAACAAGCTGAACTCCTAAATGGTTCCAATGTTTTCACAACTTCCAGCTTTATTTTTTAGATACTTTCAAATTATTTGTTCAGTATACATATTTGTATATAACATTTCTCTTATGACCATTGTATTTTGTAGCTATAGGCACTTATTGGGAACATATTCTAAAATACTTATCTATAATGATAATGGTAAAAAAAGAAAACAGATGTGAATTAGCTGGTAAATGCTTTAGAAAAACAGGTACAGTCATAACTGATGTCCAAAGGGAAACATTTAGTGAGTATGGCATACAAGGACTGGAGTTTGACATTTTTGTCCTACACAATTTGATGAAGGCCAAGAAGAATGCAAAAGCAGCAGAATTCAAATTAAAATAGAAAAAAAAAAAACTTAACGAACTTTTTTCTTTTAATCTGTTTCTGCTGTTACTTTGCTGAGTGACTTGTTTGTAAATTAGATCAAACACCCTTGCGCTTTGGTTATACTGTGTAAGCAATTTAATTAACCAGTGTCACATGCATGATTGGCAACGTGTCACCCTTTATTCACTAGGGGCAGAAAATAATGTATAATTCAATTAGCGAGTCTTGATTATTTTTTGCATAATTAATGTGGCTGATGGAGTGGAAGTCATGCATTTGACTTGTTTTGGGCAGTTAATGAGTGAAATCAATGCTTTGCTTCTGCACAAGTCCATTTGTTCTGGTGTATTAAAGGTGTAGAAAATAATCTCTCATTGTACGAGTCCAAAATGGGATAAAATTTTAAACAAACTATTGGTTCCTTGGGGCATGACCGTATGCTTTAATTTAGGCCATTTAAGAAAATGAGCCTGTTTGCTACTGACAGATTGAACCATCTATAATGTCTTGGTTACCTTTTTGTTTTCTGTTAAACGCTTTGTGTAAATACATTTTTTGGTTTGGCTCAGTGCTAAATGAGCCTTTCATGTAACAGATTGTTTTGTTAATGAAAAGTTTAACAATTGCAATGACATAGTATGTCTCAAATAAGGTGTATTGACACATTGGCATGAATTCATTTTCTAAAGACGTTAATTTGCATGAGGGTTTATTGGTAAAAATGGAATTACAGCAAAAGGATGATAATGTACTGTAGATTAGCTGGATGGTATTTTAACTGCAGACAGAAGCAGCAGGTAAGATATTTTCCTAAGCCAGAGGGAGATGGAGAATTATATTGCAGTATTACATTTTATTACATACAGTATCTTTACTGAACCAGTTAAGATATGAGTGTCTTTTAGATGTCTATACAAAGTTGTAGGCCAAAGAAATCAGCCATATCTGCTTTGTAAATACTATTTTGATGACTATAAAAAGCAAGGGCCTTGTTTTAGAACCCCATGTGATAGTCTGCACCTTCCACCAGTAAACCCATCACTGTGGCAATGGCATAGAATGTATGGGCATAGTTTGCTACTTTTTGCTGTATTATTTATAGTTTTCTGTATAGATAGCCATTGACTTTATGCTTCCATATGCTTTGTTTGAAAACGTTTGAAAAGTTTATGCATCACTGAACAATAACTATTGGACAGACCACTAATAAAAATACATGTTAAGAAGGCCTGAAAATTCTCATGTCAGGGAATCATATACTGTAGTAGTTGATGAAAATTGCTTATATTTTACATATTGGTATGAGTGATAAGATAACTGGGTAATTCTGCATTCAAGTTAGGATAGGAATTATTTGGAGTTTTGTTATTGCTCCCATTCATTGACAGAAGGCACAGGAGTGTGACTTGAATCATGAATTTATTACGTTGCATTGTAAGACCAATATGAAGTATAGTAATGTTATCAGAATAAATAATTACAGATAGGTAACAGAGATTAATGTGTATGGAAATAATAACGTTAAAGGTTATGTTATAGGAATTGTTTATTTTAATCACTCCCACATAAATTTTTTAAGTGCAGTAAATCTTAATGGTATCCATTGTCTGGTTATTATATGGAATTAATGTAAAAAGTAATGCAGTAACAACAGAAGACAACTGGTACTGTATGTATTTGTTAAATACACTGTAATTGACGGTTAGGAAAAAAAAGTGTGTTGTGAATATATTAGCACAAAAATAGCTGTTGTTGCATCATCCAGGTGGATGCTACACATTAGTGGTGGGTAAAGTAGCTCCCTACTCACTAAAGCGCTTTGAGTAGTGAGAAAAGCGCTATATAAATGTAAAGAATTATTATTTAATGTAAAGAGTCTGTTTTTCACTGTTTTAGTCATTTCAATTTACTTTTGGAAATTGCAAACATGGATTTATTGACAGTTAATTATTTTTAGAGTTCCTATGGTGATGTCACTATGGTGCCATTCTGGAGATAGGGCATAAGTAACACTATTTTGTGTTCATCTGATGGTTGAAGCCAATGGATATGTTTCCTGTCATGTGACCAATGTCATTGAGACAGCTGATATCATTCTGCTGTTGTTATAGTAATATACAGGGAAAAATCTACTGTCTGCAAGCAATAATGTTCATGATATTGTATGTTATGCAAATCTTTATGAATATTCAAGGCATTACTTATTATCGTTCCTGTGTATTTATTATACAAAACACTTTGCATATATCATGATTTGTGCCAGTGGTGCTGTTGATGCCAAAGTATTTCAGCCAACTTTTGCCCTTTTAAAGCTTGTCTTCAGACTATATTTATATCTGAAGCTGTGGCAAACCATGTCGCATTTATTTAGAACATTAGCTTGAACTTTTCATAAGTGTAAGTAATATATGAACATATATGATAGAACAGTACTAATATCTTTGTTATCCTCGTTAAACATGTCAGTCAGTATTCAGCTTTACACTTAAAATAGTTTATTTCAGAATTTGTGACTCAAAATATAGATTTTTTTTTTTACTTTAGCTTAATTTTGCATTTCTGTCAAATAAAATACAATTATTGCATGTATCAGATGGACATATTCTTGCAGAATAAATACAACTGAAAAAATCATTTATGGTAGTGGCAACAGTATAAAAACCATTAATGGTATGTATAATGTATAATGGTAATATATATATATATATATATATATATATATATATATATATATATATATATATATATATATATATATATATATTTATATAATATATTTACACATGTGCGATTAGGGAGTAGCTGATGGCCTGACTTTTCTACGTCGTCATCTTCGTCCCTTCTTTGATTTTCCCAGCATTCCCTCTGTACTTCATTTCCTGCCGATTCACTATAAACATCCTGTCATTTCCTAATTCACATGTCCTTGTTATGATTCATTTTTCAGTGTATCAGTCTGAAGATATTACTCTGACATTTCACTATGAAGGGAACTTACCCCGAATCTTTATGAGTGTGTTGTCTCTGATTTACATCATTTGTATTGTATTTATAGTACATTCTTGTTAATCAATAACAAATTGGTAAAATACTATTTTATTTGGGGCTAACAAACTTATTCTTGGCAAAGTGAATCCCAGGTGTAACATTTTTATTTTTAACTTCAGATTTTGCCCAATGTCGATACAATACAGGTTTATCTGTTGTTAATGTTTTTAACATTAATGATTAATCAAAATTCTTCTCTAGGCCTATAGGAATAATATTGGATCATTTAGTTATTTTAGTTTTAGTTTGTATTTAAATATTAGTTTGACACTGTTAAGTAACTAATATGCATATATATTGTTAAAAATCTAATTTTAACAAAATGTTACAATTAAAGTTATAAAAATGTCAATTATTTATTCCTGCAGTGCTATTATATAAATGGAACGGGATAAATAAGCCTCACTGGAAAAATGTTTACAAAAGTACACTTTTCTTATCACTAGACTAAACTTCTTCATTATGTTAATAAAACACAGCTCTTAACAATATATAGAAAAATATTTTTTTTGCAAATGCTATAAGGGATCCAAAATGCCCGTCCAAACTGTATGAAGTAAATAAACTGAATGTGATAAGGAATTTACTAAAAGCAAATATGCTAATTTACACCTTCACAGTGCTGAAAATAAACCTTCATATTGAAGTGTACATCTTGTAATGTTGTACTTTTTGAATATTACCTGGAATATAATGTGCAGTTTTGACAATTATGAGTATTGTCTTGTTCACAGCATGCCAGTTTGAAGATTCGTCTGGAGCCAGTGGTAGTAATAATAGAGCTGTTCACTTTTATTCTAATTTCTCATAAGTTAAAAAGTGAGAGTGCAGCAGTCAGAAGTGGTGACTTTACAATTAAAAGGTGATTAACACTTTCTTATTTTAATTTAGCGATATCTGTTTATAAGAAAAGTGGGTGGGAGCCAAAATGTCTTTTGTTCTGTATATTATTGCAGAGTAGCAGTAACTTAATGGAGATATGTGTTTTACATTTCATTTCTGTGACTGCTAGTGCATGTGCACAGATCTCTAATTGATTGAATTATCAGGTAATGACACAATGGCATGTCCTGGTGTCAGATGATATCAACAGACAAGTGCTAAGAACAATATGGCTGACATACCATATGGCCACATGAAATTAAATAAATATAACATCAAAAATTATAAAAAGAATATAACAAAAATAGGTGAATAATGGTACAAAAATAAAAACTAAAATACATTTAGACTTTCATTTATTTGCTTGGCAGATGTTTTTATCCAAAGTGACTTACACACGAGGTAAACATGATTGAGTATCATTAGGCTAGGGCCTATTTATTCAGCAAGTGTACTGTAGTAGGACAGGCAAAAGTTGATTGCCACAAGTGAAAAGATATAATGACTAATAATTTACAATCATACATAAACAATCGATAAATGAAACTTAATGTAACAACAAACCAACCAACAATATGAAAGATCACAAAGCAAAGTTTTTTTTTCAATCATTTATATAGATCATCACTAATCAAGAAAGCCCAGCAGAGACTACACTTCCTGAGGCAGCTGAAGCAAGCACGTCTTCCTCCTTCCATCCTCACCATGTTCTACAGAGGCACCATAGAGAGTGTCCTGACCAGCTGCATCACTGTCTGGTATGGCAACTGCAACATATCCGACCGCAAGCGCCTGCAAAGGATAATGAAGACAGCAGAGAACATTATTGGGGTGCCTCTCCCTTCACTACAGGACATATTTTACAAACGCAGTGTCCGCAAGGCCTGCAGCATTGTGCAGGACCCCTTACACCCATCACATGGACTTTTCGCAGTTCTGCCATCCAAGAGAAGATACTGCAGCATCAAAGCCAAATCTGCCAGGCTGCAGGAGAGTTTTTACCCCCAAGCTGTTAGACTCCTTAACACCAGGCTGCCCCCTGGGACCTTCCACACTGCTTCAACCACCACTAAAAACTGAACTTTTATACATGAAAACCACAATCCTGCTAAGATGAGTGTGCATGTAGAAAAGAACTGAAAATTTCATACTGACCTCTAAGGATTTTGACACTCTTGATATCCTTATGCTATGAAACATTCTGACCTGTCATTGTTTACACACGTCTTAAAACTATTATCATACACTGATAATTTCTGTATTATCTATATCTATTATTTATTTATTTATTATATTACATATCTTACACATAAATATTGCTGTGACTTGTTTGTCCTATCTTTGCACAATGTCTTGTTTGTGTTTTAATTTTCAATTTTTATTCTATTTTTAATTTACTATTTGCTCATCATGTTGTTACACTGTGGACCCTGAGCTTCACAATTTCGTCTATCTGTATACTTGTATATGGTTGAGATGACAATAAAGTTCACTTTGACTTTTTTGACTTTGACTTGACTTTGAGATATTTGTAGAGCAGGTGGGTTTTCAATTGCTTCTTAAATACATTGAGGGAGTGGGCAGGTTGGATGGAGATGGGCAGCTTGTTCCACCAACTAGGAACTACACAGGAAAAGAGTCTGGATTGACACTTGATACCACTCAGAGGCGACATCACTAGACCCTGATCTCTGGCAGATCTGATTGGCTGAGAAGGAGAATAGCATCTCACCAGTGTTTCCATATATGCATGCTGCTAAAGGGAGCCAATGTAGCAACCTGAAGAGAGGAGTGACATGTGTCCATCTTGGCTGGTTAAATACAATTTTGTTCTTTGCATTCTGGACCATCTGCAGTGGCTTGATAGTCCTGCCGGAAGGGAATTGCAATAAACAGTGCTCAGAATCATTACATCCAAAGCTCCCCTGGGTATCCTCTTTGTATAGTTTATAACAATGACCACATAAGTAAGTACAAACTAGACAGCAGCATCTTTTAAACTAAACCAATATTATTTGCAATTCCAATGTTAAAACCTGGTGACCTCTTCAGCTAAGACATACAAAAATACTTGTGAAAGTAGTTCTCAAAACACATTTTTCTTTCCTAAACTCTTCATTTCCGTTTTTCTTTGTACTAATTAATATTGATCTAGAAATAAATTATTTAGTCAAGTCAATTTTATTTATAGAGCACATTTAAAAACAACAGAAGTCAACCAAAGTACTGTATAGCTTCCATAATACACCATTACACATATGTATATACTATAAATAAATACAGCAAAAATAAATGCACACATGCAAGTTTAAAAAATTAAGGTAATAAGGTAGGGTTTCAAACAGGATTTAAAAGTGACCAAAGCTGATGCTGACTTAATATTACAGGGTAGATTATTCCAAAGCTTAGGGGCAGCTACTGCAAAAGAATGGTAACCTCTAAGGTTAAGTCTAGATCTCGGCACAACCAATAAAGTCTGGTCAGAGGACCTCAGTGATCGTGAAGGAGAGTAAGGGTGGAAGAGGTCAGTAAGATAGAAGGAGGCTAAACCATTTAGGGCCTTAAGAACAAACATTAAAATTTTAAACTCAATCCTGTAGCAAATAGGAAGCCATTGAAGAGAAGTGAAGACTGGTGTGATGTGATTTTGTTTTTCTGTGTCTTTTAGAATCCTGGCAGCAGCATTCTGGACTAGATGAAGATAAGCAAGGGATGATTGATTAACTCCAACGCATAATGAGTTGCAATAGTCAAGCCAAGAAGAGATAAATGCCTGAATTAGTGTTTCAAAAGCATTTGCAGAAAGAAAGGGCTTGATCTTAGCCAGTACCCTAAGCTAGTAAAATCAGGCTTTAACAATGGAGTTAATTTGTTTATCAAATTGGAGGACATTATTAAAAATCACACCAAGATTTTTTGCGAAGGGTTTACAGTAGGTTGTCAAAGGGCCAAGATTAATTTCTAGAGCGCAAGTAAGATCAGAAGGTCCAAAACACAAAATCTGTTTTTTTGTCATTTAGGTTAAGAACATTTAGTGACACCCATGATTTAACGTCTTCCAATGCAGGGAGAAGTCAAGCAAAATGACACCTTTTATTGGCTAACTGAACAGATTGCAATATGCAAGCTTTCGAGGCAACTGAGGCCTCTTCTGCAGGCAAGATGTAATACAGAAACTGGATTTTTTACATTGAAGATGATCCATGTAAAGGTTTTCTAATGATGTCTCCTAGTGTATAAACACAGGGAATTTAAGTTTTTGAATTAGTTACAGAAATCACAGAAATATATTCTGAATTAATTAAGCGTTTCCAAGCTGTATTAGCAGTGAGGTTCATAGGCATACGTGAATTACGCATCCGTGTAGGACCCCAGCCCGGCCACTGGCACTGCAGCCATCTGTGTCAGTCCCTCACAACATCACAATGGTTCCACCAAAAGCTTCTGCTCTGCAAAGTTTGCAATTCGTATACGAGAATAGATTGCAAGATTCTTTCCTGAACGTCGCTGTAGTGCTACACATTGCTTTGACCATCTGTTATACTACATTTTTCTTTATGTCACTATATCTGGACAATACTGTTATGAGTTGTATTCACATGTGCATGTTAAATTTGGCACACAGGGGCTCAGCAGTTAGAATTGCTAGCCAAGCATTGGATTAGATAGCCAAAGACAACTGGAGACTTGTATAGTCAGCTTAAACACAGAATAGGGTATTTCTGTCCTCTGTCAGCACAAAATCTTCTTTCCTTATTGGGAGAATGAGAACCGGCATATAAGCACTATGATATTTCTGTATTTTGTGGAGGAGGAATTCAGCCCTTGTTTGGAGACAGAGAAGACCAGCAAGTTGAAGAAGAACAGTATAAAGGCTTGGACAGCAGCCAGACCCTTTGAGGCTGTGTCGACAAAGTTCGAAAAACCTCCTAGCGTGGGGACGGAAAAATGGCTGACTGTGTTGATCCAGATTTCCCACCTAGATTAAGTCTGTCCATGTGCCTCCCCGTCTGTAACCGCGTTAACCGTCAGTAAATGTAAGCTAAAAGATATTTTTCTCATGTGATTCTTGTACCGCCGTAATCACGATGGGAGGGATAACGCTGTTTCTGGTATATTGTTTAATTATTTAATATGCCACAATTTCAAAAGAACACATTTCCAAGAGAGCTAATGCCTCTTCAGGAAACACCATCCCTGTAACAGTCGCATCTGCTGAGCGCAGCTTTTCCAAGCTCAAGCTAATTAAGGATGATATGAGGACCAGCATGACTCAAGAGCGACTGAATGGTTTGGCATTAATATCAATTGAGCAAGATGTTGGCCAAACCCTTGATTATTCGGAACTGATAAAGGATTTCACCAGGATGAAAGTGCGGAAAGTAGATTTCTTACATTAATTACAGTCTTCAGGAAATTCAGTTCAGTGCATCTCTTAGTCTTATTAACAATGGTAATTTATTATCCAAATTGCAATCTTCACCTAAATCCCCAATAATATTGTCACGCCGTCGTAACTTTGCCAAATGCACTATAACAAACATTAATTTTAGAGATTCATTTCGGATTCATTCAGAGAGATCCCCATAAAATCATGAAATATCCCTATATTACCGGCCTTTACCAGATCCAGAACAAAATCAATATTTAACCACTCTGCATACACACAAGCGTACATGTAGGCCTACTGGTCATCTAAGGCCTTTTCTGGACATTTTATTTGAACACCTTCCTGAGCTACAGGGGGATCCGCACCCCCGGACAATCCGGGGCTTGCACATTTCTGAACTGCGTAGGGCCCCAAAACTGCTAAGAATGGCCCTGGTATTAGAATATCAGTTTAAACAGACTGGATATCTGAAAACACCTAGCAGGTAGGAGAACTGAAATGGGAAAACAGAATTTGTGGATAAAATTAAACAAACAGATCTCTCAATAGCTAATAGCATATATAGAAACGTTAAAATTTGCAGCTGAAAAACTAAATGGTGGCAGAAACTGAACAAGTTATTGACACCTATTATGACTACAACACTTTTATCAACATTTGGTGACTGATATCTACCCCATGCAGGACATTCTGTCGCATTTTTCGCAGTTTAATACATCTGTTCAAAACAAGGAGCAGTGTCAGGTCTGTTACAAAAAGTATTTTTAAGAATTGGCCATGTAAACCCACCTTGCTAAATCAGATTTAAACAACAGTAGTCCAAGAATGACAAAATCAATTGTGACAATCTGATGAACAATAAAGTAGAGGCTGTAATCAAGTTTCTGAAGAATGGAAAGATGTCAGGGTTTTGTAAAATCATCTAGGAATTATTAAAGTATGGGGGTCCCAGCTGCATCAAATCCAGTTAAATTCAGTTTATTTTTATCTTGATGTCTTCTCGGAAACCTGTTTTGTTAGTACTTTAACATATTTACAAATAAAAACACTGATATTAAAATAAAAATGTAATATTAACACACACATACAATCCATCTTTATATGAATTAATAAATGTATACACTTTTGTATTAATGGCTCCCAGTTTGCATGTCTGTATGCTGATGGAGCTGCATGGTGATACAGTGGTTAGTGTCTTTGTCTCACAGCTTCAGAGACCAGGCCTGGCCAGTTAACACTTTGTGAGATCTTTGTTGGCTTTCCTTGTTTTTTTTCATTGTGGGTGCTGTAGTTTACTTTCACAACAGAAAGACATATAGTTATTTTTTCTAAACTGGCTAAATGTAAGTGAGTATAGGGGTAAACGTGAAATGTCCAGAGCCCTGTATTCTGCTAACCACATTAAAAAAGCAGATGGATTTATGTTGTGTATTATGAGTTTTGCTATGTTTTTCTCTTACATAATGCTTACACAGTAAAGCAACTATATACGTTTAAACACATTTTTGTTAAATCATTGGTTGATCAGTAAGTATCAAGTCTGAAATTTGTAAACAACTAATAAAAACATTTCAAATAAATATGTATTGTTTTGGGCTAACATCTGTAGTACTAAATTTAAAAGTGAAATATTTCACGAGACACCTTCTAACCATCCCTGGAAATTAAATAGTCATCGAGAGACAACTGAAACATCACACATTTAACAATTTTTTCTTGTTGTTTGGTTTCTCAGTTATATTATTACAAACAACCTTAATGTGATATGCTTGTTTTTACACCATCCAATTAAAAGAAGTCACAAAAACTAATTTATGGCCCAACACGGCTGTAAACTTAATCACTGAGGGACACATAAGCTGTTTATAGGATTACATTTCTACAAAACATTGACCTTGGTAACAAGGAAAAGAAACAAGCACAGGCAAAGCATTGGGTACAAATTTTCTTAAAAGGAGTATCAAAGCGATCAGTATAGAAATGAAAAGCTGTTGGTTTAGGAGTCACTATAAAAAGGAATCAGGTCTTTTAGATCTAAATGTCAGCCTTCATTTATTGTGAACTGTGATAGCAACAAGTCCATGGCCTCAGCTGGGTCTGTCAAGAAAGATATAAATGATTTACTTTGGGGAATTATACACATAGAAAAATGCATGTGATTGAGTAAGAAAAGAAGCTCTTGCTTTGTAATTGTTTCAGCCTCAAGGTATGCTCAAATAAAAAGAGCAAATACACAGTAATTTCTCAAGGGGAGAAGAAGCCTGCAGTTTTATACTGTCAGGAACTATACCTTAAACTCCAGGGGGTGGAGGAGAAAATCCTTTATTTCTTTCACTGAAAATAAAAGCAGACCTAATTGTTGAAGCCTCTGCCAGTTTGTATTTAATAAATGGATAGCACATTCACTTCTATTAGTTATAATTCAACTGAGCATATACTAATTGTAACAATGACTACATTAAAGAAGGAATTATATAAATATATAACTTCTATGGCAGTAAACATTAATACATTTAATTTTGGTTACCTATATAAACAAGCATATAGATTATACAGTACCTGTATGAAAGGCTGTTCAAGGAACCAGATGCACTTTATTGTTATGTATTTATGAAAAGGAAATATAAAACGAGATAATCATTTTAATTTTCATACTTGTAGAGGCTGCTTTCTTACATTGAGCAATCATTTGTAAAAAACAGTTATGGATTCAATTCCTGCCTAAATCACAATTTAATTTGCCTGTGCTCGGATTTTAAATATACTGTATATTCAAGGCAAGCATATTTTGTGACACATATGTATTTTGTTTTGAATAAAAGGTTGAGCATCCCTAATCCCTAATCTAACACTCAACATGCTTGAAAATTTGAAACTTTTTGTTCAACTTGAAATAGTAAAAATAATAGCAAAAGTAATGTACTTGTATGTAAAATATCTATTATTCTCATTCCTCTTTTAATCTGAATAAACCACTGTTCACTTCAAAGTGTGGCAACCTTTTATGAGTTTTTGTTATAAATTCAGAACTCTTATACACTTAATATTACACAATAAGGATGTTTTGAGGTGCGAGTTCTATAAAAGGTCTATGGTGGACTAGTGTCCTGTTCACAGTTGGTGCTTGCCTTGTGCCTAAAGCTGCCAGGTGGGGTGTAGATTCCCTACTACTTCTTCTTCTTCTTCTTTCGGCTGCTTCCATTTGGGGTTGTCTTAGCATTCTTCTCCCAATATACTCAGCATCTCTCCTCTGCGCATGTCCAAACCAGCGCATTCTCGTCTCTGTGACTTTGTCTCCCAACCGTCCAACTTGAGCTGACCCTCTAAAGTACTCTTTTCTAATCCTATCCATCCTCATCACACCCAATGCAAATCTTAGCATCTTTAACTCTGCTACCTCCAGCTCTGTCTCCTGCTTTCTGGTCAGTGCCACCGTCTCCAACCCATATAACATAGCTGGTCTCACTACCATCCTGTAGACCTTCCCTGTCACTCTTGCTGATACCCGTCTGTTACAAATTACTCCTGACACTCTTCTCCACCCATTCCACCCTACCTGCACTCTCTTCTTCACTTCTCTTCCACAATCCCCCTTACTCTGTACTGTTCATCCCAAGTATTTAAACTCATCCACCTTCACCAACTCTACCTCTTGCATCCTCACCATTCCACTGACCTCCCTCTCATTTACACACATGTATAATGTATTGTTCCTACTGACCTTCATTACTCTACTCTCTAGAGCACATCTCCACCTCTTCAGAGTCTCCTCAACCTGCTCCCTACTATCACTACAGATCACAATGTCATCTGCAAACACAAAAGTTTCCATACTACTGTTTAAAGAAAATGTGAAATATCTGGGTAACATTTAGAAGAAAATGTGGAAATGTTAATATATGTGAATTTAATGGAGTATAAATGAAAGGAAAAGTGACAAAAATGTGTATTATACACCTATAATGAAGTGATGCACCTCTAAAAAACAAAACCTCAAGAGTATAATTTTGTTGAAGGCACTTAATAAGGCAAAAAAACATGATTATAAGTATGCATTCTCAATCCTCATAAAGTATAAAATATCTGCATGCTCCACGTCACTGCTTCACAAGTTTATAAATTGTATAGGATCTATTCTGAGAAATGGATTATTGGAGTATGCACATAAAATTTAAGACAAGCAATTGAGGTAATAAAACAACAAATGTCAAGACAAAACAAGAAATGAGGTGAAAATATAAAATCTGCAAACAAAAAGGGATAAAGTAGAAGTTGTTAAAAATAGATAGATAGATAGATAGATAGATAGATAGATAGATAGATAGATAGATAGATAGATAGATAGATAGATAGATACTTTATTAATCCCAAGGGGAAATTCACATACTCCAGCAGCAGCATACTGATAAAGAACCACATTAAATTAAAGAGTGATAAAAATGCAGGTATAACAGACAATAACTTTGTATAATGTTAACGTTTACCCCCCTGGGCGTAACTGAAGAGTCGCATAGTGTGGGGGAGGAATGATCTCCTCAGTCTGTCAGTGGAGCAGGACAGTGACAGCAGTCTGTCGCTGAAGCTGCTCCTCTGTCTGGAGATGATACTGTTTAGTGGACGCAGTAGATTCTCCATGATTGACAGGAGCCTGCTCAGCGCCCATCGCTCTGTCACGGATGTCAAACTGTCCAGCTCCATGCCTACAATAGAGCTTGCCTTCCTCACCAGTTTGTCCAGGCATGAGGCGTCCCTCTTCTTTATGCTGCCACCCCAGCACACCACCGTGTAGAAGAGTGAGCTCACCACAACCGTCTGATAGAACATCTGCAGCATCTTATTGCAGATGTTGAAAGACGGCAGCATTCTAAGGAAGTATAGTCGGCTCTATCCTTTCTTACACAGAGCATTAGTATTGCAGTCCAGTCCAATTTATCATCCAGCTGCACTCCCAGGTATTTATAGGTCTGCCACCTCTGCACACAGTCACCTCTGATGATCACGGGGTCCGTGAAGGGCCTGGTCCTCCTAAAATCCACCACCAGCTCCTTGATTTTGCTGGTGTCCAGTTGTAGGTGGTTTGAATCGCACCATTTAACAAAGCCCTTGATTAGGTTCCTATACTCCTCCTCCTGCCCACTCAGCAGTGTCGTCAGCAAACTTTTGCACGTGGCAGGACTCTGAGTTGTATTGGAAGTCCGATGTATATAGGCTGAACAGGACTGGAGAAAATACAGTCCCCTGCGACACTCCTGTGTTGCTGACCACAATATCAGACTTGCAGTTCCCAAGACGCACATACTGAGGTCTGTCTGTAAGATAGTCCATGGTCCATGCCACCAGGTATGAATCTACTCCTATCTCTGTCAGCTTATCTCTAAGGAGCAGAGGTTGGATTGTATTGAAGGCGCTAGAGAAGTCCAGAAACATAATTCTTACAGCACCACTACCTCTGTCCAAGTGGGAGAGGAATCGTTGTAGCATATTGATAATGGCATCCTCCGCTTCCACCTTCTCCTGATATGCGAACTGCAGAGGGTCAAGGGCATGACGGACCTGTGGCCTCATGTGGTGAAGCAGCAGCTGCTCCATGGTCTTCATTACATGTGATGTCAGAGTGACAGGCTGGAAGTCATTCAGCTCACAAGGATGTGATGCCTTTGGGACTGGAGTGATACAAGATGTTTTCCAAAGCCTCGGGACTCTCCCCTATTCCAGGCTCAGGTTAAAGATGTGCTGTAGAGGACTCCCCAGCTCCTACACACAGGCCTTTAGCAGTTGTGGCGATACTCCATCTGGACCCACTGCTTTGCTGGCATTAAATCTCCTCAGCTCTCTGCTTACCTGGGCTGCTGTAATTGTGGGTGGGGGGAAACTCTCTCCTATGCTGGTATCAGCAGAAGGATGGGTGGAGGGTGCAGTACTCCGAGGTGAGAGTGGGTTAGGGTGGTCAAACCTGTTAAAGAAGTTGTTCATCTGGTTTGCTCTCTCCACGTCTCTTTCAATGGTGGCACCCCGCATTGAGCTGCAGCCAGTGATGATCTTCATTCCATCCCACACTTCCTTCATGCTGTTATTCTGCAACTTCTGCTCCAGCTTTCTCCTGTACTGCTCCTTCACCAACTTGAGCTGGACTCGGAGTTCCTTCTGCACGCGCTTGAGCTCATACTGATCACCGCCTTTAAAAGCCCTTTTCTTCTGGTTCAAAAGGCCCTTGATGTCACTTGTAATCCATGGGTTGTTAGCATAGCAGTGTACTGTTCTTACTGGAACTACAATGTCCATACAGAAGTTGATGTAGTCAGTAGTGCAGTCAACAACCTCCTCAATGTTCTTACTATAAGATCCCTGCAGGATATCCCTGTCCGTAGTTCCAAAGCAGTCTCTCAGAGCCTGCTCTGCCTCAGGGGACCACTTCCTGAATAAGCGTGTGGTTGTAGGTAGCTCCTTCACTCTTGGTTTGTAGTGAGGCTGAAGCAGAACCAGATTATGATCTGGTTTCCCAAGCGCAGGCAGCGGGGTGGCACTGTATGCGTCTTTAACATTTGCATACAGTAGGTCAATAGTCCTATTTCCCTGGGTGTTACAATCCACATACAGGGAGAAGCCAGGTAATGTTTTGTCGAGTGTCACATGGTTAAAGTCTCCAGCGATTAGCACAAGCGCCTCGGGGTGCTGCGTTTGTAGTTTAGCAACAGCGGAAAGGATGATGTCACTCACTATCTCAATGTCCGCCTGAGGAGGGATGTAAACAATAACAACAATGATATGTCCAAACTCTCTGGGCAAGTAGTAGGGACGCAGACTTACGGCCAACAGTTCGACATCCCTGCAGCAAGTGGAGATTTTGACGTTTACATGTCCAGAGTTGTACCACCATGTATTCACATAGAAAGCGAGTGCTCCTCCTTTCCGCTTCCCACAGGTGTCTCTGTTCGCTATAACTGTGCTAAACCCGGGTAGCTCCACATTAGCATCTGGGATGTTAGTTGTTAGCCACGTTTCACAAAAACACAACAAACTGCATTCTCTGTAGGTCCTGACATTTTTCACCAGCGCAGCCAGTTCGTCAACCTTATTTGGTAGTGAGTTCACATTTCCTAGGATCACAGAAGGCTCCGAAGGCTTGTACTGCCATTTTCTCAATAGCTGCTTGGCTTTTATCTTAGCGCCGGCACTGCTGCCACAATACGACTTTCTTACCTTTTCGGGTAAATAGGGAACCACACCGGCACAAGCCTTTGTTCTCAGCGCTTGAAGCTGACTATCTGAATAGACGAGTCTTGGCATGTAAAAATCCATGTCCAAGTAGTAAAAAGTAGTAAAAAGTGTCCAAGGAATGAGTCCACATAAAAGAAAGTGGTAGGAGTGATCAGTGAAACAGAGAAAAATAGAGAAACAGGTAGAAAGATAAAGTCATACATGGAGCTGCTGGAAAGGCTGCCACTCGCGGCGGTGCCCAAGTCATAATTTAATTTAATGAGCTGTTTTCATGGTATATAGATAAAAAAGAATAATAGTATTCAAAATTGTATTTGGTTTCTGTCTGATGCTGTATGAGTCTCAATAGGGAAACAGAAATATTTCATCTGAAATATCCATTTAATATTTTAAATCTAAAATATCTCATATTTTCCTTCTCTACCAAATTTTCTTTGTGGAAAGTCAATTTGAGATTTTTAACAAACACACAGACAGGAACCTAGCCTCAAGTAAGAATATGCAATATTTTGCTTCATGAGGTCATTCACGAATTTTGAAACAATTTTGTAGACAGTTTTCCCATTGACTGCTATCCCTAAAGACTTGCAGTGCACATTTGTGAATGAAAATCCATAAACAGAAATTAGTAGGTAACAAGTTACTTTGGCAGGGTTAGGTTTTGAGAAGTGCTAGGTAATTGGCTGGAAAAAGTAAAGAAAATACACAGATTAAACTTAAAATTGTGCACATATTGTTAAAGTCAAAACTTAAGATCCAAATTGCATTTACTTCTAAATGCAGCAACTGTATGGAAATTGTTTTAAATCACCACTTCTACTTTATTTTTGCTCTCCATGCATCACCACTGCTGATTTCTTTACTACTCTTATTTTTTAAAAGTTTCATTGAAAATAATACCAAACTGAGGAATTTCACATGTATACACATCTTCTAAGGCTCACATTACACTACGTGTCTTAAGGTACTGCTCTATAAATAAAATATTGCGATGCTTATTACAAAGAATAAATAGCCTCATTTAATGACATTGCTGCCCCATAGATCTAACATAGAAGGACATGTGATGCTAATGGTTTTACGAATGTATGAATAATGGGATTCTGGTATGAATTATATATTGCTCAGCATGTACTTGCCTTGATTACTGTGGAAAGGGAGTCTGGTCTCCCTTTTTATCCATGCAGTCTCAACTATGTGTGAACAAACTACAACAAATGTTAGAATCCATTGGTTGACAATCATTTGAAAAGTATGCCAAGCAAGGTGGCATTTTGAATCTGTGCTTCTCACTCATTGAAATATCCAATATTTATCTTCTGGAATACACATGAAATTCTAAAGCTCAGAGACTTATATATAAGAAATCAAGCACAAAAATACTTTTTTCATTACTTTCAAATGTTTTGGTGGATTGTAACATTCTTTAAATTTAAAACAAAGTATTTGTAAGAAGCAGCATATTCTGCTGCAGCCATTAGTCAAATCACTACTAAATAATGGCCAGAATATTAAATGTATAAATAGCAGTAGTACCTGTGAGGTCACACAGCAGCACATGTGGCATTCCTGCAACATACTAATGCATATGCACAGTGTGACTTCGGATATCATTAATGAGTAATGCTGTAGTTGCCAAAAAACACACACGCACAACAGAGCAAAAAATCAGCACAAAATATATGGAAAACTCCTAAATCCTTGAAATATATTACATTTATAATTTATGAAAGACAGCTAAATTATTTTCAGGTTTAGTATAATTTTCCATGCTAAACAGATGCCTGTAATCCATTGTAGAAGCACGGATTGGAGACATTCATATATACACAGTAATAGACATTTTTTCATCTTATTAAACTGCTTTATATTCCTTTAAACAGCAATGTACAGTTATGCAGTATGTCAATTATACATATTGGGTTATGTCATTATGTGACATAATATTCACATGAAAAACATTTCAAGTATACAGTATAGTAATATTGGGATAAAAGCACTGGGTTGATGTCAATTGATTGACTTTCCCGTTGAAAAATATTTCACTACTTTGAGTTAAAAAGCACTTGGTTTATTTTTGCAGTATGTTTTGGCTCATTTTCCATCTGTACTGTGAAGCATTGTCCTATCAATTTTGCAGAATTTGGCTGAATCTCAACAGATAGTATAGTCCTGTACACTTCAGAATTCATCTTGCTACTTCTGCCAGCAGACATATCATCAATAAACACCAGTGGCCCACTTCCTGCTAGCAGTCAGGCATGACCATGCCATAACACTGCCTCCACTGCCTTCATGTTTCACAGATGATGTGGTATTCATCTTATCATGGACCTTTTCTTCTCTTCTCCATACTCTTTTCTTTCCATCATTCTGGTACCTATTGATCTTAGCTTCCATTGTCCCCAAAAATTATTCCAGAACTGGGAAGGCTTAAAGAAAATGTTTTCTGGCAAAGTCTAAACTGCCCTTCCTATGCTTGAGAGCTTTCAGTGGTTTGCACCTTGTGGTAAACTCTTTGTCTTTATTTTCATGAAGTTTTCTCTTGATTGTAGACATTGGCAATGATAGGTCTACCTCCTGGAGAATGTTCTTGGTTTGGCTAAATGTTGTGAAGGGGTTCTTCTTCACCAAGGACAGATTTCTGCAGTCGTCCAGCTCAGTTGTCGCCTGTGGCTTTCCAGACTCTCTGGTGTTCCTGAGTTCACCAGTGTGTTCCAGATGGTTCATTTGACGAATCCTTGTTTTTCTGTTATCTTGCTAAAGGGTTTGTTTTGTTTTCTCAACTTAATGAAGGACTGTTTTTTCATGAATGGACACCTCTTTGGACCTCATATTGAGAGTTCTTACAGTCAGCTTCCAAATGCAAATTTCACAATTGGAATCAATTCCAGACCTTTTACATGCTTAATAATTTGTGAAATAATGAGGGAACTGCTCCCACCTGGCTATGGAACAGCGTTTCAATCAAATGGTCATATACTTTTGAGCCCCTGGAAATGGGGGGACTATTCAGAAAAATGTCTGTCATTCCTAAATGGCTCATAAGATATTTTTGGTAAAACCCTTAAATTAAAGCTGAAAGTCTACACTTCAATCACATAATGATTTCTTTATTTCAAATCTATTGTGTTGGTGTACAGAGCCAAAATTATGAAAATTGTGTCACTGTCCAAATACTTATGGATCTGTCTGTAGACAGATAGACAGACAGATCTTTTTTTGTCCCTGGAGGGAATTTGGCAAAATTTCTCGTGTCAGAATTGTGGAGTTTTAGCACATTTTTCTACTCTTTTTTTAGCTTTTATGTTCATATTTCTTCATTTTGGCCTTTTGTTGCATTAAAATGTTTGTTTTGTTTGTGTTTTGAAATCATCAGAGCACAAAACAGCACATCCAAAAAACAGAAAATATTGGAAAAAAGGGTAAAGGTATTTGAGGAAAATATTAAACATATAAAAAACACTTCTAACTTCAAAGACACTTTTGAAATACATAGAAGAGAGTCTCTTTCTAGTGTTTGTGCTACAAATTTGTATTTATATATTGACATTTTTTTAGTTTTAAAACATCCTGAATTCTAACTGAGAATATTGATCACTCCTATGAATATTATTAGTTTGTATTATTACTGTGATTCTGTATTTTGTGTACATTGTTTCAAATTCTTAGACATGTGTACTAAATTAGTCAAAAATATCAATAGTAAACTAGGAAATACCATACAATCTTATTTTGAAATATCATACAATCTTGTTTTTATTTTGTGTTTTACAATTGTCTTGATGACTCACTAACATTCAGGCTGAAATAGGTCAGAGTCTCAAAGCAATCTAACGGGGACATGAGGAAGATGAGTTGTAATTAATATGTTTATGAGTAACCGTGATCTTTAAAAATAATAATGTTTAATACAAAAAAGAATAAGAGTCAAAAGCCACATACAATTGCCACAGAAAGGCAGACGTTTCAAGAAAAAAGAAAAACTCATGAGTTATTAACAGTCAAAATAATACTGAAGCATTTATGTTTTAAGAAAACAGCACTGGGTTTTAAAGTGAGATTAAAATGGGGGGACTTTTAAGTCCCACTTATTAATTGAAATAACTATGTAAGTAAATGCTGGTTAACATTCATGTTTTTAAACATATATACTGTATTATTGAATGATCTGTTTTGAAACAATGGACTTATGAAGTTATAAAATAGTAGGCACGCACTGGCATAAGTAGGAAAAACACAACTACTTCATAAACAAAACCTTTTTTGCATAGTTTATGACATGGCTATACATTACAGACATCTTCTGCTTTGTCCATGGGGTTCTTTCAGCTGTACTTACTGACCTTTAGCATTAACAGGAGCTGTACATATTTTCCAGAATCTGGTGGGTGTTTTGAAAAAAGTATTTAATTTCACTGCTGTTCAGTTTAAAGATCAACCCCCAAACAGACAATGACCTGACCAGTATTCAAATCAGGTCTCCTGGAATTATGAGGCTGCTACATTAAGCAGTGCACCATCATGTCACTCGAAAAAGCATGCTCTAAGGTCCTTTTGCATCATCAGTATGTCTAGCTGAATAGAAACAGAGAGATCTGACCACTGGACAAAGGGAATTCATTTCCAAACTGATGAGACTGTGCAAAATTTGATGTAAGAGAAGCTGTGTTTGCAATCAGAGGAATTTTGCTAGTCTGCCATTAGGCCATTGCTTGTTTTTTAAGTAAACTTAAAATAAGTAATTAAAATGCATACTAATTGTCAATATGGGTAATCTGTCAATTGATATGTTACTGAATATGTTTTCATTAATAACATATTCCTTGTCAAAGCATATTATTATTGCTAAATTACTCTATCAACCAAAATTCTTCTGAGATATCTTCAAAGATGCACCAAATGTTCAGGGTAATATTTTCATTTCCTTGGTATGCTTTTCCCCAACTGTTAATTGGCAACATTTCTGAGAAAAAAAGGAAAAAAAAGGAAATTAAATCTTTTATTTCTTTAGGTTTATCTTCTGCTATATATATACAGTAAAAAGATTACAAAAGTGTTGAAAACAGTCAAAATCCCTTTCATCAACTACAGTGCTTGTTGCATCTGTCTAGTGGGCCTCCAATGATCTCTTGTTGAAGTAAAAAAAAAAAACCTTATTGGAATAACTTTTCGTTTCAATCCCCGACAGTAATACACTACTAGTCTTTAAGTGCTGGTCCAATTGCATGTCTGAACTAAATGTACAAGGTACAATTACTTGAAAAGACCGAATGGTAGAGAAAAAAGTGACTTTTAATGACTTTAAAAGCACAGAAGACAATCAATAAGCCATCAAAGACCCACTCCTTTGGGCTATTCAATAGACAACATCATCTCTCTCTTTTTATCTTTCAGTGAAAAACTATCAAGAAAACTGAATCTGCTCTGTACTAGCTAAAGGATTTATGTAGAAATATCCTTCTCCCTACTCACACAATTTAAACTTTTATGATATTATAGATAGGCAACATGGTGGAGTTTGCATGTTCTCCCTGCGGGCACTCCGGTTTCCTCCCATAGTCCAAACACATGCAAGTTAGGTGTACTGGCGATCCTAAATTGTCCCTAGTGTATGCTTGGTGTGTGTGTGTGTGTGTGTGTCTGCCCTGTGGTGGGCTGGCGCCCTGCCCGGGGTTTGTTTCCTGCCTTGCGCCCTGTGTTGGCTGGGATTGGCTCCAGCAGACCCCTGTGACCCTGTAGTTGGGATATAGCGGGATATATAATGGATGGATGGATATTATAGATGATATGCTTCAGGTATTTTCTGGCATAACTGGTATTAATCAAACATATCAAGGTCAACATGAAACATATCAGATTTATGATTAGATTTGTGCAGCTGCTAATTATTGATTTTATGTATAGTGAATGAGATGTATAGACTGAATTGATTAGGTATTTTGACCTTAACAGAATATTTATAATGCTGTTAAAATGAATAGTTTTTGTTTCATCCCAGAAATTAGAAAAATGCATACTCCATGTAGGGAGTAGCTAGGACACAAACCCGGATTTTCCTTGTTGCAAGGCTGCCTCTATACCACAGTGCTGCCCATGTATATATAATTATGAAAGTAATTTTGTGTGTGACTGAGAAACTGTGTTAAAATATAAACTCAGGCCTGTAGTCAAGTATGTGGTTTAAGAGGAGCAAGGAGGATTCTGTCCTGGTCATAGAACAGTCAACCCAGTCTTATATCATTGGAGACATCATTGGAGTTTGTTGCTCTCCAGGGCATCTGGTGAGAAAGTTGTGATAGTGCATGCTGCTTTATTCCCTTATATATGGGACTACAGCTGTGTCAGCATTCTTGGTGTTTGGCTGAATTTATTTTAATTTGGTGTAGGTTGCTAAAGTTTGTTTTCATTCTCATCCTATTGTGCTTTTGAATATGTGTTGCATATTCACAGGTTAGCTTTCAATATTATGCAGTATGTGGATTATATGTGTGTTTTACAGCTCAGAGTTAATAAGTTCAGTGTAGTCAGAATGAGAAATCGCACTAGGATTTTCTCTAAGAGTGATGATTGAAGAATATTTTGTTAATAATACTGAATAATGTTGAATATTGAACAATACTGAATATTTTTAATAATATTGAGTAATATTGTTGGATTGACCAACAAACTAGTGCCTTTAACATATTACTGGCTCTGCAACAGAAAGTGGTTGGAAAACATGTATTAAGTTCTCAAGTGATACTCAAATTTATCCATTAATCTAACTCCCATTCTCAACTAGGACGATTAGCAACCCACAAATCTACTAATTATGTTGTTGCAAGCTTTCTCCCTAATATGATGAACATTTTGGTCTCTGGCCATAATTTTTGTTGCTCTGTATTGAGAGGAGGATATTTAAATGTATTTGAAATTGAATAAGGATGTCCATGGTGTATGTCCATTATGAGTTGAATCAAGGCCACTCAAGCCAAGCTCAAAGCTGAAATCCTTCGGCCATCCTGGGTATACCAAATAATCGATTAGCAGGACCTTAAGACAGTTACTGGAAAAAGGGAAGTCTAGTTTGTCAGCTTGTTGCTACTGTACCCATTACTCAGAAAATCAGTAACAGAAAATGACTGAATTGAAGACTTTAATTCTGAGATACATACAGTATAACTCTTGATATCTGGTAAGCTTTTTAAGGATTTTCAAAATTCTAATTTAAGGCTGTCCATCCATCCATCCATCCATTATCCAACCCGCTATATCCAAACTATAGGGTCATGGGGGACTGCTGGAGCCAATCAGTATAAGGCTGTGATTTATTATTTTTGATAGTAGTGTTTTTCCTCCTTTTTGTGACTATCTGTTAGATGGTTTGTTGTGTGTAAACTGGCACAGGCTCAACAAGTGTGAATGTGTGTCTTAGTGTGTAATAAGTGATTTTCTAGGCCTGTCTTTTACTTTTGGTCTTAGAAGATCAACTTGGGGAAAAAATAGGTTTAGAAAAAAGTTATGTTTTTTCAGACTATATAGTTAAATGACCCTGCTCATGCTCTCTCTCTGTTAACATCAAATGTTTTAATATGGGAAAAGCTTTTAGGGACACTTCCCTTTAAAATATTAACCATATCTTAAATACAGACTAGCTGAAATACCCAGCGTTGCCTGGAAGGAAAATAAAGTGCTTTTTTTAATTGTTTGAGAAAAATATATTAAAAAAACAACTTTTAAAATTACAATTAATCTTTTACAATTAAGACTCAGTAATTTGCTTGTCTTGCTGTCTTGTATGTATGTTGACGCTCGTAACTAGTCAACTCTATTTAATTTCAAAAGCAACAGGGGCACAGTGCTGCTTAAACATAAAGAATGCTGGCAGTCACCGCCATTTCACCCTCTAGTGGTCGTTCCGAGTGTCAACTGGATGATAACATGCATAGAAAACTGCAAGATCACCCCCCACCCTACCCAGAAGTGGGTGGGCTAGGGCTGAAACATGTGTACCAAATTTCATGAAAATCTTTCCAGCCGTTCGGAAGTGATGCTGGAACATACATACGTACACACACATACATTGACTTATATATATATATATATATATATATATATATATTCTTTTCCTGTAGACCCTGTCATGCATGCTTCTTGCAGGCTCTGAGGTATGTAATAACCCACCAAGATGAGACAGAGTGTAATCACCTTCTGGTCCTGCCACCATAAAACCCCAGGTGTCACAAAAAGAGGCTTCACTTTTGGTTAGAGCAACCCGTGAGACTGAGCTCTGCTAAGATGGACAGAATTTACCCTGTTTGATCTCCCACTGAAGGGAAATGCGTCAATGAACACTATTTCAGTTCTTTTCTCTTTGTTTTCTTATTTTTGGACAAATAAAAGAGATGACCCAGGTGACGCCCTAAGATTTCTTGCTGCAGTGCTGAACTGAGTCCTGAGTCCTGCACCCAGCCACAATCGAGATCTATGTTACAGCTCTGTTGTTACACTGATTACTCACCTATTCTTACACGTAATGACCTTTAGGGATGTTCATTTCACAGCTGCAAGGCACTTGTCCCCAGTACTACTGTCCATTAGCTTTTGTCAGTAGTTTTCTTTCAGAATTCATCTAGATATGTCACTATAGCTTATTTTTTAAGAGTGTTTTGTCTCCCTTACCCTTGATTGACCTAATTGTTCTCAGCCACTGGCAATAAAAACAGAGAAAAATGTACAAGCAGACTTAAAATTTTTTCATCAAAAACTTGTGCCATAATCAAAAGCAGAATGTAGCATTTCACCATACAACCCGGACAGTCTTAAATTTTCGAAATAAGACAATGATCAGCCACACATTCAAAATATCTGTCGACTCCATGGCTGGCACTTATATTATCATTCTTTAAAATCTAAGGTGTAACTTAAAGCATTTTTGGTGACTTCTGCTCTACTTCAGAGAATTCTCTACATGGTCAGCTGTCTCACTCTAGTCAGTCATTTCAGATCTGTCCTTATAAATCTATGCTTACTGGCTCTCCTATTTGTATAGCAAAGTTAACTTTAAGCTTTCATCATGTTTTCTTCATATTTCTGAGCTGTAATTAAGCTGATTCACATCTAGAAGCAGCAAGTCACAAATATATCTGCACAGTATCACACCTTTTAAAGTGAAGTGGCTTGTAAAATCTTAAAACACCCAAGTTCTTATCAGTGAAATACACATTCCTAAAAACTCTGAATTTGTAATACCTTACAGTCTTTTTACACTTTTCACCCACTACTGCCAGAATGCTGTTTCTTTCTTTTAAGAAACCAGCACAAACATGTCCTTTAAAGACATTATACAAACAATTTTCACAAAATTCTAGATATTATAAGTGCAACAAAATGAAACAGTAAAAGAGCATTAACAAAGCAAATTTCAGAAAACAAAAATAATTAAAATTTTTATTTTTAGTTCTTAACTCCATTAATTTTCCTTTATTCCTGGGCATAATTTTATTCCCCATTACAAAAAAAAAAGAATTTTGTGAAAGAGTGTTCAGCTTTTCAAAACATAATTCTGTTAAAAAGAGTAAAAACATTAATTCCTTTAGATTTTGTTTGAGGGTGGGGGTTGAGGAGACTAGGCTGCTATGGAGTACATGGAAGAAGCACCTTAAAAATGAGAGTGCAGGAAAGTCCATTTGCCTTGTAAAAAAGGGAACAACTGAATAATATTTAAATGAAGTGCAATATAAAATCCATCTGTCTGTCCATCTTTTCACAAGACAACTACTAAAAAGATTTAGATCAGGCTTTTTTCTATAATTTGCTTGAGCATTCTGGTTGATTTTGCAACTTCTTTCATCGCGGGTCATGGTTCGCTTGTGGCAGCAATTTATTCGTGCAGATCTGAGAGACAGGCTGTAGGCCGAGAGGAAGGGGTACTAGGACCTCAGGAGTAGGGAGCCCCAGGGTTGGCCATCCTCACTCACGCACCACCCTCTGTTCAAGTCGCTCTACCTCTTGCCTCATGTTGGAGCATACCTTGCTTCCGCTTAGCTAGCGATATCTGTTTGTTCAGCTGACATTATAATCCAGAGATTGTTAAAGAGTAATGTTTGATCCTTTTGAGAGAGAGATCACAGCATTGTATGTTTTACAGTGTACCTGCTGAAGGGAAGAGATATCACGGCCATATGCTCTTCTCCCCACACATGGGATGCACTCCCATCAGAGCTGAACATGATCAGATACAGTGGCAACATTTGACGTTGAAGCATACCTGCCTTTCACTTGAACAGAGATACCTTGCCAACTTTTTACATTTTTGGCAAAGAGATCACACCTACATTCTTGCCCTGATAGCAAAACCAAAATTATTGTATATCAAGAGGCCCTCGAATATGAAAGCTATCAATATTAATTCTTCTCAATACAAATTATTACATTTTTTAAAATTTTTTTAATTGATTTTTAAAGTTTGCCCTGTTTCTCTACTACGTGGACAGAGCGGGGGACAACTAGTATAAAATAAAATTGGGTTGTTTGTTGTCTTTTTACAGTGGTCCTTATCCCAGATATCACAACAGCTGTTTGGGACAAAGAGAGGTAAGTTTTGGGGATAGTAACTGGAGGGCTGATACTGCAAAAGTCTCAAATTTTCAAATTGGCAGTAAATAATTAGGCAATACTGCAAGAATAAAATTCAAATGGCAAAACTAAATTCAAAGATTGGCAGCACTTTTGTGGGCTGGATACTGATTTGACCCTGTTTCTAAGCAAACCATTTAAAATATTAAATAGACTGATCTTTTTGGTAAATTACTTTTAAACTGTGGCAGTAAGCTCATAAAGGTTCATTTGAAAGGAATGATCAACAAGAAATTAAAATATAATTAACAAGTGTAGACAATGACAATGTCCCATTAAAAAGTACTGCTAAAAGATAAAAACTGATTGTATTTTCCTATTAAATGAAGCTTAAAAATCAATTAATTAAAAAATTAATTAAAAATGCAATGCGGTACAACATTCCAAGTTCCGAATGCTATGTGAACAAAAGGTTTATATTTCAAAATATCTAAATAAAAAACAATCGCAATAGCCTGACATTGTTATTTTAGAACAACATTAATGAATCTTTGCCAAATTCTGGAATTTTTTCACCATTACAATCAAAGAATGTTTGATTTTTTCATAGTATTAGATGCTTTAATATAACACATCGTTTACCCAGTTATGGAGCAAACATTAGAACATTAGAAACCTTTTGACAAGAACAGGCCATTCAGTCCAAGAAAGCTTGCCAGTCCTGCCAACGCAGTTTCTCCAAAATAACATATGTTTTGAAGGTCTTTAAGTCCTAGGGCCTCGTGTATAAATGGTGTGTACGCAGAACATTTTTGCGTATGAACGTTTCCACGTTCAAATCTAGATGTATAAAACCTAAACTTGGCGTAAAGTCATGCACATTTCCAAGGTAGCTCATACCCTGTCGCATGCAAGTTTTGCAGACTGGTGGCACCCAGTGTCAAAGCAGTGCTACTGTTCCTGTGTGGTTACCCTTTCTATTTTAGATCCATATCCCTGACGCGGCTTTATAAATACACTGAAATGAACCACATATTGATTATTAGTTTAATGCATCTGATTGCCTGAGACATGAACAATCACTGTGCCACCGTCTTCCCATGTTTAATAACATGCTTTAACTCCTATCATCATGAAAATGATATCACGTATACATCTCAGTAGTTTAATTATTTAGAGAGCTGTAATATCACAAATGTAAAGGATTCTGTGTCCTGTTGGAGGAAAAGAAAGCCCAGAAACACGTAGTGATTCACACACATAGAGCACATAGAAGATCAAATACAAAACAAAGCATTTAAAGTTCTACTTTAGTTACGATGGGATTTGAGAAACTAGTAAATTAAATGATTTTAAGATGAAGTTTATGATATTCTGCGCTAATGACAAAATAAACTACGTGATTAAAGTGGAAATTTAGAGATTAAAGTTGACATTTCGTGCTTTTTTCCCACTGTTTGCCTTTTTTTTCTCTGTACCCTAACAAGCTTTAATATGACACTCCGACGGTGGGCTATGACTCACCTTTTCACGGAGACTTTGATATGTGACAACTTCTTTTTTATGTTGTGCACTGTGTGACTTTGTGAACTTGAGTTTTTGAGTTTCTCCGACACACTGTGTCACTCGATCAACTTCCTTTTGTTGTTTATACCACTGTTTAAACCAACAAACTGTATGTTTTTCCTTGCCTCCACTTGGTATTCGCTGAAATTCTTCTATTTTCCCTCTTGCTTTTGCCATTGTCTTTTCACAGAAGGCTGAGCTTATGGGCTATTTAAATTGATTTGCATATTCAAAGAGGCGTAATTCTGGGAGGAGTTGGGGTGGGACAGCAGGTGCTTGAACATGCATTACTTTTCACGCTGACCGGGATTTATGGAAAGGAAGAACATGAAGTTGGCGTTCACATAGATTTATGCATCTGGATTATTTTGTGCGTAAGCACATTTCCACTTTTTTGCTTACGTCATGTTATAGTCCGAAATCTACGCAGGGCGTTATGTATGAGGCCCCTGCTCTCTACCGCACTACTTGCCAATTTTTTTCATGTGTCTGTGCTTCTCTGAGTGAAGAAACTCTCTTTAAAATTTGTGCAATATTTAGTCTTAACAACTTTCCACCTGTGTCCCTCTGTTCTTGTTGAAGAATTCATTTTAAATTAACAGCTTAGATCCATTGTACCTTTAATTTTAAAACTTAAACTTAAAGGGTCAACTCCTTCAATCTTTCCTTACATAAAAGTCTGTAAGTTACGTATTTATAGTGTAAGAAATCACAACAGATTCATTGTTATGTTATCTTATCTCATATAAACAAATATTGTGCTCACATGCTAGCAGAGTTTTTGGATCTCCGACTTCCTACTTCAGTGAGATCATCTGAATTTCCAGTCTGACTTTTCAAAGAAGTGCGAGGTTGCAGTTGAATTGTTATTTGGTCTGCAAAAAAGTAATGAAAAATAAATTATACTTATTCCTGAAAATAAAAGAAAAAACAAACATGTTAAATATGTAACACTTCACTCCAAATGCACAAACATTCCACAAAAATGGGATTTCCGGCTGAATATCAAAAACAAGATATTTAACTTGGCAATTTAGGATTATGATTTCAGCCTGTAAAACATAATTGTTTTTAAGCTGCCTGACATAATTAACAAAACTTTTCTATCACCTATGCCTGAATACTATTCCTGAATTAAGAACTATATTGAAGAGTGATAATTACTCATAACTGGAGGTAGAGTCCTAATCTGAGGATAATAATATAATTTAATTACAGTAGCATGCAAATGTATACAATCTCCTTGAAAGTCATCATTTTCTGCAGGACAAAAGATTTGTACACATATTTATCCATTCAGTATTTTAATGTGAACTCTTATGCTGTAATAATACATTTCCAAAGTCAAAATAAACCATTTTCTGTAGATATTTAACTATAGAAGAAAAACTCAAAAAGTTAGTGTCTGCATTAAGTATTCAAGCCCTACATATTAATACTTTGTTGAGAACCCTTTTTAAGCCTTAATTATTTTAGGGAAAGTATGTACACTGTAAAAATTGGTAGCCTCTCTTTGTTATTTCTACCTATGTGTTTTCATCAGTTACGCAATAAGTTTTACAATTTTACACTTCAATTTAGTCTCAAGAGTTTAAAAATATTTCAACTTGAACATATTCATTAATGTTACTTCAAGGCAATTAACAATGACCAGGTAAGTGCAATTAAGATAAAATTACAAATTATAGATAACATAACCGAGTAAAAACATTCCTTTGAGTGAAAGCTGATAAATACAAGTAAAGGAGAAAAATGTGCTATGTATTGACAAATTGATTTTGCATAAACATAAAAATAATTTGCTTATCTGCATCTTATGCTAAAGCCAATCTGAATATATACAAAGTCTCATTTATACCCTCACTGCAACATGCAGATGGGGTAAACTGGATGTAGCTGGAGGAGCTTTAATGTTGATGACATGCCAATACAAACCAAACCATTTTCATTGGTCTTTCCTTAAGTATGTTTACACGTGTTCAATACCATGTTTTATGCAAATGTTTATACACCTTTTACAATTTGTGTTGTTAAATAATCAATTTATTATAACAGTAAGTTATCATTTTGCATCATTCAGTGTTAACTTACTGCAGCGAAAAAAATTCTTGATTTATTGAGATCTGGTATTTTGAATAATCCATGAACTACACTGAATGGTGGACAAGAATCACGTTGTACAGCTTGTCATCTCCAAGTGATCATGGCATTATGTGCCAAAGACAGAATATTCGATACATATGATAGCTTGGCAAAAGGTGAGTGTAAGTTAGTATATCAAAACAAATCATTTTTGACGAATGTTTTTCTTACTTTATTTAAAATATCAGTACTCAGTACACAGTTTAAAAGTGTTTTCTGGTTCTGATTTCTAGTGTAGTTGACGCATTTTTGTTGCATAGTGAGTATCGCGCAATGGTGTGGACTGCTCCGTTTATTTGGGCTACTGCACAAACTGGAAAGTGGAACCACAATTGGGAGCAACAGCGATTTTTCTTTTTTTTTAATAATTGGAGGCTGTATCATTTAGTGGTCATAATTTTTATTTCTGTGAGTTTTTCAGGTGGTACATGAAATGGAAATGTAATTTTTGCGATTTTTCCCCTAGTGATAAAAAGAAAACCCTTCACCACAACAAAAACAGTCATGTACATCAAAAGACTGCTTAACTATCTTTCAGTCCCATGATGAACTTAAAAAAAATTATTTAAAAGAGCAGAGAAAAGTGACGTCTATTTCACCAGTTGCCAAAATTCGCCGTGAATTATGCACATATTCAGAGCCCAGCTTTAGTAATGTGCCCTTCTGCCATTGGCAGCAGTTTAAAAATAAAAATTTTATGTCCTCTGCAGGGTTGAAAGAGAGACATGTGTTTTGGAAAATAAAGGAGGAGCAGTACTTGCCATCATGCAGAGAGGCAAAAGTTGGACCGTCACTGGAACATCTAGGAGGGACTTAAATAGCAAAAGTACAACAGTTGATTCCCGAGGGTCCGTTTGGATCTTTGCCTATTAATACAACATGATATTTGCCTTACCTTCCCAGGTCCAGGTAGGATCCCTGCACACCTACATGAGGTGTTTAAAGAGGAGCTGTAATAGATGAAAGGATTAGGAATCATCAAACCTTTGGTGAGTGACTGGTGTAAACCCGTAGTACTTGCTCCCAAAAACAATGGATATAATTAAGGATTATCCATGTCATGGAACAAATAAGGAGGTCTGGTCATTCCTTATTTTGTGGGGTGGTACAGAAGGTTCATGTCCAGTTTTTCTGATATTGCAGCACCACTTAGTTGTTTCTACATTTACTGCTCATGAAGTTGTTCTCACCAGTCTTCCAGCTTACAAAATTTCCAACCTCAACTTATGTAAGTTGCAACTGTCAGAACTCTACAAGTCACACACAATCAGAAACTATGGATTTAACGCCTCTAGGTCTGATTGTGCTAGGACCTTGGCTGGAGAATGAGACAGTTTGACTGAAAGTAGGCATATCTTTTCCTTCAGTTGCATGTAGTCCTGCATGTGTCACAATCAAGAATTCATAAAATAATAGATGAGTTGTTTGAAATTGGAGAATTTGCTGGACAAATAACAAAAATTTGAATTGAAAATTGTTCTAAAAGAATATGACTGTAAATCTGAGAAACGTGTTGTTGATGCATTGACAGATGCACTGCAAAGTTCAAACCCAGTAAATCTGCTTTCAAGGGAAGAATCTCTAGGGACAGAGCAGAAAAGGCAATTATTTTACAAACAGAACTTCACAGTTATTGAGCCTGTTGAATACATTTTCAATGCATACGAAAAGAACCATACGTTTGTTTATATTCCTATGTGACACCTCATGTAGTGGGAATTGGGATCACCAGCCTACACTCTAGGTGTCTAGTATGTGGGACCAAGCGTGACCAGGATGATGGTGTAAAACAGGGAGACAAGGACACAAAAAGTGTTGGGTTTTTTTTGAAAAATAAAGTGAGGTTTTATTTAAAGGTGCACTTAAAGAAAACAAAAATAATGTCCTGCGGAATTTATATATGATAATTATATAATGATGATGTCATTTCCATCCATCCGCTTTTAATGTAATTTCCTTTAACCTCATTTCCTGCCACCATTTTGTTATAAAAACTTTTTGTATTCAATTCTCAGTTGTCAAACTGCTTACTACTTTGGTCTAAGGGCATTATACGGGGTCGTTCCCCAACTCTTTTTGAGACTTTCTCAGTAATTTATCTTATCATTATATATCTCTCTATTATAAAAAAAATCTTTTTTGGAAGGGAGACCAGGGAGATGAAAAAGATTGGCCACGGAGCGTCTTGCGGGGACCTTAAAAATGAGACTTGGCGCCAAGAGATTGCAATTTGACGTCCCGCGAGAGATACTTTAAAGTCCCGCGAGACAAGGCAGTAAGACAACAATTTAAACAAGTTCACGGACATCTAACCTAGCAGTTGTTAGGATGCAAACAGACATTATGTGCTCTCAGCTCTTAAAACAACGACAAGTGACAAGCAGAATACTCAGCTCACCAGCAGCAGGAAGCCAGCAGATGATCCGACCACTTCTCCTTAGCATGCGTTCAGCCCCCTCCCAATCCTACCCCCCCATTCACAACACAAGCGGCAGAGACGCGAAGTGGCAAAAGGACAGCTGCTGTACAGGCTTTTAAATGATTGACATGCAGCGCGACAAGCAGAAGATGCAGCAAGCCAGATGCAACAAGCCAGCAGATGATCTAACCACTTCTCCTTACCGTGCGTTCAGCCACCCCCCCTTCACAACGCAAGCGACGTTATACGTCCTGTGAGAAAGAAATTTAACCACGCCCGGGGCCGGAAATAAAGGACAAGCATTGTTTTTACAAAAGTTTAAAAGTAAAAGTGAAAATAATGCATATGTAACAATTCCCATGAAAATAACAATCTCTTTAAATTGTATATTCGGTAAGCCAAACCTGGGGTGGGCGAAGCGAGCAAGGGCGGAGCCCCTAGTATATATATATATATATATATATATATATATATATATATATATATATATATATATAGTGTGGCAGATGGGCCGCTGTCGTCCCCTTGAACCCTCAGATCAGACACCAGATAACAGTCCAAAAGTTGACTTTATTATTACAATAATGTGCACATAGCACCCTCCTCTCCACAATACTCATAAATAAACAATCAATAATAAATAATACAATCCTCCACTCTCCCAGACGCGTTGCCACCTTTCCTCCCAACTAAGCTCACTGCTGGGATTTCCCGCGGTCCTTTTAAAGTGCTTGAGCCGGAAGTGTTTCTGATCCCTCAGTCCATGTGATTCTTAATACTTCTGGGTCAGGTGAAAACTCCTTTTCTTCATCCCAGAAGTACGTCATTTCCTCTGTCTCTGTGACTAAGAGGTACTTCCGGGTTATAGGGCAAATAGCAGTCCCTGGGCCTCCCTGCAGCGACCCCTGGCATCAAAACTTCAATGTCCATGAGGTCCTGCTGGAATTCGGGGCATCTCCATGTTAAAGGGAGGGCTCCATCTGGCGGCCTTGGGGTATTGGCCGGGATGAATGACCAGCCATATCCCACTATATATATATATATATATATATATATATATATATATATATATATATATATGCATATACATATATACAGTGGAACCTCGGTTCACGAACGTCTTGGTTCATGTACAAATCGGTTTACAACCAAAAAGTTCGCCAAACTTTTGCCTCTGTTCATGACTACACACTCGGTATACGAACAAGCCAGTTTCCCTATCAGTTTGTACGTGTTCAGTCTCTCCCTGTGCATTTCCTGTGCAGCGAGCGAGTGAGAGCGCGTGACACACACACACACACACAGGCAGGAGAGAGAGAGACACACACACACAGGTGCACGAGAGAGAGAGAGAGACACACACACACAGGCACATGAGAGAGAGCTGGACGCATAAGGTAGAGAAGGCATTTAAAGAATGCACTGGGCTTGTTTTTGTTTTCATTTCTGTTTACAGTGATCGGTTCGCAGCGTGCATTGTTGCAATGTTACTTTTCTTGGTGGTTTATTAAATTACAGATTTTTCAAATGTTTACTTTTTCCCTGTGCTTAAAACTCATTAAAAAAGCGTTTTTAGCGAACGGTTCTTAGTGCTATAGTGCGAACTATTGCAGTGTTAGTTTTCTCTGTTGTTCAAGGTTTTCTCAGTGTTATTCAATGTTTTTACATTTAGTTTACAATTACCCTGTGCATTCTTTGGTATAATTAACTATACAGTGGAACCTCGGTTTGCGAGAATAATTTGTTCCGGAAACGTGCTCGCAGTCCAAAGCACTAGTATATCAAATGGAATTTCCCCATAAGAAATAATGGAAACTCAGATGATTCATTCCACAAACCAAAACTATTCATATAAAAATGATTAATACAAAATCTAAAGTAAAAATACATAAAACAAATTAACCTGCACTTTACCTTTGAAAACAATCATGGCTGGTGTGAGTAAGTTTCTAAACTCTTGTGGGATTCTCTATCTGCGCTGTAGCAGTTCGGCGTAAACGCATATCCAAAAAGATCGCAGACAAGCTATAAGTGCCTGCCGTCGATGGGTGATACAAGGAACATTATAAATGCGCAGGGCACAGTACTGCTTGGCAACGACCCTGTCTGACTGCTGTGTCTGTGTGTAGGAGAGTGGCAGATCCCGCTACAATAAATAACCAAGCTGACGGAGAATAGGAGACGATTGCCCACAAGAGAAGAGAGAGAGAGAGATAGAGACAGAGAGAGAGAGAGAGAGACACACACGCGCACGAGAGAGACAAACACACACACGCATGCACGCGCGAGAGAGACAGACACACACGCAAGAGAGAGACAGACAGACAGACACACACACACATACGAGAGAGAGAGAGAGAAAGACAGGCACACACACACACTCGCTCGCGAGAGAGAAGAACCATCAGCTCAGTTGTGATCACATGACGCTCAGCATTACATCCATACTACTCGTATTGCAAGACGTCGCTCGTTTATCAAGTCAAAATTTATTAAAAATTTTAGCTCGTCTTGCAAAACACTTGTAAACCAAGTTACTCGCAAACCAAGGTTCCACTGTGTTTGTGCTTAAAAACAAAAAAAAAATATATATTTACATACAGTTCATACGGTCTGGAACGGATTAATTGTATTTACATACAATCCTATGCTGGATATTACTTTGGGTCACGACCAAATCGGTTTACGACCATTAGTTTTGGAACAAATTATGGTCGCGAACCGAGGTTCCACTTTAACTGGGCTTAAAATTCGAAGTTAAAGTAGCTTGGATTTTTTTACAGTGACCAGTTTTGCACATTGTTCAGGAGTGATTCTCCCCATTCTTCTTGCCAGAATTTATAGAGATCCTCTAGGTTGTTGGGATGGTGCCTCTGGAAAGCAGTTTTCAAATAGCGCTATAGATTCTCAATAGGGCTTTGACTGGCCATTCCAAAAGTTTCACCTTTCTGTTTTTGAGCCATTACAGAGTGGCTTTGGCCTTAAGCTTAAGGTCATTGTCATGTTGAAAGATGAGTCTTTTCCTGAACTGTAGGTTCATTGTAGACTGGAACAAGTTCTCCTTCAATATTTTGTGGTGTTTGTGTCCATCTGTTGTCACTTCAGCTTTGACAAGATGCCCAGTCCCAGCACATCAAAAGCATCACCATAGCATGATGCTGCCACCCCCATATTTCACCGTAGGTATGGTGTTTCTTAAGACATGGGCAGTGCTAGTTTTACGCCACACATACCTCTTTGATGTCTGGCCAAAATGTTCTATTTTGTTCTCATCTGACCATGAAACCTGCTACATCTTAAATGAGTCTTTCACACGCTTTGTAGAAAATGTCATACATGCTTTTATGTGGACCTTCTTTAGAAATGGCTTTTCTTGCTAACCTCCCTTACCAGGCCCGTTTTATGGAGAGCTCTTGAAATTGTGGGCCCATGCACCTTCTCTTCAGTTTCCAGCTTCAGCCAAAAAGCACTGCAAACATTTGAGAGTGAGAGTTGGGTTTTTAAAGAGCCTCTCTCAACAGTTGACATTTTGCTCTGATGTTTAGTTTTGAGAGATGGTCTGTTCTAGTAAGAGTCTCTGTGCTGCGATGATCCTTCCACTTTCTGATGATAGATCCAACAGTGCTTAACGAGATAGTCAAACTCTTCAATATTTTTTGTAGCCATTTTCTGCCTTGTGCATCTCAATGACGTTGTTTCTCACATCAACAGAATGCTCCTTTGTCTTCATTTTTGCAGTGATTGTCCAACAAAGACTATGGCCCTTACAAAGGGTGCTTTTTATATCCAGAGAGATATAAAGGACTACAAAGTAGTTCCTAATCATGTTTAGTTATGGTTAAATGACTGTCTCCTTTGTGCCATTCCTGATTAATTTGTCATTTGTGTAATGCTGGAGCTTCCAAATCACAGAGGTTTAAGTACTTATGCAAACACTAACTTTTAAGTATATCTACAAAAAATAGTTTATTTTCAACTTTGAAATGTATTGTTACAGCATAAGTATTTGCAATAAACTTACTGAATGGATAAATGTGTACAAATCTTTTGTCATGCACGAAATTATGATGACTTTCAAGGGCATTAAAAACTTTTGTACATCACTGTAATTACACTTCTAGCACTTCTCTAACATACTGGGAGTTGCTAAGAGTTGTTTTATTCTGTGGTGTGACAGTTAAAAAAAAACACTTTACTCCTATAAATTTATGTTATTGATGCCGCTAAGGAGCTGAGCAGGAATTTTTTAAGCATTTTTCCCTTTAGAAGGGTTTTTTGCTTTTTTTCTTTGCCCACAAAGGAGTGTGTTTGGGGGTGCATTTGGAAAAGTTACTTGTTACGTTTACTTATTCTTGTTATTTGTATTGAAACCAGTGTTAACAAGTGTGAGAGATGGCCGGCAGTTTATCCCAGCCAACACCCCAATGCTACTAGATGGAGTCCTCCCTGCAACAGGGAGGTGCCCTGAATTCCCACAGGGCATCATGGACAATGTAGTTCGACGTATGTAGCCCTGCTGGATACCGTGGAGGCCGCCAGGGGACGCTGCACGGAGACACGGAGACTTCTGTTTCTATTATAGCCCAGAGGTACTTCCAAGTCACAGAGACGGAAGAACTGAAGTACTTCCAGGCTGAAGAAAATAATTTTTCATCTGAACCAGAAGTGCTATGGAATCATGGACTAAAGGACAGAAGCACTTCCGGGTCACAAACTATATAAAGGATTGTGGCAAACTTAGCAGACTGAGCCAGAGTTTGGAGGGAGTGTGACAGAGCTTCTGGGTGGAGAGGATAATTTATTGTATTATTGATTATTGTTTGGATTATTGTTATTGTGTATCGTGCACAGTATTGTAGAAATTAAATAATTTCAATTTAAATACTTTTACCTGGTATCTAAACGTGTTGTCTGCGGGCTTGGAGGCGCGACAGTGCCCCCTACTCTCACACAAGGTAGGGCAGTAAGCGGCAGTAGCGGATACCGGCATCTCTGTAAGTAAATAACCGGCATCGTAGTGACAAATAGTTATAAGGAAAAGAAACAGGGATTCCTTAGTGGGAAAAAAAGGCAAGCAACGGCTGACTTCAAAGCAATAGAAAGTAGGACTCAGTGGTAGGCAGGCAGCTAGCATTTAAAAACCAATCACACACAAGTGGCTACTATAGGAGCAGTAAGAAATTAACTAGCAGCAGATATTCACTAAGCATTTTTTTTTAGATTCAACAATTCTTAATAGTCAGGAAAATAGAACAGTTAAGAGGCAGACAGCATAAGGCTTCATTAATACGAAGACGTACATATGGTGAGAGTGGAGAGCTTTTAAGTATAGAATATGAGGAGTGCAAAATTAGGGGAGCAGAGAAAAGTAAAGATAACCTCATAGAAGAACAAACAGCAGGCAGTCGAAGGGGAGAAGATTAAAGGAACTCATAGCAGTTCTTTAGTTTAATTTCTTTGGCTAACTTTTTTTTGTTTCATGATTTAATTAAAATCATTTAAATCTAATAAAATATTTAAAAAAATTTAAGATAGTTTTAGTAATGCCAAGTCAAATTTTAATATGTGAGGCCAGCGCAATGCAAGTCCTATTGGATGTTGGACTTTTTAGATGATGGCTTGGAGGAAGCAGTCTTCTGTGAGGGCTACATCTGCAGGAGATCCAGCTGATCCAGCACCTCAAGCTTAGGGCTGCTGAACTGCACATGGATTTGAATGGCCTGTGTTGTAGTAGAGAATTGGTGGACCTGGCCCAGGTGTCCTTTAAACAAATATTGTGCATCCTTGAGGTTGCGTGGAAGGAGATTCCACACCAGACAGGTACATGTAGGTGGTTCACGGTCACAAGATGCAAGGTAAAGGGTGCACACTGTTCGGAGGCATCAACTCCATTACTGGAAGCGTAAAACAAATTTTCAGGTCCTTTCAAAGCTGGATGGCATCTCTGAAGATTCTGAGGTGGTAGACAGGCATTAGGAGCCCCGACGGACCACCTCAAAAATTTCCCACAAAGTGAAGCATATTGATATTTGGGGATTCAATCATTGGGGGGACTGAAGCACAGGTTTGCTCTAGAGACAGAAAGTCTTGCGTGGTATGTTGTCATTATCCATGCTGGAACAAATAACATACGTTTAGAGTAGTTTATCAGTTCTGTGATCCACATTTTGATGAGTTACGTGCCAGGCTGAGGAGCAGAACTGACAAGGTAGTTCTGCCTGTGCCTTGCGCCAGTTCAGGTAAGACTGAGGAGGTTAGAAGACTTAACACATGGCTGAAATCTGGGTTTAGGTCTATGGGCGTTGGGACTCCTTTTGGAACAGAGGGGACCTCTCCTGACACAATGGGTTACATCTGAACTGGAGGGGCACAAATGCGTTGGGGAGGTATATGAATAGGTTAGTTGAGGATGGTTTAAACTAGGATATGGAGGGTAGGGAGTTTAAGACAGGACAGGTGTAGAATCTGTAGATGGAGGAACAAACAATAGTACAAATGCCTAGTAATGTAAATTCTAACCCGTTTAAATCCTCATATAATAACGTGGCTGTTGGTTTGTCTGTTCATGATTTTAAATCACCTGTAGCTTGCAAATCGCTTGAACTATTGACCTGAAATTTGGTATTCATATACCACGTGACATCTATTATCCGCTTTCGGGGTGATGATTGACCGCCAAGGTTACTCCTCTTTTTATTTTTATTTTATTGTAGAATCAATTCTCAACAGCAGCCAGCAGAGTGGTCATGCGGTGCATGCATACAGGTGCCGTTCTCATTCCTACCACCTTTACTGTCACTTCATCTACCTCTTCATATCTTAAATCATTCTTGAGGCAGATTGAAGACTTAAGTGCCAGCTTAAGTGAAAAATTAAGGAAAAAGTACTAAGTAATTGCAACACAAACACTGACTTAAACAGTTTTAACGCAAAAAGATGCCAACAAAAGAAGAGAAGAAGCGGGTCACTAGGGTGGAGAAAAGAAGAGCTACTCTGGAAGCAGCAAGCACATAAACCTCTGAGCAAACAAATGCTAAATGTACAGAGAATGAGTATGAAAACTATGAATGCTCAAGTCAAGTGTATTCACTGCACATTATTGTGCAGTGCGCTGTTACTGGAGTAAAAGTAGAATGAGTAACACATTGAAAATACTTTTAGCATTAAGGCAAGCTATCAAAAATTAATCAAGTGAGCTGTATATAGAAGGTCATAATTATAATACTATAGCAACGTGGCTAAATAACAAAGATGGGAATGAGTACAACATAGAGGAATACACATTTTTAGGAAGGACAGACAGAACAGAAAAGGAGGTGGAGTTTCTGTTTATATCAAACAGAATTTAAATGCAAGTCCTCTTCAGTTAGAAGATGAACCCCATCTTTGACAGGACATGTGGCTTCACCTCAAAAGCATTACAGAAAGAGGTCTTATTTTAGGAGTGTATTATAGACTGTCCAATGCAGACAGTAATTTCAATGCACATCTTTTTTAGTAATATTAAAAAGGCAAGTTTATAGCGGGATATTATAGTCATGGAGTTTTTACAAGTAATTAGTGACTGTTCTAGATTTAGTATTTTGTAATAATCTGGATAGAATTGAGAGTGTAGAGGTGATTGAACCACTACAGCCAGGTGACCATAAAATAATACAATTCTCAGTGTTTTGGAAGAGGGCAGATGCAAAGACCAAAACTGTTAAGTTTAACTTTGGTAGAGCAAATTTTGAGCAGATGCACCAAAGTGTATAGAGGATAGACCGGGAAAAGCTTTTAAGTGAGGGTACAGTCAAGGAGGCCTCACATGGAGAAATGTGTACAGTTTTGGTCTCCAGAATACAAAAAAGACATAGCAGCACTAGAAAAAGTCCTGAGAAGAGCGACTAAGCTCATTCCATGGCTACATGGGGATGAATTATAAAGAAAGATTAAAAGAGCTAAGCCTTTTCAGTTTAAGCAAAAGAAGATTAAGATATGACATGATTGAAGTGTTTAAAATTATGAAGGGAATTTGTACAGTTGATCGAGACTGTTATTTTAAAATGAGTTCATCAAGAACATAAGGACATAGTTGGAAACTTGTTAAGGCAAAATTTCACACAAACATTAGGAAGTTTTTCTTTACACACAGAATGATAGACACTTGGAATAAACTGACAAGGACTGTGATAGACAGTAGGACTTTAGGGACTTTCAACACTAGACATGATGATCTTTTAAAAGAATTAAGTGGATCGGACTGATGAGCATTGTTTGGCTGAATGGCCTGTTCTCATCTAGATTGTTTTGTTGTTCTAAGATTCTTTTGAGAAAGTTAGATTCAATTGTAATTTTGTTAATCTGAAATAGAAAAGACCACCTATTAAATAGCAACTCTGTAAAATTTAAAGCAAAGGAATGGCATTTTATAACTTTGTTGTTTACTACTGGGTTGTGAATGTCCACATAGACTATCAGAGGAATCAGCACATTCAAACAGGTCAGTATATGCTTTGCTCTGCATTTCATTATTATTGCCAGTTAGTAGTATCAATGGCATCCAGTTGTGCATCAATAGTTTAAAAAATTGAATCAATACTGTAAATATTTTAAGGATAAATTGGTATTCTCTATTCTTCCAGTGTATGATAATCATACATTTCAACTTTCTTTAACCTGCAGAATATTTAATTTTGGAAGTAATTAACTATCCAGAACAGTTAGTGTTGACAATGTTTTTACATCCTTAGAACAATTACATTTAAGTTATACATTTCCATTAACATGTTTTTTTATATATGAAATTAGAAATTTAGCCACATAAATATTTGCCTGTTTGTTAATTATTCCTAATCATTAAATAGCATTATTTAGACTAGCACCAATGGGGTCAGATTACATAAAAAAATACCTACTGTGATATGATGGTCAACTCAGCTTGAAGAATCTTAACTCATATGCCATAAATCTGTGTAAAAGCAATATGTTATGTTAAACTAGTAAAAAAAAATTAATTCCCTTAGGAAGTATTGGGCAGAGTTTTCTCTGAATGTATCAATAGTTCACTATTGCTGAGGCTGCTGCTATAGTCTTCTGTTATTTTTGAACATTATGTTGAGTTTTTTTTTATGAGAAGCTTAAAATTTGCTTTTTGTTCATATTGATAGTTTAATTGGGTAGTGTTAGGGTGTTAATAGTATTATGCTTCTTAATATGCCAATGTCTGAGATGCTGCAGTGCTCTTATTATTGAAGTGTTTTACTTATTGTAATGTGATTTAAATTAAAAATAATTTTTGAACTATACTGCAACATTACATTTTGTGTTAATAACAGATTGAAAAAAATACTCATTGATGCCATTCAAAATGATGATAATAATTAAATATTTTACTCAGTGAGAAGTGCTACATGAAAGATAACATTTTGGTTAAAACTGTAGAAGTATAAACTAAAACTATAAACTTAAGAAATTATTTATTCAGATGGTTGTTGAGCTCTTCAATTTACAACCTATACATACTGTAGGTCACTTGAAATTCTAGACTTTTTAAAAAACTGTCTAAAATTATGACTCCTGTAGAAACCAAAGGGGAATGTTTTACTCAAGGGCTTATAGAGATTTTGCTGCTGACAGTGCAGAAGAATTTCTTAACTCTGATATATTGTTTTAGTAGCCGCAACAAAACTAGCAAGATGGACAATAGAAAACTGTGTTCTACACGCAGAATTGCATTTTATTAGCTAAGTCTGATTTTTTTTCTTTGGGCATGCCCTTGCAATGCTCTGGATATGGGTGTATTTTATTGTGATAAAATAGTTGAGCAAATAATTTTACAGTTCTGAAGGAATCATAAAGTATTTCAAAGAAACAGCAGTGAGGTTAGTTTTTGGCAATATTTTGTTGAAGGTTGGATAAAAGGAAAGATTGAAAAGTAAATTGCAAAAAAAATAAACTTCTTGAATTAGGATAATCATTACATTGGTCACGGTGGCGCAGTGGTAGCGCTGCTGCCTTGCAGTTAGGAGACCGGGTTAGCTTCCCGGGTACTCCCTGCGTGGAGTTTGCTTGTTCTCCCCGTGTCTACGTAGGTTTCCTCCGGGCGCTCTGGTTTCCTCCCACAGACATGCAGGTTAGGTGGATTGGTGATTCTAAATTGGCCCTAGTGTGTGCTTGGTGTTTGTGTGTGTCCTGCGGTGGGTTGGCACCCTGCCTTGTGCCCTGTGTTGGCTGGGATTGGCTCCAGCAGACCCCTGTGACCCTGTGTTTGGATTCAGCGGGTTGGAAAATGGATGGATGGATTACATTGGTAAGTTTAATGTTATTGGTATTTGATTTAAGCACATTCTCTTGCATCTTATTGAAACACTAGAAACTGGTATTAAATGTCATGGACATGGACAAAATGCATTTAACAATTTTTTTAACAGTTTTTTCATATCAAAGTGTATGTTATTAGCATAATGTATATTAAAAACATGGTGGATTAATCCTTCTATTTCCTCTCCCAGCTTTTTTTGAATTACAGTATTGTAGGGAAGCATACCTTGCCCCAGAAGGCTCAGGGGAAAGCAATGGGATTCAGGACTATTAAAGGGCATAGAGAAAAAATAGACACAGATAGATAGATACAAAGATAGTTACAGATACAGCACATTACATACTCACTCAGATTTGGACAGGTTAATATTGTTAATCTCTCAACCAGGCATATATTTAGGATTTGTGAAAAAAATAAAAAAAGTACTGGAAGAATAGTCAAATGAATAAAGGTACAACACACAGAATCTATACCACAGTAACCACACTAGTAACAGACTTCTGAATCTGAGGGGCAGCAGCAGTAACAGTCTGTGCTACCCATTATATTGTTTATGATTGACTGATGCTAATTAAAAAGTAAGAAGGGTTCATATTAAGGATATACAGTGCCTATAAAATTAAGTGCTCACCACTTGGAATTTTTCACATTTTATTGTTATATAATGTTTAATCAGAATGAATTTAATTTGGCTTTTTTGACAATGATCAACAGTAAAAGACTCTTTAATGTCAAAGTGGAAACAAGTATCTATGAACTGGTCTAAAGTAATTACAAATATAAATCATAAGACAATTGATCACATAAGTGCTCATCCCTTTCCAATTAGTATGTCGTAAGTGCACCTTTGTCAGCCGTTCCAGCCTTAAGTCTGTGTACAAAGGTCTCTCTCAGCTCTGCACAGTTGGACATTGTAGTTTTCCTTTTTTCCTTCTTTGCAAAACTGTTCAAACTCAATCAGGATGCATGGAGATGATTAGTGAACAGCCTTTCTCAGGTTCTGCCATAAATACTAAATTGTGTAGAATTATCACTAAAACATGGAGCACAGACAAAACTAGAAATCTGCATATTTACAAAAAAATTCAGATGCATAAAACTGCATAAGCAAAGTTCTATGCACTTTCCCTTTATAAATCCCAATCAACTTGAATTTTACCGCACATGCACAAGCCTACAGCCCCATCCCGACATTTTAATTTGCAAATTAATATAATTAGCCCCTTCCATTCAGTGTTCTGTTAAAAGAAAATGGCAAAAGCATGTGTAAAAAACATGAATTTCAGTGAATGAGAAATGGAGGTTCTGCTCAGTGAAATGGGTGCAAGGAAAAATGTACTATTTGGTGGCATAAGCAGTGGTATAAGCAACAAAAGGGAATTGATGAATTGTCACAGTGTGGTGGAGGCACTCAAATGTTCAAGTTCAGAAAGTCGCACAGTGCCCAAAATAAAGCAAAAAGGGGTCAGATATCAAAAGTTGACGTGAAAAGGTAAGTTGCATCCCACTGTCTAAGTGTCAACACCACTGAAGGAGATGGAAGAATTCCGGGGTTCACATGGTTTGAGCAGCGAGATGCTGCAATTATTGGCAAGACATTTAGATATCTCGCCACAACATTAATGATTCACATTTTTGCATCACAAATTATTTTCACATTAATACAGAGGAAATGCTTTCTGTCTACATAAGCAAATTCATTCTCTGAAGGCGCCTTTATAGCAATGTGGGTACAGTCGATTGCTCCGATTACACATAGAAAAATGGACGCTGCTTTGAATTGTACTTTAATGTTTGCCTGTTCAACCACAATGTAAGGAAATCTTATATATCTGGATGACAAGCGGATAAATCCATCACATACAGCTGTCTTGGTGCAACTCAGTGATGTCTGAGAAATAACCGTTTGGTCAGCCAGTTCACATTGAAAAGTTCCTGAGGCTAAAAACCTGACGGTGGACAGAACTTGCAAAGGAACAAGTGGAGCACAATTCCTTAAAGTCTGCCTTTGTAAAGCTGACTGCAGTTCAGCACACAACTCCAAGAGGATAGCTTGGACTCTGACTTGGCATCTCAAAAACAATATTGTTGTTCTTAAGCCATTCTTGTGTAGCTTTGGCTTTATGCTTGGGTTCCATTGTCTCGTTTGTCTTCTCCCAAGGTGCAGGCTTCTTGCAAAGTCATCAGATTGTCCTCCAGGGTTTCCATTATTTTGCTGCATTAATTTTACACTCACAAGACTTCCAGGGAATGTTGAAGAGAAGCATCCCCACAGCATGATTATGCCAATACTATGGTTCATAAAGGGGATGGTGTGTTTAATCTGATGGCCAAAAAGCTCAATTTTGGTCTCATTAGACTATATAGCCATCTTCTGGCTGACCTCAGAGTCTCCCATGCTCCTTCTGGCAAACCTGAGATGTTGTTTCTACTTTTTTTTTAAACAGTGACTTTCTGTTTGCCAGTCTCACATAAAGCTTTGACTGGTGATGCACCCAGGCAACAGTTGATATATGTATTGTCTCTTGTCACAAACTTGACTCAGAGTCATAGAAAGGTTTGGGGCAGCCACCCGTGTATTTGGTATCCTGGCCGCAAAGTCGCAAAAATATATACAGCACTAATGTGCACAAACCCGAGTCCAAAACAGAACTGAGGGAATAGGGAAAAGCGGAGGCTTTTAAAGGGGAAGACAGGAAGTGAGATCAAAGGGGTTGGGCTCATGAAGGTCTTCAACCATAGGTTCGAGCCCGGACGTGACATCACAGGGACCAGAGATGGCAAGGTCTCCTTCCATAGGTTTAGTCCAGGAAGTGACGTCAAGAGGGCCAGGTGGAATCTCCCGTGAATGGTCTGCAGGAAAGGGAGAAAAAGAGTCAGTACACTCTGCCACATCCCAGTATGACTTGGAACTTCCCCTATTCAAGCCCTTTTGCTGCCTCCCATGCGCAAGTGTGTGACACTCTCCAGTCTTCTCCAATGTAACTTATTACTGTTTCAGAGTTATCATAGGTCTCTTGGAGACCTCCCTCACTACTCTTCTTCCTGCACAATCACTCAGCTTTTGTGGACATCTTGCTCTCAGCAGATTTACACCTGTACCATCCAATTCCCGTTACTTAATGACCAGTTTAACTGGACTCCAAGGGATATTTTCAGTGACTGGGATATTTTCTTGTCTCCATTCTCTAACTTTTGCTGTTCAATTCCTTTTCCACACTTGCTTTTTGGTCTTCATCGTGTAGGTTAGGCCACCATACTGACTCACCACAATTTGGACCTCCAGATAAGGGGCATTTATACCACAATCAACTGAAACCTCTTGACTACAGAAAGGTGACCATTTGACTAATTATGTGACTTTAAAAAACAACTGGCTACATCAGTGATGATTTAGGTGCATCATTTTAAATTGGGTGAATACTTATGTGATCAATTATATTGTATTTAATATTTGTGATCAATTTAGACTGCATGCAGAGATCTGTTTTCACTTAGAAATGAATGTTAATCAATGTCTAACAAGCCAAATTAAATCTATTCTGGTTCAGTGTTGTATAACAAATCTGAAAAACTACAAAGGGGTGAATACTTTTATAGGCACTGTAAATACAGTATATAAACATTTGATGTGGAATAAGCCAGAGAAAGTAGCTCTTATATTTGACATAGAATCAATAGAAACAGTGGAGGCTGCAATTAAGTGTTTAAAATGTCCTGCTGAATGCATTTATTATGAATTGTAATGACTTCACATGCAAAAGGAGAAGTACAGATTTAGCAGGAAATTGAAACTGTAGTGTTATATTATTTTTAGTGTTACTTATTAGTTTGTAAAATTATGACAAACAGATCTGTGATAATGAAACAGGAAAATGAAACAGCAGGATAAAGATTGCAAGAAATCAACAACAAACACATATTTTATGTGAGAAGAGGACATAAAGAACCTGGTGACAGTGAGAAGTACCAATTTGATATAATTCCTTTATAAAAAAAAGGTACAGAAAAATGTAATGTATGAAGCCAGCTAAGCATGGAAAAAATTAAATAAGATTAGAAGCTGAAGAGACCTAATCAAGGAAAAGACAAGAAAAAAATATAACACAATGTGTGGTGTACGCAGACAGAGAAAATGACATCATTTTAGCTGTGACACTAAATACAAGCCTATAATTGGCAAGTGTGTCTTTAAAAGTGTGTCTTCACCTGTGTGTGGAAGGTAGTTAACAGCAATCTGCCACAAAATAAAGCATCATGTGTCCTGACCTGTTGTTTATAATAACGTACTGTATACTGCTTATTTTCAACAATATACCTACTCTCAGTTGTGCTATTTCACAAACATTAAAAGAAACTGGTGCCACAATACCCAAAGGATACAGCAAAAGGGAAACCAGAATTATGCTAGAAACCAGACTAAATTACGAGCAGTAGAATAAAAAATTAGAGAAGTTGGAATATAAACTTGTGAAATGAAAGAAAAGAAAGTAGATAGAACTTTATATAAAGGCAGAGAGATGGTGAAGGAAATTAACAGAAAGTATTGGAGGAGGAGGAGCAGTTTGGTAATATGGCGTCACTGCAGAAGAACATATCATTCTGGGAGTCACAATCCATGTATTCTCAGGACAGTAACAGGCTGGAAATTTTCTTATCTTAAGAAATTTTGTACCCTACCTTATCTACTTAGGTGGGTGTATGGGGATGCTCTAAATCTGAGAATATTTGAATATGGTCAGGTTTGTTACTAGACCTTTTTTAAGAACAGTTTTAGAAATTATTAGTCTAAGGTTTGTTGTCTTTCTCTGTGCTCTTAAATGGTGGATTCAATGTGTCTAAAAGCCATTCCTAAAATGGAGAGAAATACTGCATTTCCTTTTTGATCAGACACTTTACCCCATATTTCACTTACCCCTATGTGGCAACAACAATTACTCCTCCATTAAATGAGATCCATTTTAGCCCCAATTGCTATCATTCATAAGATGACTTTTCACAGTCACAGATTATGTTCATTTTCATATTATTTCGGGTTTTTCAATTTGTTTTTGCTTTTGTAATTCTTTTTACTATATATTCTCCTTCATAACCTTGGGATTTTGCCATGTCTTGCTGTCCACCTTACCAATTAATACTGCCCCTAACTCTTGTTTCTTTGTGCTAACATATGTTCTTTGCACTTTAACCTTAAATGGACACTGCCAGGACAAGGTGAGTCTTTAAGAGATGCATGAAAACCTATAACAGATGTCATGTTTTACAGATGACCTCCTGGTTTTTAATTATTTGGCAGCAGAAAAAAAAAATTCTGCCAAAGCTTGCAGCTTGAGAAGTTTTTCAACAGGATTTCGTTGTACGTTGCTGCATCCTTTTTACCTTTTACCTCTACACATTCTAGTGTTGACACCAATAACTGCACACATACTACCATTCTTCACAACAGGTAATTATCATTACAAAACATATACAGTGTTACATTTGCATTAAAAATAACGCTTTGGTTTGAGAACAGAAAAGTTACCGATTAACAGATTGTGCTATGGCAGGGGTCCTCAGTTCAGTCCTGGAGGACTACAGTGGCTGTAGGTTCTTGTTTCAATCCAGCTTCTTAAAGAGAGGCCATTTATTGCTGCTGAAGCTCACTGCTCAAGCAACAATTTTGTCCTTCATTTTAGTTAACTCATTTGTGAAACCATTGAAACCAAACCTCAAAGGGTTCAAGTTTAGTATTTTCAGTAATGGTTTGCTGTTTGCAGAATTAACACATTTATGAACAAATACTTTCATTCAACTTTCACCAGTGCTTATGTTTGCTAAATGCCCGGGTACATAAAAAAGTTGGCAATACATTTTGAAAGTGAAGGATTAATTGACAAATCCAAACTTTCAAACATGAAATACCTAATTACTATCCATACAACAACAACACTTATTTATACAACACATTTTCATACAGAAAGTTCAGCTCAAAGTGCTTTGCATGGAGTAATAGAAAAAACTGCAATAACAAAAATATAGAAAATATTAAAAATATATTAAAACTTAAGTAACAGAATTTATATAATCCAAAGGTACATGGTAAATTACTTTAAGTTTTAAGTCCCTAATGCTTATAATAGGAAAAGGCAGAGTTTGAGTTCATATAAGAATGTTCAGAAAGATAACATAAATAGAATAGTGTCCAAAATACAGTACATGCTGGTACATTCTCTCCAGACAATAACAACATAATAATACTTAATACCATCTCTCACAATATTCTCTTTTTGCTTTCCTTCGATTGTGCTTTTGTTGAAATCCTGTAACCCAATTTCATAGTCATTGAGAGCCAGGGCCTGTCTGGGCAGCATGTTGTGTTTCGGGAATCTTCTCATAACAACCATTTTCAGAACATAAAGCACCCTCTTTATGCAGGTCAGGCAGGTGAACAGATATACTGTATACACTAAAAAGTGTGTAAGTAATATTTATGTTTGCACAAGTCTGGATTCCACCCTAGATTGTATGCATACTGAGCTTTAAAAGATCATTACGCAGAAATCTGGAACAAAGATCTAAAGTGTAAGTAAGGTAAGGTAAGTAAGTAAGTAAGCCAAGTAAGGCCCTATATTGAAATCATCAAGTACACTCCTTCAGTTCTCTGACTTGCTATGCAACAGTGACCAAGTCACTTAATTTGTAGGTCCTTCAGGTTTACAAATGTAAAGACTAGTGTACTAAAATGTGTAAGTCTTTTTGGATGAAAGCATTCATTATGGAAACAAATGCTAATTTAAAAAAAAAAAAGAAATTTGAAATGGAAATATAGAATTATAGGGAAAAAATAACATTATGATGAACATGTGTGCCTTGTATGAGGTACAGTAGGTGAAGACAAATGTTGAAAACCATGAGTTCTATTCACTTTGACATATTCTAAGAGCACAGTCTTTATTAGTAAACTTCATGAGCAATAAAGTTGGCAATGAAACGTAGTAAAGCGGTATACAAAAAAGACACATAACAGGATGTCATGCAAAGAGAAGTAGAGACAATGGTTACTTTATGCCAGTCTTCAGGTAGGACACTAATGAATATACAAAAATAGGTTACAAAATGTTATGTGGCTTACTTATTCAACTCAGAATTTCACTTGATGTTATAGTGATGTAAGTCGTGTCATGAGGTGTTTTAATGTGTCAGTTTATTTAATTGTTTTAACTTCTCGGTGGCTTAACCACATTAGACAAGCTGTTCATCGGTGAGTGCATGCTGGAAGGTGGAGACATTGGAGTCTATGCAGATGTTGGATTTGTTATCGACTACATCATCATTCTGGACAATCTGAACACTATAGCAAGAGCCTGTGCAATGATGTTAGGGATGATTTATGCACTAAACTCGCAGTATCCCAAAGAGTTAAAATGCTACTATAAATTTGTGCAAAAACTATACTAAAGCAAATCAATGCTAAAAGGCTGCCCCCTAAACTTTTTGGCCTGAACAACATGATATGTACAAATCTGTAGTGTCTGTTCTTGTCCTGTAAAGTATTTCTGTAATACTCTTAAAGTGAGGATTTTGTTCTGTTGTAAAGTTGTACTTTATGAGATTCTTCAAATGCGCAGTTTCATATGTCAACATTCTGAAAAAGCAACATTTTTGTATACTTTTCATTTTCGTTGGCAATAAATTTACTTAAAGCTTTGTTTCAAATCTTAGTTTCTATTGTTTCTGTCTTAAATTTGAATTTTTCAAAGTTTAACAACAGCTTAAATACATTAATAAATACTATATTTTTGTTTTATACACTAAGTTCAGTTTACTCAAAACTATTTATTAGTAATTCCTAGCATTAAAACACAGATTGAGTTCTTTTTACTTAAAAAAAACATTTTTATGGAGACCGTTTATGTAAAACATTTAAGTAAACTGAACATGCATAACTGGTTGCAGTAAAGCAAAATTATAGTAAAAATCTACTCAAAATAAATGAGCTGATAGTACTAAAAAACAATTGGTAAATATAATGTAATTATATAGAAGTGGATTTACATGAATAAATTTCGTGCAACAACTTACCTTAAAAAAATTTATTAATTTCAAAAACAAATTTTTTTCAGTGTAGTTTAGCCCGCTGATATGTTTATTTTGGACTACTACACAATGACATCCAGGAGAAACACTCACAGTATTGAGTCCACATGCTTTAATATGTGAGTAGACTTCCTCAGCAAATTCCAATGCTGTCCAAAAAAATGCTATGTTGCTTTTATTATATCTTGCATTTCGCAATGATAGAAATTGAAATGGTTAATGTAATTTTTTTCCTTGATTGCTGTTGCAAATAAATGAAGACTGTTTGGAGTATGCTATGGTATCTTACACACGTTTATTAAGTTCCCTTTGATTTACAATTTAGCTTTCCTTCTCACTTACATAATTGTGTTTTTGGCAGAAGAAAACAATTTTCTGCACACTCTAATATATCAGTATAGGCTGCTATTTTGCACTTAAACAACTCCTAATTAGATGCACAATAAGCTGTTCAGAAATGCTTATCTCAGCACAGTTACATATTGTGTTCCCTTGAACCTACGATTACACCATTAGGCAAATAAGCAGCAGAAAAGAAAAAAAATATAATAAAATGATTGAGAAGCAAATCTCAATTCTCAAATCACCTATGTATCATCATTAGAACTGCTGAAAGAGAACATCTCAGCAATGAGCACATGGTAAAAATTTACTTATTAATACATGATGTAGTGCTAGTAATCCCTAGATACTAAGCACTAGCAGGTTAACTCCTTCCTCTAACAAGCACACAGCATGACTGCTAAAAATGTGAAAAGCAATATTTTTAAATGTAGTATAGTAATATTTTTCCTCCTAAGTAAAAAACTATTTTAGTTAAACAGACACTACAGGCATCTTCTGACCATCCAAATACCCTTACAACATCAAGCTTAAAAAATAAATAATTGCAATACGAAGATTATTCAACTGAATCTGGAGACTGCTTTTAATATTTAAACACAACTATGCAATATTTTTATATCATCAGCTGCATGTGTTTCTCATTTTTTATTTAAGATGGGCAATTACAACAAAGTAATAAATATAATGACCAATAAGTATAAGAATATGGCATCCTGATAGCCCACTCTCTCTCTCTGTCTCTCATCAATTCCTGTGCAAATACATAGTAACAAATAAAAGAGAAGCCTGCTTCAACTCTGTTCATTATGAACATTTTGCCAGAGCTTTGGGACTGCATTTGAATTTCCTGGAGGGAAATCTCATCTGAATTTCTTCCTTCTTATTCTTCATGATAAATAACCTGAATACATTTTGGTGAAGCCAGTCAGGCTGAAAATATCTAAGCACACTTTTGGCCTTTTTTCATTTATCAGTGACTCTTCTGGAAGAAACCTCTAACCTAAAAAAATAATGCAAAAAAAAAAAATGCACCTTTGCTATTTAAGCCTGGTATGACTGAAACTGCTCAAAATGTATGCAGTGTAAAATATATATCTGCCCTATAGTTTCTTATTTTTAGAAATTGATATGTTGACACACTGTTAGCACAATACAGGGCTCCTCATGCAAAATTTAAAACAAATAGCTAAGTTCTTATATAAATGATTCCATTTTAAATAGTAACTTATTCATATTTTTAGAGTTCAGCACAATATACCAAAGCATTTGTTGTGAGGCAGGTAGCCATCTTAGACAGGGCTCAAATGAATACAGTGGCCCATGCTCTCAAACAGGGCAGTTTTAAACATAATAGGAAAGGAAGTCCAGCAAAAAATAATAATAAAAAACCTCAGGAATATTATTATTTTTGTTTAGTGCTGGCATGTGAAATAATGCCATCTAAGGCAAGGCAATATCTTTTCTAGGCTTGAGTTGATACACTTAATCCACTTTATAATAAAATGAGAAGGTTTATGTGTGTGTCCTGTCCTAGGGAGCAATCAGTTTGGCTTTTTTTGATTAGCGAGTTCGGATTTCGTGACACAATCAAAAGAAGATCTGTGAGTGTGAGACACACGTAAAAGAGTAAAGACATTGGAGGCATGCTGAGAGTCCACTTCTAAGATTGGAAGTATAAAAGAAGACAGGAGGTGAGCAAATAATGACAGGATCTGAAAAGCAGGTTTTATGGAAACTGTCAACAGGGTGAGCATTTGTTTTTAGAGAATCAGACACACAAGAATAGTGAAGAAAAGTGCTGAAGGCACATGTAGGGGTAAAGCTATCATATTGTGCGCCTGCCACATCTGTGGAGGACTGCTTCTCCGTAGCCGAGTCAATCACAGGTTCATAGCGCAGCAGCAGAGAGCCACAGAAACAACTACAAGCCGATCAAGATTGCACTATACTCACCTGTCGGTGATAGTTGGGGCAAGGGACGTTATAAATGCGGGGAACAGTATAACCTGGCCACCGACCTGGCCCCGACTACACCCATTTGCTGTGTCTGTGTATAGGAGAGTGGTAGCTCCTGTTGCAATAAATAGCCCTGCTGTTCCTGCTTCAGGTTGAATAAAGCTGGTTGGGTAAAATACTGAGAGTCAGCAGCGACTCACACATCACAATATATTTGTAAATTTGTTCTACTATTTGTCTTTGTGGCTAGTTGTTCATAATACAATATTCTCATAAAACAGTACATACTCTGAATGACAGACAAAATAATAATTACATAATATTATATTTGGAAAAATGTGCAACAAAGAGAAAAAGACTGAATGCAAAATGGAACTCAACTATTTTGTATATTCTGCATGCTCCTCTATATATTTTGGCAGTTTAAAACTCTGTCCTGAGAGCTAACAGGCACTTGCCCTTTCTAAATAAACTTGTGCGGTGCAAATGAAACAGATATTTAACAGACATTATGCTGTATTGAGATATTGTGTTATGTTTGTTTTCTGCATTCCTTTTGCATGTTTTGAGGGTTTTGACCCTTTATTTGGATTTTTAAGGTTGCAGAATACAATTCCTTCATTAGTGCTTTCACTTAAAGCTTAATTTTGTTTTTGCTAATTTATATACGTGGTTATTGCCACCTTATGTTCGGTTTTATCATATATTCCACTATCTAGGGTCGCTCCTGTGCTTCTAGGGGCATGTCTTTGGAGGTTATGACCTTTGACCAATTACCCTGTGGGGTTAAAGGTCACTCAGAAAACTCAATTTCCTATCTGAGTTCTCTGTTGTTCTTCTGTTTTAGAAACCTTGTTTCTTGAAAGATTTTCTGGTTTCAACGCTAGTATTTTTGGCATTGGGTATTGCTCCTACTGTTTTTGACTCTTTTCGGTTTATGACAACGTCTTTTCTCCCAGATGCTTTTCCAATTAGCTCTTGCTAGTTTTTCTAGCAGAACAAACTGCCTTTGACTGTCACCGTTATAACATTTCAGAAATCAACAAAATTTTACAAAAAGAAAAAAAAAAATCAAACATAAAGAAAATGAATGCCAGTATCAGTTACTGACATGTACTTTTACAATGTGCATATTCCTTTTTGATATTCAGAAGTTCAGTGCGTCAAGGCAGTTCTGAGATATTTTAAACTTTTAGAATGAAAATATTTCATACAGTTTTAAAGGCAGTATATACTGTAAATTAAGTACTTGATATGTGTGCAATTCTTATGGTCCATATGCAAGTCTCACTTTTTGCATTATTTCATAATTTTAAAAAAATACTGTATTCAAGTATTAAAAAGGCACTGTCTTGTCACTTCACACCACACGCCAGCCCTGAAAGTGCTGTCCACTGTGTGCAGGTTCAGAGTGTTAACACAACAAAAATGATTAAACTACAAAAAGAAAGCAGTTTGGATTGCTGCAAGGTTTTCCACCTAAAGCCTTACTCTTATATAATTTTCCCCTCCACTAAATGTCTTGTACAGATTCAATATCTGTTATCAGGTCAGTCTCATGTGGAGGTGCAGCGATTGTTGAACAGTAGTTTGGGCTGAACACTTGGCACTGCTGCTCTACAATTGCTATAACACTCCTCTACAAGAAATTAGGAGTGTATGGAGAAAGATGTACAGCACTGAACTTAATTATTGTGGTATTACTTTGCTTAAATGCTTTTTTCTTTGCCAACTGAAATAATTGTAGAAATAATGATGTATTATTTACAGATAAAATAATAGCTATATCAATTAAATCAGGCATTCAATACTGTGTTATCATTCAGTGTATCATCAGTTTTTTTCCATTTAAACACTACGATATAAAGAACTGTTCACAGTACATAAATGACAAGGGACATTACATAGCAGAAACAAAGAATATAAGAATATTAAACCGATTAGGAATTAAACAGATATTAAAAAATGAAGGGCTGCCATCTTCAAAAGAGTCATTGAAAGAATCTAATACAGAAACAGCAGCTGAATGTTAACAGCAAGGAAGCTTCAGATGCAGGTATGGTGATAACAGCCCCAAGTAAAGGCTTTCACTAGGGATGATTATTTTTCAGTTTTTTGTGAATTCTGTTTTGTGGCCTTGCCACTTGTTTTTTCTAGTATTTTTTGTTATTTGACCCCTGAATATCTAACAACTGTTTCTTTGTGTATCCATTTCAATCAATCTTCCAAGCTATTTCACAAAATTTAGGCGGCTCTTTTGTAACAACACAAAATTACGTTTTACCTGTCGTTGGCATGTAAGAATGTGTCTGCACTTCTGAAAATAAATAATATGATGATTAGATTGTAAAGTATATTCAGAATTAGGGATTATGTTTTGTGGAAGGCAAATAAGATTTCAGGGGAACCAGCGTTGAAAAACAGAACAAAACTTGGCAGTTGGTGGCAAAGCAGAAAAAAGGCAAAACAACTTCTGCCTCAATGGCTTTTCAAAATAATCAGCTCTCTCAAGTAGGTTTGCATCTTGGAGCTCCTTCATACAGGATATAGTTCCTCCAACTGAGATGCCATCTTCCAGGAGCCCTCGGATATATACCATGTGGGGGCATGACTAGAGTGCCTCCTTGGGCAGCTTTTCATAACTGGGGAGGAAAAAAAGAGATAATACTGTTGGTGCCCCCCATTTTCTCAGCAAATTATAGCATACTTTAACAGAGCCTAGAAGGTGATCCTCAGATGCCCATGCATGACAGTATAACTAGATCCTGGATTATTCAGCTATGTATTTAAAATAGTTTTCTTATTAGAAATGAAAACATTTCTGATGTCTCTGTCAATAAACAGCTTTGAAAATGTGCTTTATTTATCCAGGCATACTTGGGTATTTATAGTTATTTCTTTCAAATCATCTTCAATCAATCATTAAGCATAAATAAAGTTGTCTACTGTTAATGAATTGGTAATTTGTTTCTTCAAAATGTGGCTAGTGAAATAAGGCAATCAAACAGATACAAAAATTAAAAAGAGCTCTACCTTTGTTGTCAATCTAGTATCTCTTAACATTTTACTTTTAATGGTTAGTTTAGCAGTGTAAGATTAAATGTTCAAATACAGAATGTTTGCCTATTACGATACTGAAAAGTATTTTGTGGTAGCAGTTTAACTTTGGTGCAGTCTGTCGATGGGTAAAAGAGAGAGGAAATGTGAGTGCAGTGTTGTTCAGTTCACAAAAAGTTACATATTTTTCAGCTCCAAAAAAAGTAGTAAAGAAACTCAACATTCTTTCTATTGTCTTCTGTATACAGTAAGTCTTTGTTTCAAAAGGAGAAATAATAAGAGAATAAGAAGAAATCCGGATCTCTATTGCATTAAATTGAAGTACGGTACTTTGATTTCCCTGACAGTGATTTCCACAATAGTTTTAATAAAAGATGACTACTGCTCTGCTGCTTCATAACTAACCTAAATTAACTTCTTTATTTTTTATTTTACTAATCAAACTAGTTAAGCCCACACCATACATAAAGCGTTCTGATTCTAGAGCCATGTATTGCAGAGTGTCAGCCTACTGCAAAGAACTACTCAGATCGCGGTATGCAGACCTCCCTTTGTCTGCTGCCCCACGGGCCTCCTATTTTAAAGGTATTGGTGGTACATTTAATCTAAGTTACCACTGGCTTTTAGTTTCAGGATTAACTAAATACTGACTTTTTTTTTTACTAATTTTCTTTGCAACGTCTGAATGAATGAAAACTGCATAACATTTTACGCAAAATAACGCTATATACTACCACCCAACTACAATAAATGAAATTGTGAAAATGATAACATTGAAATAAGCCTTACCATAACATATGTGTTACAGTTAAGTAAACCAAAGTAGAAAATGAAATGGAATTGGGAAAAAACAATATTCAATCATTTGGCTTGTCTCCAGATGAGAAATAGTAGAGGTGTTAATTTGAAAAAACTGTCACTTCTTCTAGAATTTCTTGTTATGATGTGATTACTGTGAATACTGACTAACGATTCTGAGCTGCTGTCATTGCTGGCAGCAGCTAAATTGACTTAATGTAAATTAATTTTTCCATTCATTCACGTTCATTTCAATGCATGCACATATACAATGCATTAACTCATACAGAGCTCACTCTACATAAATTTATGTTTTCAGGCATGATACAATATGCAACGTGAAAAATGCGCAATTTGCAGTATTTATCTAGCGTGTAGAATTTAAGTTGAATGTGATTGATAATGATGAGCGAACGCTGCAGAGTTCAGTGAAGTCAAGGAAATGTTGGGGAAACTTCACCAAACTCCTTGAAATGCATTGAAAACAATGGGGAAGGAGGAACTGAACCCGTTTTTATTGGATTATTATGGTGCAATGGTCTTTTAAGTGTCTGCGATGGACAACTATGCTGGACTCATTATTGTGACCAAAAGTGTGACCTGATATGTGAGGTAGCAATGCTAACCACTGTGCCACTATGCCTCCGTAAGATAAAATATATGTACTCTCAATATTCTCATTATGGTCAGCTAATGTACTCCTCAAATGAACATGCTGCAAGTTTTTTTTTTTTTGCGTTCCAGAACCCCCCACGATAGAAGAAAATCCGCGAAGTAGAAACCATATGTCTGTGTAGTTATTTTTATATATTTTAAGCCCTTATAAACTCTCCCACACTGTTAACATTATTAGAGCCCTCTAGACATGAAATAACATCCTTTAGTCAAAAGTTTAAACTGTCCTCCATGACAAGACAGAGATGACAGTTCTTTCTCACAATTAAAAGAATGCAAATAGATCTTCTTCTCTTCAGGAGCAGAGAATTTCAGAGGGAGAGAGAGAGAGCGCTCGCAAAGAAAAGCAAACAATCAAAAATCAATACTTGTGCTTTTAAGTTTGCCGCGGCATTTTTTAGAGGAGCGTCAGTATCTTCTAAGCAAACAGCCTCTGTGCAAACAGCCCCTCTGCTCACATCTCCTCCGTCAGGCGCAGAGAACGTCAGACAGAGAGAGCGAGATTAAAGCAACAATCAAAAAATCAATACGTGTGCTTTTGTGCTTTTAAATATGCCGAGCACCGCAATAAAGCAGCATTTTTTTAGAGGAGCGTCAGTATCTTTTAAGCAAACAGCACCTCTGCTCACAGCCCCTCCGTCAGGTGCAGAGAATGTCAGAGAGGGTGAGATAGAGGCAGAGACAAGCATATAATCAAGCTCCGCGCGGGATGCATATCTTATAGCATTGAGGAGTTTTAGTTAATATGTAATACATGCTCTGATTGGGTAGCTTCTAAGCCATCCGCCAATAGCGTCCCTTGTATGAAATCAACAGGGCAAACAAACTGAGGAAGCGTGTAGCATAAATTAAAAGACCCACTGTCTGCAGAAATCCGCGAACCAGCGAAAAATCTGTGATATATATTTAGATGTGCTTACATTTAAAATCCGCGATAGAGTGAAACCGCGAAAGTCGAAGCGCGATATAGCGAGGGATTACTGTACTGACAGAGTCCTTATATCACACATTCGTAAAGCAGACCAATAACGATTTCACAGTGTGTTAGTGTGAAGGTTAAGAACATGTCAGCTACAGCTCTGTAAAGTCACACTGGCCTCATTAAGCATGATGGTGTGCTGTGAAAATGTTTGTCTAAACTGTCTAAAAAGCGAATTTTAAGAAAAATATTTGGTGAACAAGTTCACCAGTGAACAATGCATATACAAAAAATGATTTGGGGAGTATGGAGGAACTGGACATGCTTACTTACATACCTAGTAAAACTCTTGCATGAATTAATACGCACTTGCCTACTTAGTAAAAATCTTTTGTGCCAATATGGATAATATTCAAATTCTGCCTTTAAGTTTTTATTTTGCAAAAATGACTGATGGTATTGCATAGACTATGGAAATTCAGGCCAGTAAAAATGTATTTTGTTTAAACCACACATATAATTCCATTGAAAATTTAAGAATTATTTATTAGATTTGTTTGATTGATCCAAAACTGACATTCCACCTACCTTGTCTCTTTTTAAAGAAAATCAAGTAAAGAAAACATGGCAGTATTTATTGATAATCATTTTGCTTCTCCACTTTATGTATACATAATATGGATAGTTTAAAACACAGCATTTTAAAAGATTTAGTTGCAGTTTTATTTTTCTTTATATGCCAAGATTTCAGAGGACATTATACAGAATTTCAACAGCAAAAGCAGAAATCAGAAAGGCCACACAAGCACAATAGTGTTTGAATGAATGTAAAAGGATGTTTCAGCTGCCATTTCATAACCTTGTACAAATAATAGCTTCCGGCAGGAAGGTTTGAGTTTTCCAATTATATCTTTCAATGCATTAAATATAATTTCAACAGACTGCCCAAAGCAAACCAATTGCTCAAGCACTGGCCTCTAAGCAAACACATATTTTCTTCAGTTGTAGGTCTTAGCAACTTTTCAACAGAATGTGTACACCCATTCATGTCCAGATTCTGATATTATAACTATGGGACGTGGCCTGTGCTCCAATTGAAGAAACAAAAGAAATGTAACCAATTGTATCTTAAATGTTGTTTGGATCAAAGCATCTGCCAAAGAAATAAATATAAATGTTTTTAATGCATGAACAAAAAGAAAATATTGTTAATTGTTGGAAAATTTAGATCAGACTTGTTTCTCTAATATTTATATGACATTATTTTTTCTTGAACCTACTTTTTAAGCCAGTGACTCTTTTAAATTCATAAATATATACAGGACATTAAAATGTACTCATGAAAATTTAAAAAAGTAATGTAAACAATACTTGTAGAAAACTTTGTTTTGTTTACAGACGTGAATTTGTACATTTTTATCCAAAGATAAAACGTCAAAGAGTCTCGGAAAGTGTTTCTCCCGTGGGGCGAATGGGATCTTTCCCTTGATAAGATCAAATACAGTTGTGTAGGGTGCGACAGGAGCTTCCACCTGCAGCAGAAAGTCACTTCAGTACACATGTACTGTGTCAGCATGCCCGTGTCAATCAAATACAGGAAGTTCTGCAGTTTACTTGTGACTTTACGCTGTAGGAAGATACGTAAATAAACCAAGATCTGAGTTTTATATACAAACTACAGTGACTACAAATGTCCGATGGCAGCTTCCCCCTGCAGATATAGACTCTTCAGTACGTGAGTGACTATCCATGCTACTGTTTAGATCTGGACGGCGTATGTGCTCAAAAAAGAAGACTGTTTCTGTATTCTCATACCATGTACTGAACATGTACTGAAGTGTCAGCAGGCTTTTTTCGTGGCATTACACATGTAATTTGTGAGCATGATCTTGTTGATCAAGCACAGGAAGCTCTGCAGTCTACTTGTGACTTTACGCTGTAGGACGATAAGTAAATAAATCAGGGTAAATAACATTTGATCCGGCTTTTATATAAGTAACATATACATGTTTCTTTTGTAAAGACCATCACAAAACATAATAACAAACAGGACTTTGCACAATATGTTGGTGAGCTCTATAAGCTGTGCTGTTTCATTGAAGGACAGGTGTGGGGCAGACTGACTGGCAGGATGACGCCGGACCTTGTTCTGCATTCAAAAGGTGCCATCGTTTACCTTTACGCCTGGTGCAGCTGCATTGTTCTTATATGTGATTAGACATTTCTTGTGGGGAGGGCTTCTGTTCTCTTTCTCCAATGTAGAACCCTCGTCCTCATCTGAGTTCACCTCTGTTATTGCGTGTCTTTATTTGAAAACAGCAGTGTGAGATCAGGGCAAACGTGAATGCAAGTGAGAGAATAAAACTGAATAAAAAAAAGCTAACTTTTACAAGTACCATACATTTACACCGGCTGTTGCAGTCTCAAATGCATGTTTTTATTTTATAATAGTAACAATAAGAGCAGCTCACTACCAGAGGTAAGTAGAGTAGCCAAAAATTGTACTCAAGTAAGAGTAGCGTTACTTCAAAATAATATTACTCAAGTAGAAGTAAAAAGCAGTCATCCAAAAAATTACTCAAGTAAGAGTAAAAAAGTATTTGGTGAAAAGACTACTCAAGTACTGAGTAACTGTTTGAACATAATAAATGATTTATTTTTTAGAAATGTTGTAATAAGACAGACAAAATTCTAAAATAATGTGCAAGTTCTGCTATTTCCAAATAATAAAATAAAAAAATGAGTAAAAATAAAGATGCACAAATAACACAAAGTTCCAAAGCACAGTTTTTCACAACAAAGCTTTTGAACCCAATACCTACAGTAGGTAACATGTATCTTGTTTTGTATGCCTAAGGTAAAGTCATCCCTGATGGAGAACCGCAGGAATCTTGGGAAAGAGGGGTCCTTTCATTGGATTAGCACTATTTCAGCTGTGTACTGGCCAAATGTGGGAGGCAGCTTGATGAATGAGGTCTCCAGGACTCTAAACAAATCCAAATCATATTATGTGATATCATCTATTGTTAAATTCTACTCCGTACTTCAAAAATTTTTATTTTTATACTGTATTGAGAATTTGTTCTGTTCTGTGTATTATGCTGTATTGTATTGATTCCCTTCTCTTTTACACCCACTGCATGCCCAACCTACTTTGAAAGTGGTCTCTCATTGAACAGCCTTTTCCAAGGTTTCTTCAATTTTTTTCCCTACAAGGGTTTTTTGGTGGGAGTTTTTTCTTGTCTTCTTAGAGAGTCGAGGCTGGGGGGGCTGTCAAGAGGCAGGGCCTGTTAAAGCTCATTGAGGCTCTTCTTGCGAACCTAGAAGCTTGTGTTTAACAGCGATCAGGATCCCTGCATGACTAAAAAGTCTCTCGCAGGCTACAGACACAGGAAGTTTCTGTGTGGTCATGTGACTTCATGCCTATGTCTGATTGGTGAAACAATGTCATGTGATTATTGTTGCTAAGTCTGATTGGTGAAACATGGTCTTGTGATTATTGTTGCTACATCTGATTAGTGAAACACTCATGCAGTAGATCTACTGGCGACTTCTCTCTGGCAAAAATATAGTGTAATGTATTAAAAGTTAGGGGTCAAGTGTTGCCCAATGCAGCAGAGTAAGAGTACAATACAATACAATACAATTTATTTTTGTATAGCCCAAAATCACACAAGGAGTGCCGCAATGGGCTTTAACAGGCCCTGCCTCTTGACAGCCCCCCAGCCTTGACTCTCTAAGAAGACAAGGTGTCAAAAAGAAGGGGGTCAAAACAATACAATACAATACAATACACAGAAAAGAACAAATCCTCAATACAGTATACAAATAAAAATTGTAGAAGTACATAGCAGAATTTAACATTAGATGATATCACATAATATGATTTGGATTTGTTTAGAGTCCTGGAGACCTCATCCATCAAGCTGCCTCCCCCATTTGGTAGTGTTTCTTTTTCACAAATGTACTCAAGTAAAAGTAAAAAGTATGGTGCAGTAAAACTACTCTTAGAAGTTCAATTTAATTAAAAAGTTACTCAAGTAAATGTAACAGAGTAAATGTAACTCGTTACTACTTACCTCTACTCACTACTCAAAACACTAATTTTGGGATGCGGGAAGGCTTGAACCTGCAACCTTTTGAATAGGAGTCTGCAGTTCTTACTGCTGTACTTTACTGCTGTACTGCTGTGTTTATTGAATATTCGATCTCTTGGCACTAAAGCTGTTTTAGTAAATGATATTATATTAAGTACAAAATCTGATCTGTGTCTTCTTACTGAAACCTGGCTTAGTAAATGTGACACTGTTCCCCTAGCTGAGGCGTCACCAGATGGATACTCGTTCCTTCATAAGTCTAGAGATTCTGGTCAAGGAGGAGGCCTTGGAATAATTCATTGTAACAAAATGCAAATCACTTCTAAAAATTTAGGCAACTTTACATCCTTTGAGGCATTCATTTTAAATATTAAAACAGATTCCAACACAATTATAGTGCTAGTCTACAGACCACCAGGGCCATATTCATTGTTCATGACTGAATTTAGCAACCTTCTATCTGATTTGGCTATAAATTATGATCACGTAGTTCTGATGGGGGATTTTAATGTACACATTGATGTGGAAACTGACACTTTTAGCAAATGTTTTACTTATTTGTTAAATTCAGTAGGATTTTGTCAGATTGTCAAAGGTCCAACTCATAATCATAACCACACATTAGATTTAATTATAACTTACAAAGTTGAAATTCAAAATTTAAATATTACCCCATTAAATGAAGTTATTTCCGATCACTTCTTAATTACATTTGATTTAGTCCTGCCCTTGCCAAGGCACTCACAGATTAAAACAAAGACAGTGCGATATCTAGATTGTAATTCTGCTTCAAAATTTATAGATACCTTGAGTAAGTCGAGTGTAATTGTGGAAAACCATTTAGATCAGCTAACATCACATTATAATATGACCTTGAGAGATGCTCTGGACACAGTGGCTCCCCTTAAAACAAAAGTGATCAAAGCACATAGAAACTCTCCCTGGTTTAATGAAAATACTCGAGCTCTTAAATTAGAGTGTCGAAAACTGGAGCGCAGATGGAGAACAACAAAGCTACATGTCTTTCAAATTGCATGGACTGAGAGTGTTAATAAATATAAAAAAGCCCTCTTTAAAGCTCGCTCAGAATACTATTCTACATTAATAGATAGCAATAATAAAAATCCTCGGGTACTGTTTAGAACAGTGGCTAAATTAAGAAATGGGAATTCAGATCAACAGTGCAAAATACCAACAGATATAAATATAAAATATGAACACATAAATCCAGTTCTTAAATCTTTACACTGGCTCCCGGTTAAGTTTAGGGCAGATTTCAAAATCCTCCTTTTAACATATAAAGCATTAAATGGCTAAGGTCTGACTTACTTGTCTGAACTTATCATGACCTACAAACCTGAGCGCACATTAAGATCTCAAGATGCCGGTCTGCTTAACAGCTGGGGGGCTGTTAAGAGGCAGGGCCTGTTAAAGCCCATTGCGGCACTTCCTGTGTGATTTTGGGGTATACAAAAATAAACTGTATTGTATTGTATTGTACTACCAAAGAAGTTGTGACAACAAACCACACTAACCTGATTTCTTTTTTTCAGTTATAGTCTTGAATAAAAGCACACTTGTTCTGTTATATTTGTACCTTTTGTGAAAGCGCTTATTTGATATTTGGACTTCAGTCTTCACACATTATACACTTCATGTCAAAATTTTGTCGTCAGTACTAAAACATGAAAAACGTTTGTCTTTTAGGTATGTGTTCAACATTTCTTGCATTTCCTGTCATCCTATACTTATATAGATCTTTGTAGACACGGAACACATGTGAAATGCATGTGTTCCAAATAATTATATATTTTTTAGCTTATACAGCTCTAAGTACCTGTCTCCCTCATAAACAAGGCTTGAGCTGGGACAGGTTTTTGCCGTTTCTGTGTCGGTGAGAGGATGGGATAGCAGGCTTCTTGCTGCTTGGACACATTAACAAAACAAAAGACACTGAATGGAGAGGTGTGAACAGATTTAAGGTGGGAAGGGTTTACAAGTTTTTTCGTAGGCTTTGGTAATTCTAGTGTTAAACCATGTATCAAACATGAGGGCACATTGGTAGTGTTGAGCTGGCACCCTGTCCAGAGATATTTCCTGACTCCCACAAGATGCTGGCTGTGCTGTAAACGACCCTCGATGAAATAATTTATTGCAGCAGTACTGTATCTTCCAAACGTACTAACCCCCAGTTCCTGTCCTTCCTTTTCTTTCTCCAAGTAACCAATCACCACACAATCAGATCTGTAATTAATGTCATGTCATCTGTAAGCTTTGAATGTCGATTCTTCAAAACTTTGAAAGAAAATTGAAATATTCTAGTGTTAAACCATGTATCAAACATGAGGGCACATTGGTAATGTTGAGCTGGCACCCTGTCCAGAGATTGTTCCTGACTCCCGCAAGATGCTGGCTGTGCTGTAAACAACCCTCGATGAAATAATTTATTGCAGCAGTACTGTATCTTCCAAACGCACTAACCCCCAGTTCCTGTCCTTCCTTTTCTTTCTCCAAGTAACCAATTGCCACACAATCAGATCTGTAATTAATGTCATGTCATCTGTAAGCTTTGAATGTCGATTCTTCAAAACTTTGAAAGAAAATTGAAATATTCTAGTGTTAAACCATGTATCAAACATGAGGGCACATTGGTAATGTTGAGCTGGCACCCTGTCCAGAGATTGTTCCTGACTCCCGCAAGATGCTGGCTGTGCTGTAAACAACCCTTGATGAAATAATTTATTGCAGCAGTACTGTATCTTCCAAACGCACTAACCCCCAGTTCCTGTCCTTCCTTTTCTTTCTCCAAGTAACCAATTGCCACACAATCAGATCTGTAATTAATGTCATGTCATCTGTAAGCTTTGAATGCCGATTCTTCAAAACTTTGAAAGAAAATTGAAATATCTGCATATTACATGTTTAATTATTCCATCCATCTATGTATCCATCCAGGGTCGCGTAGGTTCCAGCAAGCAAACAGTGCAAGGCAGGAACAATAAATCCCTCAATGGGGCACCAGCTCATCGCTACCGCTGTCCACCATGCCCACACGTTTAATTATACATTATTTAAATGAAGTTAAAAATGTATGTGTATAATGTAATATACATTCTTTACTGCATTTCATCTTAAAAATGATATCAAGAGCTTCAAGAATATAGCGCTTGGAAATCTAAATTGACTTAGAAGCCAGTCGTCATCATCTGTAAATATGCCCTCGCTTCTATTGAAATGAATTGAATTCCTTTATTGTTACTATATCTGTACTAATAAAAGGCAAAGCCCGCCCTTACTGACTGACTGACTGACTCACTCACTCACTGACTCATCACTAATTCTCCAACTTCCCGTGTAGGTAGAAGGCTGAAATTTGGCAGGCTTATTCATTACAGCTTACTTATAAAAGTTAAGCAGGTTTCATTTCGAAATTCTACACGTAACGGTCATTACGGTCGACAACGTCCGCCATGTTGAACTTTCTTATTTATGGCCCCATCTTCACGAAATTTGGTAGGCATCTTCCCTGCGCTAACCGAAACAGATGTACGTACTTATTTCGGTGGTATGACGCCACTGTCGGCCGCCATATTGAACTTTCCAACATCACTAATTCTCCAACTTCCCATGTAGGTAGAAGGCTGACCCAATCTTCACGAAATTTGGTAGGCGGCTTCCCTGTGCTAACCGAAACTGATGTACGTACTTATTTCGGTGGTATGACGCCACTGTCGGCCACCATATTGAACTTTTTAACGTCACTAATTCTCCAACTTCCCATGTAGGTAGAAGGCTGAAATTTGGCAGGCTCATTCCTTACAGCTCACATACAAAAGTTAAGCAGGTTTCATTTAGAAATTCTATGCAAAACAGTCATAACGGTTGACAGTGTTCGCCATGTTGAACTTTCTTATTTATGGCCCCATCTTCACAAAATTTGGTAGGCGGCTTCCCTGTGCTAACCGAAACCAATGTACGTACTTATTTCGGTGGTATGATGCCACTGGCAGCGGCCATATTGAACTTTTCAACGGTCTTTGTTACTTATGGGCCCATCTTCAAGAAATTTGGTATGCGGGTTCCCAACGCTAACTGAATCCTACTTACGTACATATATACTTCCATAGCCTGAAGTTCGGTCGCCGTGTGAGGCGGTGTTGGGTCCCCCATCCCAACGCCTCCCACGTTGTTGGCTGCCTGCCTATATAAGGCCGTCCGTCACTCCAGTCTCTACATTCCCTTCCTTGTTTCGCCACGGGATTCACGTCTCCCTGCTGATAACTGCAGCCTTTTTATTTAATCCACGGCTTCTCTGCTGTTTTATTGTTCATTTATTACGATTATAGTTATTGTGTAGGTATTTTAGACTTACTTTACATTGTTCAGGTACCCATTTCCTTTATCGTTCCAACCGTACCCCCATTAACATGTCTATCGAGGTGATCACCATCGATCAAAGAACTGTCACTTACCGAATGGTTTCCATGCCCGGAGATGGCACCTGCCTTTTCCATTCTCTTTGTTACTTATTGCACGGCCATATCAGGCTCACTCTTGATATCCGGAGGAACATTGTGTCTTATGTATTGAAAGACTGGGACAGGTTCAAGGTTTGGACTGATGACAGTACAAGAGATAATTATACTACACAGGAGCACTATAAGAGTGAAGTGCTTAAGCCCTTCACCTGTGGTTCTGCATATGAGTTGATGGCTGCCGCTGAATTGTTCAGTTGTCGCTTTCAAGTGTCCCGAAATGGCCAAATATTTTACACCTTTCGACAACCGCCATTGCCTCTTAAACATCTTGGATTCACAGGTGACGATTTCAGTATTGGACACTTTGATGTTTATGAATGTTTAAACTCTCAAAAGCTGGATGTGAAGTTATAGATGAAACCAGTTGTATGCTTACAACGCATGACAGATGCCGAATGTCACTTCAACACAAGTCCTGCAAATACTGTCGTAATTGAAACAAACCATGAAACTTACACTGATTATGACAGTAGCAATCCAAGCTGTGAGATTTGAGACAAGATTACTTTTCACATGGCCAACTGTACGTTGCATGGTCAAGAGTAGGCTCAGCGCACAGCTTGGTCATATTACAACCGGAGGGCTGAACAGACAACGTGGTATACAAAGAGATCTTTAACAAATAATTATTGATATATTTTCTCTCAGTTTAAAAAGGTTTAATTTTCTTCTTAATAAAAATTTTAAGGCAGTACTAAGCACAGGTATTTTGCCAGTAGTACAATGAGATGCAATATGCAAATCCTCTATAAACCTATTTTCCTATAAAATAATATAAATAATAATAATAATAATACAATAAACAATGGAAATTATACAATATGAAAGCTTAAGTACAATAAACATGTACATATAGTGCAGATATCACAACTGTAATGCAAATTTACAGTGAGGTAATTGTAATTCTAAGTACAAACAGCTCTACTGGGAGCACTTGATGGACTAAATGCATTTGTACCTCTTGGAATAAAACTGTTTCTGAACCTCGAGGTTCGTGTAGGAATGGCTGTGAAGCGTTGGCCAGATGTGCGGCAGTTCAAATAGACTGTGCCCATGGCCGAGGCAGCGTGTGCTAGATGCTATATCTCAATAATTCTTATTCCAATCAGCTGCTGTACAGCTGTAATTCCACACTCAGATACAGTGGGTTAAAATTCTCTGAGTGGTGCGCTGAGAGTAACAATGCTAAAGCATCTATGGTATTTGGAATAGCTTGGCCATTCCGTGGACCATTATATTATTACGGGTTGATTTCAAATCAAATCAAAAGGTCTGTACTTGCTTTGTTCCTCTTATTTACTAATTGAGTCTTAATTACTTGTACTTCACTACATTCTCAAAATCGTGCAAGCTCTGTCTTGGTCGATTAATTGTGTGCACATGAAACATGGTGCACATATAATTGATTTGATATCATCAAATTTCTGTTGTTCCTGGAGCATATCTGTGTTGTTATTCCATGACTGTCATTCACTTTCATCAAGCAAATTTAAACTTAATCTCTGACATAATAAAGTAGCAAGTTCATGAAAAAAGCATACACAATTGTTAGTTTCTTTCCCTTTACCTTTTCTTTCTTATTCACAAAAATGCACACAAAGTCATTTAAGCTGCATGCAAACAATATGCCATCATTTAATTTTTTTAAGGTAAAAAGAAGTGATGAGCAAACCCAGTTTTGCCTCATGTCAGTGAAATCACAGAAATTTTTGGGAACTTCACTGAGCTCAGCAAAATGAACTGAAATCAATGAAGGGGTTTTGAGTGGATTATAATGGTGCAGTGGTCTTTTAAATGTTCCTTGGCGGCTGGGATAACATCTGAAACCAATGATGGACTGATTACTATGGCCAAAATTGTGACCTCAGGTGTGAGGCAGCAGTGTTTGTCACTCTGCTACCATGAATAAATGAGATCAAATTAATATAGTTAAATATCAGAACAGTAAAATATCGGCAGAGAATGACAGACAGGAAGCATGAATTCACTAAGGTTTGTCTCCCATTGATATGATATCAAGTAATCACCTCTCTTTAAATAAAAAGTGTTTTTTTTTTTTTTTTCCCCAGATGGTTTTACTGGGCAATACTATTAAAGGAGCAGGAGCATGCATTACACTCACATCATGTACAAGTCCATACATAATGTACAAAAAGACATTACCTTTTAGACATAAACACATTACCAGTTTCCTTCTTTGTGCCTGTTTGCTTTTAGATGTATTTGTAAGTGTTATTTTAATTTTTAGCCCACTACTACGTTTAGTGTTATATACTCAAGGGGCTGTTCCATTTTGCATTGTGCTGTCACACTGGCCTTGCAAATTGTGGGGCACTGGGGAAAAAAATTGCGTAAGCCATCCACAGAGTGGCTTTCCAAGAAAATGTTTTGACAATAACATCACAGGCAAAACAGCATATTTGCTGCTATTATTGTTTGGAGAATTTCAGCAATCAACACTAGTAACAAGGTTCATTTAATTTGGTATTATAACAAGTAAACTCATGTACCTTGAAGTATATAGTAATTTTATTATGATATCAGAAACTAAGTTTAAGTTGATTTGGTGAAGGTCCGTGAAACTCTAACAAAAACTCTAACATTGTTCTAGTAACAACAGTACAAGAAAATCACAACAATGTCAGACCATCCAGGGCCCAGATAAGAGACAGTAAGGTAGCATAACAGTCAAATTATTTAATAATCTTTTCTCATAATTACAGGCCACTCTGGGATCTACTTAATTTTGTCCTTGACAATGCATTTTCAAACATATTGATATTTGTAATAACTCAATAAACTTTTTCTGCCAATATGAACAATATCTGCCTATGTGTTATTTGCTATTCTATGAAATCTCAACAAGCTAAGTATCTAATTTCAATCTAGGCCGGGGATAAACTATCACTAATTTATTCAGCTAGAGTCATTTGCATACTTCACTTATCAAAAGCAGCCCAAAACAGTTCATTGTTTTTCTTGCACTTGTTTTGCATAAGTATATCTTCGCAGTGTCTCAAATGTCTTTACTTTCTAGATTATAGCCTCTTTTTTGATATCCAATTTGCAAAATCATACTACTTCTTTCCACTTTTTATGTCTGTTTGTGTGAAGCTATAGTGCACCCAAACTCTTGAATGACAAACAGTATCTACAGTATCAGAGAAGCTCTAGCTGAATACTTTATTTTATTTTAGCATAGCATTATCTTATTAGAGATGAGGCTGGTGTTGTTTTACAATATTATCCCACTTTTTAAAATGAACTATAATAATTGTCTTAGTTTTGCCATTACTAAGGTTTTTATCTTTCATTTTGTTCTTGATGTAATCAGTCTGATTTGGAGTTGATGTAAGATGGGTCTTCTTTAAGATTTCTTCTATTCAAGCTAAATAGTTATTTGTTTTGTATTATACTTGCAATTATTGTATAGCTCTCTAAGGTCACAAGTTCTTTACTTTCACCATGATTTTGAATGCTAAAGGGATGAGGTTTATTTATAAGACCTTCACTATTTCCATTTTTGCCAGCAACTAATATTTCATTTTTTTCACTTATTAAGCTTGAGAAAATACTATTCATCCATTCAGTGATACAAGTAAGACATTGGATCCTAGAGTCCTGAGTCAAGGTCATCACATACTATAGATAAATAAAGCTGTGTTTCAGCTCTTTAACTTTGGTAATTCACTTTCTACGACCTAACAGAAGCATGTAGATATATTTATGATAGTAATGAAAACATTATTTGTGTGGCATGTTGGCACAGTCATTAATGCTGCTGCTTCACAGATATAGAAAATATGTTTGGTCTAGTCACTGACTGTTTAGACTTTGTTTCCTTCATGTGCACATGTTTTTTTTTTCTGTGCATGCTAATAATTAACCCCCAATCCAAAGATATGCATGTTGGACTAACACATAGTCCTACTTATATAGGCAACAGTACTTTCAGCTGTAATCCATAATTATGTGACATCCGGGACGATAATGCAGTATAGTGGAGACAGATACTGGACAGCAAGATTCTCAATAAGCATTATACATTAACCACAATGAGCAATATGTTAGTGAGTTTACAACAAGAAAAAAAAATAAAGGTTTTTGGACTTACCAGCAGGTTGTTTCTTTTGTTATTGTTTTTTGTTTTCAGATGTTCTGCCATTTGTTTCAGGTACAAGCGTCACGCATAATAATCCCCATTTACCGGCCATTGTTTTAAAGATGGCGCCAAAGCTAAGTGCAGTCGCAGGTGCCTGGGAAATTTGAAAGACAGCTATAGGTGACTCCGTTTTTGATTAATAGCGTAGGTGTACTGTAACGTTTCCGTTTGTGTCTTAGTAACTTCGAGGTTAGGTATAAATGGGTTTTTTTTTGTTATTTGGTATCTAATTATGTGTATTTTCTACTGTTGGATACTTCGAGTTTTGCTCAAGGTGTATGATTCCCAAGGCAAGCCCAAAATGGTATCTCCCTTTGTTTAGGTTAGCTGACCAGGGGAATTGAGAAGCCTTTATAAGTATAGTTGTGGCCCCAAGAGGGGGAACGATCGTTCGTAGGGATTTGAAAAGAAGGGTTACAATATGCCAGGCTAAGAGGCGCCTGGTGGCTGAGCTGTTGGTTGATGTTAAGGAGCAGTTTAGGCTCCTGAGAACCATTTTTTTTTGAGGAGTTGCATTTATGATATGGACTTAAACAGAGTCCAATTTTATTCTATTTCAAAACTGCTGATACCCTTACATGAACTAAAAGTGACTACATATATATCAGGGTAAGAGCTGCTGTGTTTTACATATTCTATTTTTCTTCTTTGCATTTTCATAATTAGATTTGTTTTGTCATGGGACTATATATATACGGCTTGTGACAGAGATGTTCAAAATGACTATACATTGCAGTGAAAAAGTGTTAGACTATAAAAGAGAATCATAAACACAATGACACAATTTAATGGTCAACTGATGGTGCACATCAGCAGCTTAATGTTTTCCATAAGGTTGCATGATTCAATTAATATTGTAAATGCCACAATTGAATTTAATATTATGGAGAAGAAGTTAAACAATTTTCAAAACAGGTATGCAATCAATTATTTCTTTCAGATGATTTTTATCACTTTTTTGTGAATACAATTTCTTATTAAAATGCAAGGTCATATTTAAATACATCAAAAATTGATTACATCAAGCAAAAAAATATGAAATCTGCTTTTTACTGTAGGTTTCACAAAACCCTGGTTAACACTATATAGAGGTTTTGTCATGCTGCTAAAAATGCAAACATGAAATATTAAGAATATCAGAAGTACCGTAATAATAATGTGAATTGTTTTGGACATTTTAAAAATATAATAAAATATATGTTGTTTACAGAATTTGCTAACATATTAATTAGTAGACATTGAAAAGTCCCGGTACTGGTTGTCACATGAAAAATAAGGACATTTTTCACAGTAAAACTTGGGCAGACATCATTGAGGTAAGTAAGCTTGTAGATTTAAATCCATGGTATCATTTAAGTGCCAGGAAGACAACACTGTGATTTAACAAAGTTAAAATTTCTAAAAGCAGAGTAGAGATATAAGCCACTAAGATCTGCTATGTTGTGGAGTCATGTTTTGCATTATCAACGATGACGGATGGAAGGATTTATTCTCAGAAGATAAATGTGTGCTTAACTTAAGGCTTACATGGCCTCTAGGCGCCTCAGCTAATTCTCAACACAGATCCTGATCACTGCACAATGAATAATTTGCTGGGTACATGAATGATGGTGACCTAAGAAAATGGGTCATGGATTTATTAATGACATTTCACTAGATTATGTGCTCTTCCTCAAATAGCAATGCCCTGCAGATTGTGGGCATGAAATATGCTTATGCTTGAAGGTACTGTAGATTAAATGGTATGGGAATGTGTGTATATTCTCACAACATGTTTTTGATATTGCTGTTACTGGCAGTTTCCTAGATGTTGGTAGGAAATTAATGTAACATTTCATCTTATATATTCCTAACCTGAAAGAAAAAAATAAGTTCTGTAACAAAATATACAAAATGAATAAAAAAAAACACACAACAGAAGGATACATAGCATACAGAGTAACAAAACAATGAAAATTAAGAAAATTCTAGCTGCCCTCTTATTCAGCTGTACAGGTTTTAGACCCTGTTTATGAGATGGTGGTGGATAGTTACCTTTCCCACTCACCTAAATATTGACCAACAAACACCAAAATCAATTTCCCACAAGCCTCTTTTGCTGTCCTAAAAACTCTGTTCCCTGACAGGTAAGCCCAAGCTCATAGCAGATGAGGTGGCCTTATATCCCACCCAGGAGCCATTGCTGTGGTAATCCATAAACCAGAAACAGGATTTTCCTCTAGAACTTCTTCTAATAGTCCCAGGTTTCCCTGCACTCCTGAGGACCCACACATATTCCGAGCACTACACAGACCTGGTGAAATAAGTACTGCCAGTCATTCAAAAAATGCAACAGGAACCATCTACTTTATAGTGGAGTCCTTTTCTGCCTCCAAAATGAAATGTAATTTTCCTAGCTTTGTACTTACGTCCCTTGACCTTTCAATTAAACTACCAATACTTCCTTTCAGACATTAAAGTATATACTTCTGGGGCACATCTATTTAGTGGCTGTCTGTGTACATTGTAGCATCCTGCTACCAGAGTACCTTTAATGCAGGTCCTCATCATAACTCAGTAGGGTGAACAGGCCTCTGTCAGCTGTTTATCTACACCAGCACCAATACTCTGTCAGCAGTATGTGTTCTTCCTGGCATGGTGGTACTCCTGTTTCATTTTCCTCTGTGTCCCATTTTTCCCTGGCACCCCCTACCCCCCATGCAAGCTCTATACAGTGTCACTATATATGCTTAGTGAGCACCTCTAAAGCGTATTTTCAATAGAATCTCTTTTTTTCCTTCCTCAGTTCCAAGTTGTCTTTAATATTTCATACATTACCAGTTGCTTATATTATTAATATGTATGAAAGTAAGATCTTATTTTATATATTAAAAAAGGACATTGTAAAAGTAATTCAGATGTCAAAACTCTGTAAATTTTAGATAAGGATGTGTATACTCTTGACATCTGCTCTTTGTGTGTGTGTGTATACTGTATATCTCTATATTAATATTACATTTTCTTGTACAGCATCATATATTTGGAAATTAAACTGTACTGTATAAAACTAAATTGAAGTTTATGGAACTCTACAATGGACTGGAGCCCAAATATAATGGACATGATTATTTTAAGCACTAACAACTGATTATAACCACATTACAATACACAAGGTGTAGAATAGAAAAGATTAACAATTTAATAGTTTTGATCTGCCTTAAGCATTGCTGACATAACAGGTGCATTATGCATTGAAATCAAAAGTAGGATAGTAAGTTAAAGCTTGGAGATTATCTGAGTAGGGGACCTGATATTTGCATCTCTGCTGCACTGAGCTGAAGATATGCCATTGGGTTCACCAAATATTAATCTCAAAATGAATCTGTTGCCAGTTTAGTTTCATATGGTGGGAAGCATAATTAGTCCCTTCAAGTCTAAGCTCTCATTGGGTTAATGAGGAGAGCGGCTCTTCGTCAAGGAGATCAAGTGTGTCGAGATCTTGTTCATGAGTGAAGGAATAGATGGTCTTTAGTGCAGAAAACATAGTGTTGCAAAGTAAGTTCACAATCAAAGCTTTGCACTGGTCAATATATATCATTATTGCCACTTTTGGTTACAGGCTTTGGGTAGTAACCAAAAGAGTGCCTATAAATGGCTGAAATGTTCTCCCTGCACAGGACTGCTAGGCTTACTCTCCAGAAAAGAGTGTGAGGCTCAAACATATGGGAGCATTTTAAAGACAATCTGCTGTTTTTTTGTGGATTGAGGGGAGACAATAGAAATGGTTTAGGCATGTAAACATGCCTCCTGGGTGCATCTCAATAGAGGCATAACCCAAGGACAGACCAGTTGGCATAGGAGTTCCAGAAAAAACTGGATATAGGTGGACCTGGCCTGTCCAGTCTGTCATAATGTGGAAGCAGAGAGGAAAAGTGGAAGTGAAGAGATTAAATAAGAGTGTGTTACACTTTAACTATACAGTGATCCCTCGCTATATTGCGCTTCGACTTTCGCAGCTTCACTCCATCGTGAATTTAAAATGTAAGCATATCTAAATATACAGTATATATATATCACAGATTTTTCACTGGTTTGTGGATTTCTGCGGACAATGGGTCTTTTAATTTATGGTACATGCTCCCTCAGTTTGTTTGCCCAGTTGATTTCATACAAGGGACGCTATTGGCGGATGGCTGAGAAGCTACCCAATCAGAGCACGTATTAAGTATTAAATAAAACTCCTCAATGATATATGATATGCTTCCCACGCGGTGCTTTGCACACTTAAAAGCTCTAGCAGCACGTATTGATTTTTCTCTCTCTGTCTCTCTCACTCTCTCTGACATTCTCTGCTCCTGATGGAGGGGTTGTGAGCAGAGGGGCTGTTTGCACAGAGGCTGTTTGCCTAGAGGATATAGACGCTCCTCACAAAAATGCCAAAAGACTACCTTCACATCGATCCCTTTTTCTTGCAGCCGCTTTATCGCAGTGCTTCACATACTTAAAAGCCCAACAGCTCGTATTGATTTTTGATTGCTTTTCTCTCTCTGTCTCTCTCTCTCATATTCTCTGCTCCTGACGGCACTCCTTTGAAGGGGAAGATATGTTTGCATTCTTTTAATTGTGAGAAAGAACTGTCATCTCTGTCTTATCATGGAGTTTCAACTTTTGACTAAAGGGTGTTCTTTCATGTCTAGAGGGCTCTAATAATGTTAAAAAACATATTTAGAAGGTAAACAGGTTTTCTATGCTCTCTGCAAAAATATTAGATTTATAAATAAAGAATTCTACTTTGTGGAAATTCATTTATCACGGTAGAAACTGGAATGGATTAACCGCGATAAACGAGGGTTTACTGTATAACTGTGTGGAGAATATTTATAAACAGTGTGGGAGAGTTTATAAGGGCTTAAAATATATAAAAATAACCATGGAACGCAACCCCCGCAATCGAGGAGGGATTACTGTATATATATATATATATATATATATATATATATATATATATATATATATATATATATATATATACACTGCTCACAAAAATTAAAGGAACACTTTAAAGAAACACATTAGATACATCAGATCTCAATATGAAGTTGGATATCTATACAAATAACGACAGGGCAATGTCTTAGGAACAAAAGGATGCCAAGTCTTTTAATGGAAATAAAAGTATAAGTATAAAGGCTCAATTGTGTAGACACCCTAAAATCAGAGTGAAATGAAGATGTGGCAGGCTAGTCCATTTTTCAAAAACTTAATTTCTGCTACTCAAAATGCTTTTCAGTATCTTGTGTGGCCCCACGAGCTTGTATGCATGCTTGACAACGTCGGGGCATGCTCCTAATGAGACGACGGATGGTGTCTTGTGGCATTTCCTCCCAGATCTGTATGAGGGCATCCCTGAGCTGTTGTACAGTCTGAGGAGCAACCTGGCGGCGCCTAATGGACTGAAACATAATGTCCCACAGATGTTCTATTGGGTTTAAGTCAGGGGATCGTGAAGGCCATTCAATTGTTTCAATTCCTTCATCCTCCAGGTACTGCCTGCATACTCTTGCCACATGAGGCCGGGCATTGTCATGCATTAGGAGGAAACCAGGACCTACTGCACCAGCGTAGGGTCTGACAATGGGTCCAAGGATTTCATCCTGATACCTAATGGCAGTCAAGATGCCGTTGTCTAGCCTGTAGAGGTCTGTGAGTCGCTCCATGGATATGCCTCCAAGATCATCACTGACCCACCACCAAACCAGTCATGCTAAACGATGTTACAGGCAGCATAATATTCTCCATGGCTTCTCCTGACCCTTTCACGTCTTTCACATATACTCAGGGTGAACCTGCTCTCATCTGTGAAAAGCACAGGACGCCAGTGGTGGACCTGCCAATTTTGGTATTCTATGGCAAATGCCAATTGAGCTCCCTGGTGCTGTGCAGTGAGCACAGGGCGCAGTAGACATTTGGGCCCTCAGGCAACCCTCATGAAGTCTGTTTCTGATTGTTTGGTCAGAGACATTCACACCAGTGGCCTACTGGAGGTCATTTTGTAGGGCTCTGGCAGTGCTCATCCTGTTCCTCCTTGCCCAAAGGAGCAGATACTGGTCCTGCTGATGGGTTATGGACCTTCTATGGCCCTCTCCAGCTCTCCTAGAGTAACTGCTTGTCTCTTAGAATCTCCTCCATGCCCTTGAGACTGTGCAGGGAGACACAGCAAACCTTCTGGCAATGACAAGTATTGATGTGCCATCCTGGAGAAGTTGGACTACCTGTGCAACCTCTGTAGGGTCCAGGTATCACCTCGTGCTACCAGTAGTGACACTGACTGTAGCCAAATGCAAAACTAGTGAAGAAACAGTCAGAAAAGATGAGGAGGAAAAAATGTCAGTGGCCGCCACCTGTTAAACCATTCCTGTTTTGGGGGTCATCTCATTGTTGCCCCTCTAGTGCATCTGTTGTTAATTTCATTAACACCACAGCAGCTGAAACTGATTAACAACCCCCTCTGCTACTTACAGTAACTGACCAGATTAATATCCCATACGTTTCATTGACTTTATGCTATACTCTGATTAAAAAGTGTTCCTTTAATTCTTTTGAGCAGTATATATCCAACCATCCATCCATTTTCCAACCCATTGAATCCGAACACAGGGTCACGGGGGTCTGCTGGAGCCAATCCCCGCCAACACAGGGCACAAGGCAGGAACAAATCCAGGGAGCCAACCCACCACAGGACACACACAAACACACACTAGGTCCAATTTAGAATCGCCAATCCACCTAATCTGCATGTCTTTGGACTGTGGGAGGAAACTGGAGCGCCCGGAGGAAACCCACGCAGACACGGGGAGAACATGCAAACTCCATGCAGGGAGGACCCGGGAAGCGAATCCAGGTCTCCTAACTGCGAGGCAGCAGCGCTACCACTGCGCCACCGTGCCGCCCTATATATATATATATACACACACATATATATATATATATATATGATTACACGTGTACATGTTTTATGGTTGTAAAGTTTTATTGTATTGCTACTGTATTGTATTTTTACATTTTGTTATTTGTTCATCTGTGAATCTATCTTTGGAATAAGACACTAAATAGACTTTTTACTTAAATATAGGAGGTTGCGAATTTGACAACTAGCTAATATGACACTAACGACTAACTGGCACAAGTGCTTTCGAAATTTTCATGGCTCCTTTTGACTAGAAAAAGTCACTTTCAAGTCCCATATCAAAAATATTTAGTACTAGCCAGGGATCCTAGCATTGCCTAAGGTGGGAGGAACAAATACTTTTTAGAATGAAACGTAGCTAATGATATTTCTCGGTACAAATAGGGAATTTGTGCAAAATTTAGTGGAGATTCAACAGTGTGGATTTACATATCAAGCATATAAAAACACACAAATGGCTTTATATACAGTATAATAATAATGTTTTGAATGTCAATTAGCAACATTTTAACACATTTTATGTTAATTCATATTACCTATTAAAGGTACGTGTATATAGATATCTTCAAAATTTAAAAATATATTTTAACATTTATAAATATTATTTTATACATTGGTTTTAAAATACTTCAAAATCTTTTTAGCATTATATTTACTTGTGCTTATTGGTGTTATACAGTATGTTCTGGGAAATTCATTGTGTGGCTGTGTAGATGAACAATGATTGAAGCCAGCATGATATCAGAGGTGTGTGTAGAACTTTTATGCATGCATACTGTAAATGTGCTCCAACATAAATTTCACTCTGGTGACCAATCTGTTCTGCTTATGTGTGATTTCACTACCTGCTCAGTACTTGGGCCAGATTTGCACCCTGATTCCATTAAAAAGAATTATTTTCATTTGAGGTATATCAGCTGATTACAATGTGATTTTAATGAGTACTGCCGCTGAATATATACACTGATTCCTGTGTGGTCACTCACTTACCGACACATATACCTAAGCTTGCAAAGCTGGATGCAGGCACAATTAGCCACATGGTCAAGCAACAAGTCAAAATAAACTATAAAGCAGCTCTGTTCCTCCTCCTTTCTGAGTCAGAAGACACATAAAACCATGTGAAATAATACTAATAAAATATTTAATATTATTTACAAGGCATTTCTTTCTTCTTGATGAAAGTAAAAACTGTGCAGCATCTGTACAGATATATTGGAAACAAAAAAGACATTACAGTTGTGTCCGGAGTAATGGAACAAGCCAGTCCTACACTGCCCTAAAATTAGAACTCTGTGAACACAAAAATCTGTATTATATTTATTTATTGCCTATTTGTGGCCATTTGTCTCAATTGGTGGCATTGCTGCAGATCACATTTGTTTCCACAATAATCAGTCCAGCATAGTTTGAAGATAAGTCCCTATCCCTCTGGACAAGTGCACCATTATATTCCTCTCAAAATTAGTTCAATTCCTTCTTCTCCATTGGCTTCAATGCCTTTGACGGAGTTCAGTGAAGACATTTCCGTGATTTCACCAAACTCACAACAATGTGAACACGACAGTTTGTGCTCATCCCAACTCACAATGAAGTTAGCTCATCCCTAATCTTTAGTTACAATTCAAAATAAAATATCCTGAATTGCTGTTTAGAGCGTTGTATTAGTTTGTAGATATCTTTATGGCATTTAAACCTGTCTACTGACAGCTTCAGAGTCACTGAGATGTTTTAAATGTTTAAAATTTAATTCACACACACAGTTCAAAACATGAAGTGAACTCAACAAACTCACATAAGGCATTGCAACGATTTTCATATAACTTCATGGCAGAAATTAACATTTAATTATTACTTTACTGGACCTACATATTCAAGTATGTGGTTGTAGGAGAGTCGGATCTCACTTAGAAGCACAAGGCTCATTTCAGGAATCTTACCTGGCTGGGGCGCACTCATTAATTCATATTTGCTCACTCATATATTGTCAATCTAGGCTCTCTAAACAACCTAACATACATCTTTGATATGTAGGAAGAAGCTGGAATTTCTTACAAAAACCCAGGTATGACACTAAGGTAATATGTATGCTCGTTACATAGCAGTGCTAATCGTGGTGCCAATTTTGCTACATTTACACTTATTATTAAGTTAATAATGAAACAAACCTATGAAGCATGGTCCCCAAGAGCTAGAGCACATCTCAGAGTATTACATTTCCTGTCAATAATAACTGTGCAGGCTTTTGAGCCTAAGCTTCATATGTTCCACTACTTAGGTGAATCAATGAAAATTTATGGGCTTCTTTGTGAGACAGAAAGCTTAAGCAGATATCTTCAGGTATCAAACTGTCTTTCTGATTCAGCTGAAAACCATTTATGCCTTTGTTGTGGGACATGTTTGTCCAAGTAATTCATTTTGTTGCCCACGATTAGTCTTACCAAAGCACAAGGCACGTCTAGCATGGTATTCTGGAGTTCCAGTTTTGCTAGCATGTCACCCTTGACATGAACCTTATGAAGTGGTGGTATAAAATTGTCCACAGGTTTCTAAATTATTTAGCTTGAGTCTGATGAGGACCATGGATTAACATTCTGTGGAAGCTTTTAGTAGGAACAGTAGTAATTTGTAAGTTTTGTTTTAAAATATACTTTTTATAAATCCTCTGCATTTTCTCTCACATTAGTTAATCCATCCATATGCACTTTTATCAGCAGCATGCTTCCTCCCACAACAGGCAGTATCTTTCAAATACATGAAAGATCAGTCACTCAAGGAATATTTAGTCACAAAAGTGCACTAGATAAGATAAAAAACACAATGTGGGATGAGTTGAGCTCACACTAACTAGGCATTCCCTATCATGTATTGACTGCTGTCAGGGGAGACTTTGGTTGCCACACTAAAGCAAGTATAAAAAATATATGAAAATAAGTGGATACATTTTCCTTCGAACAGTCTACTCAAAGCTTTTTCATTAGCATAAAAGCAACAACAAAAAAAAAACATTTTCAGTCATTCTGCAGTAGGTGATGACACAATCGTCACTAGTCTGTCTATATTTTAATCAATTTACACGAATCACATAAAGTTTATTTCTTACACCTTCTTAAAGTCATTTAACCCTAATTTTTTCCTATCCTCTTCTGAGAATGAGAAGCTTTTTCATTTTTCACCCTTGCTCTTTGATTTTTGTACTGGCAGATAAACCATCTGATGTTTTAACCCAAATTCAGATGGTTCAACATTCTGTTTCCAGAGTTGACACTCAGACTCCCAACAGTGAGTATATAATGCATGCTCTTTTCAGTCTTCATTGGTTCCTTTATACCTTGCTAGTTTGAGTATCAAATCATTCCACCATCCATAAAAACTGGAACGTCATCTTATGGCACTAATACCAAGAGGACTACTATTCCACACTGTCAACAGAAGTGTGCCAGGGCCAATGGGACATAGCGCATGATTTGAAAAAGGTTTCATTTAAAGCAAAACTGAAATATCTGAGAATTTGTTGCATAATTGTTGTTTACTTATGATTTTAAAACTTAGTGTCTTATTTTAATCATGTATTTTCACTATATTGTCATGCTTCATGCTTTCAAATAGGTTAATTTTATACAATATGAATTATCAGCATACAGTATGTTATACTTGTAAAAGGGTTTTTGATATTTGGACTTCAATGAATAATTACAAAACATGAAAAATGTTTCTCTTTTAGCTACGTGTTCAACATTTCCAGTCATCCTACGTTTTCACAGATCATTGCAGACATAGAACACATATGAAATGTATGTATTCAAATAATTATATATTATTTACCCTCTACAATTCCAGGCCAGATAAACAAACTTGAGCTCTGAGAATCTTCTTTGAGACTTGAGCTGCGTCGGTGGGGGGATGGGATAGCAGGCTGCTTGTGCTGACTGACACATTTGTAACACAAAAGATGCTAATGAAGAGGTGCAAAGGAATTCAAGGTGGCCTGGGATTATGATTTTTTTCGTTGGCTTCAGGGATTCTAGTGTTAATTTATCATTTAATAAATAGAATGTCTATCCCAGGAAGATTAAATGAAGGATTGGACCAAAATCGAAAACTTTCAGACTCAACATATCACTTAATATCCATAACATCTTTGCACATTGTTATAACACACATTACACATATATATAGTTTACAACATGCTTAAATGAATTTGGGTTTGCAGAAGCACCAGCACTGGGTACAAGGCAGCAAAAGCCTTTATCTAAGGGAACATGAAAAAAATTACACTTGCATGTTATGAGGTGAGTTTGGGGTCCATGGCAGTGCAGAGTTTTAGATATAAAAACAGTGTGCTTCAGGCTGAGAGGATATGCAGCCATGAAGTGTACAATGAGGAAGCTATCCAATTGCTTCTTAACATACAGATGTGATTGGTTCAGCTGTTTTTCATTGATGCTCCTGGGGCCATCAGGCAAAGCACCTGCACTCACAGAGTATAAAGGAGTTTGAGTCGGGTCATAAAGAAAATGAGGAGAGGAACCAGCACCACACTTTCTTTATTTGTTGTGTAAAATAAAACTGCATTATGCACATTGATGTACCAACCTTTGGTTGCTTTTGTGTCCTTATTACACTAGTCTGTCCTGGCCATGACTATCAATGTCCCAAGTTCAAGGAGATGCCATGGCTGTGTTCAATTTGGGCCTCACAATGCAATACTACTTAATCTTGCATGCCTGAAACTGATAGTTCAAAGGTAAAGAAAAGATATTTTACTGTGATCCCAATTTGTTGAGAGACTTGGTTCAGATGTAAGGTTACAATATTGCTTTAAGTTGTTATAGACCACAGACTTGGACAGGAAAGAAGAACTGGGCAGACAATCTGAAAGAGAGTCATTTAGCCCAATATTCCTGCAGTAATGGATCTGTCTTTACCATACAGTCAATGAAACACAAAGAAAGGAATAAAGGCTAACTAGCACTCGTCTTTGGTGCTTTTTTAAATACAAATGTGTTGACTTAAATTTAACAACATCACTTGAAAAAATTACATGGTTTGCATTGACTTTCATTTTAATCTTGATATGACAGATGTGTACATTGTGGTAGCACAGTGAAAAAATAAAATTGATTCTGTACTTGGATTCAGTCAGCTGTTTGTTGATTCAATAGCACAATCTGCAGAGCTGAAATCGCACGTGCTACTAGCACTTGTTGCGGCATGTACTGTATTTATGTAACTTTCATGTACATCTGACACAGATTCAGTCTTTTTAGAGAAATGTAAAATGCAAAAAAAAAAAAGAAATTAAATTGAATGTATGTCTACAAATACAGCCCAGTCAAATTTGTCCGGCTTTTTAACTCATTTTTACCACTGCAACATTTCTCTTTTAAATGTACAGCATAATTAAAGCTTTCTGTACTAAACTTGAATTATGAGCTGTGCATACCAAGAAAGTGTATCTATTGCTACCGCAACCTTTAAAAATCAATAGTTTAACATGGAAAATGTCTATAGCGTACGTATCGACTTCATATGATGAACAAATTTACCTCTGGGATAATAAAAATGTTTGTAATATGTTATGCAAAATATAACAATGCAATAGACTAAGTAAACAATCAACATCCAGAAAGTAGCTTAGCGCAAACAGTCAATTTAATGTTCATTCCACATTGGCTTTTTCCCTAACATGACAGCTATTTTTAACTTCTTATTCATTATAACTCTTCTTAGAAAAAAAGCAGACTACTTCCACATAAACATTTTTTTTTTATTATTCACAAAAATATTACTGAAAATGTACTGTTATGGACACTCTCATGTTCAAGCATGTGATGTAAGTACAAGCATGAATATTCTTAATTTGTCTTATAGCTCTCTATTCCATTTTATGGAAAAAAATACATTTCAAAAATTGCAATTCAAGTAATGAAAATAAATAATAATAAAAAATAATTCATGGCATGCTGAAGGATGCAGACTCATAACATAAGCTCTCATCTAACCGGAGCTGTATGTTTAGATTCTATGCAGTGGGCTTTGCTTATTGGACTTTATACCTTATCAATAAATGACATTATTGTTAGAGTGATGAATGGCTTGTATCCGATCTATCTGTTGAACATAACCCAGATTGCAGGGCTAATGCAAGTTGTTTTTAATATTTCACAGCAATTCAACTCAATGCAATATTAACAGAAAATTTAGAGTGCAGTGTTTTATTCGTATAAATATTGCATGATTAATTAGGTCACAAGAATTCAAGAATAGTAATGAAGCTCATGGTAACTTATTTTTATAAAGATGCATAAAAATTTAATGACTATTTACAAATTTACACTTTCCAGATGGGAATTTGTTTAGAACTTATTTTAATCCTGACTAATTGATTATATATGCATGCATAAGCTTTTTAGTTATACAATATCATCAAACAAAATGGAAATATGGTTGTATACAGGAAAATTTATTGTATTTGACTCAACCTTGGAAAAATATATCCTACTTGCAAGCATAATAATGCTTACTAATGCACGTCCAGATAACAAGATGAAAATAAATTATTTTTCTTAGTAAGAAGACGCAAATGAAAGAAAATGATTTGTCCCCTATATTGTCTACTTTAACAAGAGATTTTGCCTTCACAGTTTCTTATAAATGTTCTAAACTGGCCCCACCATTTCTTTTCTTGTACTTCTTTTTTAAGTTTTACTTAATATTTCAGACAAATAGCACTGCTACTAAAAGCTTATCAGTGTCTTTGTGGAGTTTGCATGTTCTCTTTGCTTAAGTTTTCCCCAGGTAGTTTGGAGTCTCTGATATAAAATATATACCTGTTACTTTCATTTTTATAATGTATTTAGTGTGAGTGAATGTTGTGTGTGTGTTTTGCACTGAACTGACATCCCACTAAAAGTAAAGTCCTGCTTTGTAGCAGATGGATTGGCCTCCAGCTCTGTGTAATCCTCACAATACTGTATATAAATTAATGCAGAAATATCCTTCACTGCTCTTGGAATGACTACAGAATAGTTGAAAAGAGCTTCTTTATCACCAGTCCCATCTAGCAATGAATACTTAAATCCTGAGTAAACTGGTATTGGCTTGCAGATTTAATAGTGAGATATCTGACACTTTTGTGGGCTCTGATGATTCCATATATAGAATAATGTCCAAGTCACATTAATGATACTTGGAGTGGTTGAAGTAATCTTTTTGTGTTGTGTGGCCCTGCCATCTGACAGTTTTCAACCTTTAATAGACCATAAGCAGTGCCTTCCTCATAAAGCTTCTCATGACCAGAATAACTCCTTCTGCTTCCCAACATAACTTGTACCCAACCATAGCCTTAAGCACCCTGTAGTTCTCAAAGATTATGTCTGTCCTGGTTCTGCAGCCTTTACAGAGCAAAGTCACTTCCCCTCTGCCTTATTTTTCTTATTCTAACTTCTTCAATTCTCCTGCCACCAAAGAGAAGCCTGCTTTCTGGGCTATTTAAAACTTTAATCCTTGGATAATCCTAGGTCTACCAAAAGTTCTTTGATAATGTATTTAAAACATGTAGTGAAAAAGGCAAATTAACAACAGAGTGATATGTTTAAACAAAACACAGTAACTACTAATGTACTCCTAGATTAAGGTGAGACTTCAGTATTAAATGTGTTTCTTTTAAGGTTGAGTTTTTTTAGTCGCTTACTCATTTTTTTTTTACAACTGAAATAGTGACTTGCTGAGTACCATAAATGATTTAGTGATGGTACCTGAACTGTCGTGATGCATACTCCAACATCCAACCCCAGATGTTTATACACAGTATTCACCATAAAGAAACTGTTTAAATGCTAATTGGATATCAGTCAATTAAGCACATGCTAATGTGACAAACATGTCCTGCTTATCCATAGGGCTGCAGAGTGATTAGGGATTATAAACATCACGGAGATGTAGAATATGACAGATCCTCATCAGTTTGATGAGACTCATTTAATTTGTTCAGTAGAAGAAAACTTCACTGCCTCTTTTGAAACCCTGTAGAACTGCATACTTTGTCATGGCAGTCCTGAATTATAGCATAAAGATATATTTTAACCAAGTAAAAAGAAAACCTTACTTTACAATATTACTTAGGAACACTTTGATCAGACAAATTGCTGTTTTTTATTTCTTTTATTACACACTCATTACAAAGGTTTTGAAGGTTGTATTTTTTTTTAATCACCATGATGCCTCTGTCAGCAGAGTAACTAACCTCTGCCATCAGTTTATCTGAACAGTGCATTGTACGAACTGCAGACAAAGCAAAATCCAAAAACCCTGCTGCCCTTTCAACACATCTACATTACAATCTGAAATTTGTGTGCTTTGTCTGCATAGTGTATTTATTTTCTTACAGTTGACAAGAATCAATAGTAATTTATTTAAACAAAAATACTTCAACCCAATCAGCAGTTCTCATTTGTGATTCATCACCTGGGAATAACCGACAGCCATTCTGAGCAAATGCTAAACACTGAGTGGTTTAGGCAGAAACCCAAGAATTTCTAAATATGCAATTAAGACAGCTTGTTTGTGTTGTTATTGGAATAGGCCATAATGAATAAGACCTGTAAAAGTGTTTCAGAATAAGTGACCATCACAGTCACTGACCATGTCATTTGCTTGACTGTGATGGTGATTCAGACTGCTGTAAGTTAACCTAATAAATGAGTTCTGTCACATTCTACTGTGGCTCTCACCCTGAGGTTATGTTTCTTGTTTCCATTTTATTTTTGTTCTGAAATTATCTTTTTTGCATTTTTATTTTGTTCCATTAATGTAAATTAGTTTCTTCTAGTGTACTGTGTTACATTATTTTTTGTATTCATTTTCTCCAGTGTTTTTTAGGAATAATAGTTTTTGGACTACTAAGATACCTTCTTATTTTTTGCGGCTAGAAATTTATCTTTAGTTTACTTTTTTTTTTTTTTTACCATGACAGAATTTTGTTTTTTTATGGACATTTTAGTGAATCAGAATTCACATCATATGACATTCATTGTTGTAACTTTATAAAGGTTGGCATCATGGACAGGCAACAGGTTATCAAAGATTCTGCATTTAGAGTTACAGTATTAGAGTTAGATTACAGAATTAGATTTAAATTTCTTTTAGAATTATTAGACTTTCTGCATTTACATTTTGATATTGAGTTACATTTCTGGCTTGTTGTTTTGGTACATTTCGACTTCCTGGATTTGCTCTCCCTTACCTTGTTCTTTTGACTATATTACTCACATCTGTCATCTTCAGGGGCTTCATGTATAAATGGTGTGTACAAATAAAAATGTGGTGTACTCCTGCTTCCACGCTCAAATCGAGATGTATAAAACCTAAACTTGGCATAAAGCCACACACATTTTCACGCTAGCTCAAACCCTGGCATACGCAAGTTAATCCGCTCGGTTTTGCAAACTGCCAGTACCCAGCATCAAAGCAGTGCTTTTTGTTCCAGTGTGGTTTCCCTTTCTTTTTTAGATCCACATCCCTGACACGGCTTTATCATATACACTGAAATTAATGTTTAGTTTAAGGCATCTGATTGTAGTTAACCTGTAACAATATAATGGTCCACAGAATAGCCAAACTATTCCAAGTACCATAGCTGCTTTAGCATTTTTACTCTCACTGCACCTTCTTCTTTAGCTGCTCCCGTTAGGGGTTGCCACAGCGGATCATCTTTATCCATATTACTCTCACTGCACCACTCAGAGTATTTATATCACTGTACCTGAGTAGGGAATCACAGCTCTACAGCAGCTGATTGGAAGGAGAATTATCGGTATACAACATCTAGGACACGCTGCCTCAGCCATGCTGTCTATTTGTACTGCTCTCCTGCAAAAATTGCATCAGAGCCTTTCCTGTACTGACCTCGCAGTTCAGAAACAGTTTCATCCCAAGAACTATAAATGCAATCAATCAGTCCGTCAAGTGATTCTTGTAGAACTGTTTGTACTTATAAGTACAATTACCTCACTGTAAACTTGCGATACAGTTATAATATTGCACAACCTGAGCCACTTTATAAAGCGCATATTTACATACAATCATAATATATTTTTTAAGATGAAATGCAGCAAAATGTTTATCATGTTATCCAGATAAAACTCTAATTTCATTACAGTAATCTGTGTAAACACATTGTTAAAACAGAAACATTTTTTATATTCTAGTAGTAGATGACAAAATGTAGGCATAAACCATATAATTTATGAAGCCTGAAGTCCAAATATCAAAGAAACACTTTCACAAAAGGTACAAATATAACACAATTGCGCTTTTATTCAAAAATATAACTGCAGGAAAAAAAAGCCGCCTTAACATGCAACATTGACACCTGTTTATTATGACCGCCTCCGTGGTGCAATAGAATCAGCTGCTGACTGGGAATCAAAAGGTTGCGAGTTAGATCCTGCACCACTCCGTTTTGAGAAGTAAACTGCTCTTATTCTTACTATTTTAGAATAAAAACATACATTTGATTTCAGTCTGTAACAGCCAGTGTAATTTATGTGTTTATTTGTTGTGTTTATATTTGTACCTTTTGTGAAAGTGTTTCTTTGATATTTGGACGTCAGGCTTCATACATTATATAGTTTATGCCTACATTTTGTCATCTACTACTAGAATATAAAAAAAACTTTTCTGTTTTTACAATGTGTTTACACAGATTACTGTAGAAACGGAACAGACATGAAATGCCTGTGTTCCAAATAGCAATCTGTTATTTCTACTCTAAAACTCCACTTCACTCCCAAATAATCAATCAAGGCATGAGCTGGGAGAAGTTTGTGCACGTTCTAAATTGGTGGGGGGATGGAATAGCCGGCTGCTTGTAGCTTCTCTTTATCAGCACATTTAGAGGACAAAGGACGCTGGCGGAGAGGTGTGAAGGGATTTAAGAAGCGATTTAACGTGGGACGGATTTATTAGTTTTTTCGTAGGCTTTGGTAATTCTAGTGTTAATAATGAATTTGCTAATTTGTGTATTGTATTTGATGGTTGAGAGGTGATGCCCACATTTATGACAGAAACTCCAAGTGCTTTACTAGAACTTCAGGTGAAATGAAGCCTCTTTTCAGCCACTGCAAATTTGCACTGGTATGAGATTCAGCAGCGATCTGTTTTTCCCCTTCTTTGGTTTCAGTTGTTTAACCCATTTTGTTTTGAATATCTATCTTTTTTGAACTTTTGTCTCTTGTTTAACTTACTTTCTACATATGTATCTAGCAAAGCAAATAATCAGTTATAATTTTAAGGGCATATCAGCAAGTGATTCAGAGTCTACAGCAATGAAGTCTGCTGATTGCAGTCTATAATCTATATATTGTATTATATTAATTATTAGGTATACGTCAGCTTTACACATTCAGAAGGGAGAGCACATGCAATGCACTGTCTGTAGTGTGTAGGCATGTAGCTGATGAAATAAGAATGCAGATTACAAGTATGTATGCTTTGAAGAAGCAAACATATTAAGATAAAAAAATATTGGTACTTTTCTATTATTGTGATGCAAATCGGTATTCCTCCATGTGAACAAACTTTTGTCAATTAAAGTCTCTCACCTCCAATTTGTGTCCTCTTACGACGACTGATATCCCACAACCAAACTTCCCGGTTATGGTTATTCCAGACAACTATTGTTCCCTTCACCATGTCTAATTGGTTTTCACACTATTTCACTGATGTTAGCTCCTCACACCACAAATAAATGAACCAAACCACAGTCATGAATGGTAATCGGGAATTCTCCAGCCAGTTCCCTTGTGCGGCAAGTTTTCCTGGAGCACCTACATTTTACCCGGTCGAAGAAATTTTAATAGAGTGGTTTTAGGGACACTGTCTTTCTATATGAAGAATACCTGTGTCCTGAGGAAAGGACACAGATGTTTCCTCACTGGTTGGTAGTTCCCAAATTTTCATTGTTCTAGGGTACACTGCACTATCAAAGAGAATGCAAAAAGATTAGCAGCAAGGAATTAACTGTTAACATGGTGCGTGACTCGCAGTGGAAGACAGTGGTGGTGGGGGGCCCCACTGATTTGTGTCACAATAATACGATTTGCATCCTGATAACAGAAAAATACGAAAATATTTTATAAAGCTATAATCTAAAAAGAAAATTTCCAAATACAAAGACAATGGCAAAGAAAAAAGGAAATGATTTCCAAAGTCACAAAGCAAAATGTAGAATTCAACATGAACTATGTTCCACCCAGGATTTCTCCTCTGTGTTTAAATGCCTTTTTATGTGTTTTTGCTCATGTTTGAGTAATTTATGTAAGTTAATATTGTTATTTATGTTTATTATTTGTATTATGTGCTTTTATTAGTTTTGTGTGTTATTTACTTTATGTGTGTCTGTGCTTGTTCTGTGATGTTCCTTGTATTTTGTGGAAGGCTACCCCAAGAGCCAAGGCCACCTCTCACTGTTCGTCAATGGTCTGACCTCAGCCATATAAAGGTTGAGGGAACACACATTTTCTTGTGGTAAATTGTGAACACTGGGTGCTGGTGAGGTCTCTTTGATTATTGCTGTGCTTTTCATTGATTTTCAGGATTTTTGACCTCTCTCTCTGAATTTGGGTATTGGGACTTATTTTCTTCTCAATTGCTTATTTTTGAAGGCAATTCCTTCTGTGCCTTTTGTGCGCCTCTGAGCTTCTTTTGCTACAGTGCATTTTTGTGAAATAAATCTTTTATTCAATATTGATTTTTCGTTTACTCTTTTGGTTATACAAGCCAAAGGTTGACAGTAACACCTCCTACGCTGTGGCTTTGAGAAACCTTTTTTTTTTGCACTTTAAAGTCCCCAGATCATGACAACATGGCCAAAATATCAGAATAGGATTCCAAACGAGGCAACATGTAAATTTATGACCCAGCAACTCAGCACAGTATAATAATCCCAACAGTCCCAGATAGAAGGGGTCTGAAGCAGATAGAAGGTGGAATGAGAGGCCAAAAAACTGTGACTCAGCATATTCCTGACATTTCTAAAAATAAAATTAAACATACAATAAAATGTTCTTTTATATGAACAATTAAAAGGTATATTTTCCAAAAATGTTTGGGAAGAAAAATATATTATTCAAGGAGATACTCTTGACATAATAACCTTTTTATTGTTTATTTTCTAATCTTACATAGGACACTACCGGATTATAGTGTGTTAGAGATGTTCTAACCGGATAGACACATCTAAGAAACCAACATGTAATATTATGGCTTTTGTTTATAATGATGCCTGTTTAATTGTCTTTTAATCAAAAATGTGTGCTCTACTTTGACGAAAACAGCAATTTGACAACTTACTAGCTTTATATTTTTGTCAGTTAGCTTTTTTTATTCTTAGATTACATACATAGATAGATAAGTGCACAAAAATATAAACAAACAAATAAACTAGTATGAGACTGTTTAATATTAATCCCAAAAATTTTAAAGTTATAAATAACACTCATTTGTTCAGGTTTGTTCCTGTTTTTTTAAGGTTTATTTTTTTCAGCACAGGAAAAAGTATCAGTCCATTGTCAGGTACATATATAATTTTCTTTTTAATTACTACAGTATGTACTAGATATCTGAAGTTTATACTATCTGTTGTAACTTTGTTCTAAATGTTACATTGTGTAAGATACACACAATATTGGAGGTAAATACATTCCCTCAATGCTATCTGATAAACCTTTATCCCATCCTTACTTCGCTATTATGAACCAGCTGCAATATTTTCTACAAAGAGGATTTGGTTGCCGGAGGAGTGAATAGACCTGAGGTAGTGCTTAAAAGTTTAATAGCACAACGTCAAGCACAGCTTGTTATTGGCCAATGAAGCCATTGCTCTTTGTGTACCTACCCAAACACTAATGCCAATATGGTATTTATTATCTGCCATCACAAAGATACAAATTGATCAGATGTGCAAATTTAAATGCAAATGCAGGGATGGCAAAAACAGAAAACACAGTGGTGCCCAGATCCAACAACTATTCAGTGTGGCTTACATCAGGTCTTGGGCAGCTTAACCGTGACAACTCACCTACTAGGGACTGCAGCCACTGCACAGTCATGATGAAGTACCAACAGATACACCTCAGAGTAACATATCAATATGAGTATAAGCTACTTTCACTTAGCTGGCATTTGAAGTAATGCTATTATGGTAAATATAATGTCCTTCTGTAGAAATATATGGTGCTTATAATTGTCAGACACACATGCATTGACCAATACATCAGCAGTGTTAAGAAAAGACAGGTGAAAGCATCTGGCCTTTTTAAAATGATTTTATGAATATATACCCTTAGAAGAATGTTATTTCTGAAAACCTTGCTTTTAGAAAATAAACAGTCAGGCTGCTAATGTTAAGGTAGAGTAGTTATTTAAGGTAAGAATGACGGATGTTTCAAGGTAAAAAATGGTCATACTCAGTGATCATTGTGCTGTACAGAGCAAAATGTTGCATATTGACTGTCACAGTAACAATTTCATTGTACTGTGTACATTATACAAACTACTCGCTCTGTAAACCTCCATGATATCTGTAGAATGTAAAAACTTGCGAAACTGTGGTGTGATCTCATAAATGCATTTTAGCATCTCTCATTAAATTAGCAATGATGCCAGCTGACAGATTAGGTATTAATATACTCACGTAATGAATACTTTAGGTGGGATAGCCAAAGAATGGACATATTAATGATGGTGTAATATGTTCAGGAAGAATGGCATTAGTAATGGGACAGAATCACTTGGCCAAATTTAATTTAGTTAATAATTACAACATGAGTTAGAGGTATGAAAAAAGATTTATGGTGATACAAAGGCGTGACTTAAAATCTGACAGTAAAAAGAAAGACACCTAGTCTTCTTATTTACTGCTGGAAACATTGAAATCAGACCCTAAATAATAATGTGAAAATAATAGGTTATTAGGATTCAAATTTAATTAGTCACATTAGTGTTTTGGTACATTAGATAGCTAAATAGTGATGAGAAGAATGAAGATTAGAACCAAGGACTGGAAGAAATTAACAGTGGTTTGAAATCAAACAGGTCTCCAGAAAGAGAAAATGGCAGGAAGTGAACATGGGTATCCATGGATGAAATCCCCAGAAATAAGATACTCCTCAGAACGATAGGTCACTATTGAAAGAGACCATAATATATCACAGTTCAGGCGTATCCTGTGATCATGGTCTGAATAAGAATAAAATGAATAAGGTATGGCTGTAGGTTCACTACTTAAGTTGCTCATACCAAAAATAAGTATTGGGGCATGATGGAGCAGAATAGTACAAACAATTTACTGCAAAAAGGAGAAATATTAAAGATTGATTAATAATTAATTCTGTAAGAGGAATATACTGATGCTGCTCAATTAAGTTGTGCATTTAACAATGACTAAAACACCACACATTGCTCAAGGAAGTTACCTCCTAATAAATGGGAACTGAAAACAAACATGTTGAAACAATCACACAATGTTTTCCTATGGCTTCTCTCAAACTTTTTGGAAATTACAAAATGATGTTTCTAAACAACACTGAAAACCCCTATTATTATTGAGGCAGGCCGGGTAATGTGGGCATGAATGAAATATGTGGCTGTAATGGGTGTCTAGTTAAAATATCTGACTACGCCACCCAGTTTTACTAAGAGTCTGGAACTCTACACAGGTTTCTTTAAATTGGCTGGTGAGTAAACACTCATTGAAAGACAAGGCATCAATTTCAAGAGAAACAATATTAGATTACATCTTGCCTGAAGAAGGGGCCTGAGTTGCATCGAAAGCTTGCATATTGTAATCTTTTTAGTTAGCCAATAAAAGGTGTCATTTTGCTTGACTTCTCACTACAAGTGAAACAACAGTAACTTGCATTACACAAGACAATATAAAATACATCAAGAAGATAAAAGTAGATAAGAATCTAAAAATATCAGGAGCGAAAACCTTTTAAAAAGAGAGCGTACAGTCCACACTCTAAAAGTCTGTTAAAACGTAACAGTAGAGGGTACAGCTTTTGGTGGTGCGAATCCCAAGTTGGGCGCTGTGTTACCACAACCATTGATCTTCTAACTGTCCTACTGAAACACTCTGTTTGCCGCATGTTTGTTTTCCAACAGAGATCTTTCTTCTTGTTCTCTCTTGCTGGACCCGGTGTCTCTCTAGTAAAACTCTTCCTCCCTGGATGTAGATGCCACCATCAATGTGCCATGAATCTTGTCAGCCATGTACTGTCATTGGCCTGCGAGTTCCTTTGCTTAGTGCAAGTGAACTTGACAATGTTCTTGGTGGACTATTTAAACAATCCATTGCCCTGAAGTATGTAACTGCTTCATGCTCTGCCTAGATCAACATGATGATTAATTCAACAATAGTACATACCAATTTCCTTTGCTTATCAATAGTGTTAAGACATTTTCTTTGGTTATAAAAGGGTATTGTCAGCTATCAAGAAGTACATATACAGTTGCAGACAGTTCTGTATCACAATATTGCATGTTGATGAGATACGAAGCAGTTTAATCTTCAAAGCAGGTGACTCTCTTGCAATATAGGTAAATATTAATGTCCTGTAGACCGTCATCTATACTAATAAAAGGCAAAGCCCTCACTGACTGACTGACTGACTGACTGACTGACTGACTGACTCATCACTAATTCTCCAACTTCCCGTGTAGGTAGAAGGCTGAAATTTGGCAGGCTCATTCCTTACAGCATACAGCATATATATACCCCGATCTACATATTCTCAAATAGACAAGCCACACGCCGTGGCGCAATGGTAGAGGCTTCGCCTCTAGCGCAGATGTTTGTTTCCCGATAGGGGGTGCACGGAGTATGTACGCGCGCTTCCTGATTTATTTTACCCTCGCATCCCCTTGGTTTGAGACGTATGTAAAAATATGCGGTTAACGCAGAAAGACAGATCACCAATTGAGCCTTTATGAATAATGAATACTTTATTCGCCATCAATGATTGTTTTGGTAAAGCCATACTCGGTGTATTCATTAGATGAACGGTAAAAAAGTAAGAGCGAGGCGGAGGGTGACTTATTGAGGCACGCAGGCGAAACCACAATAAAACGCGGGCTCGATGCGTCGGTGCCCGTCAACTCGATCTGAATTGCGCAATCACATTTGAAAAAATATATCTTTTCAAGTTCTATTTAGTCGACAGAAATATCTTTGGTTGGAATGTAAGGCGAATTTACTCTTTACATTTGTATGGTGAAGAAAAATTTATGCAATGATGCCTGCATTTAACTTACATTCCTACCAAAGATATTTCTGTCGACTAAATAAAAATTCCTTTAAAATTTAAATAGAACTTGAACGGATACGATAGTTCATAATATCCACGCAGACTTGCACATAAGAGCGGGAGTCATCCGTTTTAACAAACAGCGTATTGCACTGATATGAAATAGCCTGCCCATTTAATTATTTAGGAATGGATAAATAAATTAAGATTTTGTACAAATAATGTTTTTCATTTTTCTTCCTTGATGGATTCTGGCACCCCCAGCAACAGTTGCTCGCACCCCAAAGAGTGTATATATATATATGTGTGTGTGTGTATATGTATATATGTAGATATATATGTATGTGTGTGTGTATATATATATGTGTATATGTATATATGTATGGATATTTATATATACTGTATATGTTTATATGTGTGTGTGTATATATGCATATATATATATATATATATATATCTATATATATATATATATATATATAGTGGTTAATTGCCGGCATGTTACTCCGGCCCTCACCCCCAGGCCGCCAGGAGGAGCCCTCCCGACAGCATGATCATGCCCCGAGTTCCAGCAGGGCATCATGGACTTTGTAGGTAGCCCTGCTGGATACCTTGGGGACCACCAGGCGTCGCTGTAGGGGGGCTCATAGGCTCGCATGTGCCCTATAACCCGGGAGTACGTCATAGTCATGTGACGGGAAGAAACAACGTGCTCCCGGGGTGAAGAAAAGGACTGTTTGCCCTGACCCGGAAGGAATAAGGAATTGTGGACTGATTGGACAGGAACACCTCCGGGTCAGGGTGTATAAAAGGATTGTGGGAAGACCCAGACAGTGAGCTGAGCAGGGAGGTAGGAGGGCGAAGTGTCTGGGCGAGGAGGAAAGAGTATTGGTTGGTTTTGTGATTTATGAGTGTAGAGTGGAGGGTGCTTTGTGCACTGTATAATAAAAGTAATAATTATTATAATTTCACCTGGTGTTCAGAGTGGTACCTGAGGGTGTTAGAGGTGGACCATGCCTCTATCTGCTACACTGGCATAGTCAGCAGGATTCACTGGCCGTCCGTTGGCAGGGGACCTGCATTTAAAACAAAATTTGTAGTGGCAGAGAACCCTAAGAAGGTCCCTCTTGAAACCGCGGAGGTGAAAACCCCACCCATGACAAAGAGCGCTGCAATTGTGAGCCGTAAAATACAGCAGACCGCGATAGGGAAGAAATCTGGGAAGAAGATGGGATCTACCCAGAAGACTTCGGTCCCAGATGGGCTGGAAACGCTGTGGGCTTGCCTGACAGGCGGTGAGGAAGACCGGGCGCAGTTTAGAGCCGAGCAAATCCGAGCAGGGCGACTGCCGGAACGTTGTAGGATCACGACTCCCGAAGATTATTACAGGGAGTTGGAGCGGGATCAGCTACGTTCCGAGGTAAGTGCTGGGAGAGCACTCGAACCAGCAGAGACTTTTACTTCTTGTTTTGCAGAGGCCTGTCTGCACAAAGCAGACAAAGAGCACACCCGCCTCAGACTTAGGCAAGATGGCCGCGTCAAGAAGAAGCCGGGCCAGTCTAGGAGTCCGCAGAGGGGAAGCCCATACGGCGAAAGCCACCACGTGACCTCGAGTGATGGAGGCCGGGAAGACGGTCAGAGAGGATCCTTCGGTGAGGTCAGTAATTCTCCGACGGATCTGAGCTTCCTGAAAGGGAAGGGGATGGCGAGCAAAGCAGCGCCACAATTTAAAAAGAATAAAGAGGAGCGGGAAGTGACTGAACGGTCTGCCGACAAATTAAAAGAGGCAGATCACAGTCTGCCGCTGCAGGCTACCCGTTCTTCTTCGGACTCCATGTCCCAGAAGTCTCCGCGAAACCCAGCAGAGCACGTGCCAGGAGCGGACGTGCTCATTGGCTCCCGGCCGGTAGGTGAAAGAATGCGGAAGCCAACTTACCCCTGGCCGAAATAACTAACTTTGTGGAAGTACGGGAGCTTGAAAAATACCTTGAGCCCGTGTATGCTTTCTTCCAGGGAGTGAAGGAACTGAAGGCTCGTGTGGAGGAGCAGGGAGCTACAGCCGAGGCGCCGCTGAGAGGACTATTGGAATACCTGCGGCGATTAGGCCGAGAAGCCCCGGTCTCGAGTGATTTGGCGGTGCAGGTGAGTGAAATCTGTGCTGTATATCATAAGGGGACACAGTGCAATCTGGCCCCGCTATTAATAAACGGCTAGTGTCAAAGCGCTGTGAACCCGACAGTGGAGCATGGCATGATGACTGACTGGGCTGGGGAGGAAGCGATCGAACCGAGGCATGCGTGTGACGTGGCCTTCCGGAGCGAGTTGCCACTCCAGACCCCGACCAGTGTAATAAGGGCATTGTCGTTGGTTACCGGAGGGGCGGGGAAAGTGCCAATCTCCCCAGTACAGCTAAACAGTGCTTTTACCCGGAGCGATGCAGTACTAATGATGCCGCCTCCGAAACAACACAGAACAACGGGCGTGCAAACAGCAAAGAGGCTCTCTCTTTTACATAGAGAGCCTCACGCTGTGTACAAGCCCCAGAGAAAGCAGGAGTTCCCCGAAATAAACCGTGGGTCTCCTGACAAAGTAAAGAGATGGGCGGAGAGCAGCGAAGCGGCCGTAAAACCCTCCTTAGCGGGGGAAAGGGTGGAGGTGACTGAATTCCCGAGATGTTTCAGCTCTCGGGAAGAGAGGCAACCAGGAGGACGACGGCGGTGCTACAACTGTCGGCAACCAGGACACGTGTGGCGAGGTTGTCCCCGGAGGACAGGGGAGCGGTGGTATAGAAGATACACCGTTCCCCAAGGTTCGCTGGGGGGTCTAGACAACGCAGCCAAGGTCCAGATGACACGTCCTCCTGGAGGAGGATGTCCCTCACGGGGATCGACGCTCCGCCCCAGTTGTCGTCACTAAGGGGAGGGAACTGTGGTGGATTGCCGGCATGTTACTCTGGCCCTCACCCCCAGGCCGCCGGGAGGAGCCCTCCCGACAGCATGATCATGCCCCGAGTTCCAGCAGGGCATCATGGACTTTGTAGTGTTTTTACACAGCCCTGCTGGATACCTTGGGGGCCACCAGGCGTTGCTGTAGGGGGGCTCATAGGCTCGCATGTGCCCTACAACCCGGGAGTACGTCATAGTCATGTGACAGGAAGAAATGACGTGCTCCCGGGGTGAAGAAAAGGACTGTTTGCCCTGACCCGGAAAGAATAAGGAATTGTGGACTGATTGGACAGGAACACCTCCGGGTCAGGGTGTATAAAAGGATTGTGGGAAGGCCCAGACAGTGAGCTGAGCTGGGAGGTAGGAGGGCAAAGTGTCTGGGTGAGGAGGAAAGAGTATTGGTTGGTTTTGTGATTTATGAGTGTAGAGTGGAGGGTGCTTTGTGCACTGTATAATAAAAGTAATAATTATTATACTTTCACCTGGTGTTCAGAGTGGTACCTGAGGGTGTTATATATACTGTATATATGACAGCAGCACTCATCACTCACAACAGTGACAAAACAATTACATTGACAATCATGTTATGTTATTTTCAAAATGTTTCCTTTTCTTTTTCATTACTTCTTTAACACACTACTTCTCGCGCGGGTATTTTGTTAGTCCACAATAACCTGTAACAGAATTATTCAGGAAATTTTCCTTTTCACTCAAAAAGGGTTACTACGTTTATTATTTACATGTTTTTAGTTTAGAAAAAAAAACAAAAAACGCCCATAATAAAAAAAATGTTCCCCTCCACAGAACCAGTTTGTTGAATGCAGGAAATCAAAATTCACTTAGAGGGTGACTTGATCGACTGCTCTAGTACCATCCTTAAAATATTGGTAGAATGGTTATTCTACTTCTCTCAGCAATCTTCAGCAATTTCACCAGTATGTTGAAGTAAAGCTTAGTATGTTCTTGGCGAATTGGTGAGTATTTAACATAGACTTTCTGATGAATAGATATATGTCAGTTCTGAGAGTTTGTACTGTGGTTTTTGGACCAAATGTTGTGAATGTTTACACCAGTTTTCTAAACATGGCATTTAAATAGAAGAGCAATAATTCCCTTAAACAAGACATGATTATTAGGTTAATTCATGAAGACTGGAAAATGGCAAAGATGTCCCATTATAATAAATCATGATTTTCATAAGCATTCTTTATAACTGTTTAAATTCACATGGCCTTTCTAAGCCATGTTATGTGCAAGGCAGGAATCAGCCTTGGATGGGCCACCAGCCTGTCTCAAGTCCAAAATTGAATTGCCAATTAACCTAAAATGCACATCTTTGGGAATGTGGGAAGAAGTTCAGGGTACTTGGAGAAAATCATGCAGAGTTGACAAGAATGTGAAAAACCTACAAAAGTCAGGTATGAGAATTGGGACGAGGACATTGGCTTCATGAGGCCACAGCACTAACTACTGTTTCACCCAAGATGTCCCATTGTATTTTAGATAGAAAATATTGACTGAGCTGATCCTTTTAACTAAATTTATTTTACCTTTTATCACAAGTAAAGATAAGAGATAGCAAAGCAGTACAGATGTGCTAGCAGACAGTTAACAAGGGATTAGATGAGAAGATCATGTTTTACTAATAGACTTGAGGTTTATTAGGAAGCATCTAAAACATCTGAATGCAGGGAAGCATATGATATTATTTGCAAGATTTTGATAAGGTCTCCCACGAGAAACTAATCATCAAAGTACAAGAAAGAGGAATTCAGGGCATGGTGTGCTGATGTGTGCAGAGTTCTGCACAGAAAAAAACCAAACAGATAATGGCTGAATTAGGTAATGTCAAATGTGCAATCACGTTAGGAATAAGATCTCTGTTGTCTTTAATTTACAGTATATGCAAGATTTAAAAAAAAAAAAATATACCATAAAAGCTTTGTTAAAGTTTATAGATAATACTGCATTAAATTAGCTGGTACACTTTACACAAGGAGCTGGGTGAAATATCGGTGCATACATGACAAATGAAAATTAGTAAGACGCATAAAACAAAATGAAAAAAAAAAAGAAGAAATCAGAGGATTGCAGCTAGAAAATATGACTTAAGGAAAAGATTTAGGAGTCCTAACGGACTCATCATTTTCCCTATACGGAGTACAGAAGCTATTAATTCACTTTGCCCAATAGTGGGTTATTTAACTCGCTTTGTTGAGTACAAGCCAAAAAATATGTTTATAATATACTTGTGATAAAAGCTAAAATACTGTGAGCAGCCTAAGTCCCTGTATTACTAAAAAGGAATTTAGAAAAGGAAACAGAAAGAAGGAGAAATGCTGCAAGACACGTTGAGGACCATTGGGACTAAGCTAAAAGAATGACTAAAGAGACAAACCTTTTCAGCTTCAATATGCAGACATTAAAAGGAGACATGTTTAAATTTATGAAAGTAAATGGGTGGAACTTTAAAATTGGATCTTTAACAAGAATATGGGGGGCTTAGCTGAAAGCTGGTTAAGGGTTAATAAAAAGTGAATCATATGGGCAAATGTCTATAGTCAGTGCCTATAAAAGTATGCAACCCCTTGGAAATTTTCACATTATATAACATCTCGCAACCCTGCTCAGAATTATGCAGGCTTAGAAAATGGTATGGCATCATTATATAACATTGAATCACAGTGGATTTATTTTAGTGAAAATGAAAACAGATCTCTGCAAAGTGATTTAAAATTCATTACAAATATAAAAGATAAAATAATTGATTACATAAATATTCTCCCTCATTAATATGACAAAGAAAAATGGGGAAAAATGGCAGTGTACATACGCTGAAAGCTGTCACAGACTTGACTGTCATGGCTGCCAAAGGTACTAAATAATGACTTGAAGGTGCTGAATAATTACAATTAATGATTTTGTATTTTATATTTGTTAATAATTTAGATCACTTTGCAGAGGTCTCATTTTACTTTGACATTAAGGGGTGTTTTTCTGTTGATCAGTGTAAAAAATGGTTATAATCCATGGTTATTTAATGTTGTTTAACAAAGAAATGTGAATACAGTACTTTTTATGGCAGGTGATGACAACTGTTTGGATGCTTTTTTAAATGCAATTTACTTTGACCAGGAGGAAAGGTAGCAGCCTTGAAATAAGTAAGTTGTGTCTTCTTCAACATAAAGCTTTCATGCATTTTTCACACCATGCAATGCTCAATTGATTTTCACCTGCACTCAATACAAAAAGAAATCTGATTTCTGACTTTCTTTTTTTGACATAGGATCATTACTTGCTTGCAGTGCTATTTTGGTATAATTTGAGTTCTCCATGATTATCTTTAAAGTTTCACACTTGTACAGAATGCTTCGCTGCATTGTTGTTACTAATAACTACTCTGCCTGCTTGAATGATAACACTAGTATTGTATTCTGGTTTAAAGATAAATGTTGCTCACAAACCACACCTAAAAACTAATAAAAAAATGCTGAATCAAACTATTACTCTGCTCTTTGTTTTGAAAAAACAAAAACCGGGAGTGATCTCCCCTAGACTTTCTCATATACTCAGATATGGGGATGGATATTTGAGGAGTAAACCACAAGACAATGATTACATTTTTATATTATATACATTAAAGAACCATCAACAACAAATCAATAATAAATTGAACAATTATTACAAAAGTAAAGTTGAATAAATCTGACTCTGCAGCTGCATGAATAAAAGTACCACTTCCGGTTAGCATAAATAGCCCAAAAGTTGACAGAAATCTACATTTTGTTTCTAATACTTGTATGCGAAATTTGGTTGACCAAAGTGAAAGTGTACTCAGGTTATCGTGTTTGCATACACACACACACAAATAATTCCAAAAATTGTATTTTTAGACGCAGGGAGGTCTAAAACGTTGAGATTCATCAAAAACTTGACATCTAATTAGTGGACAATTACAATGCTTTCCCTATAGTTCGTATACGAGAAAGTAAAAATGGGAAAGGGCTGTGTTGCAGCCAAAAACTCATAAGGTTATAAGTAACAGGTTAGCAAGTTAAGGTAGTTGGTACATACAATATGAATTCAAAAGTAGTTGGCATGGCACAGGGAACTAAGGTGGAAGGAATGAGACCATGAAGGAAGCTAATAGGGAAGTGTGTAAGGCAGAGATGATGGTAGACATAAGAATAATGCAAATCAGCACCCAGAATATCAGGAAAATGTTTTGTACGATTCCTACCCACAATAACCAATGATCCAGTTGTTATTTTTAATTTCTATTTGCATGTTCCACAATATACAGTAGATCATTATCTGTCTGACTTGATGGGTCAAATGCACACGACAATGCAATACAACTAAATTTATGTAAAGTATATTACCAAGTTCACTGAACAACAGTTGCTCAGATCCACCCATTTATTTTCGGAACTCATTGTATTCACAAAAGCCAGAGTCATTCCAAAAGCACTTAAGTACAAGGCAGAATGAAGGGATCAAATGGTGGCATTTAGAATAATGACATTACTGTGTAATGTATTTACTACCTATTATATATGCACACTTCATCATTTTTATCTAATTTAAAAATGTGCGGTTTGTGTGTGAATTCCACAATTTAGTGTAGTTGGCCATTTTGGGAACCCTTTTATTTTACTCATGACTTTGGCCATAAACACTTGCAGAAAGCTTTACAAAGGTGTTATAAATAAGTTGAAAAACTTGTTTACCACGCAAGCTTATGACCCTGACAATGAAGATTTGTTTGCTTCTTTTTGACTTTGGTAACCTAGGACAGTTGATGTGGTTCAGGGAACTAAGGTGGAAGGAATGAGGCCATGAAGGAAGCTAAAAGGGAAGTGTATGGCAGAGGTGGTGGTAGACATAAGAATAATGCATATCAGCACTCAGAACATCAGGAACCTATTTTGCATGATTCCATCTGTCTGGCCAGATATTCAGTTTTTAAAAAATAACATTTAGTGCCTGAAATAAAATTAGTAAATAACTGGTAAAAATAATTGTTTTCTAAGACAAAAGAAATGTTCATCTTGCTACTGAATGTATAATAGTACAGTTGCTGCAAATATTTTATTTATTTTTTTAAATACAGTATAAACACTTGCATAGCCACCAATGCCTCTGCTCTACGTTTAGCCCATTGCAAACTGGCTCGGACTGTGAAGTTAGAGTTACTCATATAAAAACTGATGGTTTATTACATAGATCAATGCAATTTTTTTAACCTCCTCTTATGTTAAGCACAATTTCCCTATCCACTTTACTAAAACAAAAAAAAACTTAAGAATTAAATTTATAACTATCTCCAGTGTTTGACATAGAGAAAAAGCAGTATCACTCCAGCCCTGATTACTTGCATTACTTGTAACACAGACTCGTTTTTAGAGTCACTTCAGAATAGCTGTTTATTTTAGAAGCAGTTTGCAGGCACATGCATCAGTGGACCTCTACCTCCAGGCTAAGGAAATGCTGCTTACTTGTTGTGTTTGAAATTAATTGGGGATCGATATGTGTGGCACATAACATTTTATTTATCAATGACTAAGTGAAAAATAGTCATTCAAATCAGATGCACACAATCTGTGCTTCACTAATATAAAAATTATTATTAAACTAGACATTAAGCCCGTTACAATAACGGGAGCTAGAACAGTAGTGCATAAACATTAGTAGGAACAGTCTGTATTAAATGGCAAGGGACCTTGACCTCATTCTGTTTGTTGTCTTAATTTTTTTTTGTCAAAAATATTTTTGCAAGAAGCCTAAAGTAAAATAATTATAAAAATAAAATAGAAACATATATGACAATACAGTAGGTATAATTAATAATGCCTTAGTGAAAAACTTTGTAACAATCTGTAATACACAATATCTGAAGAAGATATTTAGGAAAAATTTTGTATTTTTTTTTTACCTCATGAAATGTTTCTATAAAATTTAATTATAGACAACATTTCTTGTAAATATTCTGTCTGAGTTTGGCAACAGTTTGCCTTGTTCAGGACCATCTACAACCTTGACAACAACATCTGGAAAACTTCTGACTCTTGCTAATGCAACATATAACTGACCATGGCTGAATACTGGTTCTGGCAAGTAAATGCCAACTTTTTCTATAGTTTGCTCTTCTGAGTCTTTCTCTTTTTAGCGTTTTTCTGACGCTCATTTTCTTTCTCTTCAATTGGTCTATTTGCTTGTATTTTTCTTTGTCTTTCAGCCTTTCTTTTGTGATGTTTACTTGTTGAGCTGACCATTCTTCCAGGAGATGTTGCTTATATAGGATTTGATTGTCTGTGTCTTTTGTCCTACTTGACGTGTCCTTTTTTTGGGTGGCATGTTGTTAGTAGATACGTCCGTAATATTTTCTCTTACAGTAATACAGGCTTGTATGTGGCTGTAATATGCGTCACTGTATTGTGTGTCTTTAAATTTCTCTCACAGTAATACTGGTTTGTATTTCCGTAAAATAAATTTAATTTTCTGTCACAACATTGGGCAATCAGCAGAGTGTCCACAGCAACTGATGTAATGTATGTCGTGCAGCTTATAATCGTGCATGTGGCGTCTCCCCAGCAAGTACTGTGCAGTTCCCCAGCAAGTATCTTAATCTGTGGTGGCATGCAGCTGATTATTGTATGTGTGGCGTCTCCCCAGCAACGGATTTTATGTGGGCGGTCGGGACTACCCAATCAGCACTCTCTCCAGCAATGATGTCCTTTATTTACTTATCATGTGCAGCCGCGGCAAGGCCATTCACTGTGTGTCCAGCTTCCAGTGTGTGTGCTTTATTTGCTTATTATGCGCAGCCACGGCTAGGCCATTCACTGTGTGGCCAGCTTCCAGTGTGTGTGCGTCCACAGTGCCATGTGCATGGGCGGGGCACGGTGCAATGTGCGGCGAGGCCCAGCGCATGCGCACTTCACCAGAAGACACACACACACGGACACCTGGACACACACAGGGGTTTTATTAAAGAGGATATTCATGCGTCCTTTTAAAAACAAAGCCAGGTGCCTTCTTTTTAATGGTGACCTGCAGCTGACCTTCTCTTTGCTGCCTTGTTCTGGGCTGTTCGCCTTTCCGACCCCTGGCTCCGTTGGGCATCATCATACCATGACTTGGGCTCCCCAGCTACCAGAGCACTGATGCTGGGGGGTTTATTTCCCAATGCCTTCTCGGCCTTATGCATCGAGCCATCCTCCTTCCGGTCACTCCCGCTTCTCACTAACGCTTAGCGGGGAGCAACCACTACCGACTGCCCCCAGGTGCTGGCCAAACACCCTATGAGGGCTCACTGTCCAGCTGCCTTTCTCTCTCTACAGAGAGCACATTTGCTCGCTCATGCACCAGCTTTCTCCTCCCTGCTTACTGCCTTCTTCTCCTTCTGACCTCCATTCATTCTCTTCTTTCTCTCTCTCCTAGCTGCCTCTCGCTTCTATTATTTATCTCGGGGACGTGAATCAGGTGTGGAAATTAGCAGCTCCCGGCATCAATTACGGATGCTGATGACTCTTCACCTGTGTACTTAAGCGAGGACCACCTGCATCATGAATTCACCCGGGAACCTGATCCGGCCACACTACCACGCCCCGTCTCTATTTATTTAAAAAGTAGCCTTTTTAACTTGAACTGTGGACCTGCTACACCACACGGGAGCTGAGCTGTTTGGGACAGAAGCAGGCGTTTTCTAGCACGGAGAATGTGTGGCCAGCAGAAGTGGGTCACTCCTGCTAAGCACCTCAGAGTCAGAGTAGACATCTGAGGACGTCAAGAAAATGACGGCAGGAGTAGGAGCAGGGCTTGTGGGGTCCTCTGTGTAAGGCTGGGGAATGGCAGTGAGGGACATGACCCAGATTTTGATGGATGACTGTAACTATTGGCGGGAGTCTCTTTGTGCTACAAGGCCCTCACGTGGGGAGTTAGGGAGATGTTATTTTAGAAAGAGGCAGTGGGACTCATGTTTTTATGAAGAAGTTCTGTCTGTGTTCAAACTTTATTTTAAAGGAGTAATTTATTATTTATTGGATTTTATCCTCTGCACTGATTATTTTAATTTCATAGATTTCATTTTTGAAGCACGGTTAGATTTAAATAAAAACACTAAGCACTTGCACCTACCTCTTTTTGACTGTGTATGTCCTCATTTGCCCGGCTCATCTTCGGCATATGACTATTGTCGGTTTCAGGTTCAAGCTGCAGTGGAACGTGGAACCAACCCAGACTGTCACAGACTGTCTAACTATTATTTGTTCAGTTACTTTGGGAAGGCCCTGTTGATGATAAATTTAAACTTGTCTTAAATTGCCTTACTGCCCTGTAGTTTCCTTTGTAAGTGATAAAAAACTAACAGTTTATCATGCTATCAGAAGACAATCACTTTCAAAGGTAGGGAGAAAGTGATCACAAAACATTTGTCTAATTCTGTCTCCCCCTCCCCAACTCTCCATACCTTGATGTGACACAAGTGACATGAGCTCTCTCCTTTATCTCTTGTCCCAAATCCAAACAAGCTTCTTTTAGATCAGAACCTATGCCCATCAAATCCAGGTAATCTAATCATACTAGGCAGCTCTGCAGGCAGGCAAATAGAGCAAAAAGCTCAACTGCTTAAAGAAGAAGCAGACTGGTTTGTTTGGAAAACATTGAGTTCAAAGGAGGCTGTCCCACTATGACTGACTGGTGCCTCCTCCAGTATTGGTTTCTGCCATGCACCCAGTGCTGCCAGTATAGGTGCACACCACTTCACCATAACTTTGACTTTGAATTAGATTATTCATGTATATGAAATGAACACAGTATTGTTAATTTTTGTTATCATTTAATATAAGTATACCCTATATAATAATGTGCAAGGCTTAGACATGTACATAAAGGGTTAAACTAATACCATACAATACCAATTTCTAAGCCCGCTTAATCCTTAGCAGAGAGCAAGGGGCTGAAGCCTGTCCCACCAAGCATGAGGTGAATGGCAGGAACAATCTACTGGACAAGGCGGCAGTTCATTAGGATGAATACACACACACACACCCGGGCAAATGTAATATTCCCAATCCACCTAACCTGCACATCTGTGGACTGTGGGAAGAAACCACACAGGGAGGACCTGAGAGGTGAACCCTGGTCACCTTACTGCGAGGCAGCAGCGCTACCACTATTCCTCTATGAGGAAAAACACAATTTCAGATGTAAAAAATAAAAACCTGTTAGTAAGCAGAAAGTTGATTTAATTTTTTAAAGATTTGCTGTATTGTTTTTCAATATATACAGTAAATATGGTTTGACTTTTTTTAACATTTCAAGCATAACCCGAAAAAAGTTCTTTTCTTGACTTAAGTTTTTGTATTGTTCATTGTAGATATTTTATTGAAATAACAAACAGTAACTTCTTGTTTCTAGTGCATATTGGCAAACATCCAAAAAAAAAAAATAGAAATGTTTTCAGTTTGCATTTTACCCTTGTTTAGAATCTACCTTTTCTGTAAAAGTATAAGTATTTTGTCATGTAAATAACATCCTCACATATGCTGTCATCATTTATAGATTCAGATCATTACATGTTGAACTTTACAAGCTCATGTCTCACAGCAGAAGGTATGCTGTGTTGGTTTTAGATGCAACAATTACAAAAGACTTGCTAAATAGAGACCATCTGAGCCTTATCAATTTGTTTTCTGAAAAGACTGTTGCAGTACACCTACTTATACTGATTTAATATATAGGCAGGGAAGAGCATGCATTGATCTGCTAGCATTAATGGTTGTCCTGAAGATATAAAAAAGCAATTTTGTGACTGCAGACATTTCAGTTAAAAAAAACAACTACTTTTTGCTGCAAATTTTACTCAGACTGGCTATTGTGAACTATAATTGAACTTTTTCTCTCCTATATCTATCATTTTACTTACTGATATTTCATATAGAGCAGCACCATGAGCCTTTCTTTCATGCTTTTTGTTTATAATTCTATGTGTCTGCTCTAAGTTATAAAAATATATAATTAAAAACTGGTTGTAATTTGTTGTAATAATATTTATTTATTATTGAGCATATGAAAAATTCAAAAATTCTATCTATAACTGAAATAATAGATTGTGTGCATCTGTCCCAAGGATAAGATGAAGAGTTTTGCTCATACTTTTATGATCAAAGCTTCTGAGACAAGCTCTCTTGCCAATTATCTATGTGTAACATCAAAAATGAGGGAGACTTTATCTAGCTGGACATCAAAGCTGCTGTCCATGCATTATCCGCCGAGAAGACAAGCTCCCTTGTCTTGCTCTCCCACACAGATATTTTCTTTGGTGCTATTCTTCTGATTCAATATACTTATGAAAAGTATTGCTTTTAACAGTTTTGACTATTAAAGGCATCACATCCAGAACTTGCTGTTATTTCTTATCTATTTATATTTTCTATCATGAGGTTCATTCATATTTTCTGCTGCTATTGTTTTATTTTAGTAAATATTGCTTTGGCTTAACTTTCCATACTTTATCTCTACATCTTGGATTACTGTGGTAAATACCGGGCAGTTGGTGTGAGTTGATTGCCATTTCTTAACTACACGGTTAGCGGCTGAGGAAGGAAGCCTCCAATAGTGAGCAGCATGGGAAGGAGTGGCACACTACAGCTGCCTGGTTTGCACAAGCCAAAAATAATGAGTCCCTATGTAGAGTACTGAGGAATGATAGGCAGTGCAGGCATAACACCTAATTAGTGTTTAAGTGCAGGTATGTGTTAGTTCTGGGTGTGTATTAAACTTAGGGTGTGCAAGAGTAGGCCAATCCATACTTAATTTGTAATGCATATTTATAATATAAAGACATTCACTGCATGTTTACTGGATTTAATAAGTTTTTTTAAAAAAAGTCATTTCACATTATTAGGGAAAACAGTGAAAGATGACATCTCTGTGTTCATGTGGATTCCGTAGGGTGTTGCGTTTACCTTCTACTGCCTGATTCATGACGTTAGTGCAGGCTGTCAAGTATAGTGGCTGAAAATTGTGTGTGCTCAGACTCCTGTATATAAGTCAATTATGTCTTTATGAGGTTCAACTCATTTCACACACAAAAAAAAGTTAGGAAACAAAGCTTGAAAATATAACAATTTATCAAAAAGGTGTCAGCAACACAATGGTCTTTTATAATCAGTGCAGTTATAGTTTTTGATAGCCTGCTTTGCCCAAGGTGACTTATATGACCAGGGTACATTAATAATGCTTACCTTTCTTTGTTATCGTGACAATTTGAACACAGCCACACAAAGAAAATTACTTGGGGCCACACAATGTACCCAAGGTGGGGTCGACTAACAACCTTTCACTTTCATTTTCAGTGCCCTAGATATGGTGCTGGACTAACTTAAGTAAAACCAGGTTACTTGGACAGGCCGTGTGAAACACATTATGTTTTACATTCATACTAAATGCACTAAACTTCATTCTTGAATATTTGTTAGCTTTTAACTTTTCTGGCAAACACTGAAAAATGTACTGATGCCATGGGAATGGTTGGGCAGGTAAGCTATAAGAAAGACACTAAAAAGTGGGAAATCTGACAAGTGTAGCAGCATCAATCCAGGCCTAAATAGAACCAAAACTGCCTTTGCAAGACTTTTCTAGATAGTGTTTGCTTTGCACCTAATGCTACAAGGAAGGGCTGCCATTCTCTGAAATCCTTTAATGGAATAAGTATGCTTTAAAAATAATGGAACGAAAATAAACAAGAAAGTTCAAAATAATATGGTCTACTTGCAAATGATGAGAGCTAGTAGGGCTTCTTGTGTGCATAACCACCAGTAATGGAATGAGACATAACAGAGTAAAAGCAGTCATTAGAACAATTCTTAAAGCAAAATTGTACAGGTAAGGCAAACAGATGACTAGAATAGGTGGAAAGGACAGAATGTTGACATGCAAGCTTGTCAGAGGATCACCCTACAAGATCTTCCATGTGGTACCACCCCAAGCAAAAAGGGGGCACTGCTAGTAACTGTCCTGTCTTTAAAATTCCTATACAGCGTAGAGATGGTCAATGAATGCAACTGACCCATACCCCAGTACCTGAGCTATAAAAACAAGACATCTTGGAAGGATGTATCACTTCTTTCCCAAGCAACCAGAGGAAAGGAGTTTCTTCAGTTATTTAATGGCAGATGCAACAGCCATTATTGTACTAGCCACATTATTGGGTGGGCACAGTTTGTTTTCTTTTTATACCATCAAGCATTGTTTTGTTCACACCATTAGGTAAATGGGGTTGACCGGGTTGGCACCCCAATATTATTTCTTGTTTGAGACTGTTATTCTGGCAGATGACCACAATGTAAGCAATGCATTCATCCATCCATTTTTTAACCCACTGAATCCAAATACAGGGTCACGGGGGTCTGCTGGAGCCAATCCCAGCCAACACAGGACACAAGGCAGGAACCAATCCTGGGCAGGGCGCCAACCCACCGCAGGACACACACAAACAGCACACACTAGTGCCAATTTAGAATCACCAATCCACATGTCTTTGGATTGTGGGAGGAAACCAGAGGAAACCCACGCAGACACGGGGAGAACATGCAAACTCCACGCAGGGAGGACCCAGGAAGCGAACCCAGGTCTCCTAACTGCGAGGCAGCAGCGCTACCACTGCGCCACCATGCCACCGAAATGGATTCATTAAAAGGTTAAACGAGGAGTTTATTAAACAGACGTCAGCATAACATTTTAAATTAAATAAACAAAATAATCAGACAGCTATTCAAAAGCAATGCAATTACAGTAAAGTATGATTAAATCTCACAACATAGTTCAGTGCCAACTCAATGCTGTGCCTTATGGGTCATTTTTGACCTGATTTTGACACCCACTTTATATGGCCAAAACATCAAAGTTTCCACCCCGAACCTATTGTATTAAATATTCAAACCTGTACTAACCTTTACAGCAGAAGACATTTAGGATGTTTTTAAGGGTTGTGAACAAAAAACAAACTCTATATCAGGGTTCTCAACCTCTGGCCCTGCTGGGCTGCAGTGGCTGCAGGTTTTCATTCTAACCCTTTTCCTAATTAGTGTACTGTTTTTGCTGCTAATTAACATCTTTTGAATTGTGATCGACAAGTTTTTTAAGAGGTGGCATGGTGGCGCAGTGGTAGCACTGCTGTCTCGCAGTTAGGAGACCCAGGTTCGCTTCCCAGGTTGAGTCTGCGTGGGTTTCCTCCGGGTGCTCGGGTTTTCTCCCAAAGACATGCTGGTTAGGTGGATTGGCGATTCTAAATTGGCCCTAGTGTGTTTGTGTGTGTCCTGTGGTGGGTTGGCACCCTGCCCTGGGAATGGCCCCAGCAGACCCCTGTGTTTGGATTCAGTGTGTTGGAGGATGGATGGAAGTTTTTTAAGATTTGTTTCTCTGAATTTCTTCATCATTGCTCTGAATTGCTTCATTTCTATCCTTAAACGGCACCCAAACAGAAATGAGATGTGAAGTGAGTGAGCCAACAGAATACCAATTAAGTCAGAGCCTCAAACTCCAACCAATTTCAGTCCAATCAGATGCTTAATTAGGCGCCGATTCTTGTTGTTAATTAAATCCGTTCTTTAATTCCATGGCTTGTTGCTGCTCTCATCGTGCAATAAAATACATTTCTGAAATTGTTGATTTTCTCTTTTCCTAGAGCACTGTTAAAATGTTTTGGGGACCTGAGCAGATCAGCATTTCTGAGACCTCCACCTTTCTTTATTTTCAGATACTCTATGATCAACAAAGTTTGCTGGTCATGTTTTTGGCTCATTTTGTAGCACACTATTATTTGGCAGCTAATTAAGGACAAAGGAACAATTAAGGGTTTTGGTCTTCAAGAGCAAGTTAATTACAATTAATTCAAAAGAGGTTAATTAGCAGCAAAAACAAATCACTAATTAGGAAAAGGGTTAGAATGAAAAACTGCAGCCACTGCGGCCCTCCAGGACCAGAGTTTGAGAACCCTGCTCTTTATGAGGAGTAAAAAAATGTGGGTCAAAATTAGCCAAAGTATGGCATGGCCGTGTTCAAAATGTGCATCGGTTGTACTAAAATACAACATTTGGAAAATTTTCTGCTGTTATACAGTAAAGGGCACTTTACTAAATGCTTTTTTATTTCTGAACTAAAAAGATTACTTTAAGGATTTTTTTTCAGTTGGTGAACAAACAAACCACCCTAAATGAAGAGTAAAATACAGCAATGTCAATGGTAGGTCAGAATTGACCTAAAAGACATAGCACTGTTCAGAATTTGCAGCAGCTGTACAAAAATGTCACGTTTAAAAGTTTTTTTTTTGCTTTTTGTAAAGTTGGGGAAGTTTGTTAACCAAAAAGAAGACCTTTGCAATGTTTTTATGGGTTGTAAATACTGAGGAGTACCTGCAATTTGTTTTTTTTTTTTGTGCAGAGGTTACGAGTTGAAAAGAATGTTCCTTTCAATCATTGCATCACTCTAGCCCTTGTTTAAAGGAAAAAGCAAATGGTTTAAAGCAAAAGTTGGTCTTCTAAACTGAATGAGCAGAGAGGAAGATTTTTTTTTTTATTAATTTTATTACAATCCATACAAAGCAATCAAGTTTTTACAAAAAGAAACATTGAGTTAAGGACAGATTGATCCCCACCCCTGAGAGGGAGAGCAAGCCAAACGGCGTGAAATTTAAAGCTTGTAAACATACCTAAATTAATAAATTCTCTGTGCTTTATGAACTTATTTTAAAATATTACTGATTAAATCCTGCCATGTTTTGAAAAAAGTCTGTACGGATCCTCTAACTGAGTATTTCAAATAATATAACACATCGGTTTCCCACTGACTTAAAAGAGGAGAGTTTGGGTTCTTCCAGTTTATCAGAATAAGTCTGCGTGCCAACAGTGTAGTGAATGGAATCACAATTTGTTTGTCCTTCTCCACTTTAAGCCCCTCTGGAAGAACACCAAACACAGCTGTTAATGGGTTAGGAGGGATTGTGAGTCCAAGGCTGTCTGAAAGGTAATTAAAAATTTTTGTCCAGAATAATGTTAATTTAGTGCAGGCCCAGAACATGTGACCTAGTGAGGCTGGGGCTTGGTTGCAACGTTCGCAGGTTGGATCATGCCCTGGAAACATTTTGGAGAGTTTTAGTCGAGACAGATGTGCTCGATATATCATTTTGAGTTGTATAATTGTATGCTTTGCGCATATGGAGCTTGAGTGAATTCTCTGCATTGCTACTTTCCACTCTTCCACAGGAAGATTTTTTATGTGTTTGCCATTGCACACCTCTATCTTAAACAGGAGTCTGTTGATGTCATGCATGCAACACCTCACCATGTGGTTAGCAACAAGCATTGTTACTAACAATAAAATGGCACTGCTTGTGATGGCTAAAGTGGAAATATGGTGACATCACCATTATAATGTTATAATAAATAACCAGAATAACAATTCAAAATATCCAAAAATGAAATGCAGGGAAATCAGAATAATAATTCATTATGCTGCCCCAACAACTTTGGACTTTACCTGAATGGAACATCAGTGCAGTCCAGGGCATACTGATTCACATAGGGCCAATTTAGAGTCTTTACTCAAACTAGCATGCATGGCTGTTGGATTTAGGAGGAAAACCATTTGAATACAGGTGGACAATGCAAACCTAACTCTGACAGTGAACAGATTAGCATTAAACTAAGACCTCTGGAGGTGTGAGGCAGCAGCACTAACCACTGTACCTCTATGTTGCATGAAAATCAATTGCAAAGAATTACATGGAATTGCTATTATATTTTTGATTGTTAATTTGCTTACAAAAAAACTCAGATAATTATGATTATGAATGAACATTTCAACATCTTAAAAATGTAGCTTTAAGTATTATTGAAAGCAATGGCTTCACAAGTGACTTTTAATTTAATTTGTTTAATAATGTTGAAGAGAATTAGAGTCTTCGTTGACAAAATTGGCTACAAACAGCTAAACAACATAGATAGCATTGTCTCAGAGCAGAATGTTTTAAAAAAGAAAGGACGCGTTTTATTTATTTAACATGGTGACCCTTTTAAAGTAGAACCTTCTCTTTTTGTCTTTGTTGCTTTTTTCAGAGAAACTGGAAATAAAATTTGATTGCAACACAAATCCTTCCTTTTTCATAAACAGGATTAAGTAATGCTAACAAAATAATAAACAAACTAAACATAGCTGTATCATTAAAATAACCAATTAGAAATTGTTTGAAGCAGTCCTGGGATTTGTTTTTATTTTAACTGAAAGTGGTTATCGTTTCACTCATCACTTAAGATGTTTAATTCCATTCCACTTTCCTGTAATCAGAGATTATGTTAAGGATGAATAAGCAAAAAGCGTAAATATATAGAATTGTGAAAACTATTTATTAAAACAGAAAATGTAATGTAATATTAGCTTTAATAATAATAAAAAATGTATTTCTAATCTCTGCAGTGGGCTTTCTAAAGTAATGACTGTTAGTTCTTGTTCAGTGAATCATTAAAGCAGCAGTGGGCTTCTTGGCAAACATTTAATTTTAAATATATATTACAGTGTGAGTTTCATTATAACACAATTTCAGGGATAAACCGTAACAAGGTTTGCAATCAGACAAATAACATTTCTTCCTGGCACTAGGGAGGAGGAATTGTGTGCGCTGATGTAAAAGAACATTTAGATCAGATTTTAAAATGGCAATAGCAAGATCAATATCATTAGAACAAGTAGGAGAATGTAGCAGATCTAATTTTGAGGTTGTGTCACAGGGGTAACTCTTGAATGGAGCTCCTATTATCCTTGCTCTCAAGATTTCCACTCTTACACAAACTGCTCTGATCCCATAGTGTTGAAAAAAAACTGCAAATCTTCTGCATGAAAAGAGTGGATTCTTGGAATGAGAGGTTTCTCGATTGTTTAAAATGAGGCATTCTGAATATTGAATCGTGTCAAGAATCATATTAATCCTTGTATTGTTTAGAGTAAAAACCAATATATATAGGATAAACGCCCTTTACTGTATTTTATACATATTGGGATTTTATAGAACATGATTAAAGAGGCCAATATTAAAACAAATGCTCCAGAAAACTGAAGATTATCTTGGTAGAGAACTTGCTAACCTTTGCATCTTAATGTTGACTAAGAAATAGAAATAAGAAAGAGAACAAAAAATCTTAATTGAGTAGTAAATACTTTCTTAGTTGCACACAAATAGACTTATGCAAATTAAACAATAATAGAGACAAAAAATAACAATAGTAGTCATCTTCAACAGACAACAAACAGCCAAAGTAAGAGAAATACATACAAATATGTTCTTTGTATTGTAACAACTCAGGGATGTGAGAAATGGAGGAATGGTATTAGCCTCCTGATGCCGATTGCTGGTGAGTAGCCCTAAAAAGAACAAAAGGCCACACACTTCTAGCTCTTTGTCCCTTTGTCCCTTCATCCACGCCACCCAGCTCCTGCTCATTTGAGGTCAGATGCAACCTATTTGCCACACTATTCACCTGGCTTTCTGCTATCCGACTGAAGTCCAGGGACCATACCAAAGCTCGCCAGCAGTGAGCACTGAGCAATTGGGCTTCAGCAGCCACAGTCCGATGAAAGTACTCTTCTAAGTGCTGTGTCTGCGGCCACCTTACATGCTGATCACGGGTATTCCTACTCCCTCATTGCCACCAGAGGAGCAATGTCTCTCTGAAGTCTGGACCCAGAGTTTGTTACAATATTCCTTTTGCAGAAGACTCCCAAATGTTAAGTTCATGTATCTTACTGCTTATAGATAAAGTACAATTATGAAACCTGGTAGTCCTTTTTTTGAATGACCAAAATCTTTCAAAGGACAAAAAGGGTGCATATAGAGGATGCGATGAATTGGTGAAAATCTTAATGTCATTATGTTCCAGTAAACAAAAACGTAAAATTAGTCTAGAATGGACTAACCAAGGAAGACACTCATTTAGCTACATCACAGTACCTTAATATTTTATCAGCTTTTTACAGAATAACTGATTTCTCCACATAGGTAATAGAGAGGTTCTTCCAGTATCTTGTTTTAGTGCAGCATCGACCACTGCCTTTGAGCACGATTTTCTCTGCAGTGTACTGGACTGACCTTATCAATGGCTTTGAGGATACTGAACACCTGCATGAGGTCTTTGAAAACCTTTCTGTAATCAAGAATGAAGAGATAGAGTTCTCTGGGCTTCTTTTATCTTGACAGGAGAGCCTATATTCAGTCTGGCTCCAGAACCATCATGTGGTTGAAAACTGCCATTGTACCAAATTCATTCTGACCGCTACCTGCTCTAAAAGAGAATACTTTAATAGGTGATGTTTGCTGAAGGGCTGAGGCATTCCGTGAGCAAATATGTCTTTGTCAATGTTAAAAAAACTGGCATGCACAATGCATGGTTCAGATCAAAGGAGAGAATAATAAAAGAAAGACTATAAGAAAGAGTCTGTTTTAAATTTTACAGCACTAACAAATACCATAAAACTACATTAGGTGAAAGTAGGCTTTACACAATATTAATCGTGCATCAAAGTGTGCCACTCACTAGAGTCTGATCCTATGAGGTAACTCAAGGTGCCATTTATATTCAAGAATTAAAAATCGATTCCAATGCAATATACTATAATAAACAGAAAGAATCACACAGAGATCAAAGCCCTGTGATGCTTCAGGGTCTGTAGTTTATAGTCTATCTGCTAGTAATCAACAGTTGATTGAAGCTGTTCAAGTTATACTTCAAAATGAGGTTATTAATAAACTAGGAAATCACTCACTTCTAAAGTAAAAAATAATTGTATTTTATATTCAGCATCTTTGACATCTTATATTGAAGCATTTTTCTGATTCTGATCTAGTTTAAGCAGATCTAATAATAAGTTACACAGAAGCATAGTAAACCATGGACAGTCAGGTAGCATGGCGTGATAGTTGCTAAATGCTATTTCTAAAATGGAAAAGTGTTGAGGTTTCTCTGCAGTGCTATGCTTTAATGTGAGAATTTTATGAATGATGTTCTATTATTTTTTTATTATCCTTGAATTTTCCACACATTGCATGGAACTGCTTCTTGCAGAGTGAGCATTTAGCAAGGTAAACATATGTTCTGTCTGTTTGGCTTTGTCCTGGAATAGAATAAATACTAGGCCTGGGAAAGTTAACACGTTAATTTTTGCGATTAATGTAGCCTGTTTAACGCATTAAAACATATTGTCACATCTTGGACCGAAAATGAGGCAAATGCCTTAGGAACTGCTTTGGTCAAGGTGGTATTTTCATATTATTTTTTTAACATTATGAAACAATAATACAAAAAAAAGTTAAGTTTGGACCTAAATAATTAGATACATATCCTGTATTGTATTTATATACTAGCTTTGAAAATTTTACGAAATAAATACAATTTTCATTTAAAGTTTTAAAATTTTGTATTACACAGTTCACAGCAATATGCCACATGTCAATATGTACCACTGATGTTCATTTTCTTGATTTATAAATACTGACATAGATGCAGGGGAGTGCAAGGAAATGGCAGTCTTGGTGCAAAGCTAGAGAAAAGTTGTGAAGGTAAAAATTATGCTCTCTTTTTTCATTTCATATTTCTGTAAAGGATCAAATCAAAGTCATATCACAGAAGTACTAAATATGTTATCTTTGAGTGGTATTAAAACCATAATATGTCTCTAGTACTTCTGTATTTAACTCACTGGTCTGCCAGGTAGCTTACAGTGTTGTCTGTTCTAATATAATGACAACATTCTGAGAAATAAAAGTGTAATGATTATCCCTACCCATTATTCTAGTTTGCAGTATCTTCACTAATTTATGCAAAGAACTTAACATAACCATCCAAGCAATGCATGGTGTCAGTTTTTAAGTGGGACAGCAACTATGGAAATCTTTTTTAGTGTGTCAGCAGCAAAGGTTTAGGTATAGCAATGTTTTCTAACCTTTTTTCTGTGGTGGCACAACTTTTGTAATCCAAAAAAATCCCAAGGTACACCGCAATTCTACCAACCAAAAAGCAATAAATCTCTTAGACGTGCTGAACTGTCCGAAAGAGCAAGACAGGGGGCGGCAAAAAAAAGCAGCTCGGAGATTGCAGTTTGCTCTGCGAAAGTCGCTGGTGAAGACGCACTCAGGCAAATGGGCCCCTGAGTTGTCTCCTGGCTGCTAAATTGCTCTATGTGCTGTGTTTGGAAAATGGCAGTCACTGAGCTGCTTTATGTTGGCTTCTCCAGGTAGTCCCAGTCCTCCATGGACACTTGAGGAGTGTGTTTCTCTCAGGTCTGGACCCAGGGGCACTGTTATTTCCACGGCACACCAATTGAAAAACACTTACATAAAGTATAATTATCAAGTTGTTGATGGTGATGAACTATTATTTAATGTATGCCCATTTAAGAGATGCATATTCTTTCAATTAAATCAGTCTTTAGCAGTGCAAATTCAACAGTTATTTTTGATTGTTTCTAACTTTGACACATCTACAGTATGTCTCATATGCTATGCCAATTTGGCCTGATTTTCTTATTACCTTTTTTTCAACTAGCCTTTTAGGAAGGCATTCAAATTCAGGTTGCGTTTGCTCAAGTATTATTTTGTTAAAAGTTAATGTTTAAGGTCATTGTTTAAGTTTAAACTATGCCATTAACTTGTTAAAGTTCCTTTGTATTAATTCTACATTAATTTTGTGATTCCGTCTGTATTAAATTCATGATTTATTCATTCATTTTATAATTACATGTTTTAATGTTAGGTGTGATTAATCGTGATTAATTACATTAATCTGTGTGATTAATTAGATTTTTTTAATAGATTCCCAGCCCTAATAAATACACTTATTTAGTGTAAAGGAGGAAATAGCCCACCAGAGTAGTAAGAATGGTAATTTTTGGATATATTTCACTACTACAACTTATTTCTGTAGTGTTTAGACCAGATTTTCAGACGGCCACACAAAAGTTTACAAATGAGACCTCATTGGTGCCCAACACATATGATATGTAGCTTACTTTGGTTTAGTTTACATTTAGTACACAACATGTGAAATTTGTTAATATGTTTTCCCTAAATTTCTTAATAAGGACAGTAAATATGTATAATATTGCATGGTAAACCAGGTGATCACCAATATCACCTACCAATTTTCAGTATAGTTCTTACATTTGTCTAGTTATTTGTCCTATACTACAGGCCTGTCACATGCCAGATTCTTAAATGATCACATCCAAAACTTTTTCTTTACTACGTAACCAGTTGAATTTGCTAACTACCAAAAATCTTTCTTTAAGATCTTTCTTGTTCCAGCTATAGGCCTGTTTACAATTATCATTATAATCTGACTTTTTTTTTTTTAGCTTTTTAATAGAATATTACTCATTAAATGTCTTTCACCTTTCTGATATTCCCACTATTTAAAAAATTTGAAGAAGAGCTGAAGGAAAGGTCTATAATATGTTAGTATTATGTGGGTTGAAAAAGCAGAGATGCGTCCAAAATAAGCAGTTTAAAATACACCAAGTTTAATCTAGTTTGAATAAATGTCCAAGAAGATATAGTACACCCCTAAGCCATTTCAAAGTAGGGTATGATACAAACACGTTCCAGTTTGGTAAAATTAGGCATTCTGCTAGGAAATTTAAAAAAATATATATTTATTTAATAATTTAAGATTGAAGTTTCATCAGCAATAACCCCAAACAGGACAGTATCATGAACACAGTCAATCAATTTGCAAAAGTCCACTGATAAAGTAGTAAAAATAGATGTCCAGAGTCCACATTTAATTATTCTTTAAATTATCTTTATTGCATATTTCAACAATGAAAAATAATTACACAAACAAGGTATCAAAGTGCATACTTTTTAGCATTAACTTAACACTGCAGAAACAAAGCTATATTTTAGTTTGTGATAGTCAGGTGAAGGGTATTTGTGTCATGTGTTTCATCAACATTGTCTGAACAGGCATGCACAGGATTAATCAAGATAATTGAGGAACATTCTCACCGCCATGCTTTGATGATATCGTTTCCTTAATTTGCCGATTTTAATTACCAAGGTCCAAGTGTATGGCAAACCAAATTATCATTTAGACATCTTTAAATAGATTAAAAGATATCTTAATATATTTAAAGATATTACTCTTTTCATGGCTCTTTTAGGTGGCTTCCTATCCTTAAAAGGACTGCTTGCCAATTGCTGCACTAGATGGAATTCTGTTTGAGCCATTACAGCCTTGCTGTTTTTATGGGTGCACCTGCCACTGTATCTGAAGATGTTAATTTGCATGATGGAGTGCCAGGTCATACTAAAGTTGTGTCATCCTTGGCTTATACATCTTGTCAGTATCGTTATGCAGCCGTAATTTAACACTAGAATCCCTGAAGCCTACAAAAAAACTCGTAATCCTGGGCCACCTTAAATTCCATCACACTTCCCCATTAGCCTGCTATCCCATTCCCCCACAAATCACATAGCTGAAGTCAGTCACAAACTTCTCCAAGGTTAAGTCTCTTTATTGTGGTGTAAGGTCCCTGGAGTTTGATAGAGTAAATAATATATCGTTATTTGGAATACATACATTTCATGTGTGTCCCGTGTATACAAAGATCGGTGTAAGTGTAGGATGACATGAAATGCAAGGCAAGAGCTGCTGTACACATACCTAAAACAGAAAGTTTTTCCATGTTATGCTAATAATGATGTGAAGAGTATAATGTGTGAAGACTTTAGTCCAAATATCAAATAAACATGTGCGTTTTTATTCAAAGAATATAACCAAAGTAAAAAAAATCATTCAACTTTCATGTTGCTGTCAATGAGTTAAAAACCCAAACTCAGAAATCAATCGACAGAAAGTTGATATGTATTCTTGGTTGGTGCAGAAGAACTTCTGCTTTATAACCAAAAGGATCTGGCTTCGAGTCCGGGCGCTCTGCATTTTGAGTAGTGAGCTGCTATTATTATTACTATAATACAGTATAATAAAAACATACATTTCATTTGAGTCTGTAACACCCAGTCTAAATTTTGGCTACTGGTAAAAGTTACCGTTTTTTTTATTATTCAGTTTTATTCAGTCAGTGATGTTCCCGTGGTACAACGAACTTGCCTTTCCCTCTCTGTGCTTATGAGGTTTATCTCCATTCTTTTCACAAGAACAGTAATGACCACAGTTGGTGCTGTGGTTGATGCCTGCTCAGAACTATTTCTTGTAATGGCAATCAAAAATACAATGTCCTGTGACCATTATCAGACTGGACAAAGGCAGAACCGTAACAACAGACAGGTTTTTCACTGCACTTTTGCGGGCTAATATACTGCTGCACTGCAACGCAACTCTGTTTGGCACCAAAAGTCACTTTAGTACGCAAGCAATTCACCACGCTAGTGTTTAGATGGCCTTTGTTTCTCCTTAAGTCATACAATCGGTGAAAAATACATATTAGCAGGAGTCTTGAGCAATTTGCTGTTAGGTGCCGCACCCAGAGTGTTACATGCTGCATTGTCAGATGGCGGAACAGGGATGTCGAGTGTTACCCTGGCATGCAGTGCAGAAGATATGTTAAACACTCCATTACTGTGTGGTGATCTGTCGAATATGAGTGAACAGGAAAATGTCCTTGTCTGGAGCTACAGATGCTCCTGTCTCTTGTCTGTTTTCTTTCACTGAACTGACACTGCAAACAATGTTTTAGACACATATCTCAGGTTTGAGACCCTCCCTCCACAGCTGTTCTGTAACACCTTTGCTATTGCCTTTTCAGTTTTACCATTAGCCTTCTTGTACATCTGAGGTCACTTGCATCTTCCACATTTATTCAGAGCTCCATGAGCCCTAGTCTCCACCTGCATCTGCACACCCAGGCCAGAAGAACTTTAGCAAATGGAAAAATGTGGGTGAAGATGCAGAAGTAGCAGTCTTTCAGCTGTCTTTGGTATTGCAGATGGTATTCCAGGTCCCAGAATTCAGCATCAAAACTCTCTAGAAACTCCTCAGAAGAGCCAAACAGGCCCATTTTAGGTCTTTATGGCACTCAGTGCTTTGCTAATTCAAACTGTAGGTCTCCTCATCACACTCCTGATACCAGAGTTTCCCTTTGAGTACCCCCTTCATATATAAAGAAATAGAAATCAGCTAAACCATAAATAGAAATAGTGCATAAGTGGACTAGTGAAGCTGTGGAGAGAGTACAGAATGGACTGGATTTTTCTCTCTGGGAGGTATTCACAGACCCCTTTGATGGATTAGATAAGTACACAAACACAGTGACTTCTAACATAAGTTTTTTTGCCAGGAAATCTTTATTCCAAAAAAATCAATTACCAAATGCAATAATTTCAAACCATGGTGTTTATAAATCTGAAAAAGTTAAGAACAACTAAAGTTTACAAAAGTGGAGACAAATACAGTGCATCCGGAAAGTATTCACAGCGCATCACTTTTTCCACATTTTGTTATGTTACAGCCTTATTCCAAAATGGATTAAATTCATTTTTTTCCTCAGAATTCTACACACAACACCCCATAATGACAACGTGAAAAAAGTTTACTTGAGGTTTTTGCAAATTTATTAAAAAAAAAAAATTGAGAATGCACATGTACAGTACATAAGTATTCACAGCTCAAAATTGAGCTCCGGTGCATCCTGTTTCCCCTGATTATCCTTGAGATGTTTCTGCATCTTAATTGGAGTCCACCTGTGGTAAATTCAGTTGATTGGACATGATTTGGAAAGGCACACACCTGTCTATATAAGGTCCCACAGTTGACAGTTCATGTCAGAGCACAAACCAAGCATGAAGTCAAAGGAATTGTCTGTAGACCTCCGAGACAGGATTGTCTCGAGGCACAAATCTGAGGAAGGTTACAGAAAAATTTCTGCTGCTTTGAAGGTCCCAATGAGCACAGTGGCCTCTATCATCCATAAGTGGAAGAGGTTCGAAACCACCAGGATTCTTCCTAGACCTGGCCTGCCATCTAAACTGAGTGATCGGGAAAGAAGGGCCTTAGTCAGGGAGGTGACCAAGAACCCGATGGTCACTCTGCCAAGCTCCAGAGGTCCTCTGTGGAGAGAGGAGAACCTTCTAGTAGGACAACCATCTCTGCAGCAATCCACCAATCAGGCCTGTATGGTAGAGTGGCCAGATGGAAGCCACTCCTTAGTAAAAGGCACATGGCAGCCCGCCTGGAGTTTGCCAAAAGGCACCTGAAGGGCTCTCATACCATGAGAAACAAAATTCTCTGGTCTAATGAGACAAAGATTGAATTCTTTGCTGTGAATGCCAAGCATCACGTTTGGAGGAAACCGGGCACGCTCATCACCAGGCCAATACCATCCCTACAGTGAAGCATGGTGGTAGCAGCATCATGCTGTGGGGATGTTTTTCAGCGGCAGGAACTGGGAGACTAGTCAGGATAAAGGGAAAGATGACTGCAGCAATGTATAGAGACATCCTGCATGAAAACCTGCTCCAGAGCGCCCTTGAACTCAGACTGGGGCAACGGTTCATCTTTTAGCAGGACAACGACCCTAAGCACACAGCCAAGATATCAAAGGAGTGGCTTCAGGACAACTCTGTGAATGTCCTTGAGTGGCCCAGCCAGAGCCCAGACTTGAATCCTATTAAACATCTCTGGAGAGATCTTAAAATGGTTGTGCACCGACGCTTCCCATCCAACCTGATGGAGCTTGAGAGGTGCTGCAAAGAGGAATGGGCGAAACTGGCCAAGGATAGGTGTGCCAAGCTTGTGGCATCATATTCAAAAAGACTTGAGGCTGTAATTGCTGCCAAAGGTGCATCGACAAAGTATTGAGCAAAGGCTGTGAATACTTATGTACATGTGATTTCTCAGTTTTTTTATTTTTAATAAATTTGCAAAAACCTCAAGTAAACTTTTTTCACGTTGTCATTATGGGGTGTTGTGTGTAGAATTCTGAGGAAAAAAATGACTTTAATCCATTTTGGAATAAGGCGGTAACATAACAAAATGTGGAAAAAGTGATGCGCTGTGAATACTTTCCAGATGCACTGTATGTTTACAAAGAGGCTACATATCAACTAGACAAAGCCATTAAGGATGCCAAAAGAAAACACAAGGCCAAACTGAAACAGAGCTTCTTAACAAATGATTGTTCTTCTATCTAGAATGCTTTAAGGTTGATCACTGGTTACAAATGCAAATGCCCAAGCCCCATATCCCCACTACTTCTAACAGCATTTAGACTCTCCAGCTACATATACCATATGCTAGGATCTTATATTTGGATTTTAGTTCTGCATTTAACAAATCATACCAGAGCTTCTCCACAGCAAACATCTCAGTATGAATGTGCACTATGCCACATGTCTCTAGATCTCTGATTTTCCAAGTAACAGACGTCAGACAGCGAAGATGGGTGAATATGGGTCACCTCGGGGATATGTTCTATCTCCCCTTCTTTTCTCTCTCTTGACAATAATGACTGTACTTCCACTGGCCCATCTGTTAAACTGCTGAAGTCTGCAGATAACACCACCCTGATTGGCCTGGTCACAGATGGGGATGAGGTTCCATATTGGACGGAGGTTGATTGACTGTAGTAAAAATGACTGTGGATTTTAGGAGACACTGCTTACCTCCCATACGTATAAATGATATCACTGTCAACAGGGTAGAATCATATAAATTTCTTGGCACAGCTGTCACTCACAGTATGAGCTGGTATGAAAATATAGCTGACCTTATGTTTTTTTTTCCTTCAACTTAAAAAGGTTAACCAGTCTCAATCAGTGCTGATATGTCATCATTGAATGTATCCTCACTTTCTCCATAACAGTTTGGTATGGCAAAACATTAGCTCACTCGAAACATAAACTATAGCTCATTATTCAGACAGCAGAAAATGTTGTTGACCTAAAACTGGAATCCACTGAGGTCCTGCATGCATCACAGGTCAGGAAATGAGCTGGAAATATAAGCAAACAATACACTCACCAGGGTAACCTTCTCTTTTAGGTATTACCATCGAGGAAACATTACTGGTCACTAAAGGATATAACTGCTAGTCAGAGAAACAGTTCCTTTCCTACTGCAGTCACTATGTTTAAACACAGTGTCTAGTTCATCTGTTGATTCCTGATTTCTATTCTCCTCCATTCAATTTAAACTATGTTTATTTTATATAGGACTTTAATTTATTACTGAGCAGGAGAGCAATTCTGCTTTACCATATTGTTTTATATATCTGTGTTTACTGTATACATTTTAGATAGTATTACATATTGTATATAGTGTTCTTTAATTCTATGTATCTTGGAATGTGTATTATGTAACACCAAGAGAATTTCCTAGCAAAAACATTGCCTGACAATAAAATTTAAGTTCAGATTCAATGTAGTGCTTGCACCAAGTGCCAGAATGGATCCTTTTACCCATTATGTGTCTCTTTTAGGTAAATGTTAAGTCTGCTCACCTTTGCCACACTAGATGGATTTCTGTGTGCAACATTGTAGGGTTGCTGGTTTTATAGGCACCCCAGCCCATGACTTTTTGCATGATGGAATGCCAGCTCATAATATGGGTGACTCATACCTGGCTGATACAGCTAGTCAGAGCTCTTACTATATCTCTAAAAACACTTTTAGAGTGTTATGTGAGTTCAAATGTGTGAGGCTTTTTTGTATGATTAGCATGTGATAAAAAAAGGACATTGCAGCTCAGCAGACTGACAGTGAATGCCAAGCATCGAGGCAAAACAATCCATAAGGTTGAAGCGAAACACCTTGATGGTGACTTTCATTATTGGAATCTGCTTGACTCTGCAGCCATTTGACTGCGAATGAACACAAAATTTAAGTTGCAATTAAAGCAAAGTTGAGTACTTTCAAGTGTATTATTGTCACAAATACAAATAAAATGAAAACCTTCAGACCATTTACAACTATACAAAATAAATACTGTGAAAAGAAAAAAACACAAGAGAAAATATATCAAGAATTGAGGGAATTCCCCATATAATGCTTTTGAGACTGAAACATAGTTTTATGAGTACAGAAATACATTCAACAAAGGAATTGGTTTCTTCAAGATGTTTTATAGAGAATAAACAGGAAATTAGATGAAGAAGGAACAGAACTGAGTTGGCAGGAAGTGCGAACTTGAAATTACGTCTTCTTTAGTGGACAGGGATGGCATCATTATAGGAAGTCATTGGTGTGGTCACCGGAAGAGAGGACATCGGTATCAAACAGACTTTTGCAGATGGACCCAGAAGTGGAGTGATTGCAGAGATCCAGAAGTATTGTTGTTGTATGGATATGAGGTATTTTATGGTTGCTGTTCTTCTGTTTTTCTGTTGGAAGAAGAGAAAAGGCATTAGTACTCTGTTCCACACCCCTGTCTTTCGTATTTTCACACTGGTTTGGGCCCTTTGGCTACCCCCTACGCTTGCATGTGTGACAATATTAAAAAAAAATAAATAGCACAATTAAATATAATGAAGCATAAGCCAACTGGATGAATAGACACCTTTCTCTCTGCTGGTTCCGGCTGATGTTTTTTGTAAATTATTGTGTTTTCTGCTAGAACTGGCTCTACTATCAAATCTAAACATTGTCTCTGCGAGAAGATACAAGAATAATGCTAACACTTTAGTGCTACAGTATACTGATCTTTTAGTCTGACTCTTATCCCATACTAACATTGGGAGTGAGGAGCAGGAAGCTCAAGGAAAGAAGGAGGTTGATGCAGACTGCTGAACAACCATCTCTCAAAGCTGAGTATTAATACGAGTATAAAAAGTAACATTTTGTATACTAGTAATGGTGTTACATTCTTACAAGGTAATAATCCCACAGCCCTTTTTAAATCTGGCCAAAGCGCCACCTCATAAATTACAGGATTGCATATATATGAAGAAATATTTTGGAAAACAAGTCAGAAAATCCCAGTTAGGCTGCAAACTGGAAGGCTTGTTCAATGCAGAATATTTTTTAATCAATCAGAGCCATAGACTAAGCGAAACTTTGCCGTTGCTTATTTACCAAAAACTTGGTCTTTTATGTCACAGTGAGGCTTCATATCAAACTAAGCATGTTTGACAGTATATCACACACCTGAGGCTTATGAGACATAACATTTAAATGCATCTTGTTCTCTCTTTTTAGTCCCAAGACAGTATTTTTTTTTTCTTTTCTCGTATCCAGAAAGAAACTGCTGTTTGGGTATCATGCTGTTCTGTACTGTGTATTGAGTTCTCTATAGATAATGGGAAAAATTACTGTTGTCATCTTTTGACACAACAAATCACAATTTTGATTCAGGAGGGGACCCTCAATGTCATGCCAGTTGGAAATTTAATAAGCCAATAAACAAATTTAAATAAATAATAAATAAGAATGTCGTTTCAAAATTATCAGAAAAAGGCCCTATGCAACTCGTGCAGTTTTGTTTATAGAGAGGACGGGAACTGGCACTATGCAAGGGTACTTTACAAGCTGATAGCTGCCATTTTATACAAGAGAGGATGTGATACGACTTCTGGGTCATGTAACAAACAATAGGAATATAGCAAGCTGTAAATATTATGACTCTGGTAATGCAAAAGATCAAGACAGGAGTTGGCCACTGTATTACAATAAGAAACAAAATGGCTGCTAATATATAACAATAAAAATGAGCAACATTAAAAATACAGACACAAAAAAACTATATAAGAATTGCAAAGAATAAGAACTAAACTTCAAGATACTTGAAACAAATTCAATGCAATGTCTACATATCACTTTAAACTTTCTTTGTAAAGTGAATTTAAGATATATTTAAATTAATATGTAATTTATATACCTTTAAATCATTTGCAGATCTCATTGTAGCATTTATATTTTTAAATCTTTAAAATCACCTGATTGTTAAGTGATAATTTATCTTAGTAAATTTTATTCTAATTTGATACTGAAAGTATATATTTAATTACCTCCTGCACATTTAAAAATATCTTGAAATGGTTTATCCATACCTTGCACTGATTAACAGATATCTTTAAATTAACTATCAGGGTATCTTGAAATAAATTACAGATATCTTTCAATATATTATATATTTAAATCATGTTTATTTATTGACAACTATAGGTAAGAGTTAATTATAAGTAAGAGTAGGAACTGATCAGTAAGCTATACAAATACTTGAGCCCATGATACTAATCAATGAAAAACTGCATTACAAATAGAAGAAACTGTTCATTTGCAATTAATAACAAGATGATAGAAGCGATTCAAAACTGACTTCATGTTCACTTAACTCTTTTTTATCAAAAAAACATTCAGGAACTTGTAGGACTCCTGGTTATAGGAGTGTTGTGAAGATAAAGACTACAGTTCCATACATAAGTTTGAACACCCCTACTCAAATTTTAAATTTTGTTGACATCAAAAATATATAAAATCTCAAGAGCAAACAAACTAAAACAATGGCTTTTCATGAAAATGCTAATGTGCATTTAAGATTGATTTTACAATCTAAAAATATGTCAATGTGTCATCTACCAAAGGTTTGGACAGCCTGCTAAATCAGTTCTTAGTAACAACTCCTTTAACAAAAATCACAGTTTGCAAACATTTTAGAACCAGCTATGAGTTTTGTTTTGGAAAATTTCCCCCACACTTTCTTTCATACTATTGTTGTGCTGTCTTGTGTGCACAGCAGGTTTAAAATCTACCCACAGATTCTCAAAAATGTTAATTTCTGGGAGCTGCGAAAGCCATTGCAAAACCTTCACCCTGTGCTTCTTGAGGTACTGCAAGCCTTGTTTAGTTTCAGTATTCTGACTGACTGTCTGACATTTTCCATGAGGATTTGTTGAAATTTAGTGGAATCTGTTCTTCCCCATTTCTTGTGCTACTAACTGCTAACTAAACCCAAAGCATAACAGATTAACCCCATACAGATGGAATGGTGTTCTTTTCTTCAAATGCTGCTCCCTTTTTTTTTCTCTAAACAAATCTTTTGTGATATTGGCTGAAGACTTTGATTTTAATTTCATGTGTTCACAGCGCTATGCAGATGCAGATGTTGTTTGCATACTTAAGACATTGATTTGTGATTTTTATAACAAAATCACAGATGAGGTTTCCTTCGGATGGCACTTCCATAAAGGCCATGTTTGTGTAGGTAACACCACCACTCCTTTCCCAGCTAAACCTGCCTGCAGGGGTTTTGCAATGCCTTCCTGCGAAGTATATGAGCTATGCTGTCATTGTTTTTTTGGTCCCACAGATCTTTTCTCGATCTTGTAAATGCCAGAGTGGATGGGCTGGCATCCTGACTGGAATGGGAGAGATGACTTATCCAGCTATCCAGCTGGGAGGAAATAATGAATGGAGAACATATTAGACAAAGCAATCTGGCAGTGTATCATGGGAGTCTGTTGTCTTCATGGGCAACCATGTTGGGTTCTCTGCGTGCAGTCAAAGAGCGCTGTTGCAGAGCGTCCGCCTGAGCTGTAAGTACTTCCTATGGGCTATGCCTGGCACCAGTAGTTACGGGTCTTGTAAAAAAGAAGCCAGCTTTGCCTTGCCCAGGCAAGGCAAAGTCAGGAGGCAGAGGGCTAAACTTACTTAGGGGAGCTAAAGGATAGAGGAAAGGAACTGTGAGAATCATTGGTTGTGCTATTTTAGCTATTGTCCACTTGTTTAGGGTACTGCAAATAATAAAAAAAAACTTTATTTGGTTTGGGGCTTGGTGGCACCCCTGTGTGGTCAAAACCTCCATAGATCCCAATAATTGACATTTCTTAATTACATTTTGGCCTGAGGAAATTGCTAGCTGGAAGTGCGTTGGTACATTTTTACTGCATTCAATCACTGTAGGCATCAATCAGTTTAATTTTTAGATCCTCTGAAGAGCTTGTGATTACTGAGTGTTGCACAATACATGGAGAGTCAAAAAATGTATTAAGTTATGGAATTAGCTGAGAATTAATAATGACAATTCTTGACCCATCTAAGACCTAATGAGTTTAACCAGACCAGACTATCAACCTAACAGGTTCTGAGGCCTGAATGGGGTGCCCAAACCTTTGCAAATGCTACGTTTTAGATTTTTGTTTTGTTCATATTTTACATTCATCAAATAGCGTAATGTAAATATTTTGATACAAATAACATCGTATTCATTTGTTTGTTTTCAAAGTTGTATTTACTATTTTTTTTACTTCACATGTCAACAAAATATGTAATTGGGCTCAGAGAGTCCAGACTTTAATTCTCAATATTCAGTTCCATATTAAAGAATTTCAAATATCTGTAGTATAAATGAACAATATACTGTATGAAAAATAAAGTTCAGAAACTCATTGGTGAACACTTATGTATAAGTAACCCCTTGCCTTGCTTTCTTTTATTTTCAGAAATTTCATGTTGTTTTTTAAACTGCATGTGACTTTGGCAGATGTATACAGTAAATTTACAAATAAATTACTGCTTGATTTATGGTTATTCTGGTTTTATATAATAATGTCTTCTGTGTCACCTATTCCCTGAAGCACATAGATAACTACCCATGCTGTCTGTTACGATTCCTTTTTTCTATCTCTGACTTGTAAATTGAGCTTCATATTTAGATGGGGTACTGTATTAACCTTTCAGAGATATCACATACCACTGAGGTGTACAACAATTATGGCATTTGCTTTTCTGAAATATTATGTCAAACTGAATTTACCTTACATGTTTTTCTTCAGCTAATTTCTTTTTCTTTTGTAACCCAAACTCACCTGCTCTGGGCTTTGCCTTTGTGCAGTGAATTTCAGTACCTTCAAAAGCATTGTCCTTGTTCTTGTATTTAATTTAGTACTTGACATCTATTTCTATACGTTTTTCTTTTGACATGAATTTGCAGCATGTACCTTTTATGCTGTTCTTCTCTGTCTGCTCTATTTGAAAATGGCACACACAAAAACAAAGTTAACACCTCTCATCCTCAAGGAAACATCAGAATAATCTGCATAGCTGCAAATCGGAGTCATAAATGCTACTAAATTTCAGCCCCTAACAAGTCTGCAGGTTGCTACCTCTCAGTACATTGGGCCTTCAAGACAAAATTCTTCAGAGGATTGATTCATTTAATTTAACTTTTTTTTTCTGAGAAAATCACCAGATTTAGGTGCCTTTTAAATTTTGCCCTCCTGTTTTGATAATTGTTTTCAGTCTATATAAATGGTTGTAAGACCTCAGTTTGAAATTAAAGGCCAGTCTAAATATAATTCATTAATTTAAGGACACTGACTAATTATTGCAACAATATTTCCTGCACATGGATTATTTTTTAAATATCTCTAATGATATACTGTATGTATGTTTTAGCCAACAATACCATACCATAACTGACACCTTTACAGGTTTTTAGATGATCATCATCCTTCCATGATATGAGGTCTATAGTATAATTTTGAAACTGGAAGAGACAATGCATGGAGAAAAAATGCAGTTGGATTCCTATGAATCCGGTTGAGGGAAGATACATATTTTAACAAGACAATGGCCTCAGTTAACCAAATCAACACACACTGGTATCAGACCTAATGCATTTTAAAGGGTCTGGCAACAAACTACTAAAGTGCTTTTTAGCTAAAGAAAAAAAAAGTAGACAGCCCAAGTTGGTGACACTTCCACTTAAATACAGGCTAGGGACCTGGTGGATGGACAGAAGAAGTGACTTCAGAAGTGGCGAGGTTGTGAATCATCTGGTATGCAGAGGGAGGAAGAGAAGAGGCGTTAGTATACAGTGCTACTCTACCGATCGTCGAGGAATTACCACCACCAGAACCTTTAAGTTGTCCCGAACACTCATGTGTGTGACAATGTATACTTTATGTCAGGGGTCCCCAACTCCGGTCCTGGAGGGCCTCAGTGGCTGCAGGTTATCATTCTAACCCTTTTCTTGATTAGTGACCTGTTTTTGCTGCTAATTGGCTTCTTTTAAATTAATTTTAATTGACTTGTATTTTTAAGATTCACTCCCCTGAATTTCTTCATCGTTCTTCTGAATTTCTGTTCATTTCTTTCCTTAAATGGCACCCAAACACAAATGAAATGTGAAGTGAGTGAGCCAACTAAGATCAACTAAGTCAGGGCCTCAAACTCCAACCAATTTCACTCCAACCAGTTGCTTAATTAGGCTCTGATTCTTGTCGTTAATTAAACTTGTTCTTTAATTCCATGGCTTGTTGTTGCTTTATTTGTGCAATAACATTTACGAAATTGTTGATTTTCTCTTTTCTAAGAGCGCTATTAAAATATTTTGGGGACCTGCACAGATCAGCATACCTGAGACCTTTACCTTTCTTCATTTTCAGATATTGTATGATGGACACAGTTTTGCTGGTCATGTTTTGGTTCATTTTGTATCTCATTATTGTTTGGCTGCTAATTAAGAATAAAGAAACAAGGGGCAAGTCAATTAAAATTAATTGAAAAGGAGTTAATTAGCAGCAAAAACAGGTCAGTAATTGAGAAAAGGGTTAGAATGGGGAGCCCTGCTCTATGCTGTTTTACAGCAATTCATGACATTCTAATTCTAACTAAATAATATTGCATTAGTATGCTCGTCAAATTGATTTATTTGGTTTGTGAAACTTCCCATGATGGAGCTCAATGAGAAGGGTGGTACATAAAATAATGACAGATCACACAGAATACTAAAATACCTGCCAACTGACTTTCTAATTTTAATTCTTTATCAGCATTACCAGTCACCAAATAGTTGTGAATTTCATTGCCAACCTGCATTTGAATTAAATATTCAATAATCAATCAACAAAGAGTATGATGTAGTATTACAGTATTTGTAAGTAAAACATATACATCTAAAATTGTGAGAAAAGGTTGCTGTGTCATTAAATAATTAAAAAAAATGAAGTTAAATAGTTTTAACATTGTGGATAATACATTTCAGTTAAAATAACATATTTATAATGTTCTCATTCCTTGCAGAAAAATTATTCAGAATCTAAACTGAACTGAAGCCAAAAGATAACTTATAATGAAAGTACAGTATGTCACATCTAGATAATATTATTGCAGCAAGATGTGGTAATCAAAGCAGCAAATTATAGCTTGGAACCCTGGGTCTTTTTAACAAAAATAATTTAAAATTGCTTCTCTGATTATGAGGAAACCACCAAACACACAAGCAGTGCTTAAAGGATAAGTAAAACAATATACACATGATAACTCTGAAATGAAGTGATTACATTGCATTGTATTTTTAATAAAAATCTTACATTTGTGACAGAGTCAAGCAACTACACATTATAGTTTCTGTGGTGTGTCATGCACAAGTACAATAAAAAAATAGTCCAAAAATGAAAAAGCCAGTGTGCGACAGAGACCAGATATAAAGAAAACAGATTGAAACACCACAAATCAATTATTTATTTTTTTAAAATATGATTATTCACTCTTGCTAAGGATATGGTAATAAAAGAACTAAGGACACTATTTCTGAATGAGTAGACTCACTGATATCAATCAGTCTGTAAATACACAGGGAGAACATACAAACTCTATGAAGAGCATGATGCCGTGAGGTAGGAATGACAGCTCTGCATTACCTCTCTATCTATAAATAAAACATCTGCATTAAACTTCCTAAAGTTCTACCTGATTTAAACTAAATGTATGCCTATAATTTCTGTTCAGTTTTTGTTACTTGATTGCAATCTTTCCCTTGCTAGACTACCAAAGCCCAGGCATCCACAGGCATTGTCTACAAAATTATGAAATAAGCTTCTGTATATAAAAAGAATGAGAGCGATCATACGTTTGGCTTTTTTTTAGTTATTATTGTGTAATTGTCTACAAAACAGAGATAGTAATTCACATCTGGGCCTCAGAGTTGAATAATGTCAATAATAGCACTTGGTGGTGACTTTCCAAGGTGAATCCAACATCCCTGGGGCTGAAAGGTCACCATGGCATATAACAATCTTCAAAGTGACACAAAATGTCTCCTTTTAAAATGGCTGAATCTCACAAACATATTTTTCTTTTTACCTTTTTCCCTTCTTAAACACCATGGTTATGCTGTTTTGCAATATGTAAGCAATCATAAGAAGCAGATCAATACTTAATAACATTTTTGTATTGAAAAATGTACTTATTTGGTAAGTTTTAATTCTTTTTTCACAATTGGACACCAGTACCCATTACCTCCATTATAAAATTAAAGAGCAGACTAGTTATTTTTTAAAATGTGTAAAGTATGCTTCACTTTAGAATGCAATTTCATGTGGTAAATTACTGTATATGACAATTGTGATGAACAACTTCAGCTTATCCTTTAAAGGAAAACTGTAGAATGGAGGTGACAGCAAGGAGAACTGCAGTCCACAAAAACCTATATTAGCTGAAGAAAATGCAACTACAAAATTAAACAGGCCTTGTCATTTCAGTCTATGTGTGCTTTAACAATCATGGCCTTTTTTTCTGTCAATGTACAGTTTTATTTTTTAGCAACAAGTTTTATTTCCACTATATTTTGGAATGCAAAAATATGTGTTTAGGGTGTAATGAAATTAATATTGTAGGTCATCTGTGACACATAGTCTGAAGGGGGTTATTTGCAAATTTAAAAGTAATGGAAAGTAACTGTTAACATAAATAACATAAATATCCTATCTTTTCAAAATAACAAGTAGATTCACAGATACATACATTTTGCTCAAGAATTCTTACATACACTTCATCCACTTGTTGTGGTAGTAATGTTCTTCATGTACTACTGGTAAATTCCAAGTCATTCCCGGGTCAAGAGAGAAATAATTGCCACTGCATTTTCAAGGCCTATCCCTGGGCCTTCCACCTTGTATGAGGACCAGGAGACATGTTTATTACAAGCTTAAAGTCTTTATAGCCATAGAATTTAAACCCTTAAAATGTTTCCAACAGGGGGCTGAAATACCAGTGCCCAGTGCAAGGCATTAGGTGTAGAGCGGTATTAGCTGGCATACACCATATGATAAGGTGGCCCAAGCAGTCTGAGTTCAGCCTCTGAACAAAGACAGACAAACACCAGATGTTCAAAAAACACACATTTTATTTTTTGTCTTGCCTTTACACCACTACACAATGCCATAATTAGCCACAAACTGCTCACAGTTCCTTCTTCCTTTTGTCTCTCTCAATTCTTCTGCCGCCTCTACTCCTCTCCTCACAAGCTCTGTCCTCTTTCTTCTGACTCCGGCTCATCTAACGGTGTGAGGCGGCCCCTTTTATAATGCCCCAGATGTGTTCCAGGTGCTCCGTAATGATATTCCGGCAGCACTTCTAAGCTCTGATCCCGTTGCCCCAATGCAAACCAGGATGGCTGCCCTCTCATGGCCCAGGGAAGGTATGGTCCCTCTTCTGGACCTTCCAGGTGTCCTGGCTGGGCAGAATCCCCAGCTGTCCACCATAACTGTTAACTATACAAATAAACCTATTTCTATTTTGAAATCGAGAAAAAGGGAGACAGAGAAAACTTTAATGTGGGATGGGGAAAATTATTTTTGGCAGTACTGGTTTAAGCAATGGCCACTGGACTGCCCCTGAAGCTAGTCAGATGAATGTCCTATATTTAGATAATGTAAAAATAAGGATGCAACAATACACAGATATGTATATTTCATATAAAATAACAGTTTTTGTTGAGCCTTAATGCCAACTAAAAACAAATGTGGTATTTTCAATAAGAAAAGAGCATGTTGTTCTATGGATACATGTTTTTACTCAAGTTGGAAAAGAATAATAATGTGGAGAAGATTTTATATTGTCACAATGAATTATTATATATGAATAAATGTAATATTTATATATTGTGTGTGTGTGTGAGTTACCCACTTAGTATAGGCACCATTCAGGAAAAAAATGGTTCATAAATATATAATTTATTTTTCATATATATATATATCTACTCTCTCTCTCTCTGTATATATATACACCTCCCTTTTTTTACCCCCTGAATAGTTTATCATTAAACGAAAGAAGTGTGGTAATTTCTGTTATTCCTTATTGGCAATATTTCATTGAAGGGCAATCTACATCAGGAAGTGTAAGAATTTCTTTTGCTGAAAGGACGATCGTCTTTGTGGAGGGAAACACTGGAGGTAAGTGGTATCTTCTGAATACTGATTATTAATCATGGATACAGAATAATAAGAATATTCCTGTTTCACAAATAGTTAAGGTTTTGTTTGGCTCTGTTTATGGTTAACCTGCCCCCAGGACAAACCAATTAAACATGTATATATATGAACAGATGCTGGTATCTGGTTAGATATATTCAAACCAATGTGTCTAAACTAATATATAGAGATAATTATATCTGAACCAATTTAGATATTTATGAACCAATCTTTTTTCCTGAACACTTACTTAGTATACAGTGTATAACTTGTTATAATCTAGTCAGCATTTAAACCACCTTGGGATAGTTATCACTATAGAAAGACAATAAAAATATTTTTTTATGACCTCATTCATTTACTTTTGCTATGACACTCAATGCAATAAAGAATTAAAGATATAGTGCACATATGTATGCATATACGGTATAATGAAAAACTAAACACAATTTTCAATTTTACAAATGTGTTTTTGCTAAACTTTTTTAATGCAGTGATGAAATAAAATATGGATGCTTTCTTATTCCTTTGATGCATATTTTAAAAATATGTATTTATTCAAAGTTGTCACTTATAATCTTATTTTAAACATGCTATAACAAGCATTCATTTGTAGTGAACCAGCAATGCTTAATTTGTAGCATTTACTCTCAGATTAAAGCTATCCTGGAATAAAGCAAATACTGTACATCCAATATCTTGAAATTAGTGGTGTTTTTTTTTCCACTTTAGGCGGTAGTTTGCAGTACTTGAACTTTGGCATGTTGGGAAGGATGGTGGATTTAGCAAGCTTGTCAAGAACTAAAATTGATGAACCTGACACAAAGCAAGGAGAAAGATGGACTAAGAGGAAGGTCAAAATGAAGTAAAAGGGCATTAATGAGCTTCAGAAAATGCATTGGGTTTTAGAACCTTTCAAAATAAGTTGACACAAGGCCATGCTTGTTTAAGACCTTTCTTTTCTCTGTCTTTTATTTTCAACTGACCATTAAAGGCCTCACTTCAGAAAAAAGTCAGACTTTCGAAATCAATTTTTTTAAATACAGGATTGGAAATGTATACTTCTTATGTATTTTATAACCTCTATATGCCCTGTACCTTTTCCCTTGCCATGCATTTTTTGATTTTTTTTCTCTCAAAGAAAAGAATGAAAAAATTATATTATGTGAACAATAGTTTTATGTCACAAGCTGGAAATGCAGTCCAAATAACAGGTTTTTGTTTCTCAGAGGAATATGCATTCAGCAATTGAAAATTCAGTATTTCTTTGAGAAAAAATAATTGCACCCAAAAACTGTGGTATGATTTGTTTGAAAACTTGCTGAGATGCAAAAGTGAGAAAGCAGAAAGGTAGAAAGGTAGGATTACATTACAAATGACATTACGAAATGTTGTTACCTTAAAACTTGCTGCATTTAGAACTGGAAAGTGCCTTTGTATTTTTTTTTCTGATTCAAAGAACCCTAAATTTAAATAAATACTATAATTCCACAGGTGGTGGCTTGGAACCATAACAGCAGTGAGGTCACATCAGGTTGGTGAGCATGCTCTGGTAAAGCACGTTGCCACAATTACCACATGACGAAACAGCTTGGGATCCCGATTGGCAACCCCTCAGGGAGACACGCGGTCTAGGTCCACCCTTTGGAAATGACCATCTATCTGCCACATCTAGCTGTTATGTCTGCATCCCCTCTGTCCAGCCACTCGTGTCTTCAACAATGAGGATCCTGTGAGCTGGATCATCATTGAGAAATTGCATCACATGGCTGTATTGCCATAACTGACACTCCTGCAGGTAATATGCCTCATTCGGGACTCTGTGAGCAAACGCTTGTTCTACACAAAGTCAAGCCAGCAGTACCCAAGGATTATTTGAGGAGAAACAGTACCAAAGGAGTCCAGTTTTTGTCTCGGGACACTGGATAGTGTCCATATCTCACAACCATATAGCAAAGCAGGAAGCACCAGGACTCTAAAGACTTGGACCTTCATCCTTTTGCAAAGATATTTTAGGAGCACCACATGCCCCTTTCCAGCGACCTCATGACCCCCCACCCTATGCTCTCCTAATCCATTTACTGACTTCATGGGAAGAGTCACCAGAGGCATGCATGTTGCTGCTGAGGTAAGTAAACCTCTTGACAAGGTCAACACTCTCTCAACAAACAGACACACTGCTGATGTTTATGCCCAAGAGGCCATTAAAGACCTGCATCTTGGTTTTCAGCCAGGACAATCAGATGTCCAGACACTCAAACTCCTTGTACAGTCTCTCGAGAGGCCCAATCAGAGCTTCCATTGACTCTGTGAAGATCACAGCATTGTTGGCAAAGTCAAAATTAATGAATCTTTTTTCACCAACAGATGTCTCTCAGCTGCTTGATCCCACGATTCTGCCCAACACCCATTCCATGCAAGCATCAAACAGATTAGGAACAAGAACACACCCCTGATGAACCCCAGAAACAACTAAGAATAATATAGAGGTTCTGCCTCCAGCTCTGCATACCACTCACAGTACCAGTGTACAAGCTGGCCATTATATCCGTCAACTTCGTGGGGATTCCATATTAGTTTTATCACAGTGGTACAGTGGTTAGCTCTGCTGTCTAACTACTCAGGTCATATTGTTGGCCAGAGTAATCAGTCTAGCATATCTGGCAGACATTTATCTACCCCTTAGAGACACTTAAAAGACCATTGCATAATTATAATCCACTCAGATCTACCTCAATTTCTCCTTCCCCATTGAGACTTCAAGACATATTTCTGAGTTCATAACTCTTGTAAGAATGAAAGCCCTGCTTTGAAACCTGGATATCCAGAGTGAGGGAAAGTAATATTACATACACTATAAAGAGAGAGAATTATTTTATTATTTTCAAGTTTTCAAAAAATCTGCTAGTTCACTCTTTTCAGCATTTAACTGTGAATGTGTGGTTTCTATAAATAAATGCATTTCCTGTGTTTTCACCTGTTGTCACTTGCAGCTTATGAGTAAGTATCTGGATGGGCCTTTATTAGCTCTTAGAAATCTGGCATATGAAATGTAGGTGATATCACCAGATACTGTTGTTAGCTAACAGGCAAAGATTTACGTCTGTGGCAACACCACTAGCTGAGCTCCTGATTCCTTTATCCAGATAGAATATGAATGCGAGCTTCATTTCTCTAAAGGGTGTTTAATGATGAATCCCCCAAAATAGTCTTTTTTGTACAAAAAAGGGCATTATTGCTTAATTACATTTTACTCATGGTATTTTTTTTTTCTGTTTTCACTTTTTATTTAAATGTAGAAGCAAAATCTAGAGTCCTACCAAAATCATCCCATTGTGCAAACAAACTACTGCAGTGCTCTACGTAAAAGTAATAACAGGTATGTAATTTCAAATGTTTTGTTAAAATCAATGCTTTTTAGGAAGAAGCATTGCGGCATAGTCATTAGTAAGTGTGCTATCTTAATACCTTATAAAATACACATGTACAGTACCAGATACACTCAGCTTCAGCGCTGTTTGGAACAATTCCAAGCTTTTATTGGCTTCCAGTTGTACTGAAGCACTATTAATGACATGTACAGTTTAATGGATGAAATGGAGTATCGCAGCGTTAGACCTCTGGTGATTAATGGATGGTATTTCAAGACTAAACAACTGAGAGCTAATTAAGCTAAGAAATGATACACAAACTGGCCCTCAGATCAAATTGCACTTATTGTTGTGGTAATTATAAAAAGTGGTCTTTCATTTTTCATAAATAAACTAAAACAAATAGCTTCTTTATGAATAGTTAATTGTAACAGTTTCTGAATTACACTAGCTGCCATTTAAATGTGTGTCATTTGATAACTAGAAGGAAATGCATATAAATCAAGGAAAATAAAATTACATGTTTTCACTGGAAACAAATTAGATAATTTAAACAAAGGTGGGTGAGAAATTGATATGCTTTCTCAAATACTGAACACAATACTTGTATTAGTGTATTGTTTCAATGTTCAAAATTATGTCAATTTTCTTTTCGTATTATTTAATTCTACTATATTTATAGTAGTGGATGACACACTGAACTAATAAGTGGAGATGCGCCTTATAAGAATAAAATAAACTGAACTGTAATGTGTTTTTATGTGAACGTTACAAAAATGACTGAACTGGAAAATGAACTGATACCATCCCTGAATCTGCTGACTAGTACAGTCCATTTGTGCTCTTATTGCTATGTGGTGTTCTAGGATAGGCTTATTTTTCAAGTGCTGACCAACTACATTTCCTATGCCAGATTTTTAAATTACATGCCACCTCTGAACTATTGTTGTACAGATACTGTATATATCACAAGTGTTTACATATTTACTTACAGCTAAAGAAGTTGCAAGTTAATTGACTTGGACAAAGTTGCACATTTTGTGGCTTACTGTGCTATACCTTAATCATCACAGTACACCGCCCGCCATGATTTTAGCTACAGTAGTACACATCACTTTGCCACCAGTGATGTTTGAGTGAAAGTGGATACCCCAACCCTGCCATGAGACCCACTACATTGAATCCTCTAAAAAAACCCAATAAAGAATTACTTAAGAACATTTACCATATATGCTCCAATAGTGGCCCCCGGCGTTTATTTGCAAAACTAGCCTTCTCTCACGACAGTTAATAGAGACCGGCTGCTATTAGAGACTGACCATTATTAAAAAAAAACTTTCAGAACACAATATTTTTTTCGCGCGTGTCGGTACATGTAGGTACACAAAAATATTGGCTAATATTACAAACAGCTACTTTATTTGAATTTCACATGCTGCATAAGACTGTTAAAGATAAATGGCAATTTCTTTGTCTACCTTTCGCTGCTATTCGTCATCCGAATCCGCAATGACGGCTTCGTTGTTGACCAGTTCACTATCGTCTTCCTCTTCTTCCAGGTTTGTCCGTATTTTGGTCAACCCGGCACGAAAATGAAGCAGTTTTAGAAGCCGGTATATCCGTATTTCTTATATATGCAATGTGCTGACATGCAGATGTATTACACACGCAAAGATACAGACGCTTACAATGTACACTAGTAGGCAAATATCAAAGACCCGGCTTACTGTTACTGTTTGGCCACGTCCCCTCTGAAGCCCGGCGCTTATTAGAGACCGGCGACAATAAGAGACTTGGCGTTTATTGGAGCATATACGGTATGTTAAGTATATTGTCCAGTGGTGGGTGGGTGGTCTTTGTACCTGGAACCCCTACAGATTTTTTTTCTTTCTCCAGCTTAACTAGATTTTTTTTTCTTTTTATTTTTTTCTGTCCACCCTAGTCATCTGACCTTATCATTGGGCTCTCACTTAGAGACTTACAAAATTCTATATTTATGGGCCGAATTATTCTTAATTTTGAACTATTTTATGTAAGTGTGCAATTTTTATTTTTTAAGCCACGGTACCTGAAGACAGATGATAGAATAATTTGCTATCTCTTGCCCTACATGTACGTTCAGTGCCATTCTTGTGGTTTTCCGTGTGTGAACACCTCTTAACCGGCACTCCCTTTCTCAAGCTTTCTACCATAAAGCCTGCTTCTCAGTGTCTGTCATTATTTTTCAAGACATCTTTCTCATTTCCTTTCCAGCTTTATACTCAATGTCTTTGGAGGAAGCTTCATACGTAGTTATTACTCCTCATGTGTCTCACACTTGCACTTCCTGTTTCGGCCCAGTACCAAAATCAAACTGACCAATCACACCAAAGCCAAACTAACCAATTAGATTGCTCAGAATGACCAGACACACTGATGTTAGCATTTTATTACATAGTATATTTCTGCATTATTAGTCTCAACTCATTTTAATTTGTTTTTCTCTGTATGTAACTACTTCTTTGACATCTTTTAAATCACCTTAAGCTACATCCTTTGTATGAAAATGTGCTAGAGAAATAATGTTTTTATTGTTCCAGAAACTAAACATGAAATTTGTTTATAATGCATATAAATATGCATTCTAGTATATATATATATATATATATAGGAGGCAGAACTGTTTGAGGCATGGATTAATCATCAACACTGGCATGTGTTCAGACCAATGTGTGTATATTTATTTATTTATGTATTTATTTATTTATTTATTTATTTATTCACTAATCTACATTATGCATGTATGTATGTATTTATTTACTTACTTACTTGCTTATTTACATATTTATGTATATATTTAATTTAACAGCTTCTGTAAGCTCCTTTGGATAAGTACATGTCTATCTATCTATCTATCTATCTACATACCTAGGTTCTTCTTAAAGATTTTCATCCATACTAATTGAAGTGCATCATGAGGTTCCAACACATTTTCACCCACACATTCATCCCGAAAACCTCCTTCTCCATTTTATCAGAAAGATGCTCTATTGAATTAAAGCTGACGACCAGTTCAGGTGCAAAGCCCTGGGCTAAACTCAAGCTCCTGTCATGTTAGAGAAACTAACTTGAGATGATGTAATTTTTGTGACACGTCACCTGTTGTTGCTAAAAGTGTTCATTTAATACGAAAAAGAATGTAACCATAAACAGATAAATATGGTAAAGATTAATGTTTATGTAATCTCTGACTTTCAGATGATGCTCAGTCGGTGTTAAAATGCCTAATGTGTGCCAAGAAAAAGTTCCCAACAACATTACACTACTACCACCTGCCTGTACTGCTGTACTGTTGACAGAAGGGAGGAGGGAGGCATGGATTCATGCTGTTTATGCTAACCTCTAACTGTACTATCTGCATGTTGCAGCAGAACTTGAAATTTGTCAGATAAGCAACAAACATTACAATCTTCAGTCATCATATTTTGGTGATCATACACCCCACTGTAATCTCATCAATGATTACCTTAGCTCACAGAAGTGGGTCTCAATGTGGTCTGCTGTTGTAGCCCATATGTGTCAAGTTTCGACACATTCGGCGCACTACTGCAGTAAAGAGCTCCTATTTGAGTATTTGTGGCTTTCTGATAGCTTAAAAAAGTCTGCCACTCATTTAACCTTTCTCATTAACAAGCTATTTTGCCCACAGACGTGCTTCACACTGGAGGTTTTCTTGTTTATTTCACCATTTTCTGTAAAGATTTTAGTGTGGAAATCTCCGGAGAGCATGCTGAGATGTCGAACAATGTCTGGCCCAAGCAATTAAACAACAGTCAACCACTTAGACAACATGACAATGGTACAGGATTTTAAAAGAGGTTTTCATGAGTTAAGTAGGAAGAAATAGAAAATGTTTAGTAAAAACATGTAATAAGAAAAAAAGGTTTTTCTTTTTCTGCTTTTTAATCCTTGCCCAGATTAAACTGCAAAATGGGCCATCCAAATTGGATGATACTTTTTAATCATAATATATGGGGTAAATGGTGCAGCCTGGGATAAAAGACAAAAACAACAGTAGGTTGAGGAGAAGATAAGTAAACTAGGGAATAAGCAGTCCACTAGTACATGTTGACCAGTGTAGGATGGCATGGTCTAACACTATGAACCTGAGGTACAAGTTAACTTGTATGCCAGTGAGCCTGTCAAGGCACAACATACAAGATAGCTCGTACGTCAGTATACAGCCACTACAGATGCAGTCAGTATGCTGGCAACCTTCGGATGATGTGGAACCTATAGATTCTGGTACCAATTTCAATAGATGCCCCAATGCGCTTCTTCATCCATATTGTCACAACTGTTAGAACAGCACTACATGATCATTCTACCACCCGCTGAGTGCAAACAGACACCAACTACCAAATGTGTTGTGTGAAACAAGCGTGGACAGCGCAGAGAAACATATTTGTGGTATATATGATTTTGCTTGGTGCCATACTTCAAGGACTGACATTCAAATACAGACTTTTAGTCATTTTAGATAGATATTTTACTGCTAATAGTAAAGTAATTTACAGTTACTTTCCATTTTTCATTGGATTTATTTACATTTTCAGAGTTTTAGCTGAGTTACAGTTGATAATAAAGCTTTCAAAAACCTTTCCTTCCATTTTTACGACCTTTGTTAGAGTTCAACATTTAGAGTATCATATACACATAGACCTACACTGCTGTGTTCTGGTAATAAATGGCCCAGCAGTCAATGTGTTAATTGATCGCTGTCTCTATACTAAATTTGCTTTTGCTCTTTAAGCACTCCAGAAATTTGTATTGAAATTAAGAATAAAGGAGGGTAATTTTAAAGATTTCAGAGAGCACAAGATTATAACTATAGCTGTCTAATTCCACAAAATGCTGCATTTTCTGTCAATATGTTATGGTTTTTCTTAACTTTTGGCTTATGAATACTTTACATATATTTACACTAGAAATGTCCTTGGATAAAACACCAAAAGACAGACAGAAAGAGGTTGAAAAAGAGGTTGGTTTTGGTGGAGTAAAAATAGGCCACTGACTTATTAGGTAAGTGTGAATAATAGAATATTCACTCATTATATATGTATGCAATGAAGGTGGGGGAATCAATTGACTATAGATTTGAAGGAAATATATTATCCTAGTTCTGGCCCGCCTGCAGGGAAATTCAGTATGCTTTTCCTTCTACATAATGACTGAGTATTCTGCTACCAGTTACATGGTTGGAACTCACAAAGCAGTTTTCTTAGGAGGCTACCACAACAGAACAACAACAGCAACAACATGTATTTACAGTATATAGCACAAATAGGGTAGCTCAAAATGCTTTACAAGATGACAAAAAAAAGTTACATAAAAAGAAAAACAAATAAGATTAAGAAATAATATTAAAGAATAAGTAACAAAAAAGGCAAGGTCAGATGGCTGGGAGGACAGGAAAGACAAAATAAAACTCTAGTTAGACTGGAGAAAAAACTAAATTGTCAGGGGTTCCTCAGGCCAAAAAGACTGCCCACCCCTCACTGGACATTCTACCTCACATAAATGTTCTTAAATCAGTCCTCTTTGTTTTAGTAGTATTTGATTATTTTGGTCTTGTGGAATGCTGAGACACCCACCTTCATTCCATCAAATCATGAGGCTGCAAGGTGCCTTGATCAAGTGGTGAACACCACAGAAGAACTGAAAAAGTCAGCAGAGAATAGTAGAGATTAGTACAAATTGATCGCTGAAGAATATCATCATTTATGCCTATATAGTCTATCAGGAATACAACTAAAATGTAGCTACAAAAAAGCCATAATAAAATAATGTGTTCTTAGCAGTTTTTTAAAATGTTCCATAGTGGTGAATTTCTATCAGTAAAGTGTTCCAAATTTTAGGTGGATAACAGCAAAACACCATTAGGTGGAACTGTTGTCCACCTTTTTCACAACAGACAGTATGCAGGACACGGGGTAAAATCATCAAGAAGTATTTTAATTCCTTTTACCTCCTTGTAATGTGACTTCAAAGCACCACAGCCACAATAAACACAATTAAATCAAAACAAAAACACAATTCTTCTCTACACTACACCTCCTAGCAATCTCCGTCACACTCCTCCCAACTCTGGCGTTGGTCTCCACCAGTCCTTTATATAGTTCTTGACACGGACATGCTCCTACTCTTCCTCCCACGTGACTTGCCAGCACTTCCGGGTCAGATGGAGAATCCCAAGTCTTTAATCAGCCCAGAAGTACTATGGGGCTTCCGTCCTCATGACTTCCAAGCACTTCCGAGCTGCAAGGGAAGAATGACTCCCCAGGTCCTTTCATAGCTCCCTCTGGCGGCACCCACAGTACCCAACAGGGCTGAGAAACCAGACTCCAAGTCCCAGAATGCCCTGCGGGAATCCGGGGCACAGCTGCACTCCAGGGGAGTTGCCATCTACAGTTTTGGGGGAGGCAGTGTCCTGAAAAAGCTGCCTTCCCCCATTCTTCCACTTCAGGGGTGTCCCGGCCGGGTTGAGATGCCGGCCATCCATCACAGGTTATAGGCATTCCAAAATATAAGATAGACTGAGATTATTTAAGGCAGGGGTCCTCAATCACAGTCCTGGAGGGCCACAGTGGTTGCAGGTTTTTGTTCTAGGCTCTCCAGGATCATGACTGAGGACCCCTGATTTAAGGGTTTATGACCATTAGTAATATTTTAAACTTAATTCTAAATGACACAGGTAACAAATGTAACAATGCCAAAACTGGTGTAATGTGCTCAAATTTTCTCTTCCTAGTTAAGATTCTGTCTGCTGCATTCTGCCCTAATTGCAGATGATTGATGTCTTTCTTAGTCCTGTTTGGAGTGCATTACAGTAATCTGGTTGACTAAAAACAAAAGCCTGAATTAATTTTTCAGTGTATTGTAAAGTTAACTTCTGCTATATTCCTTTAAGTATCTCACCATTGTTATTCATGGAGATTCTCACGTTCTAGTTTTTCTTTGAGGAATTCTCAGACTTAATGTCAATTTTAATTACGAACTATGACACACTCTTAATTGTAGACGACTTTAACTTTCATATCGATAATCAGTGTGACCTAAAAGTAAAGGAATTTATAAACCTCCTGGACTTTTGATTTGAGGCAGCTCGTTAATCAACCTACACATAAAGCAGGTCATACGTTAGACTTAGTAATAACCAAAGGACTAAAAGTTGATGTGAAGCAGATCATTGATATTGGTCTATCAGACCACTTTCTTCTACTATTTAAAATAGAAATAATGCTAGAAAACATTCATGAGAAGCATATTATTAAAAAACGCTTTAAAACTTACAAACATTCTAAGCAATCAGTCCGTTTATGGTGCCAACTATAATAGTGAGGATAATGTAAATAGTAAGGTGGAAAATTTTAATTCTAAAGTAAGAGCTGCTGTTGACATAGTTGCACCTGAAAAGACAGTTAAAAATCTTCTAGCATTGTTATTCCATGGAAGACCCAAAGAGTGTCTAATTTAAAAAGAACATGTCGTAGAGCTGAGCGTAAATGGAGGAAAACTAAACTAACTATCCATTATGAGATATTGAAGGTTAAAATAACAGAATACAATAACACAGTCCGTCTTGAGAGGCGCTGCTATTTCTCTAATATTATAAATAACAATGCTAGTAATCCCAGAGTCTTATTTTCTACAATTGATCATCTGTTAAACCCAGGTAACTCAAAGGAATGCCCCCGGAATACTTCCAGTGAAACCTGTGAGAACATTGCTGTATTTTTCAATCAAACAATTAATGATATTAGAAATAACATAGTACATCTCCCCAACACTGCGGAACCTCCTAAGCCCCATTACACCGTTATAAACAAATTAAATTCTTTCACCAGGATAGATTTGCCTGATTTACATAGAATAATCTCTCAACTGAAGCCCTCCACCTGCGTCCTTGACCCAATACCAACAAGGTTTTTCAAGGAAGTATCAGGCGCTAATTGATAATATTCCTGACATAGTAAATTCGTCATTAGATACGGGGGTCTTCACAGACGTCTTAAGACTGCTGTAGTTAAACCCCTACTCAAGAAAAATTATCTTGACCCTCTGCTTTGAAAATTTTAGACCCATCTCTAACCTGCCTTTCTTAAGTAAAATTCTAGAGAAGGCAGTCATTATGCAGTTAAATGACCACCTCAATAAACATGCTATTCTTGATAAATTTCAGTCAGGTTTTAGAACAAATCACAGCACAGAAACTGCACTTGTTAAAGTAGTAAATGACTTGAGGGTAAATGCAGACAGAGGCCATTTATCTGTTCTCATCCTCTTAGATCTGAGTGCCGCATTTGACACCATTGATCACAATATTCTTAGAAATCGCCTTAGTCAATGGGTGGGCCTCTCTGGCAGTGTCTTAAATTGGTTTGAATCCTACCTGGCAGGGAGAAAATTCTTTGTTAGTTGTGGTAATCACAACTCAAAATCACATGATATCCAATATGGTGTTCCACAAGGCTATATCCTGGGTCCGCTGCTCTTCTCAATCTATATGCTTCCGTTAGGTCAGATTATCTCAGGGCACAATGTGAGCTACCACAGCTATGCTGATGACACACAGCTGTACTTATCAATAGCACCTGATGACCCGACTCTCTCGATTCACTAACACAATGTCTTACTGGTATTTCTGAATGGATGAATAGTAATTTTCTCAAGCTAAATAAAGAGAAAACTGAAATTTTAGTGATTGGCAATAATGGATTCAATGAGGTTATCAGAAATAAACTTGATGCATTAGGATTAAAAGTTAAGACGGAAGTAAAAAATTTAGGGGTAACTGTTGACTGTAATCTGAATTTTAAATCGCATATTCATCAGACCACTAGGACAGCATTTTTCACTTAAGAAACATAGCAAAAGTTAGACCTCTTATATCATTGAAAGATGCTGAGAAATTAATTCACGCTTTTGTTTTCAGTCGACTAGATTACTGTAACGCACTCCTCTCAGGACTACCCAAAAAAGACATAAATCACTTGCAACGAGTGCAGAATGCAGCTGCTAGAATCCTAACTAGCAAAAAAAAATCCGAACACATTTCTCCAGTTTTGATGTCACTACACTGGTTACCTGTGTCATTCAGGATTGACTTTAAAATTCTGCTTATGGTTTATAAAGCCTTAAATAATCTCGCTCCATCTTATATATCGGAATGTCTGACACCCTATATTCCAAATCGTAACCTTAGATCCTAAAATGAGTGTCTCCTTACAATTCCAAAAGCTAAACTTAAAAGAAGTGGTGAAGTGGCCTTCTGCTGTTATGCACCTAAACTCTGGAGTAGCCTGCCAATAGGAATTCGCCAGGCTAATACAGTAGAGCACTTTAAAACACTGCTGAAAACATATTACTTTAACATGGCCTTCTCATAACTTCACTTTAACTTAATACTGATACTCTGTATCTTCATTTCATTATAATAACTATTCATGGTGGCTCTAAAATCTGTTCTAACCCCTACTCTCTCTTCTGTTTCTTTTTCCGGTTTCTTTGTGGTGGTGGCCTGCCCTATTCTTCATTATGTAAAGCACTTTGAGCTACATTTTTTTTGTATGAAAATGTGCTATATAAATAAAAGTTGTTATTGTTAAGTCCTAGTAATCTGGTTAATATTAATATTTAGGTCAGAGTCAATGACAACCCCTAAATTCTTTAACTCCATCTTGACTTTTAAGTGTAAGGGCTCACGTTTATTTCTAATACCCTCATTATATCAATGTCTGACAATCAGTAAGATTTCTATTTTCTCTTTATTTAGTTTGAGAAAGTTACTAATCATCCAGCCTGTGCTATTCAGTCGGTCTCTTAAGGCTCCAGAAAGTGCCCCTGCTGTGAAAAATATCCTGCATTGCTCCTGTTCCAAAAAAGGCAGGTGCCTCTTCATGTAATGAAGCAAAAGAGAGGATTAAAACAAAACTGAGAGTCATTATGAACAATGCTGCACATCCTCTCTCTGACGCTCTACAACTGAGTACTTAAAACCCCTTGTTGCCTGAATTTATTTTCAATTGTATAAACAAATTAATTATTTGTGTTTTTGCTGTCAAATAGATGCTAAATTAAGTGGAGATTGTTAATTTGAATGTAGCACATATATTAGATATAAATTTAGGTATGATGCAAATTAGCGACATTAGGCCTAATTGGGAATAATAGTAATTAAACAAATTTTCCACTCTCAGGTATGTAGATTATTTTATTGATGATGTTATTGATCAGTTCCTCCAGTCAACAATCCAAATTACAAAAATTTTCCAAAAATCAGTAGAATGTCATGAAATTAACAACAAGTCACATGAGTAGAAACAGTCTTACTCGTGGAATTCTCAAAAGCAGTTGTTGTTCTTGTTGAGGCACAGGTGAACATTGCACTTTGAACATTTCATTACAGTCTGGCCCTTACAATTTGGGCGTTTGCAGCGTTGCCGTTCACTTTCAACCACTGGCCAGTGACCCACAGCATCTAAACGGACTTCCATTGTTGGAATAGCCTTAGCTGGACCTCGATGTTTCTTTTTTTCGAAATCCCTTTCAACATCAGATGAAGGCGGCTCCCTCTTCTTCCTTGACATATCCTTGCCTTGCATGCAGAGTGCCTGCGCAATTGATGTTCTAAAAGCAAGCAAATCATTCTGCTTCTTTCTTGGAACATCCAGTGAATCACAATCACGTCGATACAACAACCAGCTGTTTACAATGGCCATATCAACAAAATGAAAAAAGTACCTATGATAGTACTTTTTTCACCTTATGTGGATGCAATAATATGCAATTAGTGCATCAAGAGCATCAACGCCACCCATGAACTTGTTGTACAGGCTGATGATGTTTGGACATTCTATCGACACTTTCTTTTTCGACTTTCTATCCCATCTTTCTACATTAGAAACAGGCTGGGCACTGGCAAAAGTGCTGGCAACAATCACCCCTCTATTATCAAACCATTTTACTGCTCTTATTTCTACATTGACTACAACAACCTTTTTCTCTTCAAATGTCCCTCTTCCCTTCTTCTTCATATCGGTGTCTACGCTGAAATTGCACCCTTGCAGGCGACTTTCCTGCACAGTCCCAAGGGCTGGTATTCCCTTGTTTGTAAGGGCAACATACAAGTCCAAAGAAGAAAACCAGTTGTCAAAATACAGTAAGTGATTGAGAGCACCACGAATAACTTGTGCAAGCTTTAGCACAATGTTTCCACTTGCACCAATGTTAGGTTCTCCAGGCACAGGATCTATTTTCCCAGCAAATATATCAAATGAATGCACAAGTCCTTTTGTTTCACAAAGCACAAAGATTTTGTATCCCCATTTGTTTGACTTCTTGGAGATATATTGCTTTAGACTAGATCTACCTTTGAATGGCACCATTTGCTCATCAATAGACAACATTTGATCTTGTGGGAGACCCTGAAATTTTGGGAGAAGTGAATCAATAATTGGCCTGATTTTGAAAAGCTTATCGTAATTTCCATCATTGTTGGCTGGCATGTTGCTGTTGTCATTGAAATGAATGAATTTTTTAATTTGTTCCCATCTGTCTCTGGATATCACATCAGCCACCTGTGCACTATTTGGATTTTTTTGTGTGCAATACAGATTACTTTGTTCTGCAATACTATCCAAAAGATCAGCATCAAAAGTAGTTGAATCAGCATCTCAGAAGTACTGAATTGGCAGTCTGATTTCATCAGCATCTGGAAAGCAGCTTGCCAAATTGGAATGTCTTTTGCAGAATTCTGTTGTTGCAGCGTCTTCCACACTACCTTTTGCTGTGTTCTCCTTGCAGTAGCAGCTGGTCGCCTTCTTGCACCAGTAGCACTGGTGCTAGCAGGTGCATCATGATTGCTGTCAGAGTCTTCATCACTGCTGCTTTCTTTGTCAGTACTCTCATTACTGCTGCTTTCATCTTCAGAAACATCACCTTGTGATAATGGTGTAGGTATGTAGTCTTCATCACTCTCCTCACTGTCACTGAGACAGCTGTCATCACTTTCAACTGGTGGAACCCTGATTTGAAGTCCACCAGCTCGCTTCCCATAGAAAGTTGATGGGTTCATTTTGTTCTGCCTCAAAATAAACGGCAGAAATCACATTTATATCTCAGTATGCTATTTTTACATTAATTCTAGAAATAAACTAGGATCAAAATGCAAAGCATTTGAAATCTATGCACAGGAATTCGAATTTCTATGATATTGCACCTAAATACAATATTTTTCATATGCAGCCATTATTGCCGAATGTAGCGAAAAAGCGACATAGCGAAAACGCGCCTAACTTCCGGAATTTTCGTCACATGTAGTCTATTCTGAAATATCAGCAATAGAAGAAAACTATAAGCTTATATGTATTTTTATCTTAGCGAAATTTACCTCAGATATGGAGAATTTTGCGAAGTAAGCAGCCAAAATCCACGTGCATGGATACGCCAACACCTCGCTTCAATCAGGTGGTTGTAGTTTCCACTAAGACCGCTAGATGGGAGCAGAAGCACTTTCAATTAAATCCTTGGAACGTATCAAATACGCAGCAACCGGCATTAGCGGGATACGCATGCCACCTCGGCTGCATTCAGCCTGCAAGCGGTTTGATGCGAATTCACAACAATCGTCTATTCAGCAGAAGTGTGTCAAGAAACGCTATTGTGGCTCCTTCATACCAAAATACTTGCATAATGCCTCACTGTGACTGTAAGTGTCGAACTAGATGTTTACTTATTTTTAAAGTTTCTTCCTTTTTAGTCATTCTGGTATGTGTACAGAGCATAGTGTGTTTGTGTGTGTGAGATTATAAATATTTATCTGTGTATCTATCTGACTATGTATTTATCTATTTAAAGAGCTTCTGCAAAAAAAAACATATTTCTCCCAGGGGACAAATAAAGTTCACTCTATGTTACACTCTATGTAATTGTACTATAATGCATAAACTGGCTTTATCCAGTTTACTGCTAATTTATAATTAATAGTTCTCTGAATTAAAGTTGTTGCGCTTATGATTTTGGTATAAGCAATGCTTTTTTCCTTTCCTGATTGGCAGTCTCCACACACAAGGAAGAATCTTCAATGTGCTTTGTTTCTTTGTTCAAGAGATGTTGCTGGTTGCGGGCATTACTGCAGTTTTCTCTTTGAGGTTTTTGCATACATTGTCCTTGGGTTACTAGCAAAGTTACACCTGCTGGACGGCTCTCCTCATATTAGAAAGGCTTTTTTAATGTACAGTTTCTCTCTGCATGTGCACTTGCTCACCTATCCAGCAAGTTTTGGATTAATGGTATGCTTGTCCAACTCCAGTATAGACAAATCTCCAACCCTTTAGAGTAAAAGTGATATTCCAGCCATTGTTACAGTGTCAACCTATAGCTAAAGGGTTTTCTCTACAAATTGCAGAATTTACGACCAGGTTGAGAGCAGTGAGCTTGATGTGAAAAAAAAAAAAATGGGAGTGTGCAAGTGTTTGTAAAGATAACTGTTTGTAAACGGTTTGCTTTCTGGGGTGCATAATGGCTCACCCTATTTGGCTGGCTAGTGAAGCAAAGTTTTGTCCATCAAGGCTGTTGAGTAATGGCTCTTTGTATGAGTTTGTGTATTTAGATGGTACCACAAGAAGACATCTATAGGATGTCACTTGACTTTTGATTGATCATTTTCTATTATAAGGCAAAGAGGCTGCATTCCGAAAATTCATTCTATTTTATTTGCTTGCATTTAAAGAATAGAAATAACCAAACAGATACAAAATTCTGAAAAAAAATGCAATGCTGATCTAATCAAAATGCAAGCCAGGGTGCAATCCCCATATCACCTTATAGTGTGCAAACAATTTAACTATGGAAATATTAATATATCAGTCCCACTTGTTCCCCTCTGGATCATGCTACAGTTTTACCTGACTCAGCTGAAAAGTGTTGTAGACTCATTAAAATACACCTGGAAAAAACAACAGTTAATTATAAAGAAGAGCAAAGAAGTGAGGGGATTGGAAGTTGTTTCTCTAATTTAAAATGTCAGATGTATACTGAAACTGATCTTTACTTGTTTAGCTCAAGTGCATTAACAAGCTTTTTTATGTAAGCCAGCATATGGCCCAATTAAAATTATGTTCTTAATATAGTTTTATAGAGAAGGCAGGAGAAAGTCCATGCCATCCCAGCCCACCCCCCATTGTGCCATTAAAACAATTATATGTAGAAGTAAGAATTAACTATGCTAGTTACATGCTATCTTGTTGAAGCTGCATGTGCAATGGCATTACTTAAAATTAACTCATGACAGGAATCTCAGGTCAAAGGCAAGGTACTCTCTTTCAGAAGAACTAGAAATACTATGAAAATATATTCAGAGCTGTTTTGATTGATCAATGTCAATTGAATTATGTTTTATTGTTATTTATTTTATGCTTTCTTATTTGAACAGTTTTTGTTGTTCATTCACTGAATTTTTTATGAAAAGGGTCATGTTCTTTATTTTCTAAAGATAAAAACATTCTTTCTATAAATGCAATCTACACATTGTGCTATATAACTCTAAACTGGACATAAGAATTTGCTAATGTAGTTACTCTGCAGGGTATTATAATAGTAGATACTAAAACCTCGCCAGCTAAAACTTATTTAAAAGGGGCCATCCTTATTCCTTTATTTCCACTACACCCACACTCACAGAGGCTATAAAAGACACAAAAAGCTTGACATGGTGTGTGCAAATAATGTGGGCATTCATCTGGCATTCAAAGTACAAATCCATATTTCTAAAAGTCTGGGTGTTACAAAGAACACTAAGAAATTGATCTTGGACTGAAGTATGAACACCCTTACAACTCAGAAAATCTATGATTAGGGCTAATACACTTAACTTGTCATTTAAATTTTGCATTTGCTTTAATTGTGGTAGCTCTGAATATAATCATGACACTTGTCCTTTTCTACATGGTAAAGTAATTAATACTGATAAAGACTCACTAGGTGGGAGGTTGGAATCTCACACAATACGCCTATGCTTCTTATACCTGCTTCATTATATGTCAATTATACTATTTATTTCCTTGCTTTTTATTGACTCTGACTTGTGTATTCTATTAGTGCTAATCTGGCATCTTTGCTGGACTGCACTTTTGATTAAACAACTAGGAAAACCTTACTTATTATCTATTAAATGAGAACTGGTTTTATTAATGGATGTTAGTGTTGATCAGTGAAATTTGCCAAAAATGTTTTTGCAGCGAATATGCTATGTTCATTGGTGACCTTATACTGGAGATTAGCTGTGCAACTAGTTAGACAAACATTTTTTTCCCAGCACCCCATGATTTTCTGTAGACCAGCATGACATCACAGAGCTGTGGCAACCATATATAGAACTATCACGTTTGTTGCCAATCACCATATGCTTATGTATTATATTACAGCCTGATCATTACTCCTGCCTTCCACCCCACATATGTTTACAACAAAAAAAATGCAGCACTTTTACATTTTTGGTACAGTAGCTGACCATAATGAAAATGTTATGAATAATACTGCTGAATATATATCACTAATCTCTGTTCCCTGACAAAGCAGTGCTGTGTGGCTCATCTGCATGCATAATTAACCGTGTGCTACAACTATAAGTTGAAACGAACCTTGAAGGAGCCCTCCTCAGGAAACACAGGAGACCCAGTGAAATAAAATATTTGAATAAAAAAAATTAAAAAGTTGAAATATTTCCTATTATTTACAGCACATTTTTTTCTTCTGGATGGAACAAAACAGTGTGAACCATCTGCACAGATACCTGGGAAGCAAAAAACATGCTCCAGCTGCACTCTCGGCTGTGACTTCACACAACTGAACAAGCCAGCCCTACGCTGCTGCTTCGTGGAACAGCAAAATTTGTGTGCCCCAAGATTGGAACTCTGTAAGCACAATCATAAATATATGTGGCTATCATTTTATTTCAGTTTTTTGTTGATTGAGGCACAGTGCTTAGCACTGTTACCTCAATGCACAGGAACACTCCCCTTTTACTTCAATACATTTTGTGAAGTTTGAGGAATATTTACATAATTTTGGCAAACCCATACCAAGTGAACTTTGTGTAGTTCGCTAATCATTAATGTACAGTAATCCCTCCTCGCGTTCCAGAATCCCCCGCGATAGATGAAAATCCGCGAAGTAGAAACCATATGTTTGTATGGTTATTTTTATAAATTTTAAGCCCTTATAAACTCTTCCACACTGTTAACATTATTAGAGCCCTCTAGACATGAAATAACACCCTTTAGTCAAAAGTTAAAACTGTGCTCCATGACAAGACAGAGATGACAGTTCTTTCTCACAATTAAAAGAATGCAAACATATCTTCTCTTCAAAGGAGCGCCGTCAGGAGCAGAGAATGTCAGTGAGAGAGAGAGAGCGTGACAGAAAAGCAAACAATCAAAAAATCAATAGGGCTGTTGGGCTTTTAAGTATGCGCACCGCGATAAAGCAGCCGCAAAGAAAGGAGCAATGTGAAGGTAGTCTTTCAGCATTTTTTTAGAGTAGCCTCCGTATCTTCTAGGCAAACAGCCTCTGTGCAAACAGCCCCTCTGTCAGGCGCAGAGCATGTCCGAGAGAGTGAGAGAGAACGAGAAAAGCAAACAATCAAGCACCGCTGGGGTAGCACATCGTATATCATTGAGGAGTTTTAGTTAATACGTAATACATGCTCTGATTTGGTAGCTTCTAAGCCATCTGCCAATAGCGTCCCCTGTATGAAATCAACTGGGCAAACAAACTGAGGAAGCATGTACCATAAATTAAAAGAGTCGTTGTCCGCAGAAATCCGCGAACCAGCGAAAAAATCCATGATATACTGTATATTTAGATGTGCTTACATTTAAAATCCGTGATGGAGTGAAGCTGCAAAAGTCAAAGCGCGATATAGCGAGGGATCACTGTATATATAATATTTTTTTTTCCTTTTTTGTTTAAAGTATTATTTGTTCTTGGTCATACATTAATCTAACCATCCTGTAACAAAGGATTACATAACATCCTCAACTCTTTCAAGCTAATTTATGTGTTATGGGATATCCAATGTTGTACCCCAGATCAAGTACTGTATATTTTTTATCTGTTTAATAGTTTTGTTATTTTTAAAATGTTATTTGTCTTTTTGTGTTATTAATTATGTTCATAATATTGTTTTGTCTTTTCTCATTTACTTTAATTAATTTGTAAATAGCGTTTCTAAGTGTAAAGAAATGATTTCCTACAGTATGTCACTTGTATTTTGTGGGTTGTACCCAAAGAGGCAGGCCACCCTGACAGCATTACTTTCAAGACCTTCCAATGGCTATTTAAGGTCAGGAAAAATGACGTTTAGTAGGAGTACATTGAAGTTGGTTGCAGCTTATTGTGAGTATTGTTTTTCTTATTGGATTTACTGATTATATTGTTTATTGGAGTCTTCTTCCAGATTGTGTTTTGGGACTGGTCTATCTTGGACTGCCGATTAGGAAACTCCTTTTTCATATTTTTGTGCCCTTATTTATTTCTTCTTTTAATAAATAAGGAAAAAAGAAAAATATTGTTTCTGAAGCCAAACTTTTTTTTTGCTTTCCTTTTAGAGCTGCTTTGAGATATTTTTGAACTTTAAAGGCTGCTTTCCCTGATTCTGAGGTTTGCTAGCCTGGAAGGAAGCATGTAGTGATTGTGAGACTAGCTGGACTGGAGTGAAGTGAGGGTCCCAGCCAACTCTTGTGGCTTATTAGGAGGCTTTAAACCCTTTTCACTATGGTTCTGACTCCAAATCAAAACCTCAAGGTTGTGTGGGGCCAACACCTATCCTGGTGTGAGGCAGGAAACAGCTATTCACAGAATGTTGGTCCAATGCATTTTTAAGTATAAGTTTAATAAAAATTAAACAAGAAGACTGGACTATCTTTAATTGTTCCCTAAATTAGTTAACTTTATGAATGCATACTCTTTACATAAAAAACATAAATGCCCATACATTAAATTATATAAGAAAAGGTGATTAACAGCCTTTACTACAGTCACAGCATATTATGAATATTTACTGATGCTTGATTGTTTAGGTTATAAATCTTGTCCCATTTTCAGAGATGTTGCATGCGGTTTTGTGCCAATATTCAATAATGACATACTCGTTCCCTTTGTCTACAACATTCACGTGTGGAATATGTCAAGTGCATATTACAAAGAGAATGTGCAATTAGGTTCTAACAAAAAAAAAATGAAAAGGCAAAGAAAAATGACTTTGAAAGCAATTTACATACCACGAGTTGCCTGAACTTTATGAGTGATAAAAAGTTTATGGCGAAAAAACATAGGAAATGACATAAAGTCTTAAATGTTTTAACATGTCTTAATGCTACCATTGGAGTTAAAATTAAAACATTTTTGTAAAGTGTTTTGTTAAGGTTTACTTTGCTCACATGACCCTATATGCTCAGCTGAAAGTTCATATTCCCTAAAATAACATTAACAAATTAGCAACACAGTGCTGTAAAAAGGTAAGCAATGGGAAGAAGATAAAGAAGGTAAAAACAGCAAAAAGTATTATAATGAATTGATGTTAAGAACTAAAAATTATTTTAGCATTAAACTGACAAACTCCATTTCTGAATACATCAGTAGAGATGAAGATCTCGTCATACTTTCAAGTCTAAATAAAAAATGAGAGGTGGTCAGTTGAGCAAAACAGAATCCAAATACAAAGAAAACAAAATAAAAAAATATATATATAAAACCAATAAAAATATTTGAAAAGTTGCACATATGACTCTAAGGCCCAGCAGCTATTAAAATAAAGTCAGGAATGGCAGTTGGGAACTGGAAACACAGTTTATTTATTTTTTGCTTTTTTCACCTAGCTATTTTTTTACAGGTGTAAGCTTTTTGCTGTAGAAAATAAATAACAGGACACATTAGCCATGTATTGAATTTAGGAAACTCAATTTTGCCACTATCCAGTCAGGGCCATAAGTCTGTCTTTTAATCTAAGGATGATTAATGAAGTGACTACATCCTGATCAGGATCCAAGAAAGGATAGATAGAAAACTGAATTCAATATTGTCACCAAACACTATTAATTTCTGCTTATGATGTATGAGTTGGCAAATGCCCTGGCAATATTTTGGGGTCTCTTTTTGAGTGTATATAATGGTAGAGTCAATGTTCTCATATTTTCCCTAATTTCTTATGTCATATTTTTCATATGTATGAAGTATAGCATAGACTTCCAAAACCTAATTTTCTTGCCAGTGATACGTTCAGTGTCACTGGAGAGAACAATTTCTCCACACCAAGGCATGATTTTCTGATTCAGCCCTGAGTTCCTATATGTGCTCCAGCTTGCTGCATTGAAGAGGATGAGAGTACACACACAACAATTCCTTCCCAAGCTGGCTCTATAATAATAATACAAATTGGGGTTAAATTAGGTTGTTTAATTTTCACAAGTTGATGTCCCATAAATGAAAAATATAAAAAAGTGACAGGAAAAACCCAGGATAGCAGAAATGTGCATTTGTCATAATTACAGGCAATATGTCATAGTCCAAAAATACAAAAAAACAAGCACAAGTGTAGTGAATGCAGAAGTTGTGAAATTAAAATAATAAGGTTAAGGTCATACATAGAAAGATATGAATAAAGTAAACAACGCTCAGAACCAAGAATCTTTATTGAGAAGCAGTGTAAAAAAATATGAAAAATAGGGAACACATAACCAGAGCCATATCCACAAGATGTTAATTATAGTAAGGGAGCAGGAGGAGATTTTGTAACCAGAATACACTAATAAGAATGAGTTATAAGCAAGTGCCTCTTTCTTCAGAGGTTTCATTTTGCCGACGTGCTTGCCTCGCTTGTGCATTAGCGGCGGGAGGAAAAGTAAAAGAGATACTCTTTTGCCGTTGTGCTCATCTCGCTGGTGTATTAGCGGCTAAGCTAGTTTCTCTCTTTTTCACTTTTGCGACAGAGTCGCTTTCTTTGATCTTTAGGCTGTAGCCTCAGGCTTCCAGGCCCTTCTTTGAGCTTCATGCTGTAGATTTGCACTTCCCGGGCTACCTCACACTTCCAGGATGGACAGACAGACACACACACTTGCTCGCGTAGACATTTACAGTATATATGAGATGTATTGAGTGAGAAACCTCAAGGGAGGTTATGCTTAAGCTGTATAACGCACTAGTCTGGCCTAACCTGGAGTAATGTGTTCAGTTTTGGTCTCCCTATTAGAAAAAAGACAGCAGTTCTAGAGAAAAGTCAGAGAACAGCAACTAGTTTGATTCTGGGACTAAGTGATATCACCTATGAGGAAAGTTTGAAGGTTTTGTACCTTTTCCATTTAAGCAAAAGGAGACTAAAAGGGGACATGGATGAAGTGTTCAAAATTACAAATGGATTTAGTAGAGTAGATCCCAGTTGTTACTTTAAAATAAACTCTGCATCAAGAACACAGGAACATAGTTGGAAACATGTTCAGGGCAGATTTTGCACAAATGTTGCAAAGTATTTCTTCATGGAGTAAAGTAGTGGGGTGGAAAGAAGGACTTTATTCATCTTCAGTCCTTGACTTGATGTTATTTTGGGCAATAAAGATAAGGAGTATGGATGAGCTCATTGGGTTGAACGGTCTGTTCTTGTCACACCTTTTTTAAATTTTTCTAACAGGAACTAAATAAAAGGCAGAAACAAAATAAAAGTATATTAAAAAAAAGAGTTGGAAATCAAGAGAAAACATCACCAGAACACCAGAAGTCCTAATAGTACAAAGTAAAAACTTACATTTGAAATTGCGAAGGAAAATCTCTTATATTGAGAGAATATACCTCCATAATGTTGGTGTCATAAATTACAAACAAAAAACATATGTTTTGACTCAGTTTGTGTAATTTTATCATGTGCAAATTTCCATTGTTGTCAAGTCTTCAAGATTTACAGACCATTGAGACTATCATTCATACCTGCTTTCTGAGGTGTGAATGCAGATGCTTGTGTGTGAACAGCACCACAGCCGTTACCAACTAGGGGTTTCAGGAAAATTATTCATAAGAAATCAAAAGCACTTATGGTATGTGTAAGGGGGGGCAAAAGCCATCAGCTTTATTTTTCTACCATTTTGCTGTTTCTAGCAATTAATTTCTTTTCTTTGTGCATTTTTTCTTTTTCTTTGTCCATGAGTATTCTCTGTTTTGTGCTCCTTTTTCCACCATTTTACAATTTGTGTGTACTCAGTATGAGCTAGCTTTACAAGCAAGTACTCAATACAGACCAAATAGGATCATGTGAGATAGGTAAACTCTTTCATTTTATTCAGAGTTTTATTAATTCCTAGATTTTATTTGTTTATTTGAGTTTATTTGTTAAGTTGTTAGGGAGTACTATGCTTTCAGCCTTATTTAAAAAGTATTTAAAATTATAAATAGATTAAGAGGAATAACAGTTACTAAATTAAGCTTGGATTGTTATACCTGTCATCAAAGTCATTTCAAGTTTTAACATAAATGCTTAGAATTTTAGTTACAGAATAAATTTCATGTGTTACCTTTTTTGTGTGTGTCATTATAAAGCTTCTCCTAGATTAAGTTTATTATTAGAAATCTTTTGTAAATTTGAAGCCTAAGATTGTATGAAACTTGTAACATAAAACCATTGGGTTAAAATACTGCGTCAAAAGGACTGCTAAAACAAACTATTATGGATTAATGGTATAATCAGGTAGTATTTTATATCAATGTTTTAGTGTAATGGGAATCACGGTGGCATTGTAGCACCATGCTGAGCACTACTGTTTCACTGTTACAGAATTCTGGAGCATTGTATTTTTCTGCATTTTTCTACAGTATTCCAAATAATATCTGGACATGTGAGAGGCCCTAACAAAATATTAATTCTGGTGAAATTAGCAACAAACAGACAGCAGAATCAGGCTTTATTGTATGGCGCACATACAGACTCAATTCTAATCGAACAATGAGCCCCCAGCAATGGGCAACTTTTACTTTTATTACAGTTCTTATCATTTTAAGCCATTATTATTCCTCTTCTGACTTCTAGCATTCCATTGCTCTAGTCCTGCCTATAATTAATTCCACCAACAATTCTTAGTTAAGGGGGTGCCAAACCTTGCTATTCAACTCTCTAGCACGTCTGACCTTTGGTTTATGAAAAACTGGTGTTTTCTGGCTCATTAAAAATAATAAAGAATATGTAGGCATATGTATTTTTAAGCCTAACTCTTACATCTTAATGCTTAGTATAAAACAATGCTTACTTTCCTATGTGCTTAAAATACTTTTCTAGTATGTGTAAATTACCAATTTAAGAGTACAATTTTCTATAGTATCTGCTAAAAACATAAACAAGATAAGCCCAAAAAAGGAAACAAAAAAGCAAGAAAGCATTGTAGTTGTTCCAAAATATAAGTATGTGCACAAATAAAAAAACAGATTGCTACTAAATAATTTGTCGAGCAATTTCAACAAAAATCAGACGAGCTAACAATCACCTCTAAGCCCCAAGGTCACATGCCTTTAAATTCTCATAAATAAATGCATGTGTATTTATTAAATCCATACAAAGATACCCCCTCCCCAAGTGGTATAACCCTTCTTTGAGAGGTATTCAGAAAAAGGACATGACCCTTTCCCAAATGGTACAACCTTATGGGCGTTGTGACATGTGAATCACTGCACCCGAGAGAACCAACTTTATTCCAATCAAAACAGGAGCAGCCAGGGTATTTATTCAAACGGGAGCTACCACTTCAATACACAAAGACGCAGAAAACACGGAGTAAAGGGGTCAGGTCAATGGCCGGGTTAGAATGTTTCCCGCATCAACCATTGGGTGACAGACGGGTTAAGTAGTGAGGCTGCGAACTTGCAGTTGCCTCAGAAATGGACAAGCAACCCTCAACAGAAGCATCAATCGCATTTCAGCATGCAGTATAGTTTTCTCAGCAATCTCACAGTGTTTCATTCATTTATACATTTTAGCTTTATGAATGCAAGCAGGTTTAAATACCATCACATGCATGACAATACCTAGAAAACACCCACAGCAACCAAGAAATTCATCATGACAATGGCTACACAGAATAGTGGCACCCAAAAGAAAACAACATGGGGTCTTGGCAAACATTACATTTAATTAAATCAAAAGTTACTTTATTACAGACATATTCAACTTACCTTAAAAAAATCTTATTTAAAACTGATAAAAAATTATCTTAAGGGAAATTGAACCATATCATAATAATGAAGGCACAATCCTACAACATTTTCTGCAGCAATAAACATACATTTTGTTATTGAAATGTAAGTAAAATAGTATAAAGTAGAAAAAAACGAGCTGATACTTGTAAAGTAAAATTCTAAGTAATAAAAAAACATGCTATACACTGTTGAAAGTAAAACATCACCTAAATAAAGCATAATGCTTCTAATGCTAATAACAGTGCTAATAGCAGTTCACATCGATCACCTCAAGTGGAAGATAATGCCAGTGACAGAGATAAGGGTAACACAAATGGAGGGAAACTGCTTGTTTTAGTGGCCAAAGGAGCTAACTAGAAGCAGGCAAAATAAAACAAGATGAATTCAGTGTACCGACCAGCTAAAGAATGGTAGCAGGCTATTATTTAAATAAAGGAAAAGGAGAAGAAAAGAGTAGCTAAGGACACACGGTCTGCAGAAAAAAAAATGTCTGAAACTGGTAACCAAAAGTATGAGAAAGAGTCAGAGCTACATAGCGAAAGTTCAAATCCTCAAAGGCTGAGAAGATCAGAAAAAAGAACTGGTGGTCATGAACTTAGATTTGGGTCTGTCTTAATCATCCAATCAAAATTAACAAGCTTCTGAAGTGGAGAGACTGGACAAACAAGCAGAACTAACAATCCAGGACTGGTAAGGGAGGATTGTTGCTGATTAACTAAACTGAACAAGCAGCAGAGCTAAGCATTAAATAAACAAACAGGTCCAGAATCTACACAAAGAGTATACATGCAGGATCTGGTACTAAAGAAGTTCCATGGCTTTGGCAGAATAATACTGAATATAAATAGAAGCACACAGAAGGAAGGAACAGATGGCAAGAAGAAGAGGCAGTAGAAGAAAAGCCCTGTTGGTGGGTGGAAATGAGGCAGTGGGAGGAAACAAAACATTTAGGAAATTCCTAGCTCTAAGAACAATATTAGAAGAACTCATGCAAGCTCTTCTGGCAACTGTTGGGATAGAAATAGCAGACCTAAAGGGCAGAAGTTCTGCTGTTAATGCAGAAGTTGTTGCAAAATTAAGAATTAGTTATCTACAGAAAAAATATATGTAAGTGAAAACACAGCAAGAAATATGAGGTTATAATCAAAGGGTTTTGAGAGTTAGAAGATTACAAAAATAGATTGTTTGGCTTAAAACATTAGAATGAGGACAGTCTTGTGAAGAAAGCAAGGCAGACTGAAAGATCTATCATGCCATATGCTGTCTATGGAGAAAGCCTATCAGTGTGAAAGAAGTATCACTGTGCCACATTAATGAAATTTCATGAATACGAGTGTGCAGTAGCATGGGTGGATAAGCAAGACCTTGAGGGACGATTGATTGAAACCCAGTTGCTTACAAGAGAAGATACCACAGGCAATGAGCGCTGCTTGGATGATGGGGCAAATATGAGATTGAAATGTGTCATCTCAGCAGAGGCCAAAATCCAAAAATTCTGCAATAATGGAAGCATCTAATGGTGCCAGATCCAGTGGTGTCTGGAAATAAAATGGCATGGGTAGAGTTTAGAAAGCCAACTGTGGAGAAACTGCAAACTTTGCAGTATAAGCAGAATAACAGTGGTAGCCAAGAAATACTTGATTTATTAGACCGAAGCCAATCAAAACAAAAGAGTAAGAATAAGTTTTCACTCTAGAATAGCAGCAGCCACAAAGTCTAATCATTAAAGGTACAACATCATGGTTGATTTTGCCGATGTTAGGAGTTTAAATAGGTAAGACTTAATTAATTGTTAATGGTTCCTCTTGTTAAGCCAGTTTAAAAAAAAAGTCCTAGTAAATTGTTAAACTGGAAAAGAAAACAGTTTAGAGACATTACATTGTCCAACTGTTTTTCTGCATCGGCTTATTCCATTCAAAGCGGGAGAGGAAAAAAACGTAGGGCTCAAATGTTTTTAAAAAAAGTAGATTACATAGGGAGGCACAATCCTGATTTCTGTTGCTGTTTAAAGAATATTACATTTTTATAATACATTAATCCATTTTCTGAGCCCACTTTTCCCATTACAGAAGCCAAACCTACTCCTGACAGCCACCCATGAATTATAATCAAATAGTAGAAGGTCTGAAAAGGTACTGTGCTTCTACTACAAAAATGACACTGAAAATATCAAAATGTCATTTTGTTATGAAAGTATGACATTTCTTTATATGACAAGAGGCAGATGGTAGCATTATTTCTTCTTAAAAGCTTTTGATAGCTGGCAGAATTCATTTAGCTTGCATTACAGGAACTTGAATAGTTGCAGACCTTGTTATGTCTTTCCTCATCCAATAAAGAGACTGAGTTCTGTTCTTGTTACATCTTAGATTTTTTTTTAATACATTCTTTTTATATATACTGTACTTTGGTCAATTTTAGAGAGCTAATTCTAATTATTAAGCTTTTAAATCCATATCCCTTATAGCCATATTTTTGTGTTTAGAAAATGATGCCATGTCAGTCTATTTTTTAACTTACGGAAACTAGTCTAAATTTTATTAATATCATTTTACGTTCATCCATGAAATAATGTTCATTAGATATTATTTGCAGCAATGGTAAACATCTTTAAATGCTTTTTATAAAAAGTATGTTTATTTTAATATAATTTTTAATTTTCAGTTATTATCCATGGTTATATTTTATAAATCTACATTAGCACCTTGTAATGTTTAAATAATTTTCTATCTGATCAAGTATTTTGATTTTATGATTTCTCTTGAAATAAGTAATTAGTTAACCAGAAACCACCCAGTATATGACATGTTGCTGTGTTAAAAATTTTAATTTATTTGAAAGGGATGTTATGCAAGGTAAGTAATGAACTGGAAATATATACAGTAAGTCATAATACCTTTGACACTACATATTTAAAGTGTATATTGTTGTTTCACAAGTATCTACAACTACAGATTTTTTAACGTGCTGAGGGTATATTTGAAAATTGCCATTATTTCAGAGACTTTGCATACTTTTTGTTGTGTTATTTGTAGTATATAAAATTAAGCTCGGCATGCTCTGTCATGTTTAATGTTCTCTGAATGCCTTCAGACTGGTCTGTTATAAAGGAGAAATGGACGTAAAGAAAGGAAATCAATTGCATAAATGACATTTCTCTGCATTAAAATGGCATGTGTCAGACTTATTTAAATGGAATGTGGCATTTATATTTCCTACAAATAAAATGTCTTTTCTAAAAAGTTAAATAGGTTTAAATCTGCCAAATCTAGAAAATGCATGCAGTATATAATTACCTACATTTCAAAAATAAATATTAAAAATCGAATATCATATATGACCTTTGTGTTTTACGACTTTCTTTTGCTGTATAAAATGACATGGTTATGTCAGAAAACCATCATTCTAATACATTTTTGTTAGATTTAGGTGGGTTATAGGGACAATAGTCGAGGACGAGGCCATATTGCTAGCTAGAGGTCAGAAAGCAAAAATAATAAAGTAGAATGTTTTAGTGTCTTTGAAACAGACAGTGTGCACAGAATTACATACAGAACACAGACTGAGAAAACAAAGCAGACAAGAAATTAAAGACAAAGATATAATTAAAAGTGAAAATAACATTAAACTGGACACTAGAGATAACACACTGGACAGCTGTATGCGATGTGATGAGTATGGTTGGGTGAGTTGGTGTGTAACTTTATGATGGCCACTCTTCTTTATAAAAAGGAGGCAGGTAAGCATCTTAAGATCGTCCACATTTCTGATCTCATTTACAATGTATTTTGATCCTGTTTATTGGGATGAAATGTATTCAAAATAAAGGAAGGATCATGAGATAAAAGTTAGCGTAATAGGACTTGGCAAAATCATAATCAAAGGGCTTGCTAAAGGTCAGAACCGCAAATCTAACTGGTACCAAACAGAAATGCTAGGCAAAATTCATGGTCAAAATAAAAAGGTCTATAGTCAAACTAGTCAAAGATCCCTAACAGAAAAGAAGCCTTAGGCAAACAAACAGCAATTTCAATTTTAGGTTTATCCAGAAGCTTAGAAGGCCTTAGCACATTAGCAGAATTTAGAAAGACATCTGGATTCAAAATTAATTTGAATAAAAGTGTGCTTTTCCAAATGAACTCTCTAGCACACCAAGCTAGACTGAACATCTGTTCATACTTTAAAAACAGTTTAAATACTGTATCTAGGCATAACTATCACAAGTAAATATAAAGATCTTTTTCAACAAAATGTTGGTAACATCATGAAAACAAATCAAACAGGATGTAAAAAGATGATCTACCCTCCATTTCACCTTAGCAGGAAGAATCAATACTGTCAAGATAAACATTCTTCAGTTTTTTTCTGTTTCAGAGCTTCACTATATACATTAACAAATCATTCTTTACAAAGCCAGACTCAATTATAAGCTTATTTACTTGGAACGGCAGACATTTACTCATTCATGCGATGACTCTACAAAGACCAAAAGTAGAAGGTGGCATAGCACTACCTAACTTTGAAATTTTATTACTGGACGGCAAATATACAAGCTATAAAGTCCTGGAAATTGGCACAAATTGATCAATTTACACCAGCCTAGTCAGCAATGGAAATTAAATCTTGCTGTACTTCTTTACATACATTGTGTTGTGCCCCTGTAAATACTATCGTCAGTAATCCAGTCATCCAATAATCACACAGAATATGTAACCGATGCAAATTGCATTTCAGCGCAGAGAGTCTTTTATTTGTGGCTCCACTCATAATTCTCTGCATTTATATAGCGCTTTTCTCACTACTCAAAGCACTCAGCAATTGCACATTAAGGGCCCAACAGAGCAGAGTCCCTTTTGGCATTTACGGGATTCGAACCAGCAACCTTCCGATTGCCAGTGCAGATCCCTAGCCTCAGAGCCACCACTACTCCTACACACAATATATAATATATACACTACACCTTTCTCAACTTTCTCAAATCTACTCAGCATTTAATCTTTGGAAATGTCTGAAATTAGGACACCAAGAAAACTTTATATAGATAACATATTTGCATCTTACGAACAATAATGTTTTAGATTTAACTTACCAGCAGCACAATATTTCATCTGTTTTCAAGTAAGAAATTTTATTAAAAGAACTCTACCCAGTCATCCATTTCTATTTTAAAGACTATATTGTTTAGTTAGAATTATATAGCATTTTAACAATATATGAAAACCTCTAAAGTAATCTTCCATCTTCACAATCCTAGGGTATATTGGGAAAAGGACCTTTCAATTAATGGCTCAGAAAAAAAGTGGACGTCAGCCATACATAGAATTCACTCTAGCTCTATATGCGCCATGCACTCAATAATTCAACTGAAATCTTTCATCGGTCACATTTATCTTGTTTAAAATTGTCCAAAATATATCCAGGGTAAGATCCGACTTGTGAATGTTGCCATGTAGCTCCTGCATAACTCAGCCACCTATTTTGGGAATGCAGCAAATTAATACCATTTTGGGAAAGAAATCACTAATTACTTATCAGACAGCCTTGATGTAGAAATCACTCCTAATTATCTTGCTTAACTCAAGAAATCCTCTTATAACTCGGTGAGTAACTGATGTTCTATATTATTAGAAATTAGAAAAAGTCAAATTTTTGCATTTTCGCATATAGGATCTGTCCAAACTGTTTTTTAAAACATGGCAAAATTTAATTGATACAATTTTAGAATAAGTGTGTGAAAAAAGATTATTTTTGTGTTATATATCTATGCTCTTGCCTCTCATCTCTTTTTTTCAGGTGGAGGTTTAATTCTTATTCCTTTATGTTTTTTTTTTTTTGTATGTTTTCTTCAATTTTTTAATGTTCTGGAGTTTTTTTTTCTTTCTCAAGACTGATTTTGAAGTTATTTTTTGTATACATTTTGGTTGATTGTATGCTATTTAACTTTTTTAAAACAAAGTAACATAAATAAATAAATGTTGATACACATTGTGTTGCACTAAAACTTAAACTTTGATAAGATGCAAAAGACACAAATAAACAAACCTCAGTTATGGAATTATGTGTGTGTCAATACCATATAATTAGGATATAATTAGCTAGAAACTCTGCTAGAATTTGCACAATACAATTTTGAAAATTATAGATCATAAAAACACAATTTAAGACTTACTTAAAATAGATCTAGGGTTTAAAGCAAGCTCTTGCAAACTTGAAATTTTTCAGATTAATAATAGTGCTTTCCGAGGCTATTTAACACCATCTGGTGTTTTTGTTTATCTTCGTCTTTCATAAAATATTTGCCAGTTCAATTGTACATTTAGTACATGTTAATAATTTTAATTTTGTTGATCCAGAAATATTGAAAGAGCAGAAGACTAGGGAATACTGGTAGCATTGTGGCATGCTGAAACAATTACTTTTAGTTATCGTGAGCAACAAACTGGCATTGTTGGCTACGTTACTGCAAGTTGGGAAGCAGGGTATGATCTGGATTTCCCACCATACTCAAAACAGGTTAACATGGCAAAAAAAAAAGAATATGAACATACAATTGTTGCAAATTTGCATAAACTGGAGCATCCAAATGCAGTTGTATTAATTAGAGAGTGATTACTAGTTTAATGTCACTATACGTGTTTATTACAATGACATCCACAGCCTGCCAATGCATACTCACAGGGTGCCACATGATGTTATTGGTATGTTTAAAACAAATAAAATAAATTGAATGAAAATGTACTCAAAACACCCAAAATCCTGACAAAAGGTCATTAAGTAGTTCAGGGTTAACACATTATTTCTAGAGTAACAAGAAGAGGGGGAGTAAGGCGAGTCTGATGCTCCTGAAACCTTCTTCCAGGTGAACAAAGTTGAATGCACAATACTACAAGAAGTAAAAATCTACTATTGTTACGGTACATTTTTTATGGTTTTTGTCCCTAGTGTGTGCTTGTTGTATGTGTGTGTGCCCTGCGATGGGCTGGGGCCTTGCCCGGGGTTTGTTTCCTGCCTTGCGCTCTGTGTTGGCCTGGATTGGCTCCAGCAGACCCCGTGACCCTGTAGTTAGGATATAGTGGGTTGGATAATGGATGGATGGATGTTCTTTCCAGCAACACATGCATAGGTTGTCCTTGGTATGCACTGGAGCTTTGTTTTGCAATGCCCATGCACAAATGGATTGTTGCCGATGTGTTATTTGAAAAACTCAGAAAGACTTTTTATTTTTATTTTGAAGCAAATTGTTCTATTGTAGAATGTGTTTTTTTAAAGAATCTACTTTTGCTTAGGGTTGCAGAATCAGGGACATTGTGCCCTTGATTGAGTTGAAGCACCAGGAAAAATCTAGCCTAGGGCATTTGTTTTTATATATTTTATTTCTGACTAGTTGGCTGTCTCACACTAAACAGTGTCTGTGTTCATTTTTTTTTTTCTGGAATCTGCAACTCAAAGGGATGCCATTGTCCAGTCCGGTTATGCTTGCTTTGTCATGCTGAGAGGTGCCTGTGTTTTGATCCTGTTATTTTGACAATCAGGTTGTTTTGCCTCTTTTTAGTTGCTCAGCATGTGAAGTGACAGTGGTCTTCTTTTTCTGTTTAGCTGTCTGTGCCAAGGCTGTTATGATTTAGGTGTCTGACTAGCTGCAAGACCCACTTTCGAATGACAGGTGTTTTTTTTTTTCTTTTTTGTTGCAGTCCAACTTCCCACCTAAACATCTGCTGATTTATTTCTGCTGACTTATTTAGTTATGTTCTCACAAAGATGACATCCAACACAACTGCACAGACTTTTCTAGACTACACAGACTCCATTCGTGGAAATGTTTTTGCTGGGCTGGAGGTTTCATGCTGCCCTTGTCAAGAAGAAAATGATGGGATAGTGTATAATGTTTAGAAAGGAAGCTTCTTCTTCTTCCTGCTGCTCCCATTAGGGCAGGGGTCCCCAACTCTGGTCCTGGAGGGCCCCAGTGTCTGCAGGATTTCATTCTAATGTTTTCTTAATTAGTGATCTGCTTTTGCTTCTAATTAACTTTTTTGAATTAGTTGTATTTGACTTGCTCTTGAAGACCCAGATCCCTTAATTGATTCTTTTTCCTTAAATAGCAACCAAACAATATTGAGATACAAGCTGAGCCAACACATGACCAGCAAACTGTGTCTATCATACAATATCTGAAAAGAAAGTAAGGTGAAGGTCTCAGGAAATGTTGATCTGCTCTTACAAAAAAGAAAATCAACATTTTGGGAAATGTATACTATTGCCCAATGAGAGCAGCAACAAGCCATGGAATTAAAGAACAGGTTTAATTAATAACAAGAATCAGAGCCTAACTAAGCAAATGGTTGGAGTGAAATTGGTTGGAGTTTGAAACCCAGACTTAGCTGGCCATCTGTTGGCTCACTCACTTCACATTTCATTTCTGTTTAGGGGACATTTAGGGAAAGAAATGAAGCAATTCAGAGGAACAATAAAGAAATTCAGGGGAACAAATCTTAAAAGACATCCATCTATCCTCTTCTGCTTATCCGAGGTCAGGTTGCGGGGTCAGCAGCTTGAGCAGAGATGCCCAGACTTCCCCGGCCACTTCTTCTAGTTCTTCCGGGGGAATTCTGAGGCGTTCCCAGGCCAGCCAGGAGACATAGTCCCTCCAGCGTGTCCTGGGTCTTCCCCGGGGCCTCCTCCCGGGTCGACGTGCCCGGAACACCTCACCAGGGAGGCGTCCAGGAGGCATCCTGATCAGATGCCCAAGCCACCTCATCTGACTCCTCTCAATGCGGAGTAGCAGCGGCTCTACTCTGAGCCCCTCCCGGATGACTGATCTTCTCACCCTGTGGAGGAAACTCATTTCAGCCGCTTGTATTTGCAATCTTGTTTTTTCGGTCACGACCCATAGCTCATGACCATAGGTGAGAGTAGGAACGTAGATCGACTGGTAAATTGAGAGATTTGCCTTACGGCTCAGCTCCTTTTTCACCACGACAGGCCGATGCAGAGCCTGCATCACTGCGGACGCCGCACCGATACGCCTGTTGATTTCACGCTTCATTCTTCCCTCACTCGTGAACAAGACCACAACATACTTGAACTCCTCCACTTGGGGCAGGATCTCGCTCCCAGCCCTGAGAGGACACTCCACCCTTTTCTGGCTGAGAACCATGGTTTTGGATTTGGAGGTGCTGATTCCCATCCCAGCTGCTTCACACTCAGCTGCGAACCGATTTAGGGAGAGCTGAAGATCACGGCCTGATGAAGCAGGACAACATCATCTGCAAAAAGCAGTGACCCAATCCTGAGTCCACCAAACCAGACCTCCTCAACACCCTGGCTGCGCCTAGAAATTCTGTCTATAAAAGTTATTAACAGTATCGGTGACAAAGGGCAGCCCTGGCGGAGTCCAACTCTCACTGGAAACGGGTTCAACTTACTGCTGGCGATGTGGACCAAGCTCTGACACCAGTTGTACAGGGACCGAACAGCCCTTATCAGGGGGTCCGGTACCCCATACTCCCAGAGCACCCCCCACAGGATTCCCAGAGGGACACCATTGAATGCCTTTTCCAAGTCCACAAAACACGTGTAGACTGGTTGGGCAAACTTCCATGCACCCTCCAGGACCCTGCTAAGGATGTAGAGCTAGTCCATTGTTCCGCAACCAGGACAAAAACCACACTATTCCTCTGGAATCCAAGGTTCAACTATCCGACAGACCCTCCTCTCCAGAACCCCTGAATAGACTTTTCCAGGGAGGCTAAGGAGTGTGATCCCTCTGTAGTTGGAACACACCCTCCAGTCTCCCTTCTTAAAGAGGGGGACCACCACCCCGGTCTGCCAATCCAAAGGCACTGTCCTTGATGACCCTGCGATGCTGCAGAGACGTGTCAACCAAGACAGTCCTACAACATCCAGAGCCTTGAGGAACTCCGGGCATATCTCATCCACACCCAGGGCCCTGCCACCAAGGAGTTTTTTAACCACCTTGGTGACCTCAGTCCCGGGAGCCTACCTCCAAGTCCGCAGGCTCTGCTTCTTCATTGGAAGGCATATTAGTGGGATTGAAGAGGTCTTCGAAGTACTCCCTCCACTGACTCACAATGTCCCGTGTCAAGGTCAGCAGTGCATCATCCTCACCATACACAGTGTTGACACTGCACTGCTTCCCCCTCCTGAGACGCTGGACGGTGGACCAGAATCTCCTCAAAGCCGTCCAAAAGTCATTCTCCATGGCCTCCCCAAACTCCTCCCATGCCGAGTTTTTGCTTCAGTAAGCCGCATTCCGCTTGGCCTGCTGGTACCTATTAGTTGCCACCAGAGTCCCACAGGACAAATGGGTCCAGTAGGACTCCTTCTTCAGCTTGACGGCATCCTTCAACGCCGGTGTCCACCAACGGGTTCGGGGATTGCTGCCACGACAGGCACCAACCACTTTACAGTTCCGGTCAGCCGCCTCAATAATATTGGCACGGAACATGGCCCATTCAGACTCTATGTCCCCCACCTCCCTCGGGACGTGGTCGAAGTTCTGCCGGAGGTGTGAGTTGAAGCTACTTCTGACAGGGGATTCTGCCAGACATTCCCAGCAGACCCTCACAGCACATTTGGGCCTACCACACCTGACCGGCATCCTCCCCCACCATCAAAGCCTACTCACCACCAGGTTGTGATCAGTTGACAGCTCCATCCCTCTCTTTACCCGAGTGTCCAAGACATGTGGCCGCAAGTCCAACGACACGACCACAAAGTCAATCATCGAACTGAAGCCTAGGGTGTCCTGGTGCCACATATGAACACCCCTATGCTTGAACATGGTGTTTGTTATGGACAATCTTTGATGAACACAGAAGTCCAATAACAAAACACCGCTCGGGTTCAGATTGGGTGGTCCATTCCTCCCAATCACGTCCTTCCAGGTCTCACTGTCATTGCCCACGTGAGCACTTAAGTCTCCCAACAATACGATGGAGTCCTCTGAAGGAATGCCCTCTAGTACCCCCTCCAGGGACTCCAATAAGGGTGGGTACTCCAAACTGCTGTTCGGCACATACACACAAACAACTGCTTTCTGGTCAGTGCCACCGTCTCCAACTCATATAACATAGCTGGTCTCACTACTGTCATGTAGACCTTCCCTGTCACTCTTGCTGATACCCGTCTCACAAATTACTCCTGCCACTCTTCTCCACCCATTCCATCCTGCCTGCACTCTCTTTTTCACCTCTCTTCCATAATCTCTGTTACTCTGTACTGTTGACTCGAAGTATTTAAACTAATCCACTTTGACAACTCTAAACCCTGCAGCCTCACCATTCCACTGACCTCCCTCTCATTCACACACATGTACGCTGTCTTGTTCCTACTGACATTCATTCCTCTCAGCCTCTCATAGTACTCTATCCATCTGCTCAACACACCCTCCTCGCTTATGAGTATGTTTCCATCTTTATCCTTTATTACCCTAACCTGCTGCATATCTTTCTCAACTCGGTCCTTCTGTCTAGCCAATTTTACAGGTCCTTTTCTCCCTTCTTAGTGTCCAGCCTCTCATACAGCCCTCGCCACCTCTCTCTTCACCTTTCACCTTATTTCCTTGTACTCTTGTCTGCTTTCTGCATCTCTCTGACTATCCCACTTCTTCTTCGCCATCCTCTTCCTCTATTCAACCTTTCTCCTTCCTCTGTCCAGATGTCACACTAAGCACCCTTCTTGTTGTCACCCTTACTACTTCTGCTGTAGTTTCCTGATCCAGAATGGAAAGCTGTATTGTTGTCCGAATATTGATCTGACAACATTTTACACTGGATGTCCTTTCTAACTTAACCCTACCCATTTATAGATTGTGCATGCCCTGTGGCTGGGTTTTTAATAAGCAAGCTTGAGTTTTTCAAGTAGGATTAATAGTGGATAAAGAGGAATGAAATGGACAAAGGCCAAACCGTAACAACAGACAGCTTCTTCACAGTGCTTTCACTGGCTAATAGACTGCTGCACTGCAACGCAACTCTGCTTGGCCCCGTAAGTAAAACAGGACTTCCACCTTCGGCTACAGTCATTATAGTACATGAGCAATTCGCCACAGTAGTGTTTAGATATGGCAGTGCCATGCTGATGGTGTATGCACCTAAAAGTAGAAGCCTTTGATTTGAGTCTGTAACAGCTAGTGTAAAGTTTTGCTACCTGTAAAAGATATTGCTGAAGGGATATAAGCAGACACACAAATGTTGGTGAATCATGTCTGCTTGGTATCTTCTTGTCACTTGAATTTTTTGTTATTCAGTTTAATTCTTGAATAAAAGCACACTTGTTTTTTATACCTTTGTGAAAGTGTTTATATAATATTCCAGTAACCACTTGAAGGAGATTAAATCTGTCTCTGCCTCCCTCACGTATGCACATACACATTCATATATGAATATGTCACTATTTGAAAACACTATGCCATATCAACATGACTTGTCATTTGAACATGTATTTTTTTCTATCTTGCCCGTACTTCGAATTATGGTGCATAGTACTGAGAATGCAGACAGGCTTCTTCTTCTTTTTGGGTGCATATACTGTCAGCATTTTATTGGCAAATCTAAACACTAACGTGGCGAATTGCTTGCGTACTAAAGTGACTTTAGCTGAGATGGAAGTTCGCGTCGCAATTTACTTATGGTTCCAAGCAGTGTTGTGTTGCAGTCTATTAGCCAGCAAAAGTGCTGTGAAGAAGCTGTCTGTTGTTACAGTTCTGCCTTTGTCCAGAAATGGCTCCATAAGTTTTATTACCACACTCGGAAAGTCTTTGCCCTGGGTTGTAACTCAAAACACACTTCTCAACAAAACAATGCCAGATGTCCGAAATCATAGCAACTCTGTTGTTTTTCACACGTTCTGTATGGGTGTCTCTGTTGTCAGAGTGCAAATGCCACATGATAGTCTGATAGGGGTCAGGGAACATCGTATCTTTGATTGCCCGTACAACAAATAATTCTGAGCAGGCATCAACCACGGCACCAACTGTGGTAATCACTGCTGTTGTGAAAAGAATGTAGATAAACACCATCAACTCAGAGAGGGAGAGGCAAGTTCATTGTACGACATGAACGTCACTGACAGAATAAAACTGAATAATATAAAAAAGCCCTAACTTTTACAAGTAGCCATAATTTACACCAGGTATTACAGATTCAAATCAAATGTATGTTTTTATTATATTATAGTAATAATAATAACAGCTCACTACTCAAAACTCGGAGCACCCAAACTCAAACCTGGAGCCTTTTGGTTATAAAGCAGCAGTTCTTACCTCTGCACCATCCAAGAATACATATCAACTTTCTGTCGATTGACAATTGAGGTTGGGTTTTTAACTCATTGACAGCAACATGTACATTGCATGATTTTTTTTCTTTAGTTATATTTTTTCTTTTTATTTACATGGTTGTTTGTCTGAGGTCGGCTAAACTATAAATATATCTTTTTGAAGCCCATAACAAAGAATATTGTCAATATATGTCACTCAATCATTCTTCACTTTATTTAGCACCATTAACACCATGTACCACCTCATGGCATTTGTCAGAGTGAAAAAGCTTGCAATTCAGTATCAAATATATAATAATGATTAGTACAATAAAGTCACTACCACAAATATGTGTAAAATATGAAAACCTGATAGGTACCAGCATGCCCAAAGGAATTTTATGTCAAGTTTTAAAACTGGACTACTGTTGCACTTGGGTGCACTATTACTCATAACAATGGCTAAAATAATGTGTGCTCTTACCAGCAATGTCCTTTTAAGTCATAATAATATGACAAACACCAGACTAAACACAGAAACTATCTCATCATAGCCCTGTAACCTGAAGGTTACAAGATTCTTCATTATAATTATGTATTTATTTAAGAAAATTTATATATTTATCATTATATTTATGAGTAGGGTCAGTTTTTATGTCATCTATAGCTTTTTAAACATTACACGAGATTTGAATAATTAGTGCAGACTGTTGCAGAATTCCTTAATGCTACTATAATTAATAGTGAAATGTGTTTGGGGCCAAATATATATTTCTAAAACTGTGATATGATATAACATAAATCAAAAGATCTATTATGCACACATAACAAATGCACATAATGATAATTTATATGATTATCTGTGTGTTTTCAAAATGATATTTTTGCACATAATGTATTTTTCATTGTTTTCTGGCAGAAAGATAAATCTTTTTACATTTAAATTCCTCTGTAAAAACTCCAAAACAGCAGAAATATATTTAAATAGATGCATACGAATCCATTAGAAACTATAGGAAAGACAGGCTAACTGTCATGCATTGCAAGCTTCACTTTAATGGTATTACTGAAATTAATGAAACCCATTTTCCTATTCAGGGCTTAAAAAAGTCATTACGTTCTCAGCTCAGATAATACAGCATCAATTTAATTCCAAGGAATTGAATCAGCAGCCAATAAACATGTTCACTTGAGCAGATAGAATCATAATGCAGTTAACCTGGGTTTGTGCACTTAAGAAGATGTCTCCATATGGAGAGCTTAGTGATCTAAATGCCTTTCTTTTGTAGTCGATAAAAAGGAGTGTGACTAATAAGGGCAAGGTTCCTATTTTAATAATTACCAATTACCTTTTCTGTAAGAGTGCACGGTTCTGAATGCACATCAATGAGCCAACCTGCAAATTGTTAACAATGTAAGTGTTTTCCTATTTCACATTTTTATTAAGGTACATTTACTGACATCTGTGACTCATAAATGTTCATGATCAGAAAATCGTGACTGTATAATAACGAGTGTGTTTAGATATTTCTGTGGGCATTTGTCTAGCGCTATGCACATCAAACTACTGAGATTTTAACTTTTTTGGTATTAAAATTTAGGTCAACAACTGCCATCATTATAGTTCTATGCATATTAAGACAACATTCATGTTTGCTTTATGCTTTGACACACTGAGTCAATACAAAAAAGGTGTTATAGGTAATGCTTACGCCATAAGAACCAAAATAGGTACTTGTTGGCATCTTGGACTTAGTAAACATTAGTGACTGGAACAAAGGTTACCCCACCTAACCAATACTGTATATGTCAACTAATGTGCTTACTCTTCACATTCATATATTCTTTTATTTAATGTTTACTTAACTAGGTAACTACTCCTACCTATACTGTTTCAACTAAACTAGAACAAATTTTACAAAACCATTTTTTCTGGTGGCACTAGTTGTCGAGAAGGAGAATAACCATAGGAAACAGGTGAAAAATCTCAACAAGTTCTAATACTAATTCGAAAAAGAAAGGCCTTATTTTTGAGTTTACTGGGACTTTCTTTGTTTACCAGGTTGTATGTGAGTAGATTTCAGAATCTGCATAAAGTACTAAATAAACTTATTAATGCTGCAAAAAATAAAAGGTACCAAAGCAGAGTTGTTTAGGCGGCAAAGAAGTACATTGCGAAAACATAGAAGAATATTTTTACAATATGGTCTGTCAATGAACAACCACATATAGACTTCCAGCAATTACAACAAAAATAAGAAAAACTAAAAACCCTTCTCATGTCACCAGCCTGTTTTTATTGGACAAGATGTCCAGAATGACTTTATATCCTGATGGGTGTGGTAATGCTTGTGATGTGAAAATGGTGGATTCCAGGAAACTACTGAAGACCATCAACAAAACAGTTTGAAATAAATGATAAAATGTACAAAAAAGTGCATAAACACTATGAGTCAAATACCATGAGAGGCATGATACAATGGGTTTTTTGTTTTGCGTGAGATTTTTACACCTTAACCATGAATTAAAGGGGCAAACTGCATAGTCTGCAATTTTTTTCTCACAGTCCACAGTTAACCTTTTGCAGTATCATAATAATTTATGTGCATTATATTTGATTAGTGCACTAAAGCTGTACTTCTGAGACAGCATTTCTAGAATTAATGTTTTCTCCTTTAACCATGATAATTTTAAGGTTTTTTTAAATAAATCAGCAATACAATACAGTAGTTCATAGTTTTTATAGTTATGTATTGAAGAAAAGGCAACAGATGATCCAAAGGGAATTCTTTGACTATTTCAGTAGATAAAGAATGGTCACAAAGTTACAGTACACATAACAGGAAAACTAAATTGTTTGATGACAATAGCGGTGCGCTTAGACACTGCGGCCATGTGCTCTCCTACTCAGAGTTTGGTTTTTCCGCACTGCCTGGATAAATACACATATAGCCGGCAGGATATTTTATCTATCAGCTTACAGAGCGAGAGTTGCTTGACATCCGAGTTTCTCCGCGTCCACAACATTCCGGACGACATCGCACGAACACTGGGCTCTCCGTGGATTACAATCCCAACTGGACGAGTGGAAACTGCGGATTGCAATGGAAATGATCATCAGGGACTGCTGCATCCTGCTGATCATGGAGACGTGGCTGAATTCACTCATATCGGACACGGCTATCGAGATAGCAGGCTACACAGCACACCGGCAAGACAGGACAGAGAGCTCCGGTAAGTAAAGAGGAGGGGGGCTGTGCATTTATGTGAACAATAGCTGGTGCACAAATTCCACCATAGTCACCAGACACTGCTCTCCAGACGTGGAGTTTATGACAATTACATGCAGACCTATATACCTCCCCCATGAATTCAATGCCATATTGCTAACTGCTGTGTATATAGCACCAGATGCTAATGCTAGCTTGGATCTGGGACTTTTGCATGACACCATCAGCAGTAAACAGAGCAAGTATCCTGAGGCTGTTCACATAATTTCTGGGGACTTTAATCATGCAGATCTGAAAGCAGTTCTCCCCAAATTCGATGAACACATAAAGTGAAGAACCAGGGGAGTAAAAACACTGGACAAGCTGTACACAAACATCAGACAGGCCTATAGGGCTAAACTCATAGCACACCTTGGCCAGTCTGATCACACGTCCTTGCTTCTAATCGCTGCATATACCCCCCTCAGGAAACAAGCTTCCACTATGACCAGGACTGTTACCATATGGCCCGAGGAGGCCTCCCAACAGTTGCAGGACTGCTTCCAGAGAACCGATTGGGAGGTTTTCGATCACCAAGACTTGAAGAACCACACTACAGCAGTCCTGGATTACATCAGGTTCTGCATGGACAACGTCACCAGGGACAGACACATAAGGATTTATCCTAACAGGAAGCCCTGGATGAAGAGGGATGTCCAGAGTCTGCTGAAAGCTAGGAATAGTGCTTTCAGGTCTGAGGATGGGGCTCTTTATAGTGTAGCCAGAGCGAACCTGAAGAGAGGCATCCGAGAGGCCAAGGCAGCGTACAGAAGGGGGATAGAGGACCATCTGAGGAGCAACACCACCAGGCAGGTGTGGCAGGGTGTCCAGCACATAATCGGCTACAAATCCAGCAACTACTTGGCTGCTGAGGGAGATGCTTCTCTGGCAGAGGAGCTGAACATCTTCTTTGCCCGCTTTGAGGCGACACCAACAGCAGCTCCATCACAGCCACCTGTTCACAACAACAACATACTCATGGTGGAAGAATGTGAGGTGAGGCGGGTGATGAGGAAGGTGAACCCGAGGAAGGCTGCAGGACCCGATGGTGTGGCTGGATGGGTGCTGAAAGACTGTGCAGATCAACTGGCCGGAATCTTCACTAGGACTTTCAACCAGTCCCTGTCCCAGGCCACTGTCCCATCCTGCCTCAAGTCGTCAATCATTGTTTCGCTGCTGAAAAAGTCCATCACCAACAGTCTGAATGATTTCCGCCCTGTGGCACTCACATCTGTCATCGTGAAGTGCTTTGAGAACCTGGTGAGGAGTCATATTATCGCCTGCCTGCCAGCAGACCTGGACCCATTTCAATTTGCTTACAAAACAAAGAGATCCAAGGATGATGCTGTGGCCACAGCCCTTCATGCTGCCCTGACCCACCTGGAGCATCAGGGGAGTTACACCAGACTGCTCTTTGGTGACTTCAGCTCGTCATTTAACACCATCCTCCCACAACGACTGGTGTTCAAACTGGCAGATCTGGGACTTCCATCACTCACCTGCAGTTGGATACTGGACTTCCTGTCTGATCGCTCCCAGAGGGTCAGGCTGGGTCTCCACACATCCACTGCTCTCAGCCTCAACACCGGGAAACTGCAGGGTTGTGTGCTCATTCTGCTCCTCTACACCCTCTACCTATATGACTGTGTCCCTACTCACAATAGCAACAAGATCATAAAGTTTGCAGATGACACAATGGTGGTCGGACTCATCTCGGGCAAGGAGGGTGAGCTGGCATACAGGGACCAGGTGGAGTGGCTGTCAGAGTGGTGCACAGTCAATAACCTGCTCCTCAACACCACAAAAATGAAGAAGCTTGTTATTGACTTTAGAAAAAACAAAACTGACATCCAGCCACTCATCATTGGCAGGGCCTTTGTGGAGAGGGTCCCGGTGTTCAGTTTTCTGAGCATTGAGCTGGAGGATGACCTGACCTGCAGCGCCAACACCAAGGAGCTGCTGAAGAAAGTGCAGCAGAGACTGTATTTTCTGAGAATCCTCAGAAAGAACCATCTCTCCCAAAAATCTGCTCCTTGCCTTTTATCACTGTTCCATCGAGAGTGTGCTCATGTATGGACTGTGTGTGTGGTACAGCAGCTGCACTTCCTCAGAAAGCAAAGCGCTCCACAGGGTCATCAGGACAACAGAGAGAACAATTAGTTGTACCCTCCTCACTCTGGAACAAATCGATACCTCCCGATGCCGCAAAAAAGCAATAGACATTTCACAGGATTCATCACATCCTGGTCATTGCCTCTTCCAGCTTTTGCCATCGGGCAAGAGATAGAGAACAATGAAAACCAGGACAAACCACCTTAAAAACAGCTTTTATCCAATAGCAATCATGGCCCTGAAAGAATAAAACTGCTCCATATCATTCTCCCAATGTGCAATATAGACCTTAAGTCAACAAGTGCAATTTGTATATTTTGTAAAGTACTTTTATTACTATTCGGTTTGTTATTATTTTCTCTTTTCTTGTCTGTTTAACTCTTATGCCTCACTTTGAGTCGACTGCACCTTCAATTTGGTTGTTCCTTTGTAAAAGAGACAATGACAATAAAGATCTATCTCTCTCTATCTCTAAACGTGAATTAAAATATGCAGACTGTGGTGTTCTTACTTTCATCACTAGATGGGGAAAGGGAAAGGCTGTGCTAGTTGTAGGAGAGAGAGAGGGAGAAGAAAAATATGTGGCGCTGAAAGAGTTTATGTTGACAACTATTTCCTTACTATATCTGGATTACATCTTGAGTCTATTCATTTTACCATAAGCCTACTTAAAAAACTGGCAAACTGAAGACTTGCTTCCTGGACTGCTGTTGCTTTTGTGACTAATACTTTTCCTCCTCCATTTTTACCATATCTGGGGTAACATGCCATATAATTTAACATGTGGTTGAAGACGTTCAATAACTACATGCTGGTTGTTGGCACATCAGAAGATGATTGGATAGAAATATGGAAAAAAATGTCCTTTATTGTCTGGGAACAGGATGTCAAAGACTGTTGTACACATTTCCAAATCCAGATATGTCCATGGAAGATACCATTACAGCTTTATGAGCTCATTTTGCTTCATGGAAATGTCTTGTTGAGTGGCATGCTTTTAGCCAATGAGCTTGGGCTGCTCTTGAAATTATTTCACCATATGTTGCTGACTTGCACTTAGCAGTTAAATATGAGCTTTTTTATTTAAAAACAACATTTTGCTAAAATAAACCTTTTTATTGATAAGGATTCTTTGCTGTCTTTTGTGTGACTAGCCGGATTTAGAAAGTGCACACTTTCAGTTTTAACAGCATGAAGATAGCCGTGTTCTGAAAGCCTTTATTACAGATGACATATGACACATTATACATTGCTGGGTTGTTCAGGCTTCTGGATCTCATGGTGTTTAGCATCTGCTCTGTCTGCTTTTCAAAAGATGCTTGCTACAGTCCTACCAGGGTTGCCAAATGTTGCTAACTATATGGAAGATATAATTTTGTGGGGATGAACTTACACCTAAAACACATAAAAGATACAGGATTACAGCTAAGCAAATCGAAATGCTATTTCAGTCAGTCCGTGCTGTATTTTCTAGGTCATAGAGTTACAGCACAGGGATACAGCCTGATCAGGACCATCTCAATGCTCTTCTTCAATGTTTCTTTTGTCTACTGGAAGCATGTGTAAAGTAAACAAATGTACAGGCTAACAGGATGCAACAGGCATCCATAGATTACTGTAACCTGGTTATGGTCTTACATGGCGAAATAACTGTATTCATAAAGAAATCAATGTGTGTTAATCTGATTTCTCAAAAACTTAATACCCAGTTTCTCTATCCGGAATAAGGGTTTACATAGCATTACCTCCAGATGTCTCATTCCTTAGCCTGGGAAAGACAGATGGTTGACCCTAGATAGCACCATTAGACTACAGCTAGCCAGTACAAAATAATATCTAAACTGAATTGTCTGATAACCAGATAAAGGTGGTGCCAAAGTATGAGTTTTCCTTGCAGGTTCCAAAAGGTTAACACTGTTTGTAGTGTTAGCTTTTTTCTCTTTTGCCATTTTTGTAACAAAAATGATCATTCTTCTATCAAATGGCTCTATTCAACCATCCATTTGTCCATATCCTTAACTAATGATCTCAGTTGTAGAAGCACTGAACTCAGCAAAGAAACCAAAGTTAGATAGGGCCAGATTTTTGCTGAGCATACATTATGCATACTTACCCTAACTTCTACTTGGTCAATGTTGCTGTTCAAAGCTTTTTAAATCTTCCCTTTTTTATTAAGGAATTGGCACTAAACTGTACTTATCAGCCTTAATTCTTTCCTTAATCTGTATTTATCTTTCAAGTTTTATAGGTACAAGAATTTGAAGATTGAATAGTCCATTAATGCTTACTTTTCCATTTTGACTGGAAACATTTATGTTGTACTTTCAAATGTAAAATTCTTTTGTTCAGGTCACAATATGAGGTTTTGCCTTTACCAAATGAATAGTTTACATTAGGGATAATTTTTTCATTTCTACAGTAGTGATATGCCTGTTGCCATATACTGTATGTTATGAATATTGTACATTGACTTCCAACGTGTTGATATTCTCACATTACTTCCAAAAAAAGAAGGCAGAAGAAATTTTGCAAAAACAGCATCTAGCATCTTGAAAGTCTTCTAAGTATCCAAATACTGAGAAATTAGACACTTTATATGCTTGACCATAAGAAATCTGAACTGCACACTGAAGCTTAATTTAGGAATAAGTATAATCTGATAATTACTTATTAAGCATTATTTGCACAGTGCTGCTCTTATGAAAAGAATGGAGATAAACGGCATCAACTCAAGAGAGGTAGAGGCAAGTTTGTATAATAAAAACATACATTTGATTTGAGTCTGTAACAGCCAGTGTAAAATTTGGTTACTTGTAAAAGTTAGCACTTTTTTTTTTATTATTATTATTCAGTTTTATTCTCACAGTGATGTTCACATGGTGCAACGAACTTGCCTTCTCCCTCTCTGAGTTGATGGCATTTATCTCCATTCTTTTCACAAGAGCAAGGCTGTAGCTGATACCTGCTCAGAACTATTTGTTGTACTGGTAATCAAAGATACGATGTCCTGACCCCGCTATCAGACTGGACAAAGGCAGGACCGTAACAACAGACAGCTTCTTCACAGCGCTTTTGCTGGCTGATAGACTGATCTGCACCACAACGCAACTCTGCTTGGCATCATAAAGTAAAATGGGACTTCCACCTGCAGCTAAAGTCACCTCAGCATGCGAGCAATTCGCCACGCTAGTGTTTAGATCTGGCAGTGTCAGGATGACTGTGTATGCACCCAAAAAGAAAAAGCCTTTGATTTCAGTCTGTAACAGTGGGTGTAAAGTTTTGCTACCTGTAAAAGATATCACTGAAGGGGTGTAAGCAGACACACAAGTGCTGGTGAATCACATCTGCTTGGTATCTTGTTGTCACTTGAATTTTTTGTTATTCACTTTCATTCTTGAATAAAAGCACACTTGTTTCGTTATATCTTTGCAAAAGTATTTATTTTATATTGCAGTATCCACTTGAATGAGATCAAATCTGTCTCTGCCTCTCTCACGCACACACACACATTCATACTTGAAAACGTCGCTATTTCAAAACACTATGTCATGGAGTACAGGCAAGATCGAAAAAAAACCAACTCGTGTTCAAACCCTAAGAAAACACAAAAGGCCATTCATTTGAATCTGAATCTAGAAGTGATAAAGTATAGGTCACTTTAATAAATGTTAAATGAAGGATAGTAACTTATTATGGTGTGTTCTTATGTTATTAATAAACAAATTCTGTCAATTATTAATGTAGTTTAGTGTTACTTGAACAGCAATGTAGGTCATTTTTGGGACCAGGGAAAGCTTAAATATGTTTTCCATTTAAATTGATTTTAATTAGGTGTTAGTGTTATGAAAATTCACTTTGCAAAGGGGTTTTCTGGAATGAATTAGCTTCTTCTTAAAGTGTGGGAAACCTGTATGCCTCTCTTATTAGTGCTTAAATGACTGAATTAGATTGCAAATATTAAAATGTCCACTCGCACTGAATGTCACTGCTTCACGTTGCAGTTACTTGGCACATACTTTAGTGATTGTAATATGAATTACACACAAAAAAAAAGATGGCTTGAATTATTTCAACATTTAAAAACTATATGGAAAACAGAGCTAGATCCTACATTTATGTGTACTTTTGACAATAAACTATACTTAATGTCACATATTTTAAAACTTCCTCTTGAGCAGTTTTCACATGCAAATTTTATGTTCATTTTCCAGAAAGGGAGCTCCACTTTCCAGTTAGGTTTCTGTACTTTTACTCAAGTGTAGCTGTTGCATGCTTATACACACTGCCCCGAATGCCAGCAGGGAATTATGGACATTGGAGTTTTCATCCACAGCCCTGCTGGATACCACAGGGGCCGCTAGAAGGCACTGCAGGGAGGAGCAACGAGGGTTTTGCCTACAATCTGGAAGTGCATACTAGTCACATGGACAGAGGAAATGATGTGCTTCCGGGATGAAGAAAAGAAGACTTTTGATCTGACCCGGAAGTGCTAGGAAGTCACATGGACTGAGGGATCGGAAACACTTCCGGGTCAGAGAATATAAAAGGACTGTGGGAGATCCCAGTAGTTGAGCTAAGCTGGGAGGAAGGGTGGCAACGTGTCTGGAAGAGTGGAGGATTTATTGAGTATTGAGTGTATTGTAATTTATGAATATTGTGGAGAGGAGGGTGTTTTGTGCACTGTTTAGTTGAAATAAATTAATAATTTGGACTTTTATCTGGTGTTTGGTGTCTGATCTGAGGGTTCAAGGGGACGACAGTGCTCCCTATCTGTCACAGTACATTATATGTCTGTTAACACTAGAATTACCAGAGCCTCCGAAAAAACTCGCTTCTCACCTTTCCATCAGCGTCCTTTGTCTTGTAAATGTGTGGATAAGCACCAAACAGCAAGCAGCCTGCTGTTACATCCCCCCACCCCACACAGTTTTCTCAGCTCAAGTGTGTTTACCTGTGTGTCAGTTGCTTAGAGTTGTACAGAGTGAGCAAGTCAATTAAAATGACACATTTTATAAATACTATATTGTTTTTTGGAACAGCTTAGTTTCATGTGTGTTCCATGTCTTCTACGATCTATGCACAGTAAACACATCGTTAAAACAGAAATGTTTTTCATGTTTTAGTAATAATTGACAAAATGTAGACATGAAATGTATAATGTGTGAAGCCTGAAGTCCAAATATCAAAGAAACACTTTCACAAAAGGTACAAAAATACAGTAACAGAACAAGTGTGCATGTGCACGCATGTTGCTGTTTAAAAAGTGTATGGTGGTTGATCATCATGATGAGATTTAAGAGAACATATAAGCAATGGGCAATTGTAAATGTATATTTAAACTTTTAGTTCGAGGAGACCATGTGATCCTGAACTGGATTAATAAACTGAATATTGATAGCTTGATAGATAGCTGTTTCCTGGCATTTCAATTGCAGCTTCTATTGTGTGTTAAGCATGAATGATTGCCTTTCTCATCCCGGAAGAACAGCCATGATTTTTTTGTCAAGTATCATATTTCTCTTATTATTCCTTGGCAACTCCTTCGGGATAGAAAGAGATTTGCCATGTTCCAAGTGAAAGATAGTGATTGTTGGAAAGCAGGTTTAGGTCCTGGAATACCCAGCTTATGGCTGCAATATGTGATAGTTTTTTAAGTTTAAGTATAATAGTACGATTCAGCAGTAAAAAAAATCAGATTCTCAAACTCAATTTTATAGCTTGGTGACGTATCAAGTGCATCCACTTGTTTTTTGAGAGTTTTAGAAAGGAATCTGTTTTTTTTTTACTTTGCTTTATGGTCCAACATATATTTTTTAAGAGTATCCTCAGAAGTGTCAGTTATGTCTTGTAGTGTATCTTCTTATATAATACGCTACCGTGGCTGTCTGTTTGTCTATCCAGGATTTTAAATCACCTGTAGCTCGCAAACCATTTGGCCTATTGTATTATCGTGTTATTTCCCTCTAAATGTATTATCGTGGTATTTCCCTCTACTTGCCCTTTTACCTGTTTCCTCAAGGGTAAGTGTTCTCGTCAAGTTCGTTATCGGGTTGGTCTACTGTTGCACTTTAAGATGAACACACACACACACAGATAAACACACACACAGACCCTAACCACAACTGTGCTCCATGAATGACACACACACGCTGATTAACCCTTAGCACTTTAAACCACACAAGTGCTATAGGAATAACAGCCTGTCATTCAGCACTTCAAGAGACTTACTTATTTTCGGCACGAACAACAATACGATGTTTTAGTGATATCTCAGACCTAAATATTACTTTTGGTCTACAAGAATACATTTAAACATACAAAGACTCAGCACTCTTGACTATAGGCCATTCATCAGCCAAGAATACCTTCTTTCTCATATTTGTTCCTTCTGTTGAGTATAGCGCTCTTCACTCTCAGCCATATAAACCTCGCAGCACAGAAATAATGGCAAAATCCGGCTGTCACCAGGTGCTCAAAGAAATCTAACTTATTACTTCAATCACTCTAGACATTAAGACAAAGCATTGAAAGTTAAAAGCAGCATGGTATTTATTACAAGAATAATAATAATACCACAAGAACAAAGAATACTAAAAAAAAGGTGCTGATAGGAAAGTCTGAATATATATAGTCTTTAGAAAAAGCTTACGAAAAAGTTACAGATGACAAGGATGAATGTCCCAGGGAGGCGTTTGATTTAGCAGTCGGTGTTCATGATGCCTTTCTGACGACCAGGGCCGTCTTCGTCCGTTCCTCTTCTTCTTTCTTCTCCCTTTGCTTCTCTCTCTTCTCCCTTTGCTTCTCTCCTCTTCTTTCCAAACCAAGGCATATTTATTATGAAATGTCAAGCCTTGGTTTCACAACACATGCACCTGATTGGCTGGCTGTCAAAATGATTGATGAATTAATTCAATGTCCGTTTTCCCACACAACAAAACCTTTGATGTACTTTGAGGTAGCACTCCCAGGCTATAAACTAAACTTTGTTGTTCCAGATGTCCATCCATAGCCTGAGGTACCACCTCAGCATCCTTTCCCGGGCTATAAAACCAAATTAGCACGAAGCTATGAACAAGTGTTATAAAAGTAAGGAGTAAGGGAAGAAAACCTGCTTTAATTTGTTAATTTCATCTGTTGTCTTGTCTTGAACAAAATATAATGGAAACCAAAATGTACAGATTTTGTACACCATAACACCTATTGACCTGAAATTTGGTACACATATACTACGTGACCTTTACTGTCTGCTTTTTCGGTAATGACTTTTATTACTCTTTTTATTTTTATTTTATTTTATTATAGAATCAACTCTCAGCAGCACGCAGCAGGCCTGCCGTGCAGCGCATGCATATGGGTGTCATTCTCAACCCTACCACCATCACCATCACTTCCTCTACCTCTTCATATCCTAAGTCATTCTTGTGGCAGATTAAACACTTAAGTGCCAGCTTAAGTGAAAAATTAAGAGAAATGTAATAAGTAATTCCAACACAAGAACTGACTTAATCAGTTTTAATGGAAAAAGAAACGGAAGAAGAGAAGAAGTGGGCTGCAAGAGTGGAGAAAAAAGGGGCTGCTCATAAAGCAGCAAGCACATGAACCTCTGAGCAAATGAATGCTAAACGTACAGAGAAAGAGTATGAAAACTATAAGTTAAGTGTATTTACTGCACGTTATCGTGCAGTACGCCATTACTGGTGTATGAGAGATATTCTTTGTTGAATGCCCTGTCGCCATTAATCCATCTGTGCATAAATCAAGAACAGAAAGGCCCAAAGATCAAAACTGATTGGATGGGGAAGAAGAAAGAGAGAGAGATGTTGAAAATCAAATTATTGATCAGAGGCATCATCTATGGCCCTAACAACTAGGGTTGAAGTAATCATGGCAGGACCTCATAAAAAAGAAGTAAAAATACCCTTAAGTATACCTTTAAAGTCCGCTGTGTCATGTCTGTCATTTACATGTGTAACTAAACATGTTTATATATAAATTACAACACATTACTCAATGGTCAATGGTCATATTAAAGCAAGTTCTGTTTCCAGTGATGAGAGCCTAATGCTATCATCACCATACTTTGATGCACAAATTTCTAACCATAGATGTTATGTAATTTCCTGTAAAATTAATCAGTAATTTCTTCAGCAGCTACTCTCTAGGGAACAGTTAGCAATAAAATCTGCATATGCTAAAATGAAATTTGTATTTATCTTGAGAAAGTTGTTTTGTTTCATTTCTGGTCTTAATATATTCCACATAATATTTTGGAAGAAAGCTCATCTTAAACATTTAGTAGGAAAGCAGTAATTTCATATAACTTTCTTTGGCATTCAGTTTATAGTTATAGTTTTATTTATAATGTATAAATTCACTTAATGAGACTGAGGAGTTACATACCAGCAGGTCACAAAAGAATTTTGATTTTGAAAACAGTACTCTGTAGACCAGAGCACCTTGTGACGGTTTATTGATGTGAAAGTTAATGTAAATAATAGGATTTTTAAAATGAAACACAAATGTTAATAAAGTAATGAGAGATTATGCATCTATCCAGTAAGCAAGTTGTAAAGCAATCTTAAATGTATTAGTTTTAAAAGTCATCAGTTTAGAAACTGTGCCCTGATGAGCCTCAATATATTAAAGCAATCACAACAAAAGTGTTAAAAGACTGAGGTATAGTTTTCATGACTTTCATTTTTTTCCTTTAAATAATTTCTGCCTTTCCTGTCTGAGCTAGTGTGACATCCATCATATTGCTTGTGCACAGCTTGTGTTGTGAATGCTTTACTTTTTGTGATTACATTTTGGAAATGTTTTGTGCAAATGGACAGAACTAATATCTGAGACACAGAAAATCACTTTAGAGTTTTCAAGTCTCTTTTACATTTCTGTTTCAACAGCTAACTTTTTTTACAGGATTCAAATGTCCCATTTTAAGAGATGCGCTCAACCTAGTTACACTTCCCAGAGTTTAATGAGTCTGAAATATGTTTTTTTTTTTCTTTTTCTGGCTTAAACAAATGTGAACACTGATTAGATAATATGCCCATTTGGGATACACTTCAAAAAACATGCCAGTGTATGTGTGGGTGTTTGATGTATATTTATCTTTTACTGTGTTCCATATTAACAGCATCTAAACACTACATTATATAACAGCACTTTACAAACACACCTTTAATGTAAAATGAATTTCCATAAATTTTACACAATGCATTGAGATGGTAAATAGTGAAATATTTTCTTTTCTATTATAAACCTAGGGATTTGAAATTCTACAGCCTAAATCCATCTACAAAACATAGAAGTGGATGCAATTACTTTTAGAAATAATTTCTTTACTTGGGAAAAGATTACTTTAATTAGATGGAAACATACCATGGTCTACAGTGAAAAAAACCTAAATTGCTATATTATATACAGACAGAATATTAATTCATAAATTATTTCGTTTAACTTTAATGCCTTTTAATTTTCAAATTAAACAACCATTTTCGATATATACCCTGGAGACAAATACCTTTCTTATGCAATGCAACTTACCAGCTTATGCAAACTTTAATAAATTCTTCCAAAATATTCAAAAATATACTGCTGCAGAATTGTTCAAAAATAATAATGAGAGCATGCATGTTGATTGTTAACATAGAATCCCTACCAATATTGTGTCTGCCTTGATCACCCAATTTTTTCTATGCTAAGATTTGCATTGGGTGTGATGAAGATGGACAGGATTAGAAGTGAGTGCATTAGAGGGTCATTTCAGGTTGGACGGTTGGGAGACAGAGTCAGAGAGGCGAGATTCTGTTGTTTTGGACATGTGCAGAGGAGAGATGCTGGGTATATTGAGAGAAGGATGTTAAGGATAGAGCTGTCAGGCAAGAGGAAAAGAGGAAGACCTAAGCGAAGGTTTATGGATGTGGTGAGAGAGGACATGCAGGTGATGGGTGTAAAAGAGCAAGATGAAAATGACAGGAAGATATGCAACAACATAATCCAATGTGGCAACCAATAACAGGGGCAGCTGAAAGAAGAAGAAGAAGTCTTTAACCCTTGTAACTTTTAACTCTAAAACATTTAGTCATCCCTCACAGATATTCATCCAGTGATTGGTAGCTGGTAATGAAGGACGGGTGTTCACTCAGCATTTGCAGTGACAGTACAAGCTGTATACGGATGCATAAAGCATATGAAATAGAAAGCAATTTACTTTGTGATAATAGTGACAGTTCTTTAGGAGCTGATAGGGATAGCATGATCGATTATGGTTCAAGTGTTAGTGAAGAATACCAAGGTGATGCTTTTGCTTTGTATGTGCACAGTAGCTTTCATTCACTGGATCTCCAGCGCTCAACAGAGAAGTATTAGATACTAATAATCCCTTGCAGAATTTCATGTCTATTCATAAATGACACCATGTTAGATCTACTTCTGCCTAAGCCCCAGCATGTACACATCAATTAATACAGCAGCACACACTAAGCTAAATTCCAGGCTGCATGAGTCTGAAGTACATTATGATGAGCTGCCACATTTCTTTGTGCTTCCTGTATATCAAGATGTAATTCAAACGCCTGAAGTAAGTCTGAATGTGCTGGTCAACAAAACCTTGTCAATACAGACAGAGAAATCACGAGGTGGGTAACGCTTCAGTTTATTTCTCAGGTGTCTGCGTTTTGTTGACAGTAATTCACCTGCCACTTCACACAGGACAAATCCTTTTTGAGAATAAAAAAGAATAAAAACTAAATCAACATAGAAGATCAGCACATTGTTGCTGACCAATCACATTTGCTTTAAAAAGGTCATTTAACAATGAAGTGATACAAACCTTCTAAAATTTCTGAGTTGGCAATGTCTCTACAGAACTACAGGTAGGTAGGTGAAGAGCATCTGCCAACTGGTGAAAAACTAAACCTACATATGTGTTTTTGTATTTTTTCTGTATTTATTAATTTATCTTTTTTAATTTTACATTCAAAATAATATTTATTGAAAATAATCTGGTGGGAGAATTATGTTTTAAAATATTTGTCTCCCTGTTTTCAATTTTTCTCTTGCTCTCAAAATAGATAATTGAAATATCATACTCATTTTGTTCTTAACATCAACCATGTCATACATATTGCATATGTATATAGTGTTATTGTGGTAGGCTGGGACCCTGTCCAGGGATTTTTCCTGCTTTGCATCCAAAGCTGCTGGGATAGGCTTCAGGTTTCCTGCCATCCTGCTCTGGATATGTGAGCTTAGAAAATATATATATATTCTTTGTTTCCCTTAATACAGCAAGGTGGGGTTTGCGCACTGATTCTGGCCTAAGAGCCCTGTTCCTCCTAAGCCTCCATGATTTTCATGATCACATCTGTCAGAACACAGTAGAATCAATTTTCTGATTTTTTAGATCTTTTCAGGCATACAGGTGGCAGAATTCTATCTATAAATTGTATATACCTGTGATGAAGTAGAAAATTATAAAGCCCAGTATGAGAGATTTTTGAATACAATACTAAAGGCATTAATTGTAAGCACATTGTCTTGAAGCAAGATATGCTGTGTGCTCTAGACATTTAGAGCATAAAACCCTCAAACCTTAAATTCACCTAAATTTTATCACAAATCGGCCCATTCTAGGCAAGAAATGAAAAAGATGAAAAGTGCCAACAGTAAGCGCACACTTGTTCAGCAGAAAATTATAAAGTTGTTCATATTTGGTATCTGATTTTGATCTTGCTTGTTTTTACCAGAACAAAACAAGACCAGATAGTACACCATGTAGTTTAGTAAGCTTCCTCTAAAATTAATCTTACCATATATATTCACATATAAGTCAGGTCTTGAAACCTGAAAATACACCCATTCATTTTTTTTAACATCTTCTTGCCTTCTCCAATCTCGCACCAATTTCTCAGACACATCAAATTTTATTGCAGCAGCTCAGTTACCAATTTCTTTCACCACTTCAACATTTAATTTAAACCAGCTTTATATTTTCTTCTGATTGAATGCTCCATCGTAGATAAGGGATGCTCTTGCGATAAAGGTGTATGAGGGTGTGAGGTACAAAACACACAAAACAGTGCAAATGTTGCTTTGGAATAGTTTTGGTATTACTGTGTCTTCACGTAGGCACAATACATTAAAAAAAAGGCAGTGTGCTTCGTGGTAACTCAATCAGGTGGCCGTTAACATATCGTAATCTCCTGGACCAACATTCGACTTATACGACTGACATTATAAAATCCTAGAAATTATACGGTAAAATCAAGCTCCGACTTATCCGCAGGAGAACCTAAACACGAGTATATACAGTATATCCAAACCCATTAAGTGTACAGTTCTGTCTGATTGTGACAAAACTATATTCCATAGTAGCTCTTTAACCATATCATAATTACTAAAACTAAAACTGAAACTAATATATATATATAAATATAATGGCAATTTCTTTGTGAAATAAAAAACAAATTAAAACTAAAAATACATGCAGAAGGAAAACTAAATCTAAACTGAATTTGCAAGTATGATCAGAAATAATACAGATATAAAAACTAATATAAAAAGGAAAAATTATAATAACCTTGATATTCACTTAAAATATTTTTGTGTATGTATAAACCACTAAAACTGACGTTCTCCAGAGACAGAATTCTATCATTTCCTGCCTGACAGGTAAAGGACAGTAAATGCTCTTGGTACTTATTCATTCTTTCTCACGCTAACACCAGAGATTGCACTCTCAATCATTAGTGTGTGCACCCAATGGTGAGTGTGTAAGTGTGGTTTGGCCAGGGTGGGAGGTGGAGCAGTTTAACTCTGTGAAACAGAAATATTCTAATTATTCTTTATCACAGATCTCTGATCAGCAGAAGAAAAAGTGCAGCTCCAGTTTTACCTCGACAAAGAGGATTTGTCCTTTCAGCAAAAGGGACTCTTATTCCTTCTTGATCTAGATCACCTTTAAATTAAACATCACCAAAAAAAGAAAAGCAGAAATCACCATGCGTCCTTCGGTCAATGATAAACTAACATTTCAAGGGGTGAAAAAATGGGCGTTCACTGGCTCTGATCCACACATTCTGACAAGTTCACTTTTCAGAAGGAGATATTAAGGGAGAGACAGAGAGACTGAGAGAGGCATGCAAAATGAGCCAGATTAAAATAGAGCAGGGTGAGGAGGTAGGACATGGTGCAATTGTTTCAAATAACAAAACAAAAGAAAAGTGCTTTGGAATCGATTACCCCCAACAAGATGGCTTGAGAAATAAAATATGCCTTATATGCTTCTTGTATAAAAATTGTACAATAATGAGAACAATGTTGAAGCAATGATGAAGTGAAACTGCGATGCTTAACTCAGGGGACTGTGCTGTGCCTTCCTGTAAATCTAAACCATTCAGATGTATCTCAACCAATGTGTATGTGTCTGAACCAATATATATTTTTATATTTGCAAACTAATATTTTTTTCCAGAACAGCACCTCAAATTTCTGTGAGCGTGTGTATCATAATAAACTGTGTAATAAATAAATCAGTTACATATCTATTGTATTACTGGCAGCTTCAACAATATAACACAGAGAAAAAACATATAAAATGCACGTTTCTAGATTTTTATGATATACTTGAAAATCTTAATAAATATGTTCTCAACATAGTATAAAATATACCATAATGTCATTTTTTTCAATCCTTGAAAACCTCTCAGTCTTTAAAAAATATTTGATAAATAATAATACTATATCCTTTTTCAAGCTTTTCTTTTTTACTAGCTTGTACTTACTTGTTGAATTACTGATTTCACCCTCAGCACATGCAGTCAAAAAAAAACATAGGGGCTGACCCTTTCTGGTTGCTTTACATGTTCCTGGCTGACAATTTTCACTGTACACAGATTTGCGAACCTAATTAATAATAATGAAAAAGCAGATGTATCAATTTAAATTTGAAGTCTTGTGTCATATAATCCTTTTACAAAATTTTGAGGAACTTCAATAAAACTAATATCATCAGAAGGTATATAGTGACATTACTGTTATAATTATCAGTAGAAACTTTAGTCTATTATGTAATCCCTGCCGTAAGTAAACTCATATATCATCTGATGCCATCTTTAGGTGTAAAATACACTTTTGACTGCTTTTTACATAATAGTCACTAAATGGACAGAGCAGTATGCAGTGGAAAATGAAATCTGAGTAAGTTGGCAGATTGCAGGAAGTTGTTGGCAACAAATACAAATGCATGGCAACAAAATAGGCAATATGGGTACAAAAAGGCTAATAATATAAAAAAAAATGAGTGCTAGATAAATAATGATAAAATAATTAGTTTGATGCTGTAAAAAATAAATTAGCAGAACCTAATCTCTTACTCCCTAGAGCAGGAAGAAAAATATGGAGACATAATCTGGGTTTTCAGATTTCAAACTGTTAATTCTGCAATAATGTTTCAACTAAACTAAGAAACTTAAACTTAAGGACATCATTGAAAAATAATAAAGACAGGCAGCATGATTCACTTCTTTAAACAAAAGATAATAAGAATGTAAAGCAATCTATCCAGCCAACATCGACAAGATGAAGTATCTGCACAGCTTTGTTATTATAGAAAGCAATCAAGCAATTGGTATTAACTGACTGGATCTGTTTGCAATACTTCTTTGCTTTTCACCTTCTGCCTTTTAATTATAAGGTGTGCCAGCAATTTAATCATAATAGTACAATTACATTAAGATTAACAAAAAATGTAGAACAATATTACTTTTACTTATATGTTTCTTTTTCCGGTTTCTTTGTGGTGGTGGCGCATACTCAAAGCATCATGATGCACTAACATTGATGGACTGAAAGCCAGAAGTCTACGTGACCATCATCAGGTCCTTCCATGAAAACCCTAAATACAAAGAGGACTGTTTGATTTATGTTAGGTAGATTGCCCAGAGGGGACTGGGCGGTCTCGTGGTCTGGAACCCCTAAAGATTTTATTTTTTTTCTCCAGCTTTTGGAGTTTTTTTTTGTTTTTCTGTCCACCCTGGCCATCGGACCTTACTTATTCTATGTTAATTAATGTTGACTTATGTTTATTTTTTATTGTGTCTTCTATTTTTCTATTCATTTTGTAAAGCACTTTGAGCTACATTTTTTTGTATGAATATGTGCTATATAAATAAATGTTGATTGATTGATTGATTGATATACCAGTCAATACAACTTATATAAAAAAGGACCATTGAAATGAATTGAAATATTTATATCAGGGAAAAACTGCCACAATGTATTGTAAATCATTCTCAATTATAATTTTAAAAATGCTTCAAAAGCTAGCAAACATGTATTTAGAAGATTTCACCCATCTCAATACAACTTACAGATTTCTGTTTTCTTTTCTTTGGCATTATTCATGAGAAAACTGTAATGTCTAGAATCGTATTATGTGATTAACATTACTAGAAACATTAAGTGAGAATCCTAGAAATGCTGTTTAACACTAGAATTACCAGAGCCTACGAAAAGACTCAGAGATCTGTCCCACCTTAAATCGCTTTTTACCCCTCCTTCAGCGTCTTTTGTCCTTTAAATGTGTTGATAATCATCAAGCAGTCTGCTATCAAATCCCCCACCGGTGCACAGTTTTCTCAGCTCAAGTCTGTTGACCTGCGTGTCAATTAGTTGGAGTTGTATAGAGTGAGAAGTCAAGCAAAATCACACCTTTTATAAATACTATATCGTTATTTGGAACACATGCATTTCATGTGTGTTCCGTGTCTACAACTATCTATGTAAACACATCATTAAAATAGAAACGTTTTTCATGTTTTAGTAATAATTGACAAAATGTAGACATGAAGTTTATAATGTGTGAAGCCTGAAGTCCAAATATCAAAGAAACACTTTCACAAAAGGTACAAATATAACAGAACAAGTGCACTTTTATTCAAAAATATAACTGCAGAAAAACAACAGGATGCAACATTGACACGCATTTACTATGACAGCTTCGATGGCGCAACGGTGTTGACTGGTAATCAAAACTTCACATGTTCGATCCCTGATGAGTCAATTTTGAGAAGTGCACTCCTCTTATTCTTACTATTTTAGAATAAAAACATGCATGTAACAGCCAGTGTAAATGTTGGATACTTGTAAAGGTTAGCTTTGTTTTTTATTTCAATTCATTCTCTCAGTCTCAAAACGGACTCATCAGAGATCAAACTTTATTCAAACACTGCAAACGAACATTTGTCGCTTTTTCAAAAGTTTAAACGTGCTCCATGACAAGACAATGACAGTTCCATCAGGAGCAGAGATTGTCAGAGAGAGACAGAGAAAAGCAAACAATCAATTACAAAACTGACAGGTGCTATTCAGGCTTTTAAGTGTGTGGAGTACCGTGCAGGAAGCATATTGTGTGACAGAGCAGCCCGCAAGCAAGCCCAGAAAGTAAGGGAGCAATGTGAAGGTAGTCTGTCAGCGTTTTTAGTAGGAGTTTTCCCAGGATCCTCTGTATCCTCTAGGGGTGTGTTCAGCCCCCCTGCTCACAATATATATATATATATATATATACTATCAATCAAAAGTTTTAGAATACCTCAGTTTTTCCAGTTTTTCTTCACATTTAATCAGCTGAAAAGTGATCAATAACCTAAAATGGTGAAAAGGGAAGCAGTAAACTGCCAGAGGTTTACTTTTAAGTTTAGCTTAGCAAAAACTAAAAAAAGAAATGGTCAGAATATTACAAATGGGACTCCTTCAGAGACCAAATAATAGGTTACAACCTAAAGAAGTTCTGCAGCAATTAAAGTAAATTAAGCATTTCAAATTGAAACAAACAACTAGCACAGGCTTCCCAACTTCTGTTTATTACTTAAAAAACTTCTGTCTGTCTGAAAGTATAGTTAGAACAGACTGTGTCCCTACATCCTCTAAAGTACTATTTGGATAATATTACATTGGCAGAAGTGTATATACACACTCTGAGGGTACCATCTGTTACAGTATGTATAGTGCAGCAGTGATAGCTTTGTGGTCACATTATTGTACATATTTGGCCATGTACATTGTGGGCCTGGAGGTCTGTCGCCACCTTAATGTATTTGTTTTTTTTTAATTCAGTCTAATGCCTCTTACTGTTAGTAGAGAAGTGTGTAGAAAAGCTCTGCAGTGTTTGTTCTGTGGAGCTCTGTGTTATGTTGCTGATTTCTAAATGTTGGTGTTATCTAACATAGCATTAAGAAAAAGGTGATATAAGATTTCATTATGAAATTTGTACTTAGGGATTGAAAACTGTGCAATGCATTGTACAAAAAGTGTTTCAGGGATTTGTAATGAGAGCAAACTCCTGGATATGTTTTAAGGGTTTTGTGCCACTGGCTTAGGAAACAGACCAGTGACCTTTGATTAATGAGAATTGTGTGCCAATATGCAGTACCAGTGTGTAGGCAATTGACAACAACTGCAACATCTAAACCAAGAGTTCCCAAAGTGGTTGATATCGACCCCTGGAGTTGATTTGAACTTTCTAGGGGTCGATAGTTTCAATAAAAAAATTGTGGGTTGACGACAGCAAAAATAGACCCCCTTACTACTGCTATTTGTTTGTTACTTCAGAATATTTATGATTCCAATAGGGTCCTAATTAAGATTTAAAATAATTCAAAAAAACATTTTTTTTTTTGATAAAACACATTACATACCAAACTTATGAAAGAAAAGGTAAAATGTGTCATTAAAAGAGTCACGCGTAAGAATGCATTAAAATACATGTAGCACAAAAATGTCTGTGCATTGTCTTATCGAACGTATCAAAGCAAGTGCGGCCATGAAAAACCGTTGTATGTCCGCACTTGCTCCAGGTGGGACGAGATGACGGATATTCGATATTAGCAGAATCTATCAGTCTTGTACGGTCATGCTTTCATAAAACACTATAAATTGGTTTGTTTGATGTGACATGTACTTATTTGACATTTGAACTTTGAATATAATTATTTACTGAGGAGCAGTACTATGAAAAAGACAATCAGAGGGCACAGTTTATTTATTTGAGTTTGAACAAAAATCTTCTGTTTCAAGTAAGTACATACTTTATTGGTTTTTTTTTTTTATCACAGGGGCTGTTGAAATTGTTTGTTAATAAAAGTTTTTATTTCTTCAGATAATAATATGACTGAACCAAAAAAGAAATGCAGACAGTACAGCTTGGACTATTTGTACTTATTTTGAATTTACATATTTATTTCATAACTGCCAAAAATGTTTTTTGCCTTAATTTCCATTAGTGCAGGTTTCAATATTAAATGTTGCACAAGATAATGGCATATTCTGTAGTCCTTTTATCTTTTTCAATCATTAATTACAAGTGATTAAAATGAAAAGTTTGATATTTAGTGAAATATTTAATATCAAGTACTGTACAAATTTATTAATCTGAGTAAGTAAAGTAAATGACTAGGGGGTCGACGGTATTAAAAGTTTTTGGTAAAGGGGTCTGCGGCCGAAAAATGTTTGGGAACTCTTGATCTAAACAAACAGTTAAGGTAAAAACTACAGCCATGCAAACATACACAACAAATAAGCAAAATATGCTTATGGTTTACATATAAAGGAAACATGGTTTAAGTTAAAAGATATGCAGCTCTACGTGTCTGTTTGGACACAGAATTTCATTTACATTACAAAGCAGATTTTTCTCTTACCAAATGACACTTGTAAAAACTTCCTGAAATGCATTATCCATCCTAGCAATCCTCATCCCTCATGTGTTCACAGGTTTCCTCCATTCTTTGCAGGAGGGGCACCTGCTGATGTGGATTCTGATCACACGGCTTCCAATGATATCAGGAAAAGAACTCCTCAATGAGGTTCAGAAAGGGAGACTATGGTGGCCGGTGTAAAATAGATAAGGTTGGGTGTTCCAGGAACCGAATATGAATGACTGCTGCCCCATGAAAACTTATATTGTTAAACACAACTGTGGTGTGTTTCTTTTGTCTCTACCTACCCTCCTTTGCCCCTCCAAACCTCAGGAATTGACCCCTTCTGGACTTGAACCTGTAGGATGAGATTACATGAATCATTGAGAATCAACTATGTCTTCATTCTACACCACCTGTCCTAGTGTGGCAACCCCACACAATTTTTCAGTATTTCTCCATTAAATATATTTAATGTCATTTATACAACATCACACTATAAACCTAAGCACACATTCACAGCTTATATTTCAAAGTTTGATAAATTGGCAACTAAAGCAGCAGAAAAATGTTCCGAAATTTCTTTCTGATAATGTCTGGAGTTTTTCTGGTTCTTTGTAAACTGTAAAATTTCATGAGATAGTTAGCACCATCAGTTTAGTGTGAGGGTGCATTAGTTGAATCTGCTTTGTGAGAAGTATAAGGGTTGGGTGAGAAGCTCATGTTGTGGTCTTTAGCTACTTTAAAGTGTTTACTTATGGAAGATAATAATTTGTTATCATGTGTAGAATATAGTATGGGTGAACATTTTTGAATTCATTAATAAGATTCCATCTCCCTCCTGCAATGAAATATTGGTGACTGTAAATAACTAGAATAGAGGTCAATGCTATTTTCAAGAACATTGCTATCCATTTGTAATTAGGATGGACTGTGTATAAATAATAATAATAACAATAACAAAGACACATTGTATTTATATAGCATCTTTCCCATGATTCACAAACATTCAACTAGAAGTATTGGACCTTTCTTCTCATCTCCAAGTAAATTTTGGTTAATAACTACCAAACCTATTTTTTTTAAACTTGCCAGTTATATAAGACCACTTAAAACCTTCAGTGTGACTGCTAATTCTTGTTACAGACACACCAATCTGTGTGTTAATTTCAGGAGCTGTTGATTATATTATCATGAAACTATCATGTAATGATGATGCATGCAATGAAAATATCTTTTATTGGAAAATTATAAGGTGACCTATTCTGTGCACTACACTTATCATAGGTGGCCATACTTTTAATCAAACAAGCACACCTAATAGTGTGGATTCCATTTCAGACCTGATGACAATAAGGTCATGTGACATATATCACACCTTAATTAAATGTAATGTTACTATATTAGTGCCAGGTAGTCAAGCAAGCCTTTTTCTCACACTGTATGAATAAAGTTCACTGGAGGGCCGGATGGAAGAAGTATACAGTACTGTAAATCAGATACGGTGTTCTGCTACCAGACGTGGGACTTAAGTTACCTTTTGATTGATGTGCTAATTGAAACTAGTTAATGTTTTAAATCTTATAATTTAAGATTGTAATCTTGTAAAACTGAGAGTAGAAGGAAGGTGAGTACAGACTTGAAATATTAACAGAATCAAACTGCAAATGTGAGCCATGCTGCATTTAGTATAAAAGGGCCTTATACTCGGCACAAAGATACATAACAAACCCTTTAGGGCAGTCTGTGATTAAATTTATATTTCCAAATGTATTGCATATATATGTATTTGCCAATAGTTCACATCACCCAAAACACTAAGTATATATTTAAAAACATAAAAATGTGTTGGGCTTCTAATATTTACTAAGATAACGAAGTAAAAAAAGTCTAAGTCAGCACACATACTTGTGTTTATTTTTCATGATACATTATATTCTTTTCTAAATAATCTTAACTTTGTTGTCAACCGAGGAATACACTGGTCACAGAGGAAGTGTTGGGGCCTTATTTACACAGTCCTTAAACACAAAAAAGAGCTTGATGGTGCATATAATTTCAGGTAGGAGCTGTAGTCATCAGTCTGCTCTCTCCTGAGTGGGACGTGCCATGCTGGGAGAGTCTCAGTTTTCTAGATGGGGACCATAGGTGGTGGAGTCAGGTTCCCTAAGTGTGTGGTTTCTCAGGGCTTTGGGAGATATTGCCATCAACGATCATACGCCTCATGTCCCACAGTGATAATGCGTACCTCTGATGAGCCCAGAAGGCAAACCTCAGATGTGCATGTGTGGTATTGTTAATAATAAATTATTGAGGTTTACCTGATGTTATTTTTATTATTAGCCTTTCCCTAAATGAAAAAAGTTAATTTTTAAAAATTGATCGATGGATTTAAGTTCCCCAAAGCATGAACTGTAAAAGATATTGTTTTAAATAATGGTTGAATTGTTCCTGGTAAATTTTGTAAATAACAATATTGAAAACACACATTTTTTTGAAATATAATATAGTGTTACTCTCATGAAACACTAAATGAGTACTCCTGGCCTGTGGCTTGCATGTCCATAATACATTATATTACAAGGTACAGAAAACTACTAATAAATAGGTGACATTTTTGAAAAATTAAAATTAACTGACTATGTAAGGGAGGGAGTATCTGATATTGCTGAATGTCTCCCAAATCGAAATATGCACTGAAAAAAAAAAATGTGATGATTCACACTTAATATTTTCCATCTGAACCAATATAATTCTTTTTAGCTTATTGATCCCACAATTTTTAAGTTGAGGCAAATCATTTAGAGTGATTGGGTGCAATTCACTTGTTTTTTTTACTGAAGTAAATCTATTTTTTAAGTTGTTCTTCTTTTTTGGCAGTTGGAAAGCCATCAAACTGGAAAGTTTGACCAAAAGAATATACAAACGGCCCCTCAAACACAGCACATGAACAACCTAAAATATTAAGTTAAATGAAATAGGATTTTTACGTTTATTCCCTCCACCATAACTTAATTTGGTACAAACAAATTTTTTACTTTGATTGAGATCTGAAACCAAATATTTCAAGCTGCAACACTAAATGACTAATCTTAAGTTGCTTGAAAGAGAAAATTTACGTTGAATGAATAACATCAATGCTATACTTTTTCAGTGTGTGTATGAAGCCAAATTTCATTGAATAACAAAGATATATTTTGAAGCAGAACAACACCCATATTTATATGAAAAATTACAAATTTCACTATACTGTATATTATGTGACCCATATTAGAAAATATAAAAAACAATAAATTACCCACCTTCTTTTGTTAAGGAAAAAATATATAATCTACTCGCAAGAGAAACCATTTTGCTCCTCTTCCATATTTGGTGTCGGCCAATTTTCAGGTGAATTGCTCGTTTGTCTGCTGCAGATTTCAACTCAATCTCTTATACATTAACACCACAATAATGTTAATTCACATACCATTTAAACACAGCATTTTCCAGTGAAGACTCATATTCCATTTTTATATGCTTTCTTGGCTTATTTGGAGCATCTGCATTACACATCAAAAACATTTTTGTAACTTCTGTTTTGTAACGCCTGTTTCTGCAGTTTTATCTAATTGTATAACTAATGCGGCACGCGGCTGGGGGTGGTACCTAGCCAGGACGCCCAGGAGGACCGGAGGAGGGCTTGCGCCTTCTCCAGACCATGAGGGGGCGACCGCCCTGGTTGCTTTAGGGGCCACGGATGCAGAGCTTTAAAGCTCAACCCTGTAGGGGCCCGTGGTCACCGCCGGGGGTGCCCCAATGCCGGGAGAGCCCTGGACCTCAGCACTTCCGCCACACCAGGAAGTGCTGGGGGAAAGAGGAGCAGGGACACCCGGAGTGCTTCCGGGGATACAGCCGGCACTTCCGCCACACTGGGGCATGTTGGTGGAAGGTTGCCGGAGCACACCTGGAGCACATCCGGGGGGAAATAAAAGGGGCCGCCTCCCTTCATTCAGGTCTGGAGTCAGGTGGAGGAGGACAAGGTCTGGGAGAGGAAAGAGGCGGCCTGAAGACAGGAAAGGCATACTGTGGTTTTGGCCTGGACTAGGGTGATTGGTGCTGCGGCACTGGGTTGGTGCACTTGTATAACTGTAAATAAACTTGTGTTGGACTTTACAATGATGTCCGTCTGTCTGTGTCCTGGCTGCTTCCCACACTAAGATGACTGGATTTTTCTTTCGACTTTTGTTTTCCTTTTGCCATGTACAGCCTTACCTATTTGACAAGCTGCATTATTCTCCAAACTTCATGCATGTTATTCTGCATGTCGCAGGTTTTGGCTCACTGGTTATAAAGTGTGTTAGTGTGGAGGGTCTAATTAACACCAAGAATCGATTCATTTGTCAGAGGCTCACATCTTTAAGTAAGTTGGTTTATAGCCTACCAATAAATTTATGCATGAACATTGTCAGTCAGTTCAGCCTGCAGTCAAGGCTGGCACCACCATTAAGCTGAATTAGGCATTTGTCTAGGGCACAGATCATAAGGGGGGGGGCATCTGCATGGGTTAGCTACTGAACAATCGATTGGCACCCTAATAAGCTTGGCCTAGGACACAAAATAACTTCGCACTGGCACTGCCTACAGTACATATAAAACTTCATTCTTATAGCATAGATCCTATCCACTTTTTACAGAGCTCACTTTATCCTTGCACAGATTAAATTTCTAATCTTGCATTAACTTGATATTAACTAGTAGAGACTCCTTGCATTTTGCAAGTATTGTGTACAATCATAATGTACTTGCATATTTCAAATTTAGCAAAACATCACACTAAGAATATTAAGGTTTAATGATACCTGAACACTATTATTTTCTGTTTTATTGAACATAGAATGCAGTACCATTATCCACGTAAAGAAATGTCATATATTACTTAATTACAAATGTATTGAGTACATTTTTTTGCATTATGCTGAAGTTACAAATATTTCACATCATTTCATAACTAGCTTATCACAAACTCTGATAATGGCAATGAGAAAACTGAGTCAGTTTTCTGCAAATATTAAGTTAATGGTAAACCTAAGAAAAGTAAAGAAATATAAGGTAAAGGAGCCATTGTTATGTCTCAGAAGAGGTCAGTCAGTGGTTATCTGAGTTGTTGATGTGGAAAATTCAGAGCTACATGATGTATTAGGACAGGATTGAAGAAACTCTGTAGCTTAAATTTATATAGTACACACCTTCTTAGATCCACTCTTGACATGGGACTATATGCATTACTTAGTTTTTCTGTTTTATATTCCCTTCAGCAACAGAAAAATAAGCTAATTCTTTGTTGAGTCTTTAGCAAATCATGACAGGATGGGAGATGATGATGATAAGATCTAGCCATTTTTTGATCAGAATGATGTCAGAAAGGTCCTTAAATAAATCGTATTCAGTAAAGCTTGGGTACAGTTGGCATATTTGGGTGCCAGCTTTAATCCTGTACAGAGAGGATCTCTCCAATACTCCATTCCATATCTGAAATATCTGGGTTTACAGCAGCCTTTGGAAACAGACAAATGTTTTCCTAAATACTATGTATCTATCAGTACTCAGCAAAGCTGCTGCCTATCAAGTCATTGTTTATCTTATATACAAATGACTGCATGACTTCACATAAGGATAGACATATCCTGAAATTTACCGTCAATGTGAGTCTTTTACAAGATAAGGAGGACAGCTGTGGACCTATTGTTGAGTAGGTTCAATGGTGTGACCTTTCCTTTTAACAGCTAAACATTTCTTTTTTTTTTTTTATTTTATTAATTTTATTGGAATCAATACAAAGCAATAAAGTTTTACAAAAAGAAAAATTAAGTTAAGAACAGATCGATCCCCACCCCTGAGAGAGAGAGCAAGCTAAACGGCATAAAATTTAAGGCTTGTAAACATACCTAAATTACTAAACTCTCTGTGCTTCATGAACTTATTTTAAAATATTACTGATTAGATCCTGCCATGTTTTGAAAAAAGTCTGTACGGATCCTCTAACTGAGTATTTGATTTTTTCCAATTTCAAATAATATAACACATCGGTTTCCCACTGACTTAAAAGAGGAGAGTTTGGGTTCTTCCAGTTTATCAGAATGAGTCTACGTGCCAAGAGTGTAGTGAATGCAATCACAATTTGTTTGTCCTTCTCCACTTTAAGCCCCTCTGGAAGAACCCCAAACACAGCTGTTAATGGGTTAGGAGGGATTGTGAGACCAAGACTGTCTGAGAGGTAATTAAAAATTTTTGTCCAGAATAATGTTAATTTGGTGCAGGCCCAGAACATGTGACCTAGTGAGGCTGGGACTTGGTTGCAACGTTTGCAGGTTGGATCTTGCCCTGGAAACATTTTGGAGAGTTTTAGTTGAGACAGATGTGCTCGATATATAATTTTGAGTTGTATAATTGTATGCTTTGCGCATATGGAGCTTGAGTGAATTCTGTGCATTGCTGCTTTCCACTCCTTTTCTGACATATTAATTGAGAGATCTTTTTCCCAGTGTCCTCTTGGATCTTTGAAAGGGAGGGATTGTAAAATGATTTTATATATTGTAGAGATGGAGTCTAAGTCCTTAAGATTGGGCAATATTTTTCCAGCATGGATGAGGGTGCAAGATGAGGAAAATCTGGAAGGTTCTGTTT